>NC_042534.1:10273361-11631694 GCF_900963305.1 Echeneis naucrates
CTGGGGTCACACTAGAAATAGACCAGATCTTACATTTAAACATCGATGAGAATTAATTTTTTAGATAGTATTATGAGTTCCATCCCAAATTTAATTCCACCGTCTCATTTTCCACTCACATGCTGTTTTATAGACGTGAAAACTAAAGGTAATCACATGTAAATGATTTAAGTGGATACAAATAGGCCGATTCACAGAGAACATGCAGGGAATGTCTTAATCTCACTTTTTACCGGCCCCTCAGACTGCTAATCTTTCACAAATAACTACTGCTCCTGGACACCGTGTCTTTGTGCTGCACATTGCCAACAATTAGCCATGGCTAATTAGCAGCACCACCGGTCAGGGTGTACATTAAAACAACAAGGCACGGCCAGCTCGGTGACATGCCTTCTGGCTGTTTTACACATTATGGTGTCTCACATTTTTAAAAGCTGCCATTAATCATGGATAAGTAAGGTAGCTGTATGGCCAGCTTGCTTGTCTGAACCTGGAACCTGACTTTGTTGCTTATATTATGTTGCAGATGTCTTTGTGCCCATAGATATGCGTAGGAATTATCCACGCTGACTGTTTTTTACTTGTCATTTATATTAGAAATGCAATGCACAAGCAATGTGGTGTGGTGTAGTAGAGAATGGTATATAAAATGTTTTCCTATACATACATAAATACACACTAACTTACTCTTTGCTAAAAAAAGCATTTCAACCATTTATTTGTGGATTATTTCAACTGCTTATCCGAAAGGATGCTTTTGTCTAAAAGTTTAAAGTGCTATCCAGAAGTGAGACGAGTAGGTGAGAGGGACAGGAGTTGGGTTCATTGTGGAAAAAGTCAAGGAGACACTGCAGAGCATGTTTATTGTCTTGGGCAGCTGACACTAACTGTTCTGCTCAGAGTTTGTTGTGGTAATTCAGAGGGAAAAAAAATGACTCAGTATCCACCCAAAGGGAATGAGATCAGAGAAGTGAGTCACAGAATAGCCAGAGACACAGCCAGATGTAGGATAAAAAATTATGAAACAGGAATTGATGTTATTGACGCAACTACAGATTAATCACTTGGTTTTTGGGATTAGATATTTATCGGGGTAAATCATGCTGAACTACTTACTTGCTCTGGGGCAGATCAGAGAAAAACCTGTCAACAGCCTAACTGCTGACCAATCAGATACGTTTAAAAAGGTCATATGGTCTTTCAGGATTTAGATGGCACTTAAGTGATTAATATCATTAGACAGATTTTTCCATAAATCAGCATAAGCATTTCGTCTTTTCAGAAAAGCGTCCATTCTGGTTTTAAAATGGAGCTTCTTACAAGGGGAGGAAGAATTCATCACACTCAGCTAATACATAATAAACGTTATAGCTTCATTTGAACTGAAAGTCGGACAAGACTCCCGACAGTGTTGATGCTTCTTCTTCAATCACTGCAGCTCAGAATAACACAGACAGCCTCCAATGCCTTTTATCACAAGAATAAACCACAAACTCCACTTTGCTGAATACCACTTTTTGATGTTGCTGTAACCAAGATTACCTGATACTATCAATGTTTCTTCTCATATCACATGAAGTACTTTGTTCACATTTGTGAGAATGCTGCCTGTAATTATCAGCTCTGCTTCTTTCACATCAACACGCTTGTATCTGGACAGGTAAACCCGGAAAGAATGAGACCAGCTTGTTGTCAGCTTTTAAGTGCAGGTTGTCCTGGAAGTTTGGTTAAACCCGATAACCAAGATACATCCTGGGAATTTAACTTGCTTCAAAGTACACGCCTTTAGTATTAAAAAAAACAAAAAGCACACAAGAGAAAATCTGGAAAATGCAACCTCTATTAATGGTTACCTTTAAAATAAATTATACAGTGTTTAAGGGGAAGAGTATTCTAAATGAAACATAAGAGGCACACATAGCATCATTTATCATTTCAATGTTTCTATGAAGCCCCTTGTGAAAGAGTTGGCAAATGTTAGGTTGGGTGCAGATGTGAGATTTACAGTGTATATGGGAGAAAGAGCAAAACGTTTACATTGAAGAGGAATCTGTGGCATAGAGCTGGAGGTTGTAATTTTACAGAACTGTTATGTTCGTTTTCTTATTTAAAACAAAGTCAAGCAAACTTTTATTTATCATGGAGTCTCATTCATACGTGATGAGTCGGGTGTCAGTGTTGATAAAAAGTCTAAGCAAAAACTTTTTGGAAAAATAGCAGTTAAACAGCTACTAAGATAAGGAGTCAAACAATAACCTGCAGGCTGTCAATGCTTCATTTTGGACTTTGGGATTACAATAGTTAAGTTTCTCTATGAAAGTGTTCGTTGAACCAGTCTCAACAAAAACTTGCCAACATGCTTGGCCCTTTAAATCAATGATTAAATTTTTCATGAATGAAATTGTAAATCGGTATTGTTCTTTATCTTAATCGTAAAATGTCATGCTTTTTAAAGTCAGCTTCCTTGCCCGTTTCTGAGTGATTTGGAGCTGATCAGGAGTTGGATCGTTCTGCCAAACTTTAACACTGAGCCCTTGTGGCTTCGCTAACAAGGCCAGGCCTGTCTAATACAAAAACACAAATCCAGCTCCATTCTGCCTGATCTGCAGTAATTCCCCCAGCTCACAACACTTCCCCACTTGCAGACCTTGCAGATACACAGCACAAGTATTTTAGACTACAATGCCCTCAAATTTCTTTAGAAAACCACTGAAAAGTGTCATTACAAGGCTCTTACAATTAGATGGTTTGGATTCCACATACTTGGTTGATGCCCAGCTGAAATAGTTTTGAGCAAGACATTGAATCCCCTACTATTGTTCCTGATCCTGAACTCAATCCTCTCTGAGCAGGGGCAAAGTGAAAAGAGCCTTTCCTTAAGGAGATTGCTAAAATAGCAAAACTGTTGAGACTGTTCTGTGTTTCAAAACATATTGTAAAAATTGTTTAACATTTTGTGAAATAAGCGTGCCAGGCTCCAAGTGGAGAATAGGGTAATAAGACTGACACCACGCTTGTGTCTTTAAAAAAAAAAAAAAAGTATTGGTAATATTCCCCTAGATTCACTGCATAGACGATAATTTCACCACCTTGGGATTTTTTGTGCGTGTGTGTGTGTGTGTTTTTACAAACAAGGAAGCTTTAAGTGTTAATTAGTGGATATTGAAACAGATTTGTAATGAGAAAGAAAAAAAGGCTGAAAGGGGATTTTAGTTTTTTGGGTGTCCAACCAATCATTAAACTCTGCCATTGGCAAGTACATGTGAACTCGCACATTAATGCACACACACACACACACGTCCTCAGATATGTCGATGAATGGTAATGCTGTTGTAATGAGTGTAAGCTGGACTGCACCCATGTGAGGGGTGAGTGGGGGCAACCAGTCTGGCAAAACCACAAATGACCAGTCGCTGGCATGCAACAATGAGGGCTTGAAGCATTTTCAAGATGTATTCCGTTTATTTAAATCTTCTGTGAAGTTTTTTCCTTCTGGTTTTGCAGTTTTCCTTGCTGGGCAGTGAGACGATAAAACCTCACACAATGATCTCAGCTCATTTTTCTTCTTTCATTCAAACAAATGAACGAGGGGACACAACATCAGGACAGTTGTCCCTCATCTCTCCACCTCCCACTTTCCCTCCTTCTCCTCCCATGCTTATCCTCTTTTCTTCTCCCCCTTCAGCTCAATTAGTCTCTTTTCCATCCTGCTTCACTGATCCCTCTTTAAACTGATTTCAGTCTTATTCCCATTCCCCTCCCTCCTTCACCTCTCCGGTTCCCTGCCTCATGACTCATGGAGGATATTTTTTAGTGTCACAATGAGTCGGAAACGTGGGTAAATATAGATCTGAAGCCTTAAAGACATAGTACGTGTGAGTGTGCACATATCATGCAGACACGCCTCAGGGAGGAGTTTTTGCCGAGTCGTGATTTCTCTCGGTTTACACCAGCAGCGTTGGGTGATTTACCTGACTGTGAGCACGTCGCCTGCCACAGGCCTTAAAGCCATGGTAGGAGCTTTAATCTCGCCTACTGCTTTTGTTCTACATTTTCTAGCCGTCCTTTGTTGCGGCCAAATCTCACATTATCCCCTGCCAGTTTGGTCGACAAACCTTTATACTGTTATATTGCGCTTTTTCTTTCACTCTAAATTCAAACAGTAGATCAGAAAAAAAAAACCTACCTTGAGTTGCACATTGCGACTTGAATCGCTTTTGTTAAAAATGTATAGTTGTATTTTATGAGTAACAACTCGTGGCCTTGTCCATCAGTCCCTATTCTCATTAGGATGACTCCCAGGAATTTGGTACAAATTCTCAGTTTGACTCAGTCACTTTGACAGTTACCAGTTTAGTGGTCAAAGGCCCCTCACAAAGCATATCTCTAGCCCTATCTCAGTGATTCATACACCAATTAGGAAAACCTTGCACACACCTCTGATAAGGTGATGTCATTTTCAAAAGGTGAAAGGGTTCACCTTTGACGTGGCATTGTAGTGTGCTGGTCATTATTTATTGTCATATTATGTATTTAAGTTATTCTAGTTTCTATATTAAATGTGCCCCACCCTATATTCGAGGTTGGGATATATTAGTTAGGAAGCTGCATTAAAAGAACAAGCCCCTGTGTTCACCTGTATGCAAATCAAATCAAATCAGATTTATTTATATAGCGCCAAATCATAACAAAGTTACATCAAGGCACTTTATATATAGAGCAGGTCGAGACCAAACTCTTTATGAAATGATTTACAGAGACCCAACAGATTCCCCCATGAGCAAGCACTCCCAATCTCAACTTCGCAAAAGAACCCATGAATTATGGGTTGAATTTTGAAATTGAATTCAAGAGAATCTTGTTGAAAACCATGATGTGATGATGTGGGACAAGATCAACAGTATTGCTATCTTGTTCTTTCGAAATTGTGTTGGTCACTCATTTTGCAATGCCCTTCTGAATTTACAGAAGGCAGAGTTTCATCACCAGGAAAGGGTGCGTGAGACTAGATTATAGTCTACAGTCATCTATTTTCAATTAAATTTATGCCAGATAAGAACTTGGAGCTAGATAAATCCCAAATCACATTTTCCCTTATACACACACACACACACACGCACACGCGCACGCACACACAAAGATGATATACAAGTTCACTTGCCTCTGTGGTCGATCGATCTCTATAATGGTCAATGATGCAAGGTTTTATCTCGTTACTCTTAAAGGAACAAAATACAGTTTTGAGGTCACACAAAAAGGAGAATGAAGGTTCTTTTTAGCTTCCCATAAAAGAACTCAGCCCTCATTTGAACTTGATAAATCGCATTAGATGTTTGCTCATAAGAAAGATAAGAAGCAGGATGCAGCAAGTTGCAGTGGTCAGAATCAGGTTGTTAGGATTTCTTTCACAATATCTATTTATTAAGTCTCCTCCCTATGTATACATATATATTCAATTCTTCTTTACTTTTATTTCTTCCATTGAATATCAGATTAAAAACAATCCAGATGGTTGAACTGAACACAGTTGGGGTTGGCTGGTAGGCTGGCAGCTAGCTAGCTCACAGATTTCTGGGTTCCTGGTAAATCACATTAGATTAAATGGTTTATAACATTCTTTGGGGTGTTTCACCCAGGGATGGGGGCCCCACAATTTTCTGGGATTATACGGTGTGCTTTATATTTAGGTATGCACAGAGAGATCATGGGTCAGGGGGAGCAGAGCACAGCATTAGCGCCATGCAGGAGCTAATCCAGCGGGAAATAGCAAGCAATGGGACTAAGACAAAGCGAGTTTCAAAACAAACATGGCCAAAGATCCAAAAACCTTCACTTAATCTACATTCATAAGGGTTAGATTTGGTCCAGGGGCCTAGAGATCAGCTACTGCTAAAGTGTAACTGAACAAGTCACTAATCCTATTCTTGATAGTCCCTAAAACTGCTCTTTGTCCTCCTTGCTGAATGACAGGGACAGGTGACATGGTAAGCTGGTAAATAGGGGAAGAAAAAAAAAACCCATATAGGCTATGGCTACTCTTTGTTTTAAAATTCAAATACATGCTCAAAAAGTTTAGGGAAGTGCAGGAAGAGCACTCCATGAACCGTAACCGGAAACATGTGTCAGGTGCCCTTTTTCCAGGTGATGTTTCTGAAAAAGAGTTTTTTGATATCTGGAAACGTTCTCGTGTTGTGAAAAGGCCAGGAGAGGTGCTCGTCCACCTCTGCACCCAAACCACAATTTTCATGCCAATCAAATTGACACAGCAGAATTTGCATTGTTTTTGGATGCCAGCAGGATCACCTGCGAAATGCGTCAGCAATATAAGACGTATCATGATATTGACGTCTTGTTTGTTGTCGTTCAGGATTTGTTGGTTTAATCAAGATTTGCAGGGATGCTGTGTTGTTTCAGGCACCAGGAGGCTGACTGAAGGGTGTTTTACGTAATAGAAATAACACAAATTTCATGGCTCCTCAGTTGCCAAAGCAGCATTCAATGAACTTTTCAGTGTCTGAGATATTATCATGACTCATCATCATATCCTATCCATCTTCACAATTGTGAGAAAACATTACGATAATTGAAGATAATGGAATTGCGTAACAGCAAGATTTCCATATTCAAGAAAATGTCTGTTTTTTTTTTTTTGTTTTTTTTTTAAACTCTGAATCAGCACTAAGTTGATGAGCATCCAATGTGGATAGAATTATGTGTTCTCACAGACAGCGACGGTCCTACCCATAGTCCACCCTAACTTTATCCACAACAAGCTGGAGTCCGAGTGACACAAAATAACTACTTTCAGTTTTATATATAAAAATATTTTTTTAGGATTGCAGTCTCTTCAGTGGGCGAGCCAAGAACAGTGCAGCCTGGGTGAGTCTGTCTGTTATTGTGCAGGAAAATCAAATGAAGAAATCGTTATCTTAGGTAAGCATTGCCAAACTTTCACCACAAAGACCAAGTTAACTAATCATTACTTGTGTAACTCTTACTGCTTGCTACTACATCATCCTTACGAAAATGATCTCTGTTCTATCAGCGATGACACACCGTTTTCCAACAATATGATGTGGCCTCCAATGCTCATTAATGGCTGTCTAGATTTTTTTTATTTGACAGATGAAATTACTGCACATTGCTTCAAAGTGCCATTTTATTCATAAGGATGAATATCTGTCTGTCTGTCATGAAAAGAGTGCAGGAATTTCTTATTTTGCTGCTATACTCATTCCGCAGGGGTTCTAATTAGATGTGTATCAGCTCGGCGCACAAAAACATGGAAAACTCATGTTGCCCACTTAAATCTCTTTGAAAACACAGCATTCAAAACACAGCAACCTTTTCCTTATTTTATATAAAACAATATAATTTTGAAAATAAATATGCTTTACTGTTTTACATAGACACAGAAAACATGTTAATAGAGAAGAAGAGACAAAGACAACTAATAAGGAGGGCTCTAAGACTGATGGCAGGTTGTTCAATTTAAAACGGTGATGGCGTCATGGTAGTGTATGCTGAGCTGCTAGCAGTAGTTTATTTGTATTTGCATCTTGCAGGACGGGCAAAACACAGGTCCGCTACACACTTAAATACAGCTTACTAACACCTACACACCGATGTGCACATAGGCCAAATGCACATGGACACACATTCATACACGCACAAACACACAGTTACGATAAAATTCTACACAACAGCCACACCCTTAGATATGAGGGGTTGAAAATTCAGAGATGCCATCAGCACATCAGTACAAGTGATCCATTTAGGGAATGTTAACAAATCATTTTTGATTTTCTTCTTTTCTAGTTTGTCTCATAGAAAAGCACAGAGCGTATCTATGGTGCGAGTAGCCATCAATGACCTTACACATCGGGGGGAGAGAGGACAGTCACAGGTACATAACACTGCATATATAAATAGACCAAATTAAATATGGGTAGAAGACTGAATACTGAAAAATACTCTATAACATTATAAATTATCTAGAATGGACTATGGCATAAAGGGATATTGAGTATGTACAAGTTCAGAAAAGAAGATATGTAATCAGTGGATTCTGTATTGAGTTCAATAACTAACAAAACTACTTTCACAATCCCCTCTCCTGAAAAAGGAAATAAAATAATTTAAAAAGCACTTGAAAGATTTCTCAGTACATTTTGTGAGGCACAGTTTGTCAAATGGAATCAAACTACAGTATAGGATGTTTTCAGTGGTTTTCATGTATCACAACATTAAATGCTATCATTGATGATCAGTATCCCTTTAAAAGTATATGGCACTCCATAGTTTCTTCTCCTGCAAGCTGATCACAATAGTGAAAATTGTCTATATCCATGTCAGTCTTGCAATTTCCTCAGAGGAAAGGAAGCAATGCAATAAAGACAGATTCAAGATTTCCATCCGCTGTCCCAGTGTCCTCCTGTTATAGTCCGAAAGCACAAGTTGACATTGCCTGACGAAAATCCATCCATTACTTTTGAAAGGTGGGTGCGCCCACGTCTTCTCCAGCCTCACCCGCTGTTTTAGCAGTTAAATATATCTTAGATTGAGAGGTTTTGCAACATTTGATTGACATACAACCACAGTAGACTCATATCCAGTGAAGTAATTGCATACAATGAATTGACAACAAGACTACACCTGCATTGCAAGCCTGTTAGAAATGCAAAAACACTTGGAGGATATTTGCCTTTTGTCAAATAATAGGTTTAGTTATTTGTTTCTGTAGCAGCATAACAATTCTGTACTCTTTTTTTCTTTTATCATGGTCTATGTACACACAGATATACAGTGGGAGGAAACTTCAGTTCAGTCTTTCTTTTTGTTCACTCTCAGCTAGTCCAAGGGGAATGCTTTCCACAGAAAAGAAGAGCTTACGGTTCAAAGGTCAAAGTGCTGTGCTGCGAAATATCTTTAGAATATTCCTTCATCTTGTACATCTGGTGCTCCCACCTCTCTCATCTTCTTGGCTTGTCACATCTAAACACAGAGAAATGAAAATAATATAAGATGTGAGCGGTCCTTCGCTCAGACACAATAAACTCATACACAAGTTGCACCCAGTGGCGATCCCTGTCTCTGAAGGGGCCCACTCCGACAAACCCATCCAGGAACATAGAGCAGCTCTGTAGTAACATATTCATTCAACATATCATTGTCAGACATGCATCTGACCATCTGGTGTAAATCTAATATTCTGTTAGCCACCTAACTGCTCATGAGACAAATATGTCTCATCCTCTAAACCCTCAAATATGTTGACCAGCTGTTTGACAGCTTTGCTTCTGTCTAGTTGTGCTGCATTCAAACTTAAGTGTTTGTTGGGTTTCAAAATGTTTACGCTAAATCTGCCAAAAACAAAGTTCTGAACAGTAAAGGCTCTTTCAGAAAGAGAGTGATTTGCGTTGATCTCACTGCTCAGGTCGGCACACTGTTCATGGGAGTAATGGAGGACAGAGCAAACAGAGGTGAGAGTTTACAAACTTCCAGCATGAAGTGTTTCCACAAAGCTGGAAGCTCCCACTGGGTTTAGAATTTATCCTTGGCAGCAACAAGGGTGACTGTTTCTCATGCTAAAAAGCAAATATTAGCACTACCCCCATTTATAAGAGATTTAGACTTGTCAACTGCTTTCAGGTTACTTTCCATGCCTGGCTGGTTTCTAACCAGTGACACTCACTTGCAGGTCCTCTCGTTGAGCTCTAGCTGGCGTTCTTTACAGTATTCGTCTGTGTGTTTGCAGGAGCACTGGCAGGTTGCAGGATCCAGCACGAACAAGCGCTTTCTCCTCTCTGAGCAGTGGTCACAACATGGCACACAAACACTGGACACAGAAAGATAGATAGAGACGGGGAGAGGCATGTTATCACAGTCCACTGTAACCAACCACAAGACAGGTCCCCCCTCTGATATGCTCCACTTGGCCCTTCCAATCCAGAGTTCAGCTTATTGCGACAGTTGGATAGCATTGCAGGCAAGTATTCAAGCAGTGAATTTACCACCCTCTGTGCCGCCCCCCCCAAACCCCTCCCCTCGTGATCGGACCGCTCACAAATGCCTTATACGTGTTAGACATGCAGCGAGCAAAGCTCTGTACGGAATCATGCAACACAAAATGACATATGTTGGCTTCAGACGGCAGGTAAATGACAAGACATCTATAGCTCTCACTTTTACAAATATTCAACTCTGAATAAAGAAGACTCAAGGGTCTGCTTGTTTCTCTGTGAGAAAGATTTAATTTTATTGAGAGAAAACCGAAGATCGCATTTGCCACAGAGAGACAAAAGAGTCAGAACAGAAGCTGAAAATGGACACGTGAAGGCTCAGGTAATCCATTAACATCTCAATGTACAAATTACAAAGAACACACATGTATTCTGTCACAGTATATGCACTGTTGAAACAAGATATCATAATATTATTCTTGATTAAAATATGGATGCTTTTGTATGGGTTCAGAGATAAAAGCAGGCAAAGAAAGTACAAAAACAGTATTTGCGTTACAATTTGCTGGTTAACAAAATACCCCCTGTCAAAAAAATAAATAAATAAAATAAAAAAAAAAGGAAAGAGGGCAATAGATAGTCATCTCTTATCTTCACATTACATAAAAAAGTACCAGCATTATGTCCAGGACGGAAAAACCTGTTTGTAAAGATGAAAAGAGTAAAGAGTGGGAAAGGAGACGGGTACGAGACACAGCAAAGCAGCACAGACTCAACACTGAACACAACACCATGATTAGAATCCTGGTGATCCCAGCGCAGATACCAGAACAGTACGAACCGACTCGCGAAGCCATGATGGGGGAGCTATGATCTGTTTAAGTTGGAGATTCAGGTTACAGCTAACAGCCGACCCCTTATTTGTTTATTCCAGCTTCTTTAAACATGCCCATTATCAGTCATGATACTGGCTACATGGCGAGATGTTAGGATCGACTTGTACCTCAACTTTCTACTGTTTTTGATGATACGCTGCCGTATATCTCATCCCAACCATCATTCCAGTCTCACTGATATCAGATAACTTGATTTTGAGCCTTGTGCTCAGAGGGCTGGGAGGAGATTAGATGGGGAAATGGGTTACGGTTCATTTCTCTTGGGAATATGGCGATCGAGTTTGTTGCATCGGCGTTATGTAAAGTTTTGCTAAAGCAACGTTAGCAAAACGTGTTAGCAAAAACTGCAGGTTTGGAAACGGCCATTCTGACTTTGTGGAACATGACTGATAAGACAAAGTTAGGACAATGAGCAGAGGCAACATGCTAATTGATAAAAGACTAATGGGCAAATGAAAATGTTAACGGGCAAATTAAAAGGGACAAAGGAGCTCCTCCCAAATTAGCTTAATTATGAGAAGCGCAACACTCAGGTGCAAGTAGGTGGAGAAGGCGGAGCTGACGTACGCGTCATGAATTGTTTTGTCGCGGTTTTTCTTTCGTTTTCTCTTTAGGCCTTTACCCTTGCCTTTCCGGGATTTTCTGCAAGAGAAAGAGGACAACAATGCAGATTGATGCCTGAGAGACTGAGGAGAGAGATGGACTGATGTGTGACTGATGATTTGGTGTTTTGATTTCCGTAAATGTAATATCCAAAAATATCTGTTCATTAGATTCTTGTCACTGATTATCATCGTCATCATCAATGCGAATGTGAGCCTTTGTGTCGTGATCATTTCAGTGAGGGAGTATGCGATTTAATGACTTGTTTTCCAAGTAGCAAGTACAAAAATTTTCAGGAAGGGTTGGAAAAAAAGATATTAAATGCTGAAACAACCATTGTGTGTCCTTTGTAACTGTAATGCACCTTATTGTACACAGTTTCCTCCCATTCTGCAGTTTTTGAATGTGCTGAATATCAAATGTTCAATTTTTGTCAAACAGCACAATGACTCAGCAGTGAGTTAAAGAGATTCATAGTCTGATGTTTGGCACAGGCAGATATTCTGAAATCTCCCACTTGGATTAGAGACAATAAACGTCACCAAGACTGCATCATTCACGTTTTCTAGGCCACCGCTTCATTGGTGATTCAACTCGTTGCAGGTCATGACATGATGACAACAAACTGTGTGAATATGCAATGGGATCTTCACAGGTGTTGACTTAGGTTGAAATATCTGTCTGAATGTTCAAATGTAGCGAGCTGTAATGAGTTTTTGCTGTATGAGTTACATAGGGAAATATAATTACGAAAGCATTGTCTGTGATATGTATTGCAGTTACTTGAAGTACATTGATATGTAGTTTTTAAAGTGGAAAGACAACAATAATTGGCCCAGGCTAAGATAAAGCCATGGAAGCCATGTTGTGTAAATAGGTTTAGAGTGTTATCCAGCAGCAGATGACGTCTCTGAATGCCTTTTCCTTATTTCGTGGATACCTGCTCTCTGCCTCATAATTAGTGTTTAAAACTGCTGCTGCTACAGATGGGGCGCTGTGCTCTCAATTTCTTCTCCACTTTATAATTTTGTGAGCTGAGTCTAAGGAAATATTGAATTTAAATGTTGGTTTTGTTTACACTAAGTAAACTGGATAATGGGTAAAAACAAATCCCAAGCCATGCTCGCTATTATATGAAGCTGTATGTACACACAGCAGTGTTTTGAGCTGAATGCCACCATAGTCACACAGCCATCGTGTTGATTTTTGGCAGGTATAATGTTTACCCATCTTAGCTAGCATGCTAGCATTAGCTACTTGGCACTACACACAATATGCGCTTGCAAATATTAGGTCATAACCAAAGAAATTCCATGAAATGAAATGGATTCAGACAAAATTATGATCTAAGGTACATCAGTATGGAAGAGCATAAAGCTGGCATGCTGTTAAAAAACAAACCTCCCCGCCAAACAAAAGAAACACTTCCTCTTATGAGCGTTCAAAAATCAGTTTCATTGTGGAAGTTCTCAGCCGGATTCATTTTTTTCAGTGTGGTGATTCACTGTAATGCAACTGGCAGCCCCACCCAACCAGCCTTCATTAAAACTAACATGAGTATGAAAGCACCAGAGACGGGAGTTGAATGACCTTGTGACCATCACTTTGTAGTAGCATGCTATCACTGCTGGACTTGTAAACAGTTATGACAAGGTCAAAAAGGATGCCTCAAAAGTAACCTTTATCTATATGACCGACAACCTGACATGAACCCGAAATACAACCAACGACTATCCTGCAATGGAAAAAAATGACAACCAGTCTCAAAACAGGAGTGAAGAGTTTCACAACTCTGAACACACTTGACTTCTGTTAACGAGAAGGGAAGATCACTTAAATAGGGATCATAAACACAAAAGTTTAAAAGACCCTTAAAAACATTGTTATCTATACCAGGGCAGCCAGGAACAGGAGTAACAGAAGTGAGATGTAAACAGTAAAGACCAGAGGAGAGGAATGTAAAGATGAGGAAGGTGCAGAGGACGGGACATGAAAGGCCAACGGCCCCTTCAAGTGTCACTCATTCACCTGAGCTAAGATCGCCTGTGTTTACCACCTGAGAGCTGTATGTTGATCTCATAAGGTTTCCCATAACATGATCCCATGTTGTAACGTGTCTGCTGGGGTGTTTTAATGAAATAGTATCGTTGCTGTGTGTTTTTTCTTAGTGTTTGAGTGTGAGAAAGAAAATGTAGAGAGAGGAAAAGGGTTTGAGAAAATAACAGATCTATTAAGTGTGAAAGAGCATATGGGATAATGCCAAAAAGGCCGGGAGTTGTGGACAGCTGAGAGTTTGCTTGCAGAGCGAAACAGAAAAAGATCAAATCTCAAATCCCCATTGTTTCCCCCCAAAAACCCAATCTTCATGCAGAAAGAGTCCTGTACTCACTTTTCTTTCTGTTCTTTCACTTCTTTCTTTAACCTGAAATGCAGAAACAAAACAAAAGGACATTAGATCGCAGCCTGCCGTTGAATCTTGGTAAACAGATACATATCAAGATCATCAGAGACCAGAAGGCTCATTATCGCCATGGGTGGGCTCAACATCAATGTTTTCAACTCATGCTACGTCATTATCTGTGACCACAAACTGTGATAAAACTGGCTTTCACTTTCAGATGCCTGCCTTGGTACATGGACCAGATTTGCTGGGGAATAATGCAGCATACACACTCAGGCTCACAAAGGGGTGTGTTCAGAGCTGGACACACACAAACATATCTACAATAGCAGGTTGTCAGTTTTGTTTCATTATTCGACCATGTGACGAGTCTTGCTGATAAGAGAGTGTGGAGCAATAAATTTGTTGGCACACTCCAGAGGAAGCAATTTGCCAAAAGTGTTGGGAAACAGTGTTTCATTCAAGAGGGTCATGGACATCTTGCCAAGTTTCTATTGGACAAGCTGTTATAATAACTCCAGCTTAAGGGCAAATGTGTATGCCTCCATGTATAGGCCTATGTAAATGATCCAAACGTGGCTTTCAGGCTATGAACTATTGCCTGCACAAAAATCCGTTCAGTTTTAAGCTAAAAACTCATCGTTACACAAGGTAGAACTACTAAATTTACTGCAATTGATTATACTCAGTGTAACTGTAGAGAAGTTCTATCAACCAAATGTGTTCAAGAAAAAAAAAAACTCTTACACTGTATTACAATGGCTGGTGTAGGTATTATTTTCACAAAAGCGATCCCTGCTTTTATGCTATAGTTGTTTCTATTGTTAGCGGTGTCTGCCATTCGCGTGCTTGATTCCATATTGCTTCCATATTGCTTTCCCATGGGATTACTGTTACTGTAGCTCATTCATTGATGTCAGCGTCACTGTTTAAAAATGCATCACATTACTCCTCACAGCAGTGGTCTTAAATGGAAATAATGCAAATGTATGTCCAAAGAATGTGCCACTGAATGTTCTCGTGTTGTTTTTACGGTGATTAATGATTGAGTCGATGATGACATCTTGATTGTTTTACATAAAAAAGTTAACACAGATTGCAGCAATAAACAATAAACCTTAAAGTTCATTGACACCTCTGATTGTCTGCAGCAGCCATCCTGACTGAAGGGACACTAACTTATCGAGAGACTTTCATTTGCATATCTCAGAGGAGATATAAAATGATCAATGATCTTTGACTGTCAGCCAACAGTCTTCCCTGCAGTGTTTATTTGCTTATGACATTCTCAAATGCCAGAGGATGATGCCTGCCCCCTCTTTTCTGTTGTGTCATAATTTACTCATCCATGACACACATCTTAAAACTGTTTTTAATGCAAGCATTCATAAATTTGATTATCTGGGGCTTAAGCTGCCTTGAAATGGACAGCCCAATTGAAAAAGGGAGTCATAAAATATATAAATGTATGGTCAGTGAAGGGCAGCTCAGAGGAAGTGACTTGATGGAGCGTACAGCAAGGAAAATCACAGCACTCACACATATTTGGTTTCGTGGCCTGAGTAATATGACTCAGGGCCAAGGATCAACTAAAGCAAGGTGACGGACTATTTGATCTTTTTAAGACTGGAGAAGTGAAAGAGTTATGAATAAAATATCAGTCTACCCTAATGTATATCTGTCAGAGGCAAAGTGAAAACAATAACTTTACATGATGTGTTTGCTCAACCTCTGCTCTGATGCACAGTCGCACTGTGGTTTTGTATTTCAGTCACGGTGTTGTGTGTGTGTTCGAGGTTGTGTTCAAGGTTTCTTACCTACACTCACATGCGCTGTGTTCTGTAAAACTCATGAAAATATCATTTTCTTGCCTTCCGGGTTTTATTCTTTTAATCTGCAAAAAAAAAAAAAAAAAAAAAAAGGAAAAGAAAATGTCATAGAGTTAAATAAAATATACAATACAAAAGTTTGGACGCACATTCTCATGTAAACAAAAACGTGTCCAAGCTTTTGACTGTACTGTACTGTATGTGGATTTATAGTGTTTCTATAAATCACAGGTTTTTATGTTGTTAGTAATAACCCTAACATTTTCCAGAATAGGCAAAAACAGATGCAGAAAGACTTGGGGTTCAAGAAAAGGACAAACTCTAAGGTCACTGTGCTGTTTCAGAAAAAACTATGTCCTTTAACACTGCCTGGCAAATGATTGGCTGGTTGAAGTTGGTGTGACGCTACCAACTCCTGATGAGATGGAAACTGCTCATCATGAGCGTGAGGGGCATTTTAAAATAAAGTTGGACTTTGAGTCTCAATTGGAAATGGTTACCAAAGCATTTAGCGGGAACCATGGAGCCAAAGTTTAAAAAAGATTTAACTAAAATCACAGCCAAACAGTTAGGCGGATTCTTTAAAATAGAGACTTAACTGGAAGTGTTGACAGACTCTAGATGGGACAGAGGTTAAAATTTATAAAACGGACATCTTTAGCCCAGATGTCACACCAGTGAAGCCTTCTGAGCTAACAGCACTTGACTGACAGAGATACTAAAACAGCCAATGTGACCCCTCAGCTCTGATATTTCGGAGAGATAAAAGTTAGTAAAATGGCACAGGCAGGTCCTGGTTGATATAAAGTAAGTCACTTTAGAGAATCAATCAAAAGAGGGTCAAGTGCCCACATGTCAGTACTGCTGTTGGAAATATCGCTGCTGACCTCCATTGTTACGTTATAGCTGGACGTTGGCATGCACTGTAGCATCTCGTCATTGCAGCAACCGGCGCAACGCGTCAACACCACGCAGGACGGGATGAAGATGTGCTCCACCTCCTCTGGGTACTCCTGCAGAATCTCCACCAGCAGCTCCCGAGGCTGGCACAAACTCTTGTTGTACACCTCCATTAAAGGGATCACTGGGAGACACAGTCACAGCAAGCATGGTTATAAAATGGCAGAGCAGCTCTAGACTAAACCATTGACTCCTGAGTAGTACTGAGCTGTAACAATAACAGACAACTACAAGAAGACTAGAATTAAAAATGCTGGCAGGCTCTCAGCGAGTCAAAGTGGGAGAGATGAAACACACATGCATGCAGACACATGTTTCATTTCTATTATTCCTTTGAAATGCACTTGGTAACCTTGGTTTGTTAAAGTAAATCAAGACTTACCGTCTTAAGCAATGAACAAGGGCTCTATCAGTGGCAACATCTATTTTGACCCCATTAGCTGTATCTTATCCTTGCTGGACTTAAATGTCATCCCACTTCTTTAGCTCTACCTCTGCCCCAATGTGATTCATCTACAGCTGTACAGTAACCTTCAGTCTACTTCCCCCTCACTCAGTCTTTGCAGGAGTTCTACTCTTGAGAAAGATATCAGCAGAGAGACAGACAACACCTCCAAAATATCACTCAGAACATTAGTGAACCCAACGCAACCCCCTGCCTGACAGCCCTCCGGGAGGCCAAACTAAACATAGCGGGCCTGAACAATATCATGAATTTCAGCTTCTGATTGTCCAAATTAGATTGAGCAATGCTAGGATTGTGCAAAATCAAGTGAGCCAAGAGGGTGAAATTCCCTTCTATAACAGAGGCCTGGCCACCATAACATTTCCCCTGCTTAACCTCAAGCAAGAAGAAATGCTGGACAAGACCAACACATCCCAGTGTTGGGGCTTTAGGGGCGAAACGGCTCTCATTCAGCAAAGAGTGAGAGGTTTAGGGGGGCAGCTGTGCAAGGAGGCTCAAATTACAAAGCTGTCCACCAGGAGGCAGTAATTTCCCCCCTTTTTATTTTTAAATGTCAAGGTGAACCTCAGAGCAGCCCCTCTGTGTTTGGCTGTGTGCCAGCCAGGGAGCCCAGTAGACTGTATTCCCACGGTGCCCTATGGGACACCTACCGTCATGTGGACCTCTCTCTGATGCCTTCGGTATGTGAGCGCTCTGTAAGGAAATAAAAGCAAGCTATTAGTTACAGTAAATTGTGCAAGAGCTCAGAAAAAAATGTTGCCCGTGACCTTTGCTTATCCAGAGTTGCGCAAAAAAATATATTTGCATTTTGACATATCTCGTTGGCCACGGACAAATTATGGGAAAAAAGGACACATTATGTATCTTATCTAAGACTGGTCGAAACACTGAATATGGGGTCGTGATAGCCAAATGTTGATATTATGTCTCCTATAAGCAAATGAGACCGTTTATCTCAGAATTGGATTTCTTATGTTGTCTGTATGATAGTAGGTGTCCTTGCATGGGCGTTGGGTTCGAGGCCTTATATGGCCAAAGAGTTGATCGGAGGTGAATGGAGCCAAACATGCTACCCATATTCAGCCACATCAGCTACGTGGCAAAACCTGGCTCCAAAAAAAAAAAAAAATCTTTGAGTTACTGTTGTTTCGGCTACCAAACCTTTAATGTGTGGCCCTGCCGCCTCCAGGCAACACGGATTAAGAAGTGTTGCCATTAAAACCGGTAAGAATTTCTGCCTGCTCCTTTCGCCCTCACAGGGGGTTGCTGTCACTACACCGGCTCCACAAAGGAGTTTGGCAACTTTCCATCTGTGCGCGCTTTTACGCGCAGATTTCTGTTGCCCGCACACACATACGTGCATTGAACACGCATGCGCGCACGCAAACCCCGCGCGCTCCCCTCTCTCTCTCCCTCCCCCCCCTTTTTTTTCTTGGTGAGGCGCAACATCTCGTCAATATTGCGTGAGAGCAGTTCTTGTGGCACCGTCCTCACCGGCGTTGTGTATTCAGCCAATCGGTCTATTGAGGAGAGTGAAGAAACTCCTTTTTCCGCTTTCTAAATTGAAAAAAAAGAAAAGAAAAGAAAAGGAAAGAAAAGTTCTGGTTGTGTGGAGTCTCCACCCCTTTCTGGTGGCGTGAGAGGGTCCAGCCTTGAGGGCTGAGGGACCCCGGCGCTCCAAAACACTAAATACTGTATTATTAATGGATGGGTGTCAAGCTGCGAACATCGGCCCTTAAACCGCGTGATGATGGCCTGACTGGCAAAGAGGCAGCATCCTGACACTGGTCAGCGTTGATTGGATGGATCATCTCTCATGAGATTAACCAGTTAGTTAAATAAACACTTTATTAGACTGGGGAATGGCGAGAGATCACACTAACTTCGGACATGATGCTAGAGAGAGGAGGTTATGTCGCAACTTAAAACCATCCGATACGCACAAGTAGTAAAGTTATATCTGAGTCCATTCGCGTTTGGAAAATGTGCCGCCTGTTTCTGACGCGATGTGCTCTCTCTATCTCTCTTCTTTTCACCTTGAAACCTTTGCCCAAAGCTTCCTTGGACACGCTGCGTTTGTTTAATGATTAAATGGCAGCCGAATTACAGTGCGCTCTTAGCCGGCCATTAAAATTCCCCTGTCGCCCTGATGAACGTCTGCCGGAGGAAAAAGTCCGTCTCGATCCGGACCCGAGAGTTCAGTTCGTGCGTAAAAAAAAGGAAGAAGAAGAAAGAAAAAGCCGAGTTTGTCGTCGCTGAAGCGGGCTCGCCATGAGGGGAGCCTCGGTGCCAGGAGTGAACCTGCTCACATGTCCTAAAACAGAATGGAGCCGCTGCGCCTTTAAAGCGTAATAATATCTCCAAGGTGGTTTTAGAGCAGGCCTGCGATCACCCAGTGTCAAACTTAATACAGCATTTATAAACAAATAAAACGAGTAATCGCCTTTCACGCCACACTAACAACACATTAAACGCACCACCCGCCAGTGTGCGGTTTTGGTTGGTATAGAATCGGCTCTGCTTCGCGACCGTTTCAACCTCCACAAAGCCACCAAACATTTAAACATGAGCGATGACCTAGACAGAGGAAAGACAAGGACAAGCTGCACATTAATGACCACTAACTTCATTTCGTAAATAAAGATCGATTGATGTTTGTTTCTTTCTTTGTTCTTTTCTTTTCTTTTCTTTTCTTTTTATTTTGCTTTAGTTTCTGGGACATGGGACTCACCTTGACAGCTGACAGCGTCAAAAATAATATTGTCAAACTGTCAATAAAGTTCATGGTGTTGGAAATCCAATCCAAAGCCAGGCGACGCTTTAAAATCCAAGAGGCCAATGTGGCACTTTGTTCTCAAACATGAAGTTTACAACAACAACAGAAGTGGACCGGCTAAAACTTCTCTAAATAAGGGGCAGAGGGTTGTAACGACAAATCCATGTTGGTCCCGGGGCTGGAGGGTACAATCCTTTTTGCGCGTAACTTCTCAACTGTTGCCAATGATTTTTAAGATATCCAGAAACACGAGAATCCAAGACGCATAACGTCTCACATTGTTCCGCAGCAGACTTTTATTTTCTTGCAAGGGAGTAGCAATCCACATTACAAAAATAATCCCATGCTTGTTGCGCCAACCGTCTCCAAGAGTCTGTCCATTGGAAACCTGTAGCCTACTCGTATGTGCAACCTGAACCCATGGAGCAGTGTGACGTTGGGTGGAAAAGAAAACCGCGCCGACGAAATACTCGTCCCACAAAACTTTGCCTATCTGCTGGTGGCCTCTTTATTCGGCTGTCACTGCGCACTGGGCTCGATCAGTGGAGGAAGAACGCGCCCACCTCTGCCTCGGTCTCTGCCTACTGTGGCTCTGTGGTGCCGTTTAACTTGCACTGGAGACGTGGATTGGTTGGGTAGGTGTGTCTTCTTCTTCTTTTTTTTTTTTCCTCCAAAAGTTTCACCTATTAGCCGTCGGCTCTTGTGACCACATCAGCACCAGCCAGCTATTAAAAACGCAGTGCTGAGTTCAGAAGTGCGCCTCTATTTTTAATTCTTTATCAGACAAGCGGGGTGGTGGTGGGGGAATAAGGGCATCCCGATGTTGTGATTCTTAACACAGATTTCATCATCCATTTCATGCTTTTAATCCACATCTTTTTTCCTTTCTTTCTTTTTTTTTTTTAAATCAGGGCTATGAATACAGACACAGTTCTGCCTGCTGTAGCGAATTAAGTTTTTCTACAGGGGCCCAAATCCTCAGCGGACAAATGTAACAAATGACCTTGGATGTTCCTCTAGTGTGGAATCAGCTTTAAAAAAAAATCGCATTGGTTCTTGTGAGATATAAAATGGGTCAAACGTGTTTTTACTCTTAAGGTGAGCGCCACCGTCTCATTTGCAGCGGCCCCGGTGATATTGGGACATATATTTTCCAGTCTTGCGCATACTCGGGTTTACACCCCCCCCCCCCCCCCCCCCCCCCCCCCCGCACACACACACACACACACACACACCTTCCGTTTCCATGAAAGTTAAAACCCCACGGCGCGCGTGTGTGTCACGTAGTCTATATGACTGTATGCTTGCTTGCGTCGTACAACGTTGCCGTCAGTGATCCGCGTACATGAAGAGCTCCACACACACACACACACACACACACACACTTCCTTTTTGAACATAAGACAGCCTTTCGCGCTTCGTGACTTCCTCCCACGTCCCTTCGATGGACGCAGATCACCGGACAGGCTCCTCTTTCTTTTCCTTTTTTTTTTTTACCCCCCCCCACCCCGCCGAGCAACAGCTGAGATATCACGACGAAGCAGAGGAGGGAATGGAGAGGAAAAGGGAGTGCGGTTCTGTCAGGGATGCTTAGATGCTGATTAATGAAGGAAGTGAATGCAAACACACACGCACTCTCTTCCCTCCAACATCGACTGACTGAGCGCATCCACGTCAGTGCACTAAAACAACACCAAACAAACACACTGTCCGCTAAATCCTCCATTAAAAAAGGCTATCCAAAGTATGTATCGTATATAAACCTCAATGTTATATTAGGGGATTAATATTGTTTTATTATATGTGGTGTTATATATGACCTGCTTTCATGTTTTAGGTGATTTTGCATTCAACTTCGTTGTTGTGTTGTTTTTTTGTGTTTGTTTGTTTGTTTTTTGTATAATTTCGAATCATACTTTACAACCTGGCAATTAATTTATTATTATTTATTTAAATTGCAAAAAGTAACTCGAAACTAATAAATGCAGAGGAGTAAAATAGAAAGAGGCTGGAGGCAGAAATAGTCGAGTCCCTCAGACGTGGACTTGGTCCTCTCCACCACCACCATGTGTTTCATTTATTTGGTTTAATGAGGGGAAATGAGCTTTTTACAGTTTTTTCCCTCAGCTTGTCGTTAAATTGCACTCTCAGCTCCTTCGGGCAAAAGAAAAATGACATTCAAGTGAAACAAGGCCTACATTCTTCATCTGCCTCACATTTGAGCCTAAAAGTGAAGACAATTAAACCAAACATTAAAGTCCTGGTCGTGGTGCTTTGGTGATTGTTTCAAATAAGTCGCGTCTAATGTCTAATTTCAAATGCCTGTATTTAATACGCTGTCAGTTCAAATGCCCCTTTAGTCGCTGTGTCTGATTCTCGTTAATAGCGTTTGTGCCGGTGACAGCTTTGTGTAGAAGGTCGCCCTCTGCCGGAAAAACAGGACACTTCAGGAAACCTGGAACTCAAAGACAGACTGACAGACCCAGAAGAAGGGGACACTAGCTCATTTGGAGAGGTTGGCAGCTCTGCAGCAGACATACCCCGCTCTTCTTATAACTAGAATGACAAAGGAAAAAAACAAGAACAACAACAGATTAAGTAGTGAAACCCAACACTGGAAACGAGTGAGGCATGATGGAGCAAGAAATCAGAGAAGCAGAGTAAGTGATACATACAGATGAGGAGAGCGTTTCAGGAGATAAATACTCAGCTGTCATGTCTTCAGAGGAGTTCCTTGGCTCAGTACCTGAGCTGGCTTTAATTGAAGAATAACACTTGGATTCATTAGCGGTGTCGTCAAGATCCTGTTTCTGCTGACTCAGACTGTGTGTGTTTTTCTCTGTGTGTGCACTCGGATGAGCAAGGTTACAGTGTATACAGTATGTGTGTGCGTATGATCCCAGTTTCTTGCTGACAGCACACATATGTAAACACACACACTTTAATGAAATGACTCTTTCCTGAAGGTACAATAAACAAACTCCCCCCACCCGAATCCACATGCACATTGACGCACATTTCTAATCGTCATCATGGCAACAAGAAATCAGGGTGATTCCTGTTTGTACATTGGGCGAAGCAAGTGAAGTTGAACGCTGTGCAGTAACACTACAGGGGAACACCCCTCAGGTAGCTTCTTTGTTTGATGTGAAGAAACATGAAGTTTAAGTCCTGCTTTTAAGTCAGCGAATATTTGGTCTTCCTCCATGATGCCATGAGCAACAGAACCCTGATTTCATGTCAGGACTACACAAGAGGGTTTCCACACAATAGCAGGACACAATAACAAGACGTAATTACCTTCCTGAGGTTTTTGTGCAGGCGGCATCTCTTCATCTTACAGCTCAGCTCACTCTGGCTGCTCCTTCTTTCATTACTCTGTAATATTTCAGACCATTGTGGTGACAAATGACCTTAAATCTGTTTCCTCTCACTGCTCCACAATAAAAGCAACTCTGAATGTTTTAAGCACTGCACTGGTGTGGTGAGATGCAGTTGTTTAGCTTTAGCATAAGCCTTGTACTGCTAAATTGTTTGATGTGACTTGCTTGTACATGTGCAAGCAATGATGTGCTCATATGTCAGACCCGATGAAAACTTGATCATAACCGCAGTTTGTAAATATAGGCTGCTGAAATGACCATAAATTGCATTAAAATATGAGAAAATATGCTGTGGTGTCCCATTACAGGTCAATTCAGTTTCAGAGAAGGAGACTTGAGTTTGTGTCTTGAACTCAAGTCAAACACACAGACAAACACTCGAGGCTCATCCTCCAAAGACTTGAACGTGACTCACGAACAGTCTGCCAAGGAGGACAGCAGCACATCTATTAATGATAGATCTTCCTTTACAGAAAGGTATCTGTGTGTGGGTGTGATAATGAAAATCACATTGCATAAATGCATAATGTAACAGGAACTGCATTACCAGGTCTAATGGCCGACAACCACACCGCTTTATCGCCTGGCACCATATTACACATTCTTCCTCTCTGCTCTCTTTGTACATTGCCCTTTGTGAAAATTGAGTCTTTGCCTCTTGGTGTGCGTTTGTGAGCGCTTCGGCTGCTTCAGAGTAAGTTATCAAGCCAACCTCTTCACCAATCTTATACACATTACCCAGGAATTAACCTTCACTGCTTGTCCTGATAATGTGCTGTGATAACATTGACTGTCAAACACCATGTGACCGAGCTACGTGTGTGCACTTTTGCGTATCAGGCAACAGAGCCGTCGCATGGACTGTGCGAACTGTGCCACCGCACAGGACCTCCCGCCACTAGGGGGCGTTGCGCCTGCAATCCTGCTGTTATTTTTATTATTTATTATTCATTTATTTTTAGAAATACATTAGTTATATATGATTTTGTCTGTCTCTGTCAAGGTCACGTAAAAACAAACACAAATAATAATAAAAAAAAACTTTGAACAAATGAAGCGAGGTTTTCATTGTCGCTCTGTCATTCGGCCTCACTGAAGAAGGAGGAAGGGGAAAGCTAACATGTCGACTGCGAGAAAACGCGACCGATTTCGCAAGCACGAATTGGGTTCTGCGAAAAGAAAAAAAAAAAAAAAAAAAGAAAAACAAGGAAGAGTAAGTCACGGCGAGGATCACTGCATACATTTATCAGCTTTCCCGGAGATGCGGTGGCTGAGCAGACGCCCAAAGCTAGCGGGTCCGAATATGCTAATGTGGTGGCAACAACTAGCATCACCCACGCCAACACCGCGGCAGAGCCGAGCGGGCTTCAACGACAGCAGGACGGGACGAGAAAGGTAAGAAGCTGTGGTCGCCGAACATTTTATTATGAGTCCTGTCTCATAGCTGAGGCTATGTGTATGATTGTGATGTGCTAGCAGCGGGATTATGCGTTCAGTAGAGCTAGAATAGCTGTGGCCGTGTGACTCTTATTCATGCGCAATTGCGCGTCCATGTCAAAGAGCACGGCCTCGCATTTCAAGTTGGCAGGCCCTGTCAGGCAACGCCTTAAACATTGATGAAATATGCATGTGTTTAAGCCCGGGTTTGCCAAGTTGTTTTTTGGGCCATAGTGTATGAGCAAATGTTGATGGTGAAAATTGGTAATTCATTGGCACAGCTTTCAGGAACAGAGAAGAATAATTAACAGGAAAATGTCTGTTTTTGTTTTGATTATCACCCTTATGAGCCACAATTCAGTAGTAGCCACACAAAAGAGGACAATACTCGTGTAAGTGTTTCGTCATTTTCCGAGGAACAAAGCATTTATTTATTTTTTTCTCTGTTCTAGTTGGTTCTTTCCATGCCTCAAAGGAAACATCTGACAGCCGTTTGGATTGGATCAAGTACAGGTGACTCCAGTCACTCCTGATAGTCACTGTAAAAATTTTCTGCCAATCAGTGTTGTGACCATTGACCCAGCCCAGCTGTGAGGAACGTGTCACCACAACCTCATTACCCTTCCCACCTCCTCCTCCATCCTGCTCTCCTAATAGGGTGACCAGATAAGCAGAAGCTTTTAGATGAAGCCCGAGCTAAAGTTCAAGTGCTTTAACAAGCAAGAAAAATGGCTTCCCCCCTTCCCTTCGCTTGCATATTCTCTTTGTTAACAGACTGGTATATTTCACTCCCCTCTTACTTTTCTCTTTCTCTCCTTCTTCAGTTTATCTCATTTGGTCAGTTCCAGTAAGTGAGTTGGTTTTTGTGTGCTCTCAGTCAAGCAGTTCAAAAGGTTCATAAGCCTGTTTGGTCAGCGAAGAAGAAAAATGGAAGGAAAGAGCAAGAGAGTGGAGGATATACACTACTTTAACCCGACCAAAGGCTAATCCTGTCAACATTGATCATGTTCCAATATGTTGGGACTAGCAGTGAAGGAACACATGTTCAGGAAGTCACAGCAGAAACAGGCAAATCTGGGAACCCCCTAAGGGGCATTTTCTCATTTCTAAACTGTACTTTGATAAGTAAGCTCAGGGGTAGTCTCCGGGCCAGCACAGTCAGAGTTCAGGTCAGCATTTTTTATAAAAAAATACACAGCAGCCACTCTCTTCAAATGTAGTATTGAAGTAATTTAGCTAGACTGCACTTGGATAGTCAGCCTGCAGAGATTTTGTTCATTTAAAAGGGCTAACAAATCAGTTGAACTGTTGAATCTTTACTAATAAGCAGCTGAAATGTTTCAGATGCTGTGTCAAACTCTCTGTACATGGACTATCAAAATAAGGTGCCTGCATATATTTTTGCTACATGCACGGAGTGACCCTTTTAATGTCGGTCATGCTGTTTAGGGCCTTCGGCCTGTCTTAGCTCAGTCACTGGATATCTGTGGGATCTGTCTCTAGGCAGGAATATGCACTTTTATATTTCTCCCAAGATGGAAAAAGGTATTTCTCACAGTCCTCCAGAAATGACACATCAGGAGTTTCTGATGTGCTGCCACCATAATTATTAAAGTGTAGTTCATTTTCTAAAATGTCTTTTTTTTTTTTTTTTTTTTTTTCCACTCACCGCCCCCGAGTCAAAACCTGCTGCTCAAAGTCTGCATTACCCACATTGTAACTTAAACACTTACAGTTCACTTGGAGATTTGGGTGCAGTAGCTTGAGTTATTACAGCGCTTCCAGAGCTTTTTTCACATTTTCAGTCTTGCTTCCCAACACCTGAAAACAGATTTTGAATTAGTTTGGGCAGCTGAAACATTAGTTTTATGGCACGACAAGAAGCCTTGAAGTCTTGAAAATAGGCAAATAATAACCTTCTAAAAGTTGGTTTGACCTTAGGATTGCTTATTATCTTATCTTGCAAATACGGAGCTACATCTAAATTCACCTGGTCAATCTAACATCAGTATTTTGCTTGCCCCTTCTTTCTGTTTTTGTCTCTACTGATTCCTAAGAAAACTATGTTAAAACAAATGTTGACGGTTGATAGGAGGCAGGAAGAACCTTGGTCTCCATTTGTTGAGCTAAGAAAGGCTAATCTCATTGTTTAACATAACTTCAAACAGCATTCATGAGTTTGTCTCACTCTGTCTAAATAGTACCCAGAGAAATACAACTCCTCATTGAAATTACAAAGTAAAATCTTATCCAACCCCAAATGCCATACCGTTTAATGAATGGTGTTTGCTGCAGATGTTTTTAGAGCTTTTATCTCTTGTGAGAACATCGCTGCAGAGTGTTTGGGAACTCTCCGTTAGTCACTTCACTTACGCACACGCTGCCTTATCTGTGTGTACCTTTCATTGTGGGCCTGTCACAACTCTCCCATCCCGGCCTGTTGACGGCCACACAGGTAAACTCATAAGCACAAACACAAACACACATCCACTTACTTATCAGATTGAATTACTCTGGACAAACGCTGACCACTGACCTTGGGTTTTAACCTCACATCATTTAGTTCATTGTAAAGCTGAGATAAATGCCCACCAACTTGACGGCCAAAATACACCTGGACCTCCTTTTAGATCACAGGCAGTGGGTAAGAAATGGCCTGTGCAGAAACTGTTGGCATTGCATCCTGTGGATTATCCAGATTAAAGGGGACAGTGTTTCCACCGATAGCATTGTCTGAAAATCTGTCAGTCCACTTTCATTCCGACTATTTGATGGATTTCCTTGGAATCTGAATATAGATTCATAGTCACCAGATAATGCATAGCAGATGACTTTTATGACTGTTCAATTGTCCTTACCATCCTGGTGAACACAACAGACAGTATAGATACAAAAAATCATCTCTTTATGGATATTGACCTTAGAATTACTGCAAGTACAGCCACTGACTTATTTTTGTTTCTGCTGAATCTTTCTCATTCATAGTTTGGCTGAACCACTTTTGACCATGTTTCTGCTGATCCTTTTTGTCTGTAGTCATTTTCCAAGCATGTAGTTCGGCAGCATGGTTTGCTGTAATCTTTGTCTGAAAGTATTTGCAGTCTATATTCATTTCCTTACAACAGCAGATTCCCTTCAGTATGTAATGATACCCTGAATCTATAACTATGACATTTGCATAGTGCTGAAACCACCTGCAGAATACTGTAAGGCATGCCCCGAATGAACTCATTGCACAACTATTTACTCCCTTAACATCAAAAGGGCCTTACCCATAAAGTGTAAAAAGGTTCACAATTGCATCATAAACCTCTGGATTCATAAACTGACTTTGTAAACTTCTCAGTGTTATGATGCCCCACCTAGATCAGTTGTAGTTTGAATAAAAGGAGTATGGCTTTGTATGTTGTTTAAACATGTTTACACTGCACTCACTAGGTGTGTGTTTTCACTTCACTGTCTAATGTGGAATTTCAGGTAATCAAAAGCATGGAAATTAACCCGCGAGGTAAGAAGCAGGCAGGTAGAAGGCAACACCACCCTGCCCCCCCCCCACTGGAGAAGGTTATTCACCGCATTCCTAAGCACAAGAGTGTGAGATTAAAATGCACACAAATCCAGTGTCAAGACACACTTTCACATGCACACCCATATACAAATACAGACACATACTGATGGCCAGAGTCCAAAGAGCAAAGCTTAAGACAATACGGCCAAAAAGACATTTCTCTCACTCACCATTACTTTGCTCTGCACACAATGTTGCATTTATAATGATATACCACCTTTTGCTTCCAGCAAAAGGTTCAGCCCAAAACCATAATCACAGTAAGAGACATCCTGCCAGTAGGACTGTGCACATTTTGCCCGAGAGTATACCCTGCAATTAACAATGATCACACAATTTGTTAGATGGTCACATGCTCGATGCCGTGTCTTCTTTTTGTTTGTTTAGAAAGTGAGATCCAGACTCTATGTGACTTCTTTCATGTGGATTTTTTTAAAGCTGGAAGTTCAAGTAATGGAATTATTCTGCATGAGTTTGATGGTGTTCCATTTAACTTGATTGATGGGAAAAGCACTAACATTCACTAACTAGTGTTGTGGCTTCCCTGGTCATGGAAGGAGAGACACATTGCATGCATACAAATGCACACATGCTCAAAGAATGAATTTGTAAAGGTTACCTAAGTAGACTTGAATTTCTAGTCATCCTCATAATAATATGCCAGTAGTTTTCATTCAATGAGAAACTTAGAATTAATCCTGACTTTATGAAACATATAAAGCATCTGACAAGCCCAGAGGCAGTTGCTGTAAAAGGAAAAAGAGATGATGTGCCAAAGGAAAATTTATTTTCCGTATCAGCTGCGAGAGTGGGAATCTTCCACTATACCAAAGAATTCCCTGTTGTAACATGTCCTAATAAACCAAGGAGTATGATAACAAAAGATTTTTTTTTTACAACAGTAAAGCTCCTTCCTGCTGCATGTAAACTGGATATACATCATTAAATGTTTTTTTTTTATTTTTTTTATTTCCTGAACATAATAAGTCTCCTCGTTTAAGGGGTCAGCATTCACAGTTAGAGAGAATCTGCAATGATCTTTCCTGTAATGTCCAGCAGCCTTTTTTTTTCTTTTTTTTTTTTTTTGTCATGGATGAGCCATCTGATGTGATGATCCTGGCAGGAACAATGGAACCACCTGGGGATGGGTCACCAGTGAGAACATAATGAATCCGGGAAACATGAATGTGAAACATAAATTTTACACCAACAAAAGCCTTGAAAATTTTAAAATCATCCATTCATCCAAATCATCATTTTTTCAAAACAGTAGTTTCCAGAAACTTTTGCCTCTTAACATGTAATTTTTAAACTCAAGAATAGAAAAAATAAAACAAAAATTTCCCCCAAGACACGATAGCGATACTGTGTTCTATAATTTCATTAAAAACTGATTTCATTTACTAAAATCTACTGATTTCCCCTGAGACAAAGATAATTTCCTCACTCTTTGCTGGGAACAGTATTAACTACATGACCAGAATATTGGAGGAAAAAGATACATCCTTAAAGTCTTAAGATTAAAAAACAAAGCACTAAAATTGAAACTGAAAGGCAATATAAACAACTTTTACAGGAAATTCAGGAATTCCCGATTAAAGACTGACTGGACCACATTTACTGGATTATATATTTACACTTAACTGTGTTGATAGTGTGTGAGGAGCTAATTTAGGCGAAGCTGAGTTTAGAAGAAATTCATTCCTTTTTCCCATTGTCAATATAACAGGAGTCTAATTTGAAGTGCTAATACCGCTTGTCTCAGCGTACCCCTGCTAAGTGAATCATCGAGGCTCAGTCTGACGGATGTGTTAGGGCCAAACCTATGTATCTGGAAAAGAACAGACGTCACAGCACCATTCTGATTCAACACTGAATCATCTTATATTAGCTACATTGTAGTGTGACGTTGTCGTCGTATAGTAATAAAATTGGAATGAACTAAACTATGCCCAGTCAAAGTTGAGTGAAATATCTGTAGATTTCCACTCTCTCTTTTCCTTAATGCAAAACACTGGCTGCTGGATCTCTGACTCATTTTGCCTTTCATAAGGTAACTTGGAATTTTCTGCAACTGGAAGTCTCATAAGTACTACACACACTTATGTGTTTCTAAAAGGAACCGTTAAAATACCAAAATTAGCACCTAGCTTTAGACAATGTTAAAATATCACGGGTGACATTTTGCGGTGACTTTCATGAGGGAGTTTGGCAAGGAGCATTTTCTCACAAGAGAATTTATTTTTTCATAATCCACACTCAAAACAAGATAGACTAGATTATTTCTTCTGCCACCAACTGCTTTTTGTCTTTTTTGTTTGTTTGTTTTTATGATGCATCATACCAGTCATGAGGAGGAAAAAAAAAAAAAAAAAAAATATATATATATATATATATATATATATATATATAGCACCAGTCAAAAGTGTGTACCAACTTTTGACTGGTGCTGGTGCTATATTTATGCTAAATAAATAAGCCAGTAAACTCTACTTAATTTCATATAATTTAATTAGTTGGTAATTTCTGTTTTTATATGACTGGTTAGAGCCAACGTTAGAAGCATTATGTTTTCAGGTTGTCTATCTGTCCATGTCTTTCTTTTAGCTCACTAATGCCCTGAGGTGAATCCTCGAGCTCAAGGTTGTGCAAACTTGAATCAAGGGTTCAAAGGTAACAGTGTCCTCACATAATATGCTATAATTCCTAGTGCATTTCATTCATGTGTTAATTATGACACAATTTGACAGAAATGTCTAATAGAACAAAATGATGAAGCATTTTATTTCCGGAAAAAACACTTCCAGCCAATATTTCATGGTGCAGATCAGGGAGAGGAGAGTGTGAACATAGTTTCTGGAACTTGGCTTTATTGATGGATGCATACAACCACAAGGCATTCATTCTACTTTACCTTCTTTCCCATAGTGCCAATTTGTTCCCTTGATACGTATCATAATCTGCTCAACTATAAAACATGATTTATTTTCTTTCTATTTTTTTTATAGTGGCCTGCTTGCAAGGTGTTAGAAGCAATATTTAAGTTTAAACATTTGTGGAGGATGCTGAAATGCTTTGGCCTTCCTTAGGTCAGAGGTCATGATGGCCAACAGAAAAGTGCTGGTGGAAGTAGGACAGATTACTCAAGGCCACTTCAGTGGAGCAGATGCCTGCTGCGAGAGTTAGCAAATGAAACATGATCACACCTCAAACCTCTTCTGATGCCCTGAGGACAGGACACATAGGGTGAAATATTGTAATGTTTTTGGTTTTTCAGAGAAGAATGACGATGTCAGAGTGAAGATAAAATTTTACTCAATATGTTTGTCCTTTTTCGGATCAGTGCAAAAGAAGAGAAGAAAGATAATTGTGCGTTGCTAGTGCATCCATTCAACCTGACATTATAAAACCCCGGGTCCAACAAAGTCCAAACACAATAATATTCCTAAGATCTGATGTGGTCAGTGTTCATGTTTGCAATGTTTGTGGTTTTCCTACTAGTGCCAGTAACTTGCCGCAAAAAAAGCTCACTGAGACAATTTGCTGGGAAGCCTGTATGGGTAAAGAGACGTGCGGATATCTTTTTGCATTTATTTTTAATTTTTTAAGCCAATGTGAACAATATAATGGACGCAATTCCCAGAAAATCTTGTTCAAATCCACGCAAGATCACACTGACACTTAGTCGACCTCAAAAACTGCCATCTTAAACTATGAAAGCATGCTGTAAAAAAATGTTTGAAGGGGCAGATGGTGATCTAAAGAAAATGAAATAGGAGAGACACTCAACTTGTGGAGTTTGTACAGAGTATGTGTGACAAAAAGCAGAGGACCTTTCCACTGTGTGTGTGTGTGTGTGTGTATATCCTCTTTCAGGTGTCTAAATTGCCTTGTCTGTTAGCACTGCTTGTTGTGCTGTGACTGAATCCACAGACTGGTAGTGAAACCCAACACTCACATGGGAAGGAAAGCCTCTCCGCAAAACTCTGCCTTGATTTCTTTACGAGGTGCAGTGTCACACTAGGTGGGCCCGCACGCTGGGGAGTCTGCAAAACCTGACACTGAACACACCAAACGAGTCCATGCCACTTAAAATTTACTCAAAAGAAATTAAGACGCCGTGTTTTTCTACGACAGGATGTTCAGGCTTTTCATTCGGCAGATGTAAATCAAAGACGGAGAAAAGAGATGTTAAGAGAGAATGGAGCAGATCAGACAGAGTTGACCTCTGCTCTTAAGGGAGAGTTATTTATGTGAACAAGGTGAGAGATCAAGTTGGGGTTATGGGGAGGCTGATTTCTGGTCTTGACAAGAAACTTTGACATTTGGCGTAAAACTAGAGTTTGTTAATGACTGAGAGTTGCAGTATTTCATAAATTTGTGTTTCCTGAGGGCATTTTTCAGCTGTTCCGACGATGAGTTCAGCTGATTGATGCCGGTGGCAACACATTAATGTGACATAATTTGGACATAACATCTGCTCTAAAACATCATATGTCGTTTTCACAACTCTACCTGACCCATTTTCTTCAGTATGGATAATTCCCATTCCACCTATCTAATTTACTAGTCAGCCTGCACCTCCTCTCTCTGTTTACTCTCACTCGTGTCTTTACAACCAATATTACTGCTGCCTGTTTGTCAAACACCCTATCTACACACCCGTTGTTTCTTTCTACATCCTCTTTAAATCACTGATTGTTCTCAGTTTATTCATCTGGCTGCCAGACATCCAATGACATGTGTTCTCCCTCGCCCCTCTTTCTGTCCCCGAGGCAGCAGCTGTAAATCTGAGCGAGCTGCAAACCATCTTATCTGCTGTGTATATTGGCTGTCTCTGGTTTGCCCAGGCAGAGTTTTAATGAGGACAGAGACACCCTCGCTGGCTCTGTGTGGTCTGCTTGCAGATTTAATGATATAACACCGCACTCTATAAACCTTAAGAGGCCATATGATCAGTGAGCTGCAGCAGTTAGGCGTGGATGCTAACGCACTTGTACTAGCACAATGACGCATAAGTCAGATAAATCAGACTTATTACAAAACTGGAAAAAGGGAAAAGTCATTTCCCCTGACAGGGGAAAACTCCTGCCTTTTCATACATGTATGGTCTGTTAAAACGTTGGATGTTGCAATGAGGATGACGTTGGGTGACTTAGGCCTGTTGGCTGATATCAATACAATTTCATACTATCTCTGAGTCAAGGCCAGTAGCAACAGGCTGAAGACATTTCTTGGAGACAGACATTAAGAAGCGTGAGCTCCAAATGCATCCATGTGTAGACAGTGAGAAATGTATGACCCAAGCTTTGGTTTTATTAAAGGGTATAATTATAAATGACATCAGTAGCTTTAGAAACGAAAAAGTGGGAAATTTGTTTGCCCATTTTCAGTCACCATCTGTTGAGAGAAAGTGGAGAGAAACTGCTCACTGCTAAGACTAATACAGCTTACTAAACATTAACTCATGGTAGCGCATTACAGTAAGTGAGACCACATTTTCCATGATGAGGCTAGAATGTGGAACTACATTATTAATTCCAGCTAGTTACAGCTGAGTTTTTGGTCTGAAAAGAAAATCAAATGAAAGTTTTTTTCAGTTAAAAATTATTATGTTTCCAAGTAGTAACTTTGTTATGTGGCTAAAATGTAAAATCATAGTGATGTGTATTGACTTCTCGAGCGGGCTGTAACTGCTTTCCTTTGAACATTGCCTTTGAGATAATGTTACTCCGTCCACCGGTGGCCACTCAATACCTACAAGCTGCTGCATCATCAAACACAATGTCCCTGTTCAGAGCTGGTATTAACATCCATCTCAGGTGATCCGACCATGAGTGGAGCTGCTCCAAATACAGGTGTTATCCCACCCAAGGTGCATTGAGGTCACATTGGAGATCCGATCACTTGGACCGCATTCAGAGGTGGTCTGGGCCACATGTGGCCACATTCTTTTAGAAGTCTGAACACAAGTTCATCCTGCGCCACATTGACAGACCGCCTACTCTACTTGATGCTATTTGGCACAATAGAATTAAGCCAAACAAAACTGATTTGTGTAGAATTGGCTAAAGACGACGCCACTGATTTCTATATTTGCATGTCAAGCTGGGAACTGAGATCTGACCACAAGTGGCCACTCAAGAGATGCATTATAAAAGTGACCACCTGTCACTGCAGAGCCATGTTAACAGTGTGGAGCTGTAGCAGCAATTAAGTTGTTGAAAGGCACCTCTGAGGAGAGTTATGTAAAAGAATGCTTGATGAGAAGTGATTTAATTAACTGGCCAGACCAATAAGCAATGGCGTCACACAGTCAAAATAGATCCAAACACTAACTCACAGCTACTGATTGCTGCAGGCAGTGAAGTAACTGTCTGAGGAAACAAATGTTATCTTCCACTGATGAATTAAAATGCATGTAGGAAGTGCAAATGCCTGCCACTTTCCACACTTACAATCAATTACATTCTTATTTACACCCGCTATTAACTTCATTCATAGAGTTCTACAGGTGAGAAGCAGTGTGCTGTAGTTCAATTCCTGGTTTCAATGTAGTTAAAACACAAGATGAGTGTAGGCAAGCATAGGTGTGTGAACTCCAAACACACACACAAATCTTCTCACTTCTGAACTATTTTAAGACAGTATGATTGGAGTGTAGTGTCGTATGTAGTTGTAAACCACCAACCCTTTTCAGCCTCAGCTTCCTGCATTACTTTTGAAACTGCATTTGGAGTTCACTGTACCGTGGAAGTTGCAGATGCTTTGTGTCGAAGGCTAATACTTTTGCCTCTTTGAAGATGACCCACATTCTACACATGGCTGAGGACACAGCAGGACAAAAGGACTACTTTCTGACCCCTCACTACTCTGACCGGGGGATGACCTATGTTGAAGTAAGGCAGAGATCCCCTCAATGAACACCATCAACCAAAACACTGAGCATTAACATGTCAGTCAGCGCTCACCAAAGGAGAAGGCGTTCCACAAACAATGGCAGTGTCCAATAAAGGTGGGATGCGGATGTTTTGAAATGTTTTCTAATTAACAGCTGCAGTCAGTCAACATCATGTGATAGCGATTTAGTCATTCTAACTAATGCCGCCGACTCTGTTTCTTTTAAATCCATTTTATCCAAAACATCTGTTACATTCACCAGCCTCAGTTTAAAAATGCTCCACTCATTGCTATGTTTAAATTTCCTGTTTGTGAAAAAAAAAGAAAAATGGGTGAACAATGCAATCACCTTCCATCTCAGACCTCACATATTCCAACCAACCACGGGTGGTTTAGCAAGAAGTCAAACAACCAAACCATCAAGTAGCCTGGTAAGCTTGACAGATGCCTGTTCTCTCCTGAGGTTGCCCAGCACACAAGGAAGTTAACTCTGCCACTTGCGAAACACACATACACGCACGCCACACACACAAGAAAAACACATGTCTGAGGTAAACCACAGAAGTTCCTCTCCTCTTGACCTCTCTAAGTGTGAGCACGCAAGTGTGTGTGAAATGCCAGGCTGGCTTTTTCAGGCCTCAGTTGCCTGTAAAAAACTAAGAAAACCGTGACGACCACAGGGAGCTCTTAGCCTTACCAAAACGAAAGACATCCAACCATAGAAAGATTATCGTCAATGCTACTGTATGTGACAGTTGCTATGGAAACTTAAAAATCTGACAGTCGCTTCCTGATAACGTACTCAATACTGCTGGCCCATCCCTCCGCCCTGACCTCCTCCTTATGTGGCTTTTGGTGCTCTTTATCGTCCACTAACCTGACTTCATCCTTTTGCTCCCATCAAAAGCAAAAGTTTTTTGTTTTTGCCTTTGTGTTTATATTTGGTAATACACTGATGGAGATTTGAACAATTTTGGCAAAGAAAAGTCAGTTTGAACAGGAGAGAAGAGTCAAATTAAGATGAGTTGCGTAAGGCTGTGAAAAAAATTGTCTGGGAAAACCTGCGGGGGTGTAAGTGTGCATATTTGTGTATGTGTGTGGTTTTGCCTGCTTGCACCTCTAAACAGGCTTACTGGGGCCAGGTACTGATGTGAGGAACAGTTGTCAACACACAAAAGACGGTGCTTTTTGTCACCGGGAGGAAGGCTGCAAGCCAAAACTCGCATAAGATGTAGACAGACGACAGGCCTGACAGCGTATGGCTCAAGTGTGTGCACATTTGTGTGTGTGTGTGTAAAAACAGGGAGAGAGAGAAAGCTACTCCTGCAAGTACAAGGCTCAGTGGGCCTCAAGAGACAGATTTCTCCGTTTGATTAGTTTTCTTTCTCAGACCTTCGCTCCCCTCCTCCAGCAGTTTGGAGAAGATTAGGTCTGGAACTACAGTCCATTTGTTACTGTCTAGTTCTAAGTTTATATTTCCCATCATTCAGTTTGCAATCTGTGCCATCTACATGTTTTAACATTTACTTGCTTTTCTTTTTGTCCCAAAGAATACTTTGATAAGATAACAAGCTGATTGATGAGCTGTCTACTTATAAATCCTGGAATATTCTCTGGACTAACTGGTACCTGTGCACTTGTATCAACCCATTAAGATATTCCCCCTTTATATTTGTGTGATGGATGATACTGTAGCTGGTGTAGTTTTCCACTCTTGGGAAGTTTTCCTTTGTCCTGCACATAAACAAATAGAAGTAAAAAGCGTCTACTGGAGGGAGGAAACTCTCTAACTGTGTTGACTTTGAGCACATGCCAGTTTCACTAATGTTGAGGCAAGGGGCACCCAAACAAAAAGCCTTAGAGAAAACACTCACATCTCTCTCTCTCTCTCATTGGCTCTCCCACCTTGCTGGGTTTGTAGAAAGTCAATATTGACCTTCAGTCATAAAGCAGGGTCTCAGATCTAATGCAATTTACTGCATTCAGTAAACCCCAGAGATGTAAGGTTGAAAGCCCACTGTTACAGCCTCTACACACACACACACACACACAAACAGACATGGAGGTTGTACGTGGGTGTGTAGAAAGTTTATATTGAATCTCAGTCATGTTATTTCACTTAAAAAAAATGTAACTTGAACAAGATATGAAAGGAGGAAGAAGCAGAGACTTTCCAGAAAGATGGCTGACAGGATGACAACACAACAGTGGAGAGGCCTGGAGGAGGTGTTAAAGGCAAATAGGTGAGAGCCTTTAGTTGGGGGTTGGGGGTTGTGGGGGGGCACAAAAGAAAGGCCAAAAGCTTGAGAGCAATGCTGGAGGGCAGTGAAGGGGAAGACAGAGGGGCGACAGGAGGGGTAAAAGGGGTTTCGGGATGGCAGTGACGGCTGCTGAAGCGCCACAGGAGTTTGGGAACCAGTGAACCTTGCCCCCCCACTCCCCACCATCACCACCACCCACACCCAGTTTCCCATGAGCTTTAACATGCGGCCCATTTACCCTTCTCTGTAACATCTTGTGCTGTTATTCTATGTTCTGTGGAATCCTGACAGAAAATAAAACAATATTTTGCAGAGAACAGAATAACAACTGCAAGGGAGATAGTCATACAACAAGAAAAGGTGTGATTGTATCTGTGGGAACAATGAGGATGAGTAAGAATCATGATGATGGGAGCGACTGCAACTTTTAATGGTTGCAGTGTTGCCCGGCTGGTTTGCCAATAAGAAATATCTTTTTGTGTAGACAAGTGTTGGATGGATTACATTTGGCGATAACATTTCACTCACACCATAAACAGATTCATGGTTGTTTTCATGACAACCATCATCTTGTCCATTTTTACTCCAGCACAATTGGTTGAGTAAAACCGTCGCTGATGCTAAAGCAAGCATGCTAGTATTCTCACAATGTCAATACTAACAATTTCAAATTTACTGGGCGGACTACCTGCCATCATATATTTCATCAAAAGTGTTAGCATTTGTTTAGTAGCATGAAACTGTTCTGGACAAAACAAAAAAATAAACATGTTGATGGGATTAGAAGTTGCTCTCCGTGGTTGTTAAAATGTCTCCTGAGGGTTGGCTGCAGCAAATATCATTGCAGTTCTGACATGTAACTCCAAACCACAAATGCGAACCTCATGGTGGCGATAGAGGAAAAGCCACTGGATCATTAGGATTCATCCTCTGTATCACTTCCCAGGACTACATGTCCATTAGTTGCTTACATATTTCCGGCAAAACCAAAGTGGTGGATCATCCAACAGACCAACACTTGTAGAACCATGGTTGAGAAATAATCTATGGACGGCAACATTTTACAACTTCACAGGGAACATTACAATTTAATACCTGCTAGCAAGGTTATGGACGCTTCATTTGGCTACTTGTTGAAAGGCTCTCTGTCAACTACACAGGTCAAATAGGAGTTAGATTTAAAACTGCTTTTATAGCACTGGATCAGTCTATGTATCCTCGTATTAGGGCCTTTTTTGGGCCAGGATTCAATCTAAAGAAATTTGTGGTCAACCCTCTAAGAAGATATATCGGAGAAAGGTGGACTGAATCTACTGAGCATTCACTATGTTTATGAGTGTGTGTATGTATAAATGTACGTGTGTGTTCTGGTGATAAGAAGCAATAAGACTGAATGGAAAAGCCCCTGTGTCAGACACATCCGAAGACGTAGGCAGACAGCTCTGAGCTAATCCTGCAGGATATCAAAAGAAAGTCCAGACTCCGGCGAGAGATGGAGGGAGTGACCACGGAAGAGCGATAGACAGAAGAGGTCAGGAAATGGGAAGGGGAGTTCAAAGAAGAGATGGAGAAAGAGAAAAGGAGGGTCCAGGAGAGAGTTAAGAGAGTTCAAGTGTAAAATTAAGAGAATAAAACCCTTTGTAATGTGCTACTCACCCAATGACCAACCACAGGTTAGCTATTACTCGCTGGATCTTTTGAATCAGCTAATACCCAGTAAGCCTATTCAGATTTACACAGGGCTTTTCATAGTTTTAAAGGTCATTTTATCATAGGACCACTGTTTTTTTTCCCCAAATGAAGCATAGTTGTAGAAAGAAAAGGGAGTATCCACAGCAGTAGTCATACATTTATATTTGTAATATGTCAGAGACCAGAACACCTGGAATTACTCTGATCTTGGCTCCAGCCTTTCTCTCTCTTTCGTTTAGTCATTTCTAAAGTACTTTACGGTGAGGGAGGCCAGTGTCTGCATTATGTTTTGTCTGAGCGGCCCCAAAAGCCCGGAGCTAGCCTACCTTATCAGCCTCCTCTTGTCCTGTTGCCCATGGCGACACATCCCACCTGGAGTGAGGCCAGCACCCCATTAAGGAGATCAAAGCAGGTTAAAGTGGATGAAGCCCTCTCTGCCCTGTTTCTCTTTTTCACGTGTTTCTACCTGACTTACCTTTTTCTCTCTCTCCACCTCCTGCTATTGTTAATAATAATTCTCTCTTTTAAAGGGCATTTCTCTTAGATAAGGGCTATAGTTTTTTGTGTAAATGCTAAAGTTGATTTAAGAATTACTATGATGACATATGTGGCTGGTTAGACTTAAAATGAGGCCCCCAATGTGATCAATGTAATGAAACAAAGTCGGGCATATGTTTCTTCTTTGGTGCAGAGGTTGATTACTGCGAACTATCCACACTTTGCTTTGTTGGCAATACTTTTAAGACAAAGTCATGTTTCTGCTCACCAGGAACACCCATGGCCACACTTTCTGTTTAGAGAGTTTTGGTTACACTCACCACAAAAAAGGCATAAAAAAAATCATGTTCCCTGTTTGGATAAGTGTTAAAAATGAAACGCAAATAATACAGCAGTGACAAAGTAAAGTCAGCTACACAAACAGCGTGACAGGGCACCATGGCCTGGGAACACAAAGCGCTAGTGTTGCTTCCATATGTCTCCTCGGTCTGTTTGCTGTGTTTGTAGGAACAGTAGCAAAGCAAAGTATTCTCGGATGCCTTCCACTCCCGTTCACTCTGGCTGGAAGTTGGCTGAAAGGCGGCCAACTTACAAGTGTGAAACTTTTCCAAAAATAACTGGATGTATGTATAACAACATGGAAAGTTATGAGTAGACAGTCAAATGAATTAGAAGAGACATAATTCTGGCTCTTGGGCCAAAAAAGGAAATGGCCTTCAAGAAATTCCACGAACCATTGCTACCCTTTTCCTTTTTTTATGTAGAATAATATCATTACACAGAAGTAAATCTTTAGGTTTATTCTAGTACAAAGCTGGCTAATTTCTTTGATGGGATCCAACAGTATGTTTTTATTTGTGATACACTGCCCATGATTAATGCCGAAAAGTTGCCAACACCTCTGTGAAACAATAGAGTGATAGTGATGACTGACCACCTGTTATAGCTATTAAATACCCAAAGACACGAGGCAAGTGTCACAACGTGAATGATGCTGTAGGTTTTACAGTTCAGTATTTAATGGTCTGAAAAGTGTTTCACCACACATCTACGCCTCCCTGCTTTCTGCTGTCTGTCCCGCAGCAACAGCTTTTTCAGACTCTTCCTTAGTGGTCTTTTCCTTCTTTCCATGAAGTCTCCAAAGCCAGTGAAATATTTGATGTCTCTCACTCTGTGGCTCAGTTTGAAAGCTTTAGGTACTTTTAGCAAGAACGAGCAATGGATATTGGAGCACTGAGTGGACCTGTGCACTCAGTCCTGTAGGACATTTGCAAAAATACAGAAACCCAGATGGAAACGCTAAAAAGGATCAAGGTTGTAGTTACTCAGTCAAGCAGGTGAAAATAAAATAGAATCATATGTCTTGCAAGAGTCCTTGGGGAACACTTTCCTTCAGATTTCTTCAACATGCGGTATTGCAGCTCTGCGCAGCTAAGATAACATGGATTGTGAAAGAATAAATACAATAAAGAAAACATTTTAAGACAATAATAATTTAAATACTACTGTGTAATTAAGTTGTCAGCTCTTGAGATAAGTAACACTTCTGATCAAAGCTATGTTGAATTTGAGAAAAAAGAATCTTGTTAAGCTACTTGTGTGGCCCGGAAGACATGAGCCACACTTGGGAACGCCTGCAAGAGGATATACAGTGTCCAGTCAGTGAGTCATATAGTGTCCAGCCAGTGACTGGCATCATATGAAAAAAAGGAGATATTGTCATTTTAGTAAGTCATTAATATACATCCTACTTACTGTACAGTCATATCCCCCTCAGACGTCATCATTTCCACAACATCATTGAGCAGGAGCAGTCTAGTCTGTGTGGGAGAGGAATGTGCAGATGTATCTGTGTGTACTCTACAGTATCAACAAACACGCATGCATGCGACTATAGTGTCTCTGACACAGAGGATGCCTCACACACAGTCACAGGAAGGAGCATAAAGTAGCCGCAAAAGGGCCAGCAATTTGTAAGGTCACCTGGGTGGATGTGCACTGTGCTTGCATGCTTTACTTGGACTGTTCTGACTTCAGCTTCTGTGTGCTGTGTGCAGCAAGGTCAGTCCTCCCCATTATGGTAAACCAACATGAAGAAATAGTGACTAAAAATCCACAGGAGCCAAGGGTGACTGTAACAACAATGCTAACTTTCACTAGAGGCGAAGGGGAATTCAGAATCTAAATCAGAATCAGAAAGAGTTTGTTATTCACTGAAGGGGAATTCCTAAAGCTCTGTACTATACACCACATATACTATAGGAAATGTTAGCTAATTAAGCATAAACATTCAATCTAAGGAACATGTGTAAACTGCTGGACACGATTAATGTGACTCACTGCACAACTATTTAGATTCTTTCACAAGAATTTCACATGGAGAGCTGTTCAGTCTGAAATGAGGCTTCTGCCAGTAAAACACAGGCTAGTATTGTTGGCAAGAGGAAGCATGAAAGTTGGATTTTGGTAAGCCATTCATCAATTTCAGTGCTTATCAGATGCGAAACCAACTGTTCATATACTGTTACCGGTCCCAATGATTGCTTCCAACCTCCCCACTCCTCCGCAACACACCACGCATTTTTTTCTTTTCTTTAGTAAAATCTCATTCACCATACCATTTTGCTTCTGACACTGGCAAGAATGTAGATGCCATAACAGCTGAAGCGCAGCCAAGTGACTTTTTTTTTTCTTCCAAGAATTGTATTTCACTGGTATTCTGTTGTGGGTTATTTTTATGGCATTTGGACTTGCACACTGTGTAATAGGCCTGGCCGAGGATCTAAGGAGTGTAACTTGTGAAACCCAGGTCAGTATGGATAATTTCAAATGGTTCAAAGACACCCCCCTGTTTCAACAGTCAGCAGGAGGCAGTACAGATAATGGTATAACTGGGGGGGTGTAGTCTTAGCCGCCAATGAACCTAAACACAGGACAAGTTCAGGGCTATATACATCGACACAGAAAAAAATGAATGCAACTGTTTACTTATTCACTTTCTATCTCAAATCTGCATGTGAGTCTTGTGCTTTTCTACCCGCCGCCTCCCTCAGTGTTGAGCAGCAGCTTTGCCAAAACCACAAAATCAAACAAGAAAAGGTGTCAGATTTGGGACCCTCAATCAGTTTCCATGGTAAACTTGCAAACAGATTGCCTTCTGAGAGAATATACTCCACTGGCACAAGGTTTTACTGGCAGGTCTTCAGAAAACACCAGCAAAATAATTTTTCCCATTACAGTAAGACTTGTCATCACGCTTCTCGAGTGCCCATGTGGCATTGACTGAAACGTCAACCACAGACAGACAGAAAGGATCTTTGAAGCCTTTGTTTTCCTTGAGAACACAGTATTTATATAGACGGAGCTGTTACACTGTCAGGCTGAATACCTATTAGCCTGGAATAGAATAACTGAGAATTGTGGGCTTTTATTTTTGCCCCAGATGTATAATTTCTCCATTCAAAATGCATCGTTAGGGCTTTGATGCAATGATCCATTCTTTAACTACTGGCCTGCAAAAGGTCAATTGTGAGTATGTAGAGTTCTGTTTATATTCTCCAAAAAAGAAAGGGAGAAAAACAAGCAAGAATGGGCGTCATGGTGGCCGAAGGTGCTGACCATGAAATTGCAACAGAACCAATTCAAGTTCAGCCAAGGACATTTGCTAAATAGCACCACCCATTGGATCCTGTTTAAACTTTGTATAGGCTCGCTAATGTAGGCAAAATGCATTCAAAGTAGTAAGACTACAGGCATCTTAGCATCTGGCTAAATCCTACAGTCTGAATGCTAACAAGCTGACTAAGCAGGCATTACACACCACAGTGATTAGCGATAGGTTAGCAAGATTTGATAAGAAGACCCCAACAGTCGGCATTTAGAATATCAGAATTTTTTGGGCCGAGTAAAATGTTATCCAATAAATAATATAGTTATTACAGTTCCTTTGGGGGCAGATTATGAATGTTTGCGTTTATGGCAGTCCATCCAGTAGCTGCTTACATATTCAGTGTGGACTAATGTGATGAACGAGTCACTGCTGTCATTCCTTGTCTGGGACCTGGCTGGCATTGGTTAAACACATGGGTCCAACCTTTCTGGTGAAGTATAAAAGTGAACGATGTGGCAACTGCCCTCTCAACACTCGGCTGATGCATCATTTTCACATATGCCAAACATTTCCTGATGTTGGCTCAATGAGCATGTGGTCCCGTTTTACCTTAGTTATTTTCCCAGGTCTGCGGAGACACTTAATTTTCTGTTCTGTTTTTCCGTTACCACAGACAAACTGCTAACAGTGTCTCTGTGCGAGCTGTCTGTTACCTGCATATAGTCAGAGTGGTTAACTGATCCCTGCCTGATCCCCCCCCCCCCCCCCCCCCCTCCAGTCTCTTCTTTTAACACTTACACTGTCCCATTCATGGTTGTGTGTTACTGATTTGCGGTGGGGAACAGCTTTGGATAAACAGCTGTGCTACAGACACAGACACAAATCTTATATCTTGTTCAAGGACAGTTTAGGAGGAGCTTTTCCTTTTCTCTTTTTATTCATGTATTTTTTTGATAAGGAGTGTTTATCATTAAATGCACCCTCATGAGCTTTGCCAGCCTTGTCTGGGAATTGGAATTAAATCATTTAAGAAGGTTGGAAGCGTCAAGGTTAGATTCCTTACATTTATAACCACCTTTCAGAAAAATAAGTCATCTTTACACCACCTGGTGTCTGCCATACTGAGATCCGTTTTAATTATCCCTTGGAGGGAACTCACTAAGACACAGAGACGACATGCAAACCACACAGAAAGGCCCCAGGTCCACGTTTGAACCCAGAACTTACTTGCTGTGGAGCTCGTTCAAGGGAGGTCCTGTAGAATTTGTGGGTCCAATATCCAGCATACTTCTGTTTTAGTTTTCACTCATTCCTGAGGAAATTACCTGGCTTGGTAAATGCTCCAGTATGTTCAGCCTTGTCCTAGCTACTTACTCTCTGGTGCTGGACACAAAGGGTGAGGGGGAAAATGAAAGAAACCATAAATTTGGCCCCCAACCACATCAATAAAATGGAGGATAGCTGATATAAGGCTGCATAGTTGAGGGTCGGGTGGTAAATTATGTTGTTAATCATCCACTCCAATGTTCTTGTTATATAAACAGTGTAATATAATTTGTTTATTTATTAGTAAATTAGATGCTGCTCACCTGAGACCTGAGACCACTCAATCTGGATCAGACCAGGGTTTAATCTGGCCCAGGCTCTTCACTGCAACTTTCCAATTAGTCGCTCATTAGTCTCTTATCACATTCACATTGTCCATGAATTTATCCTACCAGCAGGAAAAAAATCGTTCCTGCTTTACATAAGTCAGCTGTCAGCCATTTTTCAAACCGTCACCTGCTTTTGTATTTAACAGCTAATTGCATACTGGGTTAACTTTTGCTAACATCCTGCAGCCAAGAGCACATGAAACTGAACTTTAGAATTAGTTTCTGTCACATTTCTTCTCTTATCATAGAAGCTTCCATTTCAAAACTGCACGTCAACCATGTCTTGAACTTGCTCAATGAACACAGAGGAGAACAGAGACCAAACTAAAACAAACCCTCCAGCAACACAATCAGTAAGACAACGAATAAATAGGCCCCCAAATGTTAAAATAACAGTAAGTGTAAGTATTCCCAGTAACTACTACTGGGAATAGCATCTGTAATTCCCACTATAATCCCTGACATTGCTCATTACTGAAAAAGAAGTGATGTTACTATAATACTATGGTGTTACTGCAAAAACAGACAATCATAGAATACAGCAGCTTTAATCAACAGTTTCCCTGCTCTACTTTCTGTCTCCGTCCTGAATGAACTTGGCACACATGGAGTTTTATTTAATCCTTTCACGGCTGCAGAACAGTTCTTGCTCTAGAGCAACTTGGTTGTGCTCTTTTTACTGTGGAGAATGCAATGTTATCATAAGTGACAGAAATGGTGACTGAATCCAAAAAACGAAAGAAAGAAAACAAGGAGGTCTGCATTTTACACTCACACCAGAAGACATCACAGCCACCAATAATCAGCAAATGAGCAGCCCCCGCCTGCCACCAAACGAGGGGGAGTATGAGCGAGAATCAGAGGGAGGAGGAGAGGAATGCTAGATGGAGTGGGGCAGTTCGGTAGTCATGCTTACTTTACTCTGTAGGTTAATTACCATACTGACAGATTGATTACTGAGAGTGACAGAGGAGGGGGGTCTGGCAGCAGCTCCCAGCTGTACTCCTTAACCTTCAAACAGTGTGTATGTATGTATGTGGGTGAGTGTTGGTGTTTGTGAAAGAAAGTGAGACTACAACAGGGAACTGGACGGTGTCGAACACAGTTGTAGCGTTTGTGTGAATTATATATGATTAAAAATGATTGGGCAGAGTTTTCCCAGACCTTGCTGAGCGTACATCATTGTTTGGTTAACGGCAACGTTTCTCTCTCACTCTCTCTCTGTTTGTGTGAGTCTCTATGTTGTATGTGTGTGTGTGTGTGTGTGTGTGTGTGTATGATGTGTGTGTCCTGGACACCTGGAGTTTCAATAGAGTGTTTAGGATGTCTGTATCCGTATACTTTTCAGTTCAGGGGTCGCTGCAAAGGTCTGTCCTGTCACTGCGGTTGGAAAACAAACACATCAAGAGACGCACACACACACTCACACACATATACACATACACAACCATTTTCTTGTCAGCGGGTTCTGGCACTGGTCATATGATTATGTTAATTATCATATCTGTGTGATTTAGCATGTACAACAAATAAACAAGTAAAACTATGACTAAGACTGAGCGAACCAAACCAGAACAGTAGATGAAAATTCATATTTCGACATAGAATAGCACACAACACAATGTTTTCTAATATTCATCAGGGCAAACAGGGTTGAATGAAACAAGTCTCACGACCTCACGCAGTGAACCCAACATGCAGATGTCTGTGTTGATATTAGTTTCAACACAGCTGCTTTTTATTTACTTTTAAACTTCATTTTGGTACACAAAAAAACCACAAACACATCAATAATCTGACTACTGCAGGAGGTCCAGAATTAATAAATACAATGATAATGACCCGTGACCAAACCCTAACTCAGAAACATTCAGGTTGACTGCCTTGGACAACCTTGATGACCTCCCCCTTCGACATTGCAGATCTTTGGGGCAATGAGGCGAGGGATGAACCGAGAGATGAAGAAGGAAGTAAAAGAAAAAGGGGACTGTCTAAGTAGCTTAAGTGTTTTTCGGTTTTTTTTTTTTTTTTCCGGTCTTCATCTGTTGGGGATCAAAGCTGGCTCCTGGTATAAGAGCTGTCTCCCTCATAAGGAGGATTAGTAGGTAACAAACACAGCTCATTCTGAAGTGAGGAGGGGGTGTGCTCCCAGTGCCATCACAGGTTGGATGGCTTACAAGCACAAAGAGGCTAAAAGACACCTCATTTGGAAAAAATACCATTTTTGAAAACACAGCATACAAGATTATGATATCCCCACACACAATCTCACATACACAAACTATCCTTTTGATGCTGTGGAGCGCCAGTATTTTGGGGAAGCCTTCATGCAGCCAAGCTCACTCCCACCTGTCAGATAGATAACCCAGCAGATATGAGATGAAACACTGAAGAGATGACTGTGCATCTCGTGACCACCCTGCATGCATGTGTGCACGTGTGTGTGTGTGTGTGTGTGTGTGCATGTTTTTCTCTGCCTCTGTGCAATCTCTTGTTAGGTGCTCTAACCAGAAACTAAATTAACGAACAAAATTAAATTTGTAATATTTCTATTTGTTTCATTTGGTTGGTGAAAATCAGAAACTAATTGTTCATTATGATGCAGTCAGAGAAACATTTGTGGTAGCAGGGGCAAACCTTGCCTTCATGCCTATATTAGGCCGTCCTATTTGATATCAAACAAAAATAGATCCCTTCAGCTGTCTGCCCCACCTGGTCTGCACCCTCACAACACAGGTGACTGCTATCAACACCAGGACACACTGTAACAGAGGACGGACTCTGTAAAGTATGTCTATGAACGTGCGCCTATCTGTGCACACAAAGTGTGTTGCCGGGGAATCATGAGGCCCGGTAGCACGGATGCCACAAGTAGTTTTCATTAATAGTGCTGTTCAAGCACTGTGACATTTCCGTGCCCTTTCCAATACAGTGTATCTGCCAAAACACAATCCTAACCTTGTCGGACCATGACAAACAGCTCATCTGACCGGCACGCAGTGTTTTATCAGCACTGTGGACGTCTGGTAAAAGGATGTCTCGTGAGTCTCACCCTGCAGGGTGATGGGCTGATCTCCACTGTCGCCAAGTGGAGTAAATATCTGCATATATTCACCATGTGGTGGCCACGACGGACGACGTATTGGAAAGTGTGTGGTAGGACACGTAGCAGAAAAATATAAAAATTAAAAGCACATACATTCAGAAGTGAGATGAGCCATTTGATTTTATCAGTTGGGATCCCCACACGGGTGGTGTTTACAGCACTGGAATACATCCAAAAGCATCATGTTATTAAAACACAGGAAAGTATATAACTATCAAAACATTTCTTTTTTATTTTTATTTTATTTTTGGCATTGAGGGTACACATTTGTCTAGTTTTGCGCTTGGACTGGAGTGAAACAAAAAACATTGTGTGATTGACCATTAGCGTAGCTTAGTATAAAGGAGTGCCAAAGTCCCAGAAGCAAACATGTCATACTTCTGTTGATAAGAAAGTATTATTTCTTGTTATATTTTTGACAGTGAAGTGTAAAAATCACAAGGTTTTACATAGTAAATGTCCCAGTAGTATAATTAGCCCCAGACTGCAGGCGGCAAAAGTAACCATGCATGAAACCTCAGCAGTTCACACACAGCGTTGTTGGTTGGTTACCAGGCTTGTAGTTGTGCCGGGTCAACACACATTTTTGTCTGAGGTGACAAGCAGAGGGGACTGACATGCCCAGAGCTGTTTCACTTTGTTTCCTTTCTATACACAAACAACGTCCCACTGTCATCACTCCATCCTTCAAATACCAAAGGGCCCCCTCAAGAGTACGACCTCAGTGGGGGCCTCCAGCCGGGGGCCCCATGATTTCTACCGGTGAGCACGTCCCCAAGAAAGGCACTTTAACTCCATGGGAGCTCTGGGATTTATTTCCGTTCTAGCAGCCTTACATCCAGCATAACAAAACGTGCTCCATTGGTCAGAAATTAGCATGTTGTGTCCATCTTGCTGCCATCACAACCCGTTCACAAACAGAGAATGTCCTCATTGAAAAAATGCCTTCAGAAGGACAATGGCCACTTTCCCCTTCTTGTCTTGTGACATTAGGATTGCATTACGCTCTGACTGACATAGAAACACACCCTCCCTGATTGTATTTTACAACTGGTAGTCAATCTCTCACCCTGTAAACCTGCCGGCCTGTGCCAGTGTGTGTTAGTGGGAGTTTTCTCACAGGTTATCACTCTCACAGCTGTTTTTTCTGGTTCTCTGGCTGTAATTTAAGCTACTCTGCGATGATAATGGATTTAGCAGGTTCCTTTTAACAGCACTCCGACCAGATGTGCTCAGCAGCCCCGGGATAGACTGTTAAGTTTCACTTTGTCTTCATTTCATCTAAGGTGGTCTTCCATTTTCCACCAGGTAAAGCTCACCTGGCTCTCCTTGCCACGCCTCTCAGTTACCCTCAACTTTCCCATCCTATGCTCCCATTTGACGACTCTGATTCTAAGTCTATGTTTCTAATCTAATCTTCCACAAACTGTTTTCTTCACAGCTCATCCACTCTTGTAGATTTTTGTTCCACTTCAGACTGACTGTATTAAAATATTTTTTTAAAAGTTCATTACAGGGAAACAACCCTAACCCTAAGTTATGATGCTACAGCCAGTAGATAGATTTCGCTTTTTGCACAAATTGAACAAATGCTGGTGTCTGAACTTTCAAATTACCAGTACAGTGATTTATTTTCCTTTACTTTGGGCAGAGCCAAACTAGCTTATACCTTCTATTTCCATTCTTTTCACTAAGTTGACCACATTAAGATCAAAAGTACATGTCAAAATAATTGTGAGACTTGCTGGCAGTGATGAGCAGTTTCAGCTTTAGTGTCTAAAAGTTGTGAAGTCAGTCTTTATTGCAATTAACCTGTCAGAGTAATCTGAGAGCACAGTAAGGACAGATGTTGCAGACAAGACTGTAAAATCTTTTGAAATGGACATCTGGAACAGCTGGGAACTTTCACTTGCGGGCATAGTAAGATGCCACTTTGTACAGACCAGTCTGCTGAGAGCAGACAGATAAGACGTGATTACAGGTGTTATCGTCTTTTATCTGTCTCCTTTCCTCTAAATTCTCAACCTGATGGTCACACTTCAGTATAGACTTACATACACACTTCAGAGACTTACAAACTTGGTTAAAGAATATATAAAGGTTGAAATGATTCAGGATTTTAAAGTGAACTAGCTCTGCTAAAAGATCTTTTAGCTCAAATTATAGTCAGGGATTGATTTAATGAGGATTTTTTTGCAGGATGAGCACGGATGGGAATAAAGTCCCTGCTTTATGAAATATATTAGCCTAAATGACCCCAAAACCAACATTTCTACACTGTTAACCTTCCCCAGATGTGCGAGAGGAGAGGGTGTGGATGAAATAGGTGCAGCAACGAGATGGGAAAATAGTGATGAAACGAAAGAAAGAGTGGAGCAGAGGGAGAAGGAGGCTACAGCTGGGTGAGTAAAGAATGGAAAGAGGCTGCAGCTGCCTCTGGGGGTGAGGTGGGGGGCCAGAGGTGAGAAAGATGGGGGTCTATGCTGTCTGGGTGGTGGGACCACAGGGAATGACAGAATAATTAGGACGAGCATCTGACAGGAAATAAATACAGTGTGGGCAGGATTGCCAAGAGGCAGGCAGCCAGACATTGTTGAGAACTACAATAAACAGTGAAGGATAAGGGTTAAGAAAACTTTTCATAGTGTGCTGCACCGGTGAATTCATGACCTTTGCTGCTCAGACTGAAAGTAAATCATTTATTTATTCCAGAGGGCATCATAAAAATACTCTCAATTGAGATATTAGAGTAGGTTACTTATTAGAGTAGGTTACTTCAGTTGACTGAGAATCTTTATTCCTGATTTTATCCAGTTTAATGATAGTGGCAAAATACAAGCCACTCTTCCTGAACAGAGACAAATTTTAGACCGATTTAAAAAAATAAAAAAATAAATAATAAAAATGCTTTGTTAATCTTCTGCTAGTGCTTGTTTAGGTTCCTGGTATGTCACTGTGTGGGTCACGTTCCATCTTGTTGTGTCTGCATTTGTTGTGGTGTGTTGATTAACAGATGGGGCAGGAAAACCATCGGATACCTCAGTAGTCTCTCTGGTTAAAGGTCGTGCATCCGCTCTGTCATTTGTATGCGGATATTTGAGAGGAAAAGAATGAAAGGCATGGAAAGCACACAGAAAGCAGAGAGCGGTGACTTTGAAGAATCCTCCACATATATGTCATTGTCAAGAGTTTTCAACCAAGGCGGACTTGGGACCTCTAAGCAACACAAACGCATAGCTGAAACACTCCATGGCCCTACTTCAGATGTCGTTGAGGCACAACATGAAAGAACATTTTTCTCATTCTGCTGGAGACATGACTTATGTGGCATCCTCCTCTGTTTGTGGCCCCTCTTTAGACACAGCATGAGCTTGCTTTCCAGCAATTCCCACAGCAACATGCAATGGTAAAAAGGACAGGAAACGACCAGCAGTCACAGAAGAATTGGGAAATTAGCGTCTAACAGGGTAACTGAAATATTATCTCATTGTGTTCACAATTAAACAACTCTCTTCGTAGTCTCCGAGTAGCTGCATGCCGTGACTTGATGTGGTTTTCACATCCATGAATAACTCCTCCATAAAGAAAGCATATGACTAAACTAATGCTTCCCAGCCAGGCGATTAAGGTATCACTCATACAATTTGTCATGCTTGCTCACTGCTAAATACTCAGACAGCGAAAGCCTTATAGTTGCACATGAGAAATAAATCAAAAGACATATGTGATGAAATGGAAAGAGAATTATTTTAAGACAGTTTGAGTGATTCAGCTTATTTATTTATTTAAGGCCTCTGTCCTCCTTGTTTTGTTTGATGAGCCAGTTTTCCAGGAGGTATCACTTCAGCTGGTTTGATGTCTGGAGGAAAACTGACATCTAAACCATTGGACTGATATTTCATTGTTGGCCGAAGAGTGAGTTCCAGACCTCGAACTCTCTTCCCAGATTCTTTTTTTCTTCTTCTTCTGCACTTCAAATGTCTCTGGTGCTGAGCTGTCAGAGCTTTCAGAGCTTTATAGACAAAATGAAGACAAGGTCACTCTGCAGCGGAGCCAGATAAATGACAGGCAGTGTATGATGAGAGTGACAGAGCAGAATAGATGGTTGGAATGTGGTTAAACAAACAACTTATAAGCCCCTCAAAACTTCAATTTCTTCCTCTCTCTGTAACCAACTTCAAAAATGTTGACTGGCACAACTCACCACAAGTGCAGCTTTTCGTGTCAAACAAAAGTGGCATCAGCTGGTTGGAAGCGTCACTTTGGTTGAGGTTAGTAGCAACCCTTTTCCAGTCTGAAACCAGCTAAAAGGAACATGATGCATGGATGATGAAGTGAAACAAACTGGCCTGATTGTTTTTTTGGATGAAAAACCTCTGAAAAATTTGACTTGTGGTGCCAGCTGTTTTAATCAAAATCAGGAATCTGTGGCGAGACAGAAGTGAAGTGAAGCTGAGGCTGATGGGAACACCAGTATATTTGCAGATATTTGGAAAACTCTGAGGAGCAATTTTAATTTTCATCTAATGATAATACTGAATAAAAAGTTAGCGGATCACCACAATGGAATTTGTCCATGAGGGAATTCAGATATGAAATAAATCACTGTGTATACCAAATGTCAAATTGCTAACTGAATAGTTGCCTGAACCAGCAGAATGCATCCTTTGGAGACCAAAAATGTCTGCACAAGACATGATATGTCATAGTTGTTGAGATATATCAGACTGGGCAACTTGATTAAAATGTGAAGTTACCAGGATGGTATCCAAAAAAAATAAATAAATTATGCCACATCCTCTTCACATCCCCAGCAGCAAAAATCTAAATCTAATTTGGAAATAAAAACTTGACGCATGGCTTCCTATGTATTATATACTACATATGTTTTAGGACAAGACCAGAGTTTGTTTGGTTTTTTTTTTCTTGGAGGGGTCAATAAGTCGTCACCGTGCAACAGACATGAAGTTTGAACAACAGCAATGAAAAATTAATTTTCCGTTCTATACTATACGGTCAAAATGTCATTATGGTGTGTTTCAGTGAGCATATAATGCAAAGTGGTGCTTAACAAAACACAGACCAACAGCCAAAGGGAGTGTGCGTCCATTCATCAACATTATCTTAGCTATCTAAAAAGTAATATTATTCCCTGTGTTTTTGTAAATGTGGCCACCATGCTTCTATGAAAAGAGGTAATTTAATTTCCAGCAGGGCCCCAGTCCTTTGAGGCCTACTCCACTTGGAGCTGATCCACAAGGATCCCCTGCCAGCATGTAAAGATCACAGACCAGCAAAGACCCTCAACCTGTCTACATGCTATTGGGCTGTTTTACTGAGCTTGTAGAGGATGACAATCATAATTTGGCCTTGAAGATGAAAAGCTGGTTGTGAGGGTTGAGCAGAAACATTCTTGTCTGCATGTCTTGAAGTGACTGGGGATATAGTGTGATTTTCATTATCCCTCAGTTCACTCCTGGGATTCAGCCATATCTCGTGAATGAGGTAAGAAAATTACACCCCAGTGTGGGATTTAAGATAACACTGTTATTGTAGTGCTTCCAATGGGTCATAATGTGAGCAATAAAAACATACATATTAGAAGGATTTTGGCTATTATAAAACTTCTGACTGATTAAGTAAGCTGTTTTTTTTTTTAATGTGTCGGAAGAATATGTATTTAAAGATAACACAAACATGGCAGGCAAACACTCGATTTAAAAGGCAGAACCCGGGAGTCTTCATTTTGATTGGCAGTCTGTGATTGCAACATGGCCAGCGTCCCAGGCGAACGTTCAGAGACCGGTTACATATACTGTATATGGTCAGGTTAGAGGTTGCCTGTGTTTTGTCCAACCGAATTAGCGCCTGAACGGTCAGCTTTTGTTTGAATTCTCTGCAGAGTCCTGTAGAAATGCATTAGGAATAAAGCCTGCCAGATTTTGTAGCCGGACAAAAATATGACCAAAAGCAGGGCAGCTGAAGCAGATGTTTTACATCTCTCCTCACATTCATTTAGCTTGGCCAAAGGAAAAGTCTGGTTATTTCTAGTGTTATCAATTTGTTGGTCAATATGTTAATGCCTCATTCAAAGGGTTTCATAACAAATGATTGCTTAGTAAATTAGTCAGAAAGTAAAAACGAGCAATAAAACTCAGAATGAATTCAATCGATTTAACATACCAATCACTTTTCCGTAATAATTCCAATATGGGGCAGCATGGCGGCATAGTGGTTAGCACAGTTATTCTACATCAACAAGGTTGCAGGTTTGGTTCGTGGTCTTTCTGTGTGGAGTTTGCATGTTCTCCTCGTGCCTGCGTGGGATTCCTCCGGGCACTCCGGTTTCCATCATGTTTGGGTTAATAGGTGACTCTAAATTCTCCGTGGGTCTGAGTGTGAGTGGTTGTTGGTCTCTGTCTGTCTCTGTGTGTTGGCCCTGTGATGGACTGCTGACCTGTCCAGGGTGTACCCCGCCCCTCACCCAGGGTGAGCTGGGATTGGCTCCAGCACCCCCCACAACCTGGAAACAGATAAGTGTTAGAAAATGAATGAATGAACTCCAAGATGAAATACTAGCTTTAGGAACTGCTTCGGTCCAGTTCAGCTTTTACTAATTATGAAATACAGGTTCAGCATGTCAAAAATACATATCTGCACATTGAGGAATGAAAAGCCAAACCAGTTTAGCGGTTTTTCCTTCTTTTTATTTGAGAGGTTTTGGAATCATAAAACAACTTTTTAAAAATGAGCATATGCAGTTTGGAAATCAAACATTCCACATATTAAAAAAACAAAAACAAAACGCAACCCACCAAATATACTTCAGCGCCAACACTTACTTACAAAAGAGTTGCAATTATTTTGACAGTGCATGAGGTCAATGATGTTGGACTATCCAATTACTAGCGGCATGCTAAATCTATACCGCCTGTCAGTGAATGCTCCGTTGCCTTAGGCTAGGCAGATATTACTTCAGGGAAAAGAATCTCATTCAGCAGGCAGGTAATACTGTCTGTGTCCTCAGAGACCGTTGTCTCCTATCTGGATTTGAACAGCAGTGTTCACAGCCCAGAGCACATGAATTTAACGTGATTTTCTGGATGATGACAAAGGTATGTCTTCCTTGTAAGTGTGGACTATTGCGTTAAAGATATATTATATCTGTTTCACATTATGCTGTGCCTCCCAAGGTTTACCCTGCAACTCATTGAAAATACAGCTCTAATAATCAGAGCCACATTTCTGCTGCAGGGAGGGAGCTTTTTGGACCAGGGTGTGCGAGGTTCAGGGGGCGATCACACTGTCAATTTGCAGTGGACGGTTATTCTGTGTACTAGTGAAGTAAGCATGCAATAAGTGCAAACCACAGTTAGAACAATATCTATTCCATACTGTCGGATCTAAAATAATAGATTAACACTTTGAAGCTCAACAAAGAACTAGATAATAATATTAACACAACTTGTTTGCATAAAGTCTTGAAACAGAAAAACAGCTATGCAAGGCAAAGTTATTTGCATAGCATGTTCTCACACGAATAAAAGAGTAAAGTACATACATTTTACAAGGGGGCTTTTTCTTGGATTTGATCTTTCACTGATGCTGCATGTTAATTTGTAACATTAAGAGATGACGATACATACAATGTTTCCCCAGGCTTCAAGGTTTCTAAACAAACTGCCAAAAAGAAGGAAATTGAGCATGTATATTTCCCGAATTATGCCTTGATATACATACTTTTATGCACCAAAGCGCATACAAGTGCCTACATACTGTCTGTAACAGCGAGCGGTGGCATGGATCTTGTCCAGCATTCATTGGCTCTGCATGCAGCAGAGACATCAGATCTTTTTGAACTTACAAAGAGATCTTCTTCAGATCGAATCTCAGCAGATTTCCTGGGGATTAGCTGTAGATGAGTTTCAGTAGTGATTGAATCACGCAGAATTACTTGCCCAAACAACCAATGGATCTTCTTAACATCTAACAGGTGGAGTGATCAGTGCACAAAAAATAGAAAATGTACAGTACATACGTAAGTGCACTTAGGCAGATAAGCCAATGGCATGTGCTGCATGAGGATCAAAACACGTTGCTCAGTAGTTGTGTATCTGTGGCAAAACACTTATCTCATATAATGCACATCTCATACAATACTTTTTTTTTTTTTTTATACATGAATATCTCAAGATAAAATTCTCCTTGGGGATGATTGGAGATGATCCAAAGAGCTATTTCTATTTACAAATGGAAACACTTCTCATTGTTTCTACAGGGAGTGACACACTGACATGATCCAGATGTAGTCAAAGAGCAAATTTAAGGAAAAAGCTTCCTAAGCACAGAGCACAACGTCAGACTCAGATTAAATGTAGGTGTCAGTCTATCATTCAAACCCAGAAACTATGATTAGGAGCAGAAGCTCCCTGTGTATTTGTTTTTAACTAATAGCAGTTTGTTTTTCATTTGTTTAGCCGTCTATTTCTTTCCCACCACTTTGCTTAAGACTGAAGTAATAACTGTTGGGTAGATATCCACGCAGTGTTGTACAGATATTCGTGGCCCCCAGAGGATAATCTTGTTGACTGCACTGATCCTCTGACTTTTTCTCTAGCACCCCCATGAGGTTTACATTTTGGTGTTCTATTGCAACAATTACTTGATTGCTATGAAATTTGGTACACACATATGTTCCCCACAGGACGGAAATTCAGTCACGTTGATTATCTCCTGATCTTTGTTTGATATTTTGTATCGGAGTAACAACGTCACCAGCCGTAATTTGTGTGTAGTGCTAAGAAGCCCACACTAAGCTGGTAACATTATACTACAAAGTGAAATTAGTGGGTTACTTTTTTTGGCATTATGTTGGGTTTCTGGTATAATGACATTGGCTCTGTGATTCTCTGTTCAGGTTATGTAATCTTGTTTCTTATATTTCACCTTGCAAAATAACGTATTTACTTTGATGCAACACTGTTTCATCTCATATTCAGTGCTATTCAGGATAGGAATAAGTTGATGCACCTTTATGACACAGGCCCATCCTAATTTCAGCATGTCAGCCTTGTCAGTATGAGTCTGGTAGCATTTAATTCAAAGGACTGACTGCTTCGCCTCCGCCTCACAGAACACGAACCATGACTGTAAACTCTGGTCCAAGCTTTTCTGAGGAAACATCCCTCAGGAATCTCACTGAATTATCCTTGCAAAGTATAGCGAAATGAAAATATTACCCTGATTTACCCTGAAACAAAGAAACACAGGTAGTGGGTCTTCGAACAGCTGTGGGGTCAAAAACATGAAAGGCCACTTGATGCACCGATCAAATGCAGGGGACATGAGGGAGCAGAGCCTTTGATGCTCTGGTTATTTTTTTTCCAGTATGAGCAAATGGGGAGACTCTTACAACAGGGTGTTTATCAGACATAAAGAGACCTAAATCAGCTGAGAGGACTTTGTTTTAGTTCTTTGCGGCACTTCACTGTGTTTCATTGCTTCCTTGCTGTTCACTCTCCTCTTTAATCCTTGTCTTTCTTTCCACCATCAGAGCCCATGTAGGTCCCTTGTGAACTCTTGGTGCTGGGGATCACTTCTTACCACAACAGAGAGAAAATATCCCACATTTGTAAATGGGCTCCTGCCAGTTGGATGGGATTTTTAAACAAGCAATTTCAACAGGGACAAATGGAAGCCACCTCCCCTGAATCTCAGCAGCCTGCAGAGTAAGTTGCAGACTGAGATCATGATCTGATCATTTTTTATTAGATTTTCACAATGTTTTCCATAGTTTACACTTTCCTCTAAGTTCTCTGATGCAAGACCTCTGTCTATTTACAGAGCTTGAGTGTTGAGTGAGATCTTGAAGATTTCTTTTCTCACCAATTCTTCTTAGACATTGGGCATTCATTAATGATTACATTAACTTGTGTTTTCCAGTTCCAAATTTTCCTTTGGACAGTCTTTCTTTCATGGGAATGTGTGTATTGTTTTTATAGGAGCCAGGTGTTTAATACTGTGCGTTTTTCTTCCATGTAATTCCAACTATCATGAAATATTTAAAGGTGAGAAATATGAAAATGGGCTTTTGGGTTTGGCCCCTCAATTGGCCCCTTAATTGCCAGCATGGGAATATATTGGCTAATCAACCATAAAATGCTACATGGAAAAGACCATGAGTCTATAGCTGAATCATCATACCTCTTCAGTGTGGATTTGTGTTAAACTACACTGGAAAAAGACTACAGAGTCAAAAATGATTTGGTCTGCAAAACCAACCACAGAATAATCCAAAACTAATAAGAAATACATAGCATATGAAATTTGAGATATCTGGAGGACAGTTAGGATACTTCTGAAGCAAAAAGGGATTCTGGCAACGTAGTCATCGAAGCAGGGACATGATCATTTGGGCAATGCTAATATGTTTAAATGCTACAACGATCACAAAAGAAATGTAAGCCCTGCTAGCAAAAGCTCTCTCCACGCTATGACATTATATCCATTATGTAAATAGCCATCCCACCTAATTGAAAGAAACCTTTTTGGAACCCATTTGATGTACTTTAGTTGAATATAGTAACATCCCAGAATCTCAATGCCATTTAGACATACAACCAACTCAACAATTCTTTGATTGCCACTTGTTACTGCAATCACCTTAAATGTTGTGTAGTTTCACTTTAAAGCAAGATTTAATCCATCAGACAGAGCAGGCCATTAAATCTGAATCATGTTACCTATTAACTTTTAACATTTGACCATAAAGCATACAACTACATAAGGTCGTGATTATTTGGTGTAAATGGAAATAATTAAACATGTGAGAGCGCTCCCAGACAAAGCGGTACTTGGAAAAAGCCTCTTCCTTTATCGCTGTTCTTGGTCTTGTGTTTTCCACTGATGGAATTTTACTGGAGAGTTAGCCTTGTGTTTGACTGCCTGGTCTTTATACATGTGAGTGAAAGGGAGATGGAAGGACTTTAGATTTGCTTCTTTTCAGCGTCCACTCTTTTGTTGCATCATGTCTCTTTGTGCGAGTGAATGTCTCCTAATTAAGGCTGATGCATAAAGACTGGAGAAACTCTTGACTGATTGCTGTTGACTGTACGACTTCTTCTCACCAGGGCATGGCAGGCAGACAGGCAGACACACACACAGACAGAGAGAGAGAGAGAGGGAGAAAGAAGGGCTTTTACAATCTCATTCAGGGGATAAGATGTATTGGACATGGTGTTAAAAATACAACAAAAAGACTGCAGTAAAAATAAGAAAAAAAAAAGACGGTCTCAAGTTGTTTCCATGAATGACCCCCAACTGCGAGAGGAAGAGAACAAGGGACAAAGATCATGTTCCCCATCAGGTAGTCCACATAACATATCCTGGTGGTACAAGAGAGCTTTCTTAGGTCTTGGGCCTGTCGCTGTAGGAAAAGCCAGTATGTGTTTTACTGCAAATTTCAATGTTAATTCTACAATTACACTTGAATAAGCTTTGCATTTGTGACTGTTTATACTATATAAATGACTATTATCTGTACTGTGCAAGAAGTCACAATATCGGACTCAAACAAGGTCTAGATATTGTGAAATTTGTTTTGTGTCTTTGATAACATCCAGTTCGATCTGTTTTAATATTTAATCCTCAAGGTCTTGTGACTGACTCTGAAAGAGGGAGGCAGTTTATCTGCTTTACCTGACAATCACCACTGCCCCCTGCTGGGCTCCACCTGTCTGCAAAGCTGTCCAATGTCAAGTCTACAGTATACTTCTCAGTGCATTCACCCTGTTTCGGTCACTGCGGGGGAGACGGAGGAGACAAAAGGGATAGAAGCAGATAAAGAAAATGCACTAGTTACTATGTCCGATGGTTTGGAAAGACTACAGTTAAATAGTTTACATTTTGCTGCAATAAACATAAAAGGTGGTTCATGTGAATTTGTTTTGATTGCAAAAAGGTCGACAATTGCAGGTTTGAGGCTATGTAAGCATAACTGTGATGAGATGTGTAACGGTGAACAAAACACAAGACTTTACAGCAATGATGAAATGGAACTGTCAGTAGCTTATTTTCCATCTACGTCAATGGACAAAAATAACTCTAATATGTAGTAACACCTGATCAGAAATAGCAAGGGTCCACATTGGCCAAGAATATGTTTGTTCAACAACAGACAGCTGAGTCACGAGCATAATGGCAGCACATTTCAGCATTAAAAATAGGTAAGGGCCAGAAAAAAGCTGCTTAATTTCACCATTATATTTTGCCCATGCAAGAACGGGACTTTAGAAGAATTGACATATTTTTATGATGAGCCAATATATTTAAAAGACATTAAATGTGGCATGGCTCAATCTTAGTGATGTATGCACTGATAATCATCTTCCAATTTTGCAGTTCCTATTCGGTATGGCATTTTAGCCCTTTATGCCATTTATTTTGGTTTGCTGACCCCTTACTTTAATGTTTTGATTGCCATTAATCATCACTGTGTTCCAATATATCTGGAATTTTTTTGTGGTAGATAAACTTGAATAAACTTGCAGTACCTTTGTCTTCAAGGATAAAGTTACAGATAGACTGATAAACCATTGCCTGTAGTATGACCGTTGACAGGTGAAGTGACTTACATCAGTGTTCTTGTGACCATGTCAGGTTGGGAAAAATGGGAGGATGTGAGCAACTTTGATCAGGACTAAACTTTGATATGGCTTGGTCAGAGCATCTCCAAAACTGTAGCTCTTGGAAGAAGGTGGCCTGAAGGTGGTGAGTGTGGGTCGCTGACCTGGGAAGGACGTGAGCTTCAGAATGCCAGCTGGCCGTGGTGGTGTGATACTTTGAGCAATGTTCATACCACCTACCCAAACATTGCTGCAGACCAAGTAACCCCTTCATGGAAATGGTATTTCCCCCTTTTTCAGCAGGATAAAGCTCCTTACCTAACCCCAGAAGTGCCTCAAATATGATATGAGGAACAACAAAAAGGGTTGTAGAGGTTGAATTGGCCTCCAAATATCCCAGATGTCAATCCAATCTAGCATTGATGGGATTTGCCAGACAAATGTTCAATCCATTGAGGCTCCAATTCATATCTTAACAGATCTTTGAAGGACTGGCGTCTCATGTCTTGGTGCCAGAGACCACAGCTCACCTTCAGAAGTCTTGTGGAGCCCATTCCTATATGGGCCAGGGCTGTTCTGGCAACAAAAGGAAACCTACACGATATTTGAGGCCAGTCATTATGGTAGATTGGTGTATGCACCCAACTTTGCAAACATTCCAGGAACCAGTGTTCAATCTTTTCCAAGAACTAGAGAGGCACCAGTGGTCCACATCATTGCATTACACCTATATCTGCCCTTTTCCAATGATGCAGCAGGTTTGAAGTATATTGTCTTTTAACAAGTATTTCCTTTGATTACAAGTCCATTAGACTATCCTGTAATGAAGATTTGAAAAAAAAAAGAAAAGGAAAAGAAGTTGGTGCTGTTGGTCCCCTTTTAAGAATTTCATTCAAACGCCAAATAGTTTACATAGACAAGAAAAACGGCAACAAATCAGTGCTAATTTTCTCCATGTTGCAATGTAAATGAGCTACAACTTGCTAACAATTTAAAGGCTACAAATGCTTTCGGTGATGATGATGGTTTTCACAGTTTGTTGTACTGCCTCCAAGTGGCCAATCAATAAGTGAAATGTGCACACAAAAGTCGCAGCTCCTTTAATATAAAACCTCACTGCATAAGTCACATGACAACCAGCTGACAGCCTTTTAATAAAGAGGAGGGTAGCTGACCAGAAACCATCTGGTTTATGTGAGAATATTGCTGCAGGCGTCGTGGCAACGTGCGCAAGTGGGAAGTTAAGAGCAAGGGCAGCATTGGTGGGAAACTTATTTGGGCAATGCTGCATAAAATCAGTCCAGGATGACACATGCCTGTAGCACATTAAATCATCCTTCCAAGCTTACCTTAAACACAGAATATATATTTGTTTGCCTTTCTTTTAAATTTAAAACAGATGGAGATTTAAAAAATCCTTCTCAGTGATGATCAGTATAAAAAAATAGCTCTGTTTCTTTTATAGTCTTCAGATGTTATCCCCTCTCTGCTTTTATTGACTTCCTTGTTTTTAGCCATTGGGGGCAAATCGTTAAAAAGTCAGACAAACACAAATGGACCTTGTGAGGTGACCCAGCAGTTCCAAAGTAAAACAAATCCTACACCCAGAAGAAAAAGAAATTGCAAAAGGAGAGAAGAAAGTGTTTCCAAACATCTGAAGGGGTTTGTGTTAGATAGTGTATAGCAGGCTGTGCATGTGTGTGAGAGACGGCACTCTCAGAAGGCTGAGCTGAGGGAAAATGGGGATAAGAGCCTCTTCAAAGAGCAGTGAATAGTGCTATTTAGCACGTACACACAAATAAGTAGAAGGAAAGTGATTGAACGGTTTGAAAGATGGAAGAGATGAGGGGAGGGGTCTCTCGCTGATTCTTGGATGGTGACAAGGTTTTGTGCCACTTGCATTGCGAGTTTTACTCACCTTCAACGCAAAATGATGAATAAATGTAATGAAATCAAATAAAATAAAGAAGAGGAGCAGCAGCGGATCTTTAGTTTCACGCCCTGGTTGATGAGAGTTGTGTCTTTAACTCCAGTTGTCTGCTTCAGTCAAGCTCTTCTCACCCCATTTTATGAGGACTGGGGCCTTTAACCAAACTCATTCCCTTGTAATAGGCTAATTGTTTTCAGTTGACTTCCTTGGATGCAATAACCCTTACAAGTTAATCACCCAGGAAAGCCTCTTAGTGACAGCTATGCCTTAATTGCATACCAGACTGTGCCCATCAATTTGATGGCAGCAAATCCACACATTCCATCAGCATGGGAATGAGATATTCTGTCAAAAAACCTGTGGTTCTCACTGAATGCAAACTTCATCTACAGAACCATGAAACAGAAAGTCAGATTATGTAACCCAGTGATTCTGATTAAGGGTACCACATTACAGTCTGCTCTCAAATCCCACGGTTTTGCTGTTATGACTGTCTTTCAGGTCTTTTTGTGTTTATACTCTTCAGCAGCAGCTATCAGCAGGGGCCCTGCGGTCTACACCAAAACATTAAAGACCAAATAGATTAGCCAGTGTGACAATAAAAGAGGAATGCAGCAGGGTGAGTTAGATTTGTTTTTGTGTGATGAGACCATGCCCACTAATCTTTGCTCCAGTCTCAGCTCATCTGCTCCTTCCATGCTGCGTTTTAGCAGTTTATCCAAGGAGGCAGGGGTAAAAACGCTAACCTTTTTCACTTAACAATAACTTCCCACCATGACATCAAACCAACATTGCTTCAGTGTCCCTCAGTGCTTGCTGTGAGGGATATCCTATCTGACTTACTCTCCCCCCGCTTCCTCAGCTGAGGCGCCTGTTTGTACAGGGCCATGTTTCATTTGAATATCAAAGCGACTGAGGAGGTGACCAGACACTCAAATGCTATTTTTTTGGACCTCTTTCATGGATTGTGGCTGCTTAAGTGTCCTTGATGGAGGAACCTAATCACTGAGACAATACTTTGTGGCGGCAGGGTTACGATAATCTGTATCTTCTCCGTAGACAAGACGATCACAACAATCAATTTGCATCTCAGTCTCCTGCTTTTTAGCCGCCTCAGCTTTGATTTGAGACCTTGTTCACAATTCTGGCCGTGAACACAAGGAGCCATGATGGTCTACAGCCTTCTATGTCTCAATGCATTCACAATCAACTTTGCTGAATCAACCATTGAAGGAAAATAGAAAGATAGGCCCAGAAGTGCTTCTCATTAAAATTTGTTTCTCGAGATGGCGAGTTAAATAAAAATACATCCAGAGTTACTCATCAAAACAGCCCTGTGTGTAAGGTCAAACAGCTATGTTCAATGGAAATGCTTACTCATTCTTACACAATTGCACCTGATCACAATGGAAAAAGAATGTACAACTTAACTGAATGTTATAGTCAAAAAGGGTATAACATTAAAGTTTTTTTGTGTTAAATCCCATGTGTTGGTGGATTTTTAAAGCCATTTATGCCAACAATGTTCTATGTCAATGTCTATCAGCACTGTATCTTCTCAAGCTTGCGCTCACTGTTGATAGTACATCTCCTAATTTTCTTAGCCATTGTGCTACTGTATTCCTACCTACCAGATCCAAGTGAAATAAACTGAACTATCACAAACCCATTATTTTTCTTTCAAGCAAATAAATCAGACTAAAACAGAGATAAGTCATTGCTGTTCCACTCTGGTCGAGGTTTAATAAACATGGAAAATTATCAGAATTTTGAGCATTTTGTATCATCTAGATCTAACTTTTTTTTCTTGTTGTCTTTTCAGTCAGTGAAATAATGCAAAACCTTTGGGAGAGATACTCCTGTATGTCAGTTCTTGATTCTATTAGTCTGAAAAGAGCCTCATTAATTGATTCAATTATCCACAATAGCTTGGCATTTGTCGTCTTATTCTGACATATCCAATAGCATGAACCAAATCTGAAGAATGAAACAAAACAAGGGGATATTGTCAATATTATAAATATATGCAATTGTAGGAAATCATTAAAAGAAGTCCATATTTCATTATGACTACACTATGCTGTATAGTACAATACATGTTTTCATTATCTTATTGTAACTAGAATGAGGTTGTGTGTTCCCACATCTATGAAAGAACTTATGTAAGTAGACTTGGCTTTCTTAGTGCTTTCTTTATGCAAACAGATAAAGCCACGAGATAACATCTGAAAAATGGTAAACAAAAACATCACAGCTGGACAATGGCACAGTGTTCTCATGATAACACAAACATCGAGCTCTTTATCTTTCCTTAGCCTCTTGATCTGTACATGAAGAAGCTACCTGTATCTCTTGCTCTCTGCAACAAAAGTTTGGCATGTTGCTGCACTGCTCCTCTAGGTGCCTCTCGTACCTTCATCAGATGAGCCTGGTATGAAAAGTGACCCCGTCTTTGTTATGAATTCTGAACATTGAGAGAGCAACATGAGGATGAAAGCATCCCCCAGTAGATCCAAAGATACATCCGGTAGATTATTGTATAGACTGCTACATGTATTTTTTACCTGCACAGGCATGTTAAATTTAAATCTCATTTGCAGACAAATAAATACACCAAAAAAGCTACCTATACTATTTCAGGGCTCTTGTAGCTGCACCTAAAGTACCTATTTCTTTCTTTCTTTTTTTTTTTTTTTACCATCAAGTCTTTTTTGGTAAAAGGTACTTTGTATTTTCCTCTAGTGTTTAATTTAGTTTGATACTAGGCTACATTGTGCTTTGAAGTTAAAGCAAATATTAACCACATTTAGATCTTGTCTTATAAAATGTTCTCCTTTGATGTAAAGCTTTTATTAAAGTTTCATGAAGGTTGGCCATGAATAGGCTTCTATTTATATAAAGCCATAAAACAAATACATTTCACAAAGGGACAAAGTTGTAATTTAAACTGAATAGTGTACTTGTGTAACCTAGTTTGCGTTGTGTCGATTCAGTTAGATAAGTGTGATAAGCTGTTTCCACCGAGCGTGTCGCTGCTTCCAAATCTCGCGAGACTCTTAAACAGGAAGCGACGAAGGCGAAGGTCAGGAAACAAGCATGGCGGCCCGCAGTGTGCTGAGGTCTGTCTGCACTTCACTCGCGGGTTTAAAATTAGGGAGTCAAAGCGCCAGCTCGGGTCTCCATCAGAGGATAAATGTTCCCCAGTTGTCTGCTTTAACCGTCCAGAGCAGAGGGATCCGCCAAGGTGGGACTTTTCTGTTACGGTTTGTCAGCTGGCGTGTTGCTGTAATGTTGTGTGTTGTCTGTTGTCACTCTCCTCAGTGCACCCAGAACTCTTGCATCCGCAACTCAGACTTTTAGCCTCACTACAAATGCAACAAAATGTGTTCATGTGAAACTAGATTTTGGAAAATACCAGAGGCCCTAACCCTAACGCCAAATAGACAGTTTTTCCAGCCATTGTATGCTCTATATCGAAACAGATGTTTTTTTTTTTTTTTTTTACCAGAATGAAAGTTAATTTACTGATCTTATTACTCATTATTATCTAATCAAATGTCCTTATAAAGAGTGCTCTAAATGAGAATTGCCAATCCTAGCCTCAAATGCATGATAATTTACTTCATGTACCATTTGCTTTAGTCCCTAATGTAAACTTATGTTTTTCTTGCCACCAAACAGCGTATTAGTCTTTTCATTTGGGACTGTAGAAAAAAGCCTTTCCTAGATAAGAAATTCAGTACACAATCACAATATAATGACGCATGTTATATGTTTTATTTTTTTCAGTGGTGGAGAAAAAAGAGGGCAAAACAACAACAGTAAGTGAAAGCAAGCCGTCACATGAAGCTGATTCCATCTTCTGTTGTGTTCTGATTGTTAACAATTTAGTCCTTTTTCTAGTCCTCTAAATTGTGTAATGTATATTATTACTATATGTTTCTATATGTTTCATCATAAAGTGACCAATATAGTTTTATGTTTCCTTTTCAAAACAGTTGGGTATTTTAAAAATAAATACTGTGACTGAGAAGGTCCACCTGACAGAAGAGCTACGTTTGCTTATTATTGTAGTAACTGTGGTAATATTCACCTTTTGACAGATTGAAGGACAAATCGTGGCTGTTCCTCCAGCACCGCTGCCTCCAAACCCCACAGCTAAATGCCCTATCTATAGATGGAACTTGCAGCACAAATATAATTACACGGTAAATGTGTTTCACAGGCATGCAATGATCAAATAATTAGAGATATTATTTCATTTGTAAAGAGCTTGATTTTATTTTATTTTCTTCCCCAAGGATGTCCTGTTGCTCCGTCAGTTCATCAGGTCAGATGGAGCCATGTTGCCAAGAAGAGTCACGGGTCTCTGTCCAGAGGAACATCGCAAGATTACTATTTGTGTGCAGATGGCTCACAGAGCAGGTCTGTTTTACTGCCTGAACCTTGTTTTAGAAGTTTTAAATCCCAAGCTTTGTTTGTCTGTTTCAACATTGGTTATGTCAGTGTATTCTCAGGCTTTCAGAAATTTAAATTACACTTTTGTGGCAGAGACATTCGTATGAAGATATTGATTTAGACACTGCAGGGCTCCAGACTGTCTCCTTTGACCACTTTTTCAAAGTGAAAAGTGCCCTGTACAAGTGAATGATGGTCATTATATGCTGTTTTGGTGCCCCTCCAGCATGGGTATTGCGTTAGCCATTGTGGTTTTAAGGAGTCCTTAATCATCTTGACTGACTCAGTCTCTCTTTCATTGCTTACGCAAAAACATTCAGTTTAGCATGTTCCAAAGATGAAGCAGTCTTTAGCTGATAGATTTGAAAACTGAAAGAAAAGAGAGAGGAGGAAGCAGGCGAACAGGTAAGGGCCAGTGATGGGTCCTGACCCATGCAGGTAGGGAGGGTACCTGACGACTGAGCCAATGAAGAAAAGCACTTCCTTCAATCACAATGGCTAATGCAGTAATACTGTAAGCAAAGGAGACCTATCCATTTCAGATTACTTTAAACTCTGTACAATGCTTACAGTTTAAGAATGAAACGTTGGTCCCATATCAGTGTCAACACAGCCTCCATAATATCTAAATAGGAAAGTTGGCATCAGTGGAAAAGTTGACCTCCAGCCCTACATTTTAAAAAAAGCCAAGATGTGAGGGCAGGCTAGGTTAATGTGAACTCCAAGCTCTGATATTTAAATATCCTAATACATTGGTTCAGGGGCACACCCACACTTACTGAGAAACAGTAATTTCTTTTAGTTGCTTTGGTTGCTTGTACATTATCTCTCAGCAATCTGTTCATTAGAACTGGAACTGAGTTTGTTGGTTAAGGAGTTAATTCCTGAAAGTAAACTATGTGAAAAATGTAAATGTATTTTAGCACCTTGCTGTGGTATAGTTGTTTTTGTTGAAAAAGTCTCTCATACATTTAAGATTAAAATTGTCTGCTTGTCTCATCTTGTTCAAGGTCTGCTCCCTGATCACAGACCAAAACTTCCAGAGGGCCATGTCCCAAAGAGACCCAAGCCCCAACTTAACAGGTGATGGATACATCTATGAGGCTTTCCCACCATTATCTGAAGTGTTCTCAACAATAATTAGAATGGTTAATTCTCTGTTCTTTGCACAGATACCTGACTCGCTGGTCCGTTTCCTCAGTAAAACCCATTTTTAAACCTGGACTGAAGTGGTGTAAGAAACGCATGTCTGTTGGCCACCCAGCACTCAAGGACAATGTGCGCTATGGTGTCAAGCCCCTTTACATAAAACACTGAAGGACAGAGAATAGGCACTGAAACTGTAAGAGAGTAGGCAGGCACATTGGGTTTCCATTCCTTTCAACTGCATTTCTACAATTTACTCTAACTTTTGTCACCCCACCCTGAGAAAAAGACCTTAAAAAGCCTGATCCATCTGTATTTATTCTCCGTTTTGTTTATGAAGTGTCGTTATGCTTATAGTGAATCATGCTGAGCCCCACGCAGGACCATCTATTTTGTCTCATGTTTTAAAAAAAAAAGCCCTTGAAGTGGACTCACTGACAACTTCATGTGAGCAACAACCGGTCAGTGGTATACTTACAAAGTAGGTGGTATGTTGACCGTGTACACTCAAGGCAACACAGATGTGCAAATAAAACATCCGTTTACTCAGCTTCTCCTTTTGTTTACTGTATAGGAATATCTTTTATGCATGAAAACTAAATGGGGCAAAAAGTTTGTAGACACAAACTGCATGACTGAACCCCTTTAATTGTTATAAGACAATCAAAAGCCCCACTTATGTTTTATATAGAATACTTATTGAGTTTGAAGATTGATATGAACAAATGAGAAATATGAAATATTTGTGTCTTGAAATAGATCTTGAGCTTTCTCTTTATAGCATGAAGGGAAGATCCAAATTCTTGATCCCATCACCGATGTACATGTATCCGTGCTGTGGCGTCATCGGCACGTGGTAAAAGGTCAGGCCGAGCCACAACAGGCTGCGAAGCACACACACTTGGCTGGCACATTCAAACTGAAGACTCCACGATCCTGCACACAAAAGCAGAGAAATTGTAACCAGTTGATGTTTAATGCAATAGGCTAATTCATCACGTTCTCTGACTGCAAAGTAGATGAGTAGACCAATATTTGGAACTTACCCCGTTGCAATTATACTAGTCACATGCAAGGGGCAGCCAAGGGATACGCTGATAAATCAGCCCTTTTGATTGCTTTTGATATGCACAGTCAAACTTGCTTTTTAATATTTTTGGGTGTGTCCATGAACTTCTGACCCTAGGAATTTTTTTTAAGTAAACACAAAGCATTTGATTGACTCCTTTTTATAGAAGAAGAAAAATTTACGTTTGTCCAAACTTTTTTTTCTTTGGGGATACCTTAATATAGTACAACTATTGGTAAAAACGACTTAGAAGTTAAGAATGTCCAGATGCTTTCTGCTGCAGCAGGGAGGCCTGGGCGCTGTAAATCAGGAAATGGTGTTTGCGGGAAAGTGGGCTTTCAGAGGAAAACCCCAGTATTTTGGTGGAGTTGCATCATACCACATTTTCTCTACAGTCTAATTTTTAAAATGTTAAAACTTTTACTCCTTTTCAGCCAATAGATGTCATATGCTGTTAAGACAGCTGCAGTGTGTGTGGCATCTAGACAGCTGTGTAGTGTCTACTGCAGTGATGACATCCATATCAGCTCAAAGAACACATACAAACATATACAGATGTGGAAGCGCTCTGAAATCAGACATCTGTTGTGTATTGGGCACTTTTTTGTGGGCATGTTTAACATGCTCTTGGACATACAGAAGCTCACTAAATTCACATTATCCTTTTTAGAGTATTCATGTTTCCTTATTGTATTCATCCTGGCTTGCATTTTTTTCCCTTAACGTGGAATACTATTCAACAGCTCACATGGCATTGGAACACAAAACACAAACCAAAGCCCCCAGTGGTATAATGTCATGCGCTCAACTACATTGTCCCACAGTGATACACATGACACGAGTTTGATAAATTCTTAAAGGCAGTGCAGTATTGCCTCATACTGCTAAATCCTCTGTATAGACTTTGGATATTTGCTGAAAATTAAGCAAACCTTTTTAAAACACTATTATTACTTGAATTGTTTTAGTTCTATGAGTATATGGGCCCATTAATCATCTGCAATCGAATGGTTGTGGTTTCCCATGTAAAGTTTTCTGTCCCTTTCTATTGAAGTCCAAAATCACTGAATCTAGAATTGAAGATATTTTTTATAAAAACTAAATGGTAGCCATCAGGTTATCAAACCACTATTTGTAAAATGAGTCTTTAGAAGAGTCATCCAGCATTCCTGGAAAATCATTTTCATCTGGTACATCTGTCAAGTTTTTTTTTTTTTTTTTTATAACATATCTGTGTTGCTTTGCTTAATCTACAGTTTTCCGTTGATAGGAGGACAAGCCCCTTGACTTTCAGTCAGCTGAATCGCCATACTGATTTTTCGTTAAATCACTCCTCATTAGTTCCAGTGTAGAATGGGAGTTGGAATGAATGAAAGTGAATAACCACAGGTTGTTTCACTGCCAACTTAAAGTCCTCTTAACATTTTAAAAATATCCTGTACAAGCCCCTACGTCAGTGGTTTCAGATGATATAACAATTGTTTTCTTGACCCTGTTGCTTCACCTTTGGGAATGTCATCTCTTAGTACATCCAGGAAGTCAAGAGCTGGGTTTAATTCAGCCATCTCCATGATGGATTTCTTCTTTAGATTCTTTGGCTCACAAAAGTGAAGGAAATTGTCAATCTTCCCAGCTTCTGAGCGAGAAAGACCTAAGGAGTGATGCACATAGTCAAAATTAAAAGTTACACCAAGGACTGAACTAGCATGTTAAACAGTGTGACGTGGTGATATGTATTTACCACCAAAGCTGCGGTTGACCTCAACAAGGCCATGTGGACTCTTGATAAAGGCACCACGTGGTACCACAGACACTTCCTCATCAATCTGATGAACTGTCACTGCCAGCCTGCTCTCCTCACTGACTTTGGTCTAAAACCAACAACAGTCTGTTACTGAGATGGACCTTCATGACGGACAGGTAATATTAATATCATGATTTTGACTGCATGATGTATTTTTGTTCCATATGATTTAAATGCTCTTGATTGACATCTGGCACTCTTCCTTCTTCACTTAACAACTACACACTATTGATCACACTCACCCATATCTCTTCTTCAGCCTCATCTCCTTGCCTTCGGATTTCAAGATGCTCATACACATATGAGGGGTCTCCTTTGAAGCGTTTCTTGGAAGCTTTGGAGACCTGGTCGATCATAGACTCTGTGGCAGGAGGCAGCAGGAACCAGTCCATGCAGTTAAAGCTGGAGACGCCATCCACACAGACAGACAAACAGGTATTTTCTCTGAGTGAAAACAGATCGACAGTGGCAAATAAAATAGGAAAACCCCAGCTCAGGGCCATCCTACCTGTACAAATTCTTTTTGTCCTTCATCTCGTCTTCTCCTCTCCCCTGAGCAATGAAGTAATCCTCCTTCAATCCCAGTATTTTGCCCCAAAACAATACCCGATGGAATTTGTAGTTTTTCTTCAGAATCACCAAAGACGTCTGCAGGGCGGTTCTTTGCTCCACACTTAAAGTATGCCCACTACCGGCAACAAGCTCCAAGGAGTAGAATAACGAGTTTGAGTCCATTGTTAATTCCGTAAAGGGTTTAACAAAGTGAATATACTTTGTTAATGTTGTTTAGTCTATTTTGTATTTTTCACTACATGCGCATAAAAACTACCGAACGCTAGCACTGTGGTTGGCAATGACAACAAACCGCGTTGCCCTGGTAACGCGGGAGTGTACTTTATTTTATTTATTTTATTTATTTATTTATTGCAGAAAGCCTTTGTGGCTGAGTTGTTGATTGGGGTTTCGTTATGATCGAATTCGACAGCAACAAAACAAAAACAGCATTATTTTTTTGGTGTGTTTCATTGCGGCGCTAATACGAACCAGATCACGCGGGGGTGAGACGACCTCTGACGTCACCCCCCCACCCTACAGCAAAGAGTGCGTGCGGGATGTGGCCTCTCCGGTCACAGTGAGCAGGAGGGAGAACCGTAAATACCGACCTGACTGAGCCCTGAGTAGTTTTCCTGTGGGAAAATATGATGCTGACGCTTTTTCTTTCTCCTGCCATAATTCCAGTGCCGTAAACACACGAGAAACATGTTGAAACAGAAAGGTAGGCGACTGGGAATAGGCCCGAGACTTTATCTTTGTTGTCTGTCTCAGAAAGCGGCAGCAGCAGCCAGTTGGCTCCGGAGCTCGCGTCTCCATCGTGTTAGCCAAAAGTGAACAAAATATCTGTTCATATCACAGCAACCATTGCAGCATGGCCCGATTTACAACTCACAGACATTTGATCATATTTACTTCAACCAGCCCCGGGGACAACAAAAGAAAAAACTTCCCCAGCCTAAAAGCACAGGTGTGTCCATCACGTTATAGTAAGCCATGACTATAGTGAGTGTGCAAACCAGTTTATATATACTATATAAACACACTGTGCTTTTGGATTATCCAAAAGAAAGGGTTCCCATGCAATATACCATGGAGCATTGTTTAAAAAGAGAAGCATGTGGAAAATTGCTGTGATTATTGCTTATTATATTGTTAACTTTGCTGCAATATTTTCCATACAAGCAGTAATGCTTGGTTATTGATTTTGGAGTAATTGTGGGCTGTAACACATTTCTTAGCTCCTTCTGACTTCATACTGATCATGGTCTATCTGTGCTGGCTTCAAGCACTCTCCCTAATTCACCCATGAAGCTCATGACAGAGAGGGGAAGGGCCAAACTTTGGCTGGCAGTTTCAAACAAAATGCCTGGATTTGTTAAGCTCTTTGCACAGCTGGAAGGATTCACGCTCAGATCCCTCTAACATGACCACATGGCACATGGGAATAGGAATGAATAGAATGGGATGGAAATTATTGCAGAAGGCCTCTGTGTACACATAATCATTGTGTCTTTGTAAATCATGGAGTTGAAACGGCATGAGTGTTGTTGTTGTTGTTCACCTGTAATTAGAAATGAGATTTCCTGGAGTTCAATTTGTTATAGCCGGTGGCGGCAGTAATTCAAGGTAACTTACCAGCTTGTGACATAAACTGAGGTTTTCTTCCTTTGATCTTACTGCACTAAAATGATATGTGCATGTCTGTCATAAGTTTGTAATTGTAGAGGAGCTTTGGATACAACTGAAACACTGTCTCGCATAGGAGAGAAGGAGCAGTGGGATAGGTGTCAGTATGTTTTGCCGCATTTTGTCATGTGGAGCACAATGGTTTGCTTCTCGAGGATGATGCAGCAAAGAGTTTTATTTTGACAGCAGGATACCTCTGGTCGGAACTTGATGTGAATTGGTTTAATTGTTCTCTGATTTAATTGTCTTATAGGTATAATAATGAATTACCAGTCAGCAGAGTTCAGACAGACCTGATCGTGTTGAGCTTACTGGTTGCTCTGAGCATAAGAAGCAAATTTTGTTCAAAAAATGCTAAACTGACCTTGAATGTTTGGTTTATCCTGGCTCAGTTCTAGTGGTCTGATTCAGTGTAAGCAGTCTGAAGTTAGCTTAAGTGGCACTTAAAAAACATGATTGGCTGCTGCCCAAAAAATTATTCTGGACTTTGCGCATCCGTGTTGAGCTGAGCTAACATTATGGCGTCACCACACAATATACTATAGATTTTATTAACACCGTTTTGATAAGTAGAAATCTCATACAACTACAGTGAAGATTTTCTTCAGGCTTCATTGTAATCAGACTGTACCATCATCTGGAAAATGTGAGAGACAAGTTTGTTTGAAAATTAAGAAGTGCCTGAAAGCAAACCCTGTACACACTGAAGAGGAGGCGGAGTTGATGCAACTTCCATTACATGGACATGGTTCGGGTTTAAAAACTCAGACAATGAGCAGAAAGCAGAACAAAATATACTGTCACCGTCTGTGAGACCAACAATGTTGAGAGGGGAATTGGTTTCTGCAGAAAAAAAAAGAAAATTTTCTTTAATTTTCATGAAAATCTTAAGGGTAAAAATAAAATAAAGAAAAAAAACAAAACCACATTGCAGGGAATTTTTTTTTCAATGATAGCAATTTGAAAATAATACAATCTGGTTTTAATAATTGCTAAAGTTTATTCATTCCCATGCTTGCTTATTCCCATGCCACGGTGCAATTTCAGGACTCTGTGTGTTGGCTGTAATTGTCCAAACAAAGGGGCTCGGTCTGGAGTCACATGCTTGATCAGCAGTGGTGATTTCAGCTGCTGGCCCTCTGCCCTTCTGGCTAATGTAATCCACCAACAGAAAAAGGAGGGAAAGTGGGGTGACTTCTCAACAGAGTATCCCACATGAAAGTGAATACACAAGTACAGCCCCGCACCAACACTCCCACTCACTCACACACACAGACAAACACACTTAGAGCTTGTTGCTTGGGATGGCACCTCGTTAAAGTTGGCACTCAATGTGGAAGTTTTGGAGCTGAAAGACACAGAGTGAGAGGCGCATACACACCACCTCACTTGTGTTTCCCAATTGGCCGGGAAGGAAGTAATACTTGGAACGCGGCAGTCTGTTTCTGTCCTGGTCCCGCTGCTCTGGGAAACTCACCTCCCAGGCGACCAGCGTTGCCACGGCACTAATCCTGACGGACAAAAGATGGGAGTGCCATCGAGCACGATGCTGCCAGACCCTCTCATTGGTTGGCATGATTACACATGATGCTGTGATTGGCCAGTGCCATGTTTATATACAAATTGGAGCAGTCAGAGGTCACATCCATCGATCTTGGTGGTGACATGAAGGAAACCTGACCCTAAAACCTCAGAACTGCAAATGGGTTTAATTCCTATTCGATACGCACACATACGCAGAGAGGAGAGAGAGGGAGGGAGTGAGAGAAGTACACAGCGGCCTTTTCTTAAGTCCAGTGGCCTGGGAGTGCAGAATTAAGTGAATACTGAGGGGGAGTGAAGTGACTAAATAATAGTGTCTGCTGTGGTGTACAAAAGGACAGACAGCAACAATACCAAGAATGCATTGAGGGCGCTGAGTTCAGTGGGTTGCACACCTAAACAAAAACACAGTCACAAAGGTTTGGATTAGGGCTGGATAAATATTTTGATCCAGATGGGGCGTGTTGCAAACTAGTAATACCTTAGAGGCATAATAACTTTCATTTGACAGAGGGTGCCAACAAACGGCTCAAGAGTAAAAGTCATAATCAGTGGGTTTCATATGTTTTCCTCAAATTTCAAAGTTGATTTTATTCCTTTCCACTTACTCTTATTCTATCTTTAATTTTCAACAAGAAATTCCATTACAAGAATGCAAATTAATGCATCTGAAATTATATATAGACAGGATCACGTATTTTGTCCACCAGAGAGGACACACTTTTTTTTCCACAATGTTTTGTTCTCATGTCATATTTTGGTCACATTATGGGAAATATCTGCTTTCTAAAAGTAATCTACGTTAGAATGAAGAGGAAGTTTGTATCTTAAATGTGTTTTAGCTGGCAAAGTGCATCAAACACTGCACATTTTTTGTCACACCAGACATCCAACGAGAACATCTGAGCAAACAGTTAAAAAAAAAAAAAAGTGCTCCCAGTCTGCATGTAATTGGATCAAACTTAAGATTTGACTTTCACACACCCATTACCAGAGGCCAAGAAACATGTGCGCCGATACTGAGTCAGTGACTTTGTGGCTGCTCCAAATATCAGCCCAAAGTTTGGTGTGTGGTTTTGGAAAGCTGTGTTCTTGAGGTACTTCCCAGGCTCCTGCAGCCTTACCATCTATATTACTCCTGCTTCACTGAGCTAGCTAAAGGGCAGTCTCCAACAGTGAACATACAGTAAACACATTTTAAACAAACTCAACCAACAGACTCTATATCAAGTGTCTAATATGAAACTCTCATTTCTTTCCCAGGTCATCCTCAGAGCCACATGAGAATATCTCCAAGTTATTAGTGCCCTCGCATCCTGACCCTGCACAGTTTTCTCGTGTGATTTTGTTGAGGTATGTCTTTTTAAATCAGCCCTTAAGTCTCTATGCATAGAAGTCATGCAGTGTATGTTTATGTAATTGTTACACTTTTATCAAAAACCAGGCTATATTGTGAGTAATACTATCACTTCCAGTAGAGATCATTTAGCGCTGAGTACTGTCTACACACCCATACACACATACACACACGCAATGAAATAATTCTTGAGAAAGAGTCGACATCTGAGACTTGGCTTTGTAATACTTCAGCGTTGTTCAACAGTAGGTTTAAAATACAATCAATAACCTTTGTGCACTTTGTGAATTTATAACATTGTAAAATAAGTAAAAAAAAAAATTTGTGAAAACAAAAACATCTTTTGTAAACAATCTTAAACAATGTCGAATTCTTGACCAAGACAAAATTTTTTGTTGTTGAGCTATTAAGAACTACTTATGGGGAGAAAAAATTTTTTAGGCCCCACAAGGGTACACAGACCCTCGTGCAATAGCCAAAACCATTTGTTCATCACAGTTAATATCCTCGGTGTATTGTTAACTGAGCACTTCATTTGCCATATTTTACAGTATTTAATCAGCATGCTAAAAGTTGTTCAGTGACAACAAGGGTCTTTCTTAGTTGAGGCAGGCACCATGGTGAGAGAGGAGAAAAGGGTAGAAAAAGGAGGAGGCAAAAGAAAACAGACGATTGTAGAAGATCAGGTGAGGAGGTGGAGCTATTGGAATCGTGGCTTAGTGAACGTGCTCATACCAATGTCACGATAAGTTACAAATCCTCAATGCAATGCTGTTCATTTGTCCTTTTTCACTGCTTTATGAATATTTCAGAAGTTAAGTAACTGCACTGCAGTTCAACACTGCCCTCCAATGGGAAGAGGCAAACATAGCAGTGCACTTGTTCCTGTTTGTATTTTAAAGCAGCTCATAAAGTTGTTTCATATTAAAACTGAGGTCTAGCTCTTCATAACATCTGCCAGCCAAAGACATTTTATTGGATAACTTAGTAAAAAACAGCATTTTGATACCAACACCCCCTTCTTTACATATCTACCAACCACCAGTTCCTTGTTAAAATTTACATTTAAGAGGCATAGCAAAAACGTAACTATAAAGCATAGTAACACAAATAAATGCTCACCTTTTCAAAACATTCATCGCTAGTACACAACATACATCATAACTCAAAGTACAACGAATTTGACAGCTCTAATCATTGCAATGTATGGTTTAAAGTGTTTTTGGTCACAAAACCCCTATAATACTTATATAAATAATTGTTCTTGTGTCACATAACAAAAGTATTAACAAGTTCTTGTTAGTACTGAATAAGAATGACCTCTCTTGATATAAATAGAAAATTATAAACATTAGGCAATAAGTAATTTCCTTGTGCTCAATCTGGATGAAAAAACCAGAAAGCTCTGCTTGTCCAACGCTTTGGCTTGACTGCAATTTGTGCAATTACCTTCATTGTATGATTCAATTTCAATTTTAATAATTCATTTGCCAGAAATGAATTTCAGTGTTTTTTGTTTTTTTTTTGTTTTTTTTTTCTTCGCACATTATGGCTTGATTTAAATCACAAGTTAAACATTGGCAAACACAACTTGGCAAAACTTGGTATTTTTCACATGGTGTTTAAATATAAATTATTATCCTGATATCAAATAAATTATTATTATTATAACTAAGATTTACCATTATCCTTTAGAGAGAAATTCAAATTTGACAGACTCTACTCAATTTTTCAAAAGCAAACGATACGTTGAACCACTTTGGGATGGCACAACTCCAGGGACTCATTTATAAAACAGAGCATAGGATCTATTTCCAAAACTTTTGTGCACAAATGCATGCCATGCAAGTTCCCTTTATCAGATACGTTCAACTTGAAAATCTGTGATTTTTGACAAGTCTTGTGCTCCAAAACGCTTCAAATTGTCAATGCAAATCCCTCATGAATACTGATATGCACATTGAGAATTGAGGCAGGGTTACAACCAAAATAATGTTTGAGAAACCAATGTTTACAACGCATGTCATCGAAGATGCATGCACTTCTTTTGATGTTATTTTGTATTTATACAAGTAATTATGATTATTTAATCGGTTATCCTAGGAAATATGTCTGAGATGAAATGGATATCAGTTGACTTCCTGTTAATATATGGGAGATTCAGATGGCAGACTTTGTTGGATTCTGCCATGTGCTGCATCCTGATATTCTCTCAGCAGTATAGCTACAGTCTGGCCAAAATCTCTGTGCTCCAGTCTGGAGTATGTGATAGTAAAACAGAAATGATGATATCCGTTGCAAAGTATTTTAAGATTTGAGTTGGCTTTTACAGTTAAAAGCTGCTCATGTGTAAGCAAAATTTTTTTTGGCTTCAATTGAACATCTCATCATTTGTGGGGCTAGTTCCTCAAAGATAGTCTTGCGCATAGGTCACAGTTTCCACACAGGCATGCACAGTCTTCTGTCAAATTTGTGTGGTTAGTGGTGACTGCCTCTTTAAGGCCCTATTTTATGTGTATGCCACAGTTATAAATGAGGCCCCTGGTCTTATTGGCCTTTGTTGTACCAGCCATAGATTTCCTCTCAATGGGTCAGACTGTGTCTGACTAATCAGGAGGGTAGAAGTGAATTCAAGGTCTGACATGGTAAGGGGAGCAGATTTACAATCAGGAGTCCAAGGAATTGGAATTGGAATTGCTTTGACTGAACTGATTCAGGAATCCGACATGCTTTCCTCCTCTCTGCTGGGGCTGCAGGCTGAGCTGCCCTCTGTGGACCCATAAAACATCTGAGGATTTGACTCCTGCGTGGCCCTGGCAGGTGATTTAGGATTCAGCACTCTGGGAAGGTAGATCTGTAATTGCATAATATGTAAAAGAGAAATGCTCATTTTGTGTGTTTTTTTTTATTTCCCAGATGTGCAATATTGTTCATCATGGCCAAAGTATGACTGTGATACAAAAGAATGACTACGATTAAGCAAGCGGTAATGCTTGCTAATTTCGAACATTTACTAGGCAAACTAGGATGCCTCAGATATGGATTTGAGATACGAGAAATTAAGAGTGTTTCATAATAAATCATAACTTAGGAATTATGTTCAGAGAGCACTGACCTGGTACTTACTTTAATGATTAATGTGGCAAAAGGATGACAAATAGTTTAAATTAATAAACAGGCAATTTAAAGAAAACTCTTCTAAGATCCAGGTGCAGCTGATCTCTGTTCATGCTAAGGAATTTGTTAGTGCAAAACAATACCTTGGTGTTTTCTTCCACGTCCTTTGCTGTTTCCTCATCCTCCTCTTTTACCTGCAAAATAACAAAAACAATATGAAGTGCAGTGTAATGGATGGAAAAATGTGTGTGATATGGGCATGCATAAGCAAATGCTTACTGCATAGTTGTGCGGACTGAGGTATTTGAAATGGCCAAAACAGGTGATACTGATGCAGATGAGGACAGTCACACAAAGGACCACCAGGGTGAAAAGAGATGTAGGCGTCCAGAAACCTGAAACACCAAACAGGTACTCATAGAGATAAAGCTTTGGCTAAGAGGCTAATCTTAAAACTATAATCAGTCATTCATTCATCTTGAACTGCTTATCCGTTTCTGGGTCATGGGGATATAAAATCATATCAATTAATATGGTGCACATCCTGTCTTAAGGCCAAAAAATGTCTAACATGTCTTACAGTGAATCTTGGTGGCTTTTAACTTTTTCAGGTTAAATCCATATTTGTTTCTTACCTGTTCTGAGCACTGAAAAAAAATAAAGCCATATGAGACAGATAATTGGTGCGGCCACAGCTAGATTGACAGCCCCTAGGTGGACCTGGCGATCTATGCGGGCAGGCAGATAGGCAAAATACATGTTGTGTTTGTCCACCAGGTGCTTCAGCAGTATGTACAGGAGGCCTTATAGAGGAAGACACACACAATACAGCCATTAAAAACATCATCATGAAAGTGACTGGACATACATTTTGTACAGACAAATTTAAAGGAGTATTGGCGTTATCTGATAAAAGTAAAGTAAACAAGAGAAGTGCGTCTAATGATGATGTGTTGAATGTTACTACTTACCAAAAGGCACAATCATAGGACAAACAATGCTGTAAGCCATGATAACAGTGAACACACAAAGGGTCCAGCCATACATGGCTCCATATTCAAATTCATAGGCCTGATTCTGTAAGCACATGACAAGTAAATTGTAAATATTGAAGTGAGGCTGAGAATGAAGCACTTAAACAAACAACATTGTATAACATTGCATTGACTTGAGTTTAGAGGAAAAGAAAATACAGCATTAATCTGTTTGGTTGGGAAGTAAATGGGCCGTTCTTTTGTCAAAGCAAAGACTGTTCCTATTACAGATTCTTCATCTGTTTACAGGCCAATTTACAGTTGTTTACATATCCTGAATAACTGGGACACTTCACCCCTACTTGCATGCACCATAGAAGGCATATTCTGCAAGCAATAGCCATTAATAATACAATTAACCTACAAGGTGATACATATGATACAGGTAAACAGTGTCAAAAATCAAATTTAAAAATTGATTATACGCCGGAAGTATTTTGTCTATTTTCAATAAGACAGCCAGAGTTTGGTCCCTGGTATAGCATTGCTTCAACAGACCATTGCCATTTAATATACCATTACAAACCTGTGTGACATATTTCCTTTCTGCAGCAGAGCGTGCAAATGCCATACGAATAGTGTAAAGCAGTAACCCTGGCAACCTCAGCAACTCCATGCCAGACCCCACAAGGCCTGCTGCAATCACGTAGTTGACAAAAAATGCCCCCTGGTCAGGTAAAAACACACACCTAGTGTCAGGAAGGAAAAGAAGAAAAAAATATTTTTAAAAAAGCATGAAATATAGTAGAAACAGTGAGGAAAAAGTCAATGAAAACAAGAATATGGTATCTATCTAAATTCTAGAAAAAATAAATAAAAATTGAAATATAAAAAAACAGCAGGCTACATTCAAGAATGATGCAAAAAGAAAAATATCAATAAATTAAATTAGAACTAACAGTGGAGGTAAACAAGATTCAAAACCTGACTCCTAAGCTAATAAGCTCTTCTATGGAGTAAACTTATACGTTTTTGGTTAGAATAAAAAAAGCCCAAGAGAGAGAATACTTACTCAAACCGTAGTTTACCACCTGAGAGGAACTCTTTATCAAACAGCCAGCGGAAAAACACTGCAAGACTGAAGGAACAAAATAGACCCTTCTTCAATTCAGTTAAACTAAAATATAACCATCAGGATGTCTAGCTAACATCCTAAATCACCAACTCACTGTTACTTTTTTATTTTTGTCGTTGATTAACAGTAAAAATAGCACCAAAAGATATTGAAAAGAACCCCAAAAAATAAAAGGAGTAAAAAATACAATTTTAATCCTCGTCTTTGTCGACTCTAAATTGGTCATAGGCCTATGTGTGAGTGTGTATGTCTGCCCTGTGATGGACTGGAGACCTGTCCAGGGAGTATATTGTCCTTGCCCCTGGTTTGCTCTGGCCCCCCATACATACTGGATAGATGGATATATTAGCAAGGTCAACAACAAAGAACCATACACCATATTTGAACAAGTTTGAGACAAACGTGTGATCAGCTACACTTTGGCTCGAGGAATAAGACCTTGGATAGAGCATTCAAATTATAAGTGTGAACTCCACCTTTTTAACTATATTTAAGATACATTGATTGCAAAACCGTGAATTATTCTTGGATATGCAACATTAACTCGGATGCTAAGACTTATTGCTTATTTCTGTTGGCAAAACAAATTACCTGGTGAGTCCTAGGGAGGGGAGGATAAGCACCATGAAGAGCAGGAAGCTGTAGAGCTTCCGCATCATGCTCAGTTGCTCACTGGACCTAAAACACAGACAATATGGATTCAAACATTTTTCTGTTTACCAATGATTGCACTACTTCTGTGTTTTTGTGCGCCTGTGTGTGTGTATGATACCTGCTCCAGTGTGCTTCTGCTAGTGTAGAATAGTACACTATAGTAGGTAGCAATGCAGAGAAGGTCCACAGCAGGAGGGTGGGCAAGAACTGACTGACAATGGGGCTCTGTGATGAAGAACAAGACAGACTGTGGATTCCTAGTTTTTAAAGCAAACTTTTGATAAATACTTGTCTGTATGGGTCAGTCTCACATTGAGATGCTGGATGGGCTTAGTTATGTTGAACTTGTCAATGGTGTTGATAATGATGGTGGGAGTTGTGAGGAAGGTGAGGAGAAAGAAAAGAAAGAAGTTGAGCATCACATAGCGCGCGTACCAGGGGAAACCCTCCACTGAGAGATTGTCCCTGTAGGAGAGGGAGATGGGAAAAACAGAATCAACAGGAGAACAGTTATGAAGACACAGTGCATAACAGAGAAAATGTCAATATCAGCTTTGGTCCTCTACTGCTATCTTCTCCTTTTCATTAGGTAACTAAATCAAAATACTTCTTTAGCATTTAAAATATATATTAATGCCTTGTTTTGTCACATCATTCACAGTAATCTCTGGTGAGTAGGCAGGTTATAAAGAATAGATATTTCAAGATTGTCTTTGCTTTCTCTTTCTTATACACAATATGATTAGTTGATATGATTGAAATCATTGTCAAGATATTATATTTCAGATTTAAATAAGATCACATATAATTCTGCTTGTTTTTCATATAATGCAATGTGCTGTACATTACTTCAGACCAAAATATCAAAAACTAATTTTATTTTATGATAGGTTATTAAAAATCTAATTGGACATTTTTGTCATCAAAATTATAATAATATGATAAAACTTACTGATGATAACAGTGAACTATTACCAAATCCTATTGGCACAGTACTTCAAATACACGGTTTTATGTCTCAGGCCTTACCAGTACACATTTTTGGGATGGGATGCAAAGCTGACCCTCCACTTCTTCACTTTCAGAGTTTCACTCATAGATGAAGGTTGGCGCCCATTCCCACAACAGTTTTTTGTGCCACCACATTTGAGTGCATTGAAGTCTTTCATAATGCTGAGGTGGATAAAAGTCAATTGTTTGTGATACACATCAACCAGTTATCCAGCAAAAAGTCTTATGATGACAGTAAAACTGAGAGGAAAAAACGTTCTGCTCAGGACAAATAAGGAGAAAATAAGTGCTGCTTCCAGGCCGTGAAATAAACAATGAAACGCTGTTGGCCAAACAATCATCTCTTTTACTCAAACAATTTCACAGAGGTAGTGCTGGTTGCAATGCTGTGAAAGTGGCTTGCATTATCTTGTTTCATGTATTTTACCATTTAGTACAAATGTTACTGCCCCTTTTTCCATATTAGATATGCATAGAAGACACAAGCACTGACAAAAACATACTTACTACTTGGCCATAGCCTCAGTCTGCAAGGTCACAAAGGCGATCCCCAGGGGGTGCTGTGGCACCAGCTCTACCTGCTTCCTCACCTCTGTCAGCAGGTCTTTTTCTTTAGTAGTGTAATAGTCAATTGCATCAACCTGAAGAATCACAAACAGAATGCTTTGCACCACTAAATTCCTGATGTAAAATTTTTGGCATGCCTACTGGATTGGGTGTGCCTTCAAATTAATAGGACTGATACAGGGATTTCATTCACCTGAAGATTACAACTGCAGCCATAGAAAAACCCAACTGTATTCAGTACTTTTTATACAAATTATTTTAAAAATAAGCAAAAATAAAAGACATCCCCTGGTCCGTACCTCACCTTCTCAGAGTTAGAGCAGCAACAGAGACGTCCACACAAACGGGGATTAATCAACTCGCGCTGTCCTGTTTTATCTAGGATACGCTCATAGTAGCGCAAGTTTTTTCCAGCTCGCATTCTGGAATGAAAAACAAGCACTTACGACCCTTTTTAATTTAGTATTAAAAAAAAAAAAAAAAAAAGAGCCTAATTCTTTTAAACAAATACTTAAATAGGCATTCAACACTTTTTCTTGCAGCTATTTCCTTTACAAAAATAAGTCAAACACATAAAACCATTTAAACATTGACCCATAAGAGTAAGACTGACACCCAGTAGTGTTGCTGGGTTCACAGACAATTCTCAGTGTGGGTTTGTAGCTGCAAGTGACCAAATCTGCAGTGCACAGATGTTAGATTCATGTCAGTATTAATATGTATTTGCGAAATTGTAAAGTCTGCAGGATATGCGCATAATTGATTTTGTGGCCTGATCACATGCACATGCTTGCGTGGTCTCACTAGCACAGAGGGCAAGATTCACATGGTTTTGATGTGAAGTTATTTCAAATTTCTTACCTTTCCTTATCAAGGTACATGAGCTTGGCTACATTATAGCCTAATGTGACAGCACACACTCGACAGGTAGGGTATGCCTCTCTACAAAAAAAATGGAAACATGCAAGTACAATGCATCAGTTGTACACATTGTGAAAACAGTTATTGGAAGACTTCAGTGCACTCACGAGAAATGCGTCTTTATTGCTTCCTCTGTGGCTGTTCTGGGAACCGAACAAACAAACAAGGTGTTTCTGGTCTACAAAGTGAAGGGACAACCAGTTAATGTGATTCACTCCACACTAATCTGCTATGGCTTTCTCAGCACTTAGCAGATTATGATTGAAAACAAAATTATAAACAAGTAATATAGATTGTGGCAAGTAACTTAAAATCTTAGTAAAGACTCACTGTCTCTCTTCGTATTCCTTTCATTTGTGATGTGTGGTGTGCCAGCACTGCAACTGTCAGAACCAGATAGACAACTGCAAACACTGTGTGTAGCCACAACAGGTTGCTTCTAGAAGAAGAAATGACAAACCACAAGAAATATTTTAGTATGACTAAATGACAAGGCTCCTCTGCAATACTAACGTCTATCTATGTATCTGTATTATTAGTTTTTATTTCATATAGTCATACAGTATTTACCCTTTATCAAGATTCCCAATAGTTGTCCTTCCAAAATTTTTCGGATCATTACCTGGAAGAAATATATTGTTTTTTCTTAAAAAATGTGAGTAAAAAGAGGGCCATGAACAGAAAAAGACCAAAGCAACTAAAGCCAAAGTTAAGTGAAAATCACCTAGAGAAAATCACAGACAAATCACTGATTATGAAGTGGACAGTGCAGCTCCTCAATTTTGATTGCGCAGTTCACATTTGGAGCCACTATGAAATAGACGCTGACCCATAATCAGCACATAAAATAGCCTTAGAAATATGCAAGGGGAGCTATAATTTTAGCTATTAACAGACACTGGTCGCTATTATCATTGTACACTTGTGTAATGTTGAAGTGTAATCAGAGACAGTATAGAGACAGAGTCAGTGTAATGTCCAACCCACCCAGTAGGTTTCCAGTCAGGTTTACAGGCAGTATAATCGACAGGGAGGTGATAGTTATGACCAACAGCAAGACAATCAGATGTCGTTGAAAAGACAGGTAGTGAACAGCGTCCATGCCACATCTGACTTTAATTTTTTCCTCACTGAAACAGCCACATGCACACAAAGACATACTGATTTAATTGCACAGTATGATAAAAAATACATATGGATGGGCCACAAGTTAAAAAGCAATAACATACTAATGAGAAAACAAACTGCAGAGGTACTCACTCCATTCTGAGGACGTAAGGCAGCCAGGCACACAATCCCTAAAGAGAAAAAGAGACATTTTGATTACACTAGCATACAAAATACATAATTGATATATTCTTCATGGTTTCTCAAAAACCTTATTTATTTAGGAGGATGTCATATCAGAGATCTTCTAATGTAGATCAAATTGATTAATAAAATGCATTCAACATAAACAACGTTAAAATAGCTGTCTTGACTTATCATTTCAATCAGTTTTATATACTTCATGAATACTGATTTTGGTGCTGGAACTGGCGACAAAGATTTCCATTTTCATACCTGTTCATACTCCAAGTCATTATTGCTACTCAGAAGAGATGACATGCGTCCATAGCGACGGTGTGTTGACTCAATGAACCTAAACAGAGTTCAATGTCAAGAATAAAATATACTGGCCAAAAGATCACTTACAAAATTCAGTTCACCACTCCCCTGGTTTTACAATACTTATTCTGATCACCATGTCCGTAACACTTGGACTAAGCCTCAGCTACCATGGCAGGAAATAAATGATCAGGTTGTAAACTGACCCTTCATTGTCTGCAACCAGTGCGAGACGCCCATAGTCCCAAAACTTCTTCCGTATAATAGCGAAGATGATCAGCAACACCTGTACATTGAAAGAAAAATCACTATGGTTCATTATGGTTAGGTCGAAAGAAACTTTAAAATGTTAAGTATTTTCTGCCTTTGAAAACAATACAGTTAATTCATCACATCATACACATACCAACAAGACAGAGAAATCAAGTAGCAGCACAATTGGCACGCCTCCAAAGTTGACTGAATTGAGTACGCTGCTCTGTGAGGAGCTGTAACACGTAGTGTTGTCCAGAAAGCCAGAGGGAGAGGTGTCATTTGAGAGCAGCCACCAAAAGGCAGACATCACGGCAGTAGGACCAGCAGGTTATCTGTTAATGACAGTGGAGTACCTTAAGGAATAAGCTCTTAGAGGCAAATCCGTCCCAACAGTCATAAAAGAGACATTAGGTTTGGCTACAAATATTTTCATTATCTTGGTTTCTCTGACTAAAAAACGAATGACATTGAATTCATATACAAACAGGATTTCTTTTGTTTTGTTTTGTTTTTTTTAATCGGCAAATGCTCATGTTTGAGAACCAGCAAATGTTCTGCTTGGAAAATTGCATAAATTATTAATAAATTAGCAAATGTTCTGTTATCCATATCTGGTTCATCAATTAATCATTGAAGCTCCCTAAAGTAGGCTGCTTTACCCATTTGGCTGAATTGATTCATATAGCACCAAACCATAAGAGAAGTTATCTCTGGGCACTTTTCAGACCATATTCTTTCCAACATTACTGAAGGAGAACACAATTTTACTTCTTCTTCTTCTTCTTCTTCTTCTTTTTTTTTTTTTTTTTTTTACATTTCTTACCCACAAGGAGGAAGTGCATGATTATGTCATGACTTGTCATAAAACAACACAAGCATGGCTGCTGATTCAGTTCACTATTACAATGGTGTTATCTCCTTACATTAATATTACAATTAATTGGATTCAAATTATAGAGCTGGGTGACTTTTTTAAACTCGACTAAATAGACAGTATTTTCAGACTGTAATATACTGGCTATTGTTGACAGCTTTGGCCTATAAATGTAGTTAGTTGATGACTGATGCCGTTTAGTTTGAGAGCTCTTGTGCACACTAGTGGATTCTGACAGACACTCATTATGCCTCAGTTTCATCATTTTTTTTAGGACTGGACGCAGAATCAGGGGATGGATGTACAGTCTGTCTGTGTTCGAGTCCATGTCAAACACCCACCCGTCACAAGTCGTTCACTGTAGGGATGGTAAACTCGATTCTTTTTACTGAATCGAGTTGAGCCACTCACCAAAGCGAATCGAGTTTTTGAGTCATTTGAGGAAATAGTGACGGTTCGCCAGGGGAAATGGGGAGTTTAGTTAAAAAACATTAACTATTGCTTTCGACACAATTACAGTGGTTAGCTTGATGTGTTTTACAAGTGCAGTTACACAGTAATGATATACTGATTGGTGTCTTCGGTTAGCTGTGTAACTAACTTGCAGTACCGGGGATGAGTCAGTGGGGACCAACAATCGTGGGCCATGAGTCAGTAAAGTGATTCTTGAGAATCGAACGATTCTTTCACGACACGCAAAACACTAGTTAACAGTCCTCACCCCCACCTTTCCTGAAACAGCCGGATCGAGCTCAGAGTCACGAGGAAAAAGTTATAGCTCGTAACAAATAAAATCGCCTTTGACTTTTGTCTGTTAACCCCCAAAATTAAAGTGAAACCGTGACATACACTGGCGAACAGAGTAAACAGCCTGCTGTGACAGCTGTTCGTTATATTCCAGCTGAACTCGTCGAGACAAGTTCAGTAAAACTGCCTAACTACAATAACACTTACGTTACAGCGGCTCTTTGTAAAAGTTGTAGAAAGGTTTGCTCATGCTAATGAGCTGGGTTTCTTTTAACTCCAACAAAACCTTCCGCAAAAAACAAACAAACAAAAAAAAAACATCTATGTCAACATCCGCTTAACTTGATTGACTTGACAAGAACGTATCCGGCCAACAATTGGATCGGAAGCAAATTAGGTTTCGCCTCTTATCCGAGGGGGATCGGTTCTTTACGGATCAGTCTGACAAAACAGTGGAGTTGGACCCAGGTGTTCTTTTACTCCTCTTACAAGCCATCTGTGTAAAAGTGGAGAAGTGGAATGGTTGGCCGGAAATAAGCATGACCTGGATGAATCAGTTTTTACACAGAAATAAGGACAAGGAAGCGCATTTTTCACCTTCCCAGACGGCTAGTTCCGTAACACGAAAACGATCTTACCTGGATTCCTTTCGGGGACCAAGCTTGTTTTTTGTTTGTTTGTTTGTTTTTTTTTCCTTCGGTGAACACTGAGAAATGCTGCTCCCTCCGCTTTATGTTCCGTGTATGCGCAGACGGTCCAGCAGACGGTCTCGTGCCCAAAGTTCCAGTTAGTCAATAAGCCTGCACGAGTAAATGGAGCACGAGCTTGAGTCTTGCATGATAATAATAAAATGTCGGATTTTATTAACTTCTGAGTTTCGTGCAGGTGAAACAGCTTCCTTCTGCTGTAAATAGACTGAGGAAGGAAGGAAATACTGAGTAGTGAAAGTGGAACCAACGCCAGGACTTAAACACTGGGGGACCTCTAGTCCACCGGGACTGCAACAAGTGCAATAAGTAAGACAATAAAATGTAGATAGTTAATAATAGATAACTATCTAGTGTTAATATTAGTGGTAATAGTATTGTGACTCAATAAGGCTGTATGTACAGGGCTCATATTCTTAACCTGGTCCTCACTAATCAAAGACTAGAATCAAAAAACTATTGGAAAAGTAGGCTTTATTAAAGGATTTCCGGTGTGTGATTATTGTTTTTATTATTATTATGGCTACATTAATCTTTAAGAATCATTAAAACATTGTTATGTAGGTCATCTGCAATGGTAGTTTACACTTTAATGTAGTCTGTTTCTACTAGTATGACTCACTGATCTTATGCAAAATTACACAGCTATAAATGGGAGTGATAAGTTGTAACTTATCTGTGGGGAAACAAAAAGATGCCTCGAAAAGATGCCACCAGAATATCTTTGTTGCTTAGTGTTGCTTTCACAGGTGTCTGACCTATAAATGGATGTATGTAGGTCTACATATTTTTGTGTATTTGTAACCTTGTGTTGACGTAGAAGCATAGCAGGTTACTGTACATGGAAGCAAGACACAATTTTCTACATTCCAAGTGCATAAAGTCAGCTCGTTTGTTCAGGACAGGTTGTTTGTTAAAGTCAACACATTCACTGACACCACAGGCTTCTGCCGAAGCTGCTGAAGGACAAACACTGGATAGAAACAGTTGATCTTACAGCTGAGATTTTGGAAATAGAGATAATTTGAAGACATTTTGAGTAAAGAAAAAGAACAAAGGAAGATGAAACACTTCCTCGGTTGCTGTTTTTTTTACTTAGTTTTACCTGGCCTCATTTTTATGGTGACAGGTTTGGATGTTGCCACTGCTCCGGGTGACATTATTATTGGCGGATTATTCCCCATACACGAAAGTGTTAATGTCACCCAAACATCGAATGGCACTGAAATCAGAGTTTGCAACAGGTATGTTTTCAGTTATGTGGTTACTGTGTAGCACGCTGAATGTAGCGGTAATTGTTTGAAATTTTGAGTCAAAGAACATTTATGAAATATATCTGTAACTGAATCCCACAGGTTCAACGTAGCTCGGCTGGTCCAGTCTCTGATTATGGTGCAGGCAGTGGAGGAGGTAAATAAGAGGCATGAGTTGGGGAATCTCACCCTGGGATATTATATACAGGACTCCTGCTCTGATGTTACTACTGCGCTGAAGAACAGCCAGAACTTCATGAGTAGAAGTGGTAAGAAGTTTTAGCTTACATAATATTTTAAGAATCTGTCATCAATCAGTAAATGCACTGAACATTTTCAGCATTATAGTAATACATAGAGCATAACCTGTAATTAATGTATGTATTAATTTAATACAAATTGCAATATTTACAGTAAGAATTACTGGGCAGTTAGATGGAAAATCATTTTGAGGAATTTTATTTCTCTGAATGCAAAGTTTCACTTGTAATAAAGTTAATTCTTATGTGATTGTGCGAGAATGGAAAAAAAAAGAAAATATTAAGATACTGAATACTGTGTGGCTTAAAATAAAACAAAAATCATTTAATACACAGTAATACATGTTTGATTCAATCATTGGGAATGGCAAAAGAAATGATTTGGGTGTACCAAAATGCTAAATAATTTCCTTTCTAATATGATACAATTTGCCTGGATGGCACAGAGCGGGACCCCCCACCTGTAGTGGCTGTCGTTGGTGATTACTACTCAGAGATATCCATAGCTGTTACAAGGCAACTTCACCTGAAATACATCCCACAGGTATGAATGAGCTCAGAGACAAGCTCTTGATTTAAGCTGCTAAATTGTTGTAGACAGATTGTGCATTTATAAAATATAAAGCCAAGACCTAAACTTACTAAAACACTAAGCTCCGCAATATTAAGGGAAGAGTTTAGCATTTGAAGAAATAAATTTCACTTTCTTCACAAGAGTTGTTAAAAAAGATACCAATGAGAACATCAGTGTTTCTATACTACTACTAGCAGCTAGACTAGGAATGTGGAAATAGATAGCTCAAAACCCAAAAGAGTGTGAACAGTTTTTAGACTCCATTTTCTTAGCAAATAAAGCCTGAAATTTAAAGTGTTTATCGATGAGCTTTAGAGGTGCTGGAAGACTGAGCTAGTTAAATTTGGACAAAGTCAGGCTAGTTCTTTGCCATTATTTATTGTAGCTTTATTTTTACTTACTGTACAGAGATGGGAGGCATCAACTTTCTCATCAAATTTTTAGCAGCATGTGTCAAACTATACCTTTCTCAAGATATCAAATGCATGTATGGCGACTGGTTTTATCAATCATCTTGCGTGTAACTTTACCTATAATGTTGATGTTTTGTACTGTTTCCACAGATAAGTTATGGCGCCACCTTTGGATTATTGAGTGATAAAGTGCGATTTCCAAGCTTTATGAGAACGGTACCAGAAGATGATCACCAAGCTCGAGCCATTGTTGAAATTCTACATCATCACAACTGGAACTGGGTCGGGGTCCTGACAACTGATAGCACCTATGGTCACTACATAGTTGAACGCCTCCAGAAGCATGCAGCCAACAAAAACATCTGCTTTGCCTTCATCTCTTATTTTCCAGATCATCTGAGTCATGACCCACTCCAAGAAAGCATCCGTGCTGCAGTGAAAACCATTACTGAAAATCCTAACGTCACAGTGATTGTGTCTTTTGCCAGACCTCACCACATGATGTATCTTTTTGAACATCTACAGGGTCGAGGCAGAGAGAAAGTTTGGCTGGCCAGTGACATTTGGTCAGAATCAATGAATGTACTGAAAAACCCGAAACTGAATGAGATAGGAAACGTTTTAGGGACAACACTTAAATCTGGAAACTCAACCAGGATGAAGCAGTATCTCAAAGAGCTTGATGCAAACCCTGATCACCACAAGAACAACACATTCTTGTACGACTTTCTGAAGGAGCAAGAAAATACAAATGAGAATGCCAAAAACAGAAGTTCCCCACAGGGAGAATTTAGCGATGAACTTGACGATATTGCAAGACTGGCACAGAATGGGAATCTTAGTAATCCTGCCATTGAAGTACTAATGAGCAGCATATATCCATATGCTGTCTTCAGCATTGAGTTGGCAGTTAGAGCTATTGTTCAGGCTGTTTCCGACCTCTGCATCAACAGAGACTGTAAAACTAGCCAGAGATTGGAGCCAGTGGAGGTACACACACAAACACAAAAGATTAAATGTGAAATAAAGTAGCATAAATCGTGTTGAAGTAATTTTTCTATTTTTAAACACTCAGGTTCGACAAGCCTTAAGAAAAGCAACATTCTACTTGGATGGGAAAAACTACACTTTCGATGACAAAGGTGACCTCAACTTGGGATATGACGTCGTCCTATGGAGACAGACTTCACCAAACTTTGTGGATGTGCACTACATTGTAGCTCATTACGATATAAAAACCCATGGCCTGAAATTCAACTCTCAGGAAACACTCAATGATGTCAACAACGTTACAGTAAGGATTTGCTTTTCTCTAGTTACTTTCGTTTTCTACATTTAGTTTCACTTCATCTAACTATTTTATATTGATTTGCTCTATATATATATATATATATATATATAAATGTACCCAAGAGTACATGATGAGAATGCTTTCTCTTTTCAGGCAGCAGTGGTTTCCAGGTGCTCCAGCACGTGTCGTCCAGGCTACAGGAAGCAGTCAGCTCAGGGGCAGCCTGTTTGTTGCTATGAATGCCACAAGTGTCCTCCAGACTACTTTTCCAACACCAGTGGTGTGTATCAGACAAAAGTATTAACATTGGTAGCCTATAGAGTGCAATAGAAAACAAAACAGTAATAACTTTGCCAGGGCCTGTCACCTGTTAGCTAGAAGAAACAATGTCCAGTTTATCCATCTTGAAGATTGTAATGCGCATCTGTCATGTTTGCAGATTCAACTGAGTGTCTTGAGTGCAATGCTACGACCCATTACGCCTACAAGGGAAGTGACAGGTGTTTCCGTAAGAAAACCGTCTTCCTCTATTGGAGTGATATTTATCATCACGTGCTGCAGGCATTTACTGCTCTTGGGGCGCTGCTTACCATTATTGTCTGGATCATTTTCCTTGTACGCTGGAAAACCCCTGTTGTGCGAGCATCTGTGGGTCCCATCTGCATCATTCTCCTCTTCTCTCTCCTGACCACATTTGTGAGTGTGATATTATTTGGTGGTAAGCCCAACACCAAGCAGTGCCAGGCACAGCAGGTACTATTTGGTTTTAGTTTCACCCTGTGTGTCTCTTGCATCCTGGTCAAGTCCTTTAAGATCATCTTGGCATTCGAGTTTGACCCCACTGTTAAAAGAACCCTGGAGAAGCTTTACAAGCCTTACATCATTATTGCAGTGTGCATGGCAGGTCAACTGGTGATCTGTGCCCTGTGGCTCTCACTCAAGTCTCCAAAGACCAGATGGGTGTTACTAAATAAAAAAGATGAACGTCTGCTCATTTGCTATGAAAATTCCTCCCCTGCATTTGGAGCCATGCTAGTATATATAGGTGTTTTAGCACTTATCTGCTTTGCTGTTGCTTTCAAGGGTCGGAACCTGCCGCAATGTTACAATGATGCAAAGTTCATCACCTTTGCCATGCTAATTTACTTCATCTGCTGGATTATATTTGGCCCAGTTTATGTAAGTGTCAAAGGTCGCTACCTTCCAGCAGTGGAGATGGTTGTTATCCTTATCTCAGCCTATGGCATCCTGTTCTGTCAGTTTTTTGTTAAGTGTTACATTATTCTGTTTAAGCAGGAAGAAAACACAGTAGCTGCTTTCCGCCAGAATGTTAGAAATTTTTCCTTAAATGAAGTCAATGAATCTCGTTCATCAAGCTCTGGAGGAGTCCAAAATCTTGGTGTAGATGTGGAGTCAGCAGTGTCAACTTCTGGTGAAAAGACTGACAAGATTAAACCTATAAATGTTTTATCAGTCTCAAACACACTGCACACGCTGCAGAGCAACAGAGGTAGTAGGCAGTTAAGGAGATATCTAAGCATGCCATCATGAATAACAAAGTGATACACAATGGCTGAAATTCTTAAAATGTGTGCAAATATACTACAAAATATAATGTTTAATATTAATAACGTATTCAATATGGCTTCCAGTCATTTGATACATTAATAGGGTTTTTAAAATGTCAGATAATAGTAAAAATGTAAAAACACAACAACATTTTTAAAGGCATAATTTAATGCAGAGATTCATGGTGCCAAGTGGATGACAATGAAAGCCTTTGGTGATCCTCTGACTTTTCATCTCTAGCAACTGGTGATTATAGTATTTTAAATTTCCCCCATGAAATGTCTCAACATCAACGCAGACTGACACGAATGCTGTACAGCCGTTTGTGGCCCCCAGATGATTAATCCAAATGATTTTGATCTTGTGATTTATTTCCTCGAGAGATTCACATCTGATGTTTATTGCTTGTCATTGTCATGAAAGTTTACATTTCATTCCAGCTTAACTAGTATCAGTGGAGATGGCTATAAAATAATACAGTCTACTTACTTAGTACTTCAGTACTTCTTTAGACACTTGGGAGTATAAATGGCAAATTTGAGCTTTGATAATAATCATGCTATTATTTCTTTATTAATTATTCTTTGCCTCTTTTGGCTTTTCCCTGTTTGGGGTCACCACAGCAAGTCAGCACTGTGACTTGCATTTTAATTTATTTAACATCAGATGCCCTTTGTGCTTGAACCCTCCCTATTTATCCAGGCTTGGGACCAGCACAAACCTACCACTGGTTTGCCTTGCGGCTGGGGTTTGAACCCACGCGTTCTACCACTGAGCTACGTTGCCAGGCAATAATAATGATGTTATAATGTGTGATAATCCCATAAATTCAATAGGTGAATGAGACAGTAAACTGGAGTCAGGCCTTAGCTGTAATAACTCTGATTGTTTCCCATATGTGTACATATTAATGTAATATATGTCATAGTCGAGAATAAAGATCTGGAAGTTCTGAAAGTAGTATTCTGCTGTGCCTCCTACTCTACCTCCTGAAGATGGAAAAAGTAACATAGGATTCAGACCACATGATGAATTTATTTGACTTTTGACTTGAATCTCAGAATTCTAAAAAAAAAAGTCAGAAGTCAAACAAGTTCTTCCCATGTAACCCCAATTCTCTTCTTGTGTGAAAAAGGTGACTAATTTCCTGAGAACTTTATGTGTTTTTTTTCCCATGAAGAATGCTAGTGCCTATTTATGGAAACTGTTCTCTTCCTTGTTGTGTCACTTTTTGTTCTTTTCCAAGAAGCCAAGGCACGTGTTCTTAAGAAGTGAAATGTATAGATATAAAAAAACAAACAACATTTGCACTGTTGCAGTCAAACTGGTTATTTCACCTTTAAAAAAAAAACAAAAAAAAACAACATAATTTGTCAGTCAAAAGGCTTATCACATAAGGGAGAAGCCCAAACAGACACACACCCAACTTCGGTGGCTTCCACCCAAAGGAGTCACTCCTTTCCATTTTCAGCCCATGAAGAGGAGCTATATAATATGGTCCTTGTGACTCATCTCCTCTGAGCAGTGTTTGGTCAGTGCTGTGCTTTATTGCCATGAGACATGGTGGAGAAAATCTGGACTGTTCCACATTTGAGACATCAACAGTAGATGTGTTGTTGTGTTTTGTAGCACAGAGCATCAATGTCCTGTGTCATGGGCTCCTATCAGATGTGCCAGTGGTCGAATTAACAAATCCACTCCAATTAGGCATTCAGTTTACTGTGACTTTCAGTGTCTCCCTCCCTTCCTCTTTCTCTCTCTCCTCTGCTTTTCCATTCAGCCTTTCTCTGTTTACCTGTTGCGGTCTTGACTGTTCATTTCTGCTTCCCATGTCTTGCTGTGTGAACACACAGTGATGTCCGTGTTGTCAGTGTGTATATGCCAACATCAATCTACTGTGTGTGTGTGTGTGTGTTAAGCGTTCATGCCTCACTGTGGGACGCGTTGATTAGCGCTCAGTGCAGCTCAGCTCCCAGCTGTCCTTGCGGCTGGCCGCTGATTGAAACCAATCAGGCCTGCGATGGCCCCATCGCGGTGACCCCCTCACCCCTCCCACCCCCGGCCTAATCACCTGCTGATTGGCCCACGCAGGGCCCCCTCCCGTTGGCACGGAAGGTTAATTTGACCGGCGGATGAAGGCTCCAGGAGGGAATAGGAACGTGCGCTGGGTGATATTGCATGGATATAGCCCACCTGTCAATCACAGCCACTTAAAGAGGAATAGCAGGGGAAACACTGACAACCGGGGAGGGAGACAAGAAAATGGTACGGGGACTTCTGGTTTACCTTTGCAAGCAGCTTGAATTTTCACATTTAAAAATAGAAAATAATCCTTGCTCAACGTTCCTTAGCACATTTTCCCCGTCTTGTCCAACAAATGGAGCAAACGCACACACAACCCCCCCCCCCCCCCACAAATTTAAGGCACGGTTAAGACAGTTAAATGGAAAAATAAAACGGCAAACATCCATTAAAATTAAGAAAGCATTTAGGGTAACCCTTTTGTCAAAATAGCACATGGATGTATATGTCCTTGTAATACTAAATCACCATTAACTAATGTTTTATGAGTGTATTTTATAAAGTAGTATTTTTTTATTGTTATTGGATTGCCCACAGTTGCACAGCACGCACATTCCTTTTATTTCATGCTCTTGTACTCTCATAATTATATCATGCATAGTGTACCTTAGAAAATTGCAGTACAGAGGTTTAGTCAGAGGGTGGCAGTGTTGTATTCAGTGTAAAAAGTTTTAGCTCATGTAATAAAAGGTCTATTAATAGGCCAGTGCTTTATGATGTTCTCTATTTTCATGTGTTGGATCTGCTGTAAAGTTTATTCAGGCTCCAAACTATACATTCTATATTTACGTATACGTACAGTTGAGTCAAGCCAATGCAGTCCAATACAGCAGTGCAACAGTAAACCCTACCTTCATGAAGATTTTCACGAGACAGGCATTTCTGTTTTTGAGCTCAAACACATTATTTTTTGGGATGGACGGAATATTAGAAACACCTCTCAGAAGGAAACACCACAAACAGCAGGACTGTTGCTTATGAGGCTGAAAAACTCAGGAGAAAGTTCAGTAAGCGCCCCATACTAATGTCATTTTGTCGAGCATTTACTTGTGCAGCAAGGTAAAGATTTTTACAGATTGAAAAAAAAAAAGTATACTTTGCACAATATTACAATTAAGTTCTAAAAATATGTTTGTGTATAATCGATACAAGATAGTTTCCCTCAGATCTACATTTTGACAATGACACACCCCCTCCCCCACAATGGTGTAACTCTTCCTTGCCATGTTAGTCCACAGTTTTTACCTTATCCCAGTTCATTGGCCTGTGCAAGTGTGTGCATGTGTGTAGTTTGTGGCAGGTTCTTCTCCCTCCTAGTCTCTGGTGGGCAGAATAATGTTGCCAGATTACCATATCATTACCATATCATTTCCATGTCATTATCACACTGCTGCCTGCAGTATGTCTGTCTGTGTGTGTGCACGCCTGTGTGCACGTGTCTGAACTTTGCATCAGATCTTCAACTGTTTCTCTTTCTTTTGCTCTCGCGCCCTCTCTCACTTACACGCACACACACACACACACACACCCAAATCCCCTGTAGGAATACACACATCTCTTGACATGCTCCCTCTGTTTTTCACTGTCAGACTGTATCTCTCTATCTCTGTCTTACATCCATGTAAGCACATCATAATTCGCAATAATCTGCCATTCATAATCCTTGTTTGCTTATTTGTTTGTGTTAATCTAAATGCCAATTAAAATGAGCCTGTTAATGGATCGGCTTTATCTAAGACCTGCGGCAGGCTCATTTTGTTGGTACACACAGCAAGAATCTTTCTTTTTGTGTGTGTGTGTGTGTGTTGATTTTTGTGAAATTCGGGGTGCTGGAGCGACATAACTGTACGCCCCTACCCGATTTGACAGTTTGAGCTGAAAGTAATATTTTACAATTAATCAGTCAACTTTCTTCAGTCAGTATTTAAGTCTTTTAACTTCTGTCTTCATAAATTGAATGTTATTGTACTGAAAATATGCAATTTAAAGATGTTAACTGGAATTTTTGCTTTATCCGTTTATTTATTTACTGATATTGTATGGACTTAATTCAATGAAGAAAACAACCAGCAGAAAAAGATTTCCCTCATTTTTAAATCACATTGGTTTGTGAAATAGGTGAATGTAGACAGGAATAGTTATTGGTTCAATAGAAAGAATTCTGCCATCTTTTTATATCAGACTGTATAAACGTATGCATCGCTTCAACCTTATAATCCTGTTAACTTAACGTCCATAAGCATTGGTTCCTTAAGATTAGTGAATTACTGATGAGCCAGCATATGCTCTCTGCTTATCTTGTCTATCTGTCCACAGACTGGAACAAATGTAAAATTCAATTGAATCAGACACCATACATCCCCTTTTTTCCTCAAAGTCATCAGTTATGGAGGTGTTGGAGCATTCAGCCCACTGCTACCAGCGCATGTTGGATAAATGAAACTGTAACATCTTTTGTACACAGTCAGAAATTCAGCAGTAATGAACAACAGAACACCCTCCCCAGTAATCCAGCCAGTCAGCCATTCTGGCTCCACTTCTCGCCCCACAGAGTCAGCCATTTTGGGGTCTGCAGCTGCCAGCAAAAGCCCATTTAGTGAGGGGAGCATGTTTGGGGTCGTGCCCTTGTTTACATGGGGAGCCAGAGCTGATGGTTTTAAAATGGCGTCCAGATGGTGACAGAGGCTTGATTGCAGCAGAGGGGGCTCATGTGTCCCGCCCACTCCTGCTGTCCAGCCACTTTGTAAAGCTGCATCTCTCTATCTGCTCCCGCTACCTTCTAACGTCAAGCTCCCCCTCCTCTTTTATCACTCCCTGCTCTGTCAAACATTGCTCAGAATCATTATTGAATGTTTCCTTGGCGGATGTGACTCTACACTTGTCTTTATATCACTCTCTGTGTTATCTCTGCCATGACTTCCTTCCCTTTCTCCCCAAACCCCTTCAGTCCCCTCCTTTGCCCCCTTTTTGTTTCACACTGATTTACTCTCTTGCTCAAACACACCACAGCCACAAATGCACACACTTGCCTGCAGGTGATGCATGGCAGCAGTGTGTGCACATTGTCTGTGTGATGGATTGGACTACCCATTGTTAAATTGCAGTGTCGCCGCCACCCTGCTCAAAGCACAAGCTTAAATAAGAGCGTGCAGTATTAAGATGGAAAGGTGGGAAAAAGAAACAGAAGAGAAGAGATGCATAGTTTGATGAAGGGAGACAGAGAGAGTAGGCTGAGAGGGGTGTCAGCCTCAAGCTTTCTCTCTCTGTGTATTCGTCTGCTTGATCTCTCCAGAAAGGAAAAAAGCAAGATGACAGAAAAGAGGGATGGAAGAAATGGGAGCGATAGAAAACTGGAAAGTGGGGAATATGATGGAAAGGGTGGTGAGTGGGGGGTGCAGAGCATTGAAGTGAAGGATGTGAGGAGGGAGAAGTGGGGGAGGGATCTACTGTGCATTTCAGGAAAAAGGGGGAGAGGAACGAGAGGGCGGGCCACAGTACAGATGTTGTGATTGTGTATGTGTCACTGTGAAATATGATTAGTGTTCTTTCTCATTAGGGAGCTGATCACCCTCTTGCTTGACACACACACACACACACACACACACAATTACAATGTGAAAGCAAACCTGCTAAGTGGGTGAGCACAAGTGTGTCAGGATGTCTGGAGTGTGACCTGTGTGTGCGTGTTTGTGAGTCTGCATTTTGCACATTCTGACTTGTGAATGAGCTCTTCTGCACCCCTGCATGTACATGTTTTGTACCAATGTGCCTCTGCTCATGTGACTCCTCACATTCGTGTGTGTCTGTGTGTCTGTGTGAGGGGGGTGGGTGGACAACGGGGGGGCAAGTGTACCTTCTCTCCCCCGTCGTGGAAGCTGGTAAGTGATTCCACAGGCTGTTGGCGGACCTCCAGCTCAGCTCAGAGAGAGGGGGAGAGAAGTAAGGGGAGAGAAACAAGCAAACAGAGGAGAGGGAAGGAGATGGAGAGAGAGGCAGCGGCTGTGTAATTAGTAGCAGGTTTTCGCAGCCCTCTGCTTCTGTTTAATTAAAAACTGAAAGAGGAAAAGAGGAAACAAGGAAGGAGAGGGAGCCGGCAAGAGTGAAAGAGAGTTTTGCATAGTTATTCTGTTTTTGCCAGGGGCAGGTGCGAGGCTGGCACTGGGAAAGATGCCCAATAGCTCCCGGCGTCTCCTGCTCAGCTTTGGGAAGAATAGTTAGGGGGGGGATGAACTCCAACAGCTTGATTCATTTAGAACATGAATTAAATGTTAATATTTTTATACCTCTCATATTAAACAGTACATGTGGTAACTTCTGTGTTGTGTAGGGATGACAGCGGGGCTGAGGAGTGATAATGAAGGTGGTGATGTTGAAGGTGTTGAAGGTTTTTTCTTTTTTTTGCCCCATAATCCTGCAGCTGTGTATCAGGGCAATGATGACTCAGCGATATCGGCAGCAGTTGAGGTGCTGATGAAGAGTTCTCTCTGTCTTCACTAACCCAGGGCTATGGATCCATATTGCTGAGCACGCTTTTTCTCCTCCACCACAAAATCCTTGCTTTGTCTTTTGCTCCATCTTAAACTCATTGCCAACTTTGTTGCTGTCATTCTTTTTGGCCTGTTGGACATCATGTCTCCGTTTCTCTGTTCCTGAAGTCCTATTTGTCCTTTTGTTTTCCTGCTCTGTCCCACTGCCACCCCTTTCTTTTTTTATTTGCCTTAATCTGTTCCACGATGTATAAAAGATTCCATCATCACCTGTTCTATTCGCTTTAACCTCCATAATTGATTTTTTTGGCCACTTGGGGGCCGTACAATGAGCTGTAAGCACAGCATTGACATTTTAACATTTCTATAGAGTTTATAGATTTAGTTTAGTGTTAGTGGGCAGTTGCCTATTTACAGGTCAGGCTGAGACAGTGAAATGTTAGCATTCATTTGGCCAGCATGTTAATCTGGTTAGCTGGTCTTTAGCTGGTTACTGAAGTACTAAGCTAGTTGCTAATGTTCAGCTGCAGAGGAAAAAGATGCAACGAGAACAAACCGGGAAAGCAAAACTAAAGGCCTGCAAACAAAATGCTGAGCTCCAAGAAAAGACACTAAAAACCAGCAAAGGGAAAGCAGACTTTGGGGGTAATTATCTCTGGGCTCATTACTATGAATGACATCTTTCATATTGCAGATCACAATTTATTCCAGAATTAATATAGAATAGGTCCCATTTATAAATTGAGATTTAGATAAAAAAAAAACAAACAAAAAAACAGCACACAGTCATGAAAGACTGGTTTCCTAAAATTACAAATAAATAAATAAATGACCTTTACCTTCTATTGCCACTGTTTTTGATATATTTGTTTTTAGCTTTGAAATATATTTGGCCAAACCACAGAAGGTGATGGAATTGAATTTGTGATGCTCCCACTGAATAAATCAAAGACCACCCAATGAACTGTTTCCATTGGAGAACAATAGTTTAGGACAAAAATGTTGCTCTGGAATGTTTAATTTCATTTTCCAAATGCAACCTACATTATACTTTGGCAAATGTGGATAAATTAAACCAAGCCTTCCCTCACGCCTAATTAGGCAAGATTTTTATTTTTATTTTTCCATAATTTGGGTAAACCTATCCCTAAATTATCTCTCTTAGTTTATGGTAATTGAGTATAAGTATGGAGTTGTTGCGGAAATTCATTCAATTCCACATTGCTAGCTGCACAGCAGGACCAGTCTTGAGCTGCCCATTGATTATTACTGTTAGCTCCATCCTGGTGATAAAGCTAAAACTGCGCTGGTTTACCTGCTTTTCCAACTCCAGCCTCTTCCTTCATGTGCTACTCTTTTAGTGTAGTACGTTTTTCTCTTTCCTACGCACCTTTTTTTCCCCCCCTCTGCAAAACAGCTTTGCGGTACCTCTCCACTGTGCCCTCCGCCTTTCTCTTATTCCTTTTACTTTTTCGATTTCATTTTTAGTGAAGTCTTCCTGCCTTGAGAAGTAGAAAGAGAGGGAGCTGAACTGACATTTGGTCAAGTAGGAAAATAAAGACCGGGGAGAAATAGAGATGAGGCATAGAGAGAGATGAGGGAGAGAATGGGTGATGGCGTGGGGTGGTGTTGGGTTGGGAAGTTGGGGAGTGAAGAGCAGCTGCCAAAGCCAGCCAGTTGCAGGAGAGTGAGGAGAAGGGAGATAAGGAGACAGCCAGGGAGCGGGAGCTAGCAAGCACCCTTAAGAAAGACACTGATACACTCTCTCTCTCTCCCCTGCTCCACCTCACCACTGCCACCCCCACCTGCTCTCTTCCTCCCTCCACTCTCAGCCTCCTCTTCTCCTTTGTGCAGTGTCTCAACAGAGCTGTGTTTGAGTGGCAGGCCGTCACAGATCAGCTAGCAGCTAAAGCAGAGGGCTCTGTGTGTGTGTGTGTGTGTGTGTGTGTGTGTGTGTGTGTGTGTGTGTACGCATGTGTGTACGCATGTGTGTGTGTGTGTGTGTCTTTGAGCCAAGGCAGGGGGCTGTCAGCCCAGAGCGAACAGATCAGGGGAGAGTCTAAGTGGGTTTATCAGTGCTGCCGAGAGCCAACACACACATACACACACACACACACACACACAGATTCTCACACACAGTAGAAACATGAACACACAACTGTCACACACAACCAGAAAGTAAAGAAACAAAGAAGTGCAGACTTAGCTACACATAAGAGTCAGATTTAAGCATGTGCTGATGTGCACACACACCCACACACACACACACACACACACACACACACACACACACACATACATTGAGATACAGAGAGAGAGAAAGGGGTATTAGACCCAACCAAAGCAAACCTGTGAGCGTGAAAGCGCCTTACTGCCTGCCTGCTAGCAAGAGATGTGACTGGATTCTTAAGCAGCCAGCTAGAGAGTGAGGGCTGCTAAATACACTCTCTCATATACACACACACACACACACACACCACTCATATCTCAAGGTTCAGACGATGACTTGTTCCTCATTCCCCTTGTAGCTTGCTGCCTAGGAGCCCCAGCATGCTTGTTGAGGTAATGATTAGGTGTGCTTGTGTGCTTCTCTGCGTGATTTCCCTGGGTGTCATATCTTTATTTTGATCACATTTATTGACTTTTTGGAGTTATTTTTAATGTGATGACATTTTTATTGGGTGGAAAAATGAACGGACCCTGTAGAAGTGGATGCTAAGGTGCCTGTTGGAAGTACACCTAGAGCGCAATACATACAAGGACTGATCCAGATTCTTGTAAAGTTGTTCAGTGACCTAAGCAACGCATCATACTTTGTCATGACTTTAATGAGTGTGCATTAAGTTAAATGCTCATTGTTGGGAAGTTACCTGACTCTGCAGTTCCTCTCGGATCTTCAGAGGTTATTGGTTTGGTTGAACGACCACAGCTCAACTGTTTTGTTCACTCTCTTCGTTCTCGTCTGCAGCAGGCATGTGATGCATGATAGAGTCAATAACGCCAGCAGGCATGGACACACAGAATCAAGAGGTTATAGCTAAAATGTCATTTGTTACTTTTAACTGATGAATAGGCGAGCTTCAGCTCTTCTTAGTTCTTAGATAGTGGTACATGCACATTTTTTTCTTTATGACACTGAGGTTTGGTGATCGGTGCACTTTGTCAAAGCAGTGTGGATTTCTCTTCAGTTTCACACATTTTCTGAGTTTTCTGCCGTTGAAAGAAATTGACCTACAGTGCATAAATCCATTAATGCCCCATTATGTTTGTTCCCAAGTGGTTTCCCATATATGTTAAGTGTGCGTGATTAATATGTTAATTTAAATGCATGCCCGCCTGCATGTGTGTGTTTATGCGCACACACATTTGCTTCCCCATGTGTGAACCTTTTGCCATGAGTGCCTTGGTGTACTGTGTGATATCGCTTTGTGTAGCAATGGAACAGACAGGCCTAATTACATCTTTAAGTGCGTAATTAGGAGCAAGCATAATTGGTGGTTTGCACACACAACACACTCCTGGTTGGAAAACGCAAATCATGTCTGACACTATGTCTAACATGGCTATTTACTGCAGAGACGACAGGTGGTCTAGTCTATATGTGCAAACGCAAATGTATATGCAATATTTATTTATAAAAAAAAGGGGGTGGGGGTGCTGCAAAATGTATTACTTTCATTATCGGTTGTTCTATATTATTAATTCAATAAAATACAAAGTTGATATCAGTATAAAACAGGAAATGTGGAAAGTAAGATGGGAGGGCTATGACACCCAGCCAGCGTTTCTATCTGGAAACTGAATTTGAGGTATAGGTGAGGGAATGAAATGATCCATGGTCACATTCCAAAACAATGCACTGTGTCTAACACTAAGAGACAGGAGACAAAGTCATCTACAGGGGAATGATATGCCAGCCTAGTCTGTTTCTGGGTGACACTGCATTGGCAGTAAAAGTTAAGCAGGGTTTCACTTTTTTCCCAGAAAATCCAATTCTTCTTTTTTTCCTCCCTCAGGCACTCTGTGTTGACAACCTGTTGCATCAATGCAGAGTTCCCACTGAAATGAACCGAGGGGTTGTGCTCACGAAGTTTCATTTTAAATATCAGGAGGACTCCTTCTGTTTCATCAGCTTGCAGAAGGAGGCTTCATTTTCCATAAAGCAACAGGATTTGTGTCACAATCTTTAAGTTCCCATAATTTTGAGATAACTCTTGATGACATCACCATGATGTCATCAAGGTTTATTTTCTCAGATAACTCCCTTCAGACACATGGAGCACATTGGCTAGATTACTGCCGCTCATAACAAGTAAGCAGATATATTCATGTTCATGTGAAACTCTCTTTTAAACAACAGCAACAACATCAGTATAAACTGATCAGTCATCTTTCAATTAATAATCAATCCATTGAATCCATCCACTCATTAATATTTAAGCCAAAAGCACAATGTTGGCGGATTGAAAAATTCATATAGGATTGATATGGAAGTACTGATACCATACAAATTGGCGCAGAATATACACACACCTACTCACACACACATGTAGAGGAGACAGAGGACAAAGAGGGAGGAAGGTGGGGTGAGGGAGGGAGGGATGGAGATTGACAGGGCAGGCCTCCAGCCTCTCTCCTGTCCACAGAAGGGCTGTTTGTTTAGAGGAAATGACACGTGCTGCCGAGGAGGAAATGATCTGCTTGGCCCCATGTAAGATCCTCCCTGGCATCAAGACCACTGCACTCAGCTCTTTTCTCCCCTCCAGCACGCCCTCACACGCACGCACGCACACACACACATACACATACACATACGCAATCTTTCACACACTCCCCCCTCTGTCCTTTTCTTCCCTTCATCTTCTCAGCTCTCCATCCATCGCTCGTCTGTCACGGCAGGAGTGCAGCCAATCCATCACGGGTCGGAGCTAGGCAAGCCGTGAGGGCGTGTGTGTGTTTGAATGGCTGAATATGTGAGTCCCAGTTGTGATTGTGTATCAAAGCACCGCTGCTGTGCACGCTGAACACCTCGGTCCATTTTAGGTTTGTATGCAAGCTTTCAAACACGCGCGCACACACATACACACCCCTTTCCTCGCTGCTTCACCTTTAATAAACAGTGTGAGGGGTCTGTGAGTGTTTGTATGTGACACTAAGGAAGCGGATTGGCCCTGCCTTCCCTGTGCGCTGTTGACAGATCGTTGGACCATGGCAGGCTGCAAAGAGCCACACCATGCTGGGATAGAGACTTATGATGAAATATCAAATTATGTAGCAAGGGAGCGTGTCTGTGTGGGGGCCTGCATGCAAACACACACACACACACACATACACAGTTAGTATGACAACACACCTAATCAAACTGTTGCTGCATTTCCCTAAAAGTCTCCCACTGAGTCATTATGATCTGGTGGTGAGCCAGTATTACTGATGGCATGTTGTTTTATTTACATATTACATCTCCTTTAGGCTGCTGATGTGGCCTCTGTAAAACCACTTTGGATTTATGAGGCCATTTTCACGCTTGTTACCACAGGAAACATGAACGTCTATCAGCATGTGTTAGAGAGGAAAGGAGTGAGTCCCAGCCAGGAACAGTACTGACAGAGTGGCACACACTGTGCTCACATACAGCTGGTGTGGAGGTACGCACATGCACACACATCGTACAGGTTGCCCTGCTTTGTTTTCTTGTGACCATGAATTGCATCTCTGTGCTGAAAGACAAATTCAGACTCAGAGAACATACTAAAACTGAGGATGTGCTGGAATTGGAGGGAAGTGTGTAGTCATTGATCTGCTTGTGTGTGTGTGTTTGCTGTTACAGGTTAACCACAGAGCAGGCCCTCAGAGCTGCAAAGCAATCCAGGGACGCATTGGGATCAGGTTAAGACCAGCAGGGAGCTCTTGGCTGACCATCAATATGCACAACCACAGCATCTCCACACTGGATTTCATCAGTCAAGTGTGAGTGAATGAGTTTGTGTGTGAGTGTGTTGATAGGCACCTGAGCTCATGGCTCATATGTGTGTTTTTCTGTAAGTATCTTATGTAAAAGTAATGTTGTTTTGGGTTTTCTGTTTATCCGCCTATTCTCCTAAAGGTCCTGATACTTTATGCTCGCTGTCGTATCAAGGTGGGAACAAGCAGAAGGATGTTCTTTGTCCAGTCATGATAACAGTAAGTGGTCAGCCGAGAGAAGGATGTGATGTTTCTCGCTGTATGTTAATACTTAACACTGACCCAAGTGTGTGACAGTGTGAGCAGTGACCAAATCAGAGGGCTATAATGATCCTAGAGGGGAGAGTCACATGCTACAACAGAACAGAGAAAGTCTCAGAAAGACACAGATAAACGTCAGCATAAAAAAAAAGTAAAGACAATTAAAATTTCTATCAGCAGTTTTATGATGTTTGTGCTGTAGATGTAACACACCCTTTAGAAGTTGATATAATCAAAATGAAAGAATACCACCAACCAACATACGCTTAAAATATTATGTAAAACACAGTGACAGATCAACATAATTATGGTAAGTTTTTCCTTTAATGATAGCATATTTTAATATGAAACACACTACCACACCAACATTAAAGACAAATCGTCGCTCATCCAGAGTTAAACTATTTTCTTCCCCACTGTAATAGTAAATATTCATCGGAAAAATAACAGTCACAGTCAAATGTCACAACTTTAGTTTGAATTTTAGGGAAAATAAACAAAAATCCTTCCCTCAAAATCCATTAAACACGGAAATTGTAAAATCTTGCAAACCCTTGATTGGACAAATTCCATGTGACTCTGAAGTTCATGTGGCAAGACTGAAAGCTCCAGTAGCTGCTAAATGGACCTCAAAGTGTGATTGTTTTTGTCACCTGCTGTTTCCAGAATGAACGTGGAAACTCAAATTTCTTTGGATATTTAATATGAAATAATGAACTAACCTATTATCCAAAAGTCATAATTACAATGTCACATGGCTGCAAAATAACATCCCAAGTCAAATTCCATTTCAGTTTTCACAGTTTTCAAAGTAGCTTTTCACTAGAACCCAAGCCAATTTTATTTTGTAAATATCAGATTTTAATTGGTGTAAACTGAAATGGTTTCCCTAATGTAATTTATTAGTTATGGGATGCACACAACTCAGATTATGTCAAAACAGACTGAAGTTACAATCGGATCCGGATAGTGCCACTCACTGGGGAAACAAACATATGGAAGCAGACACACTACAAATCAAAAGCAATTTCAGTATCGATGGCTTGAGTTTCAATAAAAATCAATGGTGCTTGCCTTGTGTGTGGAAGGGTCAACTCTCCAATTCAATTTCCTCCTGAGGTAGAGCTACGCAGACAGGGATCAGAGGGAGGAGCGTGCACACGCACGTTGGTGTGTGTCTTGAGAATTTGACATCAAAAACACACACTCATGCACACATATGGAGGACTACAAACACTGAAACAGTCATAATACACCTCCTGTGATTAATACGTTCAGGTATTGACAGTGTTTTTACTCAGAATACATTTTCAATTGCTCCAAAACGGGCATTGTAGGTTATGGCTTTTTAACAGCTTACTAAATCAGATCATTGTCGGTGTTCAAACATATTTGTTCCTTTTCATCAGGTGTCAGTAATAAATCATGTTTATTTTTAGCTTAGCAGTGTGGAATCGAAAGCATTTATTTACAGCACAGAGGCCAGTTCACAGAGTTTGACGAAGTCAGTCTGCACATAGATGTTTACATTCATCTAATGCACAAAGAATTTGAGTTTTTTTACCATCTAAAGTTGGACTTTTGTATATTATATTTCGAGGAATTAATATTTTATCAAAATGAATAATTTGTTAATTGAAGGACATGATCCAGCCAATGAGCTCCATTTAGCCCAGCAGAAAATATTTGCTGTTTAGAAGAATTTAACATTCACAAAGGCATCTTGGGTGGGCAGGTCAGAGCAGAGATAAACAAAAATCTGTTGCCTCAAAACCATTCTTTTGAAAAACAGTATTAGAGAATCCATGCTTTCTCGCTTTTGCTGGAATTAGGCAGTGCAGGTATCATTGAATGTTACCATGGTAACACTGACCTAAGGCCCGAATTAGCCTCAGGGTAAGGGGTCTACAGGTTTCAGTATAAAAAATTTCTGCCTTTCTTGCATTCGTGCAACCTGAAAAATTAAAAGTTGTTCAACAGTGCAAATTGTGCAATATTAAGGTGGCCCCCAAAACTACACACCAGTCTAGAATATGTTTGTGAAACTCAATATGTAAGGAGGTTTATTGACAGTTCTCTCCTCCACTCTACATGCTCATCATTGGCCTTTGTTGGGAAACCATTACAACCGTTTTAAAAATACTGACTTACCCAACCATCCATGTGAACAACAATTTCTTCAAGCCATGATTGATCAAATGCGCAGAAGTGAGGCAGGAGCAAGGTTTTGAACTTTTGCTGCTTAAACCCCCCCCTTTTTGTTTTTTTTTTTCATTCTTTACTGCGTTAGAGGAGAATGGTCCGACAGCAAGCGCTTTGATTAAAATGTCTAATCATCCAAATCTTAATCAAAACTTGACATTTTCAGGGGTTGTTGTTGTTGTTTCCTGTATTTAAAAATGGCAACACGGAGGGAAACCAGAAAGTAAATAGGTTGACTCCTGAATTCACCTGATGGCAGATTCAGGTGAGTCAGGCTGATTACCAACTTAAAATATCTGAGGGAACAAAAGGCATGAAAAATAAACTAAAAACCAAATTTTCAAATCCAGTGCCTACAATGGAAAAACTCTAAGAATGAGAGGAAATGTACGCTCCTCATTCTTCTCCACTTCACAACAGGAAAAAATCTTGATATATTTGGAGGTCAAAAGTTCGATTTCCTGTAAAAAATATTCCAACGTGTTCTGATTTGGCTTGTACCGTTGTACTCACCGCTGAAAATATGAGGGGAAACAATTTTTTCCGTTCACGCTGTAGGATTAATTAAACGCCAGATCTAGGATTAAGTTTTCTCCCACAACTTTGGGAATTGCCAAACATTTTTCAGCTGCCCCTGGAACTTTTCATACATACACATACGGAAATATACAACCCATTACATTGTTATACATTTGGGATGAAGCGTACAATTCTCAAGGGCTGTACACACCCATACAAAATACATCACTGATGAAATGTAGCCCTTAAGAAAGAAAGCACCTCCCACCTCCACTCATACCTCCCTACACACACACACACACACACACACACACACACACAGATACACTTTACACTGGCTATGTGCTAATTGGACACGGATAGGGGTTTGCAAACAGAACTGATAGTGATGAGAGGAGCCCCTGCAGCACTGAGGATTGGGTCACAGTCCTTCATAGTCTCAAGAATGAAATCATCAAAAAGCAACAGAAGAGGACATAGAAAGCAAACATCTTGATACATGCAAACAGAAATACTGTCCCCGGCCTTGAGGCTGCCAGGATTTTATATCTATCCCATAAACCAGCGGCCCATCACTCTGGTCATATGAGTGCTGGGTTTATCAATGTTCAGGTGCTTTGCAGAAAAAAAGACAGGGGAGAAAGGAAGTAGGAAATAAAGAAACATGGATCACTGACCCCCAAACTATCCCATTCCATTCAGATTGTATTGCTATTTCCCCACTGATCTATGCCATCTGGCTGTGGATCTAAATTTTGGCGCCCCATCCATGTGGAATGCCCCGACACACGGCTCAGCTCGCAGTGAAATGAAGGGAAAATGAAAATAAAATGAGCCGAGCTTCTCTCCTGATCCTGGTCTCAGCTCTGTCCTCTGCTCAATCTCATCACTCTCTCCCTCCCGTGTCCTCCCTCCCTCCCTCTCCTCTGTATCATCCTCTTCCTCCATCCTCTCATCCCTCCCACCTCCCTCTCCTCCTCCTCCTCCTCCTCCACCTTCTCCTCCCCTCCCTCCCGCCACCCCTGGGTAATCAGTGTGCTCTCTCATTCCGTGGCACACGGAGACACATTGATCTGGCAGCACGCACTGATGCTTGTGGATGTGCACCTACACACACACACATCAGAATTGGCTCTCACACACAAAGACTCACACATACATTGATCTGGCCCGCAGGTCAAGTTCAATAGGAACAGCTAAGCGGGCCTTTTTTTTTTTTTTTTTTCTTACAGACTAGCTCTGCAGTATACTGCAAAGAGCACTAACTCCTGGTCTCTCTTTCCCTCTCTCACACACATACCAACCAGCACATGCACACTCTTTCTCTCTCTTCTTTCTACACATACTGATTCTGTCACCTGAATCTGATAATAAAACTGCACTAAATAAATGAACTCTCATATGGCTGCACGGTAGTATGACATTCTTGAGCAACAGTCATCTCTAAGTTTAACACTTAAAGCAACAAATGAGTAAAAAGAAAACCGAAAAACAACTGAACTCATTGTTGTGAGTCCAATGCAAGGTCAAAGGATAATATTGACTGGTGTTAATGTTGCATTGGAAGAATTTTGTTTCCGGACGAGGTGTCCGTCACAGTTCTGCTTCCATAAATTTGACAAAGGACAAAAAAAACAACAACAAAAAAGCTGGTTGCACACATGCAATCTGCTTCATATTTGTACATATCATACACAATCACACAACACGAGTTATGTACAAATAAGAGCAAATTTTTCCAGCGAGACAGAAACACACAAATGCTGTAGAATATGTGCACCGAACAACCAAACAGACAGAAGGGAAACATGCTCAGACAGACAGATAAAATCAGAAAAGCACTCAACACGCTGGAGACACATAAGCCAACATCTCAGTAAGCAAGCACATGCTGGGATTGTTTGGGAGGGAGAATCCCACTTGACTGAAATCTCTCTTTTCCTCTCTGTGTATAATTTTTTTTTTTTTTTTTTTTTTTTACTCTTTTATGATTCAGGAGTAATTTATCCCTCAGAGAGAGAACAAGAAAGACAGACGGACATGCAGAGAGGGAGAGACAGTGAGAGCGGGCGAGAGCAAAAGAGAGAGAGTCCCACATTTAGCACTACACTTTGATTTAGTGAAGCAAATTTAATTTTGTTTGCTTTATGCAAAAAAGCGGCATGGGCCCCGACTTCTGTTGATTTCCACTGGAGGCAGAAACATCACTAATGGGAGTTAGCGCCGCGCTCAGCACAGCTACAGGGCTACGACACTAACTGAATTAGCCTCATGCATATATTAAATACAGACCTGCTACACAAATTAGCCTAGTGGTATGTAGCCTAGCACCTCACCAGTGAGGCTTTGAGATCTGAGCTGCAAATTAATTGGCTAGGTTGCCTCCAAGAGTAGCTCCTGTTTTTTTTTTTTTCTTTTTTTTTTTTCCCCTCCACCCTGAATTATGCTTTCCAATTGCCGAAACACATTTGATATGCATGGAAAAAGCCATGTAAAGCAGTGTTCCTTCACAAAAGCAACGTTTCCTCTCATTCCTGCAGTTTTGTGCATCTGCCACTCATAATGACTCTAAGGGTTGTATGTCCCAGTATACCTGCAACTGCCTGAACATATAGACTGATAATACACAGGAGGGCATCTCTGAATGTACCCAACAGAAGCATTTTATTCTTGGCATATACTTCACTGCTATTTGAACATTGCTTGGTCATTCACTGCGAATCATACAAATTCTGTATGCTGAGAGACACTGAAATAAAATTGTTCACATCTGTATCCCATAGTAACTACAGACAGGAAATACTGGAGGGCTTTACCTCTATTACCTTTTAATATCCTGCCAATGGTGAGTAAAGGTAAGTTCAGGGAAGGTGTAGGAGTACAGAAAAAAAAAAACCTTTTAGAGGAAGAGAGACATTGCATTTGTGTTTGTGTGTTCGAGACAGAAAACAAGAGACAGAACAAGACAGAGATTAGTTTGACTACCACATTGAGAACAGCTGTTATTGCTCCCTCAGGTCTCTCCCCTATCCATCTTAGTTCGATCCCTGGACATACACCTTGGCTCAGATTCAGGATCTTTAAATGTAGTCATGGATTAAGTCAAGTCTCACCACATCACTATTCAGTAGGACTCACATTTTGACCTTGACTTTAAGGTTTGAAAAAGTTAAAGAGTTTTGCTTGCATGATAATTAATTTATAGACAATTTTAATGCGTATTGTGGTGAAAAGTGATATTTTGGTTGTGTTATTGTGGTAGCTTTTGCACGTAGCCTCTAACTTGTAGTATCGTAAGCTCTAGTAGTAGGGGTCTGTGCGTTTAAAGGGGTGTTTAAAAAGGCAAAACAAAAGTAAGAGGTCTATTCAGTGGGCCTCCCTCTGCCCTGCCCCCTAGCCTGTAGGAAGATGGAGCACACAGTGTGACTGAGGAACAGCTGGGGTCTCTGGCAAAGAGACAGAGCTGCCTAAAAAAATCCAAAAAGCACATTTGACATTCGATGACATAAGGACTCCGCACAGGAAAACTGTTAAATTGTCTCATCACCTTTTTGCACGTCAACTTTAGTCTTTCAAAGATTGCATATTGCAAATTAAACACGATGGTTATCAAGATATTTTGTGTTGACTAATGCCTAGAACTCAGTCTCAAATCCTAATTTGCAGAACAAACTGAAGTTGGACTTGGGCAGTGAGGAAGGCGACTCTGAGGACTGACTACATTTGGGCTACTTTTGTTTTGGTGAGGAGCATGCTTGTCAGAACATTTGCTTGGCTCCTTTATCACACTCAGTGAGTAAACCCCCTATTCAAACCTTTTTTATTTGTGTGTCAGCTCTTTGTCTGGGCCATCATGCAGCGCTGGAGTCCAGATCGGAACTTGTCGCAGACTCAAACTCATGACTCGGCCTTGGACTGAATGGCACAAATGGGACTGGAGGTTTGGTGAGTCAGCTACAACACTGGTCCAGTTCTGTAGCAGTAGGCTTAAATAGGAGTGTGTGGGGAGGGGCTTGCTCGAATATCCCCACTTTAAAAATACAAGTAATGGCAGCAATACAGTGACCACATCATGACCACTCCCTGTTGTTGTCCCCCCGCTCCCTGTCGTCCTAACTAGCATGTCGCAGCACATCCACACAGGAGCGCTTTCCTTCAGCCCTCTGCTTACATTGGTAATGGACCAGTCTAGTAACTCGTGTTTGCATATGTGAGTCATCGCTTTGAACAACTGGACATGTCACTTCAACGTTTTGAAGGACAATATTGTTTCCAAAGACACGACAGACTTTAGTCAGACAGATGTGCCAATTGAGGTGAATTTGTGTGTGGTGTATGTGAAAAATATCAAGTGGGATTCAGAGTTGCCATCTAAGTGAGAAGCAGAAACTGTGTTTTTGTTAGTGGTGAATTGGTTTCAAGGGTTTGGAACAGAAGTGTGAAGTTTTTGCCATCTTTATTCAGGTTTAGTACTGGTCTGTAAACAACTCAGATATCTGAAAAAAAAAAACAAAAAACAAAACCCTAATCCTGCAGCTTTACTGTATATGAGAGAAGGAACATTGATCCTATCTAACTCTCTAGAAAACAGTCAATTAGTGTGTTCCCCAAAATCTCAAACAGTTCTTTAAACGTAATGCGTTTCATTTTCCAAATCTGTCCTCAGTGTTCAGAGGAAGCAGGTAACTGTTTAAAAGGAGCCATTAATCTCCGGACTAGTCATATTAGCTGAGCAGAATATGGGTGTGCAACTGTTTTTTCCCTGCCGATGTCTGTCCACAGCTACGCTGATCAGTATTGGTAATTGATACGCAGACCTGTGCTTGTACAATCAATCCGAGCAGTGATGTCTGTCCGCCATTAGGGCGTGTAGCAGTCAATCATGCACGTCAGTTCTCAGTCATTTTTACCACTTTTATTGCTCTGTCTATTGTGTGCGTGCAGACTTACAAAAATAAATTACTGTTTGTTGCTCACTTTTCACACACGCACACACGCACACACGCACACACACACACACACACGCTGCACCTCTTCATACGCATTTATGAGAGCCTTACTCACTCTGGTCCTCTCCATTGACGAGTCAAAATTTACTGCCTTCATTTCTTAACTGGACACTTAAGCGTAAATTTACATAGATACAACTAGAAGTGTTGCTGCTGAAGACCTACACAGCACTCGTTCATATTGACTATGCATGCGCTATTACCCATTGTGTGTCCATTTGCATGGATAGCTGTAGATTTATTTATGCTGTAGGCCATAGTGCAGACTTGTGTATGGACATGTATGGAGATTTACACCTGTTTTAACCCCGGGGTTAGCCATCAGTATTGATTAGAACAGACTTTGCCAGATTTTAATCCCTGCTTGGCCCAAGACTATCGATCAGGGCGCTGAGCTTTCAAGTGGGTTTAACGACCTACCTGCCCCTCCTCCTGTCCCTCGCTCCCCCGTTTCAGCTGCACTCTTTTTCTAATTGGGAAGGAAAGGAAGAGGTTTGTTATTATACCCCAAAGCAGAAGTGACAGGAGATGTTAAGACAGGAGTCCACGCTTTGTTCTACCAATGGACTCCTTTCTCAATGCCAAACCATTAAAGTAGGATGTGACAGCATGCAGGCCATAAGATATGACTCCACTCATGCTTCTCCTATCTGGAGTTTGTGTAGGACATTATAAGGCAAGAGATGAGATGAATCTGTGCACTTTGACAGCCGTGTCACAGTAAAAATACCTGCTGGTGAAATATGGTCACTCACCTTGGGGTAGGAGCATCCCTTTGTGTCTTTATAGGCCCTCTGAAGACAGTTATATGGGATAACATTGGAAGTCTTATAGGACCCATGGTGCTTTGGGACTTTGGAAGTGTTGTGAATTTATAGTTCCACCGAATGGTCACCTCTATGAATGGTCCAACACGGTAATGCTGGAAAATTAGAGCGCGAGCTTTAGAGATATTTGAGGAAGCAGAAATATGAATTTCAGTGCACTGCAGCATGTGGAAGCATTCGTCACTGTGTGTGTGTGTGTGTGTGTGTGTGTGTGTGTGTGTGTGTGTGTGTGTGTGTGTGTGTGTGTGTGTGTGTGTGTGTGTGTGTGTGTGTGTGTGTGTGTGTGTGTGTGTAGGATTGTTACTTGGCTTGCCATTTCTCCTCTATTTGTCCTCCTAGAGGTAGAGCAGGCGAAGGGGAAATAAATTGGAGAAAAAGAATAAATCAATGCTAAACTGAGCACCAGTGAGACCTCCTAACCCTGGCACTGTCTCTCTCTCTCTCTCTCTCTCTCTCACACACACACACGCACACAAACGCATGCAAAATTCTGTATAAGTGTATCATAAGCAGATGGTTTGGTGGGTTTGCATTCATGTATCCTGCACAGGATGTTCAAACCTAAAGTGTGCGACCTTATCCCACTGTCGCTCTTCAGTCATTGAACTGCCTGACACCTGGACCATTTAGAGCACACACACTTCACGTACACGCTTCGACTTCAGCTTTCAGCCGCTACATATCAGCGGATGCTACAACAGACAGCCATTCAACGGTTGTCGCTTTTTACACACCGACACTTAAACTCAATGCACAATGCACTCTCAGACTATGCCTGGTGCTTCAGCTTCAGCTGACATTTCAACTGCTTTCATTGCATACTCTTTTAAATGACAGTACAACTGTTTTCATCTTTCACACTTCAACCAGCATTTCAAGGCAAAATTAATAAATTGCGGCCCTTTAACGGAATTTACATTTGAAATTTGAACACATCATTCAATCTTGTGTGTCTTTAGGATTGTCTCAAACTTCTTCCTGTCTCTATCTCATGTACACAGGAACTCCCCAAACCAGTGCATCGGTCTGTTTGTGAGGAAAAGCTGGATGCATTTTCTGACTGCAAAACCAAATGACAGAGCAACAAAATAGGACATCCTGACATCACCCTGCTGTTTCTGCTGCACTGTACCGAGCTGAGGCCACAGACGGAGCCAAGGAATGGAGGTTTGGGGGCAGTGGGAGTGTATAGATTTGGATTATGGGGGGTGCACTAGGGAAAGGCTCTTCAGTGTGTTTTCTATTCAACCTAAGTCCTCTAAGACCTCCTCATCTCTTCTGAGCGCACAAGCTGAGATCTGATCTAATGCTGAGTGCCACATGTGAGTGTGTGTGAGAGAGACACAGCACTTTGATGAGAGTCTACTGGGGATGTGAGTGTGTACGGGTAATGAACGAGAGTGTGTGTGTATGTGTGCGTGTGTGTGCGCTTGTGTACTCATGTTTAGGGGCAATGAAGGAGTCTAGGGTTTATATATTTCTCTGTGTGTGCGCCTATAACTGCGCACCCTCCCTCATCCCTGAAGGGTTGTTTGGGGTATTCTGTGCAGGTTTTGGTCAGGGGGGAGGTGAGTTCTCGGGGTCTTGTATTCAGATGTAATTAGCCCAGACAATGGCCTGGTTAAAGCTGGAATCCTTCGAGCCCCCTCTCTCTTTGATTGTGTGGGCCAGCTGTGGAGGAATGGCCATTATCTCCCTGTGTCCGGCAGCATAAAGAAGCCCCCCCTGCCCTAGTTACCCCTCCGCTAGGGTTCCCACAGGGGGAGGGAACGTAGGCTGGTAACACACTGGTCTTGAGAAAGCGAAAGCAGACAGAATAGAGGTTCGTTTGCAAACATTCGCTCGGATAAATGGCTCCACCTCGCACTTGAACCACTCTTTCTCAAACTAATATAGGAGAGCAGGTGGCACCATTTACACAAGTGCAAAAAAAGTGGCTTTTCACATCCGGATTTGAAGAGTGTTGGCCTTGAATGCAACTTTAGAGCTGCACTTTTGCTTTAAAGAATATCTCCTCAAACATATACCAGTAAACACGGGCTCCTTTCATCTATAGGTGCTTCTGTGTGCATGCGTGTGTTTGTTTTTGTTCTGTCTGTGTGTCTTTCAATCATAAATATCTCATGGAGAGTTCTGTCGGCACACAGGGACACTTAGGCCCATTAGACTTGCAAAGAAATTGAGTCTTTACAGCACTGGGGCCATATAATTACAGTTAATTTAACGCTCAGATTCTCCATCATTAACTCTGTCTTGAATGCAGAACAAGCAACAGGGAAACAGACAGTATGTACGTGGAACCGCTGCCTGTGTTGACAGCATACCCAGCCCTTTGACTGAATTAACAGCGACCTCTTCCTCCTGTAAGAACAGGCCCCGCATCGTTTATGCGTTATTAAGTCCTGTAATTGGGCAGCCAGTAGTTTGCATATTAGTCTATTAGGGTAATATGTTTTGCCTCTCTTAACACACGGCTTGTCAGAGCCCCTGGCGACACATTTGGCAATTCTCAGAATTACACCCTAATCATAAGACAGTGTTCTCTCGATCTCTATAATTCAATGTGCATCAGTTATGTCTACGCAACCTCGGCTTAATAAAATCTGTTGATTAACCTATCACTTCCTATGTGTGACTGTAGTCTGCCACTGTCCTTAAATGCAGCAATGCTTATTGGATTTGTGACTAAGACTTTAAATTTGCTACATATTTTCATGTATTTCCTTTGGTACTCACGATGTTGCATGGCACCCGTGTTTGAAGGTGAAATTTGCTTTTTTTTTGTGTCCTTTGAGGTTCCTTTCACCTCTTAATAGCTGTTTTACTGCCGGTGTCCCACTTTGAACCAATAAAATCACATCTCCTAAATACCAGTAGTTTGCCAAAGTAGGTCCAGGGACCCCCCCAGGGGTCTAAAAGGGTTTCAGAGGGGCTCAACAGAATGAGGGTTAGTTTCATTTCAAAATCATTGCATTCGTTTAAAACCACAACCAGCAGAGAGCACAAAACTGGTGCTTTGATTAATTTTCATAAACCAACAGAGATAGCTACATGGTATGCTAGAGTTTCTTAGTCTACACCTATATCATCATCATTGTGTAGCTGTGATGGAAGGTGCATTCTTTCAGGAAAAAAAGGGATAATTGCGTAAAAAAAAAAAAAAACAACAAAAAAACAAAACAAAACTGCAATACCAATAAAAGGCCTTAATTCAAAGTACAAAAGTACAGACAAAATGTACTTAAAAATGGACATGAAAACAATAAATATGCAGCCTGGGGGGGCGTTATTATGGATGCATTGTGTCAGTGGTGGTGGAGACAACTGTTGGGCTGTCCTGCTAATCAAAAACCATACATTGTTGTCACCCAGTGAGTGGCATTTGATATGCTGCAGCCAAAGTAAAGAACGTGTGTTGGTGGAGGAGGAAAACGTGCTGGCACTGTAGTCATGATTAAAGCATCCCAGCAAGGTGCTGTTGTAGCGAGACAAATATTTAAGGAGTGGCTGTGGCAGAGTTGGGGAACGTTTTTTGTGCGTTTAAAGATAAAGAAAACTTTTCCTCTTTGGGGCCTTGGTGCTGGGGAGGGGGACCCAGAGCCTCGCGTGCCACTGTGGGTGCGTTCATCTCAAAGTTTAGCCAACAGGCAGGTGTAGGAGGGGGCAGAGCAGGCTGGAGGATCCATTCTTGAAGCCTCCTCTCGTTGGCCCCGAGCTGCCCTCTCCTCTCACTACCCCCCTCCCCCATTATTTGTCCCGGCGGCCGAGCGCGCGGCCCCAATGGGCCCTTTGGAACGGAACGAAAAGAAGGCGCGAGCTGCAGCTGTGACGTGGGCGTTGTTGTTCCATTCACCGCGCTCGCCATGGCAACGGGGCAGAGACTCTGGAAGGACGCGTCCTGAGGGCAGAGAGGCAGCTGGAAGTTTGTCCTCACGGTCCCCCCCTCCCAAAAAAAAAAAAAACAAAACAAAACATCCCGGCTCTTCTCATTCAACCCTGAACCAAACCGACGTGTAACACTTTTGAGAAATTTGAGATATTTTTTTTTTGCTAACTGTCGCTTCATCCGTAAACCAGCCAACTTTTACGCATCGTTCTTGACGCACGGAACAGATAAATGTGACCCACTGACCCAGATCGGTGCTAATAAACTACTTTCAAACAAAAAACGGGGGGAAATGTTTGTTTCTTTGTATTCTCTCTCTCGCCCAGCTGAGCTCGCTCGGTCTTTTTCTGTGTTTACCATTCCTCCCTTCACTTTGCACTCTCGCATGCTGCAGGACCGCTCGTATTGTTGGGCAGAGTGATTGGGGTTTCTGTACAATCTCCCGTGACCAATGAGCGGGGTGCTGTCAGGGGTAACCACATCTGTCAGCCGTTCTTGGCCAATAAAGAGCGGAGCGAGGCGGACCACAGGTGCGCGCCTCTGCGTCCCCTTGGCACAGCGCCCGGGAGATGCTGGAGAGAGACGCCTTGCTGCCCCGTGGCGCAAAAGAGTTACTGTCAAAGGCAGCCTCCTTTTAACTCCGGCTATCACTCTGGCTCCGATAGTTATGGCGACCGCAACGTCCAACCACTACAGCGTCCTCAGCACCCCCAGCAGCGCGCCGCCGCCTCACTCGGAGTCCGGGAGCATGCAGCAGGCGGCAGTGTACAGGGACGCGCACACCCTGCTCCAGAACGACTACGGCACGTTACCGGGCGGCGGACATCCCCTCAGCCACGCGCACCAGTGGATCACGGCGCTGTCTCACGGTGACGGCGGGGCTCCGTGGCCGTCCAGTCCCCTCGGAGACCAGGACGTGAAACCCGTGCTGCGCGACAGTGACCGAGAGGAGCTGCAGAACTCAAGCAGTCTGCAGCAGCAGCAGCAACAACAGCAGCAACAGCAGCAGCAGCAGCAGCAGCAACAGCAACAGCAGCAACAGCGACACCCTCACCTAGCGCACCAGCAGGCGCATCACGACGCCAGAGCATGGCGAACCAGCACAGCCACCACGCACATCCCCGGTATGGCGACATCTGAGGGCCAGAGCCTGGTGTACTCCCAGTCCGGCTTCGGTCTGATGCCGGGGGGAGAGCAAGGGGGGATGCACCACCACCCCCTGCGGGATGAGGACCACCACAGCCACAGCCCGCACCTCAGTGAGCACGGAGGCGGCCCCGGGGCCCACCAGCAGACTCTGTCACACCATCACCAGCACGGGGGCCATCAGGACCAGTCGGACGAGGACACGCCGACCTCCGACGAGTTGGAGCAGTTCGCCAAGCAGTTCAAACAGCGGCGCATCAAGCTGGGCTTCACCCAGGCGGACGTGGGACTGGCTCTTGGGACGCTCTACGGGAACGTCTTTTCTCAGACCACCATTTGCAGGTTCGAGGCGCTTCAACTCAGCTTCAAAAACATGTGTAAACTCAAGCCCTTGTTGAACAAGTGGCTGGAGGAGGCGGACTCCACCTCGGGGAGCCCCACCAGCCTGGATAAAATCGCAGCACAGGGGAGAAAAAGGAAAAAGAGGACCTCCATCGAGGTGGGCGTCAAGGGGGCTCTGGAGAGCCATTTTCTGAAATGTCCGAAACCGGGAGCGGCGGAGATCAACTCCCTGGCGGACAGCCTGCAGCTGGAGAAGGAGGTGGTGAGGGTTTGGTTTTGTAACCGGCGGCAGAAGGAGAAGAGGATGACACCCGCTGGGGGACAGCTACCGGGAGGAGAGGACATGTACGGGGACACCCCTCCTCACCACGGTGGACAAACTCCCGTGCAGTGACCCCCCACCCTACCCCCACCCCTCCCGTTCCCGGGATAAAAACACGGACCGCTTACAGAGGTGTGATTCCGTCCCTGTTTGTTAGATTCTCTGTGCCGGATCGCTCGGAACTGGACCTGAGCCAGGCTCGGTGTTTGTTGGACCCACGGACACACACGGTGCGGAAATACAGTCAGTGGCACTCAAGCACTGAAAATACGCATAGCAGAGAACCGTACGGAGAGCTTTCATGCCGCGGAACTGCCGCTCTCATCGGGATCCGGCTGGTGTGTGCAAACCAAAAGAAAGACCGAAAAAAAATACACAACAAAAAACAAAAACAAAAAAATCACGCCCGACATTGTTAGGAAATGCTTTTGTATACCTTCTACCAAGGCGCCGGTGTGTCATCATGTCATGTGTCATTAAAGGCAGAGTGTGATGTGGACTCCGGCTGTCCGCAGGGGGGAGGGGGGGTCTAAAAACAAGCTGCGGGCATGATGTTAAGTCGCAGTCAGTGTGGGTAAATAAACGCCATCTTTCCATCATAACAAAAGCAACAGGGGCTCTGAGAAGCTTGTGGCAACAGAGGGCTGAAATGGCAGACACCTGCTGTACAATGTTTTAAAGGAAAGCCAATACCAGCCTATTATTATTATTATTATTATTATTATTATCATCATCATTAATATTATTATACGCTGTATCGATTGTGCCACTTCTACAATTTATAAATAAATTAATTATAATATAACATTTAATATATATAAATACTATAATTAAACATTTTCTCCGGCTTGATTAATTCTCTTACCTTACTATCCATCCTAAACAACATCAATAATAGTAATAATAATGATCAAAAATCAATAAATAATGGTAATAGTAATAATAATAATAAAAATGCTATAGAGACTGAGTGTTGGTTTACTTTAATGCTTTTCTTTCTGGGCGCCTGTTTACAGTGTTTTGCTGTTTATTATGTTATTTCTGTACTTTTCCAAAAATGCTGTGAGAAGAAAGACCGAGACTGTCCGGCTGGAACACTCAAAGCAATCCAGCCCATTTTGCCTTCGTTTCATAAGAAGAAGAAAAAAAAATTACAAAAACGCATAAAAAAAAAAAAAAAACAGCGACAAAACAACGACATAAAAAACGAGTTTTAAAAAACTGAGAAAACTTAAAAAAAAAAAAAAAAAAAAAAAAAAAAAAGAAATTTATCCTGGTACCAGCTCTGGCCTCAATGGCTATACTACTACTGTATGACTCATTCATTCACTGAGAAGAATATTTGTGGGATGTATCTCCATTCGTTTTTGTATGGCTTCGTTCGTTTGTTTGTTTGTTTGTTTGTTTGTTTGTTTGTTTGTTTGTTTGTTTGTTTGTTTGTTCGGTTTTCTCTGTCAGTCTGTGCCAAAGCACAAACACAGACACGTGTTCTTGTGCCACTTTAATCCTGTGACTAATAACCTGAACTCATGGTGGAGGGTCGTGTGGTGGGAATCCACCAGTTTTTGGAGATTTATTCTCTGACTGAAATTCAAAGAAAATATAGAAACACGAATCCAGCTGAAGGGTGGAAGTGGCTGGAGAGAAAATATTACATTTAAAGAGATTCTTGTTGTGGATTTTAGAGGGTATCCATTAGGCGTTTTACCTTTGAAAAACTTCCTGAATAGGCCTTGAGAGCAATGTGAAACCAAATGCTCTCCCTACTTTTTTTTATTATTTCATCCTCAATCAATCAATCACAATTAAATATAGCAATATTTTAAGCAATTTTTTTACTCATTCGCCCTATTTGATTTTGATTTGATTTTCTCCAACAATTTTCACTTTAATCCTTCAGCTGAATTTCAGTTTCTGAGGTGGAAAGAAAAAAAGAAAATCAACAAAACCAAAACAAAATCGCATTGACCTGAAATCTGTGATCAAACGAAGAGGGGAGAAAAAAAGAAATCTACGATTGCACAATTTCTATATGCTTTTTGTCATTAAATCGTATTTGTTTTCTACGACACTGCAGTCTTTGCACGTTTGTTGAGCTTCAGGTAAAGCAACAACTGGCAACAAGCTTTGTTTGTTTGGTTGTTTTTGTTTTTGTTTTTGTTTTTTTTTTGGGGGGGGGGGGGCATACAGGCTCACACTGTAATTATGAATTTCTTCAATCCGTCTCTGTTACTTCAAACCGTCCTTTTGCTGTGTCGGTGAAGTGCTTCCTGCACTGATATTGTGCTTTGGGGAGATAATCCGTGAAGATGCTCAGACAGCCAATCAATGGCCTAAAATAAAAAAAATAATGTTAATAAAAACAAACCAAAAACCCCTTTAATAATTATTAATATTTGACATCGGGCTAAATATGAAATCTAATTGACAATAATGACGAGCCGTAATTTAGGATATCAAAACAATTAAAACCTTTGTGTTTGCAAAGAGACACACGCCAGGTCTGCGTATGCTGTAGCACAGGCAAATAAGGCCTAACTGCAGGTGTAGGACAGTGGTGCAATATAAACCTGAGTTATTAGTGTTTCATATACGATCTGGCCTTTATTATACATCATAAAATGCTTGTAAAGATGTCCTATGTATCATTTTGATGTCCTTAGAAACATATGAATTATACTAGAAATACTAATATTTGTGCATACACGTATAATAATGAGTAATTGTGTTGTTTTTTTGTTTTTGTTTTTAGAAGACAGAAAGGCCTATAATCGGAGGTATAAATTCAAACACCTTGTTACAGACTTGTGAGTATACTGTTGGAGGGATGTGAATTGTTTGAATCAAGGTTTCTTCGTGTTCAGCACATCTCTGTCGTTTTGGATGTCCTCATCTCATGTCTCATGTTTTCTGATCAGAAGCTTGAACTCCGTCATTGGCCAAGTCAGGAACAGTGCTCTGTCTCCACCTAGTGGATTTCAAATCAGCCTCAGGATTTGATGCCCCCCCACAGTAAAATCCACACCATAGTTAGAGGGGGACCATAGATAGGATTTTTCTCTGGGATTTTACAGTTTCCCATCCTGAACAGAGTCAATATTAATAACAGACATGCTATCAGTCTAATTCTATTTGGAGACCCAGTATTTTATTCTGAACATCTCCACTAGCATTTGATTTCTGGCAGTTGAAGGAAATAACATTTTCTATTTTACAGTTGTGCAATTTGAAAGTAATTATCCTTGAAAGTTTCCCTGAAAATAAAAATGTAATCTTGCTCCAATCAAAGGCGAAATAGAGACCAAGCTCAGATATTTGGAATGAGATTGGAATTGAGTAAGTTGTGTTGAATTTTCAGGCTGCCGTTGATTTTTTTTTTTTTTTTTTTCCCCAGACGAATTTCTTTAATGTGAATGCTCCATGTAAATAAAATGTGAAGAAAATATTATTGAAAAGCAAAGCTATCAAAATCCAAATAATTAAAAAGATTCAAATATTTTTTCTAAAACCACTTCCTATGATTTCTGATGTTTATCTTCACCCTCCACATAACTAAAGGCTCTTTCATTATATTTCAAATCAAAAAAATATTTAATTTAAATCTATCAAATCTCAATCAAATCTCTAAACAAATGAAGACAAATGTTACAATAATAACAAGCTGCAGTTTCTTTTCACAACGTTGTTGTTTCATGGTTTCCTCTCAATATCATGACTCTGCCAGGCAAAAAGAGAGCCGTTTGAAAAGGTAAAGGGAAGAGGATGTTCAGATTTGTGTGTGTCTGTGTGCAGTTGTGTTAAACCAGGTCTAAACCCAGCTCTCTGGAGGACCTTGTTCCTGGATTCTGTCTTATCAGCAGGCGACCATCTGCCCTCCTCCTGGCCCTCACACTCCTACAGGCATCCTCTGCATTATTCATAATTTTACACACACAAACACACACACACACTCACACACAGAGGCACATTCACTCCTCCTGCCATACAACATCCCACCTCACACAATGTGCATACAGCTACATGTTACACAGTGACACACACACGATTGCTACCTCCAGCACTGTTTGCCATCTCTGACTCACCAGAGATGGTTTATACTCTGGTGTCATTGTCAGCCTTCAATTGTCTCCTCTGTCTTGTGTGAATGGGATCTCACAGGGATCCAACACAATGGTGACAGAAATGCAACCAGCCAAAGTCATCGCATATCAGCCATCAGTCCACGACTGTTTGCCTCTCTCCCTTTTCATGCTCCTTTTCTCGCCCCAAACCAGGACTCTGTCTCTACAGTGGTGCTCCCACGACTTGCCTTTTCTCTTCCCCTGCCCTCCTTTTTACTCTGTTTCTCCAAAGCTCCAGCATGAGCACAAAGAAAAGGGCAGAGAGCTAATCCTTCTGCATTGTTGGGTGGGCTTAGTATTGTCGTATGGCAGCAAGCACAGAGGGAGAGGGATTATGAGACAGATATATGCCAGAATATAGCCACCTCTGAATGCTGATGCTGAGCAATTTCTGATTTTTCTTTCACAGCGTAGCTCTGATGTCAACCCTCACCCGTACTCCAAATAACCGGGACAAAAAAAACAAGAGGAAAATACCGCAGCTATATTTAATGAAATATTATGAGTAATCCATTGTCATACAGCTTTTCATCTCCAGGTATGATACATTCGTGATCTTTTTTTTTTATGTAACAGAGCATTTTCTTTAAGGTCATCTTCGTATATTCATTTGTATTTCTTATTTACAGTTTGATGATATTCCACAAGTGTTTCGGAGCACACGACACCAAGAGACTATGCTATATGGCTTCTACAGTCTATAAGCAGAAATCTCAATGGGAAAGTGACACACACAACACGGCTGAGCCCCGACCCTTGACCTTTAACTGCTGAGGAACACTGAGACGGCCCACAGACAGTGATCTGGAAGAACTTCTCAATTTTTCCTGTAATGGGTGAGTTTTTACAACAGGGAGTGAAGACATTGATCATCAGCCGGACAGCAGGAGGGCTGATCTCATCCCACTCGCGGTCAGTTGTGTATTTTTTTTATCTCTATTCTGTGTGTTCTGTGTGTTTTTACAGCAAATGGGGGACACCAAACTGCTGTAATATAGGACATAAATTTCAACATTTACCAAATTACATCTCAAAACATGGACAAACATGCAATCACAGCAATGACTGCCTCTGTGAAAGTATGCAATTTCTTCAGTGTCAGCAGAGGATCTACATTATTGCACTCATACTACAGATCAATGAATAAATCAGTTTGATAGAAATTCTCAGCCAGGGAACAAAAACATGTATACATGAGAAGAAAAATGCATAATAATAAAAAAAAAATTACATATTTTAATATAATATTGTTTTTTATTCAAGCACATCCTGTATGATAACAAACATAAAATAAATAGGTGATAAATAGATATGACATATAGAAACATAAATCATATGCTGGCACTAGTAGAAAGTAAACAGATTTAGGAGTTGGTTTTCATAAGGCTGAATCTGACTATTGATTAAAGAAGGCAAGAATATCCAGGCAAGGGCTTTTAAGACACAAATCAAGATTCAATTTGTTCTGTTTCAGACTGTTATTGTACTGAAATTTACCTGTAGCACACTCCCACAAATACAGACCCAGGTATCCCCTGTTACAGAGGAAAATGCTCATTTTTACTGTCATTAAATCATTAAATTCAACATCATGGTCCTACTTAAACAGCATAAAAGTGCTTTAATTACATTGCAGCCGTAGTCCCATTTGTTAAGTTCTATATTCCATTTATCCAGTCATTATAGCATCATATTTTCACTTCTCATTTCACAAATACAGCTACATGATAATGCTACATGTTTTAAATTCAACACAACTTTCATCTTCACAAGCAGAGCCAGACAAGTACTGGATCTTTGAGGCCAGATAGTTGTTCATATTTGCGAGTTGATAATAATGGCCAGGTTTTCTTGTTTTAAAAATCTTATCCCTTCATTTTGTTATCCAAGAAATTTGGATGACAAATGTTCTTAGTGGAAGATGTAGTAGTTAAAAAAATTAAGACATTATCTACAAGATATTTTTGGTATTTCTCTGCTGCAGCTTCTTGATAATGATCAGGCCGACGCTTTTGAACAATTTAAGCAATTTTAGTTTGGTCCAATTTATTCCAATTCAATTTTGATTCAATTTGACCTACAAATTTGCAATGTTACCTGATAACAAGCCATGTTTACAGCGCTGACCTCTGAGGTGACAGGGAGCAGGAGAGTCTATAATGGAGGGAGCTATAGTAGCTTATTAACCTTTACCAACCCTATCTGTTGGAGTACAGACGGCTCTGCAACAGAGATGTTACGAGACAGGAGTCAGTTCGTGGGAGCTGCTGTGACTGACCAGTGCCATTGATTGATCACACCACCAAATTTCAGGAGCAAAATCTTCCAAAAAAGACATGTAGATTACTTGAACTGGACCATTTATATACATGATGTATATTGGCTGAGTCAGTAAATGACAGCCCGGTAAGGATTCCTCTTAATTTCAAACATAAACAATAACTGAAGTTTGGCCAAGAATAAGAAGCAGCAGCATCATTATAACTACCACACTTTAACAATTACCAAATATCTTTCTTTGCCAGACAACCACCATTACTATTACCTAAATAAACCCTCAGGCTCAGCTGTGAATGCTCATCAGTGCGTCATCATTCACACAGATGGCGACTCAGCCATGAGCACAAAGCACATACTGTATATCCGTTGCTTGCAGCCTTAATGTGCATTTGCTGAATGACAAACACACATAAAACCTGCCCCTTACCACAACACACCACAAATACCACAAAGCCTCGCAGAAAATGAAAGATGAATGCAGTGGACCTGTGTCTGCTCCCTTATTGCTTTACATAATGTCTTCTGAGCTATGCATCATTTTGACATATGCCATCTGACACAGAAACTCAACTAATCCATCGGCTGCATCTTCACCGTCTTTGTGTGGCTGATTTGACTTCAGAGGCACCAGGAAAAAAAAGAAAAAAGTTTCACAAAATGAAACTTAAAGAGGCCAGCAAAGAATTGTAGATGACAATATCCATATGAAGTGTAAAGGTAAGTTTTTTTTGTTTGTTTGTTTGTTTTTTTTTTTTGGGCACGAGCCAGCCATGCACTTTCATTGAGATTATATATCTATATTTTATCTATTTCTACATGATTGTTTGACTCGCTGTTAATGCTTGAACGCATGTAAAATGTCTATCTGACCAAAGGTTATTGTCCTCAATGACAATGCTAACAACTCAGGAGGCTAAAAATGCGCGTTGTCACATTGTCATCCTGATGTTGGACAAAATGAAAATCATTTGGCAAAATACGTGTCTCATTCAGACGAAAGAGACTTCAAAGTGCTTATGGCAGAACGCAGTTTACCATCCATTGTCCTCCATTAAATTTTACTGCACTATTTAAATATGGGCAGCGGGCATGACTCCCAGCTTTGGCGAAAGACACGCAGAGGAGGTCATAGTGTTCTTCATACAGACCCTTGAACAGCAGATTGGGGATTCATGGCGACTACTACGAGACAGCTTGGCCACTTGTGTCCAACATATTCAGGATTTTATAGAAGAAACACCAAAATATTTTTACACCATATGACAGAAGGGATGACTTTATGTCTGCAGGCTATCTATACTATTTATACTCACGTAGAATCAAATATTCTATCTATTGAATCTGAGAATCAGATCCATCTATATATTTACACTGAACTGTATTCATTCACACAAATCTTGTACAGTTTCTCTACGTGTCAATGTCATATCAATACAAGGCGTTTAAGGGTTCAGTTGAAAACGCACAAGGCTGGGTGGTGCAGGTTGCTACGAGGGGAAAGCAGGGATCTCACGCACACGTAGTTGCCAAGGTTGCGGCAACAGGTAGGTGATAGGTAGAAGGTTGTGACAGCAGTTGATGTCCACCATGTGGAGTTTCTCAGCAGCAGCGTCATTTACTCCTGATTTTCATGCTTTTAATTGGAACTTTTCGGTTTTTTTTCCCTCTTTCTCTCCTTCTCCTTTTTCTGCTGCCAATTTTTTCCTCTCTCATTATTATTATTATTTTTTTTTAAATCTACGCCTCACTGCCTTTGCTTCTTCAGCAATCATTCATCCACCACAGTGCACCAGTTGCACCTCATCGCCCTACACTTCTCCACCAGCACAGGCAACAACAGACATACTCCCTAGTTAGTTCCTGAAGTAGGAATCAGGAGAGGTAGGGAGCATGTGTGCAGGTGGGATGCAGCACCCTCCTGTGGTCTGTGCATTTGTAGTGTGTCCTGTAAGTGTACACTTTGTCAACACTTCAGCTGGTCTATTTCAGAGCACTCTGTGTCCATGTCGGAGTCGTACAGCGAGTGGCCTGTAGGGTCGCTGTCAGGTGATGGTGGGTCCTGTGGTGTGTGAGTATGCGGGGTGCCTGTGTGTGTATTGTCCTGGAAAGTGTCTGTGCGAGAGTAAAGACCCAGATCAGGGAGTTTGGACGGTGAGTCGCTGCCTTCTGAGATGTCCTTGTAGCAGAAGTCCTCCAGGTCCACGAACCACTCGGGCCAGAATCGCCGGCGGATACGCTCACAGTACATGGCCAAGTTGATCAGCTCGCCTGGGGTTTTAAATATTAAACATTCCATCTTATAAAAGGGGAAAATGTTCTCATTTTCTTTGTCTACTGTCTGTCTGTGATACTAAATGGAATATTTGGATATTTTTCTCTTTTCTGACATTTTATAGAGCTTAAAAATAATCAGTTAACCAGCCCAATGGACTATAGATGAATCAACAATGAAAGTAGCCTTTAGCTTGAGGCATAATTAACTCTAATGGCTGTGAAGAAAGGAGGAAAAAGCCCTCTGCATATCACAGCTTTCTGTAAATAAACCCAAAAGCCTGCATGCAATGATCCCTCCTCCAATTTGATTTAGTCACCTTTAATTAGCTGTTCTGGGCGTGTTCCGGGAAGCGTCCACATAGCAGGAGCCAGGTGACTGAACACTGCAGCATCTACTGTTGAAAGTTTAGAGCCCATGAGATACTTCTTATCACCTAAAACAGCACAGAGAAAAAAATATGTCAGGTAAAAATAGAATCGTTGTGTAAGAATGCTCTGCCTCCAGCTGTCGGGAAGATTTCATGTGACTGGACTCATGAAAGTCAAAAATGTGTGGACTGCAGACTTGCTTGACCAAAACTGATACGGGATGTTGACTGACTGGGAGCTTGAAACAGAAAACAGGTGGACCTGACTGCTCTCTTTTATAAATATCTGGATTTTTCTAGATATTTCTCTCCTCTGAATAGATTTCTCTTTCTTTTTGAAATCTCACAACATAAAGTAATGGGCTGTAGTATTAAATATCACCACAGGAGGTCAGTGTGTAGCTGTCCTGCTCTGCCTTGTATATACACTTCTTGCAAGTGTGAAGAGATTACAAAAATTGTCACAAAGTTTCCCAAATACAAAGTCTAAAGTATCTTTTTGACATCTAAGTGGACTATGTACTGTAAATCCAACTACTGAATACCTGCATATATGGTCAAGTCTAAGATGGCTGAGTTGTTTGAGTTAACTTGTGCTCTTATTTTCAGAGCTGCACTCAAAGCCTCTGCTCCCCCAGTGAGACACAATAAAATTCACAAATACAAAGAGTGTAAATTCCTCAGTAAATAAAAAAAAAAAACTCGGTTTGTCACCTAGCAGTGTGGCCAGGGTGCGCATGTCCTTCTCCATCAGAGCGTAAACCTCCTCCTTGGAAAACCGCCCAATCCCGTGCCCGTACATCTCCCTCTTAACAATCCCGCCGGTCAGGTGACTCAGGATCCACTTGAGCAGGTCGCTCATCGGACCGCTCACGGACAGCATCTTCTGCGTCTCCTCCAGGTTGTCCACCCACTGACAGTAAGCAATAGTCCTGTCACACATATATACATACATTTGTAAGTAATGGATGTGTCATGCTTGCTTCAAAATTTTCCATAAAATAAGAAGGGAAAAAAACTGTACATATGAATACAGTAAAATAAGAGGAAAAAAATTGCACACTATTAATCAATATACAGCAATGGCACCAGTACAAAACAAAATAACACTGCTGGTCCCTCACCAGTAGAAATGTTCCTCGACCATTTTCGTGATGGCGCGGGACATGGCCCTCTCTTGCGGTGTCAGGCTCTTGTTAAGGCTCACACCCAGCCGCTCTTCCAGGAAGTCGATGATGAATTCTGTGCCACACACCTGCTCCTTGTTGTACTCGATCCATGGCATCTTTCCTTGTGGTGAAAGCTTCCCATCAAAGTAGTTCTGCAGGGAAAAGGGGTTCAGAAAAAGCAGAGGGGGAGAACAACGTGATAAAGAAGACAAGAAAAAAAGGTGTAACCTAAAATGGAATAGAAGAAATGGTTGGTGATAAGTATTAGGTGAATTAAATTGTAATTGGATGAAGAGAAAGCATTTAATGGAAATTTTAATTATCCCTTGCACAACAGCAGACAGCGGAGAATCTGTTTGACAATAATTAACCACAGCAAAAATAATTACAGCAAAAGAAGAAACAACTGATTTTTCCACCACACACACACAAAAAAATGCACTTAAAGCTCAATTCTGGACATCTACTTGTAGAGAGTTGAAGTAGTAGTGTTTAATCAAATGCTTTACCTGGTAGGGAAGGTCAACCATGCGGAGGTAGGTCTCCAACTTAAGGCAGAAAGGCGACAGGGATGGGGCGCCAGTTTTGGGCCTTGAAAACTGGTGGAGTATGATGGCATCTTTAGAGTCCAGCTCTTCTTCCTTTCTGTGTGGAAGAAAGCATGACAAGGCTGCACGTCAAGTAGTAGGAAAGGCTTGTGAAGACAAACTGTGTGTAACTGTGTGTGTATATACTTGCATGGGTAATGTAGGAGAGACATAGCTGTGTTCACAGTCACGTTATGCTTAATTTACAGTTAGTTCACACTGTGTTAACCATTCAACGTTAGGCTTTGATGTTATAGTCGGGGTTCCAATTGATCTTGAGGGTATGCTTTTATTAAAGTAACTCTGGACTACCAGCAATAGCAGGCACTTCACTGACCTGTCGCCAGAAAATTATCTGATTCATTGCATGAGAATTGTTTGTGATGGTTTAATTATTTTGTGTGATTTTGTGTTTTTCATAATCACGTTTTCAGTTATTTCACTTCTCGTGTTCACATGTCGAATATTCCAATAATAAATTGGTGTTTAATCAAATTAACTCTGATGTAGTATTCCATTATTGGTGTACTGGTTGTGCGGGACTTAATTGGAAATTAAAGCAAAGCACATACACATTTCAATTAAGATGATTTTTTCCTCTCAGCTGCACAGTTTAGGTAAGTTTCCAGGGCATGAATGGAAGCACAAAAACAAGTCTATGTGTATGGACTTGGACTGTTACCTCTGTGGGAGCCATTTTTAAACCACGATAGTGGGGACATTGCAGCATTGTGAGGACATTATGGTCTTTATCACTTCTCAGACGTGTAACCTTAAATGTAAAACATTAAGGTTGGAAATAGGAATTCACGCATTTGTGAAGGTTAAACAAGAGCCCAAACAAGTGTAAACAGACAAGCATTTGTGTGTCTGTGTGGGTATAGGCTATCAGAAGATAACTCAAGTGGTTGGGATTGATTGAATAAATCAAATGATCTGCATCAAATGCTCTCTGAGTGGCCCCTGGGCTGTTTGTCCTGGCTGAACGCACATTGCTCTGTCACAATAACAGATAAGCTCTTATGAAAGATTACTATGTATTCATAAAAATAATATCGGAGATACAAAGCTACTTAAAGGTCCAAGCACGAGACCAGCAATGGCAACAAATTCACGTGGGCACAATGCAGAATTATAGGGAGCTGTCCTCTGTGAGCGGTGCTGAACCGTGGAAAAAAAAAAAAAACACAAGCCGAGAGCAGAGGAGCTGTCTGTTCTGCTGTGGTGCTGAAGTGCCCGCTCACTCTAACGAAGGCACGTTTAATGGGATCATGTCAAGAATGCGTTGCTCTTTGATACAAAGGAAAGTGCATGCTGGCTTTATACACGGAGAGAGAGACAGCTGCAATGTTTCACTGCACAAACAACAGCCAGGTGGATTCTGCATCAACAGCGGCTGTGTACTCCAGAATGTCGCTGCTTGTCAGTAAATGCAAACATTTACATTCTGACAAATAAGAGTTTTGAGTGCATTAAAGCGGTTCCAAGTTGTTTGCCCTTCCTATGACTTGTGTTGTGATTTCAAGCGTCCTTCTAGACTGTGTTGTTGTAGCCGCGGGCCTGGACTGCAGGTAACCCGAGACTCTGAATAACCCCCATCCCCGACAAAGAAAAGTCAATAATAATGAATGAAAGTAGGATTATAACTGTCACATTATCTTTTGCTTTACAACTTCCACCTCCGGATGTGGCGTTTGGCTGTTTACATTAGAGGCTGTAAAAGGATTTTCCTTCATAACTGCAGTGCTTTGCTCTGAGGTCTAACGCCGGACATGTTTATGAAAGCTGAATTGGGAAGGGGCGGGGGGGTCAGAATAGAGCAACAAAAGGTGAAGCTACATACACATCATGTCGCCTTGTCCTTGAAACACAGACAAATGAAAGTGACCTGCTGTCATAGTCTGCAATGTAACAGGCCTTCGGGCTAGGAGAACAACCTCTCAAACAAACAACACGGGATGTGAGTCGTTGCCATGATTAGAAGTGTTTTTGATTGGCTGACTCCAGAATAACAGACACTGCAGGGTGTCACTCGCGCCATTAATTCATCAAAATAAGCCAAAAAGACGGAAACCTCCTGATGTGTATGTTTGTGAGGAGGAAGATGGCTGGGGGAGTATGCGTGGGGTGGGGGCTTCGTTACATCATAGCCCACCCACTCACGATTCCTTATTTTCCCCTGTCTGCGCTCTCACCCTCCCAACCTGACGAGATTAAGTAACACCAAACCCCTGAGAAAATACAGCTGACCTGGGAGATCCGGACTGATCCACAGAGCCCGCCCTGGCCCAGGAGCCCTGCAGCTTCTGTGTTATTAGTACCTGATGGCCAGCAGTTCGTGCAGCAAATAAGCCGCGGCAGCCAGCAGAGCGCCCCCGGTCAAATACAGCGTCTTCCGCCACCACGAGTCCGAGCCCAAAGCTGACATGATCCCGCCGTAGTCCTGCAGTGGGTAGGCGATGATGTACCCATAAAACGAGAGCTGCTCATCAGAGCCCAGCAGGCCGGAGGAGAAGCTCTGGTTCTGGCCAAGATCAACCACACACGACCGCGTCCAGGCGTACCCGACGCGCCAGTACATGCTCTCCGTCTCCGGCCACTTTCCGCCTCACTCCGGCAGCTCGGGGCTTCAGCGGAGGCTTCATGGGTGCCGGGGGCTGCGGCTGGAGGGCGACTCACGGAGCAGTGGCCGACTGGACACAAGCGTCCCGCCCGGGGCTTGTCCCCGCTGCGGGGTCGACATCCTCCGCAGCCAGCTCGGAGCTCCCTGGTTGTGGCCTCCCCCGATGTCACTATCAAGTCAGACAAAAGAAACAACACAGCGTCCGGTTACACCTTACAAAATAAAAGAGGCTGCAAGGAGAGTGTTTTTGAAACATTCTTGGGCAAATGCCAAAACAAACACAAGCAGATAAATACGAAAGGGAATATTATTTGTTTTCCACATAGACACACACGGCCCAGACTGCACAGGGGAATAGCTGTAGCTGAAGTTATAGTTTGGAGATAAGGAAAGGGATGAGAGCTTATCGAAGCAAATAAGGATTTCTTTGCACAAACTAGCGCAGTAATTGCAAGCTTACATTGGTACATGTTGTTGAAATTGTCGCATTCCATCTAATGTAAACGGTCACATATTTTATTTTGACGGAGACATGCCGTGGTTTGGAGTACTCTTTCCGCTGCTCTCTGCAGGCTTCATGCAGCCAGTTCCAATGGTACAAAGTCCTAGAGGCAACTACTCTTAAATATATCTAATGAGAATTTCCGAACATGAACCATAAACAAGGACCAGTGTGTGGTTGATTTGTTCATCTGTTCCTTCTCACCTTAGCTGTCTGTAATTGAAAGTAAAGACATTATGGCAGTGTGTGTATATATATATATATACACACAGACAGACTTTGAGTGACTTTTGCAACATGCTAGAATATTCCCCTAAACTCCCAAGAGATTGTGTCAATGCCGCATAACAGCTTGAATAAAAGTCCAATGACCCCCTTTCTTTTTCACTTTATACATTTTATTACCGTAATTGATCCTCCAAAGCAAAACAAAAAAAAAAAAAAAACACATTTTCAAGTAAATACATTTTGGATTTTTTTTTTTGTTTTGTTTTGTTTTGTTTAACATCAGTATTTGTAGGAAAATTCACATAATGTGGAACCTTTCTATTTCCAGGCCCATTTATGTAACAGATGGAGCTTGTCAAACGGTATGAAAATGCCAGAAAAGGGCCAGATGGAACCTGAATTCTCTTCTTTCTGCTCTCTGGGTAGAGGAAACGTGGGGTGGCCTTAAACAAGATGTTTTTGTCCTAGTGAAAGTGGCATCCCTGTAAGGGACAAACCATGGGGGGCGGGGGGGGGGCAAATCTAATTACTACAAACACATTTACCCCTAAAATACATTTTACAATTTACCTGAACAGGACAATGTGCAATTATGAAGGGTATTCTCTGTAACCAGCAGCTTTTATTTTATAAGGCTTTCAAGCACCTTGTTTGACTACGACCACACACAGCTCCCACCGTATTACATCACAAAAATATAGGCATCTACAGGTATATGCATACATATATCGTCACAAATCAATGATTAAATAGATGACAGACAGCAAATAGAAATAAGAATGTACAATACAAATTAAAAAACGAAAGTTGAATCAAAAACCGCTTTACACAAGACATTATTCTACAACTAAATCAGGATAAATGAACAAATAATCACAATAAAAAGAATAAAACTTTGCAGCAGGCAAACTAATCATTACAGTGAAACCAACAGGGGCTTTTTCATCTGAAGCCAAAATACGAAGCTAAACTCCTTTAACAAGCAAAAATGGGAACGATAATAAGTGAATAGAATTATATGGATATTTACAACAGACAGGAGGGAATGGCAGGAAGGAGGCATAGTTGTCATGATTCATAAGAGTAAATTCAAAGACCTAATTTTTTACCTTAAAGAGGAGCCTCTCCTTGATCTTATCCCACCAGGGTTCATGATTAACCATCAAAGGACAGGAGTATCCAATCAATTCACAGTTGTAGTCGGTGCTAACAAGTCAGATCCGCTCTTTAAAACTCAAGATCAAATTATTTAACAGAGAGGACCACTGTACTATATAGTCCCTGAGGAATGAAACCCCCCCAGGCTGGCTGCTCACATGATGTACACATACAGACTCTCATGCATACACAGTACTTGTGATCAAGTTTTCTTGATTCCCATAGAGGTTTGCATCCAATGACGCGCTCCTCCAGGCTTTTCAAGGATGTCAGGATCATCACAATGATAATCACTCAGTTTACCCAACATTTCCCCGCCCCAGGATGTTCCTCAGTTTTAGTCCATTTCAAGTCAAGAGGCCTCATCCAGATAACCAAGCTGCTGCCAGCGTTTCTATGGCTGCTTGTTCGTTCCATAACCCACATTAATCAGAAGGGGGAGAGTGAAGACATGGGTCTCTGAGTTTGTTCAGCTGAGTGCTTTTCCAAGCTGACATAGCAAAGTTTGTGCTGTGCGATTTTTTTTTTTTTTCCCAAAAAGGTACACTCTTCGTTACATCAACATTATGGATTTCCATGGAAACAGACGCCACACTAAGACTGGCTGTAGGAGTTGCTTTGGTTCCCGTTGGAGCTCTGGTCGCTCTCACTAGAGACAGATCGGTGAGAAAGATGTAAACTGTCATATTGGAAACGCCTGCTCTTTTTCAAACGAAGTGAAGTTAACTAAAATTTGGAGGAAATATAACTTCAGAAACATTTATTCAATAAGTACAAAAAGCACTGATCGACAGGTATTAAACTGTTTAGAACTGACTTCTTGCACATTTGGCTTCAAAGCCATTTAAAAGGCATGAGCATATTACCATTGGACAGTGCAGCGCACAGTTTGCACAGAGTATTTCTTAGGCAAAGGAAAACGCACTGTAAGTCCTGACTCAGCATGACACCAGGAAAATGCAAGGTTATGCTGTTTGAAATTGCTCCTTTGTAATCACTGTATTTTACTGTTTGTACTATTTGTTTAAACAATGAATTAACATATATATGTACTGATTACAACACTCGGGTTGTCATATGGAAACAAATCTAAGATTTACCTATTAGGAGGAGGTTTGGGCTTAGGCATCTTGTTTAGCACAGCAGCTATCTCCTTCCTGTCATCGAAGTTTTTCCACTGGTCGTAGAGCTTTAGGATGACACGAATAATCTCCAGGATCTTAACAGGAAACACACAGAAACACAAGTTAATCATAGCTGACATCCCATGAAAATAAATAGCGCATCAGTGTGAACAAACCAAGGGAACAAGGAGATGACTTTTGCTGCCTTTAAAATTTAAGCAGCAGAACATATATTTAAAGGACATGAGTAGCTTTGATTAAAAATGGTCTTCCTCCTCAAAAAAATGCTAGCGGCAACTTTAATAAGTCTTACTTTATCCATGTCAACGGAGAGCTCTGCAAACCACTGCCTGGCATCTTTCTGTTGCACCACACAGGCAACATGTAGACAGGCTGTAGGCAGAAAAGAGAAAAACTGATAATGTTGCCGTCTAATAAAGCTTTTCATACATCAGTAAATACACTATATGCATATAAAAATACACTATATAGCAGCAATGACAAAATGCAGAGTGACAGCTCTTACCCAGAGCAATCATGAAGGGAGGGTAGAGCAGGCACAAATCTGTCCTGTATGTGTCATTCACTATTCGCCTGGTACAAGCACATGACAGCAGTGATTGAGGCCAGCAACAAAAAAAATAAAAAAAAAAATAAAACACACAGACACAAAAAAAAGCACAAAATCAAGTGTTGTTTTTTTCCTTATACAAATTTCTATCACATAAACAACAAAAACCATTCCACATGTAGTATCATACCAAGCCAGAGGCAGCAGCATGTCCTCCTGCCCCATGTCCTGCACATACTGCAATAGTGGTCTGTAGGGGTGGTACACAATGAGGCAGCAGTCCTGAAATATTGCATACATCACTGATAAGTCACACAGGCACTCAATCAACCCTAAGACAGAAATGAAGATATAGATCTTTTTCTACTCACCATCAACTCCAAAAGGTAGAACTCACATTCCAATATCTGTAAAAGCACAAATTAAATTGTCAGAGCAGTTAAGTGAATTTTGTAATACCTTTGTCCATGCATGCACTGTTGCATTTGACAGCTCATATAAGCAACCTCGCTCCCAATGCTACATCATAGGACAGATTAACATTTGTAAACATTTATACAATCACTGTTGTTGTTGTTAACTACTGCAAAAACTGTAGCTTTTCTCCTTGACACTGATTTCGCCACATGTCACCATCACTCAAATTTATGAAGCGTGGAGAGGGAAATTAAAATTTAGGAGGTGCAGTCCCTTGCTAACTTGTTTTATACTATGTGAGCCGCTCCCTCCTTTTATCACTGCATGGTGGCAGACTATAAATAATAATTAACACAATCCTCTGGACAGGCCAAGTGTTCAGGACAGCCAAGGTGACGTCCTGACAATTCAGTGGAGACACTTGCTAGCACAGCAGCAGAGTTTTTAAATCATATAACCACAAAAATTTGTAGCAGAATCTCAAATTTTGATAGACAATGTGTCAACACTGTATTGCTATTTTGTAATGTAGCACAGCAGTGAATATCTTTTCAGTAGAAGCAGGAAAAAACAACTAGCATATATGCCATTGTGCTAATGTCAGGGCTTTCACTCGTGAGTTACGGACAGTTTATTTTAGTAATAAAAGTAAATCCATCTGTATAAAAACAACTAAATACCAAAAATGTAAACTTCTGTGGCTTTTAGATGTTTTACTCACATGATTCATTCTATAAGGGAACTCTTTTGGGAAGGCATAGGAGAACCTTGTTTTCACTGTTGTAGAGTAAAAAAAAAAAAACAAAAAAAAACAAAAAAACATGTTATTGCAGTAGACAGCACACTTTGACATGAAGTGGCAGTGACATATATATTAAAAAATATATTAATAGTTGTAACTTACACACAGATGTTGCAGCAGAGATCAGCCTGGTATTTGATACAACTCCAAATTCCTGAAAGGACCATAAACAATGAATATTAATAGCAGAAAACGATACACGTGTACTTTGTCCATCTCACCATTTCCCATGGCTCATACGTTCTATTCCTGCTAAAAACAGACTTCCATACCTCAACTTTGGAGGCCAGGAAAACACAAGTCGGAGCCATGAGCACTGGGTCTATACTTTTCAGTGAATACCTGTAAATAATTAGGAAGAAATAGTTACCAAATTTTAAAACTTTAAAAGTGAAAAGAAAACACTTCAAAGCTATCAAGACCCTCAGAGCCGAATGGGGAAATTACCGACTATTGTGCCCACTAGCTTTTAATCATCGTGATGTGTAAAAATATTGTGGCTAATGCCTCTGTGCATTATGATATTCTTTAACTGATATATTGATGTAGCTGACTGAGCAGGACAAGTACAGATATAGTTAGAACCGTTAACTGTAGTTTGGATCTAAATAAGTGACCCTGTATACCAAGTCAGTGGATCCTTATTGATGCTATCTTTGTGATTTTCTGCTGTGTCATAACAAAACGTATATATGGATGTAAATAAAGACGTTGTCATTTATTGTTGAGGTAATGTCCACGCAATGTTGTTTGCCCCAAAGTGACAACATTAAACTATGCAACCTAAACTTATAATCTACGAGATTTAGACATGAATTGCTATATCTAAGTGCCACCTGCTCCTCACCTGGCATAGAAGCGTTTGAAGTAGACAGTTGCGGTTGCAATGACCTGTTGTCGCAGCTTCAGGTGTTCCCCTAAAGCTTGGATCACTGACGGAAGAGATAAAGACAAATTATACAGTTCTACTGTTTTCAAATACAATCTCATGGACACCGGATGGACAGAAGAGGTTCTGTGGTTCGATGTAAATAATGAACAGGTATTTAGCTGAAAGCAGACAAAACAGACACTATTATAAATACCATTGGCAAAGAAGATCTGCAGCTTCCAGTACTCCTCCTCTGTGAGAAACTTCAGGTCCTTCTGTCGCTCTTTCATCAGGTCCTGTTTGTCCAGGACCCACTGAAGACTTTACACATAAAATGCACACCATCATTCAAATATAATCACACACTTGGACTGGTTTGTCAAACTGTGAGCAAGCAAGCTAGCAGGTAGCGCAACATTATTTACTCCACACAGCGAATACGTTACCGTCGTGGAGCAAGGAAACTACAAAAACAAAGAAGGCACAATTGTACATTTTAAAACCAACACGTGTGTAAACGCGTTCCCTGTCTGTTTGTGTATGTCAGTATCGATGTATTTAGAAATAATAAGAGTTACAGATGGACAGCTAGCGATCCCACACAGACACCGCTAGGCCTCACAACAAAGACGGCGATTTACAAAACAAAGACTTAACATGTACAATTTTTCGTAAAAACTCACTAGTGGGAACTTTGCCAGAAGTTTCCCGCCATGTCGCAGAAAGTTGAGGTAGAGAAAAACACTTAAAATGTATTTTTCTTTCCGACAAATAAGTGAACACCGAAGGGAAAGTAGTTACGCTAAGCAGACACTGGAGTAACACTGAAAACTCGCCGGCAGCCCCCGATGAAAGGTTCCGGGATTTTATTTCCGCCTTCGAAGCCTCAACACAAATCTTTCACCCAATGCTTATAAAGACTCGTTTTCATACACATAGCTTCACGCATTAATCATAGAATTAATTAATTATAGAAAAGTTCAGATTCAGGGTGTAAAATATGTGGATGGAGGGAGTTAGTGATTAAATATTTTTGATGTAATGTGCAGTGCTAAGTGTAGTAACGTGGTTTAAAGCACATTACTTGTACATTAGACTTACATCATGTGGGGACAATTTCACAGTGGTAAAACTGGGATTCTTTCAACCGCCCTCAGGTTGGGGAGGTTCAACATTCCTCTGCAATGCTGATAGAAGAGCTGAGGAGGATATAAAGACCTCAGCAAACAAGGTGTCAGTGACCAGTGTTTCTTCATATCGCTAGCATTTTGACCCCCTTTGCCTTCCAGCTTACATGTGTGGTTTGGATCTTCAATGAGGGCCAGGAACTGGAGGCAATGAAAACAAGGAATGAGTATTTGAAAGCTCAGATCTGTGATGCAACTGAGGAATGCCAAAAAGTGGAAAAGGGATGACGTGGTATTGCACTCATTTATTTATACTTGTATATTTTCAGTAAATTTTCCCATGGCAAACCACCTTAAAATAAAAACTCTCATCTCCTCTATATTGTACCAGGAGTGGATAAAAGCATTTAAACAGGATTTTAGGATGACCAAGGAGAAGATGGCTTTGCTGCTGAGGGAATATCAGCAACTAGAAAGTTTCAAGATGGCACAGGAGCTTTCTTAAATTGTTTGGCGACCAAACAATGCAGTAATCTTTCTAAATGCTTCTCCTTTATCAAAGTTTTCAGAGGACAGTTAAAACAGCTGAGGAAACCTATGAAAATAACACACAGGAGCGCACTATCATCATATCCAGAGCAGAACAGAAAGAGTAAAACATATCCCAAATGTTACCACATGGTTATACGGAGCACACCGTATTCTGTCATAGCAATCCAGTTATGCTTTCCCATTTTTTAAAATTTGAGCTAAAGAAACACAGTCTTTACAGATACATTTTTAAAGCGTTAAAGAAATTACACTCTTTGTAAACCTTTGATTTCACAGTTTCAAAAAGAAGTGTCCCAGAAATAGAAAAGTACCCTGTGCAATTAGCAGTACAAAAAAATGGCACCTTAAAGAGGCAACTCTGATAAAGTACATTTTATAAAAAATTGCAATGAAATTAATTTCTTAAAAAAAAAACAAACAAACAAACAAAAAAAAAAAGACCAATTCAGAGACGGATCAACAGCAAATCATCAGTGTTCTAGTGTAATGGTTTGGGTTCATCCCCTACTCCCCCTGCGAGGCGATAAACAGCAAGGCTGACTTCATGTGCGAGTGCATCAGCACTCTCCTAAAACACAAACACAGTACAGACAATAGCATTTATCCACAATAGAATCTGATTCACAGGAATTTTTGGCATAAAGTCAGAGGCAGAAAAATCGACCAGAAAGGATTAACATAAGAGGAAGGTTTCTCACCTGTGTTTCTGCCTCAGCATAAACTCTCACCACGTCCTCTGTACCAGAGGGTCTCACAAAGGAGCGAGCCAGTTTATACTTCTTCACTAAACTGTCAATAGCCTCCTGCAGCCCCGCTGGACTCACTGCCCGTCTCTCTGCATCTGTTGTGTCTATCACTCTGCGGTCTGCCACCTACAGAAAATGAACCATATACAACCACAGCTCTTCATAACTGAATATATACAGCATACTTTTGTGGACCTGGAACAGAGACAACAGATAAAGATTATGTGTTAGACAGCAAGAAAGCAAGACTGGATGGAGATATGGAGAGAATTGAGGCTTATATTCCTCGGTGCAAATTATTATAAAAAACAACAACAAAATCATTTTCCCATAAACATCTTCAAAGAAATACAGGGATTTCTGTGCCTGGTTTATAGAAACCCTGATGGTATATTTTTACTTACCTTGACTTTAAGCTGCCTGTTAGGTAGGTCAGTGTATATAGCATCCCACTGCTGGACAGTCATACCCTTGATGGCTAAGATAGCTTCAATCAGCAGCATGTCAGAAATGGCGTCACCTACAGTCTTTAGAGGGTGAAAAACAAAAATATCATCAATATTAACATTGCTGAAATTGTACTTTCTACTTCTACTTTATATGATGTTGTTTTGCATAAAAGTAGTTCCAGCCATGGAATAATATATGCGAGACCTTTCATGGGACAACATGTATGTTGTGTTTCTACCTGGTTGATGACATTGATTGTGTTCTGCAGCAGTTGAGCTGCTCTCTTCCTCTCGTCATTGGTGTTAGGATCCTGAGTGAGCAGCTGGATTTTTTCTTCAGCTACCTCACTGAACAACACCTACAATAAGCACGAAACAAACACACATGCACATATTTTAAGTCTAAAATTAATAAATTGTATTCATGACATCATATAGAGCAGAGCATTAACTATTATGTTGCAATATTATTGGTAACTTTGCTCGAGTGTGGGTCTGTCTCTGATATACTCACCGTTCCATGGCCATTGGCCTCAAAGTACACACCAATGTCAAACTCCTGAGCTGCATGGTGAAGGTGCTTCACTCCAGTCTTAGTGCACCTCACTATTACCTACATGACAATAGAATATATGAACGCAAACTTCTCGTCATAAATATAACAATGAACAGAATGGCATTTGTGTTTTCTCACCTTCATAGTATCCTCCAGATAGCGTGTCGAGCTACCGTTAGCATAAGCCGTTTGAACCACAGCTATCTTCAAGTCTAAACCCACCTGTATATCCACAAATTAAAAAACATTTATTCAGAGCTTGTACATGTGTGTTTATTTATTGTCATGTGTTTGTATGTGTACCTGTGTAAGCAGCTCCTTAAGGAACGTGCTGATGAGAGTTGCTATCTTATCTCCATCTAACAGGTGAAACTGCCCCTCAGAGTCAGTGTAGTAATAAACTATTCGGTCTGCGTCGCCATCATAAGAGCAACAGCGCTCCCCAGGGCTCATTTCCATACCTTTGAAAAGAAAAGAGGGAAAACAAGGAGAAGTTTTAAATGAAAAAATATTCACTTTCATTTTTACATTTTCAGCAGCTCACCATGTTTTACCTGTTGGAGGTTTTTGCTGCATTTTGACAAAGTCGGCCCCACACTCGTAGTTGAGCTTTCCTTTGCTGCCGTCGTTAAAGACAGAAATCTGCAGCTCGCTCTTCACGTGACTCTCCATCTCATGCAACTTTAGAGCCCCAATGCCATTGGCGCCATCCACAGATAGGTGCTTCTGGTCATCTGTACAGTTGGATGCCTACCATAGAACCAAAGGAAGAAAAGAGTGGATTGCATGTTGAACAGATGAAAAGAAAAAAAAAAAAAAAAAACAAACAAACAAAGAAACACACACACAGAGAGACACAATAGAATACAGTAACTGTGGTCAGACAGATGGCACATCCTGGTTTCTTACATTCTTGATGAGCTGAATGAAAGCCTGGCACAGTTTGCGATAGTATCCTTCCACTGTAGGCTCGCCATATTTCCCCTGGGTGTTCTGACAGCAAACCATGTAGTGGAGCTGTGGGGTGGTCACCAAACCATAATCTGACAGTGCAGATAGTAAGATTTAAAGCCCGACCGAAAGAGAAGGGGACAAGTGAGAAAAGAAAAAGTCATTTTAAGGACCAAACAATGAAACAAACATATTTGAGGGTATAATATCTTAAACTTACCTTTGCTGTGACCACTGAGAGCCAACACTCCATCCAGTACTGCCTGTGAAAGGCTGACACTGCTGCTCCTGAGAATAAAGGACAAATATCGCATTTGAATGAGAAAGATTTATGAACAACTTTTAGCTCAACTGCACTAACTTTTGAGAGAATCTGCCATTTTAATAGAGTCTTATAGTTAGGATATTTCAGGCACAGCATTTTTAACATTTCTATGTGGTATTTTTTTTAGTTTTATTGGGGATTTGAAAAAAATGTGCTTTTCTTGCATCTATAGTATGTCAGCAGAGTAAATATTAACAAATAACAGATTAGTTAGCATTATGTACCTGGTGTCTTTACCCACAAAAACATTAGCCTCCTGGCTCATGTTCACCGTCTCTTTTTCTATAATATCTTTCAGAACTATTAGTAAGTCGTCCTGCTCTGCATTGACCAGCTGGGTAGCGTAGCCCTCCCATTCTGCTGTGACCATGTTTCCCATGGGGTCAATCAACTTCACCCCATTGTCCTCCTACACCAGTGCAAATATAAAGGTACAGGAAAGAGGGTGAATGGGAGAGATTTGATTAGGATTTATTGACTGGATACCAAAAAAAAAGGGAAAAAATGCAAAAGGACAAGAGGCCTAATTCTTGTGGCATGACCTCTGGGTTGTGTGATGCTGTGACCATGACTCCGATCGTTGCTTTGGTCTTTTTGGACCGGAGTGTGGCCAGCAGTCCCGTCCTGAACATGGCATGGTCCAGGTGTTTGGCGTTGGACCTGAATCCAGCAGTGCCATACTGCAGAACCAACCCTGGAGGCTTTGGGTGCTGACTGGACAGCTTTGATACTTCCTGAAACTGGGCCATAACTGAAACATTATGTAGATGAAACAGAGCATTCAGCGTTGGAGAAATTATTCAGGTTAGGGCAGTCAGCATTAACGTATTAATGATTGTTTTGAATATATATATATATATATATATATATATATATATATATATATATATATATATATATATATAAATATATATATATAGATAAGTGAAAGGAGGAAAGGAGGCGTATATAAATATATACACGCCTCCTTTCATTTATCTTTCTGTTACAAAAACATACAGAGAAAATGTGAATTTTTCAGCCAATTTAGGATTGGTGATTAAACAAATCGACAAAATCATTTAACAGCTCTCATTTAGGTCTTTTCTTTTGTAAAAGTATCAACACAAGTTGGCTCAATTTTTCCACTCTTCTGTTTTGAAGGTTAAGAATCAGAGAGAGATTTATGGACACCCCAAAATGAAAAGACTTACATTTTTGCAAATGAGAAACTAACCATTAAAACCTTGTACATTAGGTCAGTAGCTGAGACGATGTGAAGACAAAGGGGAACTCAGTGGCCATCATGTCAGCAAATTTCAATAAAAAGTAGATTGGAGATTGAATGAGAGGTTTACCCTTTCCTACACAACTGAAGACTACAGGTACCATCAAACCCCTTAGGTGTCCCATAGCAGCTCTGATGTGGCAATGCTTCTTAGAGCAATTATTGTTAAATGTTTTTTTTTCTTTTTGTGTCTCTGTATTTTTTACTTTTCTGCATTTGGATCTTTGATAGTGCTTTATCGTTCTGGGCCATTGTTCTTTGTCCCTGCTGCAGAAATGCAGACCACAAAGCCCCGGAGGAACTTTTACCCCTGTACAAGTTATTGGACATCAGTTCTGGGAAAATTAAAGTTTTGGGAGTTGTAGGTGTGACTGAACGTTAAGAGTGTTTTAGTGATGAATCATCACTAAGAGAAACCCTAACAGCAAAGACGCAAGATGTATATTCCGGAAAGTAAACACATTTTTTAGCTTTTGTAAGGAAAAGGGTTAAACGTAAAAAAACGTAAAAACGTAAAGAGATTTCTTTTTGGGGATAAAATACAGAATGAAAACAATGCCTAATCCAAACTTGTATGGAAAATGGAGAATGTTAACACGAGGAGCAAAGTTTATCAAACTACAGCTACAGTAAGATAAACTGAATGAACTGGATCACATAAAATACATGACTGGACTGATTCACTCTGACTTGATACTGTAACGTATCAATACGGAAGGCAATGTAGGTCATTCGGTGCAAAACCTAAACAAAAAGCAGGGATTCAAAAAACAGAAATTGATTTGAAATCACTTACTGTGTCGATGTGTAATCAAAACAGCCAATCCACTCAAACACTTCCTGGTTTTCCGTTTCCCCACCTCCCCGTGGCAACGTGGCTCCAGTTCCGGTACGTCATAAGACGTGACGCAAGCACGCTCAGCGTGCCCGTTTCCCCAGCAGGTCGCTTCACTGTGATGCGGAGCTGCAGCGTGAGCAGCACTGACACGCCAAACAACCGTTTGTTTTCACCCCATTAGTTACACAGGTCAAACGCATGAATGCACAGTCCTTCTTCAACAAATACGGACATACAGGCAGTAAAACGCTGTTTTGGTCCCAAAAGTGCCGGGACCAAAATAAATCCCCGCGCATTTTTTTTCATATTCTGTGGTTACATTTAAGGACTGGGGCTAACGTGTAGCTCCGATCTGATGTGCCTGTGTAACAAATCATCTGGACAATTAAAGAGTCTTCATAGCCTATCTACTAAATGTTTAATCTTCATCATGCACACCTTACATGCAGCATAAGTCATCTTGCTACGTTAACACCTTTCGCGACTCTGCACGGTGACCCGGCGTCGACTCCCCTTTAAGAGACCTGAGTTGCGACGTGTGTCATCCAACCCTGTGCCAGCACCCGGTGGGGAGGGGGGAGGAGATTGTAGATGGACACATAGATAGGCCAAATAAATAAACAAACGACAGTGAAGGAGGGAGAGTAAAGGAAGGAGAGAAGGAAATTCCCCGTCTGTCTTTTTTCCTCTCTCCCCGAAGCATCCTGCGCTGCGCAGTATTGGCCCACTGACTGGGAGCGGTGCGCATTTTCTGTCAGTCTGAGAGGACCAGTGCACCTTTGAGAGTCGAGACGAGCACATCGGACAGGGGGGACACATCTCAGTCATCCAACCGAGGGGGACCACAGCGGTTTCTTCTCTTATTTTGAACGCTTGTTTTTTTAACGCGGGACAAACCCCGATGTCCGCTGCAAACAGGATATTTAACCGGCCTATGGGGAGTTGATTCGGGCCGACAGTCCGTCATTTTCCTCACACATTTTAGATGCTCAGAGGTTTTCATTGGTCTGTTTGAGAAATAATATCAGCGGTAGAGAAAACTGCTTTCATTGCCAGCCGAGTGTTACATAACCGAGTGGCTTTAGCTGTCCGAGGTGCTGAACTGGGAGCCGGAGCCAATAACGGGACAAGCAGTGGGGGAATCACAACCTTGCGTAAGTCTGCCCATGTCTACACACATATTATCAACGTGACCTCGCGAATTGATCCGAAAAATGGCAATTTCTCTACCATTTCCAGCTCATCTGCTGTGTGTTTTCTTTTCACCCACACAGAAGGTCACGGGCCTGTCAGTCGGGAGGAGAGGAAAGCACGGGATCCACTCACCGATCCACTGCTTGGGTTTTTTTGTATTTCATTTATTATTATTATTGCTTTTATTTGTAAGTCGTCCTGTGTTCAGACATATTTCCTGAGGTGGTCGATTCAGCGGAAAGAAAATGTCGGGGCAGACGCTCACGGATCGTATTGCCGCTGCGCAATACCAGCTAACGGGATCAGATATGGCCCGGGCTGTCTGCAAAGCCACCACTCATGAAGTGATGGCGCCCAAGAAAAAGCACCTTGAGTGTAAGTGGGGACCTTCTTTCTCTTTCCTATGCTTGGGCTGGCTGTAGGGGGAAGCAAACAGTCCTCACACACCACACACCAACGCAGAGACATGTACAGAGACCACATGCCACCATTGGGAGCCAGAATGACCCGTCACTTGTTAATTCCCTTTTTCTTAAATGGGTGTGGTGCCGTAATGAATTTATGTAGCCATGGGGATGACCCTTCTGATGGCAAGCAAGCAAAGATGATGGAGAGAGAGAGAGAGAGAGAAAGTGGAAGAAAAGGTCATATTTTATGGTAGAATTATCAGTCAGCCCATTTATTTTAGCTCTATTTCCACATTGTTGTTTTTTACTTCATATTTAAGCTTTATTTTAACAGAACTACAGCAGGTCTGCAAGTCAGAGTGCGGATGTGAGTTTGTGAATCGTGTGCACAGATATTTAACTAAAATAAATTGAAAAGACATGATGTTGTCTGAGCAACGTACCAAAATATTAACCGAATCTTTGTGCTGTCCTTAGGTCAGCTTGAATCACAGAGTCACAGCTGAATAAAATTATTATATCTCAGTTTTATTCACACATTAGATGACAGCAGGGGCCACCTCATGGCAAAGCATGAATCACTTTCACGTATCATAAATACTGAGTCAGACCAAAGCAATGAATACACACAGTGATTGTGTATCCACTAGCTGTACACGTCCTGTCTACCTGTGTGTGGGCTCTGGGCAGGTTCTGTGTCTTGGGCTAGGACCTTATATCTTGTGATCCGCTCACCCGCTGAATAATTTAATAATCAGCCAATGGCTGCGTTGCATTATTTACACAGCCAAAGGTGACAATGCTCCAGACTGTCGCATCCACTTTTTGTGGTGTGCCCAAGCACTTGTCTTCCTTCTGCGTCTTTAACTTTGGGTACCACCATTTTAGACTTCAGTTGCTGCTGAACAAACTGTCACTGGTCCAAGTCATGACTAGCATATGTTGCATGACAGACAATGCCTGTGCCCCAGTAGGATTCCGATGTCTTTTCAAAGCTAGTTCAGCACATATGGATTATGTCTTCCTAAAGGTTTTTGGTCTATGAGGTTATGCTGTATCCATTTCTAGGGCAATTCAGTGAGCTCCCTGTATGTAGGCCACTGTGCTCGTCTTCCATGCACATATTGGCTGAAGGAAATTCCTAACCCCAAAAAAACTAAAAAGCACTTCCAACTAGACCAACAAGACTTTCAAAGGAGCAGACAAAATAGTAATAGATATAGTAATAGTAATAAATGTAATGTGTTCATATAGTTCTGGCTGAGAATATGAACAAATGAGCCTAATAGTATTAGTAACTGAAATATAATCACTAAAAAACACAAAGAGAGTTCACATAATAATCCACTTTCAGCATGTTTGATTTTTTTGACACAGTATATAACCTGTCATAATTATTCCTTATCATCTTGACACAGTCTCTGACCCTTGGGGTGGGCGGACTTGGTGGGTGTTGGTGGTGGTGCAGTTGCCATGACAACAGATTGAGAGTGCCAGGGGGGAGGCACTGTAATGACAGAGAGAGATTGCGTGAAGGAAGAGGGTAAATGACAGGCCTGCCAACTGTAGAGTGCAGACACATCTTAAATGACTGCAAAGTTCTCCAACCAAACCAAAACACTGAATGAAGAATGCTCCTAAAAGCATTTGCATTGATGATGAAACTTGATAAATATGGTCATACAAAAAAATTAAAATGGTATCAGTCTTCTTGTTGAACTGTTGACAAGTAAGTAACCGATTGTCTGAAAGTGTTTTTAAGATACTTATTCAAGTATAGGTCAATTGCTTCTGCTAATTGGTGGAGTCCCAATCATTCAAATACTGCCATGTTATTTGTATGTTATTATACATGATATGTAGTGTTTGCCATTTTATGCATCTCAACTCTGAATATATAGTTTATGACTTCAACTTAAATATAATGCCCCTAAAATGAGTAAAAGTAAATTCGAATGCAACAGTTATATAACTCAACTGCATTCATGTTTTAAACCTAATTTTTCTGTCCCAATTTCACAATAGAAAATATTTTTGATTGACTTTTATACAGGTAGTCATGAATGATTGATGAAGCGATGGGGAGTGATTTGAGACTCAGTCGAAGTCTAAACTGAGACCCTCTCCAGAAGCTCTGTCAAGATGGCACTAGTGTATCCCTGAGACCATTTAGACAGAGATAAACCAATACAATATCACCAAAAGGCAACGTGTAATGTCTGTATAATTTCATCTGAAATATTTGTGTTGTTCAACCATCGAAGTGTCAGACACTGAAAAAGACAGACGCTGTCACACACATACATACAGTCGCACAGTACAAGGCCTCACAGTTCATTCTTAGATCTCGCCTGTGGGCTGTGGATTACCGTAAGAGTCTTTATTTAGCTAGCCAATCCCCATTAGACACACACACACACACACACACACACTCACATGCATTACTGATGTGAATGTGTGTATGTTTCAGGCTAATGATACCTCAACTAGATTATAGCCTATGATATGACCCGTATGGCAATGCACAAACGCCGGTAAACAGATATTATATCTACATACAGGCTGGGAATTAAGAGCAGAAGGTCTGTGGAAATAGCTGTTGATAATACTGTGTTCATGATGCTGGTATGAATATAAGCTTAGTGAGTAACTGTGCCTGTGACATGATAACATTATATAATCACATATCAGCTACTGTTGACCATGTCTCTGTGTGCATGCGTGTGCGTGTGTGTATGTCATTTGAAAAGGCTGCAGGGAAGTGTAACCTTCAGGCATTTCATAAAAAAGTGAAGTTAAAAGAGGAACCCGAAGAAGAGAATGGATGAAAATAGTTGAAGATTTGAATGAGACAGACAATTCAGCTTTCAGAATAAAAATGCAAAGGTGCCACACAACAGACAATGGGAATGTCTATAGGAGCCATAGGGCCACAGCAGATTAAAGCTACTGCAACCATCATTCAACATAAAAGCAACAGACATGGCTGTTGCTGCGCGGCTGTTACCATCTGGTCAAACTGTACAGATGGATTGCAGCAGAATGTGTTCTGCAAAGATCAGAAAGAGAGCAGTAATTACGCTATTCCCTTAAAAGACACTAACGAGATTTTAAATCTATTCGCCACTTATTTGTGATTAAAACTGATATTGCTTTTTCCATTTTGTGTGAGGGAGGCAATTAAATAAACCAAATTATGATACTGAGCAGCAACGGTGACAAAAAGCAGATAGAGAAACAGGTGGTGGGATGTACGTGTTTTTGTGCGTTAGTAGTACGGGGGATGGGCAGTGAGATGCCATACAAAGACTAGAACCAGTGATTAGCAATAATCTGTTTGCAACCTAACCAACCTAACCTTTCACTTCATTTCTTACACATTCATGGCAAAATCATTGGCATTCATCAGCTGTTTGTTTGAGCGTCTGCAAATGTACAGTTTGGTTTCTACCCCCCAGACCGAGGCCTGTTGAATAGGTAAAAGGTTAGGCTTATCCCTCCCTCTCCTTCCATCACTGGAGTTGCCTGCCAGTATTTGCTGCATTACTATCTTGCTCTTTGTATTTGAGCAAGACTCTTTGTAATGAAATAATTCTTTGTATTTTACTCCAATCTAATGTTTGTCTCTGGATGTCCTGCAATACTTCAATTACATCTTCAAGCCATCTTATTTCAGAGCATTTTATCTTTGCTCCAACAAATCTTCTTGGTTTCCATTTGTATTTAGATTTTCCTTTCTGTGGCCATCTGTCTGCCTAACTCTCTCTAGAGAAACAGCACCAGCAGAATATCCCACACCAGACAAAGAATTGATTCAATTTTAGATAGAAAATTTTGGGTTTGTCTTTTTATCGAAATTGCCAGAAAGCTGGGGTTGTGCATCTAATCATCAGGTAATCTGTAATGTCTTTGATAAAGTCAATATTTGGAGAAAAGCTTGCACAATGATTTCGAACAGCAGCCATGTCACATTTCACCAACGACAGTAAGTAACTGGCTGTTTTACAGAGTTTTAGCAGTGGCATGCTCAATGTTCAGCATATACAGTATGTGACTATGGAGCAAAAGAAACAAGTGTGCCTGAAACAGCTTGAATTCAGTGCTTGATTTGCAGTTTACCCATGTGCCCTGGATGGAGTTATATACATGCACATCCGACTACACTTGTTCAGTTTTTATTCAACCTCGTGCAATGTTCTGGTCACGACTTTTGGAGATCTCCCTGCACGTCTGAATGTCTGAACTGGCAGTTCTCATTCTGCATTGTCAGTGTGTGTGTGTGTGTGTGTGTGTGTGTGTGTAAGCTGGTGCATTGACTTCATTTTGTATTTACATCAGGGCTACCCCCTGGCCTCTGAGTATGTAGTTTTCCCTGTAATCAAAGTTTGCTATCACACTGGTTGCTGTCAGATTTTAAGGGACAGTCTGATCAAACAGCAGCTGTGTGAAATTTTTTTTTTTTTTTTTTTTTTGCAGACCTGGTGTCAGCCACTAATACCACCAACGTGAACATCCCCCAGATGGCTGACACACTGTTTGAGCGAGCCACCAATGCCAGCTGGGTGGTTGTCTTCAAGGCCCTCGTCACCACTCACCACATGTGTGTCCATGGCAATGAGGTTAGCAAGAGTAATGGAGAAAAACTGCACCTGAAGTAAATACAGTTCAAGCTTGACTTTGAGCCACTTTTATCCAGCCATTTAGATAAATACGAAGGCTAGCATTCTATTTGCTAGTTTCTTTCTTCTAGTAAATAGAAGCCCAGACTATGAGTGCATTTGGTCAATCACACATGAGATACATGTGTTGGTAATTAATCTGTGAGGTTACCACTACTGGGATCTGAAATTGATCCTCTGAGTGAGTTACTAAATTGTGAGTGGTAGATAGATAAATAAAGTGTGTGACCTCATTTCCTCAAATACAAATACATTCAGTCCTATGGGTTCAGTGTGTGTGCCGCCATCCGCTGAATCAGCTCTGCAAAAAGCGGCTATATAATAAAGCGAAATGCCATTCATTCAAGTGCAGCACCACAATTAAAATTAAAATGTTATTTTTGTGACTGTGCTTTTTCCTGCCTTTGACAGGTAAAAGACTGTTAACTGCTTTTTTTTGTCTCTTCCTCAGAGGTTCATTCAGTATTTGGCTTCCAGGACCTCCCTGTTCAACCTCAGCAACTTCATCGACAAAACCGGCTCTCACGGTGAGAACACTCAATCTGATCATTTTGGTGTGCGCACATTTTTAACGTATGCACACAGATCAACTGTGATATACATTAAAATTAAAATTACAGGAGGGACACGCATGTATTAACATAGAAATTGTTGAGTCCTCTGTTATTGTTTAAAATCTCATTAACAGAACCTTTGGGGAAAAAAAGTTAAAGCTTTTTCATTTTGAAAGTGATAAACGTAATTTTTCAAAGGCTATTGACAATCAACAAAAATGAGCTCCGTCAGTTTTTGCTGAGCACTCCCTGACAAAGATCGTATTGTGTTTAGGCTATGACATGTCTACATTCATCAGACGGTATGGACGATACCTGAATGAGAAAGCTTTCGCCTACCGCCAGATGGCTTTTGACTTCACCAGAGTCAAGAAGGGGTATGTAAACTATGGTTATCATAGTCTGTTTAGCATAGTCTCATTGGTCATGGGAAGTTTTTCTCTTATTTTAAAATCAATATTTATATCCTATATTTGTTCATCTCTTTCTCATCCTTAATCTTCTGTCTGTTGTGTCTCCTCAGTGCTGAGGGCGTGATGAGGACCATGACCACTGAGAAGCTGTTGAAAGGCATGCCTGTTTTGCAGACTCAGATAGACACACTCCTGGAGTTTGATGTGAGTCCGACTTAAACCTTCACTTATCATTTCACTTGGCAGCCTTTGAATGTTGAAGTTTTTCAGTGGTCTGAAAGTCTTTCTTATCTCCCTCTTATCTCTGCCCTTTCTCTTTTCAGGTTCATCCCAAGGAGCTGAACAATGGGATCATCAATGCTGCATTTATGCTTCTCTTCAAGGACTTGGTGAAACTTTTTGCATCGTATAATGATGGGATCATCAACCTATTAGGCCAGTAGTTCATTGAGCTCTTCTCAGTTGGAAGATCAGTCAAAGGTCACAGTGAATCTGAACCTGCAAACCTCTTGTTTTCCACACAGAGAAATACTTCAAGATGAAGAAAAGCGACTGTAAGGAGGCCCTGGAGATCTACAAGCGGTTCCTGACCAGGGTGACGAAGATTGGAGAATTCATGAAGTTGGCTGAAGTAGGCAAACGCTCGACATTATATCCACAATTATTTCATGACAAAAACAGCGCGGCCATGCTTACTTTCAACTCTGTCATTCAACAGACAGTCGGAGTTGACAAAAATGACATTCCTGACATCAACTATGTAAGTAATGTTCTCTCTGCCATATTTTGTGTGTACTCTTGAAGGGGTAGAACTTCAAACATGGTGTGCATGAATGCCACCCATCCCTCCTCTCTCTCTCTCTCTCTCTCTCTCTCGCTCTCTTTCGCACACATAAACATTCACACACACACACACACACACACACACACACACACAGAAATACACGCGTCTCACCCACCAACGTCTCCCCAACCTAGTGTCTCCACCCGGGGGTAGTAGTGGATCTAGCAGACTCAGACGATGAAGACTGTCCTTTTAAACCTCTGGAGGACCCGGTAACCACAGAAACATGGGGCACCCTGGCTAAGTGCCTGTTTGCAGGATGGAGTGTCAGCATGTTGATCTTAATTTAATTCGACAAACACACAAATCTCCTTTGCGTGTGTGTGTGTGCATCCGTGTGTTTGTACGTGCATGAGGGTATTGCAGTGAGATCTCCCTAAGCCCTGCTACAATCAACAGTTTTTGGAAATTGAGATGTAAACATGATTAAAATGCAAGTTTTAGAACGTGAAGGGACGATACATTATTGATTACTTCGGTTTTACTTTCAGATTTACTTTCCCATTTTCTTTTTTTTTTGTCAGGCTCCCAGCAGTATCCTGGAGTCACTGGAAACACACATGAATGGTCTTGAGGATACAAAGGGTGGAAAGAAGGGGTAAGTGATTTCATAGGTCACTTTGAGTGCCTCTTACTCTCAGTGCGACACCCAGTACGAAACCAGAACTGAAGGATTGGGCTCATATAACAGCAAAGGTTAACAAAGTATGTCACTAAAAATCTTCAAGAGAAATGTTGCGAACTGTCCTATGCAGATGCTCTATTTCTTTAATTTTCGTTAACCCTTCCTCTCTTTTATTCCCATTTATGTTCATTTGGAATCACCAGTGAAGGGTGAGCATATATTGTGTTTTGTTTGGAGTTAACTAACGTCATAGAAAATTGTGCAGCTGTTTTTTTTTTTTTTTTTGTACTGCTGTTTCCTCTCCAAGGTAAACCTGCATATTATTCACATGTGAGTCCCATTAAAGGTGATCTCTATGTGAAGAAAAGCACACTGCACATTATCCGCCACTGATGTAACTAAGTTCACATGTGATAATGTGTGCATTGGTGTGATTACATGAGCTCTGCAAGAGCCACATGTTTTGACACTAACATGTACACGTACGTTATCACATCCTGACTTTGTGTATCAGTGTGTGTATCATGGAATCAGTATATGAAGGATTTTGTTCCAAAGTTAAAATGATATTTGGGACACTTTTTTCATATTGTGTATACATTAGATATATAATATATTACTTTGGAAATGATCTCTTCATATTTTCATATATTTTATCTGTTTGATTTCTTGAGTTTAGATTTTTAGATGTGAAAATAGATCCATCCCGTTGTTTCCATTCCTCACAGATCACTCTCTTCAAGCATGAAGCACTTCTAATTCTTTTTTTTTTTTTTTTTTTTTTTTTTTTTTTTCAGGTCTCCAACAAAGGTAAGATTTACATTCACATTTAATATAGTCTGTATTTTTGTTAAGTGGTAGCACTTTGATGCACCACTCCAATGGGGCTCCTCTGGCTATGTTCCAGGGCTCTCCAACAAACAATGTGTCTCCAACTTCAACTCCAGCCAAATCTTCAAATGCTGTTCCCACACTGCAGCCTCCTCCTGGGGAGACCGCTGCTGCTGCTGCTCCGGCTGCTCCTGAGCCAGCTGAAGAGTAAGTGACTTTTTCTGTAACCTATTTTGCCTTGTCATCCCTCACATTGTTGATTTTGTTTTTGTTTTATGTGATTTTTGGTCATTACGCTGCTCAGTTCACCACGTGGGTTCGATGCTACATGATCTATAGCTATGACATGTTATACAGCTGTTCATGTTCCACAGAGCATGAACTTTGCCAACTTTCATGATCTCCTAAGGGTTTTCAGTGTTTCCTGAAACACCAGTGTGAAAGACTTTATGCTGTATGATAAATGATAAATGTAGCAACTGACTTTATATTTGAGCTTTGCTGAGACTCATGCTCCCTTGGTAGGGGCATCAACAGCAAGCATGAGCCTAGCACCTGTGCCCCACTGAGACTTGGCTCTTAAGCATCTGTGAAACGGCTCACTCTTGAGCTGACCTTTGGAAGGGGTCTCAGTCATGATCCAGGACTGTCAAGAGTCCTGTGGAGGAGGCAGTCAACTCCCCGACAAATCAAATAAATCAACAGTCAGCCCTAACCCTGTCTATCTCTCTGTATTTCCAACTCTTCAGTTCCTTGTTGGACCTGGATCCTCTATCCTCCTCAGGTCCCTCTGCACCATCAGCTGCCCCCACATCATGGGGTGGTAAGTCTCCCTCCTTCATGTCAAGTCTGTTTCTTCATCCCACAGAATACACACTCACAACCAGCATGTATAGCATGTCCAGTCACTGTGAGAGCGGACAAAATAAAATTAACCTAGACTGACCCAGTATCACTCAGTAATTTGAAGTTCTTTACGATTAAATGTATATCAATGGCTGAATTAATATACATAAATAACATTTGTAAAATATGTATTTTCTCTCTACTCTTGTTGCCTCCACAGACCTTCTTGGATCAGGTGAGTGTTACTCTACTTACATCCTCTCCAGCGATGTAATTAATTTACATTTTCAACACACTCGCCTGGAAAAAACATCAATGTCTTATTCCAATCTGAGTCTACAGCTAGATTTTAATGTACCAGTGACACATAGTTACCTCCCGTTTGTCTCCTCAAGCTGTTCTCTTTAGTCTGAGCAGTCTCTTTGTTTCTCTCTGCCTTCTCTCTCCTCCCTCCCTCCTCATACTCCATTGTCTGTTTTTGGTTTTCAATGGGGGCTATTTTGGTTGGGTTTTCTTGATTTGTTGATTATGACCTGATGGTGTTGGGTAACTTTATAACTTTAATTTGGTTAAAATTTGGATCTTGCTTTGGTCGGTCCATTCCAAATGATCTTCTTTGGCTTTGATTTGATATTTCTTTTGGCTTCCTTTTATTCACTGTTCTTTTGAACGGTGACACAACTGGTTATTTTTCTCGCATTTTGGGGGTTTTGCTTTGGTGCCTTTCTTTGGGGATTTCAAACGCATCGTGGGTACTCGCAGAAATGGGCGATTCCTTGCTTTCCGAACCCACCCTCACAGCAGAGCCCACCCCCTCCTCTGCAGCAGCAACGCCCACTCCTGCAGCGGCAGAACCCGGAGTCTCTCTAGCTCCTCCCACTAGCTCAGCAGCCGCCACCTCCCCTGGCGCCGCCAATATGGATCTGTTGGGAGGTCAGTGAGCTTCCAGAAAATTCTCTACGAAAGAATCACTCTGGGAAGCTCAACCCAAAAACCATCGCACTATCTGATGACACAGACATGCATGTCCAGACGCCAACAATGTGCAGACGAACTTTGCTGTTTAATCAGTGATATTATTTGTATCCTGCAAGCAAAGTTATATCATCAGATACAGCCAAGTGTGACCACTGCATTGATGCATACCTCCATCATTTTCAGCTATCAGCTGTCTCAAAATAATGGACCCCCAAAGTGTTGGTTACGTGAAATAATAGTGTGAATAAATTCTATAAAAGATATATAGGAATTATCAAAAATACTGAATTATAAATAGTTCTTTATATTATTAATAGTATTTACATTCACATTCCTGCCAGACCACTAATTGAATGCCTACTCTGTTTCTCCAAGTTTTTGACTTTCACTGTCTCTATCAAATAAAGGTAGACAAATTGTAATTGGAGAAAAGGAAAGAGAAAGCCTTTGAAAAGGGGAAATTAAATAAATTGAATAGATTTTAGACAATTTATTCATGTTATTTATGCAGTGATCAATCATGTATTTAATATTGACAGCCTCAGGGCTTCATAGAAAATGTTGTAGGTCCTGTTCAATGAGAGAGACACACACCAATTTTCTTATTTTTTCTCTTACATACAAACAAGCACACGCAATTCTCGGCTGTAAATACTCCATATAATCACAGGCATTTCTGAAATGTGTAATTACATACCGCCACGCACTCATAAACATACATAAATGCCGTTGCACTCATTCTCCACATGCTTCTTGTCTGATAGGCCGACATGCTTTTCTTTCTCCTCAGTGAAAAGCAATTCTATCAAATCCAGTCACATGGCTTCAACTACAGATGCTAGCTGTAACACTTTCAGGCTCATTCTGCTCTCTGTGTGGTAGATGAATCCTTTCTGTAGTGCCTCCTGTCTGTTTTCCATTCAGCTGTCAGTCATTAATGTCCCATATTAACGCTGTACGGTACAGACTTCAATTGTGAGTGTAAGAAGTGCTGATTATTTTGTGTTGTCTTTAGCACTGCACTATAACCTTTATTTTCCTGATGTTCTCTTTTTCTCCTCCTGTTTCCTACCTTACATTTTCTTTTCACCCTGATTTCCCTTTCTGTCTCTGTCTCTCTGGGCATCTCTGTCCTGTCCTGGGGTTTTTGTGAACCTCAGATGCCTTTGCAACACCTGCTCCTACCACTGAGGCCTCTGCGGCAGCAGCTGAAGGTGGGGCTGCCGCCACGCCAGCCCCAACCGCCACCACTGGTGGGTGACTGAGAGAGTGTGTGTGTGTGTGTGTGCGTGTGTGTGAGAGAGAGTGCAATTCTATGTATTCACGCTGCATTCAAAAAACTGTGAGTTCATATACTCTATATTGATACCGAACAGATCACAGTAAGATACAGACTTTTTGCCTGAGATTTTAGCCTCAGTCTTTTAGCATCAATTTAGCATCTTTTAGCATCAATTACACATTTGAGACTTTTTTTAACAGGGATTTAAGTGTGTTAAAACTACTGTAAGAGTAAATTGTAGCTTCATTGTTGTCCCAAACTTGTACATTAGTGTGAATAAAAACGTTACATGAATAAAAAAATAAAAAATACACCAATTACAAAAAGTCATGCTCATAAAGACAGTAAACTTAACTTAGAAACAAGAATGCTTCTGTTTTTGTGCAAATAAACAAATTACATTTTGAGTTAAAAGAGGACTTCACGCGACAGCTGGTAAATGGATTTTGTTTTCTTTGAAAGAACTAAATTATCAGAGCTGTGTCAATCTGCTCATCTAACTCCAAGCAAGCAAACAAACTAGTTGATTTCTCCAAATGTGGATCTCATTTCCATCACTGGCTTGAGTGTCATGAAAATGAACAAAAGGATATTTGATAGTTTGTGTGTGTCTGTGCTGTGTATGTGTGCATCTCAATTTTTCATAGGGTTTTAATCTCATGGTGTAGGGACAGTAGACGTACAGATTCACTATTCATTCCTGTTGGTGTGTGGACTGTGCTATTGTTGTTGCCATGGTGACTGAGACAATACATGTCTCTTATCTTCAGGCTCTGAAAGATTTGTGCTTTTTTTACGGAGAAAGGGTTGCTTGTGGCAGTCACTGGTTGTAGTTGGAGGTTTTAGGTTTGTGCTTTGTCAAGAGCTTGTTTCATTTTTCTATCACAATTGCTATTTTTAGCTTTTGGATTCTGTTGGAGCTCGGCACATTTTTGCCTTCCTGTCATTCCCCGCGTGGGCTTTTCATTTTCAAACTCCTCAGCTTATGTATATCTTTAAGTTATGTCTTCATCCGCAGCACATTAAACTGTATGTCCACCCTGCTTTATGTTAAATTAATTTCTCTAATACTCCGTCTCCACCTCACCCCTCCACCCCCTCCATCACACCTCTTCCCTAAAGACCCCTTTGCTCCCTCAGATGGTAACGCCAACGCATCGCCTTCAGGTGCAGACCTTTTTGGCCTGATGACGGTGGAGAATAATAACCCGGGCAGTCCGCTGGACACCTGTTTTAGCGCTGTGCTGCCCCAGCTCTCCCCCTCCCCTTCCCCTTCACCGCTCTTCACCTCCACCTCCTCCAGCACCATCACCACCATTGCAACCATTTCAGCTCCCGTAGCCCCCAGCAGCACCAACCCATCGACCGACCTTTTCAGCGGTAAATGTTAGAGATTTGTGTTTTAAATGCTAACCTCAGTATTTTTGTCTCATTGACTGGCATTTTCCTGGCTTTGTTGTCTGCCTCCCATCTTCCCCTCTCATCTCTCATCACACCTCCTATGTTCTTTATTGATTTCATCAGGCTAATGTGCACATATTGAAGGACTCTTTCCCTTCAACCTGGCTGCTTTGTGAGCATCACCACCAATTTTTAAGTGTTAAAACTTTGAATTTGAATATTCCTGACTGTGGGTGCACATGTGTTTGTAGATCTCTTTGATTCCTTGCCAGACACAAGCTTCACCAAAGCAGACCCCGCTCCCGGTGTTGACTTGTTTACAGCAGGTATACCCCATCGCACACAGTTTGTCACCTCTCGTGTGCTTCTACTCTCATATCTTGTCTTGTCCTTGTCCTAGCTTTGTCCTTGGCTTTGATCAGGCAAGGGAAAAAAAAAAAAAAAAGGGAAATGAGTTTGCTCTCTCATGGTCAGCTAAAAGCTATTGAGCTGTCTGAAACCTTTACTAAATCACTCTCACCCCCTCTGCCATTCCAGCATGAACTGCGCTCACTGCATTTGCAGTTGATGAATGTGCAATGCAATCAATCACACTCAACAGTTTGTGTGTATTTGTGTGCTCGGGATCTAAACATCATCTCCACCTTGCCCTCCCCAGCAGATGTTTTCAGCTCCCCTGCCCCCAACCTCTCCTCCACAACCCCATCCAAAACTGACACAGGAGCCTTCATGAACCTGTTTGGTGGTGGGTAACTCATGACAGCCTGCTTTTCCTCAATCTACCCTGTTCATGAACGCATACTCCAAAAAAAAAAGAAAAAAAAAAAAAGCTTTGCCTCGATAGTCATGACTTCAGCGTTTGTTGCTGCGTATTGTACTTTTTATAGCTATCCGAGGATGTCAGAAGGTTGTGTTGTTAATTTAAACTGGTAGATTACTGCGTTTGTCGGCAGATAGTAAAAGCATTACGAGCAGATAGGTGAAACTTGAATAAAATCATTTATCAGCTGCAGGTAAATTACTGTGTTGACTACCATGTTTATACAAGGTTGTTAAAACAGTTACAGTAGGCTTGCTGGAATGTGTCTTCTCTGGAAAAAAGGCGATGCAAAGAGATATTACTTTGTATACGTGTGTGTATTTGATAATGCATGGGGATGCTTTTCTGCTAAACAGTTTATTTGAGTATGGAATTATGGTAAGACTGCATATGTGTTTTTTTTTTTTTTTTTTAAACATTCTTGCCCAGTTTTGTCAGGAAGTAACGTGATTTTGGGAATTTCATCGCTTAAGCCTTCTTCTCTAATTCTGAACATTTTGTTTGGTATTGCCAGTGTGACGCTGAAGGCTGATTATTACCCCCTCTTTGCCCTTATGCTGCGATGGAAATGGTTCAACCCTGGCATGGTATGGTTTGGTATGTGCCAGAGTCCACAGGAGATGCCTCAGCTGCTGCAGCTGCGGCTGCAGCTCCTGCCCCCGGTGCTGAGCTCATGTCAGGTAAAAACCTTTCAGTGCAAAGTACCAGCCTGCATGCTTATGTTTCCACCAACGTGTTGCATATTTCCACTTTACTGAAACACCTATTGCAGATACTGTTAATCCACAACTGCATGCTGCCTTATTGACTTCTCACCTTTCTATTCCAGTGGGTTATACAGTTACTTCATGCCAATTTATTACAACCTGTCATTTGTCTCTAAGATGGTTGTTGTGTGGCCACCTATTTGTCAGACACTGTTTCTATTGACTCTGGTAATGGTTAATGAAATAGTTTGCTGTTTTGCATTTCATTTGATATTTGTTAATTTGATTTGTTGTTGATTCAGTGTCAAAATAAAGTGCCATGGATTTCTGAGATGCCCATGTATGGTCATGGTAGCATCGTCATTGTGTCGCCTGCTTTGCATAGTCTCACTGTTGTTATTAGTCTTTGGGGAATTCCTCTCATATTTCCCACATTAGATGATTGGGTGGTCCATGTTGGCTGTGGTAACTGTAACCGTGGCAACATGGGCCCTCCTCACCTGGTCCCTGGCCATCTCCTGTCCTGTGCCATTGGTCCGTGTTATGTAACCGACGGTTCTCAATACTACTTGCTTTAAGGCTTAACTCTTTCTTCCCCCTTCTCTCTCTATCATTTGTGCAATAACCTCTCATTGTTTCATTCTCATCCCCCTCCTTTCAAACCTCATTGCATTTTTCCTCTCTCTTTGGCATCTCTGCTTTTTATTTTCCTCTCTGTCTCACTTCCTCTCCCTCTCTCTCCATCTGGCTCTTGGGCTGGCTCATTGCTTGCTTCCTGCCATATGATTGGGTGAGTTTCCTTGCTCTTTAACACGCTAATTTCCCACAGTGCACTGCTGCATTGCAGTGGTATAAGGCAAGCTCAGCTGCACTGTCCCTTTCACCAGCAGATGTGTGATGGTTACAAAATGTGTGAAGTAGCAGTATTATATACTGCTTCTGTAGCATTAAGCACAGCTTCCTTTTAGCTGCAAAGCTTTTGCTCTCATTATAATTTCTGCTGTACTCATCCACATAGAGCAAAAACAGAACTACTATTCTCGAGATGAGATATCTAATTATGATGGCAAAATGTAAAATTGCTCATTGCATTTATTGCATCTAATCGAAATTCATTATCGTCATTATACATATATAATTACGTTTAGCAGCTGACCCAACAGATATAACTGGTTTTAATACACCTGTAGTCTATACAGCATACAGATTCTGTAGGAAAATAAAAAATAGAACGTTTTGCAACAAAATAAAACTTTTCAGGATATAAATATGCTAGAATTGACATTTTTACATTTTCTAATGAAATCATTGAATCATTTTTGGATAATATATTATCTAGTAGCTTGCATTCCCATGCTCCTCTCCTCTCTTTGTTGTCATGGAGACACCTATTGGCTGTCATGGTAATCCCCAGTTGTATGGAGGTCTACTACTAAGCGCTTGCACTGAAGAATGCTAATATCTCCCTCTGTCTCCCCTTCCTTAACCCCGCACTCCCCACCCCCCGTAGTATTTGATGGACTAGGAGATGTAATGAAGCCCACTGTGACCCCTCAGGCGGGTGATGTTGACACCTCTATGGCTAACATGGCAAGTAGTAAGTAGTCCTTTAGATTAAACGTGGCAATATCATAAAAAACTTCAGTTCAGCATTTTGGGACATCAGCTTTCTTAGAATCGGTGAGATGAGAAGATCAATACTGCTTCACTCTTTTTCCCAAGCGGTGCATTTCACACCGTGTTAGCTCACATGTGGGCAGTGCCTTTGTATTTAAACATAGGGAGGGCAAACAGGGGGGACTCAAACACAATGAACACACAACTTTCTTAGACTGGTTTGGCAAACTGCAAGAAAGCACAAGCACCCATAACACCCATGCAACTTCATTCTTTGGAATATTATACTATATACTCTGGAAAACATTACTTTCATTATCTTTACTGAGAAAATAGTTTTTTACTGTGGTATTGTTTCCTAAAATTGCTTTTACAGCTCTGATAAGCATCACCAATATGGACATGTTAGACTGCTGTTGTGTTGCTGAGTAAATCTTTTAGAGACAGTTGGATTGGCTATTTTTCCACTTCCAAACTTTGTGATAGACAACAGTAAACCAGAGCTCCATGCTTATGCATGCTAGTATTGGTATTGATCATCTCCTCTAACTCTAAGAACAACATTGAGTAATCAATTTTGCCCAAAATGTTGAGCTACTGCTTTTATATCATGTAAACTTTATTGTTTTGCCTCCTTAAATGCTTGTAGCGATGTCAATAAATGAAAACAGTGATTTTGCAGTACTTCTCTTTTTTCTTTCCTTTTTCTCCTTCTCTCTTTCTCTGTCTTTTCTCAGATCTCACAATGGGAACCGCAGCGGCTCCTCAGGTAGCTCCCCCCAGTTGGGGTGCTCCCATGGTAAATGTTGTCTGTGTCTTATAGCATGGAGTGGAGCTGCATGGCAGCAACTAACAGGGCAAACCTGTAGCAGCAATCACAAGCATTGCCTTCATCTGGCTCTCCAGGTTCCAGGTCCAAACACAGGGCTATCAAACTGAAACACGCAACAGTGAAGCAAGGGAACAAGACTGGTGACAAACCTCAGTCAGTGTTATAAAACCAAAGTGTGCGCGCGCTGCTAAATGTACAGAAGATCTTCAAAAACAAATGCAGAAATGTAGGCACCTTTAACGTGAAGTCCAGCTCATGTTTCCTATTAATGGAATATCTACTGGAGAGTGATGAAGTGGCAAATGATTGAGTGCAAATTTTCAGAAGCTGTTGCGTGGAAACAAATTCCTCCTCTCTTATGTTCATATTTTTAAGCCTTATAACATCTAGGCAAGACACCTGGTTTCTCCCCTCACTGCTGAACTCACTCCTCCATCAACACATTTGCTTCTTATGGATATTTCAGTCGTCTTTATGGCAACAATAGATCTGACACTCTTATCTAAAGAGACTAACTGCAGCAAGCTTCCCCTTACTTCTTGAAGGCCTTGTGCATGCGTAAATAAAGGATAAAAAAAATCTCATAATTAAAGGCTTTCACTGTCCCTTACCTGTCTTCATTTGGTGTATGTTTGTTTTCATTGTTTTTATATGTTGCTAGAAAACATTTTAGCATTGTGCACTGTTTGTTTTGTGTCTGTAGATGTCTTGCAGTGTGTCTGTCTCATATGTAGTGTGGTAACATCCCAACTCCTCCTCTCCCTCCCCTCCCGTCCACACCTTTAGACCGTACCCATTGGTGTTCCTCCTTTTATGGGGACTCACCCCAACTTCAGCATGGTAAGACCACGAGTCCAGTCCAGTAATATCCTTAAAGCAGTCAGGACATTACTGGACCCAGATGGACAATGACTCCCTTTAGGTGGCCCAACACCTATCAGAAAGTCAATGTTGCATCTTACTTTCTCTTTTTTCTCGTCTGTCTCTGTGTAAGGCCGGAGCACCAGGAGTTGGAGCTCCCATGATGCCCATGGTGAGGCCACTTGCAACTGGAGCCACCCCCGGAGCGCCGGTAACACCCTCATTCTGAGATGGATTATATGCATGCTGATATCAGAAGGTCACAGCTGTTCTAACAAAAGAAAAATGCTTCAAGTGCTAAAAGCAGATGTGTCTGCAGATGTCTCCTGGAGTGGCCCAGAGCCCCAGAAAGCCTCCACCTCCCAGGAACGCTCTGGATGACCTCAATATTAAGGACTTCATGTAGACGGACGGACTCTGCTAAATTCCCAAGGTACGCATGTCCAGTAGGAAGGTTCAGTATAATCTGACAATTTGGAGGAATTAGATGAAGTCTGAGAGAATGACCTAAGACAATGCCATAGTGATGTTGTGAAGAGAAAGAATGTATTGCTGGTTTTACTATGGAAAATGGGATCGGTTTTTAATACTCCTGTCCCTTGCAAAACTACTTACTTTTAAAATGCGCAACATTGAATTTCTGAGGCAAAAAGCTGAGAGATAATCTCCCCCTCATTACAGTGTGAACGTCCATCTAAATGTTTGACTGGGACTTTATGCCAAACATGAACATTTGTTGCTTTCCGTTTCAGAAGAAGGGGTAAAGGGGAGAAGTTGTGGATACCTTTTTTTTCTTTCTTTCTTTTCACCTTTTGGGTTATCCAAATGATATTTTGTGTAGCTGGTATTTCCATCGGGATCCCAACTTTATTACCACTGACCTATTTCTGTTGAATGGGCTTGCTTTAATCAAGTCTCTCTGCTTCCCTCTCTGTAGATTTGTCATTGTGTCTGGAGCTCCGTGGATGTGGATGTCTGCACTTTCCCACTGCATCTCCTCAGTCATGACCCAGCCCTTCAGCCAACCAGCCATCACATCTTTGCCCCCTGACCTCCTACCAGCCGCAACCCCTAAAAAAAACCCCTCCTACCCTTCTTATCTAATGTTGTAGCACAACTGTGAATGTGAACCCTAGATACAGAAAACTAAATTCAGTTAATGTGTGTGTGGGTGTGTGTGTAACTCAGTGTTAACCTTTACTTAATATACTTCAGAAAAATGAAAAAAAAAAAATACTAAATGTGTATTAGATTCATTTTGGATTTGTGCGTATCAGCTGACTTGGAATGGTGGATATATGTTGTTTCTTTACGCATCTCCCTGATGAGGACTGTGTTGTTAAATGTGGATTGTGTTCAGTGTGTGTAAGTTCACTGGCCAACCCCCCGACTCCCCCCTCTCCCCCACCCCCCACTTCTTTACCCGTGTCATCCAAACTAATACTGAGCTATAATTATGACATCAAAGACTTGGTTGTTCCTATATCTGCTTGGCCATCTGTCCTCCCACCTGTCAAGTTTTTCAGCAAACAATTCTTAATCAAATCTACCTGAACTTGCAATTCAACTTGCACTGCAAATCTGGACTTATCATTGAACACATCATGTAGTGTAGAGTTTCATTTTTCCTTTATCTTTTTGTAGGGGTTGTACGAACATGCAAAAATGTGTTCAAATTGACATATGCATTTTAAACTATTTTAAATGATAGATTACACATATTTTCTTTATTCTTTATTTTGAGAGAATAAAAATGGATCATATATTTTTAGTTACATCAAATTAAATGGTTGAAACAAAGCAAGTAGACTAAAAAAGAAATCTCCCTCCTTCTTTACCTTTCAATCTGAGACTGTATGGAAACCTTTGCCCTAAATGTTTACTGTTGCTCCCCCTGCTGGTGTGGAGTGATACTGCATTGTAGCATGCAACACAGGTCATTCTGAAATGCATTATGCATAATACAGAAAGAGATCCTTTCCATGTCTCAGTCGCCACTAAATGACTTAATGTTCAAATGGAAGTCAAGGAGACAAGGAAATGTCTCTCTATGTAATTGGAACGGGGCCTCAGCCCTCTTTGGGCCATTTGTGACACAGCAGTTGGTGATTTGTTCCTGTGCTGTCGCTGGAAGTCTCGGGGACTCTGACCGTAAAGTACTCAAGTATACGCTGGATGTTCTGTGTGTTGTTTATTTCCAAAAAGGTCACTGTACATTAATCCATTGTGGCATTTACAAAGTGTTGAATAAAAAAATTACTACGATACAGAAAAACAACAAGAATGTGGATAAATAATATTTGCAAAGTATTCATATGAAGGCAGTTTTTTTTTTGTTGTTGTTTTTGTTTTGTTTTTTTTTTTGGTTGTTATCAATGGCATCGCCCCCTCCCTCCCTCACCCCCGCCTGCATGTGAGTCCAAATGGGATGCAATAAAAGACAAATACACTGATCCAAACAATCCTCATGGCTCATCACTCATCACTGGTCTGCTCTTGTCAGCTTGATTTATAAAATCTATATACAGTACCAGTCAAACATTTGGACACGAATGGGAAAGTGTGTCCAAACGTTGGACTGGTACAGTGTATAGATATTTACACAATGTGAGGCATTGTATGCCTCATATCACACACATGTGTGTTATTGTAACAACAGACACAAAACAAGATGTTTACGCTGTGTGCATATTTTGTATTCCCTTTTACACAATTACAGTTTCAGTTAATTGCACTTATATAAATTAAGTGTTTCAACACCAGGCAAACAACTGGGCTGTTTACAATACAATAATAAAATTAGGAGAAAAAACAAACAGGTTTTTTACCAGTGTGAAGTTTATCACTTTTTTTTTTTTTGCAGTTTTTGAGTCACACAGTGTTGATCCAGTCTCGGATGGGCTTCTGATACGGCCTGACACTAATGAGATTAGGTGATTTTCACATTGTCACACTTGATATATATGAAGCTGCTCAGAGTCACATTTTGGTTTTGAAATGATCAAATTTCTTCGGAAGACGTGAAGGATATCTTATAATGCTGACACACTGATAAACTGTTGGAATGCTTGTTTACTGAAATGTTTTATTCTTAAAAGTTATCTACAACTACATTTCTTCTCACCTTCTCCTGAAGCATTTAATGTTGGTTACAGCTAACAATGGGAATGATTTAAGACTTTCAGAGCTTCACAGAGGGCATTTTGGGATGGAAGGCATAAGTGTAATTACCACAATCAACAATTAAGCATCTAAGTCCTACTTTCTATTTAAAACTGTATACCTCACAAGTCAAAGTTCTGTTGTTGTTAAGACTAGTTCTTTGGTGTTTTACTCATGCCAGTCATGATCTTTAAGTCTCTTATTGAGTGACAACAGATCTTTTTATCAGTTAATCTGTTGCTTTGTAAGTTCAGACCTCTTTACACAGACTTGGATCTCCATGGATCCAGTGACAGATCTGGGCAAACTTGGGCGAAGTGATCCTTAAAGCAATATTAAAGTCCTTCAGCTCACCTCCATCTGCCTCAACCCACTGATGACCTAAAAACACCCCAATCACTCTCCTCTGCCATTTCCCTTTGCCATCTCCAGCTTCTGGTTCCTGTCTTAGACGGATGTAAACACCTGCGCCCACTGCGCCGGCCTGGGCGTCACAATGCTGGTACATCAAATCATCAGACTCCTTTGCCACTGAGCAAAAACGATAAACCACCTTCTCATCGCCACGCCCGTCCAGCAGGCTTTTGTCGGCATCGTAACCTGAGAAGTGGATCCTTGTCAGGGGAGAGGAGGAGGGAGCCACTCCGAGCATCATGTACTTCTGTTTGGTTGGTCGTTTCAGCTCCAGAAGAGCGTAATCGTAGTCAGAGGAGCCTGAGTTGGTGGAGCTCTTGGTGTGGATCCATCCCTGAGGGATTTGGGTCTGCTTAACTCGTGCCCAGCGGAAGACAGGCTTCTTCCTGAGTTCAACACTGCGTTGAACACGGTTGCGATATTTACGTTTCCTTCCTCCTCTTTTACGTTCAACTGTGCTTCCACCAGCAGCTACCACATTACTTCTCCTTCCTCCTCCTCTGCGCCTACCACCTTTGCCTCCATTCCTTCCTCTTAATACATCTCCATCAATACCATTCTGCTCAACTTCCTCCATCTTCTGATCTTCTCCCGTCTCCTCATCCTCTCCTCTCCTCCCACCTCTCTGCAGCCCTCCTCTCCTCCTTCCTCCTCTTCGTTTTTTGGCCTTAAGCTGCAGCACTCCGACTTTAAGCCTCCTAGCACTCTCTAGGTAGTCACTCCCGTTATGAATGCAGTGTGCTGCAGTCAGCACATGTTTAGGTGAGACCAGGACCCCTGAGCAGCCTGTGGACAGGCGAACTGCAGTAGAAAATGGGTAGTTTGTGATAAAATGCGAATCAGAGATCACGAAGCGCCCATCTGTTCCGTAAACCTGTCGCTTCCTTCGAGTACTGATTTGTGGCTGAGCTGGAGCTGCTGCAGATGACTTATTAAACCCCCACAAGCTGACATCTGTATGTGTGCGTGTCCCATTCTCATACATCGTCTCATATCCCAGAATCCTCTCTTGCTCAGCCTGGTCGATAGATGATGGGACGCCTTGACACTCTGTCTCACATTGTGCATTTACTCTGCCTCTAGTTTGCTCGCCCCCCTCCTGCTCTCTGAACAGAGGGGGGTTTAAAATCTGTGTACGAGTGTCCAGCATCACCGGGAGGCTCTGCCTGGTCCAGCAGAGCTCGGTGTTCCCATCTTTGCCAAAAACACTCGAAACTGTCAGGAAAGCCACGCAGAGCAGCAGACAGACAAGGTGTTTGAGGCCCATTACACTGAAAAGGAACAAAGAGAGAAAGACATTTTAGCCTGATTTTTAGCCAGAGGAAATGAGACCAGGTTTGAGAAGAATCATTGACATCTGTTTCATTCGTGGTGCGTTTACATTTTACTCAGCCAGCAGAGGGCGCACATGCCCATTTTTAAGTCTCTTAACAAAAAAGGTTTGTGATGGCTGTGTTTTAAAAAAAACAAAAACAAAAACAAAGAAGTGACCAAATATCATTATTGTTAGATGCACCAGCCAACATTAACTGGCATTCAATCGCACAGGTGATATTTCTATAATACAGTCTATAAGTCAGATATTATTCTACTTATATAAGTTTTTGAAGAGTTACACACACAGCCTGAACCGAATAAAGTAATAATTTTAGTTACATATAAGATAGTCTAAAGATGAAAAGTACACATAGCAGTCGATGTGATATTCTCTTTTAAAAAGAAAATCCCTTTCTTGCATAAGTGGTGGAAAAATATCAGCTGTAGAAAAGACGCAAAGAAAACGAACTCCAAACATTTCTCACCTGCAAGCATTCAAAAATCTTCACGAGATCTTCCAACCAACGTTCTCCGTCTCATTAATAAAAAATGCACTCCATCCAAGCGGCTTCTAGCAGACTTGTATCCATCATTTCCTGGGCTCAAAAAAAAAAAAAAAAAAAAAAAAAAAAAAAACACGGAGCTGCGAGCAAGATCCTCAGGCAAGTCTACAGCGCTCTGTGATGAAGGAACAAGTGAGGGCCAACCCGGCAGGAGGGGGGTTTGAGTATGAGGGGCCTGAATGACTGAACGAACCTTTAATGATATGATGACATTGAATCTTCAGTCAAAATTGGCACGTGTGTATGAGCTCCTGGGTATTTTTGTTTGAATTCCGATTTTTTGTGGGTAAAGTAGGTATGCTTTACGTGAACAGAAAAGATTAGTGCGCGTTTATCCGCTGGTTTGGTGGTGAAAAATGCGCGTTTAGATTCATGTCAGGTGGTTTGAAGTCTGTTGAAGTTTGTAAGATCCCCCCCACCACCACTGCACACAAATAAATACAAATTCTTAAAATATGAAAGACTCAAAGTTTAAAGTAATATGGTAACAGTGGGAAAGTCTGGAAAGTGTTCACGAAAAGATAAATGAATAAACAAATCATATTTTACCATCAAAATACAATAGAATTAATGTGTTAGATTACATTAGATTACAACATTACATTTCCAACATACTTCAGTCATCTTTTCTTGTATAAAGGCTGCACAAACACATGGAGCCAACAGTAATAATATTAAAATAACTTAATGATAATAATAATAATAACAATACATTTTATTTAAAGGCGCCTTTCATGGCACTCAAGGTCACTGTAAACAACACATAAAAAAAAACCATAACACATTTAAGAAACTTCCCCATTTAGACGCAATTAAGGCTTCAAGTTTTGCATGGTTGAGGGTGTTTCATTTTGGTTGACAGACGGATGACTATGCAGTATGTATTTCACATTGAACAGAAAACTTTACCTTTGGGGGGAATCAAATTTGTACTGAAGTTACTCCGAAACTACTCGGCCGTCTATCTGTCCAATTGCTGTTACAGAATATCTGCAAACCTACAGGAACAGCAACTGTGATGAAATATAGGCCAGCAATCTCAGGGTTACATTACTTTCAAAACTTTCAAAAAGAAAGAAAAAGCAACAAATAGCAACATAACCCCTTATGTCCTGAAATAAAGAGGAAGTCAATTCAGCCATCATTAAGCAAGCGCAGTTTGTAAAATAAAGTCCATACTTCCCCTTTTTAAGAAAGTTGTCCACTTCAGATTTCATATAAATCTAGACAACTTTTGAATGAGCATGCAGACAACATATCAACAATGCTTAAAAAATTTAGTCAAAGTGGAACAGTGCCATGTTTTGCTCGATGTACTGAACAGAAAAGGATACAAATGGCACAGTCGTTTTTTTTTTTATGTTAAATCTACAAAATGTAATTTCTGAGTAGCATTATCAATTATTAGCATGAACATTTGTGCTGCTTTAGGAAATCAGACATTAAACGAGAACAATTCCTCTTCCAAACAGGACTCAGTAGTGAGATTCTGTCTCTATCTACAGGCTGCTGGTGTACACACAAAACTTTCAAAGATAAAGGAAGGATGTGTACAAAGAGAAGTCACTCCCATGCCTACAACACTTACTTGTTCCCTATGACAAAAAAAAAAAATTAAATAAAATAATTCACACACACGTACAATTCTATTGGTAAGGTAAAGATAAAAGAAATGACTGTAGGGCTGTGTGAACCACAGTCTAGAAGAAATAGACTGTTGACCATAACATGGGATATCCCCCAAATATGAAACTGAATTGTAACCCTCAACAAGAACCATAGTCTGATTCCTTCCCCTCTGACACCATCAGATAAGAACATCTTGTTCCTCTGAATGACTTCACATAACTGTTTTCAGCTCGGTGCAGAGCACTCAGCTTTACTGCCGGCAGTATGGAATTACTCAACTCCACTGTGTTGACTCCTAACATCACCACCTCTCCTGAACCTCCACCTGCTGTGTCCACGGACAACCTGGTTCCTGTGGTGGTTCTGTGTGTCTGCTTCTGTCTGGGACTCCCTGGAAACATCTCTGTGATCATCTTCAAACCAAACTGGCAGCATTTATCCAGTCTGAGCCAGATTTTGATGCTGAATCTAGCAGTATCTGACATGCTCTGCCTGCTGACCTTACCCCTGTGGATCTATTATCTCCTCTACAGCTGGATCTTTGGACTGGTGGCCTGTAAGATACTAGGGTACCTTGTGTACTGCTGCCTTTATAGCAGCCTGCTGACTGTAACGACACTGAGTGTCCAGCGTTACCTGCAGGTAGTCTACGTGCAGAAGTTTTTAAAACAGGGGGGGGCGAAGAGGCTGCTTGTTGTACTCTGGCTGGTCGCAATGCTTCTCTCCATCCATGCATTGGTGATTCGAGAACCTATCAAAGGGCATCACAAGACATTCTGCGAACCTAATTACTCCTCTAAGGCCCAGATGGTGGCTGTGCTGCTTTCAGAGTCCCTGATGGGATTTATTTCATTCTCCATTCTGGTATTTGCATACATTTGCCTCCACAGAAAAGTGAACCAGGCGGCTTTTTTCAGTCACCCAAAGACAACCAGACTGGTCACCAGTATCATCGTCACCTTTTTTGTCCTATGGATGCCACATTTAATCATAAATGTGCTGGGTGTGGCGGCTATTTCTCTCAATAATGCAGGTCTGTTGAAATTTTGTATGGACAGCTGGGACATTGTGGGAGCGCTGATATTTGTGAATAGCTGTCTGAATCCACTTCTGTATGCGTTTGCTTCCCGCAACATGTGCACTGCCTGCCAAAACACTGAACATAAGTGCTGGTGTTAAATCAGAAGCTCTCCAGTTTCAGGAAGTCTGACCTGCCAGTCGACACATGATTGAAAGCCATCAGAAAGCCACCGTCCTGATGTCCCGAGACAATGAACAAAGACGGGTTCTGTCAAATGATTTCTCCTTCTCTACTGATACACAGCTTGATTAGATGACCTGTGGATTAATGATGCCTTTATAAAGCTCAATGTAAATACACGGAAATATCTACCAACTACTGATTACAGCTGATCCTTAGCCAGCACTGTGAAAACACAAGAATCATTATAAATGAATCATGTAGCAGGTCTGAAACTGAATTAACAAAACAAATCTGTATAAACACCCATAAAATATGCATCAGCGTTTGACAATAAATACAATGACTTGACTATGACTCTAAGTGTTGCATCTTTGCCAAGATGTGTGTGTGTGTGTGAGTGTGTGTGTGTGTTCAGGCAGTAGCACTGAAATAATGCTGTTTACAGATGATGACATATAAGCATTTTAAGCTTTATGGAAAAGATCCAGTCAGAGGAAACGACAATTAATGAAAAGATTATAGAAATGTTAGTGTTGGAGTTCATCCAGGGAGACGAATGACCATTTGTCTCCATTGTTTATGACGGAGACAGATGAGGAAAGATAAAGAGAGCAATGTATTAATATACTGATATGCACTGTTTAATGAAGAACCAGACTTTGCCTATAATACACATCGTTTATGAATTGTGTTGTGTTATTTTGAGCGTGCAAACATACAGTATGGGGGAGATTTAACATTGCTAATCGTGCCCTTATGTTCTCTTCAGGATGAGTGGAGAGCAATGTGGGTTGACTCGTGTCTCCTTTTGTCTAGACACCGCTGTTAATAACAATTCCAAAAAGGCAATTCAGCCAAAAGGTCAGGCCTGCTGCTGCAGCGTGGACTTTTATGTGCTGATGGTGACTCAGTATTTCCCCCAGCTGCTCCTTTCGGCCCAGGCTGGATAGTCTCTGGTGGGTTCACAACAAAGAAAGCATCTATTTCTCATGCGAGGATGTCTTCTGCTCTGAAATCTGAAATTCTGCTTGATCTGAAACAGTCATTTTTTAATGCGCATGCATGTTGAAAGGCTTGTGTTTAAAATGTCCTTTGAGTGAATACAATTTGTTTTTGCCTTCCTCTGCCAGTACATAAGTTGGTGCTTTGTGAAAAGATGCAGCGTGAAGTCATACAATTTGTTAGTTGTGGGTAATTATGGTTATGGTTTCTACAAATCACATCCAGTGCTCTATGCAGATTGCAGCATGAGAAATTCCAGCTTGCTGCCAAAGCTAGCTAATCAGGGAGTATAATGCAAAACTCCTGCTTTTTCTCAACAGGGGAATATTTGACATTTTGGGAAATATTCTTGACCCCAATCTCGATGAGTCTGATAAGAGCATTGATACCGCTGCCATGCCTTTGCACTGAACAGCTAACCAATGTTTGCTGGAAAAGAGAAATATTTCTGCATTTGTACCTTTTGCCCACTACTGTGACTGCAAAACTATGCTTTTTTTTTTTTGCTCATTAAATGTGAAATAATATTATTGTGACTTGTGAGTCAAAAAGGGGGAGGCTAATTAGCGGTAAGAAGACAGCAACAGGTTATTACTAGTTCCAGCCAAGACATTGTCAGCAACACTTTTCACGTGAAACAAACAAACAGGATAATTTTCTTGATGTTTAAAGGTGCTTGTAGGCGGATTTTGTTGCCTTTGGACCGACATATTTTCTTCCTCTACAAATTAGCTGCTAGCTATAGGATGAGACTGTCTGCTTTTGGTAATAATAAGAAAATAATAAATAATAATAACAACAACAATAATAAAAAAGATAATAATAGTAAGGGTTCTTCCAATATGGTGAACAATAAATGCTTAAGAATCCAAATAGGCTCAGTCAATTAACAACAGTAAGCTCTCTTTATTCTTGAGCACTTAATAACTGAAAATGCAATATACAAGATCAGAAAAGTGGATTGTCATATGACATCATGGGATTGTTTTTAAATCTGCTGGGTCAGGTCTAAGAAGAACTAAAAATAACAGGAACATTATTACCCTGGGAGGGTAGATGACGCATTTCTGCCTGTTTATTGTTCTTTTCTCATGCATCTCAGATTTACTGTACTTTCCCCCTCCCCTAATCCCTCAATTACTCATCTGAACTGTCCCATGGTGCCCTTTTATAAAATACTTTCTATTTAAAAAAGTGTGTTGTAATGCTATCTTTCTTTGTTTATACAGAGATAATCCAGGTGCAGACACAGCAGCGAGGACGCAGTGAAAAAGAGGAGGTGGTTTATATTGGCTATCTACACCTCTCCATGGCTCTGCTGGTTCCTGTCCAACCATAATATTGAGTTTCATTTGAAATCTGCAGTTAAGTGGAAAATTTCCCCTTCAGCACTAAAATAATTACAATATTTAGACCCAATGAACTGGATTTGTGATCGTTTTGATAACGTGACCTTGAGATTCACTGATGGGTCCAGCTGCAAGTCAACCAAATTCATAAATACAGTGGCTTACTTGAGATCATCAGTATTTAGTTCATAATTGAAATACTTCATTAATTTTTCTGAGCTGAAACAATAATAATAAATAAAATTCAAAGCAATGTGCAAAAAATAAAAAATAAAAATAAATAATCACAACAATGTTCTTATTGCAGGAATCAACAGTCCTGCATTAATGTGCTGACACTATACTATACTAACTATAATTACACCATAACCTTAAGTGAGAATAAGCCAGAACAAACCATAATACTGGTTGAGATGCACTCACAATATGCCTATATCAACATTTAGAGTGTTGCTCTAATTGCTTCTGAAAAAGCATCACTCCTTTCAGGATGTACACTCATGTGTCAAAGGAAGCTCCAACATCGATGGACATGATAGAAGACTGAAATATTCAGGAATGAAGCATAAGCTCAGCTCAGAGAGAGCACCTTTAAAACAACCGAGGACGACCAGAAAGATGTGCAAGTCCGCAGGGAAGGACTGACACAAAAGTACATAATAGCACGGCAAAATATGCGACATAATACCACATTTGCACATGCATATACAAGAACAGCATGTTGCACATCGCATGTCGCAGTCAGATTGAACATTTGTCCTTCAGATATGCAATTGAGGCACAAATGGATGGACGTGTACATTAATTTCAAACATAAGCCCATGAGACACTGAAGAAATCCAATTGGTAATTCAACCCATGGTATGACTGCAAGTTTAGCACTGAAGACTGAATAAACCGACCCTTTTATTTTTACATCGCTGGGTGAAAGGCCTGAACTAAAAAGCAAGAATGTTTTAGCCTGAACTATTCCAGATAACAGAAACTTGCCAAGAACCTCTTGATTTCAAAGGAATGAGAGCCTAAAGGTCTTATGTCAGCTCAGCAGCATTCAGTTCGAGCCCCTCTGTAAAGTAAAACAGGGAAATTCCCCGTTCAAAGGGATAAACCAATGAACCACAGAACCACAATTCTGACTGAAATGACTGAAAAACATTGCTGTTATGGACAATTTGAGATGTCTACTTTTCTTCTTTCTGCGGCGTCAATGGAGAATTTATTCTGCAAGCCAAGGGCAGGGCTGTTCTCTGGAAGAAGGTCTACATTTTTATCCTTCTCAACTGTCCAAATAAAGTTGAGAAGTTAAGTTGTTGTCGAATTTCAGCGGAGTAGAACCATTCTTTGGTGGAAACATAAATCCTTCACCTGTTCTTTTGAACAGGTGAAGAGTTAAACGTGACAATAAAAAAAAGTTAATATAAGTATACTGCAATTGAAAACCTGATCACAATAGGACATTTCAAAATACTTTGTTTTTCATTTTCAATCTGCATTCTTTGAATTCTGGGACTTTTAGAATTAGATTATTAATATTGGAGTCATTCTTTGGTGAAGATTTCTATTGATTGTATTTAGAAAAACAATGCAGTTGCAGGCAGGATGTAAAGGATGTTAGATTTTAGATGGACACCCCATTCCCATCACAAAAATGTACTGATGGGCATAAATGATAAAATCATGTACCAACCATCTCACCAAATCATAGCAATACACCTTAATATTAAACTAAATCTATTTAAAGAAGGGCACTAATACCACTAATAATAATAACAACCCGCCCACTCTTTTTTTTATTTAAGAAAAGATGTATATATATATTTTCTTTCTTTTTTTTAGTCAGCATCGAGTTATTTCAGGAGTCACAGACTCGAAAGTTGAAATAAAAACTGAGGAGACCTGTGATGTCAGTGTCTTCCTGCTAGGATAAGCAAAGTCGTGGGAGACGCACTAATGAGTGTGCTGACAGTCATCATGCCATCACTACAGCAAGAGCAGGAAGCTTTGCTGTTCTGTCCTCTCCAAATCATAACAGATGTGTGTATCTGTGGGGGCGCGTGTTTGTGGGTCTTGGATGTCTTTGCAGCAAATAGTATGTTTGTTGGTGTGTCCCGACTTCAGCTACATGTGTGTGTGGTCCGTGCCTTCTGTTTACACACCATCCGCCATGATCGGGGTCAGTTGTCTGTGCTGTCGTCGTATTTACTCTTCTGTCACTCAGCGCTACGCTTGACATGCCCAACTTTGACTTTCACCATGTGTTTACCGGTTGAAGGCCTGTAATCCGTGGAGGGACCTGGACGTTAATACGTGGCATGGCAGTCTCCTCCTCACTCCGAGGAGCCAGGTTTAATGTTGGTGTGAGTGAGAAAAAGGTCTTCAAATAAAACACTAAACTCCTATTGATCCAGCAGGATATGTGAGGGGCACTTAAGATTTCCCAATATTTGCCCACAACAGAGCTTTCGAACCTTTAAATAGCGACCACTTAAACAGAGTAAGATTTTCTCCCAAAGGCAATCAAATTAGCTCTTTCCCTATGACGCTGATATTATAATGCTCTACATCAAGAAGGTAAAATTCTGTACTGCCACATACATCATGGTTTAATGGCGGACCTTTCATTTTAATGATGAAAGTCTTCATATAAAGTATAATTAAGTCAACATTGCTATGCACCAGTGCACAAAGTGAGGTCTCACAGATTAATTTTTCCCATTTTTCTTTGGAAAAACGTAATGAGCCTTCTCCCATCCACTGCCTTCGGAATACACTAGAAAGTAAATCCAGCCTCATTGTATTATCAACCATCACTGTTAGACATCACTAATGCTGTTGTGGCAGAATGAGGTCATGTCTCTGTGGCCAGGTTGTAAAATGTTGGGCAAATTATCATGGATAGGTGGAAACTTTTGTTTTATCTGCATTGAATTATTGGTTCACAGGCGTCTTCTGCGTTTGTCCATTTACTGGCCTCCCTCTCCTCCTCTGTGAGTCTTTGGTAAAAGGTGAAAGAGCTGATTAGCCCTAATTACTATGAGAACCAGAGTCATGGGCAATTTAGTAACCTCTGCAATGAATTCAAAGCTAATAGAATCCGTATTTGCTGTAGCTAAATTTCATCAGCTGTATTCCTGGCAAAATTACAACATCTGACATTTTGGAAAGCAGAATAAGTACAATATATTAATACCATCTGCAATAAATGTGTTCAATGAAGTTGACTTTGGAGTAGTAAAAGAGTCTGTCTGGACTGGACTTTAAGATAATCTGGGAGGAAAACTGCTTGTTCCAGGTTATTGACTTTTTGGACATACTGTACATACAGGGCTGTATTTTTCTTGGGATGTGCAAAAGACAGACTTCTGAAGAACTTAATTTTGTCAGGGTGGGGTGCTAAACATGCTGCAAGCATGATTATGAGGCTTTGGGATGCTGAAAAGTGCCACCTTATATCAGGTATGATAGGCCAGCATTAGTGTAAATTAAAGGCAATTTTAGCACGGTCGTCTCACTTCAGGCACTACGCCCTCAATCTGGTGAAGCTCTCAGATAAAGAGGTGATACAGCTAAGCTTAGACACTTCTGCATCACATTCCCACAGAAAGTAGCTGGAGTTTCAACTTCAGAGAAATACAACTAATCCCAGAGGAGCAGCTCCCTGCAGGGGCCACTATGAAGCTTGTCTACCGGAACACATAGATTGATGGATTTATTGACCCATGGTTGGTTACGTTCAATGCAGAATAAATAAATAAATAAATAAAGGAATTTGAGTGGAAAGCTACCTGGCTTCACACACAACTACCAACACGCTGGATCACTGAGAGATGATGATTCTCTTTTCTCATTTTTACTTCCTCTTTGTCTTTGTTCTGCGGTTTTGTCAGGTCATGCAACACTGAGACTTAATAAGCTGCCAGTCACTTTCAAAAATGTGACATTCACTGTTTTGGTAATGCAGTAAATGTCGTCATGTTAGAAACTTGGGGGCAGTTGGGTAACGTTCAAGCTCGAGAACACATAATGACACACGAATAAATCATCCACCTCTGAGAGTGTTTTTCTCTTTTTTTTTTTTTTTTTTAATCACCTCTGGCTCATTGTGGATCCAAGTGTGTGGAACAGATAGTTAGCTTGGAGTCCAAGTTTCACAGCACACACAAAACCTGAGTTACAGCCAGGGATTATATCCATATGACCTTATATTTATTTGCTATATTTCTGCTGTTGTATAATTCTCCTTAAAATCAAGCAAACCAAAACTGCATGGAAAAACGAATGCGTTCCTTCATTACAGAACAAAACTCCATGTTCTTTATGCTGCTGACACGAATCCTCCAAAGTAGCTGGGCCAAACATTTTATCAATAATAATAATAATAATAAAGAATGAAAACATGCAGCTGTTGATTTTTATCTTGCTTTCCAAAGGCAAGCCTTTTCAACGTTCCCAGGGCCAGGTTTCAACTACAAAAACCCTCACCAGCCAGCTGGGAGGAATCTGTGAGATGCTGATGTGTTTCAGATGGCTTAACTAGCCACATGTTAACATGTTGTCCATCGCTTTAATATTCTGGGGCTCAGCAAAGATAAGATGACCTAATTGAGTGAGTGATGACTAAAATGAAACATAAAAATAACAGGGAGTATCAGTGAGTTGCATTCAGCTGTTGGAACAGAAATTGATGGCATGGTCCAACTGTGCATGTAGTGACTACACCTCGAAGACATCCACTAATTATTTTCGATGAAAGATATTCCATCTGGTGTAATTCTTGACATTTCTTTCCAACTGCACACACGTAAAGAAAACAATGCACACTCACTCTGACCAAAATCAGCCTTTAAGTGTCTCTGTTACAAACAGGAAAAGCTGTGATTATAAACACAAAGCAATTATTTATTAGACAACAGTAAAATAGTCAGCTATTTGAAATCAGCCCAATAGAAATGTCTTTCAGACACAATCCAGAAATAAATGTAATTAGATGGAAGAAGAAAAAGTTCCTCATGAGAAGAATGTGACCATAAAAGGCTGTTGATGGTCCCTTTTCCACGTTGAAGTTTGTAGATAAATACAAGCCTGTGGACACGACAAACAACTGGAAGTTTTAGTTTTTAACTGATATGTGTATCAAAGTCATAGAACTGAACATCCAACTTCAGAAAAACAGAAAGAAGACCTTATTTAGCATTATAACTATTAGCTAATGTTTCTCCCCTTACCACAGTAGGCTGCTACACTCAGAAGATGTCCATCAGAGTTTTCTCATTACAAGATAAGCCATTTTTGTGCTTTCCAGCAAGTTGTCATTTCTCAACACTTTGAAAACATTCCTACTTGCAGCTGGAATAAACAGTATGTGTGTGTCTGTGCATCTTTGTTTAGCTAAGCAATCTACTCAATAATTCATAGGCCCTAGATGTTCATGGACTAAGTTGACAGTTTCACCACTAAGGAAGTAGGTTGTTAAAATTGCATTAAGTCTCTCATCTTTTAATGCCACTGTTTACCAATTCAATAAATATTTTTCTCGAATGAAAAACTTGAGTGTGACGTCTTGGCAGGAATACAAAAGGGTAGAGAAACTCAAATTGCGAAACAAAGCATAAAAAAAAAACCCCAGCATGGATGTGTTTGAGAAACGGAATCTTAAAGGAAAAGTCTCTCAGCAGAGGTAAGTAGAAAAAGTTGTGGTAAATGACATCAGGTCTGGACACGATCAGCGGCCTGGATGCTGTATGTGAGGTGCTGACGTGGGGAACTTCCTCCATCATATCCTCCTCTGCTCCTAATGGTTTGTTTATGCCTTCCTCCCCCCTCCATCTCCGCCCTTCCCTGATGTCCAACTCATCATCACTCCCTTCACCCAGAACCTTAATTATATGCCAGAAAGCATTTCTCTCTTTCACCGTCAGTTCACTTTCCTCTTCCCTTCCATCGCCCACTGCCGTTCTGTTCGATGGTAGTAAGGGAAGGACAGCTCATCCTAAATCACCGCTCACTGAGGTCGTGTACCGAGAGACATCCAGACAAAAAAAGCAGAAAAGTCGCGCTCCACCCTGAACCTTTCATGACAGTGGAAAGTGCCAAACGGTTCACCAAGGCAAAAATTACTGCCACATCACCTGCAGCTGCAGACTCTTATAGCTAAGATCATTTGTTCTTCCGCAGCACGTCTTCACAAAACCAATCAATAACCTGATCTGAGCAGGAACCTGTCATGTGTTTATGCTGAGAGTCGTGTGATTGAATGTTTACTCACTCATTATACTAGCCAACAAGGCGCAGTTGGTTTTATAAGGAGCAATGTAAAAATGTCACCTTCCAGGCTGTTCACATTTACACAGATGATATCAATGTTCAATCAACCATACAGCAGTCTAAGATATGTGCACACACACACACACATGCACGCACACATGCACACAACTTTGGTAGATGCCTCAAAGACATTTTGCATCATTTTTGGTCATAAATCATCCTGCAGAAGCAAAACAAAGCTGAGACTGAGCTTTTGCCATGGCTGCATAATCCAACCAGTCCCTGGAGTCATCTGTCTCACAGACAAGCAACAGGCGAAGTTGTGATCTGTTGTTGGGGCAACATAGTATTGCTGACAAAGGTCTGCATGACAAAAATAACAAACAACATCATCAGCGTTACTCACGTTGCTTTCCCACGGCAAATAGATGGAATATGTCGAAGGGCAGCATTGTTTGAAAGAAAGCAGGGGCTCACTCTAAACATAAATCACTCTACACATATGGCTGATAGGTTCTTTGCGTGAGATAGCTGATCTGCCTGATTTTGGCATACTTGCATGTATTTGATTAGTGCATTTTTACTCATTGAGCTTTTAATGACGATGTTATACCACACCACATAAGAGGCTAAAATTACCTAACCCGGCTCTTGGATGATGCTGTTTACCCAACACAGCTGTACAAATAGATGTGCTAGCATTTCAGTGCAGTCTGAAGTGTGGGAAGCTGAGAATAGGAGAGAGGAGAAATGCAAAGTGTGTTTAAAAAAAATGGCTTGCAGCACCATCTAGTGATGCGCTGACAGGATCAGTACGCCTCCGGTGTGCTCGCCACAGCACCGAGCAGTCCCAGCGCTGCAGCAGGTGGCAGTATTGTACCTCCATGCTGTGTGAGTGTGACCTATGTTGAAACTATTGGGGGATTTTCCAGTTTCTCAGCGAAGGGGGAAGAATTATAAAAAGTAAATCTGTTTACTTATGAGTTTACTGTGAAGACGGGTTGGGGAGAGGCAGGAAAATAGACTTGAGACATTCAGGAGATAATGTTTCCTTAATACAATGGTTCAAAAGAACTCTTTGTATTTTGAAGCTTTAAAACACCGCTCCATACTAAATAGCTAGTATCTAGACTGACTAAACACATTTCCTCAGTTCAAATACACAAAACTGGCATAGTAAAAATATACACTAAAGATCAAAAAAAAAAAAAGTCATATAAAACAACAGCTCATAAAACCCGTCCCCAGTCACATTCGGGGTTCAGTTTTTCTCATCGCACCCATGTCTGAGCTTCATTTTTATTTCAGTTGCTGGGCCCAGTAAAGCATGTTTCAGTGTGTGCGCAACTTGTCTGTTTAGACAGTGTTATCACCACAGAATATCAATTGTGGTCTTGGCATCACTGACCTCATTATCAAAGGGGAAGCTAAGTCACAGATAGAGAAATTCATTTCCTGTTTATCATGTCAGCAAAGTTTGCTGTCTTTAGTACGTCAGGTCAGCAAAGAGGAACAGTTTGTTAAAAAAAATGGGGAAAATTGGGGCGGTTCGGGGGGGGGGGGCTGACAAAGATCTACAGTGTGTTTTAATGATAGATGACTCATAAACTTCATCAGTACGATAAGACTTGAGCCTTTCATAATCATATTGTGAACAGTGTATTTTCCTGTAACTTCTGCTTCAACTGTTGTCTTTACCTTCCCACAGTGTGCTTGCATGACAACATTTCTATGGGACAGTGACACTCTCATACATGTAGGACCTTCTATGAGTGCTTCAGCTTGGCTTACAGTGCAGGGCACGCCAGCGAATCTCATTAGAGGCTGTGGAAGAGTTTAGTGGGGGCTTACACTACTGAGCACACTCTTCAAGGTTGATTCAGGTCCTATACTGGGGTCAGGGTTAAAACTGATATACTGTTGAGTTTCGTCTTTGCATGGATACAATGCCATTACCTTCATTGGGTAGCAACCCTGTGGTCTGCACTGTGTCAAAGGGCTGTGGGCTGCAGTGTGAATTTCATGCACACTAGCAGGAACAGAAAGACCATGCAGCTCATTTATTAGTTGTGCTGAAGTGTAAGATCAGAATGCATAGTTTGAGGCAACCTGCAGGATGATAGAATAGCAGTGTGATAAAAATTATTCTGTAACCCAAAACGGTCTTACAGTGGAAATACAATGTGTTCTTTTACAGCTTGTGAAAATGTAATACACAATTGGTTGTATTCACACTATGAACAGTAGGATTAATCACCTTTCAGTATTTTTTTCCAATGTGCAGCAGCGATAAAATACTGACTGGGACTGACAGATTTTAGCAGATAAGGGTCAAAGGTCAAGGCTATCTTTCATTCTTGTGGATGCAGCATGATAGGGACAGTCAGAGGGAATTGCATCATGTCTGGCAGAAAAATAACTGAAACTTGGGAATGAAGTCGTTGGTATTTGGCGGTCAAACATCAAAGTCGCCGTGATCTCAAAAACAGCTATAATTCACAAATTGATAAACTAATTATGATACGATTGAACTGAAATATCTGAGATTTTAGATTCAAACTTAACTGAACGTCATGGCTGTTCGCAAAAAAACACCTCTGGCCACTATCCTCACCAAAACAATATCCTGGGGGCTTTCTGTGTGGACTTTGCACAGGTACCTTCCAGTTTCTTGCCAGACATAGACATGCATGTTAGTTCAATCGTTGACTATGAAGTTTCTGTGTGAAACTGTGTGAATGTTTTTTTACTGACTTTTTTAAATGACATTAAATCATCTCTTCATCATTAAATCATCTCTCCATCCCAATGGAGGATATATATACATATGCCTTAATAAAGAATTTATATTTGATAATAAAACTAAAAAGGCATATTTAGTCTACAGCAGAATAAAAAAGAGTTTAGTCTGTTTTTTTAGATAGGCAATTAAAAGAGCATTTAGGGACAACATGGTATCAAAGACAGAATTTTTTCTAACTAATTAAAATCCAGAGAATAAAAATAGTGGAGGATGTTAAGGGAGTGAGGGGGGAAGGGGGAAGGAGGAAATGCATGAAAGCACGTTCAGCTAACGGGCTCACTGTAATCCCTTAATGAACTTCCACGTGTAGGAATGTTGGAAAAAAGGGATAGAAAAGTGGATGAACAAAAAAAAAAACAGGGGGAATGGTGAAGTACGGCCGGAATAAGGGATGAAAAGTGAAAGATCCAGAGTGAGGGAAGCAAAAGATAATCCAAATCAGATAGCAGGAGGCCCAAAGGCCGTGGACATAATGTCTGATTTTTTTAATGGAGTTTGATTTACTGTTTCTGAGTAGTTACACAAACAGAAGCATAACCATAAAAGTGTGAGTACACACATAAATGATCACAAACAAATATACATCAATGTGGACACACAGGTATCCAGACACAAATTTGGCTCCGTCTGTGGCATTTAGCTAGACATCTTGGCAAAAGGGGTCTGTTGAAATCCCCTCGCCAATCCCCTGATGTCGTCAGACACTAGAAACCAAGCCGGTGTCATCCACTTGACGTGTCAAAGGTCAGGTAAGTAGCTGCTTCAGGGTAAGTTTCAACGGCTGTAAGCCTGACATTGAGCCAGTTGGTGAATGGGGAAAGTGATGCGTGAGACTGACCTGCTGTCTTTGTGTGAACCTGCAAAGCTGCAATGTCTGCAAGATGGGAGTGAATACTGAGACAACATTGGGTTTGCCTCAACACTGAGAAATGCTCCAAGATATGATGCCATTTTAAATGTTTCTTCATCGGTCGTTTCAATAAGGCTTTGGCCGCTCATTACCAAGCACAACCAGACAAGAAATAATATCAAGAAGTGAGAACGGCTCCCACGCATTGGTGAAATCAGCTACACTGAAGTTTCCAAAATGCTTCATGCCATCATGTGAAATCACACATATTTATAGGAATGCACGTGATATTGAAATGCTCATGACTCAGAGGCTTGACAGATAAAGTGTTATCGAAAACACCACACATTTGATATTGCTCTGATATTCCTCCAGCCCGTTTGTTGCCAGCTCCAGCGCTGTTACATTGCTCGCATTCAATTTTTCACATTTTTCACCAGTGCCTCGTGGTATGAGCATGCACAAATACTAAAAATTGGCTCTACCAGCAGAGGTGTAAGGGCACATGCATCTTCTCACATGCCCGTGGGTGTCTGTGTGAGTGTGTGTTTCGCTGCATATACGGGGTAATCTGTGGTAAGCTGGTTTATGGGCTCGTCTGCAGTGACGCAGATATACGCTGCCAAGCTCCACTTTTATAGATTCGCCATGACAACTAGCCGGCAGAGACTCCACGGCCTCCAACCTACTTACTTGCAGACAGTTTACTGTAGATATTAGATTTTACGCCTGCCTAAATTGGTGAACAAACATATTCGGCATAAGATAAGCTGTGCAGCTTTATGCACTTCACTGCAAATTCACTGCAGAACTCCACAATAACCCACATTGAAGAATGGCTCCAAACACACCCCTGCACGGCCAAATGATGAGTGGGTGAAAAACTACCACTAGGTGGCATGTACTGGGCCTGAGCAGTCTGTAATGAGACTCCTGGGAATTTGTAATGCTGACAATTATTTATATTTCAAACATTTATGTCCGGAATATATTCTATTGAAAATGGCATTAGATTTGCTGCTCAACATTCATGATTTGAACAGACAGGCACTGCTTTGCCATCACATTCTGAGTTAGGGTTGTATATTTATACTGCATGTACAATATTGCCATGTTAATTCACTTTAAAGGAACCAGTCGAGTTGCACGCCTGTCTTCTCTGCAGTAGTCAAACAGATCTAGAGAGGCCTTGTCTAGTTAGGCTACCTACCTCAAATGACAATACAAGATGAAAGGAAAGTGCTTCTCTTGCGTAATAGGGGTGTTGACATGAGTGACCATTTTGGGAGGAGTGCAATAAAAGTCAATCCTCCCGCGCAGAGGGTTTTGGTGAAGGGTTCAGATTAACACCCCATTCTCCAGACCCGCCTCAGCCTCCGGGTCGGCAGCCAATCAAAGTAGCTCAATCAAAGGCAGTGGCAGCCCCCATTAGCAAGTGTGAGCTGTCAATCAAAGCGACCCGCCCATGCGCGTCTCGGACTGGAAGCGTGCTATTCACAACTCCAGCAGCTGTGGAGTGGGACCTCCGCGGCGTCACAGCAGTACCGACGAGCGACAGACGGCCAAAATGTAAAGGACAAGCAGCCATACACCTCTTCCTGAAAGCAGGTGTGTAGTCGACAAGCGGGGCAAGTCTGAAAAACGACGCGTAAAGTTGACGTCCAGCAGCAGGGGGGCGCAAAAAATCACTGCGTAAAAGTGAGCTCAAAAAAAGGAAGAAAGAAGAAAGAAGCAGTCGGTCTCGTTTCACGGATGCCATGGAAGCTTCTTTGAGCCTTTTGGGGACGTTGTGAAAAGCTGATATTGTGAGAAACGCCCGACTTCAGCAGTTGGTGCTTTCCAGGCGCAGGAGTTCAGACAGAGCCAAAGTGGAGCGCGCAGCGGGGCGGCAGATGCCGGACAGTGACTAAGCCTGGCTGGAAAGCTGGTGAATTGAATTTGTCTGGAGTGCAGACTTTATGTAAGAATTAAGCCAAGCTTTTACACACCTATCCGACCAGCTCTTTCCGCCGCGCAGAGATGCCCAGCCGACCGCCGTCCCGGTGTGATGGTAGAGTTTAGCTCCGGCGGCTCAGCTCCACAGAAAATTCGCGGCCGGCTGATGCCACTTCTTTAAACGGGTGGGGGAGGGCGGGCTGCTGGAAAGTTCGTGCTACCTCTGACCGACATGGACGAGAGCGTCCAGTCCGCCGCCTCCGCCGCCGTCACCGGCGGGGAGAGCATCAACCTCAGCGTCCTCAACTGGGAGCAAGTGCAGCGGCTGGACGCCATCCTCACCGGCTCCATCCCCATCCACGGCCGCTGGAGCTTCCCGACTCTGGAGATGAAGCCGCGGGATATCGTCAAGGTGGTCCGGAGCCGCATGGAGGAGAGGCGGATCCACGTCCGGGAGGTGCGTTTGAACGGCTCGGCGGCCAGCTACGTCCTGCATGAGGACAGCGGGCTGGGATGGAAAGATCTGGACCTGATTTTCTGCGCCGAGCTGAAAGGAGAGATGGAGTTTCAGATCGTGAAGGATATAGTTCTGGACTCTCTTCTCGACTTCCTGCCCGAAGGAGTGAATAAGGAAAAGCTCACGCCAGTGACCTTAAAGGTATTGTATGAAGTTCTAATTCATATTCAGACTATTGAGGCCACGCATTTCAAAGCAGAATGGACATTGTCATCTTTAAACTTTTCAGACTGAAAAGGTTGCGCATGCTGATCGACCTTCTTTCCCTTCCTAATTTCATTTCCACTCCTCCAAATTACAAGGTTTTTGTGTCTGCAGATGCTTTTAAACTAAATTGTTTTAGTCTAACAAAACCAAGGTTGAGATTTGGCTTGAATACATTCAACCAGCACAAAGATATAAGCCTTCAAATGGTAAAAAGGTTAGTTTCCAGTTCAAAGAGGATTCTGTCTAATCCAATTGGAGTCAGATCCATATTAATCAGTCAGACCTCAGTTACCTGGATACCAAGGACTACCCGGGTTACTAATGGCCTACCAACAGATGTGATCAGCAAAACATCATAACAGACCAAATCCAGATTTTTATCTGATGCAAATAACATTAATGTCCAGTCTTTACAGTCATCTTCAACCAAGAAAGAAGCACAGTGCAATCTCTCATTAATCTGATAATGAACCCAAAATTCTGTGTGGTCGTTTATTATCATTTCCAGAGAAGCAAGACATAAAATGTCATTGCTGAAATGACACAGCATTATATGTGTGAAAATAAGAAAAGACCAAGAGGAGGAAATGGTTTATCGATGCAGAGAAAGCAGTGGGGCTCAGCGTGGGTTTCTTCTTTTGAAAAATATCATTTCGTGAGGAAAAGTAACACTGATCCAGTTTAGCCTATTATTTGATCTTATTCTGCTGCTGAAGCTTTTTGATTCTTCTGCAATTGATGGATGGAGTTCAGAAAACACATGGTTAGAACTAGATGTATTTTATGTATTTATGATGGATAACATGATTTAAACTTTGTCTTTTTATTCTATTTAAGCTCTGCAAATAGCTGCAATGATGTCAGCGATGAAAGCTAATTCTTCACTTTTGTGTTTTTAAGGAAGCCTATGTGCAAAAAATGGTGAAGGTGTGCAATGACTCTGACCGCTGGAGCCTCATCTCCCTCTCCAACAATCACGGCAAAAACGTGGAGCTTAAGTTTGTGGACTCTCTTCGACGGCAGTTTGAGTTCAGTGTGGACTCCTTCCAGATCCGGCTGGACTCACTTCTCCTCTTCTATGAGTGCTCAGAGCACCCAATGGCCGCCACTTTCCACCCCACCATCCTTGGGGAGAGCGTCTATGGCGACTTTCCCACTGCGCTTGATCATCTGCGCAAGCGCCTCATCTGCACGCGAAGTCCAGAGGAGATCCGCGGGGGAGGGTTGCTGAAGTACTGTCACCTCCTGGTGCGCGGTTTCCGTGCAGCTTCTGATGTTGAGATGAAATTACTGCAGCGCTACATGTGCTCACGCTTCTTCATAGACTTTCCAGATGTGAGCGAGCAGAGGAGAAAGCTGGAGTCCTACCTGCACAACCACTTTGTAGACCTGGAGGACAGGAAGTACGAGTATCTGGCCACGCTGCACGATGTGGTGCAGGAGAGCACGGTGTGCCTGATGGGCCACGAGAGGCGTCAGACACTCAGCCTCATCTCGTCACTGGCACTGCGGGTCCTGGCTGAGCAGAACGCCATTCCCAACACTGCCAACGTGACCTGCTTCTACCAGCCGGCCCCTTATGTTTCAGATTGCAACTTCAGCAACTATTACATAGCACAGGTTCAACCTGTCTACCCATGTCCTCCCTCGCCTCCTCAGCAATACCTTGCACATCCACAGCACCCAATGTATGCCACCTGGTTGCCCTGTAACTAAACCTTGTGCACGTTCATGCACTTTTGTGTAACTGGCGTAACAAATGCCCACTTACAAGGGATGGATGACGGCCTTCGTGTCTCTTCAATCACATGTGAAATTTAGGGACATGAGGAAATACGGGAGACAAAACCAGACAAGAAGCATGGATAAAAGAAGAGAATGAGAGAAGGGAAATTATGAGAAAGAACCAAGATCAAGGCAAGGGGCCAAAAAAAAAAAAAAAAACTTTTCCCCAGTGTAGGGAACCACAACATGGAGGCGCAGAGCAGACACAGAGAGATCTCAATGAAAGAGGCTGACCCATCAGTTTTCTGGTTCTCTTTGCAGGGCTAAGATCAGTTTGGTAGACCAAACCACAAGCTGAGCTCAGTCGCAGAATCATCAGCAGATAATAACGTGATGATTTTTTCCTCCTATTTTGTGAATTACAGCTCACAGGACCTCAAATATCAAAACGCTGAATGTGTATATTATCCACATCCGCTGCACATCAAAACAGACATTCAAAAGCAGCACAGCCATGGAGATGTACAGGAGGACACGTGATGAAATGAAGATATGGATTCATGTATGTATGTCACTCACATTGCAAAAAAGAGGAACTGGATACTGTTTACAAATCCACAGATATACTTTGGTAATGAAGTTTATCTGAGCTCTGATTAAAAAAAAAAAAAGACACAAAACAATGCATGCTTTATTTCTGAAAAGGAATAATTTTCTTTAAGTGCCTAGATAAAGCCTAAAGGGAAGAGATATTTTTGCAATTTCTTTATTCTAGGCAACTGTTGAATTGTCTCGTCTCATTTTCAAGCTGATAATGAATGTACTTAGGATCAGAGAGTTTGCCCATGCTGAGTAAGGTCTCTTACACTGAGGGAGCTGTAGGACCAATATTTGACGATATTTAGCTAAGGACCCTGCCCTTATCTGCAGTCTTGCTGGACAAATGCACATCCTGATTACCAAAGCGGAAGTAACAACGTAATCTCATCAGCTGTAGAAGGAGAAATGCTTTTTTTTCCCCAAAGTCCCTTTAAAAACGCTATTTCATTACATAGAGCTCTTTTATCAAGACATACATTTTGAATTGCATATTAGTAAACCATTTTGAAATATGCAAATTAAGGAACCTTAAACGTGCCCTGTGGAGTTTTTTTTTGTTTTTGTTTTTTTTTAATAAACAATCTAATTTATTGTTATAGTCAAATGGATCATGACCTATTAGTTGGCAACGTGCAGGGGTTTTTTTTGTTGTCTTTTGTTTGTCTACAATGCATGTCATTCAGGATTTTCTTGGGGTGTTTTTTTTTTTTTTTTTTTGGTATTTCTAATGAAAACACATGGTGTGTGTCCATTTGGTCTGAGGAAACTTCCTACCTGCTCTTTTTGCCCATATATAATACTGTTGGCACCCTTCTTCTTTGCTGCCTCTTTTAGTAAAACAGTGACATTGGCAGAAGGGTTCAACTCACCATGTCATGCATGGTTGCACGTGTACATGTGCATCCATGTATGTACGCATGATTCAAACAAAACAGGGGCACCACTTGTGAAAATATCCCTTCAAAGCGCTACTAGAGGCCATAAGCTCTACAGGGCACCTTTAAGTTTCAGATCTAGTAAACAAATCAAATATTTATTGTGTTTGGATTGAAATAAACCCAGGGAAGTTTTCATACCGTCAACCTAATAAAAAAAAATACAAATGAATATTTTATATCTACCCTTTTTCCCAAATATATAAAATTCTCCTTTTTAGACCTATTTTCTGAACAATTGCATTTTGACATACTGCTACAGAGGAAAAAAAAAAGATTCAGGATATCCATCCCCTCTGTTGGTGTCTGCACACATCTGCTGATCTCACACTAATACAACAAACTGTGTGTTTGCCAGTTGGGTGGAGGCTGGATTCTCTATGTAGGGAAGTTGCAGCAATGGGCGAGCATACAAGTGGCAGAAGAGCACAGTCAGAGACCCTGCAGATGCTTTATACATGAAGTCAGAAAAGCTTCAGCGGTGATCTAACCTCAGTGAATATGGGCCAATTTACAGTATTTCATCCTTGCTTTCAAAAACCATCAAAGTTGGTAATGTCTGTAAACTGTATGATTAAATGAAAATCTCTTATTAACACAGAAAAAGTACAACACAATAAGCAGCTAATGTAAAAATAAATGTAGAAGACAGAGACAATCATATGGTTATTCGATTGGCAATAAGGCAAATTGGCTTTCGGAGATTTTGGGGAGATAATCACCAATCAATTCAGTTTTACAAGTGCAGGAGACTCATTACATTCTCTCAAACATGTCAGAGCTCATATTTTTCTATCAATCTCTATTTTTGTACAGTTTACGTTTGGCTGATGTAACAGACGGATTCAAAGCTGCATCTTTGAGTCTAAGAGTACTTTTTTTTTTGTGGTGTATGCAAAGTTGTGTTTTATTTCGGCCAATGTTCAGCAGTGCGGGTGGACACAGGTTACAATGAGAAGCAGTTTTGACTTTTTGTTCATCGGGTGTTTGCTCTGAGCTGTTTCATACAAATTGCTGTTGATCCAAAGAGATTATTTCACTGTAACTAATGTGTTTTTACCTGCCATCCTGTTTGGACAATGAGAGTAATGATCTGATTATTGTGTTCAAGTTTATTGACATGATAATTAAAAATAAAAAAAAATAATAATAATAAAAGAACGAGACGAGTATTTTAGTCCGTTTTTTTTTCCTCATCACTATCGTGACTACATGATGTTTCTTAGATGCTTCACCTTACTGAGCCACAGTTTTGCTGAAGTGAATCGCTCTGGCACTTAGACTGTGTCCCCAGGCTTTGACAGACAGAGGAAAGGTCTTCATCAGTTCAATGCCCCGTGGTGCCCATGTGATTTCAGCTGGCACAAAAGTGGCTGCCAGGAAGTGACAGCTGAACGTGACGGATTTCCCTCCGAGAGACGTCACTGGCAAACATCAACGAGCGTCATTGCGCTCTTTGCCAGACCTCATTAGCTCCGTGTGTGCTTGCAACAGCAGGTGGATCATGAATATGCACAGACCTTACTACCAGCAGAGCCTTGGTCTCCAGGGACACATGGTAACAGACTGAGTAGACTGGCTACAGGTCTGCATCACTCTCATGCCCGTAGGCCTCAGCCTCCAGATGTCACTTTCCCTGCTGACACTGAGAATAAATATTTTACTTAGTCTCTCTCTCATGATCTTTCATTTTTTTTCTGTCTCCTGTCTTTTTTCGCCATACTACTGTTTCTTTCCTCCTTCTATTTAACTTCAACCTTATTTTGCTGACCAAAAAAAGTACTTTTAAATCAGCTTTTGATCAAGGCAGCTCTTGTATTACTGGCATCTGGTTGTGCACAGTCAGTATAGTTGGTAGATTAGGCGGCCTCTTTTTTAAGGGGGTGGGGTGTTGTCCTCACTCATTTTCCATCAGCTTCTTGGTGAAATTAAACAGAGGGAGAGAGATGAACTATGAAGTGGAGAACAGGGCCAATATTATCCTCTGTTAAGAGGGAGAGAGTGGACACTAAATATAGGCCCCATTCTCAGCCACTGTAAGGACATTAACCCATCTGCAGAAAGCTGATTAGCCTCCCTCCATAAGCATGTGCCCAATGCTCCAGTGCGGTTACCGTGGAGAGCTTTAACAGCTATTGTACTGTAACGTATACCTCCCCCATCTCTGTTTTTAGGTCACTCTCACTGGAAAGGACAAAAAAAAAAAAAAAAAAAAAAAAAAAATCAGTTCACTTCCTTATCAAGGGCTTAGAGGGAAGTGAGAACACAGGATTGAGGCATTTAGTGTGTTGCATAACAAGGAAAAGAGCTAACCCAATAACTGAGGCCAATGAAGTATGTTGCTATGGTGCTTTAAAGTCGTGCGGCATATGAAAACTTGGTCTGGGGACATCTGACACTTCAGTTCTCGTGGCGGCTCACAAATTGAGATCATCGTTCAAATTGAAAAACACCTACAGTTCATTGCCCAATAAGCCTGAAAATACAACCGTACACTCAATATCGATTTAGTCTTTCTCTATTCGCTTGCAGGGAGCTATTAGTTTGAATTCAACATCTAATCAGCTCATGAGTAATGCAGTAAACATTTAAAGTTTAATTTGAAATGTTTTGCTTTCTTGCTGAAAAGTGCCTGGAGCTGTGTTCCTAAGCCCATTTTCTTAACACTGTATAAAGATGGAAACAGCTGGCTTCCCTCTGTCTGCTCTATAAAACTTGTTTTTTGACATGCCTTATTTAGTTTTATGTGTTGTTGTGTTGTTTGTGGCTTTTGATTTTGTTATCTTTGGATAGAGCCAGGTTAGATTTAAGTTTAAGAAATTGATAATGGAGTGAATTGAGTGGTTATTGCAATATTTCTTTGTCATCCTGGATAACTTTGTCATCAAGCATTTCAACTTCAGCATTTCCTTTCTCACGATTTTACGCCCAGTCACATCACTGTTGCCATCTTTAATTGAACTGAATTTCACTACAACAGGAAGTTAACAACACAAAGACATTCAGCAGCTTGTAAAAGGCTGGAATAAAGGGCGTGGTACGGACAAGAGGTTTTAATTTATAATGAAGTTCATAGACTTAATTTTGTCTAAGTCTTACTCAAAAGAAGCAGGCAGCTCTGGCAATTAACCAAAGCGAGCGCAGACATAAAAACCTAAACAGAATAACAGCATGTCAAAGACATATTATAACTGTGCTGTGTTAGTCTGATGGAGTTAAGAGCTTTACAATACTTCCATTCACACACACACACACAAACACACACGCACATCCCACTCATACACTGATGAACAGCCAGAAGGGACAGTTTGGGGGTTTAGTGTCTTATCCAACAAAACTTTGATGGACACAAACACACACATGCACATACACAGAGGTCTAGTGGGGTTATGTTGGAGATGAACCAGTTGGCGCAGCAACAGGGCCAAGAGTCTATCCAACTCAGTCCAGCCAGGGTCAAAGGTCATTGAGTAAATTAAACAACAGCAAGCCGAGACTGTGAGAAATAGCAATGTGTGTGCCTGTGTGTGTGTGTGTGTGAGTGTGTGTCTATATGAACAAGAGAAAAAGAGATAAAGTCAGATGGGAAAAAAGTGTGTGTGGGCATGCATGACCGCATTTGTGTATTTGTGCTGTCTTTGTATTTGTTTTAATGGAAAACTTGAGTGAGTGTCTGTGTGAGACATCTGCAGACCATGTTGCTTTCAGAGATTATGAATAGCAGCCATAAGCAAAACTCGATCCCCTTGATTATCAATCAACACAATAATAATAATAGTAATTCATACTTATGGATTAAGCCAATCACAAAGAGAGTTTTCTGTGACATCAGATGCCAAACAATTTGCTGGCTGGAGGAATAAATTGGATTCTTCCATAATCTTAAGTGCTTTTGCCTGATAGGATAAATAGTTTGGCCAGCTGGACCCAGGCTGGCACTGTGATACAGTTTGGCCGGTTACAGACCAGAAAGGGAGAGACTGTTGTGGTGGTAGTTTGACACATAGTATGTTTTCTCAATGGAAACAGGAGCTACTCTGGAATCAATCCATAAATAGGTCTGCAGAGTCTCTCCCGTGTCTGCATGTTGGTATGCAAGCATGTAGCTGCAGAAATGAGACAGTTTCACTTCAGTTTAAAGCTGCTAGTAAGTGGCTCATTGCAGCTCACTGTGTGGGAGACAGCTCTCGACATTCTCATAAAAAACGGTGGAAGTGGCTCCGTTGTTCTCTTTAACTGAGGTGGGGCAGTTAATCAGACATAAATGTTACTTTTGTATTACATGTAGATCTGTTTTATACTGGGCAAGGCCCTGGAGGCTAGAGTGCGGCTAAGAACACATAAATTTCTATCTGAACCCAACCCACATCCAAGCGTAGTTACTGACCCCAACACAAATGCGTTTGTGTAACCTGTCACACAGATGTTGTTAGCATTGCCTGTTTATGGGAACTGTGTAACTGACCATCAAAAGGCTGATGGGACCAAACTATATCTTGAGAAGCTCTGTTGGGTACCGCCGGGCTGTGTTGCCTTCGGTCTGTGCTTGTCACAGGGTCTGTCCTTTGAGAAGAGCTGTTCCAGCATTTATAAGATCTGCTAAATTTGTACTAATGCAATTTCAGAGGACGGGGTTATCAGCCTTCAGCCGACCCAGCACCAGGGCCACACTTTATCTGTTGGGAGTAATGGGAGTAGATGGGAAAAGCCTTTAAACTGTGGCACTGTGAGCTTAAGTGCTGGCTTTATTACCAAAATACACAAAACAAGCAACTCAAAATCCAATAGTAAGCCATAATCCTGACTGAGAATATGCATACTGAGTCCTTAACAGGAATCAAATCATAGCAATGATCATCATCATTAACATAGATGGTTGTGGCAGAAGTAAGCATGAGCTGTTGTAACAATTCAAAGACTTTTGTGTGCATGCGGATGTGTGTCCACATCTGCTGCAGCCTGTTGACAGCACCCAAGAAGGCACAGAAAAGCCGTGATGGATTCACCCCAGATGGTGAGGCAGCAGAAACAAAGAGCAAGCCAGAGAAAATATCTGTTTGTTGTCAGAACACAGTTACCTGGATCTGTGTGTGTTTGTGTACATTTATGTGTTTTCTGTAGGGATTAGTCACAACTCAGTATGACTGAGGAGGACATACTAAATGCTTTCTTCTAGTTTTCCACTGTTTCCATCTGTTTACGGATGGTAAAACTGCATTTTACCAAATCTTCATTAGGTGTAAGTGACTCTGAAATTCAACATTAGATTTTTAGATTTTATCACATATGCTCTTTACAAGTAATTATAGTGGAAACACTAACTATCACTTAAATGATTCAATGAAATAATGGTAATCTGTAATTGCCATTTATTTCCAGCACTGATACCCGCTAAAGGGTTCATTTGGAGCTAAATTTAAAACACCAAGGTGCTAATTTGTGTGATTTTCTGTTTGTGTATCTCTTTCTCATTGGTTTGGTTTGTGCATGTGTGTACTTCTGTAAATGTGTGTTTATGGCGTTGGATATAGGGTGTAGAAATGCCAGTTGTGCACTTACATCCTGGTAAAACCATTATTGCTTCCCTCTCGTCTCCATCCCGGCCTCCTGCTAACATGCCTGTTCTTACCTGGGCTGTAATGATAGTCATTATCACATTGTAATAGCAAACACACCTGCCAGCTCCGTGCTCATGCCAAAAACACACCTGTATGTGGTTAAGTATAGCCCTGCCGCTATACAGGGAAATGGAAAGTTAGAACTGGCCTCAAGAAATGACGGTGTGCACTGTATGTGGGCATGTTTAGCGTTCAAATTTATAGCGTCATATATCTTTAGATCTATAATGCCGTTCAATTCATGTGTTAACTTCCTGACGTTGGGAATGTTTGTTCCTCCTTGCAGAAAAGAAAAAAAAATGTCCTAGTGGCTATATTTTGTGACTCTTGTGTAATTAATCAGAGAAACTGCAAATGCTTGGCTCCAAAGAGCAACTTGGACAAGTGTTTAGAGGAGTTATGCATTATTAGTGCTGCTGGGCAGAAAAACACAGCCTGCAGACTATGGGTTTGTTGGTTCCAGTTTCAGAGCAATGTTTCCAACTACTGAGAGGCAAAACAAACGTGTCCACAGTTTCACACAGCTGCTCTTTTTTCATGAGATTCAGCTGCTGCAACAATATGACTTATTAGTGATGCAAACAGGAATAGAAGCCAGAGACATATAACAGGAGTCACGCGCAAAACACAAGAATAACGTAAAATAGGATGACATGGACATGGAGATGGACATTTGTCCTCGTCTTGCAACATCTTGATTAACATTATAATTTTCACATCTGCCACCCCTATGGTTAGGATTTGGTTTGGCAGCTAAAAGAATTAGATAATAGTCAAGGAAAGATCATGATCCTAGTTTAAAGGAAAGAAATAATGCTGGACGGAGACGGGATACAAACCGCAGTCCCTGACACTTTTCTTTTGAGAAATCAGCTATCCATGCAAACGTAAAAGGTTTAGCAGCTCTCTTTGTCTGATTGCTGGTTGGTCAACTAACGACTGCACAATTTTCCACAAAGCAAAATTCTGAAAACATTCTTGGCCCTAAAAAGATTCAATCTACTGACTATGGTGACCTTTTAAGTATATGAGCCATTTCTATATTTTGCTATCACATAAGCAAATCTAATTACTGAAACAATTTTTCTGTTGTCATTTCCCCATTATCCAAAAGCAGTCTTAGAAATACCAAGAGTCAGCATATTGTGGCATGTCAGTCTGGGCCTTATGAACTTTTAACTCTATCAGTCACAAACTGATGAAGTTGGAAGGGGAAGTTGGCTCATCTTTAACTTGACTCATTTGCAAAACTACTTTTTAAAATCATGCTAACTAATGAGAAGAGAAGAGAAGGGATATTGTCACTTTATAAATGTGCCTCCCACTTCCAACCACAGGCATCCACGGAAAGCATGCAGCATGCATGACCGTGACAAGTAAGCTGATTATGTTGACTTGAAGATTCAGGCAACATAATGACAAATATCCTTATAGATAAAAATACTGAGTGAAAACATCAACATGAGTAATAAGTTTTGGTCTACGCCCACTGGTCACAGTTGGAGCCAAGGTCAGGCTACTGTTTTAAAAATGTCCCCACCTGATTTTGTACTGTCCAGCCTTTTTTTTTTTTGCCTTCATTCATGGCTGATTTCATTCCAAAACAATTACTGACTCTGTATTCATGAAGTTTCTCAGACGATTCATTTGTTACAGAGCATTCGAGCGCCAACATCAACACGGCCTCTCTGACCTGTCAGACAAGCCAGTGATTCCAGCCCAACCGCAACCAATCTGCACAAAATTTCTTTCCATTGCTGATTGTCTGGTCAGACTTTGGTGTCCTCACTGTTGTCTTTTGAAAAGCTTTTAGAAAAAGACAACCAATTGCAAACTAATGTGCATTTCGATAGCAGTCAAGTAAACCACATGTTGTGATTGCAATGGTCAGTGGACATCTATTCAGCCGTGACCTGCCAACCAAGTTCACAAATCAGAAAGTTTATCTCGACAGCAGAATTTCTACCCCTGTCTTTTTCTCCCATTTTCTCCAACTTCCATTCCTCTGCCTCCATCTCCAATTTTTAACCTTGATTTCATAGATTCACAGACTGTTTCCCTCCTCTTGGGTTCTTCCAGCTGCCATTTAATGGGTGGTTATGACTAATACTGGGCAGTTGTTTTTGTTTTTTTTTTTCCTTTATTTTGCTTGGTTTATAAATTTTTTACACGCATATGGCATGAATGTCTCAGAGACAAATAAGTATATGTGTTTGTTGTTCCCTTCTTTAAATTGGTTTGTTAAATGCAGAGTGAGGAATCTTGTTAGAGGGTAAATGTCAAGAAGATTTGGCTTGATACTCAAGTTGCTGCCACAGATATTTAAAAGGAAATGTTTTTGGGTGGTTTTTAGTGAGAGTTTTTGCCCAAACACAAAACGATATGAAAATTCTCTGCGCAAAGAAAACACAAACAAAATGACAAGTACTTGTAACTTTTCATTTAATTATCCAGTGTTTGTGTCCCTGCACTGGGTTCCTAATATACTCCTAATGGCTGAGTGTTACGGTTGTAGTGCTGTGGGTGTGTTATTTGTGCGTTTTGTTTTGTTCTTTGCTTCTCCAGGTTGTGCCCCTCCAATCGTCTGTGCTACGGTCGTTGGGAGAGAGCGCCTGTGCAGAGTTTGGACATCTAACCTAGGACACGATGGACGGGGCAGGTGGGCGTTTTGGCAGCCAGAGAGTTGCATATTGTGATTAACCCTTCAGTGGATGTGGGAATCAAGCGGGTGTTCGGCCTCCTCATTTGCAGAAAGTTTGTTTTTTGTTGTTAACTTGCCAATAAATCTATCCTTTTCCGTTCATACAACGGTTCCTTTTGTTTATTTAATTCTGTTCACCTCGTTTCACTCCACACTTCCCTAGGACATGTTGTGTGGATGCAACAATGAGACTTTGAATGTCTTTTTGCATGTTGTCAGTTGTATGTCATTACGGGCTAAACTCATTCAGTCTTAAATTTCGGGTGTAACCGAATTGAAATTCATGTAATATGAAGATAGTTTTTTCTGAATTCCCAGGGAAAGTATTGGCAAGATTCGAGGTAAGTTTCTGATAGAAAAAAATATTCTCTAATCCTTCATAATTATTATTTTTTTCTTAGCACAAACTGTCCTTTATATAACACAAGTTCCTCTCTGGTTCCCACCAGTTGATGGATCTCTTTAAGATCTAATGTGTCTGATGTCAGTGAAGGTAAATAAAACTCACTGATCTGCTTGTCTGCCTAAAGACAGATTTATGTCTTTCTGCTGTGGGCTCTGAAATGACACCACCAAGCGCTTTGAGGTCAAAGGTCAGGGGTGAAGGGAGAACAAAGAGAGATAGACTGCTGAGAGAGGGGCTGAAGGAGAAAGCGATGTGTCAGCAAAAAGTTGTAGATCTGATTAAAACCGTAATTCTTCTGTGCCCTGATTGATGAAGTGACTGGATTGGTTCTGTCTCAAAATGGACTTGAATACCACGAGAAACTGATACTAATGCACAATCACACACACACATACACACTTTGAAGTCCAGTCTCATCTCACACTATAGCTATGTTTACTCAGGAGGCCCACCATCTTTCACATCCTCTAAAACCTGCTCAGTCCATCTGATCCATGACCCCCCTTTCACCTTTTTTTCCTCCCCTTCAACCCCTTCTTTACCCCTCCATTCAAACCAACTCACACACACACACACACACACACACACACACACACACTGCAGAAGTTATGTCACCATCAAAAGCCAATCAGAGGGAAACTCAGCAGAAGGTCTGGTTGCAGTTTACTTTGGGTCAAAGGGGCTGGCAACACGCGGCCCTTCCTGTCACCATGACAACAACACAGTCTGGATACACAGATTACCATTGTAGTAGTAAAATGCGCCAACTGACTGCTAAACTGCCCTGAACAGTCGCAGCCTAACAACCATAGCTGGGTAAGTCAGACCAGTCCAACTTCAAATTTGTCCAGAGGTGGTCAGGACCCTTGTAAGAGCGATGAGGCATTTAAAGCTGCATGCAGTTGTGCATCTGGATAAGTACCTTCAGAAGAAACTGATCATTATTTCCAAGGTCAAGGAACCTTTTATCATTTTGGGGTGACATGTTATATTTAAAATCTCTGATCACAAGTGCACATCCACTGTGTGGGAGCCGGCCCTCAATGTTCCTACATGACAGTGCAGGCTGAGATCATCAGCTCTGTCCCAGTCTGGTTGGAAAAATTAAGCCTTCCTGCCATGTCATCTAAAGACTGAATCTGAAACAGTTTTCAAACAGTTGAAGTTTTTCTTCAAAATGCATAATCAGCCTCACATTTCTTACACATAAACTCAGTTGTGAATCCAATCTAATTCTACAAATAGAAAGGAAACACAGAACTTTAATAAAGAGCCCTGTTTTTACCACAAACTTTCCTCACACAGTGGGCCAAGAGCTGCAGTTTAATCACTTTCATATTAGTCATAAAACGCGAACAAAACACTAATCCGATTAGCGTGGAGCAACAGCCAAATTCCTGACCTTCTCTGACCATATCCCATGTTTGTCTGAAGTCACTCGTGAGTTAGGGGCATTTGTTTCATATTGATGTGGCCATAAACGGTGAAAAGAAGTTGAAAAATGAGAGTAGAGAGAAATCTTTAAACACTAGGACAAAAGTCCTGGAGCCCCACTGGAGCAGGTCACTGTGCAAAACTGTGCATGTATGTTTGCGTGCAGATCTATGTGAGTGTTTGTGTGCGCACACTCTATAAAAACCCATCCTGTCTGCTCCCCTCAGCCATCTGAGCGCAGCTGGTGAGCAGACATCTGGGAAGTGAGAGAGAGCAGAACGAGGAAAGTTAGACGGAGGGAGAAATATAAAGCGGGGTGACGGCGAGGACAAAGGTAATTCTGGGTGAGACGGACTGAACTTATGGAGAGGAACAATATAGATGTAAAAATGCACTCAAGCCTGACCATCTCATCTGCAAATGGTTACAGCTGTGTTGAGAGTTTGAGCCTTCAAAGCTTCCTTGATCACAAGATCACTTGTCAACATAGTGGTATATTTTGTGTTTATTTCCTGCTGTTCATGTCAAGTTTTGTTTTGTTACATTCCTAAAGGTCCCCTCCAAGTCATGTAAAATGGTTCTGCAATGATTCATATGTACATGATTCCCTTGATAGCAAACAAACAACAACAACAACAACAACAACAACAGCAAAACTCAGAAAAGGGCTGGAAGAACATCTGCGCTTACTTCCTCAATGAAAACATTTGCATCCGGACTCATGCCCTGCCCGCCACTGCTCCTTGCTATGGTTGAAAAACAAAAATGTTTCGGCTATGCATTTATGCCTAAGTCGACCCAGTTTGTTGGTCCCCAGAATTAGCCCCTGGCAGAAGCCCCTGAATGGTTAGTGTAATTAGCATCTTTCATTCACTTATGTTATTTGTTATTTTGTAACTGGAAGTGGCTGAATCAACATTAGTGGTCGTGCTGATACAAACTTTCCCACAGATTTCAGGTTTCTTCCTCTCCCGTTTTTGCCTTTTCGCCCTCACTCTGTCTTTCTCTTTTGGCGCATTTGTTTGAGTTGATAGTTTAACTGGAGGATAAATGGAGAAGCAGTTCTAGACAATAATTCCCACAGATCCTGATATACCGCAGGAAAAAGTTAATCGAAGGCCAAGACCAAAAGCAATTACAGCGCCATTATCTAAGGACATGTTGCTTGAGCTCAAACGTACACAGATAACACACTTCAAACAAAGAAGCTCTTGGCTACGTTGGGTTTGTTGTGGACTACGTTTGCATGCTGTGCAGTTACTGCCATGGAAAACATCAAACTGAGATCAAATCCAAAGTCTCTAAAAGCGCTCATAACAGAAAGAGCATTCAGAAAGATGGAAAGAGAAAGAAATTGGGTCCTTTCTCTGGAGTTACCTCATTTTACTGCTTGTTGTCTTTCAGCAGGAGGGAAGGAGGAGGACGAATGATCAGCCACTGCAGAATATGTGCCGAGTTGACTGTCTTGACACGACGTGACATCTGTTTGTCAGAAAGAAAAGGACAGAATATAAGGAATGATTCATTGGTTGGAAAAGCACGGGCAGTTCTTTCCATTTTAATGCCTGAAGCAGTAAAGTCCAACACAATCTGAAAGGCAATGAAATTACAGTGAAAAAATTCCTGCGAAGACATACTGTTAAAAACACATGACAAAAAGACAGAATAGGGTTTATGAGGTGTGATGACAATCCTTGTTCACAATCGAGTTATTTACTTTTGCATTGATTCATCTTCTGTTTTCTCTTTTTTTTTTGGCAACAGCACCAACCACTATGCCGCCATGCTGCCCGAGTTATTTACCTGTGTATATTTTTATTTATTTTTTATGGGACATGACCATCTGAAATTAAGCAAAATGGTTCTCAAAATAGATATCAAATTAAAATCTATCCAAAAATCAATTTATACAGAGTTTTTGTTGTTGTTGTACAAATACTTGCTGAAAAGAGCAGTGCCCTTCTGAAGTATTCTGGAAACCAGATATTTTTCCCGTTTAACTTCTTTTTTTACCATGAAACTCTGTTCCACACTTGCTTGCTGCTGTTTCTGGATTTCTGTTCAAAGGGTTTTTACCAAGATAATTCAAGTTCCTCAAATAAAAGCCTCCACTTTGGAAAAAGAGAACTTCTTCAACTTGAATATGATGAATGTATGCAGCGTTAATGCAATAATGATAATGAAATAATAATACGTGGGAAAGAAATTAATGTGTGTAAAAGGAAAATTCCTTTACTGACTGTCATGGCTGGCATAACTGAAAAAAATTAAGGAGGAAGCGAGCAAAAAGCTCGTAAACCGAATTGACAGTTGATATATGGATGGAAAATATTCACAACAGTTCCTCACTCTCCCACAACAGATAGTCTGATAGATTGATTGATCTATTTAAATGCTTTGCGCTGATGCTCAATAGTTTTTGAGAACCATTGTGTGTGAAATTTGTCTCAAAACTATTAGAAATAAATAAATGGATATTAAATATGTTCTATAGAATGATTGGGTTTAGGACTGAGAGTCTCTTTAAATGGGGTGCTTCATATTAAATAGCATAGAAACGTTTTCAGTCCTGTTCTTTGCATTTTTCTTTGATTTTAAGATCACGATACAGTGGCCCATCCCATTTCTGCTGGTGTGACTCACAAATGTAATTTTACATCCTTGACAAAAATATCCCGAACCCTCCCATGGGTCCTATATGGTAAAAGAACCATAAATAACAGTGATAGCTGGTGTGGATGACCATAAAAATACAGGAGTGAAAACCCGTCTCTCCCAAATTACAGCCTTTTCCTTCTTTCAGCACATGGTCACAGTTTGTGCTGTTGTCTGTCAGTGTAACACACATTATTTATTTTCTCTGAGGGGGGTTGTTGTCCTCCTTTGCTTCAATAAAGTAACTAAAAAATAAGACATGGCATCTTACTGTAAATAAGATTACTTGAAGTTGAAAACCAAAAGCTATAACAGAATTAGAATCACTTGAACCAATTGATTTATGTTTCTACAGTAAGGGGCTAAGTTGTTTTACTCTCATTTGTCTAAGCAAAACTGTCACATCCAAAACCAAAATAGTGGCCTCAGGTGGACTGCACACGGTGGACCAACACAAATCTGTAGTTTTGGGCTATTGTAGCAAACCAGTTAACCACTAAACACAGGATCAACATGAAATTAAAAATTTTCTTTTAACTGCTGACTGTGTATCATCTGGTTCTCATTTTGCGACAAGTGATTGAAGTGGCTCAACATGTGACCTGATGTTACTGGAGGACCCTGAATCTCAATTTAAATCTTTATTATTACAAAGCTTTACATTCTGCTGAATGTGCAGGCGCTGACTGGGCTAATGCCAAAATGATTGTACAAACTCATTATGAGAGTGGCGCCATGAAGTGCTTAGTGAAGCTAGGCAGAAAGACTTCTGATTGTACTGCCTATTTTACATTACCCTTTCATTTAATTATTTATACGCCTCAGTAGGACATGACTGAAAGACATCTTATGCATTGTTTGACATAATCGCTTTAGCAGACCGTAAATCACCATCCATCACCATACTATGGCAAATTATCAAACAAATGTTTGTAGTTTAGATCTTTAATTGCTTTTATTTAAAGTAAATAAACAAATAAATAAGCATATGCTATCATCTCTCTTTTTGCCTTTTTCCCACAGGCTTGACAGTAATTCATAAAGCTACTTTGTTGGTTGAGTGGGCTGCTAACTCACTGAGACCAAATCACACAGAATTGCAAGCAGGCTGCAGTCACGTTGCCGTGCAACTTGGCAACAGGGAGAATGCAACTTTTCAGTGCTGACAACTGATAAATCTCCATGTGCATAACGAAATCTATTCACCAAACATCAAATGTGCTCTCACCCACATTAGTGAACAATTGAAAGGACTCCCTGGATGGTTGCAATCTGCGAAGAAATAAAGCAGCCTCATGGCAAGAGTCCTCTCCTTGTCAGTGCCATAGATGGAACTCATGTAAAAATTATTAGTGCAGGATGTTGTACATGTGTTTTCACCAACACAGCTCTGTCTTTCTTCAAGCAATCAATGCGGTTCTCAATGTCATCCATGAGGACTGACGTCAGCCACAGATGCAGAGTCAAGTCATGCTCTTTGCTCAGTTTATTGCCTTTTTTGAGTAAAGTTTTTCCTCAGTATTGTTGTGAACAGACTGAAAAAAAGAACCTATTTAAGAAACTTTCATGGTGACTTTTAGGAGAACTCTTAGTGGTCAGATAAAATGCCTTGTCAATACAGGCCCGGGTAATTTATAGACCAGATGTGTAATATATATCTATCACACAATGCATCTGCTGAGTCACTGGAAAAATATTCAAATGTCACTGCGACATTCAGAAATCTAACTGCATTGTTTCAGCAGAGAAAGATGCCTTCTTTCATTGATTCCACAAGTACTGGGGGGGAAACATTTGGGAATGAAGGAAACTGATGACTCAGCTCAATGGTGCTTCACAGCCTATCAATGTGAGGATGGAATCTGAGCGATCGCATAAACACTGGTCAACATTAACCACATCAGGTGAGTCATGTATGGCTGGTGTGTGTCTGCGTATGCATGTGTGGGTCTGTGGGCATGTGGTCTTTTTGGGTTCTGACAGCCATATCCCATGTCGATGGTGTTTTGGTGAGCTCTTCGGGGCATTTGTGTCATTGGTGGAGTCATGTGAACCTTGGTAATGGTGACATTTTAATGAAAGGGTGAAGTATTCCTAAAGTAATGCCAAGTCTCTCCCTTTAGATCTATTGATCTGTGGTGGCTTCTTAATACGCAGTGGTATTTTGCACAATCACCATTTACAAAACAAGCTATTTCAGCATTTTTATCCTTTGTCAAAAAAATATTTCATTGGGGTTCAAATGACAAAATTACTTCAAGAAAATGCAGTCATTGAGTTCAAACTAACCGTCCATCTGTGCAACGTTTTCCTTTTCTTAAGTTGTCAAACAAAAATGTTTGTTTCACAACACCAACCGCTCTAATGGTCCGCGGTGTCTTCCAGAGGTCTCACACCCGATCAATAACCCATCGTGAGTGCTATTGGCTGATGTTGTGACATCCTGATTGAGTGTTTGTAACAAAGATTGTGAAGATGACATCAGCTGCATCGAATTTCCATTTCAAAGAGACAATCGTTTGTTTAATGATTGTACCAAAAACTAAGGAATGCAGGTTTAAATAAAGACAGATTCTGAAGATTTTTATGTTTTTACATGAAACACATTCTAAGAAGGCTTTGAAGGAAATGAAACAGTTCTGTGTTGCATTGCTGCTCAATTAAGAGCTTGGTCATGGGAAATAACCTATCACACATCATTATGAAACAAACTCCAGAGAAAAATCAGAATCAGCCTTAGGTTAGCTTAGAGAAGGTGTATTTATTGTATTTAGGTCAAAAATCGCTTCGTGGAAATCTCATATCTCTGTGTAATAACTGTGTTCTGCATATATGTTCCACATTTTTCTCTTTATAGCTACTTGAGTATGAAGTCATTTTATAATCATAATCACATCTTTACATAATCTGTGTCTTAAAATATTAGTCAGTTATTGTTCATATATCAGAGAATAAATCATGCACAGATGACAGCATTATTATTTCTTTCACAGCCAATTAGCTAAGTCAAGCATAAATGATGGACATGGGGAAACCGCCTACTCTAAGTGATTGTCTTTTTTTAATCTGTGTTTTTCAGTTTTTGAACAAATTTAATCCAGAGTCTATGTTAGACTAAATAGCTTCATATATGGCATGAGGGAAATATCAGTCTAATCACCTAACACTCCAACATAACAAATATCTGCGTTTCTCACATTTCCTCAGTTGTTTCTTAGTAGGACTGTAGATCAGCTCTTGTTTTTACTAAAGCTAACTGATGAGAGTCAGTTTCCAAAAAGAATGCTGTTTTTTTTTTTCCAAGGCCACAATCCCACAACCATAACAGAGATTCTGGTTAACTGGTCTGGAAAGGATCATTAAGATGCATATATGGTGTAATTGAAATGAGCAGTTAGAGGCACTTGGTCTCTCATTAACTATTACAAGACAGATTTACTGTATGTATAGGTAGGAGGTATGGTAGAATAGGGTTAGCCACTCAGCTTGTTACATGCTGCAAAATATGCAACAAACAACTTTAACAAACAAGCACACATACACACAACTGTTTCCTTAGATGTCTGTCTCACTGGCCTTTCATTCTCTGGCATCGGTCCACAGTGGAAGAAATGCGTGGTCTTCTGATACAGAAATTCACATGCGACCTTGACATTGGTATTAACTTCTGATATCCATACAGACAAAGTAATCATATTCATAAATTCATTTGGAATGGCAAACGACAAGAAAGCATTGAGTGCACTAAGAGAAAGCCTTTAGACGGCACAGTAACTGCGCAAATTAGAACCACCTGGCTAAGTGAGTGTTGCAATGGTAGAAAAATGGCCTATTTACCTTTGTGACTAAGCTGTCACATAAGAAACAATGATGTATCTACCAAAAGTGGTCCAAGAAAGCAAAGGCCATGAGCAGCCAAGACTCATTGATTTGTTTCAGGACTGAGGTCTGGCCTGTGTAGACCAATCCAAAAAAAGAAATACTGCAGCACAAATTGCTGGAAAAGCACATGCTTGCTCTGGTAGAAAGGATTAAGGACCCACGGTGCATCACATTTTGTTACTTATCAGGTCGCATATCTGCCAAAAGTGCAAATTACACGAACATGAGTATCTGAGCAGTGGAATAATATGGCCTGGTCTGATGAACAAGGTTTTCTTTTACAGCATGTGGATGGCTAAATGCTAACCTGCACAAACAGAATCAGGATGCATTATGGGAAAAAGACAAACTGGTGGAGGTCATGTGATGCTTTGGGAAATGCTCTGCTGGGAAACCTTAGGTCCTGCTATTCATGTGGATGTTACTCTGACACAAGTCCACTCTTTATGGAAACAGTTTTCCTTCATGGCTTTGGCCTCTTTCAGGGGGGTAAAACTCCCTGCCACACTGCAAAAAGTGTTCAGGGATGGTTAAGGAAACAACAACAAGGTCAAGCTGTTGACTGAACCTCATTTGGAAAATTATACGTTGTTGTCTGGTCAGACAAAGCAAAACAGAAGAGAAAAAAAAAAACAAAAAAAACCATGAACCATACTTGCTCTGAAAATGACCCCAAGAACATCACGCAAATAGTCAAGTCTGGGTTATTTTCTAATAGTGCTGGAATGGTACATTGCTGAAGAGAAAATTAATGAGGTGGATCCATCTGACAGGAGGATGAGGATGGGATACATGTGGACCTCCCAGCGGAACAATGATCCAAAATACATTGCAAGAGAGAATCTGAATTAGCGCCAGGAGAATGACATAAATTTTAGGATGTTTATGTTTTGTCTGATTTGAAGGCCAAAGTTTCATCTTGGCTTCAAGATTCTTCAAACAGGAAGAATCTTTAAGCTGCCGCAAACAAGATCAATTAGGCTCAACAGACAAATTTCATTTCAATATTTTTCATGTCATTCCTCATAATTAAACAAAACTTAATTCATTAATTCTAATTTTTCTTTAATTTCTTTTTTCTGTGTGAATATATGAAAAATAACAATTTCAGAATCGCTGCATGTGAAACATTTATTCCCTCTATGAAAGTGTGACTGCAACAACAACATAACGTGAGTCATCCAACACTGTAAGTGCACTTGCGAAATATCTAGTAGTCCTCAGGACAACTGGAAATAACTACACAAACAATAACTATAAAGCGTGGTTAGAAAATAAACAAATGAAAATCTTTTATCCATTCAAAGACAAAGCCATAATGATGTCTGTTAAAATGCAAAGTTTTTAAATTACATCACAGGCCACAGACTTCAAAGACTTCCTTGTTTGTATGCAAAAACAGCAAAACAGCCAGTTTTGTGTTGATCCAGCACAACTGAAAAACATGGTTATATCATAGGCAACTTCCTTTGAAAGAAAAACCCAGTTAAAACAGCACATCTACTGGATGAGAGGCCAAGGACGGATTGCATTCTACTAAACTATTGCCTTTAGTAATAACTCGGTTCTATGTGTAATGCAAAAATTCTTTGGTGTTTACTGTTCATTGTGTTTTTGGCTTTACTCACATTAGTCGGATCAGAGTCTGGGTTTAAGAAGAGACCCAAAATGTACAAATTGTATCTTACAAGTGGAAAATTTATTGTTATGAACGACAGAGATGTGTGTCATTCCAAAAGCATCAGTGATCACATCCTTGGGGGGGAAAATTGAAACTTGGGGGATTTTTTGTTCTTTCTTCGTTCCACCCAATAAGCTCTCGTTTGGGAAAACTACTGACTTTCAAGGACAATTATCTCAAACAGGCTTATAAAACTTGGATGTTTAAACAGTCATCTTTCTTGCTGTTTTAAAGCCAAAGCAGTAAATATTAGTTTACAAGTGATATTACACATCAAAAAATAATTATTATAGTAATCGATAATGGTTGACATATTTTGCTCATTGTAAGCCAACACTTAATGAAAAACAATGTTAGTGGCCCGAAACACTAACATCATTATCTTTGTATGTTCACAATCAGCTAACAGGTGCATTGTGTATCATTTTCACAGTCACAATGTTAACAAAGTAGCTCTAAACACAAAGTGTAGCTTAAGCTGATAATGGGAGACCCCTTGGTTTTTTTGTTTTTGTTTTTTTGGTGGCGCGGGGCGGGGAAGGGGGGTTGTTTTGGTTCTTGTCATAAAACAAAGTACTGGATAAATAGAAACAGCTTGGGAAAAAAACTGAGTTCAACTGTGACCTTCATGGTGATCTGGCTATCAACACAGTATCTGTGAGTTGTTATGAATGTCTTCACCAAGTTTTATGGCAATTCTTCAAGTCTTCAAGATGTTTGACATTTAAGTGAAAGCTTTGTCCTCAGCAAATGCTTCTCCATTCATCCTATTCCTCATCCGCTTTGTCAACATCTGCACGAAATACTTATGGACAAACAGAGCAACACTGCCAACCCCAAAGTGACCCCAAATGCACAGCTATATGGGTGGCACTGAGATAAAAGTGTGCAAATTGAAAGCAAGCACAGATGGCCAGCATAGTCTATTTATAACTTAAATGAAAAAACACATTTATGACACAACAAAGACTTGTTAAGATGGTAAGATAATTGGTAATGACACGATTGACTCCACAACTTACGTCTTAATCAATCCCGAGAACAATGCAGAGGTTGTCAGTCCAAAATCTAAAGCAGAGCAGCTTTTGAAGGGACTCAAACTTTACAGCCTTTATACAAAATCTCTTTGTTTGATCGAACATATTTACAACTTAGACGCCTTACTCAATTGAGCAATCAAAGCAGGCAAGAGTCGAACTTGAATTCCAAACAGGGAGAAGTGTATGTCAAACACAGGTGTACAAACATTTACAATTATGCGTATAAGCGAATGCAGACTTATTAATATATGACAATAGCATACGACTCCTCCATTCTCTGGGAAGAGTCTTAAATTTTTAAGGCTTGCAGATGTAATGAGTCAAACCCGCAGCAGGTAAGATACGTATCGCAGGTATATTTAGGAGGTGTGGTTTGTGATGAGTAGGCAGAAAAAGAACAAGCTCACTGTAACAACAGCCACTGCAGTTCATCCAACTTTAACATTTACCAATGGGCAAATAAAAAAAAAACAACAGCAAGGCAACAGCCAAATAGCCAATGTTTTTTGCTTTCTAATCTTTATATTATTTATTTATGTTATTATTTAAAACTTTCCATGTAGTATTTCACTTTAAATGGCACGAACAAGTATAACAAATAGCATTAACAGTGGCTCTGTTCCATTTAGGTGTGCCAGAGAGAAAGTGTGCCAGTGCACACAGTATCAAGGCCCAGGAACTGGCAGACCAAACTGGAATGAAGCCATTTTTATGTTATTAGTTACACCTGTGTTAGACATGTTGGATTGATGGATGACTGTTTGGAATAAAAGAGACCAGACCGCTCAAAGGCCAAGCTTTGGACACGGAAGAAATCAGAACAAAAAAGTTTTTTGTTTGTCCTCTCTATTGTTCATGGTATTGTGTCCTCCCTTAAACAACATGCAGTCACTTAATTCTCCTTTGGTAAACGGTGTGGAGAGACTTGGTGGTCAGTCCGGTCCAGTATTTCTCTAACGCTGATTTCCAGATAACATCTGTTACTATGCAGCTTTGGCATTATCATAAACAATCCAATGGTAACCAAAATGCCTGATTAACTATAGATAACAACCTGTCTGAGTCACTGCCACAACACACTATTAGAAATACTGCCTCAGTATGTGCTGAATGAGACTTTAACGGGGCCATTTGTAGATTTTCTCTGCTGCAGAACATGGTTTCTCGCCATTAGCAGTGCTCGTGAATATTGTGGGAAGAGCTTAGCCAGCATCACCTTTAACTAAATATGGCAATGGTAGAATCTTATATGACAAGTAGAATCATCTAAATACATGATTCAAAAACTAGATAGCATAAGTCTAGTTGTTTATGTTGGATTTAAGTTATATTCTAACTAAAAAAAAAAAAATCTAATCTCCATTTTGTGCCCCACTAAAAATGATTTCCTCCTGTGCTGTTCTTGTAGAGTTTTCAAGAGTTCTTCTTGGTGTGTGTCAGTAGGTCTGTCGGTGAAAAAGCCGTGGGACGCTTTAAAGACAAATGTTTGGAAGATATTGTGCAACTTGAGTGTGTGTGGGTGGGGAGGAGGGGTGTAATTGCTGAGTTAGTTTGGTTTATTTTTTTTTATTTGAATTCTGTAGTTGAATTCGGTCAACTGTGCTTTTTGAATGGTATCAGCCCTGTACGGAGTCAGTGGAAAGCAGACACAATAGACAACTTTTACTCCACCTCACATACACTACGATGGGTCCCATGAAGTTATGTTGGATAAAATTGTTGGTCCTATTTGAGCAAAGCCTCTCCGTGTATACAGAAACTTGGGAACTTAATCATAAGAGCTATTTAAAGGCCATCTTAATTCAAACTATGACTCCAAAGTTCAGTATAGTTCATACAGACTGTTCTTTAAATGAAGGCCATAAAGAAGATGAGATGCGATGAACATGCACATCAGTGGTTCAGAATTGTGTGAACTGAAAAAGCAGGTCCAGTACAAGCCACATGGTTGTTTAGCTTCATGTAAAGCTAACAAATATGAACATGGCTGGTTTATCCTGGTCGTACATGGACATCCACTGTAAACACACTTTATTCTGTGTGGCAGCAATTTATTGAAGACCCACTCAAACAACTGAATTCTTTCCTGGAAACAATAATTTCAGATCTGCCCCCTCGATGCAGCCGTTTGATTGACCGGCTTCCAGTCTGGTGTAAAGTGGTAGCGGCTGCGTAAATCCTGAATTAAAGTGCTCCCCTCTGCTCTGAGTACCCCTTCTGCCAGACTGCCCATGAGATCTTGTGCAGCAGCAGATATATCCTTTCCTTCTGAATTCAGGACTTCAGTGAGTTTATCTCTTGAAAACCACATTCCTGTTCTCATCATCTGATGTGCAAGTAAAATTCACCTAATGCCCCATAAATACATAAATAGCCAAGGATTTATACCGTCCTTTGTTTTGTCCACTGAGAAAACAATTAAAGAATAAACCAACTAATCCCAAAAGGTACACTTTTTAAATGCTATCGGAGGTGACTGATAAAATTATGACTGGGCACTACGCTGGCACAGGTCAATCCTGCTGCTCAGAGTGACATCAGGGTCACAGGCAGTGGGTCAGCCCCTTGGCAGAGCATCCAGTTCAGATTAACATTAACAGAACGTGACAGTGCTGAGAAGCTTTGAGCTCTCTGGGACGAGGGATTAACTACGGACTGCTATACCTGTAGTGCCTACGTAGAGCTGCTGCTGTCCCAATTCCATATTGCCCGCCATTATAAGAGGGCTTAATGTATACTGCAATATATCAGTATGAAGGGAGGGAGTGTATACTGCTGATTTGCTCACAGCTGTGAGTTCCTGGTTTCTTGTTTTCTGTCGAAGGTAACTCAGCTTGAGAAAAGTGCCTGAAAATCAGAAATACAAAACACACACAAAAAAAAAAAAAATCATCTTCACACATAAAGACCAGTTCTGTCTGTCACGACTAACACTAACGACTCTGTAGTTCTGATGAGCCTTTTTAATATCTGAGAAAATAACGCTAATGATGGCATCAGGGTTATTTGAGGGTATGTGCTTTAAAAGATAATGGCACTTAACAATGAAAAATTGTGTTGATTGTCTGTTTATGAACTTTGATCCACTCCAGTTGAATAAAATAAAGATAATAACTTTTCTGCAGTACCCCTTGTGTTATTGTGTCATCATATCCAGTGTAGGCAGTTGTGTAATTAAACAGCACATAAAATATAAAACATAAATAGCACAGTGTAGAAGTAAAACTGTGAGTTCAGCATTGCAAAATGTGTCTTCATTATAAAGAGTTCAGGTTTGGTTTTTCAGCCGTGAAATCAATACGTGGATTTATTCTCAATAAAAGCAGTTTATGTGATTTGATATCTTACTGTTGACAAAATTTTGGATGCTCAATTCTCCCCTGGACATAACTGACATATTTCTAGGAGTGAAAAGTGGGTCAGATAGGAAAGAAAAAGCTCTTTTAAATTGGTAGTGTATCCTATCTGCCCATTAAGTGTGCCACCATTGCGGGCTCATTGGCATAGCCAGTCCTGAACCAGCTGTAAATATAATTGGTGACCACAGTGAGCTCCTGCTTTCCAGGCCACATTTGCAGACCTCTCTTATGTCTGCACGTCAAACTTTTTGTGGCACTAAAACCAAATCCAATAACTCTTGTTTGTTCCAGCACTACTTCGTTTTTATGGATTTACATTACACCATGTACTATGACAAATTCCCTCAGCACAGTCAAAATAAGTGGTTGCTCTGGATCCCACTGAGAAAAAAAAAATCCAGAGAATCAGATTTCCTCTTGTAATGTCCCTTCAGTGAACAAAGAGTACCTGCTTCCAGTTAGGTTTGAACAACAGAGCACAATGTTTCCCCTTAAAAAAGGTTGGTCTCATGGACTGAGATACAAAAATATGTCAGAAAGCCCAGTAAGTGTTTCTTATTCAATGCAAACACACTATTAATATGTATGGAGCTGAATAAACAGATTTTTCCAAGTGAAATTTGGTCAGAGAGGTTTTTGGGGTCCAATTGTTGCCGTGGCTGTGGTGTAATTAAATGTACTGTGAACTACGGTGACATCATCATGGGTTCAAAAGGAAAAAAAAAAAAAACAACTATAAGAGGTTCATAACACTGAATGGCAACAGTCAGATGAAACACACGTTTGTTTTGAGAATTGTAAAATTTATATAACTCTTTACAATATAGTTGCTTCTCACAGGCAAAATAACTGTAATTCAGCAGTTATTTTACTGCTCACTTTATGAGCTTGGGTTTCATTAAGCACATGAAACGACAGGTTTTTGGGGTCATCGTATAGGTTACAGTGCAGCTAAAGCCAGGACAAAGAATGTTATTCCTTATTAATAGAAACAGCAGCTTAGAGTCGGGACTCAGATTTCAAGGAGACAAGAGCATGCCAAGCAGCCCAGCGCAGACCAGATCCTACCCCCACCACCCTGAGATCTCCGACTGTTGTGTCTGTGGGCTGCACTGAGCAGTGACTGACAGCCTGCGGTCCAGGTAATGGAAATATTATTACACACCACATCGGACTATACACAGTAATAATCTTCCTATAAGATAGAGCTTACTGTAGTCACGGGCACTGTTATCTTCATATTACAAGTTATTTCACCATGTCAGAACAGCCAGATCTGAATTCCTTTAACAATACGGAAAATTTGAATTTTGATGTCATGTAGAGGATTTCAGACAGAAACTTCTCCCAGAGCTGTAGTAACGAACATGACTGTTGCAACAGCCATGCTTGTCTCCACACCTACCTTAGATTGACTTAACCATTTTGCCACTGGATTCACTACTGGATATAATAACAATACTCAGCATTTTAAATAACATGCTTGGTCCCTCCCTGCATGTGGGCTGTAATAATTACTGGTGTTCTCCTGTTAGGAAGCCATTATCAGAGAATTACCATCATATATCTTATCTTGGCTTCTCTGGAACTACGGCTCATATTTTAACTTCGCAACTGTGTCTTAGGAAAGATCATTCTCACCACTTTTAATGCGGTTAAAAGTGCACAGTTAATGTATTCCTCAACACTACACAACAAGAAAACCCCAAATAACACAAATAACCTGGTTTACAAGATATGTCTCTTCAACACAGCCACCTCTGAATAAAATCCCCTCACAAGTGCTGCTGACTTCCACATCAAATAAGTTCATATTGTTATGAAAAAAGGTCTGAAGCCTTATGCTAATACTGTGGCATCACAGTAAAGTTTGTGTTGATGCACTGTACCACAAAAACAGCTGTAGATGTACAACAACCACAAGAACTGCTGTAACTTCTTCATATGTTAAAAAGAGCTTCATGTAATCATATACCTCAAGTGACTGGGTAAAAATTGCTTTCTGGAGAATTATGGGCTAAGACACCTCAACAATTAAGCAATTCTATTTCTCTTTAAATTTGAAATAATATAAGGGATGTTTCAACAGCCAAATGTGTAGGGCAATGGCAGGTTAAAATAGTGACTGAATCCACAAGGAAAGTGGCAACAGGTATATCAGCGGGCCAGGACGTTCTGTGGAGTTCAAATGAAAAACAGGTGAGCCGATGCAAAATGAAGCAGGAAGAATGTAAAAGGACATCTGGTGGGTGGACGATGAATGGCAGGACCAGGGGCAAATGACAGAGGGGAACGTGGTTTGGAAGAGCAGTGTGCTGGAGACAGAGTCCGAGGATAACTGGACAACCTTTTATACAACCTCTGAATAAATGAAAGCTTAAAAAATGTGTGCATGAGTGCAAGCAAAGTGTAGCCTTGACGTAGATATGAGGAAGCTTATGAGAAGAAAAAGAGAAGAGAAACTGTCTCTGTTAGATGATGAGGACTGCAAGAGTTGAGAGAAGAGATGTGTAATTTTAGTGGATGGGTTGAAAAGGATTATTGGGCAAGGGTAAGGAAGAGAAGAGAAGGAGTAACAATGTAAGAGGGAAATTGTTGCTCCAACATCAGCCTGGTGTTGAGGCATTTTCTGCATTTTCGGCACAGAGGAGGGGTTCCCCTCAACACAGAGGCCAAATGAGGACAATAGACTGTGTGTGTGTGTGTGTGTGTGCACATATTTAAAGTATGTGTGTAGCTCAAATCCTGTTTATATGGGGAGCAGTAACCCAAAAAAAAAATCCTCAAAATGACACAAACTGTGACCTAATGTCACATCCAGTAAACTGGTGTAGACAGAACGGGATCAGCAGCTAGGTGAAGCCAGATAAGCCAGTCTGGTACATGTGCCTTTCAAATTAAAACCAGACAAAAACACTGCAAACGGACCTCGTCCAAATTTGCCAAAAACCGTGAAACAAAACGGCTCACAGCAATTAGGTGCAATTGGAGAAACTGTAGTAAGGGCAGTGGCACATAATTAAAGCAGCATGTATTCAGCAGCTTGACGGAAAAAAATCGCTGCACTTGGCTGTATACAGTAAGAGAATTATATAACCCTCCATGTTAAAGATGAAACTAAATACTGCAGATATTTAGGCATGCTCTTGAATGCACGTGCAGTGTGCACAGATTATTTGGTCATCGCACACCTGCTCTAAGAACACAGAGAAACCATTGAGAAAAGTAAGGACATATACACCCTCTGAGAACCAAATCTCTCTAAGCCTGTAATTTCCTTGCCGCACGTGCTGAAACACAGACTGGCCTCGAGACGACATCTTGACTGAGTTATTCCTATCTGCACCGCTGTGCTAACACAGTGTAAGAAACTAAACAAATCTCTGGCAATGGTATGTCACGTTTTCTATATACAAAGTTGCACATTTTAATAACTCTACTGCAGTTTTAATAAAAGCCCCATGTAAAAGAAATTACCCCCGGTGAATGTTTTGTGGTATTTCCCAATAGACTTTTTTTTTTTTTTTTTTTCAAAGCTGTGAGCTGCTCCAGAGGTATGTGGAAAATGGTTCGTCCCAGGTGGTTGGCTGTGAATGTGCCCTGCAGAAGGAAATTTCCCAAACAGAGGTTTTGGAGGTTTGTGTGCAGCATCTTCCAGCAAAAGCTGCAAGAAAATTTATCTCCGATTGAATGCTTTGGGGACTAGAAAACAGATGGCTACAGCACATTCTCTTTGGAAGCCGTTAAATGTATACCTGCTTGAAAATGGGATTGTCAGATGTAAAATGAAATATGAAGACTATAAATAATGATAAAGTAAGTAACAGAGAGTAACATTAAAATCCCCAAAGGTGCACTACATAGAAACATTGTGAATTTAAAAGAAGGAAAGAGAACCTGAACAAGAATAACAATTTAGATTTAAAAAAAAAAGCTCAGACAAAGAAAACAGGAAGTTCAGACACTAGCACGTGACACTTAAACTTTACTATTAAGCCACTTTGATGCGAACAGACCAAAGCGCTCATCAGATACTGAAAGAGGCAGTAGAAGAAGCATTAGCTGGCTTTGTTGTAACTACCACTTTATTAAGTCTGTAAATGTTGCCAGTTCTTTTTACCATGAGAATCAAAACTCTGTGGTAATACAACACACATGCTTCCCTAATGGTAGTATTGAAAACGGATGCAGCGCTTGTTTGCCTTTAAACAATTCAAATGAAACAGTGTCCCTGGTGCACTTCCCTTTAATGAAGGGACTTTACATTCAGCTTAGCCTTGTCTACTCTTTCTATGTCTCGTCAAACTAATCCTAACATTAGTATTTACTTTTAGTTTCTGGTTTGTTTGGGTTTTTTTTTTTTTTTTTGGCCATTCTATTCACTCTGAATTGCTAAACTTGTCCTCTCTGGTTCATGATGTTTTCTTTTGTCTACATAAAGATCTGGAATTATGAGTTTACAAATGATACTAGATCTTTACTTTTCAATAACTTGAAATATGTCAAGAACGTTATGCCAACACCACAAACTGAACAGCCACAACTCAGCAGGATTCTGGTAAGAGCAGTGCCTCTTTACGCAGAAAATCTGCCTTTCTGTAATAAAACAAGAGTTGTTAGTGGACTATTCCCTGCTGTTCTAATATTAAATGCATTTATTCAGCATGCAATACACAACCAGTCCAATTGTCCAGGCTATACTCCTGTGGTTGGTGGAAATACCGACCAGTAGTTATGATATTTTCTTATTATAGGGCCTCTAGGCTGACTCCTTAGAGTTCTGCATATTTCACATTGTTATAAGTAAAATCAGCCACCTAGGATTAGCTCCAGATAAGCAGCTGAAAATAAAATAAAAACTGTGTAAAACCGAAGTGGTAAAAGGCCCAAATAGATATAAAAAGTGTGAATAAGAGGAGAAGTGTCCAGTCCGACAGGTAAATCTCATAACACTGTGTGCTCAACATCAGTATACAGAAGGCTGCAAACTCTCACCACGGAGGAGCTGGGTGGTCATGGTCAGACCAGATCTACACATGCCAACTTGCACCATCTAAAGGATGGAAAAGTAACACCAGAAGTGGGTTGACCAGCAGGTACAGACCCGCTAACGTCACACACATAACTGATGTACAGGCTGCATTTGGCCTGTGTATTGCACATGCTAACGTCTTTAAATTAAAATAAGTTCTGTTCTAAATAAGAACAGACTGCAGGAAGGTCTTGTGCCATTTGAAGTCAGCGAGGTTCATTCGTAAACACAGAGATTATCAGCCAACAGAAACTGCATCTATGAGACAGCCTGAATTCTTCCTTGATGCCAAATCAAAACGCTTCCTTGCTCATCCTCAGGCAGGAATGGCGAGGACACTTATGGGGCGGTCAATTACAGAAATGAAAGGTTTTCCATTGCCTGAACAAATAACTACAAGTACCATAATTACAGTGCAATTACAGTCATGAAATGAACCATCAAGAAGAATGGAGAAAAAATGATGAGGAGAAATGTTTCTCCTACATTTTTGCAGTGTGCAAATAGAAATTGCTTTTACTTTTTCGTAACTTTATTGATGCTGAATTAGGAGACTTGATGTCTTTCAGCCGTTCGTAGCATTTATAAACTGAGAATACATATGTGAGCTTTCATGTGTAATATATCTGTTTTGCATCAGTGAAAATATGATATCACACTGTATGTTCAGGTTATTGGTGCCATGCTCACAGTCTGTAATCTCTGAAATATACCAGTGTCTTGTCTTGCTTTATTTTTTTAAATATTATATTTATGTGATTTGGTTTAATGCACGTGTCCATGTACCGAATTACATTTAGTCCTCAGCAGGATTCATGGGATTGATTTATGCCTCAGATTTGTGGGGAAATTAGAAAAATGTGCTCTCTAAATCACCAGTACATCTTCTTATACACACAGAGACACAACAGAGACACAACACAAACATGCAGGTTAGAGCCTTCCAGCTGGATCTTTCACTGTGCCAAATGGAAAAAGCAAAATAACAGAGCAAATCCATAAACATCACTGACAAAGGGGAAACTGAGGGGCTTTTTTCAAACAAACCCGTGGCTTAAAGATGTGACACTAAATCTTGCTGATAAACTGACTGATAAAAGTGAACACCACACATGAGCCTCAGGGATCTACGCCTACACACAGTGTTTGGCTGTGCCAAATAACAGTAATGCACTGACAGTGACATATTGCAAAACGAACAGGGCGAATTAGAAATGACATATCTCAGCTGTGCTATGTGGCTTCAAGAATGTTTTCTGCAGGAAAGCGTGTATTTACAGACAACAGGTGACTTCGGGCCCCAACCACAGCTCGACAGCGCCATCTGGTGGGAGAGCCCAGGCAGGGACCCCAAGATCCTCAGAGCGGTTCCCCGCAGAGACAAAGTGGATGGACGTCTCGGGGCGACTGCGGGCCAAAGTGTGTGCCACTGTCAGCCGAAACTGGAATCGCTCAATGGTGTATGCGTCCCGTGCACGCAAGGATATTGAACAACGAGGATGAGCATGGGAAATAACGGGCACGAGCTCCCAGGAGCGCGCGCACGAGGCACGAGAGGGAAGTCCCGCATGCGCAAAAAAAAGCCGCCGGCTGCTCTGCGCTCAGGAGGTTGGAGGAAGATGATGCGGCTGAGCGTGCACGGACCGGGTGCATAACTGGCCCAACCTTAGTCATAGATTCCCGTTTGCCTTGTGCAGTTTATTGCCAAATTGTTATTTAATGTCGAACTACAGCCGGAGCGGCGTGGAGACTGCTTAAGTGGTGACGGAAGAAGAAGGAGAAGGAGGAGGAGGAGAAGAAGAAGAAGAGGAGGAGGAGGAGGAGGAGGAGGACGAAGGAGAAGAGCAGCGGAGCAGCAGCTGAGAGGAGCGGGGCATCAGATTGCACCGGATGTCATTACACGCTCTTAAATATCAAGGAAGTGAGTAGCTGCGTCCTTTTCCAGCACTGACTGTGTCACCAAGGCCTTATTTCTTAGCAACACTTGAAATCACCTGTGTTATAGTTTGCTGTTTAATCTGATCCCTGCCCAGTGCAGCAGCCCACCTGTTCAGCCATGGCTGCAGCCAAATATTTTATCGGCCGTTAAATATTTTAAAGCGGAGCTTTTCTGTGAAGTGTTTTTCATTTATTATCTGGTGGCTTGTGAAAATAACAGAAAGTGCTGTTCCTGCAGCGTGGCGGGTTTATTCTCATGCACTCGCCGTGAACGGGGGCTTTTTTGTATCGCGCCACAGATAACCATCACACGGGCTTGTGGGTCGTAGGGCATTTGTACTTACAGGCCTCCATCTAAGCTCGTTGATCAATTGAATTTAAGCCTCTTGAGCGATCCGAGCGAAACCTGCTGACACACGCGCCCCTGTGTTTTTGTGTGCGCACAAACCCGGTTAACCCTCCTCGGCCGAGCTCCCTCTGCAACTCCAAACTGCGCTTCTCGTATTATAAGAAGGGCCTGCAAAATAAATCAGTGGAATGCAAATACATGCTTCACTGTCGTTACTGCGTGCACGGCTGGTAAATATTTGAAAGGGCAGTTGATCTGACGCATCGGATTAATTATAGATTAATATGGAGACACAAGCTCTCAGGTGGTTAAGAAGTTTTGTTAGGTAACTGTGTGCGCACATTTCTATCTCTTGGTTTGCAACATACTAACTTAAAGCTTTTTTTCCCCCCAGTAACTATCTATCTGTGTAAAAAAAAAAAAAAAAAAGATGCCTAATATCATCCATACCATTTTCTCTAATTATGTCAGACTGTTGTAAAGGCCCAGCTATCGTAACAATGAATAACGTTACCATACTGTTCCAAAGAGGGCCGTGACAAAAGGCCGAGTGTGCTCAGTGAGGATGTTCATAGCCTGCTGGAAAGCTTTGTCCGTGCATTTATTATGCACAGAGTGTGACAAAGCATCATGCAAGCCCCAGAACTAAATGGCTCTTACTCTCTGTTCTTAATATTCTGTCTGCCAAGAGGAAATAAACCTAACAGGTCATTAACCCTTTAATGTCCTCACTAAGAAAAAAGCAAAGGAAAATGTATTTCTTAGCATTTTTTATTTCCTTTGGGAAATAATAGCATCAAAATAAAAAATAAAAAAAATTACGTTTTTAAAATATAGACCTCTAACCAATGGTTGAGATGACACCTCATGGTAAATGTATTAAAATACATACAAACACCAAAATGTGCTCTTCCAAACAGTTGAGCAGGACGTTAAAGGGTTAAAATGCCTGAGGTTTTCATCCATTTCATCATTGAACAGTATTTGGGCGGAGTAATGGATATAGAGTGCACAAAAATACTAAGAAGTGACACTCCTCATCCAATTTGCTGCGCCTGTCATTTCATTTGGGTGGTCCTGACTGACATAGACTCTCCTGTCGTCTGCCTCTCTCTCCCTTTGCACCGCAGTATAATCAAGACCAAAGCAGAGCCATGGAAGCTGTAACACATTTTGTGAATGACACTGCAGAATTTTACAAATGGAGCCTTACTATAGCAGGTAAGACCTTGACAGTCACTTCACTCTAAAGTACACGAGCGTACCACTTCAGATGGATGTCGGTCGCAGACTAAGACATCTCTCTTTAACACTGGTTGCATAATGTCCATCATTTTATTGCCTTTAATCCAAAACTTTGGATTTAACAAGAACTTTTTGTTAAACTGTCTAACTTATCTGGTATATAGCTCACCTGGTACAGTTGCGTTGCAATACTGTGCGGGGGAGTTGATTTTGGTTGTATGTTGTGTAGATGTGAGGTTAAATGCTGGCGGTTAGCTTTAAACTGTCGTACAGTTGTTACTGTATACTCTTTACAGTTCTGTTGCTTTCAGCTTGCTTCTGTAATTTTTCCCCGCTGACATTAACCTGTCCTTCCTCCAGACAAGAGGGTGCAGAACTGGCCGATGATGGCATCTCCCCTCCCTACACTGGCCATCAGCTGCCTGTACCTGCTCTTCCTGTGGGCGGGGCCTAGATACATGCAGGACCGCCAGCCCTACACACTGAGGAGGACCCTCATAGTCTACAACTTCAGTATGGTGGTCCTCAACTTCTACATCGCCAAAGAGGTTAGTTCCACTGTGAGCAATGACTGGTTACAGACTGCAACTGCCTATAAGACTTAACTTCAGCTTCCCTGTCACACTGCACTGAAATAATAACATCTGCCAAACAATTCAGTAGATGTTAGATTCAGTCCTTGCCAAAATTCTTTTTAGCAAACTGCATGTTGAAAGAACCTCAGCCCATTGCTCTGTGATTTTGCTCGCCATACTGCGATGCACTAAATAAAGATTCGAACAATGATCTCTGATCCTGTGAAAGTTCAATACAGATGGACATTTTACATGATATAACTTGCTTAGTCATGGTGTCAACATGCATATTTGGAAGGAGATGAGTGAGCAGGTATGAGTTGTGTTTGGGGTAAATTGCAATTGGGGTAAATTCTCTCAACCATTTCACAACGCTGTGGCTTCTCATCAGCTCCTAATAGCCACGAGAGCAGCTGGGTACAGCTACCTCTGTCAGCCTGTCAACTACTCCAATGATGTCAATGAAGTCAGGGTAAGCCATCCACACACACACGCACACGTACACACGCGCACACACGCGCACACGCACACTAGCAGACCAGGATCCAACATCTCATGCCAGAACACATGCTTATTGTGGAAATGTAGCATACTGTTGACGTTAAAATCTATTTTTTCCCCAGTGTATTTAGTCAGTGTGTTGTTAGTCACTAAAGGAAAAAAATAAACTGAGGGCGGATTTAGAGGTAAAAGTTTATATCCAGGACACAGTGGGTGGAGCTTTACACTCAGGGAGGCAGGAGTAATCAGTCTCCCCACTCTTAAGCTCCGCCTCCAGATCAGGCCATCTTCTCACATGATTTGGAGATCAATAAACTGGCATCTTATCATGTGATATTTGTCCGTAACAACAATATTGATAAGGCATTGGATTTGTTTCATTGGTTGTTACTTCATTATACTTCTTATGTTATTTTCTTTGCTATTATGCCTTATTCACAGCTGTAATTACGAAAAAAGCTCTCTGAAGCAGGATAAATATTAGCAGTCTGGAAAGAGATCAATGGGACCTTAACTAAATTGAACAGTGTCTACAGAAATTTCTCTAAATTGTATCCAGATACTTAAGTTGTCATCCATTAAAGATGCCATCAGACACAGCAGTTTTGTTGACGAACATCACCACCACAGTGACTCACTCTGCTCTGGTTTATGTCTTCAGATAGCATCTGCTCTTTGGTGGTACTACATTTCCAAAGGAGTGGAGTTCTTGGATACAGTCTTTTTCATCCTGAGGAAGAAGTTCAACCAGGTCAGCTTCCTCCACGTCTACCATCACTGCACCATGTTCATCCTCTGGTGGATTGGCATCAAGTGGGTCCCTGGTGGACAAGGTGAAAGATCTCTTTTTTCTTCTTCTTCTTCTTCTTCTTCTTCTTTTTGATAACCAGCTGTTAAATGAGCTAAATCAATCTTGTTTTTGATCCTAAATCTTCCTACTTCAGGTTTATGAAGAGCTACCCTGTATTGCATGCTAACCATTTATAAACATGACTGCCATCACATCTGACACAAATTTAACACTTTCCACAGCATTTTTTGGTGCAACCATCAACTCTTCCATCCACGTCGTCATGTACGGTTACTATGGCCTCGCAGCCTTGGGACCTCAGATGCAGAAGTACCTCTGGTGGAAGAAATACCTCACCATTATTCAGATGGTGGGTATCTTTATGGATTTATTATTATTGCATTTTGGGGGCATTCTAAAAACTGGCAGATGCGCATTTTTGTACTTTGTCTTTGTACTGTAGATAAGCTTTTGGAACAATTTGAAGCATTAGAAGAAGTGAAATGAATTGGATCGTACTAAAGGTTATTGTTTGGTTCGTCTTAAGAATACACAAATGTAACTGTTAAGATTATGGGACCCTTTTTAAGTTGCCACTGATTTTTTGCTCATATAAATGGTAAATTATACACAATATCTTTTCAAAAACAAAATACCCACCGGAGAAAATTGAAGGATAAACTAACATGAAATGAAACACTTCATAGCACCAGAACAGCTTCAGAGCTTCTCTGTATTCATTCTACAAATCTATGATCTAGTGACTGTGTGATTCACATTTCCATCCTCATTTATTTATCATTGACCTATGGATGACGCCACCGTTATCCTGGGAGAGACCACTCCCATCAGGATAGAAATGTTTAATCTATGTGATCGCTTGGAACAACATTCTCCACGGGATCAAACCATGCCAGCAAATCCTTTCCACAGATCCCCTCACTGCACGGGTCAAGCATTCAGACCCGTGCCAGTCCATGCATATCGCATCAGATCTAATAGCCCTATTAACTGACGTCTTTCCCACAGGTCCAAATGCAGATGTCATTCATTCACTGTTCCTATGGAAACACAATCCAGTTTTGCGCTCTTTTCTTACTCAAGCTCTTTCCCAACAATTAACCCTCTTTCAGAGATCTCCTCTTGCCATACGGACTCTAAATTAGAATAAACTGGGCCTGATCAGCATTTTTATTCCACAGAGCGTGACTGGACACATTGTCCTTTAACTTGTCCCTCTGACTGTGTTTTCATTAACACATGGTCACACCAAAACTTTGATGTCATTCATGTGGTGTATTCTGCCAGTTTATTGTATATTAACGGCGTTTTAGATATTTGCAAAATCAAACTTAGATGTCTCCTTTTTGTCTGTTACACAGATCCAGTTCCACGTGACCATCGGCCATGCTGGTCACTCCCTCTACACTGGCTGCCCGTTCCCCTGCTGGATGCAGTGGGCTCTGATCGGCTACGCTGTCACCTTCATCATCCTCTTCGCTAACTTCTACTACCACGCTTACCGTGGCAAACCTTCCTCCTCACATAAAGGAGGCAAGCATGTCACAAACGGCACTTCTGTGGTCACTAACGGTCATAGCAAATTGGAGGAAGTAGAGGATAATGGAAAAAGGCAAAGGAAAGGACGAGCAAAAAGGGAGTAAAGAAGGAAATAGGGGCTTGCTTGGTAAGACACAGAGCAGTTGTTTTAAGGGCCAGAGAAGGAAAGGAATAAACAGAGAGGTCAATCCAGACGACCATCCCAGCAAATTATGTAGACAGATGGGTTTTGTCACCAACTTCAGAGGGTGAATGAGTAGCAGTGTGTATCTGTGGGTGTGTCTGTAATTCTGGGTTCTGGGTTTGAAGGAATAGAGGGGTGTTGGTTTTCTCCATAACTTTTTTTTTTTTTAATAAATAAATAAAAAAAAAAAACGCTGACCATGTAGGCTCTGTGCTCTTCTGCCCAACTGTGGACCATAATAGGACCAAAATATTAAAGCACTTAACCTACTCAGCATCCAGTATCAACCAAAATTCACCTCCGACTTTTTGTACTCTGGATAACAGTGAGATTTTAACTGAAAGCTTCAATAGTCTTTTAACATACTGATTTATTTTCTAGTGCTCTTAAAGAGTTTTGATGGTTTTAACTATCTCCAAAAAAAAAAAAAATGCTGCGGTTTATACCAAAGGCTTTCCTCCCGGTTACAGGTGAAATTTTTGTTTACGATTAGTTAGTTAGTTAAGATTAGCAAATTCCAAATAAATAAATATCCCCTTATAATTTTTTTCACATCTGCCATCTGCTGGATTCCATTACTTCTACCAGTCCAACATGTTATGGACTTTCATTTCATTGCTGTCAAACTGATACAACTGTGCTGCATTTACGTATTGACAAGCTATTTTCTTTGTGTTCACTGTGGATTAAAAATGGTTTAATTTGGGGAAGGGAGTTGATTATAGTTTATTTTAGAATTTATGCACATTTGTTGGTATCTTTGTTATAATACATATTTTTTGTGGGTCCCCTTGATTTATTCTATTTTTGCTGTGCAATGTAGCAGAGGTGCAAGAATAAGAGCTTGAAGTCCAGCTCAGTATTATGTCACTGCCACGTAGGACTGAAGGGAAAATCATCCTGATACTGTTTTTAAGAAAAACAAATGGTAATTATATTGTCTTATCAAAAACCAAAGCAAAACAGCTACTGGCTGCACATAACTGAAATAAAGACCAGCACCCCATAAATTATGTTTGAGTGTTTTTGTTAGTTTTTGGTGTGAGCAAGTGTGAGCAAATCTGCGAATCACTTGTAAATCAACTACCTCACAGCAAAAGCAGTGACATATATAGCATGTAAAATCAAGATATAACTCATGAAGCATCTAATCTCAAACCAAGTTATTTCCATTTTCTCTCCTCGTTCTTTCTTCCATCCTGGGGCTCTGCAGGATGTAAAGATCTATCATAGGTGTGAGTGTGTGAGAGAGAGGCAGAAATAAGGCTGTGCCTTTGCCTTGTCCAGACAGATCTGCCCTAATCTTTGGGGGTAAATTGGCTTTAGCTCCAAAAGAGCTTATTTCCACGTCACCCCATGAGTTACTCGGGAAAGCAGGTCACTGGAAGAGAAGCCTCCACTAATCTGCCATCAGGTTGGTACTGCTCTCAAACTGTATGGATTACTTAACATTTGGCCTTTGTGGAGTGCTGATTTACTTTACTGTACAATAAGTGTACTTCCATTTGATAAAAGTGGGGAAAAATGTCCTGAAGATTCTGGCTGTTAATATCAGTAAATGTGAGACAGTCTTCTGTGCAAGAAGCAACTGTCCCACTTTCCCAAAACAGTTTTTTTCCACAATTGCCACCTTCAGTTGCCTATGACAAACATATCTATATATGTGTGTACAGAACTTTGTGCTTTGAAGATTATCTGCTTTTTCTCCTCAGTTCCTCAGCTGACACACATTCCTCACCTTCCACTCTCCATCCTCCTATACACGCACTACTTCATATGCCTCTGTCTTACCCTGGTGCACCACCACCTGTCTCCTTCCACCCATGACATTACAACAGAGATGGAGGGGGGAGATGTGAATGATTGACTGGGTAATATGAGGTGTATTTGTCCTCCTGAGGGACACTGGGGGATCTAAGCCAGGGAGTAAGAGGATTGCAAAAGGCTGAGGCTTTTCTATCAAAGACGTTTGGCACAGGTCACAATAACCTGCATCCCTGCAGCTGCTGCTGGAACGTGTACACACAAACCTCGGACACACTGACCGTGGACTTTGTTTTATTTAACTTGTGGGTGTATTTTGACACTGAATTGCATTCCAATGTATTATTTTTTGCACTAAAACAAAATCTGCCCGGTCTTTGGAGCGGGCCAGCCTGTTGGCGGGTGAAGGGTCAGTTTGCAGGGGTTAAATCCTTGCAAACCCAACCCGTCACTTACTCATCTCATTAGCAATTATATGACTAAGGAGCTCATTCTAGCCTAACAGAGTGGAATCAGTCAGCGTTTTAATGGCTCTCCGTCTGTGTGGGACAGATTGACTTCAGAGCTTGTGCTGAGGCTGCTCTTATGTGTGGAGGCCTCCCTCTGCTGGGCCTGAATTTACTCCCTGTAGGGGTTACACAGAATGTGATGTATGCATAAGGTGGGGGAGCTATGGACTTGGGAGCTTTAAACAATATTATCAATAAACAGGACATTTACTCCTCAAATTTTAAACATTATAAAAGCTTGGACAATTGACTTTGGATGTCTCTGAAAAAAAAAAAAACGTAACTGTTTGGTTAAAAAAACAAATGAAAGCTAAAAGTTGAGGCTAAAGGCTTCAGTAACTTTAGGAATACTCTTTTACTACCATTGTGCTTTTTGTTATCTTCTCAGATGATCAGAACAAAATAAAGCGGCCAGAAAAAGAGACGAATGAGGCTATTATCAGATTTTAAAATAAACTACACGTCACAGTAAAAAATAACAGACCCAGTGTGTCAGTGATCAGTGCAGAAAGTCAGAAAGTAGAATGAATTAAATCCTCCGCCCCGGTTGGATGGGGGGGGGGGTACTTCCTAGTATGACGTACATCCAACGTCATATGGCCTGTGTGCCCTGCAGTGCCTGGTGGTTCCCTGTGTCAGCGACTCTCCACAGGGATGCGGTAAGGAATCGCCCTTTGCGGGGAAAACTGTCTGTCAAAACGCACTTTCCTGTTTTTGGACTTTGCATATTTCCGTATGCTCTTTTAAAATGCAGTCTTAACGGCAAAACAAGTAAACCTGCACCCCTCTGCTGAAGTCCACAAAGTCCTGGAGGAAAGCGGCATCTAGTGGCTGAGCTCCTACAAAGTAAAGTTTTTGTTTTCTTTGGGAATATTTCAAGTCGGCCGAGGCTCTAATGTTTAGAAAAAATGGCGCTTTTTACAGAAGGTTAATATATATATATGTATATATATTACTTTGCATTCAAAACTGTGTGTTTGGAGTCCATCGCGATGGACCAGAGGATTAAATCAGCCGCCAGTGGCGCTGCAGATCCTCCACCATCATCACCATCATCATCATCATCATCATCCTCCTCCTCAGCAGCAGCAGCAGCAGCAGCAGCAGGGAGGAGGAGGCAGAACCGGCCTCTCTCATCGGCCAGAGCTCAGGAAGGGACCAGCAGGCGAGCTCCGAGACCGCCGGGCAGGTGCAGGTCTCCGCTCCCCGCAGGAAGGAGCAGGACCGCCGGCGTCAGGGAGAGGGAGCCCGAGAGCCGCGGCGGAGCGACCGTCCACCCGGACGGTGCTGAGGCTGGGACCGATCCCGGCAGAGCCAACAGGGCGGATGCTGTCGGGGAACATCCGACACATCCATCAGCACCGCCGCGTCGCTCCACATCGCGCTTGCCCTGCTTCAACCATCGCCTGCTGCCCGGCAGGAGCTCATCTGCCTCTTCGGTGAAAGTGAAAGAAAAGACACCGGAGGAGGAGCGCAGATACGGGGAGCGGAGCGGAGCGGGCCTCGGTTTGGGTCTGTGCAGAGGGGGATGCTTACAGACTGAGCTGATCCACTTCCATCTGCAGAGGAGACTCAGGAGAAGCGCTGCAAAGATGCAAACCGAGACGACCGACGCGGAGAGAGAGGAGGCCGCTCGGGGGGAGCCGGAGCCGGCTGCAGAGGCGGGGTCCGTGACACAGCAGGACCAGGCCTTTGAGGACGAGATGGAGAGGCTGCTGGAGGAAAACGAAGACCTCAAGGTGCGATGCATTTTTGGTTTCACCCCACACGGGTATTATTCGTTTACTATTTGCAGGGAATAAAGATGCAACGTGTCACCTCACAAGAGGTGAGGCAGAACATTTTTGGATTTATTCTTGTATTTTAGGCGAACTGAAAGACACAAATACACAGCAGCTGATCGGTGTGAATATAAAGCCCAGGCTAAAACTGAAAATAGGTTAGATCCATAGGCTGATAACTAATTGGACCATTGATCTGGTATGTTTAACGATATATAGTGTCCAGAAGGGATTTGCATTGAATGTATGTGTCACTGACAGGAAATTGTAGAGCTTGCTGTACATTCTGACAAAAAATAAATAAATAAATAAATCAGACATCTACAGTTAATCGTTCAACTCATGTCCCAAACACCCTTTGCTCCATATGTAGAGTTAAAATACAGATTTAAATGCAAAAACTGTGAAGATGGTCCACAGATATCCATCACATATAGGTCCGACACACACAGTAACATCTGCTGTGATTCCTACAGTGTGAGATTGAAGAGATGAGGACCGAGATGGACGAGATGCGGGACACCTTCTATGAAGAAGACACCTGTCAGCTTCAGGAGATGAGGCGTGAGCTAGAGCGGGCCAATAAAAACTGCCGAATCCTGCAGTACAGACTGAGGAAGGCTGAGAGGAAGAGGCTGCGCTATGCTCAGGCAGGAGAGATCGATGAGGAGCTGCTCAGGAGTCTGGAGCAGGACCTGAAGGTGCAGATGGGAGGGGAAGCTGCTGGATTGTGTTTGTTTTGATGCAATTCAGAAAGCATTTGTATTTGTAGGTGGGAAGGTTTGAAATGGCTAATGTTTTAGGGTTGTAACATAAATAGCTATAGTACATAAATGCAGCTTCTCAGTGAGATCACATAATACCAACTGCAGGTAGCAAAGGATGTGTCTGTGAGGCTGCACCATGAGCTGGAAAAAGTGGAGGAGAAACGCACAAAGACAGAAGAGGAGAATGAAAAACTACGGCAAAAACTTATTGAGGTGGAGGTGACCAAGCAAGCTCTGCAAAATGAACTGGACAAAACCAAAGAGGTAAGTAAACACACACACAATTTTTTGTCTAAAAAGGCTATAAACCCTCCAAAAAAATCTCACTTTAAAAATGAACCAGAAATTCAAATGTTCTTTCAATTTACTGCCCTCCAATAGTCTCAAAAGAGGAGAGGAAGCAAGGACATCCAGAAGACAGATAAGAAAGCAGCACAGACTCCGACTGAGGTGAGATATAAAAATTGTTTTGTTTTTTTTTTTGCTCTTTTTCTCAGATTTTCTGAAGAAACTGGAAGAATCGTTATCTTATTACATCTCAAATCACATTTGTGAAGCATTGTGAAGGATGTGTATACATTTGATCTAACAAAATACACGTTTAGCTCACATCCTGGTGTAATACACTTAGGTTAGATATTTTGTTGTCGGCTTAAAGTCATTTGAAAGAAAAGAGTATGTCACTGAAAAGACAACTTCATCTCCGGCAGTAACTTTGCGTCAAACATCCTCTTAGTCCCATGGTAGATAACGTTTGAGTCTGAATCTCTCTGGTACAAAATCTTCTCTCTAATCTTAAATCTCTCCGTCTTTATGTCTTATTGCTGAGAGGAACTTGCTGAACTTTAGGATTACGTTTTACCCTTTACTGCTTAAAAGCACATTTGTATTTACGCTCTGCACTACAGGAAGATAATGAAGACCTTAAGTGCCAGCTAGCATTTATCAAAGAGGAAGCTGTGCTTATGAGAAAGAAGACAGCCAAGATTGACAAAGAGAAGGACCGCCTAGAACAAGAGCTGCAGAAGTATCGCTCCTTCTACGGAGAGCTGGACAGCACCCATCCCAAAGGGGAGGCTGGGGGGCCACCCACCACCCGCGAGTCTGAGCTAAAGCTGCGTCTCCGCCTGGTAGAAGAGGAAGCCAACATACTGGGAAGGAAGATAGTTGAGTTGGAGGTAAGAAGGGCTGACTGTCTTACATAAATACATGGATGTGATGTGATTTTTGAGCTGTAATCCATCTTTCCCACAGGTTGAGAACCGAGGCCTGAGGGCCGAGCTCGATGACCTCCGTGGCGAAGGAGAAGGAGCTGGAAGCTCTGGCTCTGGAGCGATGGGCGGGGCAGGAACAGGGCGAGGCCTGGGGGACGATCTGACGGAGCTCCGGCAGCAGTTGCAGCTGGTGGAGGATGAGGCAGAGCTTCTGAGGAGGAACCTTGCTGATGCCGAAGAACAGAACAAGAGGGTGACCGCAGAGCTGAACAAGTTACGGTTCAAAGCCGGCACCCACGAGGGAGGCGCCCGGCATGGAGGCCCGGGGACAGGAGGTGCAGGGATAGATGGAGCAAAGGCAGAAGCCCTGCAGGAGGAGCTGAAGGCGGCAAGGCTACAGATCAATGACCTAAGTGGAAAGGTGTGCAAAAATCACAGAATATATTGACTGATTTAATCATTTTGTTTTGATAGTGAGCTAACAGTGAGGAAAATATTCTGCACTAAATACATAGAAACCTAAATCTGAGGCTCTGGGAATCTCATTAGTTTTGCACGTTCTTATAAACTGAAGTATTAAGCAAGTTTAAGATTTGGCCAGATGACTGTGGAGTTCATCCTTTGGGGAGCATAAATGAATGTATAAAAAAAACAAAACATACATGCAAAGAGAAAAGTGCCAGAGAGGTGGACCGGAAAAATACGAAAAAATACACATCTTCTGCTTTGTAAAATTCTTTTTACAAAATGTTGTTTCTGTACTTCCTTTCTTTATTTAGGTGATGCAGCTGCAGTACGAGAACCGTGTGCTCCTCTCCAACATGCAGCGTTATGACCTGGCCTCCCACCTGTCCCTGCGGCCCAGTCCCCGGGACAGTGACGCGGAGAGCGATGCTGGGGGTGCGACAAGCGGCCGTCGTGAGAGCGACGAAGACTCCACTTCTTCCCGCCTGCTCCCACCTCACCGAAAGCGCGAGGGCCCAGTAGGTGGGGAAAGTGACTCCGATGAAGTCAGAAACAATAATGGCAGCAGTCATTGCCTGACCCCCACGCGAGGCCTCTATACCCCAACTGGACCAGAAGGCGCCGCCTCCTCCGCACTGTCCCGCCTGCTGCCCAGTGGCCGATGCAGCCTCCGCGAAAGGCAGCAAATGATTGACATCCGCGTGGAAGCGGAGAGGCTTGTTCGGACCATCGACCGGCTCATCGCTGACACAGCCACCATCATCTCAGAGGCAAGGGTCTTCGTTTCCAACGGTGAACTGATGCTCGGGAGAGGAGGGGAGGATGGCGGAGAGGATGATGGAAGCAGGATCAGGGAACATGAGCTGCTGTATCGCATTAACGCCCAGATGAAGGCCTTCAGAAAAGAGCTGCAGGCCTTTATAGACAGACTGGAAGTGCCAAGGCTGGAGGACAGAGATACCGAGGAGCCGCTGTCGGTGAGAAACAGATCAGAAATGTGGATGAGGTTCATGGTGGCGTATGACATGTCTGATAATGCTAACTCTGTCTTCCTTTTTCTCACTCAACCCCATTTTCTCTCATCCGTTATGGGTTGGTCGGTCACCAGATGTTCCAGCCCATAATTTTGCTCATCCTCATTCTTGTGTTATTCTCATCCCTCTCCTATGCCACCATCTTTAAACTAGTCTTTCTCTTTACTCTTTTCTTTGTTCTGTGATGTACGCTTCCCTTAATTACATTATCCCTCGTCTATTTTTCTTTTTTTGCTCTCTTCACCCACCCTCCGCCCCACATCATTTGTTGCCAGGGTAACCAAAAGCACAGAAGAAAACTCAGCACTTGCCATTGCTGCACGACCTGTGGCTGGATTCAACACTGGAGTCTTCATTACCCATAACACATCACTGTCTGCGTCAGTCTCTGGAGAAGGTGATGAGCACTAAAGTCCAAAAGACCCTAGTTCTAAAAATGTTTTAGTTTTTTTCTGCTACATTTTAACAGATAAACAAAAAAAAGTACATCTGATTGGTTAAGTGATGTTAAAGCCCGCCTGGTCGCTGAGGACAGCTTATGTCAAGCAACAAACACAAAGAACTAAGTGCTTAAACTTTACACATACTACACTACATATAGTTCACTCAGATAGATTCTCCACAATTCACTGTTCAGTTCACTTTTGCTACAATCATCACTCAATAACTGATTAAAATCAGATTGTTAGACATAAATAAGCAAGAAATGGCCATTAGTCCCTACCCTTCAAATGTGAAGTCTGGTTGTCTTCCTCAATTATTTGTAGATCATTGGTCTGAGCTGAGCTGTGAATGCTGCTGTTTGAAATCCACTGCAGACACTTGGCCACCAACATCATCTTTTTTAATTCTTTTGGAGGCTCTACAAACTTCTGGGTGACATATCGCCACCTTCAGTCAGATTGGATATATATCAGCATATCAGATAGATTAAAGTGAATATTATGAAGACTAATCCTCTATGATGTGCAAAATTTTTTCAGATTCTGTGGTTAACAGAGAAAGAAAACTAATTGGTGAACTTTTATATTGAGGCATTGTGTTTATACACTGCATACTCTAATACATGTGTTTCATAATGAAAAATAAAGTCAACTAAAAATAATGTGATCAGAAAAGCTGCAGTATGAAAAATAAACAGTTTAAAACGGGAGGTCATGCTGGGTTTATATGGAGTTGAATGTTGAAGGGTGTAGTGGAGGAAACCTAAATCTCCTCACCGTTCTGCTTTATGCTGCTTTACGTCCTGGTTTAACCTTGCTTCTAAATATATTTTCTCTTGTAACAGGTTTTAACAGCGTTTCTGACCTCTTCATTATCCCCTGTGCTATCTGTGCTGTGGTCCCCTCAAGGTAGGTAAGGACAGCATTTGTTTTTATCCCTGTCCCCAAATCCTGAAGGATTTTGACATTTACTGAGAAACACAACAGGTGTGGAAAAGATGGTGATGATCCAAGCGCTTCAAACAGGAAGAAATCAAGTTGAGTGCCAGATCATGTACAGGGGCTGCAAAATTCCCAGCAGGGCCTGTGATTTGGTACAGCAATTAGTAATTAATGGTGTGACAGATGAACAGTAGCAACTGTTTTCAGATGTCACTGCAGCAGAAGGCCTCCAGAACAGTCACAGGTTAAGGTTACTCCCGAACATTTGGTGAAATGTAACATATTTACAATAAACAAAGCCTGTGTTGATTGTAACACTAGAGTATCCTTTTCAATTTAAAATTAAAAAATAAAATTAAACAAAACCTGTGACCACATAAAATTTACCACAAATAAATAAATAAATAAAAACGGAAAAATGAAAAGCAGCTAAACAATTTTTGCCAGTCAAGCCAGGCCTCCAATCAGCTGCCTCTTTATTATTCCTTTTTTTATGACCATCTTCAATAAAGATATTATTTACCAGGACACATTATTACACACTGTGTCACCCACACCCATTTGGTATCCCACGGAAAAATAATTTACATCAGAGGCATGGTCACAAGACAGAATCTGCCCAAGCATCCTAAAGCAGAGTAGCAACAGAGAAGCCCATTGGCCAAGAGATGGCAACAGCTGAAATAGCTATGTAAACACTTTCCCTCTCTGTGTGAAATCCAGTAATTATAGCCAGGATGCTGGTGACGACAGTTGTCCCATCGAGACTTCAAATGCTGGAACAAATTTGACATTATGATATTTGATCCCAGCTCCAAAGGCGTACCCACGTAAACACTAGGGAGGAGTATAAAGCCTGGGGAACCTGGCTGGAGGCTGTTTACCCTTTAGCCTGACGCTCTGGACTTAACCTCGAGGAAGGGGGGGGGGGCGTGACCAGCAGAAAGGGCCCCTTTAAATCCAGTCAGTGGGGTTTTACGTAACACAGTGGAGGAAAAAGCGAGAGGGAAGCGCTGAGGTGACAGGACTGTATCTGTTAGACTGAGGCACACAGGAGCGCCTGAACTAGACCGGGCTGAGGATTTATACTGGAGGAAAGGGAAAGCATCTGTGTAGATAAAGGTAAGATGATGTTAGGTCTTAGTGGCAGCTGGAATATCAGTGTGATGCCATATAGGATGATATCATTATCAAATTAATAGTCTAGACCTTAAAAATTATAAGTAGGGCAGCATGAATAGAAAGCATATCTAAATAAACTGTTGTCATGTTTAAGTGCATTTTTTCTCCTCATATTTTTAACTGAGCTTTTATTTAAGGCGTAATGTACATATATTTTATTCATCTTTGCGTCTGACATACATTCATTCGTTCTGTCTGTGTCACAACCACACAGACAGTCCAGCCATGTTACTATGCATAGTTACAAGATTATTAATATATCCACTCTTACATCACAGGTGGCAGGGAAGTGACTGGTGCACTTTCAACCAGCGTACTTGTCATATTTAATGAGAACAACAACAACATACCTGGCTTTCTGAGGTTTAGTCGATTAGAAGTGCAACAATCCCAGTTAGGGAAAGATTATGGAGAAGATGATAAATGTTTGACTGTGTATTTTCAACAAATGTTGCCAACGGTCAAATAGGCGGCAAAAAAAAAAAAAAAAAAAAAGTAGATGTTCCATTTTAAATCAATGGTCAGGAGCCACAAAGCCAAAACGTAGGCCTGAAATTTTGGTTGTAAATAGTATCATATAGCTGCAGCACCATGCCTTCATGCAAATCCAGCTGAGGCCATGTGCACACTACTGGGTCAGGTTCCAAGAAGATGACCACCTCTGTGCATGCTTGACATTTTTTTTGTTGTACGTGTGTGTGTTTGTCGCAAGGCCCAATACTCGAAACACTTACAGTGCCGTCATGCAACACTCTTGTCCACACGTGCATATAGGTAGGCTTACATGCCTGTGAATTTTAGACAAGAATGTGAAAGGAGAGGGCCATAAATATCTGACCTCTGTGACAGCAGAAAGTTTCCAACATTACAAGCCATTCAAGCAGTTGAGACAAGACAAAACAATTCAATATAAAATGGTTTCCCATGCTCTGGTTTAACCTCAGGTCGGATTCGTTTTTCACTTATAAAACCTAATGGCTATTTTTTCTTTTATCTCTATTCTTCCCTGTTTTCTTTTTTTAGTTTATCAAGGTCATCGTTCCTTCTGTCCCTCACTGCGAACAGTATAGTGACCTCTGATAGAAAAGCAAAAGGAGAAATTGCCATTTCAAAGGGCCTCTGGGAACTGAGCGGCCTGCGTCATGGCAGCCATTGATCTGGAACGCGGGCTGGAGCACAGCGGCCGGGGCTGGGGGCAAGAGAGGCCAGAGCTAATGGACAACTTTGACTCGGAGATGCAGGAGTGGGAGGACCAGCTACAGGACATCCAGAGGAAAATCGAAGAGGTAAAGATGGAAATCTCAATCAGCCATTTGCCCTAAAATCTCTGCCGACACACATTGTACTGGAATGATGACACAAAAGATGGAGCGATACAGTGGACAGTTTTTTTTGTTGTTTTTTTTTTTTTAAATAAATGTTTTGAGCAGTAGGTCGTCGTCCCACCGTGTCTCTAATCCTGAACATCATTCTGTCATCTGCGATACAATGCTGTACATACTGAAATAGAAATAGAGCGGTAAAATTCTGTAGCCTGTTGTCACAGTTATAATGGTCTCCATCTTTAACTACAGAATGAAATTATTTTCATCTTTACCAAAACGATGAAGAAATTCAGTTGCATAGACTATTTGACTTAATTTGATTCAACACAGATCCTCAAATGTGACACACTTGTCTCACATATGCGATGTGGGTGAACATGCTAACGGATATGCTGTTTCCGCAATACTTAGAGTTTGTGCTACTTTGTATAATTAGTGTACATGTATTGTGTGCGTGAGTGAGTGAGTGAGCATGTGAGTGTGTGCTTGTGCTCCATAATAAACTTCTGGCAGCACTTGGACTCGCATAACCTCATGGCCTTCTCTGAGCGATGATACAGACAAATGTTAACAAACTAATTAACATGTGATGTGCGGACGGATATGTTGATCACACATACAGTGTCCCCCTCGCTCAAGACAGACACACACACACAGTCTGAAAGTGGATACTAAATGCAGTATAAAACGTTGTTATGGGAAGCAGATGCTTGTGCAAAGCAGAACAGCATGTGCTGAACATAAATATAGTTAGGTTGGGTTGTGTAATGGTTTTGTGATAATTATAAGACCTGTTTGCTGTGTAAACACAGTTTGTCTCGTTGCTCATGTTTCCTTCTGTTTTCTTTTTCCAGTTGTACAATGAAGTTCAGGCCCGCAGAGGAACAAACGATATCACTGCTGACAACCAGAAAAATGGCGGCGAGATTGAGTGTGGCCTGAGACACCATGGCAGTGGGCTTTTTGCGCCCAGCCATCACAGCAAGAATCACCCTGGAGCCATAACTGTACCACATCACTATAGAAATGGCTGTAAATATAACCCCAATGGGTACAGCAACCCTATGAGTCATCAGAATGGCTACGGATACTGCCACACCAACGGCGTCTCAGAGATTGGAGACCTATTGCAGGATTATTTGGGACAGGGGAAACCAATGAGCCGGAAGAACAATGGCGCTCGCCACGTGGTGAGTAAGAAAAACGTTTTTCTGATCATTTCCCTGTCTTGCGCTTCATTCAGTTGGCATTTGCACATCTCAGGAAACCAGATAGGAGACATGATATGACTCAAAGCTGGAGCTCAGTCAGGAACATATTGATTACAGTAAGATCATTCCCTAAAGTGACTGACAGTTTACCACACAGGAGTTAGTTTCACATACTTTCACCCAACTTCTGCACTTCTCTAGTAGCTACTTGAGCAATCCACTAGAAAGCCAAGATATTAAAGTGCTGGTCCACGTGAAACACCACATGTTCTGGCAATATTAAAATACAGCAGATGAGAATAGTTTTGGATGCGCTATATCCAGCAATGATGAATGGTCAGTTGAGTTTCAGTTTTGGTAAGGTACAGAGAGGGGAACCCTGCCAATGATGTGGAACTAGCACACTCTAAATTAAAGCTATCAAAAATAGTACACAGTGATTAATGTGAACCTTTTTAATAAACATTTTTTCCATCTGTGTTAGCACTTCAGTGACACAATCAAGGTGAGCCAGGACGACCCAGCATACCAGGATGAGATCAGAGGAAGAATTGGAGATGACAGGTATGAGGTGACCTACTTGAGTCATCTAAAAAAAATAATACACCTCAAGCTTATTTTGTCTCTGTCTGATTTGCTTTAACATCTATCTTTGGCTAGGCTCGGTCAAGATCCGTTTCTGAAGAGCTTCGAGGGGACTGAAAACTGGAAAAACAGACTGTCTCATATGAAGAGCTCCCCCCACAGAGAGAGTTCTCCCAACAAAGAAAACACAGGTACCAAGCCTCCTCTCGGACAAAGAGATGCTCCTGCTGTACAGCCACGCTCCCAGCTTGCAGTGACAGCCGGGGAATCTCCCGCTCTGGACAGGAAATCCTTCAGTTCAGGCGTCTTGGGAGATAGGAAGTGCAGCAGCCCTTCTGTGCTCAGGAAGTTTGGGGCCATGCTGCAGGAAAATGAGGGCAAAACGCTGACAGAATCTGGAGTTGTGACCCATCAGGGACTGGCCCCAGAGCCAAAATGCCCCACTCCCATCTGTCAGCGCAGAGCTCTGGGAGCCAGCGTGGCCGCCAGCAAGGCACCTGTGCGGGTGTCTGCCCAGAAATGCCTAGCAGATTCCGACGTGATGACAGCAGAGATAGCTCCAGGCCAAGAGTGGGTGTTAGGATCAGACTCAGCCAGACAGAACCACAGGGATCAAAGAGGAGGCTACAGTGGTTCTAAAGGGTCTCAGCCCAGTCCCCAGCAGTCCCAGAGGCGATCACATGTGGTGGGCAGCCCAAAGGTTAGACCAAGGGCGAACAGCGAGGCAGACAGAGATGGAGGAAGGAAGTCTGCACCACAACATGTGGAGCCTAAAATGGACTATAGGGTGTCAAGTGCTTCCTCTGGAACTCAGAGGATTCATAGAGGTGGCTTATTGGGACAGGAGTCACCTAACTGTGGCCGGGTGAGGGATGAAGGACTTATTGAGCTGCTGGACATGCTGGACATCCAGCATGAGTACAACTCCAGTCCCAGAACAGGACACACGGCTTACAGACAAGAGCCACAGCAGGTAGGACCTGTTCTGCTTCATGGTTTCATCAAGTCCAATATCAGGAGCTTCATTTCTCCAGTTTGTACAAACAGGTGAAGAACATAAATGCTGACATGTGTCTCTCCAGGTAAACCCAGCTGAGCTGTCTCCAGTGAAGTCTAAGAGAAGCTTCTCTCGTCCTGCACGGCCAGCAAACCAGCGACCCCCATCCAGATGGGCCAGCCACACCCCGACTGCCAGGATCACTGCCCCGTCAGGCCCAATGTACCGCCCTCCAAGCCCCCTCACCCGCCCCCCAAGCCCCATGACCAGAACCCCAAGTCCAGCCCTGAAGCCCCGGCCTCCCGTCTCCTACTCTCTTCAGACTGAGACGGTCATTATGTGATAGTTTCCCACTTCAATAAAGCTTGATCCCTTCTCAGGAGGAACCCCTGAGTGGTTGCCAAACACCCTTTTTCTGTAAATAGTAAGGACTGCTCTGGTTAAGTGCTTCACGAGAGTTGCTCAGAAATGCTTCATTTCATCTCAACGCCTTGTTGAGCATAAAACCCATCCACCACATTCTCCAGTGTTGCCGTGGCTTTTTGCTTCTTCTGTGCCTGACACTCGCCAATGAATCAACTCATTGCTTTGTTGCTGACGCCCCGACAGCCTCATAATCCCCTTCCCCCTCTTTTGTATTGAATTTCAGGTGTTTTCTGTATAAAGAGATTTAGCATGCAGCCCTAGTCGGAGGGTGCATGCTCATGTGTTTAATCCTCATGGTTGCCATCTTGAATCAAATTCACCATGGCTGCCAGTGAGAGTGGATTAAGTTGCAACTGTGCTCTCAGCAGCAAACTGCTAACTGTCAACAACAGTGTGTTTTACTGTATCATATTGTCAAAGTAATATATTTAAGATGTTCAAACAACAGCTGTGACAAATGACTATAATATGCCTTTAATGTATTTTTTTTTCTTGATAATAAATATGACAGTGCTTTGACATAAAGACTCTGTTTCTCTCTCGGAGCTTTGTTTCATTAACAATGTTGATTTACTGCATCTTCTTTCTATGGACATCTGATACCGGCAGGTCTCTGCATGCCAGTGTAATGGCAGCTTAAGGAGCACTGGTTGCTAACTGTCCACCGACTTGTACACATCAACTGCTGCAAACTGAGCTGGGGAGCAATATGCATGATAAAATGTGACAGCCTACAGATTATACAGAATAATAAAATGATATATTTTATTATTTATTTATAATAATTCTATGTATGCTGTAGTCTTTGAGGTGCAGGTCCTGGACATGCAGTGTGTAGCTCAGACGCATAGATTACGTACAATGAGAGATCAGTTTTCATACTCGCTGTTTCTCGCCTGCACCAACAGGCTTTGGATTCCCCGACACCTCTTTCTCTGAGGAAGGTGAGGAAACACGTTCACACACTCTCAGGTTCTCTCACACACACACACACACACACACACACACACGCACAAAGAATTAAAGTTCAGCTAGACTAGAATAGCCCCCCCCCAACAGAGTAAACAATTTCTGAGCACATGTGCGCGCACACACACAAACATACACTCCTGGCAAAGGTAGTTAAATTGTGAAATGTCACAAAGATTGGACAGCAGTGCGGAAGTCCCTTGGCCCATAATGCCTCAGCCCTGTCACCCAACCTCTCAGTGCTATGTTGCACCTCAAACAGAAATAGCAAGCGTGACGTATGTTTTGGTGCCAGAAATCTTAGCCTGCTGTCTTTGGGGGTATAAATAAAGAGAGGGAGGTGGTCATTGGTTCATCTCTCTTTCTCTGTAGGTCTGTTTCTGTTATCTTCCTCCTGGACGTTTCTGCCTCCCACTCCAAATGTGCAATGAGAAACACAAGGTTTCAAATTAGGGATTTAAGGTGGCCACTCAAGAAGACAACATCGTCCTACCTGCATCTCCTATCTATGAGCTTTTTTCTTAAACTTTTTATTTTTGTGTCAAAGCATGGCCCCCCCCCCCATTTTTACACCTACTCTCACTAGATTCTCACAGTTCCATTCCCTATTTGTTACCACAATGTGTCTACTCTCGGTCTGTGTCCGTATGTGTGTGTGTAAATGAGAGCCCATCTTACAGGTTGGCACCTCTTTGGCAGCATGAGGGTATTTTAACAAGGCATTCTGTTGGCCATCACTCCTCTGTCCTCATTAGCTCTCTCACCCCCCCTCCACTCTTAGAAAGCTCCTTCCTGTATCATCTAACTCTTCTAGCACACATCCACTGTATAAAGTGAAAGATACCGCTCTATGCTTCCCTGTTCAACTGAGGACACTCCCAGCAGACAGGCACAACATGGTAGACCTCGGCACGGTATGTACTCCGCTGGGCAGGCTATTCATGAGAGCGGGGACAGACAGATGACAGAGACAGAAAGACAGGGAACACAGGAGCAGACAGCTGGACTGTAGTCATGGCTGTAGTCATGGCTCCCCTGACGTCAGAAGTCATCACACCCATCAAAAAATTGTTTTGCTTTTCAGCAGGAGGGTTTTCCGACACTTACTACATGCTTTTGTCGTGGTATGTTTTAGATAATTATTCAGCACAAATATACACTCAAACATGTCCTCTATGAAAATAAAGCATCATCTGTATATACTGCTGTAGCCTCTGCACTCATAGCTTTGGTCGTGCTAACAGTGCCCTTATGACCATGTTTAGATGGTGTGCATATAAATGTGTATGAACATGTCTGAGTGTGTATTCACATCATTTACAGAACAGTTTGCAGCATAACTGCGTGTGTGTTTCCCATGAAGTCAGCAAAGACTCCAACCAATAAAAGAGATGTTCATCTCATCAGTTATTGATTTTTACTATCGAGACACCGAAGTACAACAGGCATGAATCCCTGAACAGTATTACATGTCAGCACACAGTGCCGATTATGTATTATGCAGCAGATTTTTATGCACAGTGACTGCACACAATTTTAGAAAATTGGGGGGAAAAAAACAAAAACAGCTCTTTGTCTGTTAAGAGTTGACATAGTACTCACTTAATAAAGCTTAACATTGTATGAAACCAGCTCCAAATTCATGATATCTTTGACTCTAAATGACAAGCTAGAGGCTCCCATGAACAGATTTTCTGACTTGGCTGGTGAAAACTACCATATAACATATATAAAATACATGAAGTGAATGTAGCATTACTGGGAGTCAAAGTTTTTGTTTGTTTTTGTTGGCCCTGTTGGACCTGATATATAAATATGGGCAATTTAAGCATTAACAAATAAATGCGCCCAAAAATAAACATGTATTTTTCTGTAAATGAATTGATATTTAACAGAAATCTGTTCAAAATCACTTCACAAAATTTAGCAAATGCTTCTCTCCGGTGATCTGATCTGACAGATCATATATGAAAACCTCTGATATCATAAGATCAGATCAAGTATGTTTCAGAGGAGAAGAAAAGTCTGGTCATTCCCATTTTCATTAAATTACCTTCATCAGCTTTTCCATAAACACCCTCAGGTAGATATCACTGTGATAAAATTGTGTGTTTCGTAAAAGAAAATATTAACATTGTGTATAACGGATGCTCTAGAGTGTTTTAAAATTCTCTTAATAACTAATTCAGTTTCATTTGAATGAGGCATGAGTATTATCATCAATATTTCATCGCATGTGAATATAGGCTTTATTCTGACAGCGAACGTTTCTTTGATGGAGACAGACTGTCTGCTCTGGTGGCTTGGCATATACTGTGTCGTCCATACATGCGTGATTATGGGTTTAACATGCATCTCAATGGGCCTCTGGTGGCTGACATAATGTCTTCATGGCTGTTTTGAGCACGTGGGAATCTCACACTCTTTCCTGCTTACACACCTCTTCCACGCACCTGTCCCCTATCCTGCGCCCTCTGCCCTCTGCGATCCATCTCAGCCTCGCAAAGTCTTTCATTCATTGGAGTGGGGCACCGGGGTCCACACTGACATCCTCAGCATGTGTCAGTGACAGAACTCAAAAATAGATGGTTCACAGCCACTTGCCTGAGTGTGTGTGTGTGTGATCGTGTCTTACAAAAATGTGAATGGAAGAGTGGCAGGACCACCCTGTTTGTGGGCGTTAAACATAAGCTGAGATGTTTTATAGTTGTTTTACAGGATTCTCAAAACACTCTCTGAGCACTATACATTACGCTTTCTCTTGTTAAAGTCTGACGGAAAAAATACATTTGCATATCTCAAACGACATGCATTTCAATGCATTGTCAAGCTCTCCGGTGTTTACATTTTTGCTCCTCTTTACAAGGATGTCCCCTTGTTGGCATCCACCTGCAGCACGTGAGAGCACGTGGCTTGACAAACGAGCTGGAGAGGTGGACACCTGTTTTCCAGTCATACTGTGATCTTTGAGTGTTGAATGGACTTTTTGTACTTTTAGAAGCTAAGGACACAGCTGTGATGCAGATGAAGAACATTTAAAGTCATCTCAGACACCATGGAAATTGTGTGCGGTACAGTCTTTTGATATGTAAGGTATTCAGTACATTTTTGACAGTTAGTGACCTGCGACAATCACACAGTTTCAGTAGTTGCTGAGTCTATTCCTCCTAAATGTCTTATATCAATAACATGCATAAGATGGATAAGCTGTTGTGCATCTCCAGGAGCTCATAACATTTGAATTATGAATTCAGGGGTCAACTGTTAAACTGTAGGTGTAATTTCAAATCCCACCACTCTACACTACATTTTTCACCCACTTTATCAACAAAGAGCAAAATGTCCCATGTGCTGGACTGGAGGCAGTGTCACAATCAAAGCCGACTCTGTCTTCGTCCACCTGTCCGAACTGTCAGTGTGTCTGCAGCCGTCCATTGAAACTACCATCTCAACTGCCCAACGATGAGTGTGGTACAAGGACCCAAAAGAGTTCTTGAGGATTTAAGGCCTCTCCATTAAAATAGAATGGGGCCCATATATCTTCCCTTTGAAAGACAACCCATGAGGCTCACCTTTCAAAACAAGAGGGGTGCTGTCGTAGGATTTAGCTGGTGTTGCCCGGCAGAGGTGACTATAGTGGACTACTTATCTTGTGGCGAATGACCAATTTGAATTAGTATTGAATGGAATAGTCAGCTCGGAGCGAGTGTAGGCCTAGTGTTGGTTCTGTCACACACACTGGCAAGAAAATGAACTGCATTAAATAAGAGACTGGAGCCAAGCTAAGAGCTCTGCGAGGCAACATCAGCATCAGCAATACATTGACAACGACCCACCCACACACTTAATTATATTTGATGGTCAAAGACAAAAAGGCACTCTTTCTGTATTTAATGCTCAGTACATGAGGTAAAAGATAAACTGAAGCAGTCTGTGGTATGCTCACGGTTGAAAACGGGGGACCAACATACAAATACTTCTACATTGTCCTCACTCTACATGAAGGACTGGCCGAGCGCTGTTCTGTTTACTATGTTTAGTAAACTTGCTAAAAATCTTGCACTCTAACAGCTCTGCCATGAATCACACTATTAAGGATAATGCTGTAGTTCTGCATGATGCTGCATATCATGTCATTTCTTAATATTGTAATAAACACTTAATATTATAAACATTTGTGTAACTATCGACCATGCCCTTGATATTGCATTTGTAGTCTCTCTTTCTTCTAAATGATGCAGCCATATCCTAAAATAACATTATGTACATATTAGTATTCACTGGATGGCAAGAATGACAGAATACACCCCCCTCTCAAAAAAAGAAAGAGAGACTACACAATGATATGCTACTGCATTTAGAAATAGAGAATGTCCAGAATACAAACTTTATGATTTCAGAAGTCATCATAGTAATGACATGATGCGTCGCTCTTATAAATGGTTCAGTAGCACCAGGCTTAGCAAGGCATGTCACTTGATAGGCTCTAATGGTGTTAGGTCGATGATGGTTATAGTAGGAGTGAGGTCATTCTGGCTCCTGTATGAGTGAGATACCCTGTCTGTGAATCTTAGTGTTATGCTCAGAAATTGTGATGACATACTGTAGATAAACGTGTAAACACAACATGCACAATCAGTACGATTCAACCCAAATACTCAGATTTTAAAACAATGCCACACTTTCTTACACAGTAAACTCTTTGCATTTTAAAAATAGGTTTATGAGAACGCCTTCAGATGATGGACACCACCAGTTAAACTTGTTCAACGAAAACAAGGTCATAAATAATCCACATGAGAACAATGCTCTTCTGTGGGCCTCGGGGGTGGCGAGAGATGTGGGTTTGACTGGACTATTTGTGGAGGGATTGGAGACGGTGTGTGTATTTTCTGTCGTGTGAAGAGTTAAGCTACAGAAGACATTTGAGCAGGCTAAGAAAACATGTATGAGGGAGCTGAAGTGCAACTATGTGAGTGAAATCATATAGAAGTGTTGTCTCCTGTCTGTCTGCCTGCCTGCCAGCGTGACAGTGTGGATGATATGTCTGGCCCTATCGTATAGAGGATGCTCAGACCACAAGTTGTCATGCCCTGTTATGGAGAATGGGAAAAGAAACTCAGTTCTTTCCAGTAGAAAATTTCATTGTTCTCTTGTCAACATCATCTTCTCCACAGTATGTGTGAACTCTTTTGTTGTCTTTCGCGCCAGCACTGTCTTTTGTCTCTGTGTGTCCTCTACAAGAAGCCGATACAACCATGTTCAGTATAAAAACAGTGTGTTTCCACACAATCTCTATTATAGCACCAACTAAGGCCATGAGCTACACCATATATAACATATTCCTGATGTATCTGTGGCCAGCGTAGCATGCAAACACTGCCGCTGAATATCATAACAGAAAAAGATCTCTCTCACACACAGAAAATAAAGCCAGAAGCTATGCTGCTATTTTAGACAACACTGAAATGAGTGATTGCTTAACACATCGATGAAAATAAAGCATACGTTTGAACTAAATTGATACCATCACCATAACTTTGTTTGCCAGGCTACGGGGGGGGGGGGGGTATTGTATTAAAGGATTTTATAAAAGTCTTTTACCAGTCCATATCTTTGATTTTTCAGTTCTATGAAAGCTCTGAAAAGACACCAGCCAAAGTTTGGCTCATTAAACGTTGTTTCTAATTCAAGTCACAGTCAGATTGCACACAATGATCCTGTGGTTTCCTTCAGTTGGCAGATGCTGCTGCTCAGCTGCATTGGACGCAGGGGTCTTGTTATTCGTAACATTTCATCATCACACTAACCAGAAACAAACTAGCACATTCAGAAGTGCATACACCAACGTGCAATGATCCCTGTGCAGCAAGGAGCCAGATCGTACCATGACTCAGGAAAGGTTAAGACAAAAGTAACGCCCAAAGACTGTTTAAAAAAATAAAGAAAAGTTGTTTAAAGAAGTAACTGACTTCCATATATTGTTACAAAATTACATTATCTAGTTAGTTTGAACAATTAAATGTATAATGGAGACGTTTACCCTCAGCCTTTGTTACTGATACTGTTTTATATGTACTGCAAACATAACCAAGTCATTCCTATCAAGTGCAGTTACAATCACAACTGTTGTGATCTTAAAAAAATGGGAATATAAAATCTGGCTAAAATGGCTAAATGAACAAACGTGAGCACAGTTGGCATAATACAAATAAAGAATATATTCCGATGTATGCAAATTTGTGTGCATTTACAGCAGTCAGATCAACACACAAACCAACCAACTGGTCAAGACAAATGATATAGTTTGTTTGGGCCACACAATTCATTCCTTTCCACCTTTTATGATTGTATGTCTTTGTGTTGAATTATGTAAAAGAGGAAAAACAACATCAAAAACAATTATTAAATAGATTAGAATAGAATAGACTTTAAATTGACACGTTATATTAAGGGTTACTTAGGACAACAACAGCCTCTTTGACTTGAGCTCACAGGTTTCTTTGGGGCATTTTTACAGCTGCTTAACCTCTCTGGACCTTCTCAAATGGTCCTCAAAAACAGCTTAGCTAAGTGCCATTTAATTTGTGTAACAGCTCCATCCTGTGGACTGCATTTGGACTAAAAGCCTTTAGAAATGTTGCAAACAAGCCTGTTGTCAAGTGCTATTTCTGTTTTCAGCCCCCCCAAAGAAATCATTGATATATCCCACTTGATATTATAAGAAAATCAGTAAACATGTGATTTAAATCATACATCAACACTTTAATAACTTGACAAAAACACCACTGGGGTTACACCACACACAGACACACAGATAATTTGGACAATATACTAACTTTGAAAAGTCAACAGTTAAAATAGCAGCTGGAGCAAAAGGATGGGGGGGGGGGGGTGCAACTCATCGAAGTACATGTCAATAGCAGCGCTTTGATAGTAGCACTATGACAAGAAATAGAAACACAAATGTCTCTCTACATAGACAGCCTCATACTTTCCAGTGGTTCTGCCAGTACCTTTTCAGCACCCAACATCACAAATAGACATCATTAATAAAACAAGACTATCACACTAAAACAAAGAATACACAAGGTCTCACACCCTTTGTAAATTTACACACACACACACACACACACTGTAGTTTAAAATGATTAGGTCCTGACTGAAACTTCAACACCTCAAAAAAACCTAATCAACAAAGCTGTGAGAGAATTTTTAGCCATCAGTAACTGGTGTACAAGGTGCTACATTTAAGCTTGATTTTACACTCCAAATGGTAATAAAAAAATGAACCATGACCTCAAAAATGAGAAAATAAAGATTTGGATGGATTTGTTTATTTTCATTGATGTTGTATTGCACTGTCACAGACTGATGTAGGGGCGGTGACAGATTGTTGGTTTTTTGACAGCATTGCTCAAAAGTTGCCACAGATCATCAAAGCATTTATATGGCCTGGCGGTTGGTGAGAGTGATGAGGATTACCATTGCTTCACATTGTTGGCTAGACTAGCTGTAGAAGTCTAAAAGAAGACATGTTAAAGGTCCCCTGAAATGGATTTCATATTTTGACAGTTTTCTGGATGAAGCACAACATTTGGTGGACGGCTCTGTCAGGCAGAGGACAGTAAAGAAAACCACGGGCATTTTCTTTGCTACTACTGCCAGGTATCTGTCTGGACCTGCAGGCTTCGGAAAAAAGTTTACAATCAACTGGATATAGAGCTTTAGTCTAAAAAAATAAATAGTGCATTAGAATCACATTGGGCACATGACCAAAGGCAGGGGACATTCATCCAATAACAGCTCAATAAAGGGATTTATCATTTCGTGGGACCTTTAAATGATGCATACACTTTTTTGCTGAACTGATAATAATTTAAAGACCTGTCATCTGGAGGAGAGACGCTACTGTCACACTTCGGTCACAGTGCACTGCCCATCAGGACTACGTGAGCGGAGGGTGAGTGCTGAGTCGAAGCGCCTGCCACTTGGAGACATTCTGGCTGACTGGCTCTCTCGTTGTGGCCTTGGTCTGTGCCTTCTCTGCGGCATCGATTCTGCTCTCACTCTCTCTGTCTCCTTTTCCTCCTCACTCTCACTGTTGCCTGATGTGTACTCATACATCTGGAGTTCATCGTCTCCTTCCACTTCTCCCCCTTCTGGCTGGCTGATGACAAGCTGGGAGAAAGATTCCTCCAGGGTTGAGGGTGAAGGAGACAAAGGACTGGCAAGATGTCGCCCCAGGATTATTGGAGGTCTAATTGGGGGAAGAGACACTATCCCAAATGACGAAGGCTGCGACTGGCCTGCAGTGTCTGCTCCATCAGCTGAGTTGACACGTTCTATTGCAGATGAGGGTGCCACTGACAAAGCAGGGGTGGCTGCAGGTTCAGGGTCTAGCCTCAGTCCTGCCACTCCCTTCTTGGGGATATCTACAGCGTCCCGCTTTATCTTGCGTCTGCGGCCATGCTCATTCCGGCGATATTGCACTAAATTTTCCAGGTCGGCCACATAAAGAAATCCTGCAATAAGCATCTCTGTGCTTTTCCTGCCCTTGGCAAAGGCCTCCTCCAGCTCATGGCTGGTCCTCTCATCATACTGCCACCAGCCGTTACGCCCCTCATAGTACCATGCATAGTCTCCCCAGGTACCACCCGACGTCCCTCCACTTCGGCTCACCCCTGCAGCCGCTGCCTTCAGTTCTTCAAGTGAGAGGAGGACTGGCCGCTCAAGGAAGTCCTCTGGGACCTCTTGTCGGCACAGAGCGCAGCGCTTGCTGTGCCAGGAAGCCCCTTTCACGCACAGGAAACAGAAGACATGGCAGCACGGGAGCCGCACAGGGTGGATGCAGCTCTGCAGGCAGATGGCACACTCCAGGGTGGCGGTGGAGCTCACGTCTGAGGCACAATGATCTCCAACCTCTTCCATCAGCTTGGAGGGAGTGAGCTCAGTCAGGGAGCGGTCCACTTCTCTACAGCCTGCCATGCTGCACAGACAAACAGCGGGGTCAGAGGGGTGGGGCTGACAACACGTGGGGTGCTGGATTAGACTGTCAGACATCAGTGCACCCTCATTCACTTCCTGTCCGGGTGAAAACAACAGGAGCAGCTTTCGGTGCCGCCCCTCCTTCAACATGCGCTGCTCTGTTGACAGTTTCAGACACGCCCTCGTTTATAAAGCACAAAGTTGTTGCTGTTGTTTTGCTTATATGGTGAAATAAATATTACAGATTACTCGATTAAATATCTGAAACCGACCAACAGAGGTATAATGTAGCAAACAGTATGTACCCCCCCACCTCCTGTCCGACAGGTCATGTTATCCACCTAACTGATAGCTAACGCTAACGTTAGCTCCTTCGGTAACCTGCTAGCAGCAGTAGCTGTTATTTTATTTTACTTTAAGTCTCCTCTCCTCACACTAACCTTTTCAGCTGGCCTGGTGACAGTCAGTCTGTGGTTCGTACATTTCACAGCTCAGGTCGAGCCTTCTGCTAATGTTTTACTACAGCTGTGTAGCTAGCCTGTTAGCGCGTCCTGTGCATTTCCCCTCTCCGGTAATAAACTCACCCGAGCTTTGGGCGCCTCTATAAGCTCTTTTTGCAGAGATGCAGACGCGGATCTCGACCGAGCTGCATTTAAATGCAGTTACAAAGTTGCGCAGGCCGAGAAATGACCGCGTTGCAGCTGGAGCTCAGCTCCGGCCAAGCCCGTCAGACTTCACTGCGCCTGGAGCGGCGTCACGTCGCTCCCACCGCCGATCTACATGATCTGTAGATCTCCGGCGTAAAAAAAAAAAAGCTCAGAGGGACGACAGAGTTTCTGAATAAATCACAGCCCCATTGTATAGTTTTATATTTTCTCTACGTCATAAACTTATCCGATCAACGCATGCAAGCTCACACATATTAGTATTGCATTAGTTTTTAATTTCTAAATTTCTTTCTCTGAATTAAATTGTTTTTACGTTCAAGGGTGTCGACCTGCATTACAGGTAAGCTTTCACTTAACTGCAGACGAATGACATTATTAGTGTTGTTTATTTACTGTGTGGGTTGTGGGACTGATTCCAGCACACAAGACCTGTTATATGACATGCACAGGTGTTCCTAATAACATTAGCGATGGCTCCCAGTGGGCCATGACAGTGTGAGGGGGAAATCAACATGCTCTGTGCCAGGGCCTCGAAACGAAATCAGCTAAATGGAATTCAGCTATTATAAATTTCAATTATTTTCACATGTGGTTTTCTTTCTGAAAAATGCCAAAATGTCTCCGGTGCAAATAATAATAATAAAAAAAAAAAAACTTAACTTTATTGCTCCATACTTGTGTAACTGTTGTCTATAGCTTAAAAAAAAACCAAAACAAACAAACAGGATTTCATGACCCAAACATTTTTTCTTAAGTTTTATTGCAAGCAAAATAACACTGCAGAGGAGTTGTGGAAATGAGACACAAAATGAGTCGCAGTCACATGAGGAAACTATCAAAATGTAAAAACAAAGAAGTACCTTTACTACGATTGGACGTATGATTGCAATTTATATTAATGTCCCTCATTCAGCAAATGTCCAAATAAGGCTGGGTGTTGAATTTATAGCCCCAAAGGATCTGTATCAAAGATCCTCATACACATCCCACTCATTAATTTATTGCGAACAGTTTTGCACTTTTGCGTTTGTACAATTTACAATAAATTCCTCCCTGTAATTACCAGCCAGTAAGACATGCAATGCTCTCAGCTCACTACAGCATTCTTCGATTCTGTCTCTTTTTAATCATACACCTCCTGAACTCTGAGACATGTGGACAGGGGTCACCAGAGACACTAGGGGACTGCAGAACTTGTCTGGTACGCGTCTCCTCGCCCTTCCTGCAGGCCCGCATACTCCTTTTCTGACAGCATGGACCCCATTCACTCCATTCCCCAACCTTACAGTGCACTAGAGATCAGCAGCAGCAGATAATTAATACAAGGTAGGAGGAAAGAGAATATAAAAATCAGAAGTGCATGGTGGACGGTAGAGAAAGGGAATACCTCTCACCTTGGAGGATGCACTGCATGTGCTGTACGTCAGGCTCAAATCCACGTGGGCAAACGGGATGGCACTGGCCGTGGAGAGAGTATAAATCTGCCCTACACTTCACACACATGTTCCTCCTCACACACAACTCACAGCCCAGAGGGCACTCTGAGATAGAGGGACAAACATTTTACAATGTGCTGATATCAAGAAAAAGCCGTTACACGGGTATCACATGAACGACATGCAGCGGTGATGGTGTCTCACCTGTGCATTCTCGCAGTGCTGTGTTCGCCATCAGCCCATCTGGACATCTATTGTCACATTTACCTTGTAATAGAAAGTGGCCCTTATGGCAACGCGTGCAGAAATTTTCATTGAAGCAGAAAGCGCAGTCCTTGTTGCACCCTGCAATGGGAGTGAACCTCAGTCAGTGCAGAGCGGCCAGTGTCAGGACATCAAGAGATGTTGCTCTTTGCTTAGTCAGAGCTTCAAGCTTCCGAGAGTTCTGAACCAAATCAGCCAGCCAGCTGTTAGCAAACTGTGGCATCAATAACCAGGATCCCCACCAATGGTTCAATAAAATAATTTAATTGAGTCTTGTCTCCCTCAAGCTTTAGCAAATATTATTTAAAACATCCTTGCACCACTCCTACATGTGTGCACTGGTACCTACTGGTACAGGTGTTGAAGTGTGGTGAACGCACGCCATAGTGACCCCGTGGACAGGAGGACAAACAGGTGCCCCACTGCCTCATCCCATCCAACTCCAGGTGGAAGAAGAGGCGAGGTTTACAGGACAGACAACCATTCAGGGCTGAGCATGATGCACAGCCTGATGGACAGAGTCTGCTCACCGGAGAGCTACCTGCCAGAGGTAAATAAAGACATGAAGTGTGTGTGTGTGTGTGTGTGTGTGTGTGTGTGCGCGCGCGCAAGCATGTGCATGGGGGAGTCTGGCTACAGTGGAGCTGAGTGAATTTTATATTGTTCTTATTGTTGTGCAAATGAAATACTTCATATTCCATCTAAACAACAGACAGAGCCAATTAAATTTGAAGTGCACAAGTGGGTAAAATAAACTGAAATCTATGACCACATTGTTCCCGAAAGGAACACACTGATTGTCTCCACATGGAGCGTCTGTCTAGTGTAAGGCATATTTACAATAATCACATCAATACGTTGTAGTGTAGAAGTGGAGAAGACAAGTTCTGCTTGAATACTTACGCCTGCGTCGTAGATTGTTGGTGTTGTCTAGGCCTAATGGAAGATTCACAAAGTGTAGAATCCAAATTAATAATGGCATCCTCATTTTCCTTCACTGTCAGTATAACATTGATTGAGTCAGCAGGGACACCGTGCATCACATTCCAAATCCCCTGAAGTATATATTTTTTTAAATAAATAAATGAATATGAACTTCTCCACAAAGCTCATTCAGCTGGACCCATGTAGAGACTCCACTCCTGGTGAGACAGCAGTTGGGCGCACAAATATTCTCTCGAGAAAAAACCCCATGTGCATTCCATGAGATCACTCAAGCCGGCAGAACGCCACGAAGAATGCAAACAGAGGAGAAACCATCATGACAGTCGACACAGAAAACTGACATAAAGTTTGTTTGGGGAGCTGCTGTGAGATTGTCCGCTTCCACACTGACAAACACTCCCACGCTCCTCTTCTTTCTTGACCCTCCTCCTCATCCATTATCACATCCAGTCTCTTGCTCTTCACCAGCACACAGATTAGAAACTGACATGCGACTGATATGACACATTGAATTTTCCACGATGATATGATTGATTGAAAACCATGTAGTTTTTATCTAAAATTGAATCTTATAATTTTGTCCTTTATTAAAGGATGTCGCCACTGAAAGTTTTCAAAGAGTGAGCAACAGATGTACTTTTAAGAGTTGACTGAGTGACTGCACTTGACTGATATAAAAATTAGACTGTAAATTAAAATTCTCAAAAAGAAATCAAATTTTTTTGTTAAAAACATTCATTAATTTTTCATGCTTTGAGGATTTTTTTTTACTATTCAATACATTCCTTACTTTACACAATCTTCAGTGTCATCCACTGAAATGAAACAATCTGCCACAACAACAAGTGGTTGGTTCATAGTTCATATTTGAGGTGAGAACAGAACATTGCGCAAACCCCTCGCATCCTGGCACGGCCCAGAGGGCAAGTGTGTGACTGTGAAAACAAAATTTCTCATTTTTTCCAAAAAAAAAAAGAAAAAAGGAAAAAAAAAAAATGACTGAGCTTTTAAACCATGAAATCACAACATCAACTTTTTAGAATCTTGTCACACAAGTGGGATGAAATCCCAATGATGGAATATCTTAATAGAGCATCCAGTAAAGAAAAACTGAAACTTCCATGTACAATCACTTTCCCAGTTTAGTTTAAGATTCAAATTTGAATGTTTTCAATTAACACGAGTTCATGAAATGAAAACCAAAAATATCGAGGGATTTCACCACCCCTGAAGCAAGAAACAAAATTGGGGGCCTAGATGTGTCAGAAAGAGTCAATGATTCCAAAAAAACCACCACAAGGTGTTGAAAGCTTAAGTTCTCCAGAGGATTTGTTGTTTGGCATCCTGCTGCGCACTACCGCCTGTTATGGGAACTTTCTGGTTCTTCATCCGTTTCTCCAAAAACACATTTGAACTCTACAGTGTCCCCCCTTTTCATGCTGAAAACTTTTCCTGGAATTGGTTTTCCACTGCGATTCATGAACCTGTGGTCCAAAAGGTTTTCAGATTCAATCAGCTCTTATAGCATCAAAGATTCCTCGATTGGCAAAAGGGCCAAATTTAGTGATATTTCTGCAGCTCCCTTCTAAATGACTTTTCTGTAGAAAGAAATGAACAGACACAATAGCGCACACTTGAAACCGAAGAAACCATGTGCTCCTTATTATGAGAGGCACAGTGAGCTAACAAAATACCATCTCTGCCAAAGTGGACAGCCGTGCTTTCTTATTTCTTGGCTTGTCTGGAAAAATGTCAAAAGAGAAGTCAGCAGGAGATTTGCAGTGGGATAGGATTTTGCACTGGAGCTGATTTATCTGAGAGAGTCAGAGTTAGAAGGCACAATGTCAGACAAAGGAGTTGGACAGGCCCGCGCAGGCTGGTTTAAATTGTCAACAGGTGCTGTATAAGCGCACAAAGACTGAGCGGACGAAGCTAAGTGAAGAAGAGTTTTTCTCGTATACCTCAAAAACAAGAGTAAACCTAGGAGGGTAAAGAAACACCTCAGAGGAGCATTTGGACATGTAACTGTTGAAGAACAATATCTTCCATCAATCAACACCCAACAGATTTATAGATAAGATTGTGCCAGCAAAACACTTATCTTCAATGGGGGAGTGTGAAAAAGTTTAACTCTCTCCTCACTGAAAAGGACCACCTGGTATCTAGAGGGGAAACAGTTCAAACTTTGAGATTTTAAAGTATATGAAGAAGCATTATGAAATGTTAGAAGGCTCAATGATAACAACCCCCCCCCCCCAAAAAAAAGCCCCGAGTAGAGAATAGCTGGATAAAGTGTGATGAGAAAGGTGTGGGCAGGTCAGAATGGGGAAGGGCTCCACAGATCCAGTAACAGCCCCACAATCTGACTGCAAACATTAATATAGAAGCTCAGTTGCTAGGGGGCCAGATTAGATTCTTGACAAAAACAACATTAGAGATTATAGAATGTCTTTTCTGCCAAAAGGAAAGAGAAAATGTAAAACGAAACAGCAAAGTAAGCAAAGAACATAAGAGAATAGCAAGCAATGTGACCATGTATCTGTAATTGCATTCACATGAAACCATCTGAAAATTCTAATTCAACCACTGAAATCATACATTTTTGTATTAAAACATTTAATTGGCTGTTTCCTTTACAGATCACTCATATGTAAGTTGACTATAATACAAACCAGAAAGCAAGTCTTAACCAAGATCATAAAAATTTTGCACACTGTGTCACAAGGAAATTTAATAATCTCAATTATATCTTTCACATCTCACAAAAAAAGGCAAAATTCTTGCTGTGAAGAATCGAGTAGTGATGAGGAACGTTACTGAGAGTTCTTATGTTACCAACAACAACAACAACAGAAACAGATAACGCATGCAGAGGACTGAATGCAAGGATGACAGCAGAACCGACAGCGACAGACATAGTAAGCTGCAGTTTATATGATTGAAAGGGAAACTGTCTCTGTGCTCCTCATGGCCCTAATCACTGTATTTTAACTGCCAAGCCACCTCTTATATGTTCACAAGTCATAAGGCATGAATAGGATAGCATCAGAGTGCGCAGAAAATCTATGTAGTATTAAAAAAATGTGGAATTTGAAAGGAGACTAAGCCCACACTCAGCGAAGAAGCCCCCAGAGTATGCAGCTCAGAAAACTGAGCATGATGGATGACGAATTGAAATGGGATATCAAGAGATCTGAAAGTAGTAATGTTCTGTGAAACAGAACATTACACTTCAGAGCTTAAAATTCTCAAGATATGATAAATGTCTGCCTTTTTTTTGTTTTATGGTAAAAGTTCTTTCATCCAGTCTCAGATCCACAGAGGTTTTTCATGTCAGCTTTACGATGGCGGCAGCAGCCATGATTGTTTTAGTATGAGACAGAATTTCAAGTAAGTCTGATGCATTATAAGACTGATTATAAGTTTCTGAAGAATTTAATGAAGAACAGAGAGCAATTATGACGGGAAAAGACAGAAGCTGAGTATTTCCTTGCACGAGGAAAACAAGAACAAACAGGTAAATTTAGTAAAAAAAAAAAAAAATGCTGCTGGTGTCAGTAAGAATAATGTTCATACAAACGACAATGTTTAACTTCATTGTCTTCATCCTCTGGCTTTTTTCAGCACTTTCTATAAAAAAAGAAAGGGGGGGGCTTTTAGAAATTCCATTCCTTTTCAAAGTTGTAAGAACCAATAAGACATTTTATACTGATACTTATTTATACTTTTAAAATATAAATGTGAAATTAACCTGTACTTTATTTTAATTGAAAAAGAGGACCAGGGCCTGAATAAGCATCTCTAGCAAACAACATGAGGACTCAACTTCACTACTTTTCACCAGGATCTAATAATCTAATTAATACACCCTCTAAATTTATAGAGAAGAATTTGTGAGCACAGTTTGTTTCAGCACTCACTGATTACTTGAAAAAGAAAAATATACATGTTGGCTGCCGGTGGCATTTGCCTACAGGATATAATTCCCAGATATTTCCCATTTCTCTCATACACATCTAGCAGACTTTCCCAAGAACACTGTCAATTTATCAAGGAGGCATGAGCATGTCAAAGGATAGAAACGGTATGATAGTGGTATGCCTCAGTTAGTTGTAACAAAAGATCAGCAGAAACCTCTGGACTGAAATAACCACTGCGAAACACAGCAGTATAGTCAGTTCATCCAAAGGTTTTAGCTACTTAAATGAAACCCTTTGGATAGCTCACCGAACAAAATGAGCACATTATTGATCAAAGATCGTTGAGATATTTACCACCATGACCGATTTTTCAGCACACGCCAATAAAATATATTGGAATCAGGTGGTAATTTGTGGTTTTCTTAAGATACACCTGAGACATTTGACGCAACGTATTCGAGTTGTTTAACTCCAACCCGAAATGAATAACAACACAGTTAATTCGAGCCGCCTGTGAACTAACCTTGGAGACTGCTCTCACATGCTGAGCTCTGATCGTTGCAGACTTTTCTTCAAAAGCTTTGGCCTTCGCCTCCTCTGCCAGGCTGTTCAGAAACAATAATGTCAGCAGCTCAAGCTGTGGAAAAACACAGTCGACCCGATTGTTATTAAAAGTGACTAGCTTAGCAGCATTATGCGTAACCACGGTACTCAAATTCTTTGGGACGGTTTCTTACCATCGCTTCCGACGGCGATCCCACATTCATGTTCCTCTTCGTTTTGGTTTTCACGATACGTTTCAACTTCGGTGCCTTGTTCAACATTTTTGGCAGCTCCTCGGCACCTTCTTCTCTTCCCGGGAGACCAAAAAGTGTGTTTAGGTTTTCCAATTTCCCGCTTCTATGACTTCCGGTGTTTCTTCTTCGAGGCTTTTCTTTTCGCCTACGTCACCGCTTGTTGCGTTGCTGCCATCTGGAGTCGTTCTTATTTACCTGCTGTTGGTGAAGAAATTGTGCTGTGGCGTCCACGCCGATGACAAAATAATGTCCAGAAAATTTTTACTTCCACGAACAAATAAAAAAACTAGCTAAGAAAAATCTACCAAGGAGTATTTCAGCGGTGTGTCTCTGGGGGTGGTGTTTATAGTGTCCCCGAGCGGCCGGGGGCGGTATTACAGCGGCGGCGGACTGTAATGGCGACCTCGGTGAAGGCTGCAGCCGGTAACAGCAACATGCTGAAATTCATGAAACTAATCGGCCAACTTAAAGTAAGATCGGTTTCCTTCGGTTTCACACATCAAATTACGAATTAACTCTGGACCTTGACGGAATTCAGTTTGCCATCACAAAAGAAAAGGAAGAGTAAATGTTTCGGATTGTTTGTTGTGTGTTTTTTCACCTGCAGAGGGTCCCACGGACCGGCTGGGTGTACAACAACGTGAAGAAACCAGAGAGTGTGTCAGACCACATGTACCGCATGGCCATGATGTCGCTGACCATCACCGACCCCACAGTGGACAAAGACAGGTGAGTCACACCACTGTGTTATTTCATTTAACAACGTCTGAGGGAAGCTATTAAGTGCATAATCACAAAGAAGTTATTACCTACTGATATCATCTACCTCCCACTGAGCAAACGGTTGTTTAGCCGCTCCCTGTGTAATTATTAACATCCTTGAAGCCCTGACACTCTGTCTATGTACATCTTTAATCTCAGGTGTATAAGGATGGCCCTGGTTCACGACATGGCAGAGTGCATTGTGGGAGATATTGCGCCATCAGACAATGTACCGAAGGCAGAGAAGCATAGAAGGGAAGAGGTAAGAGACCAGCAGCACTGGTTATATCTACAGTCTTCTATGTTAACTTCATGAGTAAATTCAGCAATGCGTGTGATACATCTAATGTATTTCTGTATTTTTGTTTGGTGAATTAAACCTAAACATGGTCAAGAGTAACCATAACCATGTGTGAACAATGATGAAGGGGAAACAAATGCAGGAGATGGTTTATAGAAAAAAGACATTGCTGTGTTTAACCCTCTCACACCTTCTCTTTTAGGAAGCGATGACACATCTAACAAGTCAGCTGCCAGAGGAGCTCAAACAGGAGATTTTTGGGCTGTGGGAGGTAACAAGTTAAACTAATCTAACAGCAAAACTGAGATGAATTCAATTGAATGTTCTTGTATAACACACATGTATTGTATTTGTAGGAATATGAAACCCAGAGCAGTCCAGAGGCCAGGTTAGTGAAACAGTTTGACCTTCTTGAGATGGTCCTGCAGGCTTATGAGTATGAGGAGTTGGAGGGAACGCCTGGAAGACTTCAGGAGTTCTTTGACTCCACCAACGGTAAGTCTGTGGCCTGTCGCGTTTTTTCTTCTTAAATCAGCTTCTTTCATCTTCTCCATTTGTTCAATTGACATTTTAGTCATGACTTAAAGCTATGCAACTGTACTTACTCATTCTCAGGCCATTTCCATCACCCAGACGTGCTCCAGCTGGTGAGCTCTTTGAATGAAGAAAGGGGACGACACATGAATAAAACTGAAAACGTAAAAAATTCTGGGAACTCGCAAACAACTGGTGCAACATCTGTGCACACATTGCAACAGTAGCACACACATGCATACACACACTATAAGTCAGTGGATGGACAAGGATAATGGACTGGAGGGCCGCAGGGTCATGTGACCTGACAAGTGAGTGGATATGGGGCTTTGATTGTTGTCTGCAGTCGTTTTGTTTTTCTGGTTCACCTCAGTGTGTGCGTTAGATAAGTTCAGTGCTAATGGAGATGTAAGTACATTGTCCTGAGGTTTAATCAATGTTGTCCTGGAAAGTACAGTATCACTATCTACCATCATCTGCGCTGAAGACGCTGACAGTAACTAATGTAAAAACGGACTGATAGAGTACCAAGATAATACTGTTAAATGTTTCTAAAATGGACTGCAAATGAAGTCAAACCTTTCCAGATAAGTCTAACATATAATCACATCAGGATTAGTAATTAATGAACTATGCCATCATTTTCTATACATAAATCTTTATTGAATGTTTAAAATCCACTGACAAACATGAATTATATGGCCAGTATTACATGCAGGGGTTATCCACCAAAAAACTTTGCTGCTGCACCATCAGACCTTACTGTAGGAGCATTGTCCTACTTCCAATAGTGTCAGTCATTTTTTCCCATGCCATCTTATTGTACAGCATGTAAGAAATATCAATTGTTGATGGTGGTAAAAAAAAAAATGGCATTCTCAACTCACAGCTGCTGCTGAGAAAATGCCCAACATTATTATAAGTCATTTTTAAACCACAATTTCAAGACGTTTGACGTTCAGTTGTGTATTATTACTGTACTGTTTCAGTGGATCAGGATCTGTGATAGTTTTTTCATTATATAAACATCACTTCAGTTTTAATGTATTTTATATTGATACATTGGCCATACGTGATTTATAATGCTGTGTAATTAACTGTATGAATGCAGGTGAACCTGGGAAACAGTTATTTTATTTGAATGTCACAGTTTATTGTTTTGTTAGTTTGAGTAAAAGCTTTTGTGGTAAATACAATTTGATTTAAAGCCAACATGTATAAAGCCGAAACATGAACAAATATATTTTCCAATGGCAGACCATTTATTCAGCATTTGCTCTGAGCTGACGGTGTTTTCTTGCAAAATCTTTCAGTTATTTGACTGTCAAGATGAAAATACATTTCAAGGACAAACTAAATTAAACAAGTAGTGATCTAGGTTACCCTCTTTCACTGAATCGAGGTCATCTAGTTCTTGTCGCAGTTGTCTTATTGTCTGCAGAGAAAAGTGTGTACAACTGTATTTCTTTTTTCTATTTCCAGCATCAGATTGTTATTAGGTAGACAGTAACAAGGAAAATTTCATTACATTTATACAAAATGTTGGTTTGGACACAGAGCACCTTTTACACACTAGTTCCATATTGTGAATGTACTGACTGAAAATAATTGCCATTTGTGTAATCCAACATTATTTTAGCTTTTCAAAACCTGCAGACTCCCAGTTAGAGCAAGATGTCCTGTCTTTGTGTAAAATCATTTAAACAATTATTTCACTCAGGAGATAAGATTGGGTTTTCAACATCATGCCATGTTTAAACAAGTAAGAGGTTGAGTATGTAACGAAAAAATTATCAAACATGTTTCTAATAACATAAAATTGTAGTTTTGTAATTTTTGGTATGAAAGTTAAGAGTAACAGTGTGACACTATGGCTTGGATTACTGTAAAATGAGTTGAACATCTACCAAGTTTCCACATCCTAAGAATTTGCAAAGTGAAAGAAGGAATCAATAACCTGTTTTCTGTATGAGAGATTCCAGCTGGGTCTTTCTCTTGTGATGACAGGAAAGCAACACAAGCCAACACTCATCACAAGTGACAGAGATATAGAGCAGAAACAATGGGGATTGGTTCTTCCTGCCTCCTGGACCTGATTTTAAATATTTTCAATCCTGCTTTCATGCAATTATTTTTTGACTAAGACTTTGCTGATTGTCCACTCAAACCTTTTCTGATCAACAGTGGTGTGGTCTGTGGTGCCAAAGGATGGCAGGTGACATTTGTCTGTCTTGAAAATCCACTAAGATATGAGCAGAGCCCTTCAGTAACAGAAATAAACCAGCTATAAACATGGCATGGTTTTCATCATCTAGGATTAAGATTTTAGGGGTTATAGGAAATCTCATCAATGTGTTAGTAATTTTGATAGTATATTTAGAATCGTTTGCAAAACATGTCTCCACAATTTCAAATAAAAGTATTCTGTAACAGTTTCAGGTGGGTATATGACAAGTCACTGTAATACAGCAGTGATAGAGGTCCCGTTTCTCAGTCCTGCCTTGTCGTCCGGATACAACTAACACGGTCTCTCAGATGTGTCCATCAAGTTGTTTGTGGGCATGTCCTGAGAGCTGGCATTCGCTGCAGATGAGAGGACTTCTTCAAAGCTGCCGCTGCTCGCTGTATTTCCAACTTTTGTCTGATAGAACATAAAAAATAAAAAAAATAAAAAGTAGCACAACAATCTCAAATCACTTTCATCACCAACAAATGTGTCATTATCCTGGCTGCACCACCATTATGCTGAGAAAAGACTCAAGGTGGCAGAGTTTTATAGACCAACACTGTCAGGCATACACACAAACAGATATATACTGTTTACCTTGATAGTGGACACTGTGTTCTCTACTTTCTCCTCAAAAGATTTGAAGCTGGGTGAGTTTCTGTGGAGGGAAAAAAACAAAAACAAAACTTTACTATTTAAGAACCTTTCACTTACTTTCTAAAACACACAGATCAACAACATGTGCCAGGCATTTTAATTCTCATTGTTTTATCAGTGTCAAGAGAGCCACATGATTACAATTTAATAAAAAGCCAGTCATTAAATAAACATTAACAAAAACAGCACATTAATCTATACAAGCAATGTCATTTAAGTTGATGTGGATTCATATTAAACTTGATGTATTGTATAAAAAAAACAGCATTGCACATGGAAAAGCATTCAAAGTCGCAGATATACACACAGTACGACACACAGGAAACACATGCTGGTTACCTCATGGTGGGCATACTCATAGAGTGTCTCACAGAGTAGCTGTTCCCAGAGAGTGCAGTAAGAGAGGAGTTAATGATTAGCACAATGATGGAATGAGAGACAAAGCTAAAGAGGAAGGACAAAGCAGCAGGTACAAACTAGTTGTGTGAGGAATCTGAGTGTAGCTAACAAACTGGTTCTGTGAGGAATCTGACTGTATCAGCTTCAACACTGACCCAGACATTACGATGCTACATCTTTGGTATGATACAAAACAGAAACTAACAGTTCATTTCAATCAGCTTCATCAGTCTCAAGTATCAAGGAATGAGTTGTTTAAAAAAAAAAATAAAAAAAAAATCAGTTAAGACTATTAACTTAGCTAATGGAATTTCCAACTTAAGGAAAGTTTAATGACACCTTGTTCACATGATTAACTGAGACTATTTATTTTTCTGACGTTACACAGACCAAAATCTATTCGTAATGTAATTCTGTGCTGACTGAGTACTGCAGTTGAGCACGACAGCAACACCTACTCAGCAGGACTCAGCTGACTGATCTACACTGCACCAACCACTTAGAAATCTACTGAGATAAGGAACAACTAATCAGACATAATCAGCTGTGAGTCTTACCCTATGGAGGTAGACCTTGGAAAGCATGGAGGAAGATGGTAAACAATTCAATTCACTTTCAATTCATTCATGCCATTTCTGTTAGTAATACTAACTTAATTGCCACTGATACGAATGCAACTTATACAGTTTATCAGTATAGGTCACCACAGGGAAGAAGCCCCATCTGTTAGAGGAAGTAAACTCGAAAAAGGGAACAACAATACTATGATCCTGGCTGTAATCATTTTACTGAACACCACCACACAAAAACAAAAAAAAAAATCTTCCTTCACATTTCAGGAAAACTCTAAACTGCGCGCACACACACACACACACAGCAAAGATGAAGAAAAGATGAAGTTGTTGCAATAAAATAAATTACACAAATTAACACAACACAAACACTGTTGGGAAACACAGCGGCATAGTGGCACTGTTGCCCCACTGTTGCCCCACAACAAGAGGGTCACGGGTTCGGTTCCCAGGGCTGGGGCTTTTCTGTGTGGAGTTTGCATGTTCTCCCCGTGCATGCGTGGGCTTCCTACAACTACTCCCACTGTCCAAATACATGGATTTTTGGGTTAATTGTTGACTATAAATTGTCTGCAGGTCTGAGTGTGAGTTGTTGTTTGTCTCTGCATTTTGGCCCTTTGATGGACTGGCGTTCTTTCCAGGGTGTAAACCGCCCTCATCCAATGCTTGCTGGGATTGGCGCCAGCACCCCCCGTGATCCGGAATCAGATAAGCGTTATAAGATGAATGAATGAGAAACACTGTTTCAGATTTTTCACTGCAAAATGATGACAATATTTCATCTTTATGGTTACTTTGTGCATGAAAAATTTGTCAAATGAGTCGGATATTTATAAATTGTTGCACAAATAATGCGATTATTATCATGAATTGTTCACTGATAATAAAACCAAAATATATAGCAGGATAGTGGAATAAAGACATGTTTAGGCAGTCTGCTACTGTTTCCTTTGAGAATCAAACTTGAGACAAAATCAAAATGGTTCAGCGGTTCAATATTGGAAACAGTTACTGATGAAAAAATATCACATGCAAGAATACACTGCAAGCATATCCACAGAAGGAATTTCAAACATGTTCACTGTATACAAACCAAGCACACATACCTTCGTGGGAACAGTAACTCTAGACCAACCATGCTGGAACACATCAAAGATAATGCATTGTGCTTCCTCACCATTATCCACATACCAAAAAAACACAATAAGCCATAGTTTATCAGGAATTGTCAAGGCACATTTCATCTTTTAAAATAAACCCAACATCGAACCAGTCACAGTCTTTCTAGGTCAATGCTGAAAGCAGCACTGTCACTATAAATAACAGCCTTGAAGTAATTATAAAAATGATGTGCGATTTTAAACACAACAGAAAAAGATGAGCTAGCATTCCCTGTATGTTTCTCCCCTCAGCTTTGTTCCCAGACCTCTCCTGCACATGCTGGACACACACTGCCACGTGCAGGGCCAATTTGACACATAACAAGTCACTTGCGCCCACATTGTGCTGCTTTCTCTTGTCACCAAACACACAAATGCTCTTTTCATCTCACACAGAACAATACAGACACGTGCCCAATTTGTTTTGTCAGTGTCTCCAAGAGAAAACACAGAACATTAGAGAGTGAGATGGTGACAGGGGAGGTATTCTTTGCCACAGAAAGAGGCTTTAAGTGGTCATGCATAATCTGGAGACTATCTGGAGAGAGTCAAGAGTCAAAACTCAAGGGTGGACGGCACAAATTAAAAATGTCTGTGTGCTGGATAAAAAAAAAACAAAAAAAAAAAAAAAACGGGCTTCCAAAAGTGTTCGGTGGGTGGATTGTCTTGAACTGGTTTGGCAGATAAGTTGGAAAAGGAAAATTCACAGCCAGAGTTTCAAACACATGTGCGGGGTTAAATGATGTTTGAAAGACTCTGGGACTCTGGCCACAAGGGCACAGATGATAATTAAGAGATTCAAGAAGCATTTATAGTATGCGTGTGAAGGAAAAGAGTCAAAAACAGAAGCAATTAGTGCGTTACGGAAATTGAGGTTTGCTTTAGATTAATTATCCTAAAAAATCTAAAATAATCTTGTTAATGTAACGCAACACAGACGGACTGCTGACATTAGTAAAAAGGTCAATCTGTGAGGAAATGATGATATTTTGCACCTCATGTCTCCGAACTTCCTGGTGATGGCGGTGCCCAGGGTGCTGAAGGCTGCTGAGGTTTTCTGTCCTGCTGTGGACAGTGTCTCTGATGTCTTCTTGTATCTGACGAAGACAAACAAAGGTGCATTACGCATTACGCAGTTAACCTGCTCTAATTCAGCATTAGAGCAGTATGTGTGCAGATGCACATGAATGGCACAAACAAACAAACCTACAATATTTTTTGCCTCAGCAAAAATCTGTGTAAATTTGGGTGAGTTGCTGCACAATTGCATTTCTTTGTTAACCATCACTCTCATTAGAGATGATTAAGCCCAAGCAACTTGTTTCATCTCTTATGATCACTCTGCATCAAATTTGATGGTTTCATCAGCTTTTCAACTATACGTCGTTAATACTAATATATTACAGAAAGTCACATTTCAAGAAAAAAATCTATTCTTCTGTTTTACTAAACATGATGCCTGATTTACCTTTATCACTAGTATCATTATTATTTTTACACCTAAAAATATAATCCCCTGTCCCTTCAACACTTTGCATCTGGGTCATAAACTGCAACTTTAGCCAATGATGACTCTGTATCACTCCAGCTTCTTGCTCTCCTGTGGTCACACTGGTTCATTATAGATGAGGATGGAGGCTGAGTGTGTAAAAAGATCTTCAGGCTCAAGTGTAACAGGATAAGAAAGGAGGCGTGCAGAGACGATCCTCTTGCTCTTCTCTCGTCTCTGTGTCAGGACAAGAGCTCAGTACTGACTGCCAATTCAGACAATTTTATTATTTATCTTTCTAGATTAAAACATATTAACTCTTCAAATAAGTCCCATCCTGAAATATGCCTCTGTAATGTAATGCAATACATCACAATAATAGATGTCCAATTTTATGTAGTTCTTTTGAATTTAGCATGAAAAAGTGAAGCTGTTCAATAACTTGTTGGTCTGCTTGGTTTCAAAATGAAAATGTAGAGAGAGGACTGGGGACAGCATGTGAAGCTAATTATGCTGTCAGGCCAAAAGTAGCCTTTAGCGTTGTTTGGTATGTTTTTAATCAGATTCATGGTGTCTGTTACAGTAAACAACACAGTGATAACAACTTGCTTCTGTGCTGCTTATGCCTTTTTAATTGGATTTTCTGTCTCTGTTCCTCGGTTTGTACAACAATTTTATAGATAAATAAAATACTTTACTTTCTGCGAGTCCTTTCAAAGGGCATCTAGGTTGACTACAACTGCTGCTGCTTTTACCAGCACTCCCGTACCAATGGACACAAATGCACAATTTGTCCTTTTCACTTAAAGCCTGGAGACTCATCTTTTGTCTTGAAGCTGTGTCATGCAGGTCCACTCTCATTTTCTCACACAAACTCGCACGCAGTTACTTACGCCGTGGAGCTCTGCATGTCCTGCCAGCCTCTGCTGAAGTTGCTTTTCAGCTCACTCAGAGGAGTGATGCCCAGTTTCTGCCTGAGTTCTATGTGCTGCTTCTCTTTGGATGACAAAACCTGCTTCAGTGTGTTGATCTCCTCTTCTAGCTGGACACACACGGGAAAAACACAGAGCTTCTCAAGTGGCACTTATCCTTTTTATGCCTTTGTACTGTGTGAATGTGTTAGTGTGTATTCATACTTTAGCCAGTTCTTGCTGGATTGCTTCTCTCTCTTCCTCTGTCATGATGGGGTTGTTTAGGTTGACCTCTGACGCCAAATCCTCTTCGGCTTCTTGCAGTGGCTCAGAGTCCAGAAAACCTGCACAAAATATTTACACACAAGTTGAGATATTCATTAAAGTACACGTGAAGGAATGGGGGACACTGACATAAAAAGAACCTGGATGAAAACGATCATTTGATGTGGAAAAAAAAAAAGGTTTTTGGTTTTTATTGAGATGTCCTTGATACAGATTTCATGTTTACAGAGAGGGATGGTTGTACAGTCAAATGCTTCTCCTCCAACGAGCATCTACATCAGTAAAGTGGCACTTCAGAGAAAAGATTTATTTTCTTTTCTGATAGTCCCTGTATTTCTTGTGTGTGTGTGTGTGTGTGTGTGTGTGTGTGTGTGTGTGAGTGAGAGAGAGACTGCTTCTGTTGACACTTATGTAATCTGTGGCTGCAGCCTGTAGGGCTCTAATCTGGATTAACTGATGTGGATTATCTTGCTTTAACTCTACTGACTGACACTACACACAGCCACACACATACACACTAACTCACAAACACAAATAAAGAAAGATGCTTTCCGATGTCTGACAGCAGTGTAGAATTAGTTTTTGCAGTAATTGATTTTAGTGGTTTTCTTGGGAATAAAGGGAACTTCAAGGGAAATGGAGGCTGTTACGTAAAACTAGAGTTTGTTTTCATGTAGAGTCTGAAGATTTAGGAAATCAAAGATCCAATTTATGCAAATTAACATATACAAATGAAATAAATCCAGTCAGCATCAGAAATTCTTGTAAAACATGTTTTATGAAAAAAGAAAGCTTTAGAAAAGAAATCTTAAGAAATAGCTTGTTGTTGCCTCTTACAGAAAGTTTGTGTGAATTACACTCTATACTTAAATCTCCTACATTCAATATCTCTCACACAAATTACACTACCATACCCACAAACACAGCCCACATTAATTTGCTGTTGATCCACCATTACAAACCCAATTCAAACAGAGATAATCCAAGTGTCTCTATGAATGAAAGTGAACCCTGACGCTTGTATACTGTCAGCTGCCTCTCATACATGATGCAGTAGATGCATGCAGAAGCTGTCATAGAGATTATTAGAACACCTACAGACTGAATAATGATCCACCAGCACACACCAGTGAGATAGGACTGAAACCAAAACAATAACATGAAGGCAACTCATCTTCTATGTGATTAGCCTGATGTTTTCGTCAGACAGGCACCACATAAACCGGGAAATGCAAATACATGAAGCCCATAATGTCAGCGTAGTTGCAGTGGACCTGTAAAAGTCTTTGCATGCTACATAAATTATCCCACAACACTCATAAGAGATATGAACATCTACTGTACCTGCTGTGAACCGTCCCCTATCTTGATGAGGCCGCATTATAAGACGGGAGAGGACAGAGGAAGGTTAGCAAAGACAATTTGGTAATATCAAAGCAGACACTAGTTTGGAATCTAAGGTTAAAAGAGGCTCAGCAGCACCACATGTTAAAGACACACAGTCAGCACAACTGCAGTTAATAGCACTTAACCCAAGCACAGCATGCAGCGACACAAGTCAGATCTGTCTATAGCAGGGGGCTACTTCTGCCTGAGCTACACAGCAGCAGCACAATCTGATTTTCTAAACCCCTGCAGCTCAGATGGAAGCTTTTCAAGTCTAAGTGCACTGAGAAATCTGATTATTTGTCCATGTCCACACAGCCATGAGGACCTGAAAAATGTCACGAAGAGCACCGATTTAAATGTTTTCTTCCCCAGTACATTCAGTGTTCAGCCTTCATTGAGTGTCAGACAGAAAGGTTTTTGAGAGTCACATGTGTTATAGTTTGTCATTTTTGGAAACAAAAGGCACACTGTGTGAGTGAACATACAAGAGGTCATGGTTAGTTTTTAAATGTCATTCGCACTCTTATGATGAATAGTGGCCACTTTGATGGTATGAGAAGAATGCTGAACAATAACTTAACCCAATACAGGTCAACTAGATTTTTAAAGAAGGACACAAAGTGAGCCACGGTCCTGAGATTGTGCAACTTTCTGTATCACAAATACATATAACGGCTCTCTACTACACTGCAGGGATGGGGTCAGTCAAAGCTTAATTCTAAAGCACTGCGGAAATCTACAGTTCAGACTCTTACTATTGTACAAAACATCAGGTCTGACACTAGCCACATTGGACTATAATATGCCCACAGTGTGTTTGCAGATTCTTGAACTGCAGTGTTTAATTCCTGCAGGTTGCCAGGAATTGACGTCTGTGTCTTCAGTGGCAGCTGTAGCTGTAATGTGGCTAGAAGTTCCTACAGAAGTCAGTCATGATGTCTGACCAGAGTTATAGATTGTCTACTCTATGGGCTCTATTCTTGTTCCTCTTCACCTGTGCTGTCCAGCTGCATATCCCAAGTAGTGGACATATACCAGTTGTCAGAGTTGGACATTGATGTTTGACCCCAGCGATCCTCCCATGGTGGTGAAGTTTTACCCCATTCTGTGAGGTTTTCCCTGTTTTGGACCTCAGGAGTCGAGTCATTCCCATACGAGTTCCGTTTAACCGACTCCTCATCAGAGGGGAAAAGTATACCCTGATTCAAACCTGAGCATAGTAACAGTTAAATACATTTTCAACAAAATAGAAACAGCTGGCTTCATGATATTTTTCAAGCTAAGAGTTCATGTGAGCTCATGTGAAACTGGATTTACAGCAAATAGGAAGTTTCAGTTAACAGGGAGAGTAAAACCTGGTTGATAGGAGAAAAAGCTCAGCTGCTGGAAATCTGTGGCTGACTTTGTACAAAGAAAAATAAAATCAGCCTCCATCAGTCATTACATAGTAGTCTCCAACATAACAAGCCAATCATATTTATATACCTGACTTTAATCTGCACAAAGCTATTTTTAGGTAGTAAACAAAGTGCAAACACAACACAGCCATACAGTACCAGGTTATCACATTACAGAGTCAATGTGGTGAACATGCAAATTGTTGGTAATTTACGGGCATGCAGCACACAAACACAGCAACAATCAGCAACTTTAACACTGATATTTAGTGTGATATTTAGTGTGATATTAGAGTGATCTAAATGGGTTTCTATATACTTTTGACTGGCTAGTTGTTAACTCATGTCCTATATTTATGAAACACGTGGCCATAAAAACATTTGGTGCTGGTAATGCACACTGGAGGCATCTGGGATTTTTCACTGATGGCAGCGGCTTACTGCAGAGGGAAGCTTGGATGAGAACAGAGAACTTCTTTGTCAGTCAAAGGATGGCAAATATCAATAAAACACCTGCTTTTATGTCACTGCCCGTAATGTGGTCAGCAGCGGTTTTCTGCTTCACACCGTTCAGTGTGGATCTGTAGGTTTTTTTTTTTCCCTGATCTGGGAGTTAGTCTTACCCTGCTCTCCCTTGCGTGTGGTTGAGTTAACCCATTCCTCTCCAGGACCCGTGCTGCCCCAGTCCACCACTGCTTCACTCAGCACACTAGAGTACAACTCTGCAGCAGAGCAAGCCAGCAGGGCAAGAGGAGACAAGAACAGTGGTTATATTATATACTGCCACACGATCTGGAGTTGAGTCACTGTCCACTCCAGCCCTGCCAGTAAATTGAAAATAGTTGAGTCTATTTTTTTCAGGAGTTTTGTCGCAGGCAGCTTCTCCAAGTCTGCACTTCCACAGGAAGAGGAAATCTGATGTTTGACCCTCTGTTGCACTGAACTGAACTTCTTTGAGCTCTTCAAAGATTTTTCAATTCTTGTAAATTAAAAAGCCTGGTAGCAGATTTGTGCATCTCAGCGTTAACAATGAGATCTTTTGTACCTTTAAAGCAACTAAGCAAAAAATATTCAAGGTTATTGAGCAATCTAAATACTTTGGAAACTGATGACATCTCACTATACCATACTGCTGCCCTGCATGAGGAAGCAGACCAGAATCACCCCTGTGTTTTTTCAGCAGTAGTCATTTCCTTCTACTTCCATAACTTCACTTGTGGGGCAGTAAACAGCTTTCAATGTCAAACATGGGCATGAGATCATTAAGTCAATATCATTAAAGTGACAGGTTTGTATATATTCAAGAAACACCATGCCTCAGACTCCATAGCACCTTCACTTTCTTAGGACCTTCAAGGGTTTATTTCTGGGAGACTCTTAAATGACACTCTGGTCTTTTTCTCAGACTGGTTTGCAGTTTACACACTGGAAGGAGGCTTAACAACTATTCTTAATGTCTCAGAAATCCCAGTCTTTTGCTTTCCTTCCTGGGTCTTCCCCTCTTCCTTTTGTCCAGGCTGAAATACCTTAGGTCACAAGATTCCCATTTAGCCCAGTGGTCATGTGGCTATGCTAAATCAGAGGCCTAGGGACTGTCATATGGCTGTAAAATCAATCCGAGCTAAATTGAAGGCGAAGCTGCCTGCAGTATGGCCTAATGGTACGAAAACTGTACATATTATAGAGACACCTTTTTAGATAGTACACTGTTGCTTTTTTTTTTTTTTTAAGAGTTTTTTTGTGCTGCTTCATCACTGGTCTCAAAGCCTCACACCTCCCTGATGGCTATAACAGGTACCCATTCAAGACTTGGAGTGCAAATTGAAGCAATTTACTGCCTGTACAAATATTTTCTTCACTGACTTCACCCATTTAGAGCTACTCGAAACATTTGTAAATAATCATTCTAAGTCAAAAAACATTGGGTGAACCACAGTGCAATAAACTCAAACAAGAATGTCACTGTTCTGAAAATCAAGACAATGCATACAAAATTAGTACCATTTCACAAATAATCTAACTAAATCCAAATCAAGATAAACAGATTACATGTTCATAAAGTCCCTTTACAATTAAAACATTTTTTACAAAGGCAATTGATGAGATATCTTAATCAAATTTGTTCAATGTCCTCGGTGGTTATCAGAGTTTTTAAATCACATTGCATTTTTGTATTTCAGGTACCTTGTTGATGAAATAGTTAGCAATAAATGAACCCCTAAAAAATGGCTACTCCTCAAGAGAAGGCGCAATGAGTATTGTGGTTTAATTGAAACAAAATCAGATACGCAGACTCAGCAAAACTACAGAATTAAGTATGGAAGATCATGGTGGGCTGCATGTTTGTGGGTTCCCAAATCAAACATTCCCAGACCGGTGGATTGGAAGGGATGGCCCGATTCCCTGGCCACCTCATTCACTCCCCTGGACTTCTTTCTGTGGGGTTATGCTAAAGATATCTAAACTGACCTAAAGCAAGAGATCACTGATGGTGTTGACGAGGTGATGTTACAGTGAACATGGCAAGAAATCAAGTGTCGTCTTGATGTGCTTCGTGCAACTAATGGTGCCCATGTAGAGGTGTATTCAAATATGCAAAGAACAACAACAAAATAAACCATTCAAAATCTACTAATTTTGGAATAATTTCCACGTACTTGTCATTGTTCATTTGCTTTTGTAATACATTTTTTAAGTTGTAAAGAGATCTGATGGACGCCCTGTATGACTTAAAGGTCAAGCCTTCTGGCTCCTCATTTAGAAGAACAATGCTTGTGGTAAAGGGAAGCTTTTCATCAATAAAAGACACAAATAGATCACATAGTGTCTGAAGGCTTTAAAGGCAGTGGCCGTGTGTGTGTGTGTGTGTGTGTGTGTGTGTGTGTGTTGAGGGGGGGTTAACTGATTTCTGGGTGTTTGGAAAACTGGAAAACTTTGCTGACACATTAAACCAGCAGGCAGCCCCTGAACCAGGAAACAGTTTCCTCTGTGCTGCCTTCAGTAAAACAGAAAAACACACCAACTACACAAACACCGGCTGTGTTGATGCATGAAACATTAAGGAGGACAACACTTTCAGGTTTAAACGGCTGTAGTCAACACAGACCCTAACAACAACAAATTCTCACCACCAATACGCTTATTTTTCCTCCCAGTATTTAAATTCGTTCGGTCCAGCCTCCGTTTAAATGGAGCCGACACTCAACAGCTCATTATCAGATCAACAGCGGACAGACGAGCCCGGCACCGACCGACTCCTCAGTGGGGAAGCACAAGTTTCCTGTCGGGCGTTGACGGACAGGCACTCACCTGGTCGGCTCTCCATCGGCGGCGGGCAGGTGAGCTTCCCCCTCCGGAGCTCGCGGGACTCAACGGGCTCGGTGGCGCTCGAGGCACCGCTCCTCAGGTCGGTGCGCACTGACCCGGGAGTCCTCCAATGTCACGCGCCCGTCCGGCTCCGTGGGCGGAGCCTACTGAGAGCACGCGCCGGTGAAGCCTGCGCTGTTTGGCGGGCTGATTCGCGTCGTTAACAAACTGGACGTATTTCATGTAAACAGCGGAAAAAGCCTCTCGTAATTCCTTTCCACTGAACTTCAGACAGCAAAAATAAATGTCAGCGGTGGAGGTGAAATGTCTTTTGAACAAAAACGCCATTGGACCACATACGAACAATAAAAGGGACGTTTCAAAAGTTCCGTTTTTCTTTCGCTGATTGGGATTATGCAATAATGAGTATGTATATGTATATATGCAAGGTTTTCATTGTTGAATTTTTTTCCAAGTTTTTTTTTTATATAAAAACGAATTCTCTGTGCTATTTTAATGAATGTGGTGATATCAAAATAATTTACAGGCTGGGTTGGCAATATTCCCAGTCCCCATCAAGTTGATGGGATGGGGGCAGTAATATCAGGTTAATATCAGCAGGGGTCATAAGAGTGCCACAGGAACCAGAAACACACAGACTATCAGCTTGATGGAGACTGGGTTTCTGTGGCACTCTTATGACCCCTGCTGATATCAAACTGTTGTCACAACTGCTGTTGAAGAGAGAAACAGGTTCTCACGCTCTCACACACCAGGAGACATTTGTACAGAACATCACAAGGACTCGGTTTGGCATGTAACCCAGTTGAATTTATTCTCTGTCTGATCCTCAGATGAAGTCATTTTTTGTGGCTAAGTGAACAATGATAATATCAGCAGACATGTCTAACTGTGGCAGCAGGTGGAGTTGTTGGTGCAAACAAATGTAACATTTCTTTGAATAGAAATATCACTGAAAACAAAGCTGCGTGTACATATACATATGCTGCCATTTTCCCAGTGAGTACACATCTAGATAAGGAGCCCTATCCTGATGTTACTCATAATAAACCACAATCAAGCAAACCGAATATCCACAGATCTCCTGGAGTGAAATAACCTATTTGTACCATCCCTAACTATACAATGACACATCCTGTTGGTATACTCACCTTCATCTACAATTGAATAAGTGAGCTTAGTTTGACACAGTGTCAGTTTAACTTCTGAAAAATATTATCTGTATGTATCTAATACAGTATCTGGAATGTACTGAATATACCTAATTGTCGTACTTGTACACTTTAAAATTTGGTTTAATCTTTTAAACTCTACCAAAAACAGAAGTATGGCTCTACTGCCTCCCCTGCGCATTGGGGTAACAGACCCACAGCAGTGGTTCAATATACTTTCCTCCGTGTGTATGGGTTCTATCTTCCAATTTTTATGCTTTGCCTTGGCTTTTCAAAGACATAGGTAGATCAGGGATGCTCTGATTTTACTCCTTCTTGGTGGAGTCACAGAGGGGCCTTGAACCACAGGATGGAAAACCCTGATCTATTGTGGCTGTGAAGGCACCATTGCATATTTTTGCTAGTATCACTGGGAGAGTAATACAAATAAAAAAGGCCAGGAGCATTAGCCAGCCAATACACCACAGCAAAGAAAGATCAATGGTTAAATAACTTTCATATCACAGACTGAGTTAATATGAAACATTTTTTGCATGTAAAGCTTGAACCAAATAGTTTAAGGTTTAGATAAATGTCAGCAATATGCAGTAATGCGGCAGTGAGACAAAGAAGTAATGGCATTTGAAATGTCTTTACATTGCAGCACGTGAATAAAAGGGTAAAATCAGATATTCATGAATAACTGTGACTAACAACACCCCATTAGAAAAGTCATTTAGTAGCTAAACAGATGGAACCGATTCATATTGAGGTTACTATGTCAGAGCCAAATTGTCAAATAAATCTGACTATAAACTTGTGCTTCCAAGAAGCCTCTTGCATAACGCAACCAAACATTAGGTATCTGATGAAAAATGTGAATGATTAATCAATTATCAAAGACATTTGGCAATAATCGAAAGATCAGTCATTTCAGCAGTGATAAACTACACACTACAGGGCAGCTTAATATATTGTTGCAAATATGTGTTCATATCATGGAGAAAAACATCCTGTAGTACATACACCTAAATTCACTCTGCTGATACACTTCTCTTTGCCAAGGACAAATATCCGTCACACTTTTGTCAATAGAGCAGAGAATTAGGCATTCAACATCTCAGTGTAGAACTAGCTGAGCAGTAAGATAAATATGTATGTGATGAAATATTGTCAGTCAACATTGATTTCAAAATTTTTGTTTGGCGCATAAAATACACATTCAATATCCCAGTGTGGATTCATTGACACATATTTTTTCTTCCCAGAGTCAACCCCTCACCTCCACAGAGGGTTTACAGCATAGCTGAGTGAGGCTGGAAAATGCAGACAGCATTTGCAACACTGAGATATTTGGACCTCTTTTGAGACTCCAGTGTCCTTTATTTCCTGGGATTAAACATGGTTGCTAAGCAGCTGTGGGCAAATGTGTCAGGAAGCATTTTGAATCAGCAGTGCTTTTCAGCAATATCTGTGGCACAGCTCATGTAGTAGAAGAGCTCTGGGTACAGTGAAGAGGAAATAAGAGTCCCTGAGAGTGCATTTAAACCCAGATTCAGGACTTCTTATGGCTACTGAAATCAGTGTGTCCTTAAGGAAACTTGTGAGCAGTTGACTGTATTTGACAGTTGTTGTTTAGGTTTTTTTTTATTACTCCAGGTGCAAAAAAAAGTTTCAGATCCCTGGGATAAGGCCAGGCTAATCACTTTGCTCTCCAACATGTCCCACATGCATGAACATCAACATCTTAAATCCTGGATCTAGCAAAGCTTCAGTGATGAAACGTGCCGTGATGAAACCCTCAGTTTATACATTCCACTGGTAAGTGCAATGGATTTAAAAATGCGCTGACATGAACAATCTACAGATGACCCCTTTAAACATTCATTATTCTATCATTCCATATCTTGTCTTCACTCTGCTGTGACATTCCTCATGTGCCGACAAATTGTGCTTTTCCTTATCTTTTTGATTTCCAACAGCCTCACCATGAAAATGTCTTTGCCAATCCTTCATGAAAGAGCAACATAAGAAAAAACAGCTCCATAAGTGGGATGGTAAAACAAAATATCTGTGACTGATGTACTTGACCACAGTGTGCACCACAGATAGCTCTGTGTTATTTTCATAGATCAGAGGCTCATCAAGTCTCGGTGGCTTTTCATGGCTGAGTGGCAATCACTGCTCCTATGGATGTTGTTAGTCCACCTATATTTGAAACTAAATCTTTTTGCACTGTTACTGTCAGCTTCTCCACCTCCGCTCCCAGCTGAGGTCAGAGGGCTGCAAATCCAGTAAATGTAAATGTATTTATGTACATTCCCAGCTAACACAAGATGTTTGAGCAAAGTGAGAGTTCAGAGGATGGAAAAAAGCAACAAATAAAATTGGGGCACGGCAGCTGGGAGGAGAGGATAGAGGGATAAAGCTAGGACAGCGAGCTGGCAGCTGCCAGGTGACGACCTTTAAAGCTCTTGTAAAGCTCCTGTTCCCTGGAACCATGCCAACATGTGTGATTTCTTATGTGCTAGTGTAAATGAGTTGAGAGGGAGTGGCTGTATGCCTGTGTTTAGACCACTATGTCCCTAATATGCAAAGTCTCAAACAGCAAGAAATCTTAATCCAGTAAAAACATAAAACAAAACCAAAATCTTGATAATTCTTGAAAAAATTCACCTTATAACTTAAAGCCAAACCCAATATACCACATATTCAGTGTACAGCAACTGGATGATAAATTCTGAGAAGTTTTTAAAAAGTCTAGCATCATGTTTAGCTTTTTGGCACACCACCACCCACACTACAACAACACGCAAAGTTCAAACTTTTGCTTCTCTGCAGGGACCATTTGCAACACTATGTTCAGTCATCCGAAGTCTTAGCATTTGCATAAGCACTTCTGAGTGGTGTCTAACCGTGCCATGCATAATTATGCCAACAACCTGCATAACCTTTTGCAGACTCCACAGCACAGTGAGAGCACCACCGCCTAACTCACTGCCAAAGGGAACCCCCAATACCAATAACAGAAAATTAACAAAGGATGAAATGTCTGTCCTGCCACACTCATTGTTTTGTTTTGGCACAATTACCCTTCAGCAGTTTTTTTTTTTTTTTTTTGATGATGCAGATATTGGCATACAGTATGTGGCCACAGCAGAGAGGAGGGTGTATGTACATGTGTTTGTGTGTGTGTAAGTGGATGTGCAAGCCACCATCCAGCGACCAGATAGGATGAGGAGGAGCAGTGGGAAGACAGACAAATAGAAGGAGTAGATGGAAAATATCAAACGAAAACAATGAAGGCTCGCTAAGATTATACTGGTGTTTTCCAATATTTCATTCAGAGGTGAGTGCGCTGAGTGTGTGTTCACAAAAGGTCATTGTTAAGACACACTATCCAAGCTTAGAGTCAGCATTAGTCAGGGTAGCCAAGAACAGCATCATCTATCAAGTTCAGTCTGTTCCAAATACACAAATCGCAGTGGAAATTTTCAATATTCGGTGAAAACTGCACTGAATAAAATCGATATCCAGGTCTTGTATCAGTGAGAATTCATTTTCCATCATGGCTTGTTCCCAATGCAGCCTCCATGCTACCTGCAGCATGAGAATGTTTCGCAAACGAGGACAGCTTTATTTCCTCAAATTTCCACACTGTTCACCTGTGAATTCCTCCAGTCAATGTTCCTTGTAAGATTTTTCTGGTATCCAACACTGTCAAATCCTCTTGTCTACAAAATCCAGATGTTGCAGGATCTAACGTGTGGACTCCCAATTTCCTCTCAAATCTGGGTGTAAACAAACTGCGCTAAAATTGGATTATTGGATTAAATATTACACTGCTGATACTTTCTCTAATGCGTCTGAGACAAGGGTGGATCAGTCGGAAAGTCGAGACAGCTGTGAAATGTGGTGAAGTTTCAGGGGGTTCAAACACTCACTATCCATTATGTGAGCAGCACAGTACAAAACAGTGGTTCCATCGGAATTCAGCGGGGGTTCTGTGTCCTTTTCAGCTCAAATGTTCAAGTTGTGTTCATTTCTGATGTTCCTCTCAAACTTTTGTGATGACTCAGTCTGGCACGTCTGTCCCTGAGGAAATGTAGTGCAGAGCGGGTGTCAGATCCACCTTCCAGAGCCCTGAGTGCGCTGCTTCTTCCTTCTCTTACACACATAGTAGACTGGGAAAACTACCAGACCTGCAGAAAAAAAAAAGTGGGAGTGGGAGAGATGGATTAAACCAACATCATTGTATCTGGTGATACTGATTGACTAGGATCTCATGATATCTCTACACTAATTTGAATTGATTATTGCATTTTATAGGACACTGTAAACAAAATTGGCATTTGTGAAACTAATTGAGCTGAAAAGAGAGGATTGGAGGCACTGATGCCATTCGTGATGAAAATAAATATGAATTTGCTATCACGGCATGTTTGTCTGCAGTGGATCATCTGTCAGACATACAGACACAGGAAAGAGATTAACTCTAATTACTGTTCAGCTGAGGTATCAATAGTTCACTATACTGTCTGACGGGCGGTTCAGTGAGTCTGTATTTGGATGATGATACTCGCATATGTAGTTCTAGGAAGTAAAATTCAGTCATCCAAAGAGTGAGAGTCTGCATCTACAGCTTTGTATTTTTCAGTGGCATAGTTTGATTCCCTTTCATATGAAACTCGCAGAGATGCCCACAATGTCACTGAGAGTGCAGCAGATTTGCTGCATGGAAGGAAATATTTGTAATGGAGCCAAACCATTTAGCTGTTATCTGTTTACTGCTCTCCTCTAGAGCTTCACCCTGATTAATGCGCAAGTGTATTCATGTGTATAATTATGTTACCTATCACCAGCGCAAGAGCTCCAAGCACCACGACCAGCAGAATGACCACAGGAGCTATCAGCACCTTAGTAGCTTGAGAGAAACACAGAGAAAAGAAAATCATCCATTATGAATAACTGCTCTTTCAGACAGCCTGACAATAGCATGGTTCAAATTTAATGGTTTGTTCTGTTGCATTGTGAATAAAACTTTAATGCCTCCCTGCAGAAAATTTAAGAGGTTTAGACACCAGCATGTAGTTATGTAAGTTACTTAATGTAGAACAGATTTTACAGAAAATGATCAGCTTTATCAACAGTTAAATGTTTTACATTGAATCCAATTGTTGTTGTGCTAACAGTCCATGGCATGAGAACTGTGATTTGAGCTGTAATGAGTAAATGGCTCCTGTTAAGGGACAAATCAACTCCCAGTCCGACAGGCTCCCTGCTGATATAACTGGTTATAGCTGTCATGGAGAGCAGACTCAAACAAGCCTATTGGAGGGGTCGGACTTCCTGGAGGCAGGCTAATGCACAAGTGTGAATGGATAATTATGGCTAACCCCATCTGATATGTGATGTTTTCACACTTGCAGAGGGATCTGCATAGTCTCTCAGATTTAATAGTCATTCACAACACAGTCAGAAGGTATATCTTTTTTTTTCTTTCAGTCTTTTCAGAGGTGCGTCTCTATGGGCAGGAAATGATTATCTGTGTTAGGGTCTGTCCGCGACTGTCTTCTGCAGCCATCACTTAACTGTTAGCAAGTTAACATGCTGAATGAAGAGAATGAACATATTAAAAATTCTGCTTTGAATCAGCACATTAAAATTGTCATTTAGCTCCAAGGTGTTGCTGTGTCTGAGGGCTCACTGAACTGTTAGCAGACTGTTTTTATCTAACACAGAACAAGGAAAAAAAAAAACTACAATATTGTATGAATATCGTTCACTCGGGCTTTACTTCACAGTCATAATCCTGGTCTGACTGCAAAGTCATTGGTTTTGAGTCATACTGAACAGAACTACATTAAAAAAAACAGAATGAAGAAGGTCATATATCAACAACAGTTTATTGCCACATCAACTACATCAGCTACACTGACTATAGTCCTTTGTCCTAACCCTAAACTACTGCATTTATAAATCTACATTTTAATGACAGCATGCTGAGAGAAAAAAACACAATGAATAGGGATCAGAAACCTCATTGGTGTCTGAAGAAGATTCAACTCTGCTACATATCAACGTACCACAGACGGACCCTCTAATGAGCCGTCTCAGATGAGGTTTATCAGGCAGGTAGCGATACTTGCAGCCAAACACGCTGAGGTTGGAGGTGTGGTCCCCAAAAAATCTGCCAACAGTGAAATAACAGTGAAAGATTAAATCAGAGCTGCAGGAAAACAGACAGCTGCAGAAAAAAAAGCAGAAGATTCTAACCTTAGGTGTCGGTAACGCTCTCCACAGCGGTAACAGAAGTTAGTGTTACACTGTGCACAAGTCATATGGTCACATCCCTCTGTCCGCTGAATGTGGATCTAAAAGCAGGAAGAGGAAAAAACAGAGACATATAACAGTTTTCTGCCACCAAATTCTGTATTCAACACACAGACAAAAGCCTGGGTACATTATCTCAAAAGTCAGACTTCCAATTTGAATGCATCCTTATAATAACCGAGTTCTGCCAGCTAAGTTTATTTTGAAAGAAATACAATTCCACAATGTCAAATTTAAATGCAACACTGGCAGAGGGTTCCCGTCTCTCACATTAAAATCTATAAGAATTCGGTTCAGCATTGAATATTGGCAAAGCAATATGCATTCAGCAGTGCGGTTAATGGATCTTTGCTACTTGGCTGCTGTAGCAGTGAGCAGTCTTCCCATAATGCAGACATTAAGTTCAGCTGCTCTCAGCTTCTTTTCAGGCGAAACACAGCATGACACCAATTTGTTGGCTTCACAGTCAAACGCGATCCTCTCACCCAGTTCCCAGAACAGAATTTCAGAGACACGGAGCAGCAGTGTGACAAACACAGATGGTAAGCATTTGCTGCTGTGAGCAAACATTTCCCATACACCGGTAATTAGCTTAATTTATGTCTTCCTTTAGTCATCTTCTGACAGTCAAATTAGATACTGTGTAGACTAACTTGGTTGCAATGAGACTGACAGATAAGACCTGGCTGGGTTCATGACTGTGAGTGTCTACCAGATTTTGTGCAGCGCACTCATTTTTGCTTTCAATATGTTTACTATGTATGTTTCTCTAATCTGTTGTAACACACATACTTTAAATCTGTGCATCCATCTAGCTTCCCTATAGCTCCCCATCCATCATCCCTCCCTGCTTTAATGCTTCCTTACCTTCATTGATTTATTCTTCTACATTGATTCTACGCTCCATCAGTCAAATCCCTTTCCATTTACCCACACTGGCCTTATAATGTAGCCAAAGCCAGAAATCCTCAGACTTACTAAAGTGCTCTTCAGCCTTTCCCAGTTCTTACCTTGCACTGTGGACATTTCTGGGCATTTCTTTGTCCATGTTCTATGACACTTGCCCAGGTTCGTAGCAGCTTGTCTCCTTTTCTGTAGTCACGGCATTTGAGGCCATTGTGCCAAGGAGCGTGGCATTTAAAGCACCACACAAACTGGCAGTTGCTACACTGGATCTACATTAAGAATCAGAGACAGTACTAATAACTAATGTTTCATTGGTAGTGTATATCAACTGTAAGTGACATTTTATTTAATGTATTTTACTGAATATTGCTGCAAAACATTCTATTTTTTTTCTCAGGTTCTGGTTCACAGGGCAGCAACTGGAGGCTTGTGTAGCCACACTGTCATCTTACCTTGTACTTGTGCTCAGAGTGGTTGGGGTTGTGCTTCTTTAGAGAAGTGAAGTGACTGCATTGTGGGCAGGGCTTGGTGCTGGAATCCAACTGATTCAACTCTAGAAAATACCGATATTTTGCCAGGTCCTCATTGGCCAAATGGGAAATCACCATGCCGTCATCCAGGCTACCACTGCACTCCGGGATTGGACAGCTGATGTAAGGCTTGCCCACTCGCACCTGGGAAACATGGAGAATGACAGTCAATTGTTGAAAAACTTTTTACCGTTTATATGTAAATTAATAGGACACCAGCTAAATGTCTGTGTCTGTATGCTTCAAGCATGCTGTGTGTTTGTGCACACTTGGTTTACTTTTGTGGGGAGCGCCTCTTATACACCAATGGACCACCAATACCAAATCTACATATGGAACATTTGGAAATAGTTAATTGACAACACGCCCGCACATACACACGCACACACGCACTGACAGACACTTAAATCTGAGCACCTGGCAGCCACTTGCCAGTAATATTAAGTGGAACTTATTCACACATTAATTACAATGCCTCATCATCAAGGCAAACGCTTAATTTAAAACACGGGTAGGCAGAAACACACAAGATATAAGGATTAAATTTAGCAACATCAAGGGGTTTGCGCACTTTAGTTCTGGCTTCTCAAGATATGACAGACTCACACATGAAACATGAAACTACATTTGACACAGTGGTTTACATCCTAAAGGCCACGTTGATACATCTATGTATTTATAGTATCAAAAAACCAAAAAAAAAAAAAAAAACTACATACGTATTTGAAAGAACACAGATCTTCTGTGATCTCCAAAGCACTAAAACAAAATCATCTCATCTTACTCTACGTATCAAAGCACTATGATACACTATGCCCTCTCATTTGTTTTCTGCCATTTCATGCCTAATGGTCCTATTTAGTTTTCCATTTGTGCCTCCTTGTCCTGTAGTTCCTCCTCCTTTGCTTCCTTATACCCTTATATTCCTTATATCAAGTCTCTTCCAATACTTACAGTCCATCAAAGCCAGTGAGGCCTATTGTGCCACTGACACAGGATAACTGTATATTTTCAGTGTGTCTGTGAATAGGCGTGTGAAACCACAACAGACACAAAACAAAGAACAATAGCATCAGGCTCTGACAGTGTTACACTTACCATCCCCTGCAGCATGTACACACACAGACTACAAACCTATTACATGATTATGAAAATGTGTTCTCTGCAGGCAAAGAACTGATGTGTTGGGATTGTTGCCACAACACTCACACTGCCCCTGCCTGACTGGTTGGACAGGTTTGGTGCACGGCTGCGGTATTCGTACATATACATGCATGCATGTGTGCAGAGTATTTAAAAGCATGGAGGATTTTCTTCTAAGTTTGTACTGTATGATTTAGGGTAAAACACGATCCAGCATATAGTCATACAAATGATTAAAAGACTACATAAGCATATAAGAAAGTAAATGCAGTCACATTATATTTTGGCACAGTTGTCCAAATTGTAGTGTTGTAGACTTTGATTATATGATCACAAAATAAGTTTACATTTTTGTGACATTGGTGAAATTGTAGAGCTGGACAAGGGGAAAAAACAAAAACACAGAAAGGATCGATGCCGATGTTTACAATATGACCAATAAACTTGAATTAAGATTCTTTTAAAACTAGCGAAGCACGTTAAAAGTCACTGATGAACAATTTAAAGAGTTGGCCAAAGTTTGTGAATAAACAATTTCAGTAGTAAATAATTGGGGGCACTTTCATATAAAAGGTTATTATATGAAATATATACCCAGGCTACATTACCAACAAATAAATGGTACCTGCCTGTACATGTGCCCTGAAGAGAGGTACTGAATCTCCTCAAGGGGTCCTTTCTAAGTGATCTTTTTGACATAATGCTAGCTGTAGCAACTGATGGTTAACACCAAGCCTTTGTTCTTCCCAAAGTGTGCTGTAGATTCATGGAAACAAATTCCAGCCATTCAGGATCGTTTACATGACCCTTATCTCACTCTCAGCTAAATTATCAGTCAGCTTGTGTCCATGGGGTTTATTGTTATTCGTGCCCTGTTAACAAAGAAAGATAACTGTGTGTATAGGGTAGTCGATACAAATGATAACAACTTTTATCAAAACAAATTAAAGCAGATGAAGGCTTCAGTAACAAGGTGCCAAAGATCGTAACTTATCCCCAACTTGCAAAGTATCAGTAAAAGAAGCTGACAAAGTTTTTTTTTTATCAAAGATGGAATTATATTCAGAGGGTTGCTTACTGGCACCAGCTCATGAACAAGGCACTTAAAAGACTTAAAAAAAAAAAAAATCCATCATGAGACACTTTCGCCTTGGCAAGAGGCAGTGCCTATTTCCATGGCAGCTCCACTGTAGAATAATGGAAGTAAATGTTTCACCTATAAATTATTAATTTTCTGGATAAATCAATTTTGAATAACCACCAGGATCAATAAATAAGATCTCTGACCAGACGCTTTACTCTGAATCAATACTCAAAATGTCAAAGAGAAAATCTATGAAGAACACACTGCTGAGACAGTGTCCTCTATAGTGACTCTATTTTGTTTGACCCTTAAGTTGCTTCTGTAAATCTTACAGAATGAAGTGCTGCTAGATAAAAAAAAAAAACTAAACAAAACATCAATGCACAAAGTATGCTATTGTGAAAAAGCAGCGATGCGCAGGTCCCAGTTTTAGTGCCAACTGTGTCAGTGACCCACATTCACATAAAAAAAGCTGTAATCACAAGATGAGGAGACCTGTGGCTGTTGAGATGTGACAATTTTATAATAATTTAATTAGAGAATTTCCTAATTAACTTTAGCCCTAAAGTTCCCTGCTCTTCTCACTTGGGTGGGGGAGATGCCTGAAGACACAAAAAAAGTGTGATGGACAAAATGTTTGTGTGTGTTTGTCTTGCTGATTGGGTTCACTGCTGACTGACCCAGTGACCACCACCCACCAACCTGGGAGCTGACGTAGAACTTCAGACACTCGTCACACACGGCCTTCCTGCAGCAGGGCAGAGGTGCGATGGTTTTGTCTTCCAGGCACACCCGGCAGCTGTGTATCACGCTCTCCGCGCCGTGCTGGTCTCTGTACAGCTGGTGGTAAATATCCCCGAACGGATCCACCAAGTCATCCACGGTGTACAGAGCCGGTTCGGGACTCGAACCCGCTTCCCGTTCGGTTTCCGGGTCCAATTCTGGTGCGTCAGAGGGGACCGCTTCATCGTGGCGGTGCGTGGTCTGTCCGTCCTTCGGACGACTGTCCCCGGCGATGCAGTACACGGTGCAGTAGACGTGCTCCTTGACACCGGAGGACTCGTTACTGTCACTGTCGCACACGCGATGACACTGGGCCACAGGGGCGTCCGGGGACGTTACCCCGTGCAGGGTCGGCTCGTTTTGCGCCGCGGCTTCGTCCGTTTCTCGGCCCCACTCTCGTCCATGGCGGTGAGTAACGTCGCTGTTACGGCGGGTGTCCCGCTCGGCTTGCCGCTGCATCCGGCTGTCCGTGTTCAGGCAGAGAGACGGAGACTTGGTCACCGCCAGGTTCCTCCTCAAAATCTCCACGGCGCTCGCCCTCCTCCTTCTCTCCCCTCCGCCGTTGCAGTTGTTGTTGTTGTTGCCCTCCGCATCCCTCTGCCCCGGCTCCCCGGGCTCCCCCTCTCCTCCGGCCGCCGAGTCGGATCCGGTGACGCGTCGGTTCAAATCTCTGACCGGCCGCTCAACTTTAGCGTCCACGAAGGAAGTTTCCGTCGAGAGGTTGCGGGACAGTTTCGCCTTCCCCTCCTCGAAGCTGCTGATAAACCCCGGCATTTCACAGGCGTCAGTTACCGGTCCGTCATCTTCCATCCCCGGTTTGTCTCTCCCCATCTTCGGGGCGGCTCTCCCTCCTCCGGACGGACGGACCTCCGCCTGACTCAACTCCGGCGACCAAAACAAAACAAAGCGCAGGCCGGCGCTTCCGGGTTCTGACGTCAGCACGCGGGAGAGCAGCGATAGGCCGAGGGGAAGCCCAGCGGTAAGCCCTGTCCAGCTGCCGGACCAGGACCGGGCTGTGACCGGAAGCAGCTGACCCCACAGGACTCCCGGGACCCCCAGATTTAACTGAGAAATTGAAATATCATCTGTGGGAAAAAAACAAAACAAAACAATAAACTAAACAAACAGAGTTCACACTGGAACTCCCATCCATGTGTCACAAGTTCCTAAACAATGTAAACATGTCCTTCATTATTGTGGTGAAACTGCGTGACTACCACCAGGCAGGAAAACTGCTCTCTCTGCACCAGGAGTGACGGAAAGGTGGCAGCAGAGCAGCCCCCTTCTCGTCCCAGCTGGGTCCCTGTAGGTTAATCTGGCTGTTGGTGGGAAGGTGATGATTGTTATTGTCTTCAGTGAAGCAGCTGCTCATTATTCAAATCATCCGTTATTCAACTGTGCAGTAAGCTATTAAGGTGCCACTAAAGGACTTCAACTATAGACCCAAATGCATTCGCACACTGATAACCAGAGACATTCCAATGACTGTGGTTATTAAGGACCGGAGGACAAACAGTGACACATGATGAGCTCTGTACTTATCACAGTATTAAAGTATGAAAATACACCCCACATAGTAATAAGAAAATAAAAATACTTTAACAGGTTTAACTGTCCTCTGATAAAGACCATGACATTGTAAATTCCAATGAGTCATATGAATGAAACACCATTCTCATTTAAGACACTGAATCCATCATGTTTAAATGTGCTGATCTGCTGCAGGGAATGTGTGGAATTGCATTTTGCTTTCATTATTTTCATTTTCAATGTTGTTATACCAAGCGATCCAGCAAGTTAGTCCCCGACTACAGTCTTCGAAATACCCATTATTGTTCCTTGCATCACACATACACACACTATTCCCATCTACAGAAAGCCCCCCTCTAACCAGAACTCATTTCATTTTGATGAGGAAAGTCACAACTGAACACTGAAGAACAAAATTAATTTGGACAGTCATCTTTTTAGTTCAGCACTGTTGGCACAATTTTCAAATAAACCTAGCTGGGGCGCCTGTAAAATGGGTTGTTAGCTCTCTTACAATTCCTCATTAATGCTACACGGCGCAAGTCACAGTAATTAGTTTGCTTGTCCTTGCTGTGCCCAATTGGTTTTAGTGGAGAATGCCAGGAACGTTAAGGAGCTTTTACAAGTGCCAGTCTCAGTTTATTACATAAAGCCAGAAAAGCCATCAGACGTTTTCCAGAGTGCGTAGCCCCTCATTATACAGGTCTAAAGTGGGGACGGAGTGTAGTCCATAAATACATCTTTAAACTACTTCCAACCTTTAGCTCTTACTCCATCAGAAACCCAGCCAAATGCATCTTTAAAACGTGGCTCAACACTCAATAGTGTTTCAGCCTTAATTCAGCACTTTTTTTTCTGTTTTCATTCAACACTCTTTATTTTCAGGACATTTAATTTACCTTAAAGCACTGATGTACTTGCTTCCTGGCAATGAGATTGTGTTTGTGTGTAAGTAAAGGACGATCTGTTGTGAATCGGGGTAGGACAGGATAGGAGAACAGGTCTTGTTTAACCTAGAAATAAACCCTCAACCCTAAAAAAATAACCCAGTCTGTGAATAATTTGTCATTTGAAAGCACCTTGTAGCAGATATACATAATCTGGGTACAAAATAATGTTGAGACTTCTCAGGGAACAGAGGACACATTAGAGACTTCCTTCACTGTCTACTTTATTCCCAAAACCACCAGAAGAGAGGGAGTCAAACCAACATAGATGGTTCTAGTCAGTGGTGAACGTTAACAAATCAACCCAGAGCCACACAGACAGATGGGACATTTTCTTCCCACCTGCAGTGAGTGTCATGTTCCTGCTACTGACTACTACTGACAGTGTGGTGGTTTCTTAATGTAATACAAGTGTGTGTTATTGCACTCTCAGAGCTCCTTTAAATTAATTTCAGATTAAATAATAGCAAAGGCAACTTCAGAGGATTGGACGAATGCATTTTTACTGTCTAAAATATACAGTAACTGGGTGATGGAGGCCCAGCTCCAGGAATGCCGCCTCCCCCGGAAACACGGTAGAAAATGAATGATTATCTCAACGTTCTGTCAAGGGCTCCTATACTTTTCACTTGCCTGGTAATTGATATAATGGTCATTAAAGAAGCTGAGAATTTAGGCTCGTTCACTTAGTGCTCGGGTCCAGAGTTTCAACAAAGTTAAAATAAAATTCATGTTCCAACTGCAAGATTTATCGAGATATGTTGTTTGAACCGTTTGAAGGGGTTGGGCTCACCTGGTACCTCACCTTTGATTGTTTCTCATTCACTTATAATATTTAAGACTTGAATTCTTTTTGAGGCTTTCAACTGTAAAAGCACCATGACACAAGCTATGAAGCCGGCAATGAGGAATTCATTTTAGAAAATGCTCTTTTCTTTTCAGAATTTTTGAAAACTGGCCAGAGACTTTTTTCCATTAAATTCACTCAATACCATACTGATATCCGTAGCTGTATGCTCGTGCCATTAAGCATTAAACATTTCAGAATGGAGTAGTTAGATGGTAGGAAAGATCATGTAGCGCTGCAATGTCTTTATTGACACCACTCACCCATTTTTATTTATTTTTTTTATTATTTTAGCAAGGAAATGCCTTTTTACAACCTACATACAAAAGCTCAGTTGAAAGTTACAAAGTCTAAATGAGATCAAGCAACTCTGGAGATAAATTATCTGCGTGGATTTTGTTTTTATTGTTGTTACTATAATAAAATATATTATAGTTGTCGTTATTGCTGTTTATTAACAATCTTTATTGAGCTCTACCTTTTATTGTGATCTGTGTTCAATTCAGAGCAGGTTGTGGCTTTTGGAGGTTCTGGGTTAAAAGCCATTCAGTTCACCATGACACAAAATACAACATACTGTTGTCTTTCACACAGTATGTGTGAAACACACACTCACACACACACACATATATATATATATATATATATATAGTTATATGTGTGTATATATGTTCGATTCACATTATATATCTGAAATTCTTTCTGTTTCCGTGCATATTTGCCTCACTTTGTTTAATTTGGGATGTAAGTTGACATTGATTCCACACTGCCACATTATATTAAACCAATCCATGAAGACAAATAGACAAATTATTCACTTTCATTTCAAATGGTTTCATTTGCTAAGGACACAACCAATTATGCTTTTAAATTTTGGATATGTGGCTCTTTTCACAGTTTCTGATTTGAATGACCTAAAAGGACCTTTTTATTTGCAATGAATTTAATCCTGAAAACCTGTAAGCAGCTGAAATGTAAATAAAAAATAATGTAAAGTTAATTATGTGCAGAAGTGAAAGTGAATTTCCAGCCTTTACAGAATGTTTAATGAAAGAATTATAGACTATAGTGCAACTAATTTTCTTTCTTCCCATCTCCTCTTACTCTCTCATTTCAAATACACTGTACAATTAGAAGAAATAAAACATAGTAGTCCCACTTGTACACAACATCATACATTAGTAGTCAACTAGAAAAAACAGTAAACACGGCCACGTGATTAAAAAACGTCAAGAAGTTCAAAGTTACATTTCATCGTTTTACATTGTAGTAGCTATTTTTCTCCTTTACTTGGCAGACATTTCAGACTGTGTTATTGATAGAAAAATCACAAAGTTCACATTTAGGAGTTGAGGAGCATTCAACAAACCAAACAGTTCCCATTTTAAGAAGCTAGTTAGTGACACGCAGCATGAGATTAAATATGCAATAGTTTGGAAACACCTCATGCAAACACACAAAATGTTGTCTTTGTCCTCCAGAGTGAGGGTCAGTGGAGCCGTGTGGGGCTGCGACTCTGAACGCAACCACCAGTTTTGTTAAAAAACAAACAAACAGATAAACTGCTGCAGATTACTGGGGTGTGGGTGGGGTTGTAGGTGGACTTTGAACGCAGTTTTTAGAGTGAAACTGTCTGTTAGTCCATCCTATAAAGAGAAGCCACTATTCCCGCGCCAACCTTCCACCTAAAAAATGTTCGATTTACAGGGAAGGCCTCAAGCGTTTGGTCCACAGATAGCAACCAAAGTGTAACATGTTTAGCCACATTTCCAGAAAGAATCAGCTGTTGTTGTTTGTTTTTTGTTTTTTTACATTGAGAAAAATAAAATCTGAAGTCTTGCTGCCAATGGGATTTTTCAATCTAATTGTGATATCTTTGCTATTTTTTCTTACATGGGAACCAGAGAAAAGTAAACCTGAGCCCCATTAGGTTTTGGTCCCAGTCTGTGGCATTCAGAAAACAGGCTTTTACAGCTGTCCATGTGGTGATTCAGTTGGCACTTTCAGCATAAAAATTTAAATAGCGAGGTGTAAGGGGGAAGCTGCTATGTCTCGGGCCTTCCTCTGGTAACATTTTTCTCCTCGTTAGTCTGCAGATGAAGGAGGATGCTTTCAGCACCGGCCTCTCTTTTGTTTTCCTTTTTCTCACCAAGCTATTAGTAGTTTGAGTAGCAACACATAAAGAATAATTCTTTTTAAAAATCAAATAATAGTCGAAATTAAAGGCTTCTCTGTTCCCACACTATTTTTCATCATTTCTTATGATATAAAAATGCCAATCCATGACAAGATTCAGGCCACTTTGACTGTGATTGTCATCTCTTTAAAGGGTCTCTTTTCCCTATGTGTAAGCATTGCCTCGGGAAGATCCGGACTGCTTTTGTATTATTCTTGTTATTAAAAAGAACTAGTTGCTGCAGACGATAAGGCTGATTGGGCTCTTTATCTAGCTTCCAGCATTTTTGCCCTCAATTTAATTTTTTCTTAAAAAAAAAAGAAAAAAAGAAAAAGAAAAAGCTTGCCTGCTGAAAACGATGGCCGTGGTATCTGTTAGAGGACTGAGGTGGATGGGATACTGTTGCCTGACCTCAATCAGTCTTCGGTTATTATCTCTGTCATGTTCTGTCTCTATCTCCCTTTACGTGTCTGTCTTGGATGGAAGACAAAATATTTAGACAGCAAGAGACCAAAGAAACACACCCACAACCAGTGTCTTTCTATATTAATATGGAAGAAAAGTTCCCATGGTCTTTGGGAAGCTGCAGCTAGAAAGTATCTCTTAGGTTTCCTCTCTGTCTCATCGTCTGCCTGTCTGTCTACCTCTTGCACCTGTCAGTCAAGTCTTCAGTCTTCCTGTCTGACATACAGGATTCCTGTTGTAAACATTGTTAAGATTCACATTAATAGTAAAAAAGTTAGGTGGTTGTAGGCCTATTATATGTATGTGTATGTGTGTGTGTGTGTGTGTGTGTGTGCGCGCGCGTGTGCGTATTCACATGTGCATTTCCTAATGACTGCATCTGCTTCCTGTACATATGGAATTATGTAATGATAATATGCAAATCTACACACAACACTGTTATTTAACATTCAGAGGATTTTTTTTTTTTTTTTTTTTTTTTTTTTTATGAAAGAACATGATAAATGTGTAGCATGTACTTGTGTTTCAGTCCCATCTACTTTTATCAGGCCTCCGTCTTTGCTCTTGCTCTTACCCAAACGCAACATAAAGAAATCTTAGAGAAATGAAGTCTGACATTCCTTGATCGGTCGTCTTGATCGGAGATGCTTGGTCAGTTCGGTTAAAGTTGGGTCTCGGTCAGGCACAATGAGCAATAGAGTTCCAGAGACAGTTAAACAGGCTGTATTGTGTACACACAGATGTGTCTCTGGTCTTTGGTCAGGCATATCTGCACTTGAGAGCTTTTTGATACCACAGCACTTGAGAAAGCAACTTATTTTCTGCAGAAATGTGAAGCAACAGGGCTCCGTGTTAACATTTCCCTGATGGCAGGGATCCCCTTTGGTTTGCTTCACAATGTATACACCCAACAGCACAAGTAGAAGAGCGAGTCATTGTCCAGATTGTGTCCTTCGGAGTCAGATAAAAGCATATGTCCTGCAGTTACCAAGTTCAACCACACAAGGCCAGTGTTTCACCAAGAACACACAGAACTGCATTAAAAAAACGACAGACATGCAGACCGGGAAAGCCTTCAAATTGAGTACTGGGGATATTTTTAGGTTGAATATTTTAGTGCCTTCTATCCTGCCAAGTAGTCTGTGTTTCAGTTGTTGTTAGTAAAAAAACAGTTGGAACGGTAAAAGCAGGATGGTAAGCAGTGGTGGTTGGTAAGGCAGCACTCCTGGAGTAAATCCTGGGTTTACTTTGACCTGGAGAGGAGAGAGCAAAGGAGAGGGTTATTCATAATTCTCCCAAAACTACTTTTTTTGTTCATTTAGTAAACAGTGGAACTTGAATGATTAAGTTAACTGGCAGCGTTATTTAAGTGCATGCGGCACAGCGACTTTGAAGAACACAGACTTTATGCGGCACTGTCACACATTAGATTTTAACAACCTTTTTTTATTTAACTACAGAACCACTTCAAAAAAATCGAGCTAGAAGGACAGGAGGTTATTGATAAAATGAAAACAGATCATTTGCTCCACATTGTCACTGATAAAGTAATTCACCGCAAAACATAATATTGCTCGATGAGAACATCAGAGGCACTTGTATGGTGTGCTTTATGAAAGATAATAACACTCAAGAGACAGATTAACACACTCATGGGCATAGTGGCTTTTTGATACACCCTTTTGATACTTTTGTTACACGCGTGACAGGAAAAGAAATCAGGAGAAGCAAGAGAAGATGAGAACAGTTTGTTTGGTTACCAAGACAATTTAAATCAAAAATTGTTGAAACAGTAAAAAAGACAGTTAAAGTTAGACCATTTACCTCTTTAGAGAGGAAACAGCACACTGCCCCTCTTACAAATCAAAGGTATATTCAGAATAAAAGAGATATAGAACACTGTGATGTCTCTTATTTTGATATTTCAGTTTTTTCAGCTCAGTATTTTTTAGTAGTTATGAATTTGCTTCTGAGAATTAGTGGCTGTCGTTTAGCATTTAGCAACTTAACTTCTTTCCTCACGGGCTGCTGTTCAGCAAACATTGCATTTTGTTGTTATAAGGGAACTGAGAGCAATCTATCACTTTTTTCAGTTTAAAGCCCAGATTTCCTCTCTTTATGATATCAAGGTTTTGCTCTTTGAATTAATCAGATAACAATTTAATTAGTTATAGGGATAATACAAATAAAATAACAGTAATAGAATATTTATTGCTGATGCATAATGTTTCCTTGGTGTATCATCATCATTAGTAATAAAAAAATGTATGTTGTGTTATCCTGCTTTTGGAATGAAGCCTAACTGTTGTACTCTCATTACGATGTAACAAATCACCTCATTGGTAAAAAAAAAGATAAATAGTTGTTTTATTTTCCAAAGAGATTTAAAAGTCTGGAGGCGGTAGTTATGATCTTTTATGTGTGTGTGTGGGGGGCAGAAGCAGGGTGTGGGGTTCCTTTGGGGTGGTGCAGCTGATGCTTTTTTTTATTGGTTCCTCTGTCCAGGGCTAATAAACACTAAAGCAAAGGGACAACAGCTGGGGAACAATGATAGCATATTGATGATGTTTGTGCGTGCGTGTGTGCACATTTACATGCGTATACATTAATGTGTATATAAGGACAAGCTGTCCATCAGCACTTTCACTGTGTGTGATGGGATGTTCGTGGGACCGACACACATCTTCAATGTGTATGTGCTCCTAAGTGCTTTTGTGTATGTGTGTGTGTGTGCATAGTGGTGGACTTGCTTGTGTGTGCGTTTTTCTGCGTTTGTGCAGCCATTATCTTGGGGGTCGATGATTTATGATCTGTGTTATGGCTTGCACAAGGGACGTATAAAACTACAGAATGGTCCTTTATTGCATTTCTTCTTTGTTTAGTCCCATGTTTCATCCATCATTGTGTTTCTCATCTTCTTCTTTCTCCCTTTCTCTCTCTCCACCATTCTCTCGCCCATCTTGATCTCAATTCCTCTTTGTCCATCTCTCTCTCTCTCCGTCCATCTGCAGCTCCCTCTAATTCACTCCAGCTCTTCTCTCTAATAAAAACAGTTATTGATAACCTGTCGGCTGCACATCAGTGGAATCACCATTATTCTGCCTTGTTGTTTGTTTAAGTGCTGTAGTTTTTGTTGCATTGCTTGGTTGCTTTCTAGAGGACAAAGTGAGGCCGTAAGACTGATGCAGTGCAGTTGTGTTATTCTATTGGCTCATCGACCAAGGAATAGCTTAAGATCTTGATGAAGCTGATGAAGGTCTGAGAAAAACAATACTCAGTTTCAGGAAATCACCATCATGATATAAAAGAAAAGCTTTCGAAACACCAAAATCCACTTCATAACACAACAATAATGCTTAAGACGACCTTTCCCGTTCGCTGAGGATAAATGGCTGACAGGCAATTATGAAAATCAGTGTCAGCGTGAATGACATGAAGGATAAGATGGCTTTCATCACATGCCTCACCTTTATTGGCAACATGTGAGGTGGGTGATGAAAGCGCTACGGCAGTGACAACTGATGAGACCTTGTGCTGATAAATGATAAGACCTTATGCTGATGCAGCAGGGATGTGCTTATATCATTCCATGCAGACCTCAAGATATCAAACACAGATGAAGATTACTCCATAACACAGCTTGCTGTTGACAGCAGGGCTGGATTTAAGACTGTGAGACCTGTCAGCCTCCAAGTTGCAAACTAAAACATTTCCTAGCTTTTAGAAAGATTTAAGAAAGAGAGGAATACAAACTGTTTTTTTGTTTTTCGTAATGTTGAGCAAAACACAACTATATTTATATCTACATGTTGTGTATGTGTGTGTGTGTATTAAAAACCCCTTAAAGTAACTATACTTACATGTACATGGGCTGTAGTTGAAGGTGGGAGGTCTTCTGAGGCCCCTGGTAACCATATGAGTCAAATCCTCCTATAAAATCAACTGCAGAAAAAAAAAAAAAAAAATACAAATCACCAATTAGACGAAGAGTATACCCAATAGGGAACCTTCCCACCACAGATGATTCATTTCATTAACTTCTCGCCACCCTAGATTCCTCAACAGCACATTTTGCTCAAGAAACACTGTGACTGTCAATGTTTTTACTGCTAATCAGAGTTGTAGGAATAAAACTGTTTCGATTGAAGTTTTGCTCTAAACTGTATAAAAATCCTGCAATGCAAATGTAGATCTATTTATAGGGAGAGGACTGAGACGTATGCAGCAATATATATTTATGCCTTGAGAATACTCTTAACGCCTAAATTATCTAGGATAGCTGCACAGATTCACAGAGTGAGGCGCTGCCAGCAGGTGGTTGCTTTCCTCAGACTGAGGCAGAGTGCATGGACTTTTCACGAGGGGGAGCCATGATATTTTTTTTTTACTTTGATGTTGGAGAGCTCATAAAAGGGTCTTCCTTGCCTTGATCAGCAGCATACTTCCTTATTTATTCAGAGAGCTTTCCAAATATTAAGCACAATGTGGAATCTGGCTGTTGCTGCAGAGATGAAAGAAGCTCAAAGTTTACCTTCAGTCTGCAATAAGGAGGGATATACAGAAAGTCCAACTATCATGCTCGAGCCAATAAGGTCAGTTGCGTTTGATTTCCAGCGAATATACAGACTACTGCAGCTGACCTGGATGTCAAAAAGCTGTAAAGCTTTGATTGTTGCCATGGTAATTGAAATCCAAATCTTTATTCAATGTATGAAAGCGGCTTTTTTGGCTGTTTGTTTTTGAATTAACGATTCTTATATATCTTATGTACATTACCACAAAAATCACATATAGTTCAAGGACGAAATAGTAATCAAACATTACTCAGAACAATCAGCATTAATTGCCATTGGTCGCTCTCAAACAAGGACATTTTATAGTAATCAACTTTGTGCATTATAGTTCTTGTCTAACAGATCCTGTATCAAGTATCACATGACCATGTGACAGGCCAACATATCACAACATTCCCATGATGTAAAAAGCCAAGAACCTGAAATAAATTTGAACTTTGTAAGGATGACAAAAAAAAAAAGTAGAAAGCCAAAATAAACAGGCCCATCACATCAGTTGATGACAACTTTGGCAGATCAGCTGAAAACTCTAGTGACCACTTTAGCCATAAGGAAGAAGGTTTGGATACCCTTTCCTGTTCCAATGAAAAGGAAAGGATGTCCAAATCTTTTGACTGGTAACATATTTCTGCATATCTGTAAAGGTGCCTGTCCTCACCTTCCTCTCTTCTTTTAATTCTGTCTGATTTTTTGAAACGCAATTATTACAAGTCACCACATCTTTCTCACACCTTTCCCTTAATCCCCTCAATGTATGCATGTGAAATTTTGATTATACCACGCAATGGGGCAACAGATGATCTTCTTTGTCTATCAGCAGTTTCCCAGGATTGCAGCAATATGGTGATGTTTTATGATCATTCAGGTCATTACTGTCGTTCCCTCAGACAATGCAGAGCCATCGCCTGCGCCTCATGCGCCATTTCTTTGTGTGGATCCTTTTGTGGAAGAATAGCCTGGTGTGAACGCTAAGGTTTTCCTGCTGATTCATGCTGCAGTCAAATAGTCTCAGCAGAGCTTGTGCCGTGCAAGACCTTTTGAACACAAGAGGAAATGGAGCCCCTAACCTTGTCAGTGTGCTGCCTATCAGGTGGTAGTACACACATGAACATGAAGTCTCTTGTAAGGACAGATTTTCTAAATTTTTACAATCAAACTGATTTACTTTATCGTGACATTCCGTTATTTTATTTCTTTTTTTTTTTTTTTTTAGAAATGTTTGGAATTGGCTTAAGATCCATATCTTACACAAAGGCGGATTATACAACTGCTTCAGTAATCTTAATGTGTGTGTGTGTGTGTGTGTTACTCCTGTGCGTTTCATAAGAATCTGTCACACACACATTTGAGTAGCTGTGAGACAACTAAGACCGACTATAATGATTAATCTCCTCTCTCACTCACACACACACACACACACACACACACAGAATAATTATCAGAGTAATTAGCTTTCTCAGCAACTCAAAATCTTCATTGGTCCTCTGTGAGTATTAGTGTCTTCACCCAAGGCGCTTTTCCCTACTAAGCTCCCTGATTATAGTTTAGTCTTCCAGAATGCATTATTGTGCAGCTACATTCAGGACTTAAGGCTCAGCAACATGATTATTACAATGGATACCAGAATTATTGTGGAGAAAATGATCTTTTCCTTATGTGAAAACGTAGTATTTGACATGGCGTTGCCATCCATGCATATTCATTAGGCCTTATTAGTGGCCTGAAACCTCAATTTGAGTCCTGATTCCTTCTGATAACATTTATCCCATGAGAGGCAATTTGAAGAAAGACTCATGTAGCTTATTATCGCTCATCTGTGTAGTGTGAATGTCAGCCACTTGTCTGTGTGGGTTCCTGTTTCTTCCCACTGTCCAAAGACTCACAATTTAGTCAGAGGGCATCTCTGTGTTACACATACGTGTTGATGAAAATGTGAATGTGTCGGTCAGTGTGTCCTTCTTGTAAGATATTGTAAGCACAAAACCATCTCTAAGAAGCATTTTAAAAAATGATGAACAGATGGTCAGCATATATTGTACAGAGCTGAAAATTTTCCTGAATTCGTTAAAGCCACTGATAACTTTTTCTAAAACCTTAAATATTCATGACTAATTAAGAAAACAATGTAGCAGAAGAGAAAAGTTCTCAGCATTGTTTGTGACGTCTGACGGTGCCAACAAACACAACTGCCCCAAAACTGCCACTGCGTCTGACTCAATTGTTGCTGCACTGATTGGTGCATGGAAATACTGTACATTGAGTCATAATCGTCCAAAAACTTCAATTTATATTAGTGAAAAAGAAACTTGGGAAAAAGCGGTGAAGTAGTTTCCTGCCATCACAAAAAAATTCACAAAACTAAAATTATTTGTTACCAAATCATATCACAAAATAAACCCAGAAACTTAATTATTCTCCATAAAATGGGACTCTGAACTGCTCTTCAACGTTAAGCAACAGATGATTCAATATTTAACGGTGACCTCAATGAACACAGGGTGTTTATCACTGCAGAAACACTGGCAGGCATTGAGGCAAGGCTCACCTAGAGTTATACGTTTTCTGCTGTTTTGGAAAAAAAAAAAAAAAAAAAAAAACACAAGACAAAACATAAAAATAAAATAATAATAAACATCCTCCGCCAATCTCAATCTTCAGCTTGCTTAAGGCAAGAAGGCAAGCAGGCCAACCTGTCTGCACTCAGGTCTTCAAACTCCACTGTTCCAGCCTGCATTTATTGCCTATCAATATTTATGTTGTAGCAAACGGCTTCCTCAGTCCAGTGTTGAATAAGACATGCTTGGGTACTGATCCTTCAGCAAAACAGCTGCATCTGCTTTAATAGAATAATAAAAATGATTGGCTCAGGTAAATGGGCTAATTCAGCTTAATGCTCACAGAAAGATGTTGCACTTAAAATACAACAATCATTGAATTAACATGCTGATTGGCTTTATTTTTCTTGCTCTTACCACCGTCACACCAGCTATTTTATCTGTCAAAATGATGTCACTTTAGCCTTGTACTGTACAAATTGCGCACTTCCCAATCAACATAGTTGTGCTGATGAACTGCTGTAAATTTAAAAGGCTGAATAGAGAAGAAGATGTTTTAATGAACGGGTTCATGCTTTTTCTTGCTCCCTGAGTATCTAGTCTTCGTCTTGACTCGTGACTGTTTGGTGATGGTGCCTGAAAGCGGTAAGTTTGTGGGGAGTCGTAAGAAACACTTTCATCAGCTTGTATCTACATATATCTTTTCTTCGTCAACTCTCTCAGTCTCTCGTTGCTGTGACACCTCAGCATTGATAACTGCCCAATCGTCAGCGAAGCCACCTGCCTTGGATGGCGTAACACATGCCTGTTGCCTTAGTGAGAGGCAGGAATGGGGGATGGAGATAAACAGAAGCATCAGTTTACTTGATTTCTGGACTCAGAAGTACCAGCTGCATGAACTTCAAGCACCAAGACCTACTTATACAAATATATTTCATGTCCCAGACTCACTCACATCCCTTCACTAAGTAGTGACTTTCCAGTTATAAATGGAGCACCTCTGCCAAACTTTGGCTTTCTTCTCATATTGAAAAGGACAGGTGTGCAGGGTGCTGCAGTAAGTGTGCTACAGACATCAGCAGTTTGGAGGGTGGTGAGTTGTTTTAACCTTTTTGAAACTTGGAACACAAGCACAAAAGTACAAAAGTGCAAGATGAAGACAGCATTTTTAGATGTTTCCAACACAATCTGCAACTAACTAATGAAGGCCAAGGAAGAAATTGCTGTAGCTGCTCTAAGTACCTATGTCGAGGGTGAAAGTTATCCAGGTCAACTAAATATATGAGAAATTTTTATCAAAAACTTTACAATGAGACCTTTGTTGTGTACAAGGACTAACTACATTTGCAGGAAAATACTTGTGAATATATGTAAACTTTTTGTATATTACTTGATGTGAGTATATATGTATGGCTGGGTACTTACAGCTATCCTCCTCTTCAGAAATGAGTTTGACCACATAGCAGGCGTAGATAAACCCCACCAACTACAAATAAAGAGAAAATAAAACATGAGTTAAGTGCAGACAGATAAGCAGGCAGGCAACAGAGGTATGGTGTAAGTTGAGCAGAGCACCGCTGTGGTATTTTGCTTCAAAATAGAGCACTTGAATCAGTGGCGCCACACACACACACACACACACACACACTTGTTTCACCAGCTTTGGGTGGAGAGCTAATCAACATAATGTGTACCCTTCACCTTAACCATCACCTCAACCAGTGCCTAAGCCTAACTCCACAGTCCAATTCCACCGGGACCTCAGTTTGTGTTCCCACAGTAACCGTCCCCATGAGTTGGTGACGATAAAAGCAAACACGCAATGAATATCTGGCAGAAATACAAAAATAAAGCACTGTCACAACCTGCGCCTGTTCTCACAGAAGTGAGACAGCGATCATTGAATTTCCATCCCCTCCAATGATTCTGGTTATTCAGTGTCATAGCAGATAGTTCAGTATTTGTCACTTCCGACAAAATGAAAACCTTACACCGCCATCCGCGCTTGAATGGGTGTTGTTGTTAGATGTACCTCAGTTTGTTCTACTTCATCTGTTTGAGGCCGTTCATAAACCTGAAAACATCAAGGGGTTACACAATTATGTTCTTTTCGTGACTGATACAAAACAGGTGTGCGCGCACGTGTGTGTTTTTAAACAGGGATGCAGCAGTCCACATTAACAGAGCATCTTTAATCTGAACTCTCATTGGTCGTCTGTTTCCTAGGCAACCTCTAGGAGGTAGCTCATAGGAGCAAGGATGCAAGAAGTTGCCACACATTAGAGCATAGATGGGCCAACTTAGGGTCAGCATTTCAGTGACCTTACTACCCTGCAAACAAGGAGGAGAGAGAGAAAGAGAAAAGAATTGTGTGACGAGACGAACACACAGACAACAAAAGGTGTAGGTTGAGCTACAATATGTGTTTTTGTGAGGCATTACAATAACATATTAACCCGAATAAGGTAGCCTTATTGTTCAAATAAGGCTTCAAGTCCAAGAAAAATGACATTGACCTTCTTAGTATTCCACTGACTGCATAGACACACACAAACACACACACTCAGACGCACACATGCAGTGATGCACAGGCACGTAAACACACGGCAAGGTGCAAATGTGGGCAACTACATTTGCAATTCAGCGTATATCTCAAGGTCTTGACCTCATTTAGTCTAAATAATGTTTAGCTCCCTAAGCTCCTCTCCTTCATCCGTTTCTCATGCTCTCTCCACACACTCACTATTTCCTTCTCCCCCTTCCTCTCCTTCGCCTTACATCAGTATTTCCTTCCTTGACCCATTCCTTATTTCTCTCCCTTTCTCTCCTCTCCTGCCTTTGACAAGTAAATGAGTCATACATTTACAGTGTTTTGCTCAGTGGGGGAGAAATTTACTTTAAGCTGAGCCAAATGCTGGAAGTAGACAATGCTGCCAGCATCAGCACAGGGATGAACAGTGATGAGAAAATCAATTTGGATAACATGAGGCTGCATGTGGCAGGGTGCCTTGAAAAATCACCACTGCTCAAACACTTGCTGGCTAGAAAATCTGAGTTGCCACTACCACTGACACGAGTTAAGCAGAATACCTTTATGTTAAATTAAGATTGCCTTGGTCAAACCACTGACTGCCTCCCCCGTCTGCTGCCAAAGATTTATTATGACTATTCATTTTAAAGAGGACCTTAAATGCCACAAAGTTAAAATGTTGTTTAAAAGACTTTCAAGAGCTTGGGGATGTTGAGTAAAAGCTGATCTGGAGTCTGTTCCGTCGTCTGAAGGCTCATTGCCTCTGAAAATGACTTGGGTGCAGTTTTGTTTGCACCGCTGCACAGTGAAGAGAGCAGTGCCCACTCAGCAATGGAGAACATTTGATCAGTTTTGACAGACTGTGTTTCTCTGCACATCAATATCCTGTTAATATTCTGGATACTCAAGGATTCTGTTTTGGTGTTGCTGCGTGTAAACATAATATCCTGTTTACAATAACCCTGATTATATCTTCTCCCGGTAACCAGGATGCACCAACATAATCTATGACGGGTTTGCTCCTTATCGCATTTATTACTGGAGTTCGGGGGTCTGTGTTGGGTTTGCATATGTGGTTGAATTTGGACTGTCCAGCTCAGCAAACTTCGAATTCAAGATTTTCGAGTTTTGCAGGATTTTAAAAAAGTTACCAAAAACACATTTTATACCTAGTCGTAGAGAACACACTCTCCAAGAACAGTTGCAGCTCTGACTAATAAGTTAGATCAAAATAAATTCCCACCAACAGTCCACATCTCTTAGCCCACAATGGTGTATTGAGACAACATTGACGTTCTCCTTGAGGGTAACTTCATTTCTTCTTTAGTATATTTTACTCCCAGTGAGTCATACAATATGGTCACAGCGTCCAGATTGTTATGTTGCTGCAAAGCAAAGCGGGAAAACAAGTTTGAATCACTGATTCCGAACTCATGTGCCCTCCTGCTTTCAGAGTTAAGATGTCAGCTTCAGTTGTACACTCCCAGTCAAAAGTTTGGACACATTTGAATGAGAACGTGTATGTTATCTGACGTCACCTTCTTTTAGCCTTTAACTGTTTCAGATGTTGCCCTTATGTGTTATATCAGTGCCTGAACACCTACATTTCGCTTCTATTTGTATATGTTTTGATGTGCTAATGAACTATTAACAGAGAGGTAAAGGTGTCATATTTCTTCCCTGGTTTGCAGCTTCTGTCTGAATTTAGATGCAGCAAATTAAAGTGAGCTGCTTACCAGTTTTCCAACAGAGACACTCCAAATTTTTCATTCTGTCTGTAGAAAAATGAAGGAAGTTGGGTGAGATGAGTGAAAATGAAAACAGCATCACTTCAGAATGGACAGGATCCATGACCTGATAGGCCTAGCAAGCAATAACTTGAACGAATTCACTACTTCACCTCACGGAAGCTTGTACCTCATTTGAACGCAGGAACCATTTCCATGGCATTTTATGTACACGTCGCATGCTATTCCAGGAGGCAGGAAGACAGTCTTTCTTCTATTTCTCAAACGTACTGTGCAGCAGGGGCTTGTTGCCATGGTAAACACAGCAAATGTAGATAGTTATGCAACAGTAAGTCAGCAAAACAAAGTGGCATTATCTTAAAGGAAAGGGAGAGCAATGGTGTGGGTAATAAACTGTCAAATGTACATGTTCCTGCCTCTCCACAATTGTTGACTTTGACATCTTTTACCTTCGGAGCTTGAACAGGCTGTTCCGAATAAGTGTTTTTAATGATGATGACTCAAAAGAGCACTGCATACGCACCCTCTAGTAGCCCACATTTGGCCAATTTCTACTCACGCCTAGTGCCATGGTTTGGATTTTTATCCTTAAGTTTATCTCCAGTTTCTTGGGAAGTGTAATTGTGGCATCAATTCAGTCCTATTATCAGATCTGTCTCTCTAAGTCTGATAATGAAGTGAATTAGTATGAAATGAAAGTGAAACCGGGTCTTCCAGTAGTATGAGCTATTACATCATAGTGCTGTCCTGGGTTTGAACTTGCCTGATAAGGTCTCAAAAGACATTCGAGTTGGCGTCGATGCATTGGTGTGATTGTTAGTGTCAACGGCTGCCTATGTTTATTTGTCTGTTGTGTGGTACACTGCTGGCCCGTCCAGGGTGTACCCTGCCTCTTGCCAAATGGTCAGCAGGAACTTGAAACTCCCTGATCAGGGCACTGTCTGGGGAATACCATCTGCTATTTTGTGCTGAGGATAATTCTTTTCGCCTCTGGGTCATAACGACTGAGCTCCCCAAACAGTGCTTGGCGATGAGTAAGATGGACTGGAAGAAAAGCAAGGTTAGTCAATGTTAGTCACGCGAGTCATGTTAATGTGTTCAGCAGGTTTCAATTTAACCACCGGCACTAAACACACAGTACATCTGAGACTGACGGTAATGTGAAGTTTTGTAGGTATTTGGTAATAAACCAAAGAGCAATGTGGTGGGCTGACAACCATCACCAACATGGTTAGAAAAAACTATGCAAAAAAAAATCTAAATTATTCAAGGTTAAATGGTCACTTTGTATTTGATTTGAGTTTATTGGAAATAATTGAATTTATCAATCAATGCAATAAATACAGTAAGATTTTGATTTATTTATTTACTTACTTATTTTCAGAATAGAAGAAGAATTCAGCCTTAAGTGTCAAGATATTTACATTTCCCAGTTTGGGATCAATAAAGTGTCTATCTATTTTAGTACTAGCATTCATGTATACATTTTTGATTTATTAGTAGATTTCACTGTCATCTGGCAGACACAAAATTTGCCCTCAAACGTTACAAGTAACACTGTAGCTGAAAAGATCAAGAGTCCCATTAATGTGTGGGACCATCATTACTCAAGTGGAAATAAAATATCATTAAACTAGTAAACATAACTGAATCATCATTCTTTCCTACAATAATCTAGTCCTAAATGTTCCCTTAGCAGAGGTTTTGAGAACACCTGCAAGTTTTGAAAGGAGCTCAGGGAGAAATTAGTTGAATGTCAAACAGCTGGTGTTCGATAAGGAAGGCAAAACCTGCACCGTGTTCTGCATAGCACGAGACCAAAAATCCAGGGAAGCATCAGGGGAGGAAACCTTTTAGAAGAGCAAGGACAGATGCCAGGGGAAGACAGCTATAGGTCACTTACTCAGCGATGCAGATTATCCTCCAGCAAGGAGGAAGGTGAGATTTCATTTAGCCAAAACAATCAAAGGTGAGAGTGCTGACGCCGCTAAATCATACCCCTCAAGGTCTGTAAAACTTGTACATCTGAATCAGCTCACAGGCTGATATATGACCAACATTTCAGGAGATGATGGCAATATTGAGTTCCATGATGAATCCTGTCCTTCGGCTCCACAACCTTCCTTGTTGATGAAGCCTCGTTGTCGTCTATGTGTTTGATAATCTTGCTTTGTACTGAATGCATTACTCTGTGATGAAAACGTATTCATCTCAAATGAATGAATTCATGACTGCTGCCCCATCACCCTGCAAATAAACTGTGCTGTGATGAAGGGGTCTCATCTGTTGGATTAAATCAGTTTATGTGCTAATAATGGCTGCTTATACTCAAACCAATGTTTTGCACCAGTGTCTTCCCCAACCGCTCTCTGTAAATCATTTGTGATGAAAATATTGTTCTCGCAGATCAGAGCTGCAATGAGAAATTGTTGTAATACCACAATCGATAATTATGTCTAATCACCTAGATTTGTTTTTGTCATTTGACACTAGTTTAAAATGGTGCACATGTTAGAGCAACAACAAAAACAAATCATGAAGTTTGAGTAAACTACACGATCAACCTTGTACTCTAACAAAGGACGCTTTATCTAACAGCTCTTGTATGGAGCAATTTTGCAGCTGCCACCTACCTTTCTCTTCTGGAAGCTCTTATTTAATTGATTTAAGAATTTCAGTATTACCTGTCTTAGTCGGAAAAAACAAAGGCAAACACAAAAAGGAGAGCTTTTACTTATTCTGCAAATATTCGGATTAGTGCTGCAGAGCACAGCAGTTGCTTTGGTTGACTGACATTCAATTCTAACACCATTGTTCTTTGTCTTCCCTTCCTCTTCACTGATCTTTGAACAACTGCATCTATGAAAACCAATTTGATTCCAGTGTCGCTTCCGTGAATATATTCTGACCCTGACTGGACATCATTGTCTGATGTCAATAACAACAATGTCACATTCATTCAGTCAGTAAAAAATGAAAACAAAAACAACACTTCATGTACTAAACTCTCAATTTCCTGCTTTCCAAATGATGAAAAAGAAACACTAAAAACAGTTTCACTCACTTTTCCATAGAATTCTTTTCATATAAATATATAATACAATACAATATACACACACACACACACACACACACACACACACACACATATATATATATATATATATATATAATGTGTGAACCCAGAGTATGTTTCCTTTTGTTTTGGCCATGGCTGCTATCTTTCTCATCATTGTTACAAAATAGACCTTAGGTTGTCTGTCTTCTATATGAGAACTGGACCTGATAGTTCACATGAGTAATAGTGAGCAGTCAGGATTTCACTTTGTTTTTTTAATGACCTTCCAATGTTGATACTGTCAGCTCGTTCCGTGCTATTTTTACAGAACAACTGCAACAATTTAGATTTTTACATCAGAAATATGTCAAGGACATGAGCCAATTTGGAGCATAGCATACTTGACAATGGCTGTTGATAGTGTTGGGTATTTAGTTTGAAGTGAAGGTAAGTAGTACACATTCGTAGCAGACAGCGGCAGACATTCGTGCTATACTTTTCATCAAGTGAGCTTGATGAAAGGTATAGCATGCAAACAAGCAGGCAGAGCTAATGAAAATATTCTTCATGGGAACAAATAACACATCATAGTCAAGGTCATTTGACTGCGCAGTGGAAGGCTGAGTGCTGAAAACAACAGTTGGTGAATTTGCTTATTAGTTCCTCCACTCTGGCTGAAGATATGTTGATCACTTAAATTACTTGCTGGCATGCACTCTAGACCACTGAGCCAGCAGGAAGCCTCATCTCTGACGTTTTCTTTACTGAAATCATTTAATCACTGCTATCTGTGCTATGAGGCAGGTAGAATAAAACTACATAAAAAAAACTTGGAATCACAGATCTTTTGAACGCTTTCCGCTATTTTGCTAGAGTTTGGCAGTGATGACACCGTCTATACTTCACAAAAGGCGGTCTGGGGTATCCCTGGAGAAGATTAATGCTCAGTTTCAGCTCAGACATTAATACTGTGCACCAAATTGTAAAGAGGTCAGAGTCTGTTAATTCTTAAAAATACCAAGTCATTTGTTCAAACAGTCAGACAGCAAACCAGTCATTTCCCATCTGTTAATCAGTTAACAATTCAACATGTAAACAATAGGCAGTGATGAATGCCTGAAGGAGCTAGATGCGAAAGGCCATTTTCTGCTCGGATAAATGCTCTTCTCTCATGCTGAATAAAAAAGGAATAAATAACTTGGTGAGATTTGGTGTGGAACTTATTCAACATACCAGCTTGTGACTCAGTAAGCCAGAAACAAAATCTGATGGTCAGTGAGCCATTATTCAGTCTGTCATGCGCTGAACTGACAGCCCAGCCAAACAAAAACATTCCCTACCAAAGAGCTTAACAAGAGCGCACGCCTCTGTGGCTGTTCTGACTTTCACACTATTCCGACACATCTTCATTAAAGTTTTCCTTTTTAATCTTGTCCAACACAGAGTGCCTTGATTTGTGGTAAACATCCATCCCACTGGTCAATTGTTCTACTTCTTCTTCAGTCGTACTGTTAACCATCCAGCACATCAGTAAATTATGCACACAACCTTCCCTTTAGTGCCCAGCACGACCATACCCTCGCCTCTCACTTAGTCGGCCAGTCGTTGTGTAACGTCTGTTATTAAGCACCCTGACAGTGTTTCCACCAATTACAGTAAACCAGACAGCCAGTCAGCCAGTAGACCGGTTAGACTGTTGAGTGTGTGCTCATGAAGCATGACAGTTTTCCACACACCAATTACAGCCAGACTGTGGTACAACTGCGTGGTGGCTTGGCACTCAGCCACACTATAAGTACCACTATCGACTGACAGAGACGCAGAGATTGCATGTGGAGAGCGGACCAGAGAGACAGTCATACTAAGTGAGTGAGGAAGATGCTGAATGGAAAATAAAAGAGTGAAGCTCCCAGTCTCTGTCCCTCTCTGTAATAGTGTAATGATGCATGCAGTCTCATTCAAGAGTCAGTTTGTGTATGTGTCTATAATCATATGTATGCGTAGAATTGGGAAAAAAAAAAAAAAAGCCAACAATGGTACAGAGGAGTCTCAGATAAGAGGTGACAGGCCTCCCCCATTCTTGCTCTTGATTTCTCTGTCTGCCGTCTCCTCTGATTCTACTAATTATCACAGTTTGACAGAGCAGAAGAGGAAGAAATACAGAGGGCAAGGATGTGTTAGAGACAGCAAGAAGAAATCAGAAAGAATAATATTGTTTTTGCACCAATGAAATAAGAATGAGACAAAAAATCCTTCGATATGGAGGGAAAGTCTCCAAAACAGCAACCCAGCCCGTTCTTTGTTCATGGGGGTATGTAGTTATTGACTTAACGGGGCCTAGATGTTTTATTTTCCTCTAAAAAAAAAAGGATACCAGAAAGCTGTGGAAGCATTCAGTGACCAAATGCAAACGATAAAGAAGTTGGATTTATTGCAGCACACATTAAACCCAGTGTGCTACTGAGTTTATGTAACTTACATCAGGTTTCATCAACTGTAACACTAACCAGTGGGCTGATGCTCAGAGGGGAAACATTTAAGATCAGCCTGTTGCTCTACATCTCCAACTACCATTGGACTGAGTCATTATTGTTTTCCACCTGCCTTTATTCTTTAAGCGAATTAGAATAAAAACCATGACTCCAGGTTAACTTTAACTGTATCTTATCAGAACAATATACAACTTTCCAAACACATAATTTCTATCTCACACACTCCTTCATTAGTTAGAAGGATAATTAAAGCCATCAACGTAGATGTGACTATTATATTTAGGTGCTTGGGTGTGAAATTGCAGTGCGTGCTGGTACTTATTTAGCTGAAGTACTTACAGCCAGGAGTATCTGCAGCGAGGAGTGAGCCACCTCTATGAACTGAAAATCCATCAGACAGCCAGATATAGATATATATCGGTGGTCTTCGGGTGCCCAGGAAGGGGGAGGGGTGATTGGTGTCACCCTGCACCCTGGGCCATTCTCCATCCACCAGGAGCGATGCATGGATAGGTTGAAAGTCAGCACAAGGTCAGAGTCCTGGCAAGGCAGAGGGGGACAGACAAGAGAGACAGAAAGTGAGCTGAATTACATCATCTAGCAGAAGGCAGACACAGGCTGGGTGTCAGGGCAGACTGGAACCAAGTTTAAATTACAACCACTCTGTCATAGCAGGCAGACGATAGATAGATAGACAGATAGACAGAGAGGTAGACAGACAGACAGATAGATAGACAGACGATAGATAGATAGACAGACGATAGATAGATAGACAGACAGATAGATAGATAGACAGACAGATAGACAGACAGACAGATAGATAGATAGACAGACAGGTAGATAGACAGACGATAGATAGATAGATAGACAGACGGATAGATAGATAGATAGACAGACGATAGCTAGATAGACAGACAGACAGATAGATAGATAGATAGATAGATAGATAGATAGATCGATAGACAGAGAGGTAGACAGACAGACAGATAGATAGATAGACAGACGACAGACAGATATATAGACAGACAGACAGACAGATAGATTGATAGATAGACAGACAGACAGATAGATTGATAGATAGATAGACAGACGATAGATAGATAGATAGACAGACGATAGATAGACAGACAGACAGACAGATAGACAGATAGATAGACAGATAGACAGATAGACAGATAGATAGATAGATAGAAGGGAGGAGAGAGGCTTTGCTCGAGCTAAAAATAGAGCTCAGCTGGATAATTGTGATGATCTGGGCTCGCTCAGAATAGCCGTGTATCATACACATGCAGGGTTAGGATGAGGACAATGTGTGAGGGAGAAAGATGAATGATGGAGGGAGGCCAGAGAGAGAAAAACAAGAAGCTGGGTTTTGATTTAGTGCTTCCTTATGCAAAAAAGTAGCATAAGAGTTGTGGGGTCATGGAAGGGTTAGTAATGAAAGCGATGCTGTTACTTTATGATATTTTAGGCAACATATTTACAATTTGGTCTGAGAACAGTCCTGCAAACCTGAGACATTAAAGCTAAGAGGCAACATTACTGAGAGGTTTATAATACACTAGCAGCAAGTCAGGTAATTTACCACTTTGAAGATTGAGCTTTTTATATCTGAAGAAATACTAGAAGAATTGTTAAGGTAACAAATACTAAATGTATTGTTGATATGTGGTGTAAATACAATGACATTTTGTAAAGTAAATCACTATTCCCAGACAGTGAATTTTTACTTTAATACTTTATTATAATGCTGGCATTGTGTTCAACTCTTCTCCATTAGCTACATAAAGGATTGGCATTAAATATAGCTCAGAAATTCAGGTTCAAAATGATCTGTAATAGTTCTAGTGATCTGCGGACTTGTACTTGGCTCCACATTAAGTACAGACTCTCTCTTTCAGATTCTCTCTTTAATTGCTATGTTTGTCCCCCAGCATGAACAGCCCAATTGCTGAGAGAAATAAAGTAACGCTACTGCTAAAGAATAACACAACTGACATCTAATGAATGAATAAACATTTTCAGTTCCCCACTGATTCAGTTCTACTTCACAGCAGCAGCAAAAAAAGACCACACATCGCAGCAATGGCCCCTGCAGTTACAGTGAGTATCTGCTTTGGTTCCTCTTCAATTCTTCTAAGAGCCTGAGAGTTGCACAATAAATAAGTTATGATAGACATCTCGGTTTGAATAATGCACATATTAACGGCTCCACTTAGTAAGGAGCGACATAGATCATTCATCAGACCATGCAAATGGCCCCAACACACACACATCCACACACCTCCAAATTGGCAAACACACACGCTGGCTCTTTTGCTGCATTGTCATTAGTCAAATGAAATGCTCCTTTAGAGAAGGCTAAAAGCAACTAAATAACAGCTCACTCACTAATTTAACTTTTTTTTTCTCTTTTTGCCAAAAAACTGACTGGAATATGAATTGTGTGATTTACTTGTGTCTGTCCGGCACTGTCCCATTAGTTTTCATTCTTTGAAAGGTGTGTATCCCTGTGGTTACCTTACCGAAATAGTGCTCAACAACAAGAATATCAGCTTTACCCACTACAGCTTATTAAAATGGACAGGACAGTATTCATGTAAAGACAGGGAAACAATATTGTCTTTTTCCACACTGTATATACCCCTTTATCTTGAATGTGACCTGTACCATCCTCACCCACATTCAAACTAAACTGTCACCTCTCTCCACACTCTTAATTAATTTTTTTCCCCTTTCCTCCTTCTCTATTCATTTATATAGTCCTCTCACTTACCTCTCTCCCTGCTTCCCATTTTCTCTCCTCTTTCTTTTCTTTGGCCCCTCTCTATTTCACTGTAATGAGTAAATGCCTCATTAGCACAGAGCTCTGATTAATGCCATTTCCTCTTGTTGTGCTCCTCTTTTTAATGAGTAAAATCTCTTGAAAATTTTCTGTTGCTCACTGTCTGCCACTGTGCTCACTCCATCTGTCTCTTACAAATCTTTCACCATCTCTTCTTCTCTCTTTTGTATACACCTATTCACCACTCTTCTTTATTTCATTTTATTTATTAATTTTTGTGTTTCACTGCTCTAACCCTTTCTTTTTCACTCTTGGGGGAGAGAGAGAGAAATTGGGTTGGGGGTGGCATGATAATTATTTCAGTACAGTCTGTATCAGTACTTTACTAATGAGCCTCTTGAAAACACACACACACACACGCACACAAACACAAAAGTAATTATCAGCGAAAAGCTGAATTTGGAAAAATTGCATCCAAAACCAAGCAGGATAAAATGCGACTAATTCTGCAACTAACATTCTCCCGTTTTATGAAGGCTGTAAAAAAGGGGCATAACATGAGGAAGAACGTGCCTGAATTCAGGAGTTGGCCGTGCTGACCACTTGCAGATTATGCAAAACAGGCATCAGCTGCATAACTCATAAATGTAAACATGGTTTGGATGGAAACAGCACAAAAACAAACAATAAAATTAATGCAAATTTGCCAAAAAAAGAAAATGGAACAGAAAGTAGAAAAAATCAGTTGCGGTTGGCTAGTAAGATTCAATCTGATTCAATTCAATTCATTCATCTTCTACCGCTTATCCATTTCTGGATTACAGGGAGCGGATCCCAGTTCGTACTGGGCAAGGGTGAGATACACGCTGTCAGTCCATCACAGGGCCAACACACAGAGAGACAAAGACCAACAACCACTCACTCAGACCTACAGACAATTACAGTCACTAATTAACCCAAACATGAAGTTTTTGGACGGTGGGAGGAAACCAGAATACCCGGAGGAATCCCACATAGGCACAGGGAGAACATGCAAACTCCACACAGAAAGGCCCCAGGCTGGGAACTGAACACACAAACACATTGTGGGGTAGCAGTGCTAACCACTATGTCGCCGTGCATATTTTTAAAAAATTAAATGAAATAGGAAGCTTGATGTCACTCTAATATCTGTAGTGTTAATATGAAGCTTGAGCCAGAATCTGTTAGCACGCTTAATGTAAAAATGTTAGCCTGGCTCTGTCCAAAGCTATCATAATTCATCTGTGCATGTCACAGCTAAAGTGGCTGTTTTCCAGCCTGAATGCAAATCTAAGGTAGCTGTCTCCTCTGAGTGCCTTTGTGTCTGCGCTGAAGCAACATCAACGTGAATGCCATAACATCTTTGCACTTACATTTTTCAACATCAACACAAAAACATCATATTTAACAAAAAGAGACTTAGAGCAGCAGGGGAGACCTTTGTGTTTTTGTTTTCCATTGCACTGTGTATAAAGATCCTGTGCCAGTGCATGATTCTGAGGTTACAGGGTCAGTAAAATACATTGAAACTAGACTAAAAAAAACCCAAAACACTTCATCCAGCTGCAGTATGCCACCACAAAAGCCTCCCCCTACACTGATGGAGCAAATGTGATATATTTTTATTCAAAATTAAGCTTTTTTTTTTCTGAAGAAAGTATGGTACAAGTGTTTGGAGATAAGGTTTTTATATGAACAAATAATCCAAATATCCTGCACAAAGGATTTAGAGGCAAAATACTCATCTGTGAAATACAGAAAAAATTAATTGCGAGTCCACTGATGAATTTATTTATTGAACATTGTTGTATTAATCCGCTCAGATGAAGCCATAGCTCCAGGATTATTTTGATATTGATCGTCCATGGGATATCACTCTGTGGGGAGAAATAGCCTGTTTGGTGTTGGACCTCAAATGGAAAAATATTGGCTTGACTTGTATTAATATTTCTGTGTGCATGTTAGCACCATTTCTGAAGTCTTAACATATTTTTATTGTGTCTCTCTGCTCTCTTGTTATCCCCCTAACTGCCCCTCACTCACATGCACACACACAGGGTGCTAGTTGAGGATCATGCACTCGTGCTCTCAGGTCTTTGTCTCTGACTGCAGGCTGGTGCTGCTTCAGTGAGCCACATATGTTATTCCTCTGCATTTCTCTACATCCCTCCTTTTGATTCTGCCTCCGCCCTTCTCTCTCCATCTTTCACTCACTGCCTTGATTTTTCCTCAAACCCCCACCTCTCTATTCCTTTGTCTCCCAATTCCAAGAGATGAAGGAATGGAGAGGGAAAAGACCACTTTGAGACCACTTCTTCTAATGGTCTGATAGTCTGCAAGGGTAGTTTAACATTCATTCATTTTCAAACACTTTATCCATTTCTGGGTTGCGGGGCTGCTGGAGCCAATCCCAGCTCACTTTGGGCGAGGGGCACCCTGGACAGGTGTTCCAAAGATAAACAGAGACAAACAACCACTGATGCTCGCATTTACACCTACGGTCAATTTAGAGTCACCAGTTAACACAGACATGCATGTCTTTGGACGGTGGGAGGAAACCCACACAGACCATGCAAACTCCAGACAGAAAGGATCCAAGCCAGGAACCGAACCCACGACCTTCTTATTTGACGTGAGGCACCAGCACTAACCACTACGCCGCCATGCTGCCCACTAGTTTAACAGTTCAAATAAAAACAGGCAATAAAAAAAGGCTTTGCAGACAGTGTGTACATACAGTGTATATTCGTGCTGTCCAGTCCAGTCCTTGGATTGGACTGGATAGTCAGAGCTATTTTGCATAAACATAAATTCTAGCAGGATGGATGGATAGATGGACAGAGTGCCACGACCACATCCATTGATACTCAAGAATCTTTACATACACTGAACTTACAAGCTCCATAGATTCTCCAGTCAGACAGAGGATATACACAATAATGAAGCTGACATTCTGACACAGTCAGTTCAGCCCATCCAGTAAGCAGCCACAAAGACCAGCAGATCATCAAACCAAAGGGCAGAAAATCAGAAATGGGACAATATTAGCTCTATTCTCTCCAAAGTCAATTTTTCACTCTATTTAACTAAACCGCCATCTCTATCTGTGGCTTCGCCTCCTTTTCTATTATTTTCTGTCTGTCTCTCTCTCTCTCTCTCTCGCTATGTCACTCTCTCTGTTATTTCACACCAATATCATCAGTCACGGTGCATCTCACTACATTGTTTTGCTGTGATTTCCCATGGGTGTTAGATGGGGCCTTAACCCATAATGCCTAAGGCACTTTTCTCCTATCAGATTGGTAGGGACTGTTTGGGAATTGTTTGCATGTGTGTGTTTGTGTATGTGGTGTGGGAAGGGTGTTGTGTCAAGAAAGAGTCCAGATCATAACCCTGCCTTAACTATACGAGTCCCATTAGCAAGTCTAAGCAAAGCCCCCACCCACCCATATTAATCCAAACTATAATAAATCAGGGCTAGTGTGAAAACATGTACTTTGCTACTTTGGAAAGTTGACAATAAGAATAGTGGAACTAATGTAGGTTACAACAATCAATATGTGTATGTTAACAATGGATCCTTATTGGACAGTAAAGAAGTCCAATAAGGCAAATAAGGCAAGAGCCATGGCCTGTCAGAAAGTCATAAAAATTTCATGAACCCCCCAGGGTCAGGCAAAAGTAGCCAAAAAATGAAATAAATAAATAATGTGATAGGAAAAAGGCTCTAATGTAAACATCCATCATCTACTTTCTGTTTTTTTAAATCCCTTTCTTTCTCCTTTATGAAGAACCTCATCCAACAAAACTTAAAAACAAGCACTACCAATATCACAGACAGGCTGAATACATTACAATCAAGGCTTAAAATGAAAGCTAGCCACCACCTGAACCCAAGAGAAGGTTTGACTTTAGCAATCATGTCAATCAAATCCATGATGTACTGTGGCGTGTCGTAAAGGCAGTCTCTGCTGAATAAGCTTGTCCCATTAGAACAAGTAAAAAGTAAGCCATTGCACGTGAAACTATTGCGTTAGGATGAATAATCAAAACATATCGCCAGTAGTAATAGCTCAGGGTCCAAATAATAAAAATGGCTGGCGTGAATGTCCCACTAGAGACACACTGGTGTGAAAAAAAAAAAGAAAAAAAAAAGAGGCAATTTCATGCCATGATTTCAACAAATGCATCCATTGATCAAACACAGTCAGAGTTGATGCATTAACTCAGAGAAATAGGGTGGAGGTTTTAACTAGAACGTCTATGATTAAAAGTGTGGGATCCTCTCATTCATCATCTCAATTGGTGGTGAATGAATACTGAGGGAAGTAAAATTAAGTGACTATTAGCATTCAAACTGGCCGAGGCAATCTGTTTCTTCTACTCTCTTTGGGGATAAATTTGGTGGTTTGCAGTCTGATTTATTGTCACATTTCTCCTACAATTCATACTGCAGTAAAACGCTCTCCCTGCACTGACAACAGCAGCTATTGATGTTGATATGAAATGTATACGAGAGGGACATGCTTGATTTTCTTCTGTGAGATAAGTGATCCTATCTTCAGAGGCTTGTTGCTCTAACTTTCTCGTTTCTACTTCTTTTTCCCTTTGCCCCCTCTCGCTGATTCACATGTGGCCTCATTTCATAGCATGTATATAACTCCAATCATACCTTCGCCTGTCTGAACCTCTCTGTCCCTGACTTCTGTGATGCCCATATTCTCTTTTCGGATTTTTTCATTATTCTTTCCTTTGTCCCATTTCTACCTTTCATTCTACCACTTTCCATGCGGCCACTCCTTTTTCCCACCATCATGGCTCCATTGTGTCTTTGTGGATCAAGTGTCTATCCGTCTGGATTTGGTGCACGCGCCTACTCTATGCAAGCGTGTGTGTCTCCCATGTTTTCTTGTGACTCGTATTATGAATGACAGGCACTCCCAATGCTGGCAGAGCAAACAAACACCAACACATGCACACTCGCACACAGCCAGACACACGTTTTCACATGTACAATATGCAAAAATGCATGCGGGATATCCCTCCCACGCAGCACCCCACCTCCTCAGTAAATGACTGACAGCTGAGCACGGTGTGTGTATATATCTGTGTGTCTGTATCTGTGTGCCATCTGACGCCCAGAGGGTGGCTGCAGCTTTTATATGACACAGTGGACGACTGACAGTTAGCTGTCTAAGACTGTGTGTGAGACAACTGATGCAAACATACAAGTGAGTGTGTGTGTGTGTGTGTGTGCGTGCGTGCGTGCGCATGTTTGCAACATAGCGACAGTTCTCTCTCCACAGGCTCCTCTCTAAATCTGTCAGGGATGCCACATCAGAAAATCTTTTTAAAGATTAATTTTATGGCATTGCTGCTATATTAGATAGTGCAGTAGCAAGTGACAGGAAGGATGGGAGTATGACAGACTGATATATGGTATGAATCTTGGGCTTAAACTCAAATTACTGTCAAGACAGGATATACACCTTATCTTGCCTCTGGGGCTCTGCAGGGGCCATATTGGAGGTAAAGATACACATTTGATAGAGAGTTTTATCAAACACACAATCAGTTGAAAAGGCAAATGTGTCAACAAGACTGGTTAAAGGAATGTATTTCATTTTTTCGCTCAGTTGTTGTAAAAGCCAGTCGTACAACATCATCAACTCTATGGGTCAGATGTGTTTATTACCAAACTAGCTCATACAATATGTAGTCTACTTCGAAGGGTGACACTCAAAGGCATGGCGAAACATATTCTTGTTAAAAATCACAATTTGCATCGCACGGTTTTCGGTCCCATCCCTAAATTTTGGCGGTTCAACAAAAAGTCAACTAAGCAGCTGTGTAAAAAGAGAGCCGTTCAAATCCAGCCCGCTTTCACACCTTCGTACACGTAGCCGACCTAAATCTGAAGTGGGCATATTTGTTTTCTTTCAACAAAGTTGCATAGATTTTTCACAGTTGGTCCAAATTAAACCTGAGAAGGTGAATGGTTTCTCTCACGCTGCTCGGCCATCTGCCGAGCATTTCAGTCTAAGTCACTCCTCCACTCCACACTGTATTTTAGGTGTTGAGGAAGGGGTGCTTAGGATATAATTTTGGTCTGTAGACCAAAAGCACCCCTGTGTTAACTCATTTATTGTTATTTGTGATATTCTTCACACCAAAGATTGGCTGTCTGTTGTTTCCAAGATGCTCAATATTTAGTAACAATCACACAATACAACACTCTTATGGTGTGTCTGTTATAGAGGGATTAGACCGTGAAAACGGGGTCATTTTGGAGATAGCATTGCAGACACTGACATTTATGGACAGCCTAAACATCTTTAGCTTTAACTACTCTGTTACTACTGTTTAAACTCTTGAACAATCTGCCAACCTCAAAATAATAATAATAAAAAAAGCAACTCAGAGTCAGAGCCCTCATGTAGGCGTAGGACCATGTCAGCAACTCATCACTGACATCCAACATGCTCTTTGCAATTTCCTGTTACCGCTGTGAGATGACGTCTCATTGAACCCACTTTCGCATTATCTCAACTGTGTGTTCCTCTGACGTCTGTCCAAGCTACCCACCTCCCTTCTGGACTTCAACCTGTGCTGACAAACGCTGGTACAATCCCCCTCCTTGCTGTCTTTCCTACCTTTCCACCCCCTGTCTCAGATTTCCTTTCCTTATTAAGAAGAAATGTCATAGGTGTTTGGCAGACCTTTACAGCCCTAATCTTTCTGACTCCCCTGCCACATGGGATACTTGCTGTTCCTCTGCCCAACATCAACTGGTGTGTGCGGAGACGCCTGCGCTTAAACCGATGCATTGCAACAAAACACAAACATGTCCGTCAAGATGAATTTAAATGGATTTGTTGTCATCGCTTGCAAAATCTCCTGTTTTTCTCTGTGATGAAAACATTATCACGCTCATTTATAGCGTGAGGACAGGCTTATGTATCCACTTATTTCACTGACAGTCTGATCATTCTTGTAATAAACCTACACTTCTGGCACGGAGGATGCACCATCTGGATATTAGGTCTACTCTGGGATAAAACAGGGTGTTAGCACTGTAAAATTACATCAAAGCTGCAGTACAGATCCAAGAGTCACTGCACAGCATGGAATAAATCAAAGTGAGGGTGATTTGCTGTCGCTTTCATACACAGAAAGATGTCTGATCACTTTAATGAAGAAAAATGGAGTCAGTCACAATCACTCTTGTCCTGTGACCCCAAATGTAATGGTCTGAGTGGATAAAGTAACGCATTAAATTGGCACAGTACTGTGTAATATATAAAACCCCATACTATGAATTCATATTGACCATAAATAGCAGTGCGTTCTTGACATGAGCACATTTCCTCAGGTCTTGACATTGAAGTACAGAGGAAAAGAGTGAATGAAACGGAGCCAAGAAGGTGAAGAAGACAAGAGCGGAAGAAGCGGAGGACACATTCACATGGCACTATGCAAAACAACATGAAAAAGACTTGATTATAGGGAGCGCAGAAGGAGAGGAGCAATGAATTACATGGAGATGAAGAGAGTGAGGCACAGGAGGGAGGGAGGGCGAGCGGGTGGAGGGGGACCAAGACAGAGAGAGGCGGCATCAAAAAGCAGACGGAGATTCAGAGATTTTCATTTCTGTAGCAGCATTCTTAAAGCACAGAGCACACCACCGTAATTCTGACCAAATAACAAGAAGGTTTCTGATCTGGAAGGCAAGAAACACAAAAAGAAGTGAAGCTAAGGAGGGAAACATGTCACTGTGGTGTATTCTCATCTTACTTTTTAGTATCTAGCAAAACCATGCATTTCTGACCCCGTTGCAAATCCTAACGCATGGCACCTCTTGTCTTTGACGAACGCAACAGTAAATTATTTGAGCCTATTTCGTTCTCTCTGCGACCTGTTCGGGATGTTCTCCACCTCACAGTGTCTGGGCCTTGTCACCATCTTAGTGCTGCACAGTTGCCATTAAGACAAATATTCTTGTCTACTTTGTGGTTTAGTATTTCCCACTAATAAGGTTTAGCTTGAGGCAAGAAGCTGAAGCATTAGTGCCACTGCTACTAGAAATTAGCCAAATTAACTGAAATGGGCCCCATCTGCATCCATATCCCTCGTTCTCTCAGCTCATGATCTCAGAAATAAATAGCCACCAAATATTCACAACCAAAATGAAGAGACACTATACTAACAGACATAACACAGCAAATTTTGACTTTGAGAGTAAATCTAGTTTTCTCACATTTCGGGGGGCGTGGCAACATTCATTGCCGTACCTGTGTTACATGTGGTCTAGCGTAATAATAGCCCTCAGGTCAGTAAACAAGCCATGGAATGGCATGTGATGGATTCGTATCTCACACAACAGCTGGTGAATCTGGGGAGGAGGGAGTTGGGGGCGTTTGTGGCTCCCTGCTCCCTCAGAAACTGGGTCAAGGTTGAGATGCCCTTGAGCGAGCCACACGAAAACTGGTGTGGTCATGAAAACCGACTGTTTGGCATCTAGCACCTGATTGGTCAGCTGGTAATTTATGAAGGTGTGCTTAATTACATTGCCGCCTTGTTAGAAACTGATGTGTTGAATTGGGTCAGGAAGGCTATGGCCTTGAAAATGTTTTTCTTTCTTTTTTTCTGATAAAATGAGAGTAACATTAGACTTGTATAATTCTGTAATAAACTCTAAATGTGGTGGTATAATGTATTTGATCCAATAATGAACATTTGACCAATTTATATGCTGCTTTTCCAGATGTTCCTGACTCACACTCTAGTCTCCTCGAGCATAAGGGCTTGTGTTTTCAGCATGAAAAACACAAACCCACACAGCAAATCTACAGTAGACGGTGTAACAAGACCTTGGGGGCGATGAAAGATGTAAATATCATTAAAATCAGAGATCAATGGCGATGAAGACAGTAGGGATTGTATACAACTGTTGACTCACTGTACAACTTGTGGCTCTCGAATGGATGGCAAAAAAATTAACAAGGCTCTGGGTATGTGTATGTGTGTGCAGGACACACTGACGAGTGTGACAGGGGGAAACCAGCTGAAGATTATGTATCAATTATGCAGTGGTAAAAAAACTAGCACTATTTTGCGGAATCCCAATAAGGTGAGGATATGGGAGGCTTACTGTGATTTTGTTTGATTTATCAAAGGCATAGCAGACGTGTTCCATAAGTGTCCAATAGAACCGGTAATTTACTGCAAATTGGTAGGAAAAGTAGACGTTAGTCAACACCAACCCACAGGATATAATCAGCCACAATCAGCACGGCCAGTAACTGATTTCTTCCATTTATGGAAACACAGATTGGCCCTAATTAATTTTCAAAGTTGATCATTTGTATTCAAAGTAAAAATTTTACTGCAAAAAACTTTTCCGGAGACTTTAACAACCTCAATTTCATGCTTATGCATATCTTTGTCAGTGTATATCGCCAACAGCAAAACAACCTGACTTGCTCTCCAACACCACTGCAAATCAGCTGCCGAGAATTTATTCCAAACCACTTCATACAACTTAGCCGAATCACACATGGATCTGTATGTGTGAAGTGAAGTGCGAGCGGAAAGGTGGAAAGGAATCGGCCTTTCCAAGGTGCAAACTTAATCTTTACTCCTCTTGTGTGTAATTGCATCTGGAAGGGGTCTGAGGCTGAAGCCAGTAACAAGGCCCTGGCCTTGTGATTATGGGGGTTGACTTTGAGCTAAAATTACACTGAAATTAACTGACCCTGCTTGTCACAAGGGACACGGGGAAAGTCTTCTCTTGGAGTTCAGTGCTTACGGTCTTGGTAGGGATATTGTTCTACAGTCTTTTACAAAGAAACCGTGCAACACACCTTGCACTTCGTATGCGAGATGCTATCTACTTATTTCAGAGAGCTAAGGAGAGGTATGAGGGAGTGCATGTGAAGACATTATCTTCGTTTCTGATGAAGGCTGTTCTCAAAACTACACTGTGCTCCCAATCAACATCTTAAAAAAAAAACAAAAAAAAAAAAACAACAGGTCAGAAAAATATAGCATTAAAGGCCATTTCCGCTGCAGAATAACACACACTGGATGCACTAGTCAGTATTAATGAAAGCAGGATGGTGTATGTGGGATTGACTGAAAATAGACTACAGTTCCCATATATATGGTAATGAGGAACCAAGTCACTCAGAGCAACAGTCCAGCTTATTGGAGTGTTTTTAATAGTTTTTGGACAACAATGGTAGTAATAGGAACAGAGGAGTACGCTATATCAGGCCTTAGTGTCACAGACAGTGCTTGTTAGTAGGAGATGGTCTGCTGCTCTTGGTGTTTCCATGGGATTTGTGGGCTAAAAGGAAAATATAGGACATTATGAGTCTTATTCTTGAGTCTGGACTTTGACAAATACAAACTTAAATGCAATGTTGTTTTGATACTATAATACCCGCTCCAGATATCCAGCTGGTTATTGTTACCCTGGACATGTACGACCAGAGATCTGACAGAGATGCAGAAATATTACAAGAAAATAGTTTCTTACCCTGGACAGATCCCCAACTTCCAGGTAAAAACAGATGATGAAAACATTCCAGGTCATCCACACTACGAGCCAGGCTGCATACTGCCGAGAGATAGAGAGAGAGCGAGACAGGGAAGAAGAGCAAGTGAGAAGCACATAAAACTTGACAGGCCTTTGCTGGAAAATTAAAAAAAAAAAAAAAGCCTGTTTTCTTCTTATATTCAGAGTGAGCAAGAGGGAGTGAAAAGACAAAGGGTAGCTTCACCTTTGATGTTGTTAAGATTTAGTGAAACAAAAACAACAGCAAAGAGAGCAACTGATCACCTGGATCAAACCAGGGAAGGAGAGAAACTGGATGGCAGATCTACCGTTATGTATGTGTGTGTGTGCAAAGGCAGAAGAGAATGAATCTCCAATGGGAGGTAGGAGGGCAGAATTGAAAGCTTGAATCATACTTTCATTCTTTTTTAATTATCTGAATTGTCTCACTGAATATTCTCTCTCTCAGTGTAAGGTCTTTGGTAGGGGGTGGTGGGCTGCATGGAGCCTTGTATCCCCTGTGTGAACCAGACAGTTTCCTGAAATATAAATTATGTTATCGACAGCTACAAGAAAGAGAAAAGCGCAACACATAACTCCACTTGGCATGATATTCTCCCTCCCACACCGTATTGCTCTTTTATCTATCTAACCTATTATTTACCACATACATAATATATTCTAATTGACATTGTCTTTCTTCACACTTGGTCCCAGCAGTCAAAAGAATTGAATAATTAAGGAAGACTGAGTCATGGCCCTTGTAAAGAACTGTTGGCTCTAGCTTTGAATTAATTGTTTTCAACATAGGATAAATTCTTAATCTGTGACGCATCATATTTAACAGTGTGCTGTACACACAGCGCAGTTATGATATAGTTCTCATAGATGAATGCAATGCAATGGAATATAAAAATACCAAATCCCATTCAGATAGATAAGAGGCTATTGCTGAAAGGACATGTTAAGTGGCTTTTTCTACACAGGGTGTTTGTGTGTGTATGAGTAAGCGCAGTCAACCCACCCCGGTAACATATCTCGGCCTGAACTGAATCGTGCCGAACAGGCCCAGGATGACGACGATGATGTGGAGGAAGTTGGTCAGGATGGGAGCCCACTGGTAGCCAAGGAAATCAATCACCTGACGCTCCAGTACACTGACCTGAGAGGAGGAGGGAAAGTTTCAGTACATTTTCAAGCAAAGAGAGAAGATAGGAATATACGACTGTTCTTTCTATTATATCGTAATTTAGGTCACACACAGTCAACTTTTAGAATTAATCTCCCTGAATAACCAGGAGTACTCAATAATCATAACTTCATTACATTAACTCAACATTATTACATCAGTCAGTCTCAGGCAGAACATGAATCTTTGACGGTGGTCTTCATTTTGATTTAAACTACATGCTTCTGACTCACAGGCTGAAAACAATAGCAGCGACGGACCGGTGCTTAACAATGCTGTCGCTGCTGGAAATCACTTTTTATCATACAATATTGAGCTTGTTGTTTGAATCTATTTTACAAAATAGACTATCCATTTAGTCTATTTTACAAAACATAATATTAATTACAGTTCAAATTATGGACACATCTTTTTCATAACAGTGGACTTACTAAACACAGGGTTAAAGGGGATGCATTCACTAAATAATCACAATGAGGTAAACATTAATCAGTTATCTGTGCATTTGTATTCGGTTCCCAGGGCTGTGTGTGTGAGGTTATTGTCATTCAGTCACTGGAGCTTCATGCTGAGATGCGTAGCTAATGAAGTCAGCACAGTGTATGATATGGTTTTGCTACGTTTATTAACACACACACACACACATATACCAACTGAGGGGAAGAGAACAGGAGAGAGGGGGAGGAAAAGATAGACAGATAATTAGTGTTATTTAGAGAAGACGCTGCCATTGACTGCTGTAGACTGTGAATGAGATGTGTTTAAAGACCAACAGCTTCTGTCATGTGAAATCATGAGCTTTATACTCTGTAATTCTCACTACACACATGGCACACACGCACACACACCCACACACACACACACACATTTCTGGATGGCTGAGTTTAGAGTGCCCTAATGTGAGACCATATGGCGACACTACAGCCTATCACAGCCAGAAAACAGGCACACACATAAATACACACCTAATAACACACACATTGACAGTAACCTTGTATTGAATGAATCTATCCAACATTAGTTTTAAATATGAGAACATTTATTGGATGTGAGTTGTACTTCTGTACGAAAGTGTGTAGTGAGCTAACATATGTGCATTCACCCATGTGTGTGTGTGTGTGTGTGTGTGTTTCCATGTCAGGGCAGGTCTGCTTTGCTTGCACTTGACAGCACCTGCTGTTATTAGACGCACTGGGCTCAGCTGGTATCACAATGTGTGAGTGTGAATGTGTGTGCATTACTGTGTGGGAGACATTGTGTTTCTTTGTCTTTTGATAGACTCCATCTCTCGTCATATATGTGTGTGTGCTTGTGTGTCGCTTTGTGTATTAGCTTTGTTTTATTATGTAAAAGTGTGTCCTGCCATTGACAATTATATAGTGCTGCAAATGTGCCTCTCATACTAACGCACACACATAGACACACACAAGCTATTATAAGAAGTCAGAGGCCTCCCAGCCCATTACAGAGGCCCCTGGGGGCCCCTCTTTCATCACCAATAATATAAACAGTCTTCACTCCAGCTGGGACACACAGGCACTCCCCCAAAAAGGCACAAAACAAATCACACAAACAGAAATGGAGGGGGAATATTTGATAGGAAGAACAAAGCATTTGTTATGCCAACATTTGGTTTGTCGTGATTATTACAAGACACATCCTTAACGGTCAATGAGCAAAAACTAACCTTGGTTTTATGGGTCTTTATTGTCCTAAAGTGAGTTAATATAGAAACCAATAAAGAGCAATATTCAAAACCAGACCATCTGTTCTCCCACACAACACCCACCTTTCGATGTCAAATGCTCATTAATTCGGCTCAGCTGCAAAACAACGAACCTTTAAAGACAACGCATGATTACAAGCTCTTGCGGCCTTATTCCCAGCATCCTTTGTATGCGACAGACACTTTGAATATGGCATGAAGTCGCCCAGCTTTCAACAGCTATGACTCTGGGGGGGGGGGGTGCACGGAGCAATATCATATCTTAGCAGATATGGCAGTTTTGTGATATGTGCAGCTGATGAAAGCATCACCATTGTACAGGTGGGGCTTCAAGCTGGCTAGCCAGGTCCTCTGGGATCTGCTGCGACAGGCTTTGATGCTGCCAACAGAGATGTTTATTTCAGCGCGGCTGCTTAAAGCACAGGGGCAGAGGCACGTTCAGATTCAGCTGGTCTGGAGTGGTATATACCACACTGTGAATCCACCTGTTGACCAGCACATTCAGCATTAGTCCAATTTTCAATAGAACTGATCCCCCTGGGGAGAGATTTCTACCTGATTCAGAACCAAGCAAATACTGAAGTTTGCAGTAAATGCCCTTAAACGATTGATGAATGCTGTTCATTATCTATCTGTGTGTGTGTGTGTTTGTGTGTGCTTCATAAAACATAGAAAACAAGTTGCTAGGCAGTCTTCTTTCAATCTGTTTAATACCAGCACGCAAACCCTCAAGGACCAAGAATGTTTATTCCTCCTACTGATCTGTTTGCATAGACTGATGTTGTACTCTTTGCAAAACTAAAGTTTCACAAATGCAGAAGTTATCTGAGCGAGTGAGTAAAAAGCTTCAGTGGATTCATCCCTCTCCAGTTGTGGCACCGAAAAAAAAAAAGAAAAAAGAAAAAGAATTTGCACTGCTCAGTTTAAAGTTTAAATAGGAAATATATTTGAAATTTGTGTTACTTAGGAGAATTTGTTTGCTTTTACATGAAAAATTTCATTTGCTAATCCAAAGGGCTGCCATTTCACCTAATGAACAGTTGTGAACAGGCCTAACAGTTTCTCACCAGCTGCAAGGAAAATGACTCTAGCTTTACCCAGCTATTGCTGATGAACACTGATTCTGTGTGTCTGGTTGGCAAACTCTTTGAATGCTGTAGTCCCACTTGTTAGACAAAAACAGAGTTCAGAAGAACACAGTGGTGGGTTTGCGTCGCATCAGTTTCAGACAGAAAGTGAGTGTGGCGTTGATCGTTTCTATGACACGTTGACTTGTCTCGCAGACATAAATGTGAAATTACATTTTTTAGCACATCATATTGCTAATTACCTTAAAAGCTCTGACTCAAGAGCTCCATAACTCAGTGCTATGAAACAGTAAGCTATAGCTGTCTGTAATCGTTTCCATAACTGTAATGCAACTTCTGATTGGCATAATTCTATTTTAATGTGACTGCATAATGCTAACTATATTACTGATGTAATATTGCTGCAAATTACAATAAATGTAAAAATCTGTGAATTGTACAGAACCCTTGAAAAGTTTACTTAGACACTGAACCTTCTCTGAATGGTTTAAAACTCGGGAGGACTTTAAATGTTTGCTGAAGCTTCCTGGGTTGAATGCAGGTTGGAAGTTTCGAGCTTGATTCTCCCCTAAGCACATCAAGACTGTAGAAAGTGCAGCTATAACCAATGCAAACAGTGATATCACCGCATACTGACACAGCCTGAACTACACGTCTTCATCACTGCACCATGGTGAGATTATAAAGCAGTGGAGCTCAGCAAAAGTACGATTTCTGGTAGGTGGTAAATTTCTTTTTAGCTGAACGGTGAGGGCAGAATTAAAAAGAAAAAAAAAAAGAAAAACTACACCAAGAACAAACTGCCCACAAAGACAGAGAGGCAGATAAAGTGATAGAGAAAGACAGTCAGTCAAACACTTATAGTATGGATCAGCAGTTGAAAAAAAGAGGGGGTGGTGATGAAAGGGATAGTAGGGAGAAGCAGAGAAGACCATTTTCAGTGAGTTTGAGAAAGATTTTGGTCTATTTGATAATGAAAGATAGAATGATATCAAAGAATTATTATTGCCAGGCAGACAGGGAGACAGCTGCACTCCGTGACCATTATGAGACACTGCAGAGTGATAAAAGTCTCTTTTATCTTAACAAAAGAAGAGGACGGAGGAGAGGAGAAGAGAGAGAATAAGACAAGGGGGACAGAGAGAGACAGGTTAAAAAAATTGGATGAGTAGGCCTGAAGGATCAGAGAGGTGATTAAGATCTGACAGAGCCGAAAAAGAGAGTGGGTGAGAAAAGTGAAATTGTCTCGTCTTCTGTCACTCTGTCACTCCATTCCTCCCTCCTCTTCCCTCCACCGCCCACTGTTCCCTAACTCGACTAATCTTCCCTCATATTCTCATTTCCTGCCTACCTCTTTTTTTCTCTCATTGTCGCACCCTGCTCTCAATCCTCTCATTCTTCTCCTACATATTTAATATGCATTCATCTGTTACCAGTTCTGTTGCCATAAAACAGCAAATTACCTCATCTGCCTCTTTTCGTTTGTCTCCTCCCTTCGTTGCTGTAATACCTTCCACTTCCTGTTCCTCTTTTCTTCGCCTTCTCTGCCTCTATTGTATCCATGTGCACCTTCTGTTCCCCCTCCATGTGGTGCTTGCCTCTCTAACTCTCCCTTCCTTTGCTCCCATGACTCTGCCAGCTTGTTATCTCTCCTGCTCGCCGCCGCCCTTCCTCAATCTCACCCTTCCCTCCCTTCTTCCCTTGGCGCTTTGGCTGAGAGTTTTCGCTTGGTTCTGTGACCTTTAAAAAACTGCTGATCAAATTCTGCTGCTCATCCCATTATGGGCGACAGGGAGGGAGGAAGAGGGGGGAAAGGATGAAGTGAAGGAGCCGAGGTCAGACAGGGTAGGATGAGATAGACAGAGAGACATGGTGGGCTGAGCAGGAGTATGGGAAGCTACAAAGGATGGAGGAGAGAAAAACAGTCAGAGGCAAAAAGAAACTATCCAACACCTTGTGAGTCAGACAGCGAGCATCATGACTTGAGTAGCAACATCCAAGAAAATCAGACACACATTGAGGTAAATATACGGCTGTGTTTGTCCCTCATTGGCTTCCATTCTGAAGCCATAACTTTTTTTCTCTGTAATCATCATAAACTTTATTCTCCTAATAAAACTCTGAAGCAATCATGGTTTACTGTTAACTTAATTAAGGCCGCCTGCCTGTGCAGTGTCCCACTGTGTACAGCAAAAGCAATCTCCTATCGATTCAGTTCACACAACGATCAATTCATCTCCATTGGAGGCTATTAGGGACCATTTGTGGCTACTTAGGGCTCAGAGAGAGAGAGGAAAGATGGCAGGGAAGAAGGGGTGAGCAAAGCGAGGGAAGGGGAGAGATAAAACGATGTAGCTAAGTACTGGCAAAGGAAAGAGGAAGAAGAATGGAATGTGGAAAGAAACAACGTTGATCAAAGGTGAAATTCTCCTCATTAAATATCCAGTTCCCCCTTCAGGCCCACTCATTTTCATCATAACTGTTTAGTCATTGCTGATATTGCCTTAACAGCCTCAGTGACACACTATAGACGGTGCAGACTGTGTGCCACTAAACTCTTTATCCCTTTCAAAAGAAAATTTCCAAATACTTGAGGTTCCACCTAAAGTTGCAGTCACAAACAGCTTTCATCACGCAGGTGAATTCGCATTTTCTGACTGATATAAGGTGATGTGCTCCCCTTTCATGACTTGGCTGAATTTTCAGTGCTGTGTTAAGCTCTTTCTGAGCCTTGAGGTGCACCTTTCAAATTTTCCAGTCGTAAGTGTGCCCAATGTCGTTAAAGGACATTATCAATTCAATATATCGTGGACATATATAGTGATAGGATTTCATCATATAGCTCAGAGACTTGCTGAAGTGGGGTTCAGAAAACACCCACACTAATCTGGGTCTTTGAAACATGAGTCTGGGAAAATGCACAAGTTTTGGGGATGGATCTTTAAATTGTGTCAGATGTATTTGATTCAATGACTATTGAAACTATTCCGACAAGAATATCATTTAGCTTTTCTAAAGATGACCTAGGGATAGATGGTTAGTTTAAAGAGAGACACTTTAAAGGTCGAGTTTCCTTTAGTTTAGGAGCAAACAAGTTTTAATTAGGCGATCTGATGTACTGATGTAGAGATGTAGTGGTATAAAGCTGATGGATAGCTCTCATTTGGAAAGAGTGCAGAAAACGATGATAAAACGACTGAATCTAAATTTGACTGGAGGCCAACGCAAAGAGATCAAGATCAGTGTGATATGAGATATTGAAGCACACGGTCGTGTTTGAAAAGGCTGTGCGCTGTCATCCATCCAGCAAAAATGTTTCAGCTATTCTGAAGGGTCATACTGGAAGAGAAGGTGAAAATCTAACCCTCTATCGATGGGTAGGCTTCCATCCAAATGTCAAGAGTTTAAAAAAAGAGAGAAAGTAAAAAGTGAATAAATTACAACCACAAGGCATGAGCAGCATTAAAAATGCATTAATCTCTCATTTCAATCTTTTTTTCTACATTTCTAAGTAAAAAAGTTTGCCGTATATGGACATCTGTCCACTGAGATTAGCAAGTAGTGAACAAACAGTAATAAGAAGAGAACAAACAATTGTTTAGATATGTCCACACAGCTGGCCAATCATTGGATGAAGTGGGTGTGAAGTTCAGATTGTTGGGCTTTGGAAGGTACATATTGACTCAGGGCTTTGTACGACAAGCCACATTCATTCATGCAGTACTTTTCTGTCTATATATATAACTTTTCTATATTCAGCATGTTCCCTATATTGCTCTGTAGAACATTAATCACACACCAATGATATGGGGGTTTTAGGGCTCAGGATTTTGCCCAAGGACATTTCAACATGAACAACTGAAGTACAGGGGCCTGGAACCGAACCACGACCTTTTCCACCTCCTGTTCTCCAGCTGCCTCTGATCAAAAGCTTTCCAGAGGAGTTTTTGATTACTTGTAAACAACCTGGCCCAGAGGTGAAAAGGGATTTATTGTTGTCTAGGCAGGACGCAATAAGCCATTATATTCTTTAGCTGGAAAAAGTAGGGATGAATCAAACCTCACTTCACGTGTTGAGCGGGAGAGCAGTGCGTCCAAGATGAACCCCCATAAAGCAATCACATGTGTAGCAGTTTTTCTCTGGACTGTATGGCAGAAGATCTACAACATCTAAGTCTTCTATGACATCACATTTTTTCTCTATACGTTCATGTTATAAATGAAATGGTAACTGTAATGAACAGTTTAGCTCACAAACTCTCACAAAACCAAACATAGGAGACTAAATAAATGATCAGAAAAAACTCTAGAGGTCAAAATTTGCATGGCATGTTTAACAATGATCTACAAACACAGTTAGGTCAAAATGTGTGGAGGCAACCAAAAGTTCCCCGGACCATTGCAAGAGATTCAAGATGGTGACTTCAGGCGGTTTATGCACAGTTCAAATGCCACTGATTTGGCCCGGCAAAACAAACTAAAGTAGAACTGTACACGCTCCAGGGTTCAGCTCATTTAATGCTCTGTGCTAATCTACCCAGATCGCCATGAAATTCAAACTTGAAAACTTATTTACACTACATGGCCCCATGTGACAGCTGCATATGCTTACTCATCAATCGCTTCAGTGTTTCAGGACACATGATTGCCTCTACATTAGGAGGACTGTTTAAAAATGTCATTTAACAATGCATGCAATTGATACAATATGCATACATATGGAGGACTGTGTGTATGTAGCTGCCAGAGAGGACCATTAGGTATAATAACAGTGCATAATATCTCATATCAAGGTATTGGTCCATCATACTGTATCAGTCTAACGCAACACTTGTCACACCAGATATATAATCTGGACAGGAATCATTTGGATAATCAGTTTGACTATTTTGTAATGTCAGATTTTATACTTCCCACTGCCATGGCTTCTCGACAGATGGAAAGAGAGGACGGAAGCAGTGTTACCCAGTTAGGAACACCCTGTAAGTACCCTGATGTGTCATGTGGAACAACTGAGATGGATCGAGATGGCAGCGAGTTAATGAAGGCTGAGCTGTGGAGATGATGAGCAAAACTGGCCCACAGGCAAAATCCAGTTTGTGGCCTAATTTGCAATAATAACCCTCAGCACCTGAACAAATTGTAACTACAATTTAGATCCCATGGACGTCTGACACGTTTAAACAGAGTGTCAGTGGAAAGGCAGACAGTTAAGACCTTACGTAAGCCTCATTTCTATTACCTCGCCAGAAAGGCCACATAAGGAATTCCCTTTCTTAGCTACTGCGGCTGTTTGTCTTTTTCCCGTCCTTTTGTCAATTTCCCCTCTCAGCTTGAAACTGGAATGCCGCTGCCAAAGCTCTTCAATGCAGGAACATGCTCAGGGTTTTCTCACCTCAAACAACAACAAGCACATCACAGTGCTGCATGCTAAGAAGCAGTTTCAGCCCAGCAGTGGCGATAGAGACATTGTAAGGTAGACAACACGATTTCACCTATTAACTCAATGGACTGTGCTCATGTTCGGCCCATTGATTTAAAAGATGACATTGTCAGAGGTTTCATTTTACACCAGAGATAACCTACTGTACGCGCAGACATTTGCATTCCTACAAGGGATGAAAGCCATTAAATAAATGGTATTTTTTTATGTGTTATCATGGCTGGGTGAACACCACTGGGTTTAGTGGGTCATTAACATATCTGCATCTGTCTCTGATAATAAAGAAGGACAAGACTTATGGCAGAATTATAATAATAATAACTCAGCTAACCATATAAACATACACTAGTTCTGGTTTTTGTGTTATTCTCATTAATATCAATAGCACAGTTTTCTGCCAAAGCTCCCTATGCATTTGTCCTTCACTGCCTCATCCCTCGTCCCAAGAGCACCATAGATCCATTTCACATCTCCTTGTGAATTAACTAAAGTGATTAATATTCCTAGGAAACATTTCTTTATGTAAACGTGGCATTTAAATGTCAGAAACCCCAACTAATCAGTTTGGTATTTCAACAGATCTTCCCTCTCTGTATGTGTCTGTCCATCTGTCTGTCTCTGTATCTTTTTCTGCCAAGGCTCTTTTGTTTTCTGTCAGCTGGATTCTGCTCTCTCTGCCTGGAAACAACAAAGAAAAACAAAAGTTTGGGACGAAGTCTGTTTTTGTAACTGTAAATCTGTTGCTGCTACTAGTGAGCGTTTCTGGTTTTTCGTCCCTGTTACGAGTTGCATTTGATTTTTGATTGATCATTATTAAGTCAAATAGGGCGTGTTGAAAAACAACATTTCAACAAAATGCTTACAGTAGACATTTAAAAGACAGTTACATCATCATCAAGCAAGTGGGAATAAAAGAATTTTACAATGACATTAAAATTTAAAGGGGAACAAAGATACAATGAATGATATGAAGCGGGTCACAAGACAGAATTTTAGTGTTGGAAGTAACTGATCATCACTAGTGAGACAGGGAAGTAATAAAAGCATGTAAAAAGAAGGAAAATGTTTTATCTTTGCCATCGATGATATGTGGAAAAAGATACTGCTAATGAAAGTATTAAATTTTAATGCATTCAAAGGTATCACGTACACTTCTGGCATGTGAATTGAGATTTGGGGAAATAGAAGCACCCAGACAAGAAAACGATCTGAACAGATGATAAAAAATTTTTAATAAACTAAAAACAGCTTAAGAGGAACTGATTATAACTAAGTTTCAGAAAGAACTACAGCTGCATATCACCACCATAGCAGTGATAAGGAACATAGAATTTCCTAAAAACAGGAGTGGCCAAATATAAAATACACAATACTGAACAGTGACTGACAAAAACTGATTACTGCAAACACGGACTATGCGATTTTAGCTGCTACCTTATGTGACTAAAGTATCATTCATGGGATCCAATTATCTGCAGCTTGTCAAAGAAGATTTGAGCAACACCCCAAACTATGAAGCACAATTAATGACATGTCCTCATTTCAATATGCAGACAGAGGGAGGGTTATTTATAGCAGTGGCATCTGAATGGCGTTCACACAATAGCATACCCACACAGATTCACATCTACACAAATCCAAATGTACACGGTTTAGCGCACACTCAAAACAAACCAGGACAACGTAGATACATAGAAAGGCGCACATCCAGAGCTGGAGGACATTCTCTCTGTGCAGACTGTCAATCAGATAACATTAGACTCCCTCGAACAAGAAAACGTGCGTGTGCATGCATGCTGGAGTGTGCATCTGTGCGTGTCTGCCCTTTTTCTCATGCTGAGCTGAATGTGTCATGAGTAATAGGCTATTTACAGTCATTTGGTATGATTGGCCAACTTATTTCGTTTAATATTGCAGATTCTCCAAGAAATGCACCTGTCTTCTTCTCACCGCCTCGTCTCCTTTCTTTCTTTTTTTCTGTTTCTTTGTCTCTGCTACCTTGCTCCCTTCCTTCTGATGCTCGGTCTCTGCCTTATTGCTCACGCGTTGTAGTAACAAATTTCATGTCTTTGATTGGAGGCATGTCCATCTGTTTGTCTGCCTCTATCCGTCAGATTGTGTTTTTATTTATTTTTTTTGCCTGTGATCCGGCCAGCAAAGAAAAACACTGACACTATCACAGGAAAGCAGAAAAAGTGAAATGCCTGGCTTTGTTTCGGTATGTTTTATTTGCTCTGTCGCTTTGATCTAAACTGGACTGATTCTGGCAAATCAGATAAGAAGACAATAGAGGCAGAGAAAACTCACGCAGGCTATTGTTTGGGTTTAGGTTTTTTAAAAATGTCATGTTTCTGATACACAGATGAAAAGCTCATGGGTGATTTTTCTGCTGTTGGAGATCAAATCTTTTCAGGTTGTGGTGTGTACATGCAAGAAATTGTAAATATTGGGAGTTATGCATTTTGTGCAAATGGATTTCTTTTGCCTTTCATTTCGTGGATACTTAATGGCTCCGACTCCCTGCGCTTGTTGCCTTATCTCTTCTTTATCTTTCAACGCTTCCTGTGGCATCCCCTGTCTCTCTTCTTCCCTTTATCAAAAACCTGTCACTTTTCATTTCTCTCTTCTTTTGCTCTCCAGTTCTTTTGGATTTTGTCTTTCTTTCTCCCTTCCTACTTCTTAATTTATTTCTCTCCTCTTGATCTTCAGTTGCTAGGAGCCTTTTTCCTATCTCTGTCTCCTTCGTGTCTTTGCTTCTATTATCTTTCCTTCCCTGTCTCTCCTCCTCTCACCCCATGATTCCATCCTTCCCTTCCGCACTTAATAGGTTTCTGTGTTACTATCCACAACACACACACACACACACTAAAATTATCCCTCCTCAGTCAGTCTGTAAATGAATTATCAGTCCACCAATGGTTTTTTCTTCGTACACTGCTATATCTTAATGGCCGATCTATGCAGGCAGTGCTTTTATGAGAATAAAATGTGTGTGTTTGAGCGCGTATGTGTGTATGCTGGTAAGAAAGGTGGGGGGGTTCAACTGCTGCATGATGAATAGGAAGTATTAGGAAGCACCTCTATTGTACCCAGAGGCTTTTGCTTTGTTTGTGTGTGCATGCGCGTGTTAAGCACATGAGATTGTATAAGGTGTGTCTCTTCATTTATCTGTACACAATTTAATGATTCTGCGTGTGTGTGTTTAGTTTAGTTAGTATTTTGACTCTGTGTGTGTGTGTGTGTGTATGTGCGAAGTAGGGGGATATGTAGAGTGGAAATGACACCAGGCAAACCCACAGATGGACGCCCAGCGGGCTAAGAAACATTAAGATTGCACAAAACACATTAACACACATTAATACACTTAATACACACACACCCACACACACAAATGGTAAGTTGATACTGGCCTCTCCCTCTCTCGGAACAACCCCATGGGAACCAAATGAAATCAACCACATCATTAGTGGTTGTGGTGTGTGCATCTGTATATATATATATATATATATATATATATATATATATATATATATATATATATATATATATATATACACAAGTGATAGGTTCTGCATAATTTGAGCTTTTTGAAAATAAAAAGAACAATTTTGACTCAATAAATGAAATGAAACATGAAAGGGTGTTCTCTCGTTAGTTTATTGTATCTGAGAACTGAGTGCTGCATTAAAACAGTCAGGAAGACTTTTGAAACACAAGCTGTTTCCCAAAATGTTTAGCTTCCTCAGTAAATCAGGAGACAATAACATCAGTGTGGGTTTTTTTTTCTTTCTGGGTCCCAGGCCAAGATTAAATTAACTTTGCGTCCTGGGCTGAAAAGGGAGACATGAAAAGAACCTGTGGTGTCGTGGCTGACAATGAACTGCCGGCCAACTTTGTCACCTTATTTAAATGAGCTTCATTGTGCTCGCAGCGCTCATAGCATCAATGTGCGCTGGGCCCTTTATTTCCTCCTGCTCACTATTATGAAGCAGAAAATGTGGCTATATTTCCATAATATTACTCTCGGTGCTATCGCTGAAGCCACATTGTTGATCAGCCATTCACTGTGAGTGGAGCACATGCAGCCAGCACTTCCTCCCAGTGCATATGGACATGAAGGTTCGCCTGTATGTTTACTACAAAAACGCCCACAAGCAGATTCCACTTAAGCCAATTATGACACTGTGAATCTGGAAGCGTCTGCATCTTTTCCATCAGCATCAATACTTACCTGTCCCCATAGGCCAAACACAAAGGAGTTTCCAATCAGGCCAAACATGTTCTCAATTCAGGGAAAAAAAAAAACAAACAAACAAAATTGCTGGTGATTGAATGAATTAATAAATAAATAATTATGTGTGTTATGTTGCCAGAATGGCTACCCAGAACACTGTTTGTGTGCTCCTCCAAATGCTTTTACTGTAATGTGATTTATCAGCCTCTTCAATACATTAAGTATATTTCTAAGTCTGGAGTGTGTGTGTGTGTGTGTGGGTGTGAGCATCAGTGCCTGTGTCTATCCTCCCAAAGATATTGCAAACACCAAAATCCCAGCTTCAGCATTGCCGGCCACACAAAAGCTCTGCCAATTTCTCTATAGATTCTTTCTTCTCTCTCTACACAGAGGAGAACAGAGGGGCAAGTGTAAGTCAGCATGTGTGCTTTTGTGTCTCGACAAGTTCTTCATTATGATAATGGAATGACAAGCAAACCAGTAATTCAGTGTGGAGGACATTTGGGTGATGTGTTTGTGAACCTATTTAAAATTAACTTAATTATTATTATTCTTTAAATCTTTACTTTTTGGGCAGAGTTTAGCAGAGTCTATGTTGCTACACAGTCTCGCTCCTGCATCACAGTGCCTGCTAACTCAGTTTCCTCGATTAATAACGATAATAAGTTTGAATCACCAATGTATTATTCCGCTAAGCAATTGGGCAAAACGTTTATTAAATGAAAATATCATTAACGCTAAACTGTACGCACACAGAACATAGATCTGAGAGCTATAAAAGGCTCAGAGGAAATCTTGTATGTTCTCCATTAGACTACTTGACTAATCTTTTCCTTTCTGTCGCGAATAAAAATTAGAGCCAATATAAACTCACAGCAGATTTAAATCATGTTAAATTCATTCTAAAGAATGGCAATAAAAAAAACAAGAGTTATCTCAAGTCTGATGATACACATTAGTATTCAGTTAGACAAATCAACTATTGCTTCATAGAAAAAGTGCTTCTGTTTTTACTGACATATACACTGTGACTGACTTGACAAATCACATACAAGACACAGAAATCTTGTACATCTGGATGTCACCCAGACACAGATGGGTACACACAGTGACCAAAGATGAATTTTATCTTGTTAAAGTGTAAAATATGGCTCAAATGTTATTACTGGGCCAGATAAATTCTACTGTGCAATACGCAAACGTTTCCCAAATCACTGAAGATAAAGATAACTGCACTGCAAAGCAAACCATGGCAAACTTACTTTGGTATTGATATTTCATTTCAAGATGCAGTATGGGGTTCTTCATTTGCACTGCGAAAGTTTCAAAGATGCAATTTATTTTCCTGAAAAGTGGAAGTTACAAGCTAGGGAATTCTTTCTGTGGAGCTGCTTGATCCCTGCCACACTAGTTCTGTTAGAAGAAAAGAAAAAAAAGATTGAAAAATGCACTGCTTTGAGTTCGCAAACACAATTTTTTGCAACCATACAGACCTATAATTCATATCGATGCATGGATTTCCTCTGATTGAAAATATTCTTAACACTTCAAAAACGATACTGTTTTGTCAAAGGGATTGACCAAATTCACTTTGGTCCTGCTGATGTTCAGGTAACAAAAATTACCATTGGCCAATAACAAGGTGTCTTTCCAGTGCCAATGTATATATGCTCTGTTTCAGGATACACTGCTCCACCAAACAACAATGGTTGGCAGAGTGTTAATGGGACTGGAGTTAAAGGCACAAGTAAAATTTTTAACAAATTATATCTTTATTCTTCAATTGGTGAACAAGTTAAGCTGACAAGCAAACAAAACTGCCAACTGATTTCTTTTTTTGGACAAAATGCCAGGAGAGAGGAAAGAGAAGCACAGAAAGAAAACTGTTAGAAATTCCTCAGCTACAGCCATGTATTAAATAGCCCACCAGTTATTGTCAATGTCTCACCAATCCCCTAGAAGCAAATATTTCACAGAGACATGCAGATTCATTTCATCGCACCACTTTCTCTTTCAGTTTAATTACCAACAGGAATAAAAAAGCAACACGCCCACGCTTCTGCACCAGCACTCCAGTACAGCAGCGTGGCTTTGTCCCAAGGTTTGAACGTACAGGTGGCTGTACGCTGTATATCATGGCCACCACGCAAGGATCTGGGGAGTCATTGACCTGTCAGTCATACTTACTCACGCACAGATACACATTAGTCAAGTGGCAGCTCACCCATCCTGCTGTGTCCTCTTGACTCTGCTGAAGATCACACACATAAACACACCATCCTCCATTAGCCTGCTGTTTGCCCTGTCACTGACCCTGCATCCGAAACCACAAACACAGAAACATGACCGCACACGTACACACCCTGGAGCCCACACTCATAAACACACAGTGTACACAGTGAAAAAAAACACGCGTTTGCCAAATCCTTGTTGATACAGTAGTGCGCAAACACACACGCGCGCACACACTCGTTTCATTCCTCGCAATTACTTTGAGGTCATAATTAGCATTTTTAATAATAAAAAGGGGACCTAAAATAACTTGTGTGTTTGGGTGTTTGTAAAAACTCAAGCAGTATCTTTCGCACTCTCATTATTCAGAGACAGCTGTAATGACAAACAAGAACAAGGTGAGTACGACTTTTTATTGTTTTTTTTCTTTTTAGAATTTGGACCTTGAATTATTAAATATTAAATATTTTGAAATGAATTTGAAGTTTTAGAGCTATAATAAAAACAGAACTTAGTCAGTGTGTTTTGGTGGGAGCAGAGATCTGTCCTGCTTCAAGAAGTGAATCATTCTGGCTGAGCCACACGATAACACTTTCTTTCCTCTTGGTGGAAACAAAGAAAGTGAAACTGTGCCATGCCATTGTGCTTACTACAGCGTATGTTGACACACTGAGCCATTAGATTAAGAGCTAAAGCAGCTACACTTTTTCACAGAGGTGTCTGTGATTAGAGAAGGCTACTGCAAGGCAGATCAAAGGAGCACCCTGACATTTTGGAAAAATATGTGTATTCGCTTTCTTGTCGAGAGCTATGTGAGAAGATTAAACCCACTCTTATATCTGTCTGTTGCATATGAGGCTGAGGCCATCATCCAGGGCTCTGTGAAAAACTATTTCTCGGATGGGTGAAAAACAGCAGCTTGTTTTTACACTTGTCAGTGATACTGATGTATTAGTTTGTGAGTTTGATAAGAGAGGTGCTGATAAGTAAAGACGTTACTGAAATCTAGCAGCCATAGAAGTGTTGTTGTGGGGGTGGACAGGTACTCAAGCACATTTCAAACAGGTATTCGAAGTAGTTTTGTTGTTATATGGCCACAATCACTCCCCAACCTTAACTATGTCTATTTTATGTTAAAAAAAAAACCCAACTCATTATGTTTACCAAAACCTAACCAATTAGTTTTTATGTCTTGAACGAACCAAACGTTAACCACAATGACATCACATTACTCCTGCATCAACACTGATTTCTGATTGGACTAAGCACAGACAAAGTAGTTTGACAAATTATGTACTTTGTTGTTTGTTGTGACAGTAAACATAGAACTTGATTTCTGGTAATAAAAGCCCAACTTAAAAAAAAAACAAAACAAAACACCAAGACATGAAATTATGTTTTTGTATTTCAGTGGGTGATTTGTTCACTTTTTGCTTGTCAAAACAAGTGGTAACTGCAGCACTTGTACATAATGCATTCACAAAGTTGTTCCACCATCAGCTCCTATCCCAGCTTCTTCCTTCCTGTCTCCATTTGCCCTATTTATTCCCTTCTTCCCCACCTTACTGTGTCTTATCTGTACAACCATCTATACAAAACCCATCTCTCCATCTTTGCTCAAATGTCACAACTTCTCCCTCCGTCCCTCTATTTTGAATCCATCCTTTCCTTCCTTCCTTCCCTCCTTAACCATCGCTTCCTCCTCTTCTCACTACCTTGTCTCTATCTACTGCAGCTTTATGTAACTATCCATCCACCCATCCATCCATCCTCCACATCTTTAATATTTTTCTCAGATTTTGGTGCACATTTATTTTTCTCCCCCTCCGATGCTTCCCCTCAACCCCTCCTCCCTCCATCTATCCCTTTTTTCTACATCCTCACTTGTCCTTCACTGCTTCCCCCCCCTGTTTCAGTCCCACACTGACACCCCTAGCACTCAGATTTCCACAGCAGCACACTAGTACAATCAAATGTGGACAGACTGCACCTTCACCTTTACGCACATACTCTCACACAAATGCATGCAAGCAAGCGGCTGCTCAGCACTGTAATCAACCCCACACATGCAGACTCACACACAGACAACCCTGCTGTAGCTCTCTTGTTCCTGTCTCTCTCTCTCTCTCTCACACACACATGCACGCACACCCTCTCAGATGTAATCACCGTGAGTGCTGAGAGTGCAGTGCAGAGGTGTGAGACTTGAAACTTGACTAAATGCTACTCTGTGCCATCAATCATAAAATCCTTTCTGGGGATTGGACAGCTGACACTGTCGGCATTACGCATCGTCTCCCTTTATTTCAATCAATCATGTCCTCCGCATTGCAAAAGGTCCACAGATTGCAAAATTATATTGGCTTGCTATCATCCGTCTCGCTATTGAGTGATTATGTTGGATTGAGAGGATAGGCTCACTTTTTGTTCATGTTTGTTCAGGCTATGTGTTTGAATTTGAATTTTGTTCGCCAAGTATAATAACAGTAGACAGGTAGAGCCGTCGTGCTGGTATATGGATTTCACTAGTATAGAAAGGATTTGAAAGGTCATACCACAAAGTGCAGCTGCTGATACAGCCAATGTCACTGATAAACCGATAAAAACCAAGCCAGTTTGGCTCTGGCTTGGTTTTAAAACTTAAATGTGCTATTATCTGCAGACTAAAGAGCAACAGTTGTTGCCAGAGGCTGAAACAAGCAACCTCTTCTATACACTCAAAGAAATGTAGCTACAAGCATGAAGTAAATGTAAGAAAGCCACATTAATAAGTATATATAGGCCTTGGGGGTGTTGAAACCAAATTTGAACCTCTTTCAATAACTTAATCTTGCTCATCTCGGCCAGTTAGTTCAGCTAATGCGTTTGTTAATGAGCATCTCCCTTTAAAAAGTAGCAACTTCTGTTCAATCCCATGCCTCCGGCTTGTCCATTAACCTGCTCTCCCTCAATATGAAATTGAGCGCATCATACACTGAGGTTCAACAAGCTTGTATCTGAAATGAAAGCCATGTCCAGCTTTCCGAAATATTTTGACTTCAGTGAAAACGAGACTGAGTACAGCGCTCAAAAGAATAAAGACGCCAGTGCTGCCATAGCAGCAGAGAGATGATAAAAAATCATGGCTGCAGTAAACATAAGCTGGTTCAATGATAATTTTTAAGAATTCGAAGATCTGTTCATTACAAACACACATATCATGAAGAGTGCTGGTAAAAATAAATGAAACGGTCAAAGTTATGCTGTTGATATTAAAATGTATTGACTCAATTCTAAGTGTCAAACGGGTATTGAGAAAAATGCAGGAAAACATTCCACCTTAAAAGCAAGCTTATCTGCATTTTCATCGTGCAGCCAGTTAGCTTGGCTTGACCTCTCTCTGCACTTGTCTGATGCTGTATCATATTCATATTCAACTCATAATGATCAAACTGTTCATATAGTTATTCTCAAATCTTTCAGTATGATCATAGTTGACTGATGGACATTGATGTCATCATCAGTTTGTAGGACCTTCAAAATGGGCCACAACTTAACTGTGAGCATGTGCTGAAGGCATAGGTGCCCTGCAGGTCTTAAACAAATAGCATGACATCACTACAGAAGGGCCACAGTGATTGTACATTAATCATAACAGAATTGAAGGGTTAAAGCAAGCTTGATATTGATTTGAAGGCATATTACTTTGCTTTATGTGTGTGGTTCTTGTTTTGAATGCTGGAGGCAAAATTGGAGTGTGATGTACAACTGCAATTATAGTCAGCTACTTAGTAAGATTTATTTATAGGACAGAAAAACTCCACTGCACTATACTGTACGTGTAATATAATGAATAGTTTCAAATTTGTGGTATTTTTAGTTAGTGTCATAAATGCGTCCAGTTTTCAGCCAAGTGACTACATGCTCAGATACACATACACACACAAATACAGTGCCACATTACTACATTCAGAAACTGTGCTTCTATTTTAGTGCATCGTGCCACCACAGTTTAGCTGATATGCTGATATGGAGCTGAGCTGAAAGCTGAGACTGCATCCGTATCTCACTTTAGCTGCTGTATTCAAAAATACAAGAGATTGCCGGATCTGATTACTGTGTCTGCGTGTGTTTGTGTATGTCTGAGTATGAGAGAGAGCGCAAGTGGAAAAAATAGAAGGCGGTACTTGGTACGTGTGTGTCTATGTGAGAGCCGGAGATAAGAGTAGAGCCAAACCAGAGGGCAGGTGTGTAAGGTAATAAGACTAAATAAATTCATACTGAGAGAGAGGAGAGGAGCGAGGGGCATGAGAGAGGGATGAGTGGTGGAGGAGAAACGATTACAGCTGAAGATGAAAGTGTGATGTTGAACTCTTTCTGCTCTCACACATCAACCAATAACTTCACTGGCCCTTAAAGGGATTCAAAACTGAAACAAAACTCGTCTTCATTGGTGCCTCCAGGGAGCACACAAAGGGAAGAGAATTCTCCGGATTCATTTTGCAAGATATCAGAGCAGGGAGCAGCAGGGCTGCACCTTCATGTCAACACACACACGTCTAACAGTGCAAGGACGTGAATTTTATGATTTCAAGAATATTTATTTGTCATACGTGAACGTACAAGTACACTTGCAATGAAGTGCATAGCAATGGATGCGACTGAGGAGGGAAAGAAAAAAATAAAAGCAAAAATAATAATTTAAAACATCTATAAACATCCAAATCTAAATAAGGTGAGAGAGAAGTCCAGAGTGAGCTATGTACATTATCATGTATAAATATACAAAGATAAGAGTTACACCCCGCCCCCAAAAAAAAAAGAACTTGTACATTACGTAATATTTATGTATGTGACTGAGAGAAAGAGAGACAGAACAAATTTCCAAGTAATATATTTATAGATCAAAATAATGACAGCTTTTGGAGAAGCGACAGGGGACCTTGGCAAGCAGCAGTGAAGGTGTGACCCATCAAAAATGAAAAAGCTCCCGTCAAAACAGACTTTTGTTACTTTTTCAAATGGAGAGGTTAACGGCTATCAGTACTTTAAAATTTTGTGCTTTGTTTTCTGTTTTCAAAATACAGATGAACTCGCCAAAGTAGGGTCCATCTACATGCCTGCTTAATGTCCCCATTAAAACATCTTAGAAATATAAAAAAACAGAAAAACCTTTTGGTACTCTTGTATTTTAGCAGTGGAAAAGGGATTACTGCCATAATAATTAGATGATTATTTAATTTTATTTTATTTTTTTTTAGATTTCTTTCATTTAGGTCAATTAATAAGCAAAACTTATGTCTGTGAAGCCAGTGCCATTAGTGATTATATTGGTTTAGCATAAGGACTTGTAGCTTGGAATCCTGCAAAGTTTAACTGTTAGTCTCTCCAGGATTGTCACTGCACATGGCTGCTGTTAACACGAAAACAAAGCATTTCACTTCCCATGAATTACAACCTGCTCTTTTTAATATTCCTGTCCCCGGTCCTCATGATGAACTAAGCTAATCACCTACTGGCTCCAGATTTATTCATGACACACAGCTATCTAATTGGTATCTTATCTAACTCTCGGGCAAGGAGGAAAATAATAACGGCAATTCCAGTTGTGTTGAAGTGTTTCTGTTAAACCAAGCTACTTATCTACTTGTGTTGGTGAAATACAATCTATTATATTGCACAGGGGAAGGCGTGGTGGACCAAGCAGACACCAGAGGGAAAGTAGTTTAAAAAGGAGAGGATGATGCTAGACTGTGGGTGAAGGGCACGTGGGGAGAAATTGGATTCTAATGCTGCATAAAAGTGTAGAGGAAAAAAACTATGGCGAGTTAAGGATGAGCTGTTTTCCCAGGAAAGGTTCGATATGTAACAATGAAAGGGAAACATGTCTTTCTCTGGATATTTCTGGCAACACATTGAGCAAACCCTTTATTGCGCCAGCAGGCCAAATGTGTTGGGCACAAACAGTCTCTACATCTATCTATAATTCATTCTATAGTCCCACTTGAGGGTCTTTTTGGCCTAAATATGACAAGTTTAGTTGTAAAAACTTGAGCAGTCTATGGGCCAGATGTTTTGAGGTTTGAGCAGTGGTTTTTGGCATAACCTAGCCCAGAAACACTTGACATAAATATCAAAACAGCTGGGAGATTTCAAAGATCTTTTCAGCTATTTAGAAAGACATTTGTGAAGTATTTGTGATGATATCATAAAAATGAAGAAGTTTAAATAAATTAAAACCACCACATTTGTAAAAATCTGCTCGTTTGCATTATGAATTTGTACTAAATCTTTAAAAAAAAAATAAAATTCTCACCGCAGATTCAGCCTAAATGTCCATCCCTGATCTACTGCTGTTACAAATATGATGCAGTCCTGCAGTTTGCAGCCTCAGTAAGAGGGAAAATGCACACAAGTTATCCTGCTAATTATTATAGAAGTGATGATCAGAACTTTTGGAGCATAAATAATTTTCAAAAGATTAGAAGAGGAAATACGGCCAGTGAGTTGGGTATTATCAGATTATTCATTGGTTTACTACTTTCTCCTCTTTCCTCCCACAACAAATTTGAAGTGATATCTTATTTCTTGGAGTGATTATGGAATCTTCCCTCCTGTTGTTGAAGGCATCCAAATGCTTATTACTGCACTTAACAGCACTCATTGTCAAAAGTATTCATCAGGAAATGAATGCGTGTTTGTTTGTTGTATACTCATGAGTTCATGAAATGATTGAGACATTTGCAGAAGGACCGAAAGCTCAGCTTCAGCACAGGATCTGTGCTCCGACAGCTGTAATCAGCCAACTGCAGTTTCTTCTTGTTTCAGTAGTCACAGATGGACAGTGTCAAGGTTCAACAGCAGATCTTTGATCCTTGTGTGAACCAAACCTTGGGATCTGAGAAAGAGACTTTATTGACCAACTGTCAGTAAATCTTTAATAAATAAATCAATTAAGGTCAAACACCATATTGACCAGTAATTTTTCCATTAAAATAACATTTAATCATTGGCCAAGATTAAATGTGTGACAATGTGTGAAAATGTGTCATGAACTCTTTGACATAAATATCTCTGGAAAATCACCACAGATCTCTACAACAAAAGTAAAAGTGCTTTTTTCTTCTTTCTCCCTTTATTTTGTTCTGATGCAGCAGTACCCATTTCATCAATCACTTGAAAAATATAATAGGATAGTGATAAGCATTTTTTTTTCTTTACAATTTTACCATTACAGAAATTTCTCTCAAATTATTCCGTATACAAGTGTGTGACTCAGCGAAACACTTCACCAGCCATATTCACCATGCGTCTGGAGAAATATCAGATAATGAAGAAGATGCAGCTCGATGGAAGAAAAGATAGCAAATGTTATTTTCAATATCCAGTTCCTAAAGAAATGTGCATTTTTAATAAAAGCCCATAATGCAACAATATCAAATCCACATGTGGAGATTAAGACTAGTGGAGTCTGTAAGATAAGATAAAATTGTGTGTGCAACTGTTTGACAAGAATAGCACCAAGAACAGGGAATCTTAGATGGTAGTGGCCATCGTCTTACGTTAGCCCAAACCAAAGCATACCCTTCACCCGCCATAGGTAGGAGGAGCCTGTGAGCCTGTGTCCTGTAGTGGTCTTACTTCCTGGATTTGGTGGTCTGTCTCTTGTAAGAATACAGCAAAGATTTTTTGACCACTGCCATCAAGTCAACACCCAACATATTTGGCTCTCTCCGCTTCCAGCCATCTATGGTCATTACTGATAACTCTGCTGTGTTAACTGACCCCTTTGCCCATTAATCATCTGTTCATCCATACATCTTCGGTATCTATCCATCATCAATCCATCCTCTCTTGTTATCATCTGCCCCTCCTCTTCTTCCCCAACTCATCTTCTCCAGTCCTCTCTCCATTTATTCATACAAATCTCGATCCCTCCATCATAATATCGATCCACACACACATTCATCTATTCTCTAAGAATATATCTATCCAACCGTCCATTCTTCCCTTGCTCCCTTGGCTCCATATCCCAGTTGAAGGGCTTCTACAGCAAGACACGCTCCACTACCTCCGCTGTCCCTGCACGTGAACACACACACACACACACACACACAAAGGCAGCATGCCAACGTAAAGACACACAGACATCGTTTTCACGGCTCTTCACAGCTCCCTGAGCAACTCAAATGGCCCGGGAGTGACTGTGCAGGGTAGCGAAAGAGAGAAGAAAGAACAAGTGAGCCTGAGAGAAAGATTGAAAGATTGAAAAGACGCAGAAAGAAAAATTACAAGGCAACAAGGGCAACAATCACAGGGAAAAGAATGATGGGGTTGTATCAGAAACCAAAGATAATAAAGATGATGAATAGAATGTAACATTGCATCTCAGAAATGCACTGTTTTCTGAGCGTGTTTGTGACTGTTGACAAACTGCTTAGAATACCTAACATGTTATATCATGTTAAAAAAAAAAGGAAAACAGGCTCATAGTTAGTAGAGTACGTCTGTATAAAACAGCTAGATTACATTTTATGACTGCTCGCTCATAAGAACATTATAACGCATATCTCTTACTTTTTCAGCTAAAGCAAATAAAGACTTGATGACTTTATGCTCCTTTCTGAGCATCAGCATCACTCTGAAAATATTGTGGTTCCTCTCCAGATAGGAGGTGCTCATCTGACAACAGTCAAATCTCCATCTCATAATTATGTGTAATGAAGCCTGAGGCATTGCTTTGCAGTCACTCGCCATTATAATTCAAGCACTCCTTTGATGTTATAAGATCAAAACGAGTGTGCAGGCGGAATATCAGGATTCACAGCAACAACAATAGCAACAACTACATCAACAGGATACGAGTTCTCAGAGAACAATAGAGGAGTGTTTCACCTTGAGGGGTAAATAACAACAGCAGGAAGCAACAGAAAGTCAGTGCCACAGCAGTCCCATAGTGTACTAAAATTAAACCTGAATGTGTGTTGGTATGTCTGTCTGTCTGTCCAACTTTTATGCCAGACTGCCTGTTGTGGCCAGGTGTACGTATTGAAGCAACAGTATTTGGGCTTGTCGATCGGCATTGATTACACTCAAGGTCAGCTTCCAGCACTGTTGCTACACATCTTAGAAGCTCAGCCAGCACTTGTGCTCTTTGATATGACCTTTGTTGTGAGTCATCGCCTCACTTTTCTCACACTCTCCACAGCCAAGTGTCAATACAAAGCCGCCAGCGATTCTCAGAGATGGGGTCAGGACTTGGGAATATGATGCAGGAAGATTGAAATTGGTGACTAGATTGCTCTGAAGAAACAAGCCTGTTAGAATCTAAAAGCCTGAAGCAGTTCATTCTGTGCCCTTCACAGATGCAGAGAAAAATAAAAGCTCTTTAAAATTTGGGGGGAAGTGGTGAAGATTTCTTTAAAAATTTAGATCTTTAAAAACACTCAAAAATGACAAAAACCGACGATACCTTTGGGAGCGTCAAAACATTGTTAAGTACAATTTTAAACTTTTTGGTTGTTTGTTTTCCTCCTATTCAAGAAGATCTACACCACACTCCCATGCACATTCCCTCCTCATGAAATGGAAAAAAATAAGAAAATCAAGAGAGGCTGTGGGCACTAATGGTTTATACTTTCAGGTAAGTCTCATTTATTTTCTCACTAGACAATATGAAATTCTCTGTTGACTCATCAGTGAAAAAAATAAATAATTATGGTAGAAAACATCTGGTTCTTTGATAGCAAAGGTTAAATGTACATAAAAAAAACACAATGTGAGTTGTTAACTACAACTCCCCAAGGGGAATGTTCTCTTCTCCTCCTCTTCACTCAACTCTGACGCTAACAGTTCTCTTAGAAAACCTTTTATCTTTCTCAATACTTTATGAGCGAAGAGCAACAGAAAACATGAAATGTTAGATCAACTGTAGCTAAATAAGAACAATTCTTATGGCCAAAACAAAAGGTTCCACTGTTCTCTGGAGCTGATGTCTGTATCCAGACAGAGTTTTATGATAAAAAGAGATAAGGGTGTCTGTCAACTGTCAACTTCTCAACCAACAAAAGGTAGTCAGAAGTCTTTGAGCTTTATTTATCCTTTCTCGATAGCTTTCACTTAGTTCCAAATGTGACTTTAACATTGGAGTTTCATTTTGATAAAAACCTCTGACTAAAAGTGACTTTTCCAGCTGAATAAAGTGTTATAAAGTGTTATAAATTCTGAGATGACTACAGACTTTGCCAAACATGAAAATAATTTAGACTGACAGACTTCTGTGTGCTTCTGCTGAGTGATTGAGGATAACAGTAAAGGGAATTTAGAGCAGAGAAAAACATTTTCAGAATCAAGTGCTTCTCCAGCTTGTAAGATGCAAGCAGAGACTGTGCCAACTGTGGTTTGAATGCAAATCTGGACAAAGAAGCACATACAAAGCCTGGCCTGCCCTAAACCAATGCCTTATCTATATAAACAAATTGAGTATTTACACGTTCACACTATGTATTTGCTGTTAGATAACATTGTATGCGACAAGCCAGTCTTGTGCAGCACATTCACAACAGCAGCCCTGACAGTGGATGTGATTCCACACTGTTTGCATGTATCATTAGGAATATAGAACAAATAGTCCAACTGTCTAAAGGTTTGATTCTCAGCCACTGAGCTCTGGAGGAATATATATTGAGCCAGCTTTTCTGACTTGAATAAAAAGATTTAATTTTCTTACTGATTCCACTTTTTCACAGTTCTAAAGCCTGTTCTTTGATGAAAGCGTGAGTTGATAGCGTATCGCAGTTTTGCACCCTTTCTGTGAGCCTCTGAATGCTTTTAAAGGACGTGTGACAATCTCAACTGGGAGAAATACTTGTTCTGTTTTTACAAAAAAAAAAAAACCATCTACAGTGGAATATTGCAGTTTATGAGAAAGCTCTCCAAAAAAGGGAGGGCCTGCTATTTCTGAACAGGTCTTCTGAGAATAGATTACATCAAAAGGTTCTTCAACTTTGCACCCAACGGAACATTCATATTTTCCAAAGGGGTCAAACTGTATGAAAATACCCTGCATCTGTTGCCTTCCCTGAGTGTGTCACAAGAAATTGTTTGTCCTCTTTTGAGTTCTGCTTATAATTCAAAATAGCCAAAGACGTCCATACAGACAGACATGGGAGCAGAAAAACTAGTCTACAAATATCCTATTTTTAATGCCAGCAGGGTGATGTGATTTTTCATTTTATTTCATGACTGCATACAGCATGTCAATGCAATAGGAAAATGAAGAAATAATAACTGAATTTCATGCTGGATCACAGTATAGGCTGCTCTACCAGATCGGTGGTGACAAAAATACATGAATAAGTGGGTCCTCATGACTATCAGTGGATGACCATAAAATCAGACCTGTAAAATCTTTGATGATCCACTAAAATTTAGCAAGCTGTTATTAGCTGAACAACTGCTGACACAGGCTAGAGAAGGTGGGGGGGACTAATTGACTTAAATATGATACCAGCAGCTAAGAGTTACCTGGACAAATACACACTTCCGTTATTGTAGCTGAGACATCAGAGATCAATCGGTGACGGGTCACATGAAGGAAGCTCTGTCACCTCCAGATATTTAGTGATCCACATCGCCATTCAGCAGCAGCAGCCAAACATCCTGGCTGGGTCACGCTCTACCAGCCTTCTGCTAATCCCTTCAACACAATAAATAAATAGAAACTACACGTCTTAAAAATTATAATGTTCAAAATTGAACATATCCCATTCCCTCCAAGACCCATGCCTAGACCCTTTGTGCACATTTCTTCTGTACTTGTTGCATATTTCTACTTTTCCAGACACTGTATTTTATTGCCAGCTAAAATGCAGCAAAGCGTGATCTCTTATTCATCAAAAATAACCTGAACAATATGAATGCAGCTCATATTCATCTACGAGGAGCTTTATTTGGCACGATGGAACTAGTGCAACTGGAGCAGTGGGTGAACATTTGTTTTGTGTGCACAGGGAATGACTTCAGAGTGAAATCCGTGGCCGAAGTGTGATGGTTTAGTTTCCAAAAGCCAAGACAGGAAGAGAGAGGGCATGGAGACCAATAAAGAAATGGAAAGGACCGAACGGACATACACTGAGTAGGCATACATAAAAAGTCCAGGGGGTAGAGAGACTAATTCGAGACTGAAAAAAAGAAAGGGAGACAGAAAATGTATAGAATCAGAGTGCAGAGATAGTGTGTGGCCCCTGTTGAAAGCAGCAGTGTACAGCAGGAAATCCTTTCTATCTCACAGAGTTGTGGCGATGAGGAAGGTAGTTGAAGGATAATGTTTGCTGCCAGAATACAAGAATTAAAATCACCTTCAACTCAAAAAGACTCTACAAGTGGATTTGTTCAAAATACTAGAATGATAAAAACGCAAGGGGGCTGCATATTTCAGAATACGTGACCGGATTTCACTAAAAAAGGTGATATGGGAGTTGAGCAAGAGCCAGAATCTGAGTCCAACTTCAGAGGTGGAGGGCTTTTTTTTGTTTGTTTTTTAAATATGAAACATATACAAATTCAAATTGTGAATTTATGCCCAGTTGTAAATCACTTCATCCGAAATGATTAAACAAATGTCACCAGTCAATATTTTCTATTTCATTTTAAGTTGTAGAAATTGATGCTTTGCCAATAAAACAGTCAATGTTTTACAATCAGGCAACACCTGCAGAGGTAGCATTTCTGCATTCAAGTTGCCGCTTCCATGTGGTAAATTATTCATTATGTCATTCAGGGGTGGAAATGTCACAGCAATGTGCTGCAACAGGCACAAAAACTGGTTCTCAGATAGCTTATGGTTGCTATATATCTTCCGCCTTGTTGCAGTGCACAATTTTTAAATTTACAACAATTCAGGAAACAAATGTTTCTGAATTTTTGCGGGGAAAAAGGGTACCACAATAATTTTTGCTAAATAATTCTCTGACTGTCCGTCCTATTTTTTGGTGTTTATTTCTTGAAAGATTAATTATTATACTAGATTAGGAATCATCATTTCACTGTGACTGTGTACAGCATTGAATTAGAAAGGTTATAATTCAGCTCCATTCACGCTATTCAATTAACTTACACACCAACAACATAATTAACACTCCATCTACATTCACACCCACCCAGCGTCCGCACAAGACTCTTTTAACTAGCCAATGGAGCGAGGCCACCAGTTTCCATCCTGTTACCTATCACGCCATTGGATGATTTAGTCATCATCTTTGCCTCAGCAGCTGGTGGGTGTTTAGACTGATATAGCAACAAGGACCACAACCATTGCCACAGTAAGTGAGTCACCAGTGGCATATGTGTTTCTGTGTATGTGTGTGTATGCAGGCGTGTTCAAAAGGTGTTGGTAAAAACAACATCTGATCTGCTATAAACTGTTTGCTCTTTTCTGTTCTGTACCATCCAACTTTATAATCCTCCCCTCTGTTCTGCTCACCACACTATGATACCGGCTTCACATGATGCATGTGTTTCATATTTGCATAATAATGAATAATAAACAAATTTGTCATTGTTATTTCCCGACTCAAGTTCAAAATTGTCTGCTTGTTTATCAAGAGTAATGAGATGTCTGTATCAGATCTTTTTCGGTTAATTGTGTAGGACTATTTCTTGGCCAGGCACAGTGATTTGTTGGCATTTCCTGTAGTTGTCTCCTAATTACATGACAGCAGAAAGTGACTGTTATTTGCCAAAAATTAGTGTAGCACACATCTGACTGTAAATCTGTAACATGATGGGTTTGGGTTTTTTTTTTTTTTTCACATTTTTTATCCTCAAGCTTGTTTCAGGGCTTAGAACTAAGATAGCCAGCTACATGCATCTGTATACTGCAGCATACAAATATTAAACAGAGTAACATTGATCTGTTGAAGAAGGCAAATATGTGCATTTGCAGATACATTACCTATATGTATATCTATATGTATAATTAATGATATTTACTTTTATTTGGCCAATAAATCCTCAGGGATGCAGACATTTAAAGTTAAAGTGCCAGAGCTATGTAAATTATCTAAAAAAACACTGCGTTTTCAAGAGATTAATAATGATGTCATTTTTCAAGCAGAAGGACCAGCCTTATGAGGATTGGCTTCTTGAGTTTTGCTTGTGTGGGAGTAAGCTCAATAAGACAAATTTCTTTGCATTGTTTTCCAGACTAAATGAATAGAATCCTAGCCTAAGCTTAAGGAGCATTTGTAATTATTGTCTTGACATATAATATATTCAGTCTTGAAAAGATGAATTGGAAAAGTAATTGGCAGATTAACTAATAATGAGAACAAAGAATTACTTGCTGCTCTAGTTTCAAATGTCAGAAGAACTTTATCCAACACCACTGGCTGTTGAAGGACAGCAGAAAACAATTCTTTTAACCTTATGGATGATGATGGAGCAAGTGCACATGAGCACACCACATTTAGACTGATAAGAACCAGACAATTTTTCACCTGGTGGTACTGACTGCACTTGGTACATGGTGATGTCAGCTGTGAAGTAGACAAATCTCCAATCTGGATCATTGATTGCTACTCAGCTTTAGCGACATTGGCTATCTCAGCAATTAGCGTAGCTAATGAAGCAGGAGAGAAACAGCTGCTAAGAGTTAAATAAGATATCAGTTCCACTACATAAGACACACTGACCAGCATTGTTTCCACCTCTGCGAGGTCAGCCATTAGATGGGCAATCAAATAGCAAATGCAGTTGCATCAGATAGGGGAGGGGGGTCTCAGGCACGAAGAAAGGCTGTCTTTTCATTTGTGGTCAAGTAAGAAGCTTTTAATAATGAGGACTGAGAGCTATGTGGTTTCCAGTGAATAACCCCAGAACGCATCACTACATTCTGGCAGTGCGAGGAGTTTGTGCTTTTTGTGAAAACAAGGATTTCACCATCAAGCTGCTTGCGTCTGAAGGGCTTCAACTATAACTGAGCTAACTATGCATGGCCAAGCTGGAACATGTAGTAATCTTAGACCTCCAGCTCAGCTAGTGGCGGTATCAGTCGGCTTAGCTATTACAACAGTTAGCAGAGCAAAACATGTTGTTGACTATGGCATAGCATTAGTTCCACTGCATTAGACACAATGACTATCACTGTGACAGCATCTCATTCATGAGCACCAGCACACAAGCACACACAGACGCTCCCTCTATTTCACCTACGGAAACACCCATCACCCAGATTTACAGCACAATAGCATGTTTGACACATGTACAGCACAATGTGGCAATCTCTTTGGCATTCTACTGTACACGTGAACTTAAACAGCTGTGCTCCCTTTTCTGAAAGAGAGCAATGCTCATTTTCGCAGCACAATGGGCCTTCTACAACCACTCACTTGCACAAAACTGGTCATCCACGTTGATATCCCACGGTGAATTAGGCACATTTCATACACAGTTTGTACTAAATACAACCGCACACATGCATGTCGAGACACACAGGGTATTATGCCATGAACAGTGCTCGATTCAAGATGGCAATAAGGCTTCAGTCTGCACATCCATGAGCTGATAACACCACAGCAGAAGCACTTCTATTCATGTTTGTGTATCTTTGTACATGCATTCAGTGCTCCATTCTATAATACAATGTGCTTTCAATTTCTACACACACTTCCAGGAAACCTCCACCCTAAAATCCTCTTGCACTGCTATACATCATGAGCCTGTGAGGTTTAAAGAAATTCAGCATATATTTTGAGATGACTGGCACCACTTTGCCCAAACCCCTCTCCTCTGCTTGTTCTTAAGTTAGCTTTTTTTCCTTCATTTCCCAGAGCAGCCTCTGGAGAACGCTGCCTGGACTTATTGCTCGGCTGTAGCTGTCAGTCTCGCTGATACAATGTACATTAATAATGCACCTTTGGTTTTACAAGATGAAGAGCTTTGTAATGATCGCAGTAGTCACAGCAAGCAACCAAATTTGTCAGGAGGGAAATAGTGCAGCCGTGCACCTCAGTCAAAATGTCTTCTGAGTCATCTAATGAGTCTGAGAGTTGCATTTAGTTTTATTAAAGCAGCACAAACAACTGTGTGCCATTGAATTGTTGCAACAAACCAACAACCAAATCTGCACCCATGTCTGCAACCCTCCAATTGTACAAAGTAATTTGGTGCCTCTCAGGCCATTGTCTTAGGCCCACTGTGTTTGTTCCGGTTCACTCTATGATTATGGGTTTCTGCAGTACCATATGGCCATTGAGAGTAAAGACTGGTCATTTAACTGTACATTAACTGGCCTGTATCAAAAATGAATAAGAATGGGTTGGCGAGTTGCCAGTGAGCATTTCAGACCACTTAGGATCTGAGTGCCAAAGTTTAAAAGAGCATAAGCTATTGGAATTAAATTTGGACAGTGAGAAGAAGATAATTCTAAATGAATGCAAATGTTGTTAATGTTCCACACATATGCAAATGCCTGCTAGCAAGTTCGTCCATAAAATTTAAAGACTGTCACTATAACTTTATACCTTCAGAACCCCCCCCCCCCCATACACACACACACACACACACACACACACACACACACACACAAATAATGCTTTTAACTTCTCAAGTTATCTGTGATGGATTGATGATGATGGACTGGTCACAGAATCAAAATGTTTCAAATGAAAATTTCTTTAAAATGCATTGTTCAACAGCTCTCCTTGGAATGTATGGAAATTGCAGAAAATTACCTACATTCTGGTATTTTTTCTGTAGAAATCAAAAGGGAGCCACTAAAGTGCCATTTGGTGCCTCATATCATTGTTACTATTTTTGTGTGAGTCTCCCTTCTATAATTAGGAAATCTCCAAGACAGAACTAATGAAATAATTTGTGTTCCTTCTTGCACATCCTTAGATGAATGTGCACACAGTCATCTACAGACCCATCCCTCTCTCCCTGTTGTCTTGCCTGGCACCAGTTTCCATTGACACAGATGGTGATGGGAGGAAGAAAGATACAAAGAGACAGGCACAGGGAGAGAATAGCAGCAGCTGATACAATGAGTTTGTATCATGTGTAATCCTCCATTTCCACGAATCCATACATTTATCTCCCTAAATTACATACCTGCTCAATACATCTACCTCACTGCCACCCTTCCCTCCTTTTTCTCCAGTCTCAATTTATTACTCCTTATCTCCATCTATCCATTAGCACTCTCAGTACAGTCTTAGAGCTCCTACCAGCAGCTATTCATCCAGCCAGTCCGCCTATTCTTCAGCCCAAAATCCTACCTTGTATCATGGCCTTTTACACACCTATTAACTTCTGAAGCCTCGCCTCTCAATCATCCACCTTTTTCCCCACATCCACCCATTGCTCTACCCAGATATAACTTGATTTTTTTTTGTTGTTGTTGTTGAAATCTTACAAGACCAAATATATATATGTGTGTGTGTTTTCTTCCTTCCGCCTGACTGATCCTCCCATTCAGCCACCATCTCACAGGATCAATAGCAATCTTCACACTTACCAGCTGCATGCCACAGATGAAGGCCAAGGTACATCTGCCACTACAGCAACCCATGGTGTCCGCCTCCCTCTCTCCGCGCTCCACGTGGTGAACCAACTCTGGGTAACTCCCAAATCTTTCGCCGGCCCTTCAAAATCCAAAAGCCCCCCGGAGGGCCGTCTGGCTGGCTGGGAGCCCAGGTAGAGTCGCTCGCTGCTCAGCCTAAGAGAACAGAGCACAGAGCACAGCCCCCTGTACTCACTGGAGCTCAGGGGAATGAAAGGCTACTACTTCATTCAAATTGGGGAGCTGCTGACAGGTTTAAGAGTCTGAAATGTGGTCCCTGGGTTTCCAACACACATGGGGATCAGGGATCAAAGATGGAAGGTGGGCCTTGGTGATGATTCAAGTCCACAAATAGTCCTCGATGTATCCACGGAGCTCGGTCATGTAGGCAAACCCTTCCCAAGCCTCTCCAACTAAAGACAGTTGAGTAGTCCAATAAATCAGATGCTGTGGTGCATTTTTAAAAAACACTGAACGAAGTCCGATTTTTAATAGCGTTGGTCTCAGATGGACCTGACTGGTCTTAAAACAGGATTGAACAAAGGTCATGCAGTTATGTCCAAGAAGGGTCCACTAGTCCAGTCCAAGATCGCCTGGATGGGCAGCATCTTTGGTCCAGTACAGAAGTCCGTGACTGAAAGATTTAAAAAGCAAAACAAAAAAACAAAGCAAACAGAGTGGTGTGATTAGGAGATTAGATGGATATATTCACCACATTAGATGAATCCAGTAAGGACACACTTGGATTGGTCTGACTGAAGTAGCCTGGTTTGTTTAAGGGTGGAGGAAACAAGTGAAAGTGGTCCCAGACCAGCTCCTCTGCTCTCAGGGGAAGTCACGGGCATGTAGCGGCAACATCCTCCACTCCTCCTTCACACCCTCAACAAAACTGCCTCTTTTTTTTTTTTAATCCCCAGATCCAGCCGTTTTTCCTCCCGGATTATCCCCCCCCACCCACCCCCGGCGAGTCAAAACCGATGCGAGGACGCTGCGATATGTCAGCAGCCACCCGGAGCTGCTCTTCGGCGTGTTTGGCTAGGAAGTCCTCCTCCTCCGGTTCATCTCCCCATCAGCCCCACAACACAGCCCCTCCGTCGGCCGTCAGTCGGTCCATTCACCGCCTCCGCCGAAACTGAGAAGAAACATCTACTGTGCTGAGAAAATTGTAAAAAAAAAATAAAAACAAATAACAAATAAAAAACACGAGGGACCGAAAAACACGTCCACGCTTGGATCACAGAGGGACGGAGTGATATTTCAGGTCGAGGGAAGTATCTCAACGTGACCTACAGGCGCCGATGTGGACGGAAGAGAAGGGCCGAGTTTGGTTGTTGTCCTGCGGGCTTGTCTTCGAGCAGTGAGGAGGGGAAGACAATGGGGACCGGGATGGACCGGCGGACCGAGGGGAGAGAGAGGGACTCTCACAGCCGACAGGAGCGTCTCTCCACCGCCATCAGTCAAGGCAAACACCCGGCAGCAACATGCCTGTTCCGGAAGGGACTTCCAAAATAAAAGCGTCGTTCAATCGTCAACAGGGCACGAATAGAAAACTCACTTCAATTTTTTAAAGGTGTTAGATTTTCCAGTTTTAGATCCATTTTCTTTCTTTCTTTTTTTTACTTGAAAAGCCAATTGAATAGCATACTTCAGTTGGCTCCCTTTTTGCTAAATTTGGTCCCTAACATAACAATGTTGTGTTGTTGGTGTTTTGACTCTTCGATTTCTGTGATGAGAGAAATTCATCTATTATCATACATATCATTCATTGTATATATATGATGTTATGTGCTCGTTGGATCAGCCAGGATCAGCTCCTGGGTTGCTGGTTCTGGCAGGACCCAGATCAGCAGATTGAGTTCAGATTTATAGGTCATAGAGATCTGACATGTGCATGTCTGCCATGATGTCTAAAATGTGAGTGGATCCATGTTGACTGACTTCTGTGATGGTATCTTTTCTTTTTATGAGACTATTTGGCCAGATTTATGAATTGTGTTTTATTTTCCTGGCGCTGTTTCAAATTGAGTGTAACAGTTTTCATGTGATTAAAATGTATACAGTCAGTCCCCAAAGTCTGATAAAACTTCTGTAATTTCTTTTTAAGGAACACAACAAAAAGCATGTATTAGTCTCGTGAATGGATCACAAAATTTTGGCTATATTTAGCTGACAAATTTATGATCATTCTTACTTGATTTCCTGGATTAGTAGTTGGACAGAGGCATATTCTGTGCTTTTATTTTGAGGGCAAATGGGCCCAACAGCTATCCTTGTTGCAGCTGCCTCTGGTTGACTTGATGGAGCTGATGTTCCGCTCAGCAGGGGAGCGGCAGGGCTCCTTTCATTCACTGAAACACACAAACAGAGACAGAAGGAAATGTGGCTTTGGTCGGAGAGCAGCTGCTTGAGAACATGGCCTTCAACCACCATCAAGCATTGTGACGAATGACACTCCGCTCTCTCTCCTTCTTGGTGGGGTGTCCTGTCTGAGTTGTCAAGATAGTAATCATTTTTATCCTTATTTCTCATTCACTTAATTGAAGGCTGAAGGGTTTGCTGATAACCTTCTATTAAGGCTGAATATTTAAATCACAAAAGGGTGGGAGGGGAATTGTGTGGGCAGTGTCTTTAAAATTTTCATTTAGCATATTACACTTGCTCACAAATGCTATCCATCACTTATTGGAAGGAGCCTGGGCAAAAACCTCAGAGGGTGATTGTCTCATTTGCGAAAGGCACTTCATTCTGTGGAGGCATCGCAGCAGCAGACTGCTGCCAAATTAAGCAACAAAAAGCTCCTGAAAACAAGCAGCTTCCCTCCAAAGGTGGGGTAATCTGTGATTGTGTGTGTATGTCTTATAGGGTAACTTGTGCCACGCCTATAAAATGGCCAGCAGTTTAAACAGACATAGAGGTGTAGAGGCTATCACTGCTTAAGCTATACAACATAATGGCCTTCCTTCCCCTCACCATCAATCTCTGTCACAGCCTACCCCTCCCATACACACCCAGGAAAACAACACACGCATTCAGATTCACACACGCATCCACAAACAAATGCCCCTGCATGCACACACACACATTCAGAACCACACACAGTGCGACAGGAGTTTAATTATGCCGCTAATCTTGAGTGACAGTGGCGTGTATAATGGCTGATTCCCCGGGGCTGTGTGTCAAAGTACCCACCCATTCATCCATCCATCTCTTCCTCTATTTATCATCTTACCTACTCAGTCATCCATCCATTGCCCTATCTGCCCATCTTTCCACGCAACTTCTTCCTTTTTTCTATCTTGAACATCCTCCACCTTTCTTTTCACTCCCTGCTTAACCCTCTTTTATCAGCCCCCCATTTATGATATCTATGCGCCCTTCTCATACTTGCTCAAAAATTCTGCCCTTTTAATGATGTCCTTTGTGGCACATCATCTGCTTTTTCACAAAGGTCGCTGACAGGGCCAGTTGGTCCTCTGCTTAGGGACCTCTGACCAATTGGACCTTGGACCCTCAGTCTTTGTTCACCTAAAAGAGAGGCCCCTGCTTGGTCAGAGGCTTCTTGGTTTAAAGATGGAGATCACAAAGCTGTTTACAAACAGTAAGTCTGGTGAACTATTGGAAGAGTCTGAAACTCAAAAACAGCTGAAGGTAAGACACATACCTTCTTTTTTTTTTCACAAATTATAAATGGAAGTACATTTAAACCAAACATTTCCTGCTATGTGCTTGCCAAAAATGTTCTTTTCTTTGTTCTCTGTGATCATTAATATCAAATGATCTGGTTGGACAAAACAACAAGCAAATGTCATTGTGACTGTGAGATGTGATTTGAGAAATTGACAAAGAATGAATTTATGCTACAAAGAGTTTTTCACATAAAAAGACTCAAGAGCAGGAATTACAATTAACCTCCTGAGACCCAAACTTTTTTTTTTGGTATGCATGTTGGTGGGAATTGTGGGACATTTTGATTGTACACTGATCACTGTAATGTGCTTTGGCGACCACAAGATGACAGACACACGTGTCCAGAAATGAGGCTCACAGATCTAAGTTAAGCTAAATTAAGTATAGGGGCAAAGAGAACCCAAAATGTAGAGTCTTAGGTGGTTAGTCTCAAAAATATTGACAGTAAAAACTGACTCAAAACTCACCACATGGTCCAATTTAGAGCTCTCATTTTAGAATGAGATCTTCCTCAGTAGATGGAGTTTTCCAGCTTGCTCAAAAATAGAAGATATATGTTCATTAAGTCATTATTGTACAAGTACTTGTTTCACTAGTAAATTGCAGTTAATTATTTAAGAGACCCATGAACATAAAGAAACGTGAGAAAGGGAAGAGGAAAAGACGGCAACTTCGAGAGATATAGGAGAATTAAAACCAGACCACAATGCATTGTTGCTGATTGACTTCTAACTACACGTTAGCGTTCATTCATTGCTATCTACTCACTGACCATATTTGATAGATTGAGCTGCTTTTTTTGTATATGCTGTGTCTTTGCAGTTATGTCATGATTATATAATAAATGATTTTGACAGAGAGAAAAGATGACAAAAAGAGTGAAGGGGTGACAGACAGATAGTTAGATAGACAGACAGAGAGAGAGCGAGAGATACAGGGAGAGTGAGAGATAGAGAGGCTGCACCTCTTTCAAGATAGTGAGATAGCATGTGTTTATTACTTTATCTGTCTGGACCAGATGTCACCAGATGCCTGCTGCTGCTGCTGCCAGCCTATCTCAGCCCACACTTAGACACACACACACACACACACACACACACACAAAGAAAACAGACTCTCTGCCTCTCTGACATGCTATACCTCCTACTCCCTGTCCTACCTGAAAACAATCTAACAGCACAGCAAGATAGTTGAAAATATCCTATATGAATGTGAAATAGCACTTACAGCGACTGAGGCACTGAAGACTTGCGTGCACTATTTACCCCGTGTAAAACTGAAGATGGACAGAATCAAGGTTTGAGTCGACAAAGCGAAGGAGAGGGAGAGCAAGAGACAAAAAGAGATTGTTGGAGTGACAAAATGACAAAAGGGTAAGGAGGGAAAGTAAAGCACAAGGGGATAATGTGCTGTGGAGAAAATGAAAACTCTGTGTTAAAGCTTTTCTTGTGAAATATAGAGGGGAGAATACAGATCATTGCAGCATGAGCATGCACACTGAGTAATGTTAAAGTTTCCTAGGAGTGGACAGATAGCTGCGGTAAAAAGAAAATTATGGCTGTGGCACACATTGCTGCTATTGAGAAACAATTAAAACAATGGTTATACTATCAGTGGTGAGAAGAGCACGTAAAACTAAAATAGAAGTCCTTTGTTTGACTGTTTTACTAACGATTGAAGAAGTGATCAAAGGAACAATTTGTAAGTTTAGCTTTTGCTATTAGCCAATATAAGCATTAACAAATGTTTACAACTTGCCGGTCGTATAATAAGACCGCCGAGATGCGCTGCTCCCTTGGGACTGATTGGATACTACATTGGATCTGTATCAAAAAGGAAGAGGACAGACCAAAAGGGTCAGAGCTACCTGATCAGCATGTGAACTGCAGTATGACAAATGAAGGGATAGAAATAGAAGCAAAACATGCTTTGGTGCTGTGTTGGTACAAAGAACCAATGTTGTGGCTGAAAATGACACTTTGAGAGAAGTGATACTTCACAAAAGGAATAAAGTTGGTTATTTGGAAAACTAAAACATGTAGGTGAAAGAAACTAAAGGGAAACTCCTGGGTGACAATTCACCAAACCACATTCCACAAAAAAATTGTGGTTTAGAGAATTACAGTTACACATCCTGCTGATTTTCTAATTGCACCATAACAACATAACTGTAGGGTACACTATAAGCACTGTGTTTCTATATCTATCTATCTAATTGAGCAAAAAAAACCTCATTAGTTGAAAGTGAAGTTCCTGTTTGAAGAATACTAATAAGAAAAAGGCTACTCAGCGCTATTCATCAAGAAAATGAATAAACATATTTACCAAAATTTGAACCACTCCTTGAAGCGTCACCTGTAGCAACACATTTTTGGAATATTTGAACTTTTTTTTTGGTACACATAGTGACTATTAGTTATTGCTAATGGGAGCATTGTGAGGGCAAGAAAAGCACGGTTGAAAAATCAAGCACACTAGAGTAAAAGGCAACTAAGAATTCAGTGTTTGTAATAAATTTTAGTTTCAGATTATAACCAATTCAAGCATCTGCGTTTGTGTACAGAGAGAAAACATCACATACGAGGGCATGTGTAACTCACACGATTTTTATTTTATTATAATTGAGCCTGGACTAATGGTGGCTGAAGGTAAGATAACGTCCAGCATCTTGACAGACATCTCTTCATTTTTTGATGTACTTGTGCAGCAACAGAGAAGCTTTTAGCTGTTGGCTCAGCACCACCACTCTGTCGGACAGTCACTGACATTGACGGCAGCAGGCACCATAAAGTTCATGTTGCTTTTCAGGAGACAGGCATAAATGATGGTGCCCAAAAAAATCTGTACCCTTGGGATTGAAGATAGTTCAGTGGCTGATTAAGATCCAATTCACATGCTTTATTAGCATTTTAATTTTCAGTGCCGTCAAAGCAACACTTGAAAAGTTCAGGAAAATGCTTTCAAACTGAAAAATGGATTCTTTTTTTCATGCCTGTGCATCTACTAAGACCACACAAAACTATAAATTTAATTATTATAAATCTTTTGCAACAAAATTCACCTGTTCAGGCCTTAAAAATTCAAAACATGTTAATGTTTAAAAAAAAAAATATGTTGTCACACAGTATGAGTAACTGTGACCCCAAAATGAATGAATACATAAACCTGTGCAGTGCAGAAAATGCACAAGTCATCAGTTATCTGAGTCATCAATTTAATTGATTTCTCTTTCTAATGTTCCAATCAATTGCCTTAGTTGTAATTTAATTTAACAATATTTTATCATTTGCAATGAAACAACGCACTGTATAAAATGTATATAAATACATTACTCATCTTTGATTTCCACTTTGTGAAATGTAATCTAATTAACATCCCTTTTAAACCTGATCTTAATGAACAAAATCTTCAGTTATAGTGAAGCAATGTTTCAGGTTATGCAACATGATCGTTATTAGTTTCACCATTGGGATGGTTTTTCTTGCTATTCAGTATATTCCTGATTGAGCCAGCAGCCAGCGTATATTTACACCTCTAATTAGTCCAGCATGGTGATTACAGCAAGGTTCAGCCCACCACTTTTTCTGTTCATGCCCATATTTCCTGTTAGGTCTGAGGTGACAAATTCCATTGACCAAGCAAAATTATCCAACCAAAAGAAATTAGTCTATTTAAAACAGCAGCCCTCTACATTTACTTGGTTTCCCTCTGTGAAGAGGAGGAGTAAAACTGCTTTACAACAACAACTGCACTGAACACTATTAGAAATCTCCTTAAGCAATCCAGTATTCTAAGGTACAGTGCAAATGTAGATGCTGTGCATGTAAGAAAAAAAAAAAAAAGAAAGGCTTCTGGGTCTGTTTTCACTTGTGTCGCCTACTTAAATACTGTATATAAATGTAATATATCTCACGTTAATTCAGTGTTATTTGTCTCTGAAGAAATATTTTACCTTATAAAGCATGTGTGCATGTGTGTGTAGCTGTGAGTGTGTGTAGACGTGTATTCATCCGTGTACTCTATCATGTGTGTGTGCCTGGAGGCAGAACTCTAAATGCCACGAGATGTGGATATTGTAGCTGTAGCTCACAGGAACTCGGTGCAATTCAAAGCGTTTGTCATTTTCATCAAGTGTATGATGTAAATCACAACTAGCTTTAAGTCCTTTTATCAAATCCAGCCCTGGGTCAGTTTCTTCTTAATACATTTAGCTCCACAGATTCCACTTTCTTTTTTTTAACAGCAGAATATATTAATATATTACCTTTGCTCTCCCATCTACATTTGCCATCTCTGTAGCTTCACTTCAAAACAGGAGATGGATAGCCCACCATATATAGTAACAAGAAAGCTACTGCTAAATGTATATTAGTTTTTGCTCAATGAATCAAACGGGTACTTGCACTACAATATGTACATTTGCCTGAATTACACTAAACAAACCCACCTTGCTCGTTGTGTTATGTAGCCTGGGTTTGTTGTCTGCGTCATCTGACGCAGTGTTAAGATTTCAGTCTCAGTATTCAATAGCATTGAATACTGAGACTGAAATCTTGAGTATTGAATAGCATTCAATACATTCTATGGATGACAAAGGTGATTTACTAATCCTCAAATCATTAGTTATATTATTGTGTTAAATCACATTTTGATCACATGAACAAGCCTATTTTTATCACATGAAATTGGACAAAGGAAGACAAACCTATCTGAATATTGGGTGCAGAGGATATATCTTCTTTTGCTGTATTTATTTATTTTTTTGTAACAAAACCAAATTCTTTATACTTTTTGTACTATATCTTAATGGGGCTGGATTGTTGGAGCCACTGAATGCCGACATGTCTATGCACCCAGTCTGGGGTCAGGTCCTTGCTCAGAGGGACCATACTCTTATACTAATTAAGATAAAATGAATCCTGAGAGATAAGTTCCAAAGTTAGTCAAATGTGGAAGGGCATTTACAGACCCAGTCTTTAATGTTAAAATGAAACGGGGCATCAAGACAGTGGGGGAAGACAAGGAGAACACAAAGAGTGATTGGAGCATAAAAAACAAAGACTGAGAGGAAGAGCAGCTGAAGGACAAAAGAGAAGAAGAGACGACTGCTTGGCTAAAGAGAAAGATGATAGAGATGAGACAAATTAATAAACTTCAGCCATTCAAGGAGAAACGGTGACAGGGAGAAAAGAAGAGAAAACAATTACAGTACATAAGCGTGGAAGGACAGGAAGCAAAGGACAGAGACAGAGGCAGAGAGAAATAGAGAGATAGATGGAGGAGGAGAAAGATGTAGAAAAGCGGATATTGATTGGTTAAAAATGCATGAGGTGTCTGGTGCACAGCTCCTCATTTCTAATGCCTTCTGACCAGACAGTCTGAAGCTAAAACATTCTTTCCTTCAGCGAATTCATTTAATCGCTGTTTTTATATAATTTCTGCACCAAATAAGACAGACAGCCGCTCAAATGAAAATATAGAGTAATTCAGTGAGTTTAGATTAGTTTCCAGGCTTCAACGTGATCGGTAAGTAAATTCATCTCCATCTTCAGTCATGCAGGAGCGGACTACACATGATTGAGAGGAGGACACCTGGAACCTTCAGTGGTGAAACACATAGTCAACTGTTGTGTCCCAAAGTGGTTGGCTCCATGCTTCCCCGTCTCTGTTCTCACAGATGGACTGAAAGAGAACCCGTAAGTAGAATAGGTAAATAAATGCATGTCTGTCTGGCTAAAAGCTCCCTCAGCAGAACCAAGGCTGGATGGTACTGGCTCACTGGTTCTTTACACAACTGTTAAATGGGAAGCTTGGGGTGCTTGGCCCTCTTTCTATTCAGCCTTCTCCTAATGTCACTGTCACTTAGGCTACTTTTATCAGCTTCGGTCAAAACAAAAAACGTGTTTTACCCATGACCATTACTTTTTTGGTCCCTGGAAAGTATTTTGTAGTCATTCTCTGTGAGGCACAGCTAAACTAAATCATTATAGAGTGAAAATTCTGCCTGGTAGTGGCACTAATTGAGAATTTAAGTGATTAGTACTCCCTTAACACAAAAAGAAAATTGCAGTATGTACATGTTTGGTTTTAGACAAACTGACTTACATACAAATAGACAATTTACAATAGTTGAATATTTTTTTATATTAAAATATAAAAAAGTTAGAGATGGAAAGCTGAAATAATTTTGCTTGCGGACGCTATCTCGTCATACTTTTCTTATCCTTTAACTTTTATCTATGTCCATGTTAGTAAGCTTATCAGACGTATGACATCTAATCGTTGTGTTATGTCATTCAACTGGTAAGTCACAAAACTAGACGTTGTATTTTCTCTGTAATTAGTGCACATTACGGTACTGTAGGCGTACAGATGTTTTATAGGATCGGTGACATGAAAAGTCAGGGAACCAATAACCAAGTCATTGGCTTCATCATCAGGAAACCATGAAAATCTTTAACCTATGACACTGTGACAATCCATCTAGTAATTACTGAGATATTTCAGTCGGTGCTGAACTGACAGTATATAGTTAAAATGATAAGCAATATTTAGTCTGGCAGTATATGTAATATTAATCCCTGAGCTCTAATTGTTCTTCCTGACACTGTGACTTTAATTTCGATTTCCTCCCTGCTCTCTGCTGTCTTTCCATCTGTCTGGTCAGCCTGTGCCAATAGTGTGTTTGACAGCTTGTGTGTGGATGCGTGCGAATGTGTGTTTACTGTATACTCTCCAGTACATTTCCATGTCTGTGAACTCGTATCAAGACACAGCGTGGTTTGGCCGCTGCGCTCACCGAGTGCCAGTATGACGGAAATGGCCTGCTGCCCGACAGATCAGAGTTAAGATGAGACGACTTTCACTTCAGGCCGTGACTCAACGCCAAAATTACTACAGAAGCTTACAGGGCATTCAGGTACGTGTTGGGAACATGGACCTGGCCTGCTTTTCCATCAGTCTGTTTCCTGTGAATTGCTGTTCACAGCCCAGTAAGTTTGTTTTTTTGTTTTTCTGTTTTAAGCTGACGTGGACGGCACAGTCAGGCACCAATATATATTTCAAGATAACATATTATCTTGAAATCTTTGAGAAAGCTCCCCACTGTTCCTGGCTTCACACTCTTTACTGTCAGCTTTAAGTTTTATGACGACACATTAATATTGGAAATGCCCTTATCGCACGTATAACACCCCATCGAAGTCTCAAAACATTTGTGTCAAACCGGCAGCCTTTCAGTTGCAGGTTATGTCAACAGTAATTTTCCATCTCTCACTCATAAGTTCAGATACTAATTTTGCATGATTGCTGTTCTGTTCTGTTCTCTTCTGCTCTGTTCTGTTCTGTTCTGTTCTGTTCTGTTCTACACTAACAGAGTGTCACTCTGACAGATATAGTAAGCCCCAGGCCCATTGGATTTCGCACATTTGGTGCTAATATGCACATCAATTCCACTGGCTGACATAATCATCTGAAACGGCAAGAAATTTTTCCAAGCCAGCATACTGTGTGGAAGTGTATGCGTGTATGTGTGTGTGGATATGTGTGGGTGTGTCTTATCCTATCAGTAGTATAGCTTTTGGCTGGTTTACATTTGCATAATGAAGTCAATAACACTGGCCTCCCAGGAGGAACATGGTGACATTATTACTAATTTAATAATAAGAAATGAGTAGGTGCATGGACGTGTGTGTGTGTGTGTGTGGGTAGAGAGGGAAGGTAGGAAAACAAAGACACGAGGGGAAAGAGAAAATATTTAGGTCCAGGAGATGAAAAAGAAAAAAGGAAGACGGACAGGGAGGTAAAATGTTCAGGGGCAAAGAGGTAAGGAAATGACTGGATGGGCAAAGTAGGAAGAGAGGTGGACAAAGACGTGAAGGTGAAAGAAGGATACAGAGTTAGAGTAGCAAGAGAGAAGTGTGGAGGAAGAAGAGAAAGGTGCGGGAGAGGGGAAGGACAGAAAAAGACAACATATGGAGTCAGGCAGTAATGGAGAGGCACAGAGTGTCTTGGGGAGACCGAGGTGTGCGGCTGATGTGTGACCGCTGTGTTCTTCACTTCCGCCTTAATCACTGACTTGGTGTACTTGCTGTCCTGTCCTGGCGATAGGCCTGTAGCTGTCTGCGCATGGAAAACAGGTAGCTCTGGCTCTGTGGCAGCATCACTAAGACAACACACAGTGCTTGAGCCAGCCTGGGGAGTCCATTCTATACCAAATAAAACTCATTACTGTGGACAACAATACTTGTTGGTAATTACGTAAATATTTACAGAGTCTCACTAGATAGTTAATGATGCACATAATTCGTTCTCTAATCCTCCTATTGTTGTTATGCTTTTGTACTTATTGTCTTCTGACCTGTGAAAGCAAGATAATAGTTAATAGTTTTACTATTTACGGAGCTCTTTGACATTTGAAGATGCCACAGTCCCAAAGGTTGTATTTATTCTGGTGAGTTTGAATTGAAGTGTGGCAGAGCTGCAATTTTGCAACTTAATCCGCCAATATTGATAAATGTGTAATCTACAGGTACAATAAAAATAACAGAGAATATTCTGAGCAGATATATAATATGTCAGGACACCCACTGAAAGATAAAAGAAGACAAGAAAATATCTGCCATGCAAAGACAAATTTCCCTAAGGAGGCAATAAAGAATATCATATCGTAATGTAAAAGTCACATGGGGAGAATACTTAGAACCTAGACAGATAAATAATAAAGCCTGAAAAGTCAACATTTGCACTCCTGTTTTGGAAAATTCTTCAGTGAAGAATTCCATTTCTAATGAACAGTTGTGGGTTAAAGCTTGATTTCATTAACAATCATCTCTTTCACTGAGTGTATCTTATTCATCTGGGCCACAATTCAAACAAAGAAGTTATTTTTGTACTGAAATCATACTGTCATACTGTTACACTGGCTGACCTTTAAATACAATGGACATGTCCGCCTGGAATGAATGGACTTGGAATGGCTGAGTTGTTTTGACAGCATCCTATCCTGAGACGCATATTTGCTTATAGCAACGAAAAAAAAGTAATTTGTTCATAAACTGTGTTACAGAAAATATGTAAGACTGGATATATGACTAGACAAAAGTTAAGAGCTAGATTTAGATATAGATATAGACAACAGTGACCAAGATGGTTCCAGTCCAGCTTCTCTGTGTCTTACGATGAACGCGAAGAGGCACAACCAGAACCAGAACTTGGAAAGCTCTTTAGGCGTGTGATGCTTGGAACAAAAGTCTCAGAGTAACAAAGGCGTTTCTGCTTTCCTTATTTGGTTTTTTTTTATCCCCTCAATAACTGCAGTTACAGATTGAAGGAAGAATAATTCAGGATTTATTAATGTACACTCACTCACCATGACGCAGAGTGCTGTAGGGAAGACATGAGGGTTGTTCCTGTTGATTGCTGTTAGTTTCACCAGATTTACTTTGGATGGTTGGTTTCATCAGAACATCTCTCGTAATTACAAAGAAAGATTGTAACCATTTTCTCAGGTGTTAGAGATGGAGTCATGGAACCAGCACGAACATCAGAGCAACTGGGAATTGTGCGGCTGTTTTTCTTTGTTAGTTTGTCTTTTTACAAGGTGAAATTTACTTTTGACTCTTGCATAACTGCAACAAATATGCCGGTGTTCGTTGAAGGCGGTTGGGTTATAGCGTGGATATCCTGTTTTCTTATTAGCATGAAGGTATGTAAACAGAAAGCTGATAAAGAACAAGGAGAGTCCGGGAGGATTTTACTGACAACCATAAGATGGCAATCCTGATTCTTTTCCACGCTTTTATTTGTCCCTGCTCCAGTCACAATCAGCTATCAGCTTTGCAGGAAGTTATGCCCACGTTTGGAAAACCAAAAAATCCTTCTCATGATCGGTGTCATGTCTCATATTTTGTTATAACAAGGGAATTTTACATTCTAATGCACAAATATACACCTCTTCCAATCCTACATATATAATTGAATTGGAATATTCAACACTATAGTAGTTAAACATGAAGTTTTATCACCTCGCTACCCTAAGAGTGTGTGTTGTGTTTCCCCAGTCCTCAGCCCCCTCTGTGCGCCCTACATATAAAGCAGTCCAGTCCAGTGTTAACACCAGCTGCTGTCTGTATCTCTAATTATAGCTGCTGCAGTGCAGGCTCCCAGGGCAAGACTGGGGGTCAGGTTACTCATTCCCACTGCTCTCTTGCGTCGACTTGCACACGCCCTCCTTAAAACTAGGCCTCAAAAACAGGTTATGACATGGCTTAAAAACTCACATGGGGCTCAATGAGATATTTATTTGCTTATTTACTGCTCTCACTTCGACCTCTGTTTGACAAGGTGGGGCGCTTCGGAGGAAATACGTTTCCTTGGGAGGAACGTGCAGGAAGTGGTTTGAAGACTTGAAAGTTTCAAGTACATTTTATTGCTGAAGTCTGAAGCTGAAGGACACAAAGGGAATAAGTTTTTGTTCAAGGTCTTGATAAAACTCCCAGGGCTTTTGTTGGAGCGACCAATAATGACTTAATATTATCAAACAGTGATGAAACACTACAGGTGTGAGGGGATTGTTATCGAGAACAGGACAGAGGTCGTTAATGGAATAATGGGCCTCTCCACTGGTGTAACAGCTGTTGGCTGATTCTGTCCACATTATTAAAACGTAATTAATAAGCTCTGTGTTTCTGAGACACAGCACAGGAGATTTATAGACCTTCATCTCCCCACTTTGTTCTTTCCTCCATTCTCTTTCACCCCTCCCTCCTTTGATCTTTTGTCCTCATCTTGTTGGTTGTCCTATCCCTTCCTCCCTTCTTTTTAAAACTCTGCTTCCCCCCCCCCCTTCCTCTATTTCTTTATCTCTCTATTTTGGACCCTTGGAGGGGGCCAATGACTCAGTGGGTCAACCTCGCTGCTTCTCTCTGACTCTCCCTCTGCTTCGCTCTCTTCACCAGCAAGCAACGGGATCCCGTAAAACTTTTCCTGAAGAATTCCTTGGACACATATTTGAAACCTTCAAGAACTTTGAAAATACCAAGAACAATATAAGCATTTATGAAAAGGTTGTTCACCGGATTTTCTTCAATTTTCTCCTGTGGAAAAGGTTTGAGAGTATTTTTAGACTCTGATGCGATCCATTTTCTTGCTGCTGGATTTGAGTGTTACCTCCATTATCTTTTCTCACATTCATCTGGCGCCAAAAAGGATTTAACGAAGGAATTGCTTACTTGTTTCTATGGTAACACTGCATTTTCCTGGCCTTTTTAAGAACTGAAGGTTATCACTGAACGTCCCGCAATTCCAAGGTATGGTAGAAATCCACTACACTGAATGGATTGGGTGAACTTTTTAACAATGATCTGATGGTCGTTTATTGAATGCAAGAGGTTAATGCAGTGATTTGTTCTGATTTTTCACTTTAAATACATTTATATGACAGAAAACTGTCGGAATGTGAGTGGCCATGTAAGCCACAAATAATGACGGTTTCCACGATAAGCTAAACTACTTCAATATGAGCCATCAAATCATGTAAAAATATCATATCATAACATTCACTTTTTGCAGCTGATACAGGAGGGCTGTTCTCAAAACTTCACACAAAATCCATTCAATTGAACTTTTTAAAAATGAATGATTTATCAGCTTAACTTGACAGAAAAGCCAACAATTTTAGTGCCAGGCCCTGGCTTGGAGCCTACAATCCACTCTTTTCTTATTATTATTATTATGGATTTGTTATAATAGACGTGTGATTTCTATTCTGTTTGGCTTGTGAGCCCTTAAAATGAAGCAATATCTGCATGTCCCGCATAGTCAGGAATCCTGAAGAGTTGGAAGTGTCCTGTATCAAAAAGGTATACATCACTTTATTTTACCTTATACCATCCTGGGATCTCTGCTGTGCTTTGGGACTGCAGGTTTAGATTGGAAAACAGTTGTTCTAATATTGAGACAATCATCTTTTTTTTTTTTTTTTCTCTGTCACCAGGTAATTGCTAAAGGACTGCTTTCATTACGTGGACATAAACTTCTGTATACAGACATGAGCACATACTGAGTTTCTGACTAATTATTTCTTTTTCTGTTAAGAAAAAACATTCAGTATATATAGAGAGATAAATCTCTGGTCACAGGATAAATCTAAAGTGTGATATGATGAATAATTGGAGAAGGACAAAAAACAAAGGACTCAACAAATGTGTACTCTTTGTATCTCAGCCTTTCTCCACAAGCTTTTGCTAAATATTTGCTTTTCTCTTTGAGCTTCGGAGGGGGTATGTAGAAAAAACAATTACAGAAGTTCAGAAGAGAATTCTGTCCTGCTTCTTTGCGAGGGCTCACAGGCATAGATGTTGCTATTAACTGTGGCAATATCGTATTTTATAAATGTAATGTGCTCTGAATATTTAATTGTGAATATAACTTACTAGTTAATTGGGACAATCAATAAAAGCAGATACCACAACATGTATCACTTGCAAACTGGTAACCTTAGCCAATGAAAAAGTGCCCCATAGGCAGCGCAATGTTTGTTTGTTTCTCAGAAAGTTTGTGTACCGATAACAAGGATGCATTTAATGGTTCACCGTCTGGACTGAGCCTTTGTCACCTTCTGTCTGCCCTCAAATGTCACTTCATAGCCTTCACCCACATAGTTCGAATTCTATCCATTGCTCTGGTGCGGAGGAGGAGCTGGCAGCTGCAGTTGTTGTCCTTTGTGCATGTGTGTGTTAAGATCAGCTCAGCACTTGATCGCAGCACCAGGTGGGCTGGGTCAGCTGCTGTGTGCGAGCAAGAGCTCTGACACGTAAGGCAAACATTTCTGCCCACTGTGACTGCCTCTTTGATCAAACATAAGAGAACCGTGGCTTGGCGAAGAATGGTGAAGTGGTGAGGTACTATCTGCTGTGGGACATTTCCGCTGCGCTCCGTTCGTCTGTCATTGTAACATCGTGACTATTTCACCTGCTGTGGATCAATACACCGGTCCAACCAGCCGCTGCCAGAGCTTCACTAGATCAATGGCTTTTATATCATACGCACACACAAGCACACTTGGCTCTGCCTCTGAATCGACGCACAGACATATTGTTGTCGGATCAATGGTTAGCTTTCTTGAGTCAAACACATAAATGCACGTTTGAGTGTGTGTGGACAGAATTATGTTAAATTGATCTTGTAGTTTGTTATCTGAATGCAGCAAGAGAAAGGTCAGTCTGAGACGAGCTCCTGAATGAAAACACATCAATATTTCACATTAGAGTGTTATCCCGGGCGCCGTATATCCTGGTCATTCAATAGATAGATAGACGGATGGATGGATGGATGGATGGATGGATGGATGGATGGATGGATGGATGTTCCATGTTAACCCAGTCCTACCTGCATGCTCTTGCTTATTGAATGGTGTTCCCCAACTTGTTGCTATATTCACGGTTTAATAGTCAGCAGGCCAGCACACTTTCCTTTGGCTGCAGAGCAAACATGCTATAGTGTTTCCAATTATCTCTGATGACCGAGTTTTACTCACAGGTTGAGGTGATTTATTATATAATGAGAAGTCAGAAGAACAATGTCGCTAATCTACAGTGAGTTTCCAATAATTGGCAGCGGAGACAGGGCCATCAGACTCAAAAACACTTAATTCTGTCAACCAGCCTGTCATAATGAATGGGGTTAAACACTTCAGCTGGACGAGCAAAAAGCATGCAGGACTCAAGTGGCTCTGCAGCCCCCGGGGCCTTTTTAATACTCTTAGAAGGACATATTTCTTCCAAATGAGCAATTGCTGTTTTAATTCAAAACTCCACACCAGACCAGAGTAAATATATCTCTCTCCATTTGCAGATAAGATTCATGAGAGGCAGGCAGTGAAACACAAGGAAGAATAAATGGTCTCTAGCGTTCCATCACATCATGCCACGTAATGAACACAAACAACCTGACGCAGGCATGTAACCATGTTACGGCACACAGCCCCGCCGCCATACAAGGACTAAAACTTTCTTCAGAGAAGTCGTTTGTCAAAGTGAGATGGAATTTAATCTCCTCGTCACCTCTGGTAATCGCTTTCTGCCTCCCTCTCTCCTTGCGCGCTCTAACTCACCCCCACCTTGCTCATCTCCTTCCCCTCGCATCCTCTGACGAAAATGAAAATAACAGAACATAAATAAATAGCTGCTGTGTGCATCTATCAAGGGAATTAGTGTCATGAACGCAAAAGACATACCTGTTGTGCTGGAGATATTATTATCACATAATGTTTCACAAATCAGACTCACAGAGGTGAATTCATGATACCAAATGCCTGAACCCTCAACTTCCCCAAGAGTACCAATATTTCTGTTGTTAATATGTGTTTTTACAGTATGTGGGCTGACTGTGTCCTCATGGTACAGAGACCTATTGTCAATCCCAGACTTTCTGATGCACATTCTTCAGATATATCCCCAAATATCACTGTCAATAAAATGAAATAGAGAGAGAAAGTAAGCTCCCCCTTTTCCCGCAGAGTTTTGAGAGAGGCATTAACTTTATTTATGGAGGTCAGCAACTGTGAAAAAAATAAGGCCGTTTCAAAAGTACATACTTTGGGATCTTTGTCATTTCATGGACGGCAGGGACAAGTTGATGTTAAAGTTAAAACGGCATATTGTCAAGAGATAATGGCTACACACTCACATATATTCCACTGAACTTTTAAGAGGGTATTGCAAAAACTGTACGCTTAAAGGTCAGTTTAGTCATCATGGGGACAATTGCTCACCCTGGTCTAATCTTCCTCTGCTCTAATTTATTTTCCCCATTAAGTTGTGATGGGAGAAGTTATTGCTGTCTGGATTGAGTTCACAGGCAGAGAAGTGAGCGCCACATTTTTTGCACCACACAGGCAACAGGGAGGAATTTGTGGTTGAAGCCAGGGGTTCCTTGACTTTCACCTTCTCAGCTGAGTGTCATGAGTCTTTGGGGTCCTTATTTCAGGTCGCCACGGCAAGTCCGCTCTGTCACTTGCATGACTGATTTTTGGGTTTTCCTGCTGCAACCCTCCGCATTTACCCAAGCGTGGAAATGGCACAAGCCTACTGCTGGTTTGCGTCGTGGCTGGGGTTAAAACCCGGGGCCTCTCCATGCAAAGCATGCACTCTACCACTGACCTATGTCCCGGGGAATGTGCTTTTACTTTACTGGTAATGCATTGAATGAAAACATTGTGTTGGTTGGTACTACAATGATCAGTGGATTGTTCTTTTTTAATTATCAAACCCAGATGACAATCGGTCCCTCTGGGTTAAGTTAAGTGCTGTGAGAATTTAAACATAACCATTAGCAGGTGAATTCAGCTGTTGCCACTGCAAGCGGATATTACAGCGGACTACAGATGTGGATGAGATAACGTGGCAAATAAATTCAATACCGACATTGTGCAACATTTTTGATAGGTTCATTAACAAAGTTTCCCTCAGCGGGGCAGCTGAGGCGTAGGTGGAAGAGCAGCTCCTCCACTGACTGGAAGGTTGTTGGTTCGATGTGAACTCCCTCCACTCGGACTGTCCTTGGGCAAAAATACTGAACCTAAACTTTGCACTTTGGTTTGTCAGTGTGAGAAAAGCTGCATTTATGTCATTATCATTTATGCGAATAGGTGAATGTAGCTTCTTTTAAAAAGTGCCTTGAGTGGTTGATAAGACCAGGGAGGTGCCATATAAGTTCAGTCTATTTTTCATTCTTTGTTAATAAAAAAAACAAACAAAAAAAAAAAACATATCTTCGGGCAGCGTTATGTTTCCCTTAAAACATATTTGCTTTTTGCAGATTAGTACCATATAAACATAAGTTCTAGGAGACAGGGCTGCTGGAGGAGCTCTACATAACCCTGGGCTTGACAATGCTGAATACATAGCAGGAAAGCCTCGTTATAAATGCAGATCATAAAGAGCAAGCTCACTAAATCATTGATTAAATCTGTGAGTTCAATGGTGCTTTTATTTTTGAAAAAAATTGCCTTGGTTAAAGCTTGGTCTAGTTCTGCATTTTATTTTGTTAAAAATTGGAGAGCATTTCCTTTACTGTGTGTCTTCTCTAATTCGCTCCCTTCCTTCCCTTCTCTCGTCTCTCCAGCTCACTTCAGCGATGAGCAGTCAGGCCAACGGCAGGGAGGCGGCCCCTTCGGCTCGGAGCAGTCAGAGGACATTTTTGGATGATGTCATTTTAACCTTTAGTTCGCCAATGGCCTGGCTGCTGGTTGTGGCGCTGATCATCACATGGTCAGCTGTAGCCATTGTTCTGTTTGATCTCCTTGATTATAAAACCCTATCAGGTAACAAGAAATCATATTTTAATTGTTTTTTTTTTGTTTTTTTTTTTTGGGGTGGGGGTTGCACTGCATTTAATTTTTCACATTGTTATTATAATACATTTCACCATACCACAATGATTATAATTCCATGAAAATGTAATTATAATATGCTTTCTCTTTCCACTCATGCATTACCCATTTTCACATTTCACTCGCACGTCCATATTTCATCTGAGGATTTTCCGACAGCCTTTCAGACATTTTTGAAGCAGACTTCAAAACTGGACGCGCTCTCGTGAAGGTCGTCATTTTCAACAATATCCATATGTGATCACAGGACACACGTCCTGTCATTTTTACATATTTGGATAATGCTGTGACGTCTCAGCATCTGCCCTGCTTCAACACTCCTGTTGAAAATAGCACATGGTGTGTTTTGGGCCACTTGACAGACAAACTGTCTTGAAAATGACATATTGTCTTTGGGGGAACATTTTCATACTCTCATTGATTCACTTCAGATCTCCTGCTGAGATCTGTCCATTCCTCTTCCTTTTCATCATGCACTTAAGGAGTGCATCGAAAGGGCACTTCCTGGTGTTAACATGCACACTAATAACAGAGTCACAGGGGTTAATCAGCCCTCATATCAATTAAAACATTACGTAGTTTGACGCTAGATGATTTCTGCTACAAACTTCTTTAAAATGTTTTCCACTGACTGCCACTGCTCCGAGTTTGTTTCCTCATATATTTTTAATCCTATTATCTCCAGTCCATGACTTAATTGTCTTCAGTGATCAAATTTCATTCTCTCTGATCGCACTTTAATTACTTCATTGTCACGAGATAACAGAGAATGAATTTCCCTGAGATCACAACTGGGATACTGATTTATTTTGGAAAATTCAGCAGTCAGGATCTTCAGTACTGCTGAAGACCGCCTGCTTGCAGGCAACATGATCAGGATCACAAAGCTCTACAAACCCAGCAAGTTATATCTTGAGGTAATGGGGAACGTCTGTTTGTAGCATAACAACACGAAAAATAAAGAGGAACAGCAGCACTCTGACAAATTCCTCCATGCTGGAGCTACTGCAGATTGCTACTCTTGTAAACGTTACATCTGAGTTGATTTCCTGGGTTGGGCTGTGCAAATGTGAATTTGCAGTAGTTATTAAGACTTTAAATGACCCAGACTAAGGAGCTGCAAGGAGATTACTGCTGTATATTTAAATGACAGTTGCAACAGATGATCTATTGCTTCAACTGAGCTATCGCAGTCGGAACAAGTTATTAGTTTGCATGTTAACAGTTTCATCGTGAAAACTCTGAAAACAGATACTGTATATTTGAAATTATTATAGAATGAGGCATTTAAAGAAGCCAACTTGAACTTGTTGTTGCAGCTGTAACCTGCATTAGCATTAACAGCTGCTTAATTACCAGTGGAGACACTATGAGTTCGTCATCGAACGGCTTTCCCGTACAAGAAATCGTTTTCTTTTCTTGTACTTGCATTGAAGTTAGCATGCTGACCAGCTTGCCTCGGCCCAGGTTGATTACAGTATCCATTTCCCATACTGAGTCTTTGTAGTATGAAGTCTGAGTCCCTGAAGAAATAGGTCTTCTTGGCGGTGTAGTATAAATTTGTAAATGCAAAAATGGCTGCAGCTTCTGCCAAGACTGGTGAGTCAACACCTGTTAATGTTAACGGTGGCTACAGAGCAAAACCAAAATTAAAAATAGCCTCCTTTACTCTAAACTGTGAAAGGAAGATAGGTCACAGTTTCCCCCTTAATTTATGTTATTTGGGTCACATTTTCACAATTAAATTCTTAAATTTAATGGACTTAGTCCAGATTAGTCCACAAGTCAACTGAACATGCCAAATTTGTGACATTTGTCCATTGGCCTGTATTTCAATATAAAATACATGAGATAAAATAATTTACAACCATTTATATGGGTTTTTTCTTTCATCCTTGTTTTCCCTGTACAAAAAGTAAAACATTGTTTACTTTTTTCCTCTTTTGGAAAATTCTAAAAAAAAAAAAAAAAGCTTCATTATGAGCGTGACTGTAAAACAGCATTGCATCATGGTGATCTAAATAGATCTGACTCACAAAGGTCAAACTGTCACAAACCCTCCAATCACAGAATCACAGAAATGTAAATCAATCACTTTGATTTTGTCACGGAGCTGGTGTATTTCGGTGCTCAGTTAATTTACTGTAATAACGTCCTTTCTGTCACTTCTGCTCATATCTGTTCTTTGTCACTCCCACCACTCTCACAACTACAAATCCACATGTACTCAGACTATCCTACAGTGCAAGGATAGTCTGCCTCACACGTCTAGTACATTCATCTTTTCTTTAACACTTCTCCTCACTCTCCTCCTTTCTTCACCCCCCCCACCCCCCCACCTCCACCCAACTTCTCCATCATCATGCTGTCAATCACCTGCCATCCCATCCAAAGAGTACACCTCATACTGTGACGACCCCGTGTGTGTATATCCTGGTAAAATAAATAAATAAATACATTTAACAGTTTAACTGCACTGCTTGCTTATAGCACCATAATGCCTTTGACAGAGCAGTGACCATGGATTTGAAATTGTGACACTCAGCACTTAATTTTTTTCGAGGGTAAATCAACATTAAATCCCAACGAAACCAAGTTCACTCCTTTTGTTGAAACCTCCCACGGTACCTGCAAATGCTTTACACCAGTTGTCAAAAGATAAGAATCTGATGTAATCTACCGCCAATGACAAGAGCAGTGTAGCAACACTTTTCCACCTGGCTGTGGACAGTTTTTACCCTTTCATGCTTGAAAATCCTTCTCGAAAGACCACACATTGGATAACATCCGTAGCAAAGTCTGCACAAACTATCTGGAAAACTTGTTAGATGTAGCAGGTGTTTTTCTATCTAGAGTGGATAGCCATTCTTGACCTTGGTGGAACGAACTCGTTCAGTGTGATGATTCAGTGTTGATACGCCCTTTGAGAATTGTTTCCTAATATCAAGCTTTCCATAATTAACTTTTTCACTATAATGACTTGTTGTTCTGATCTGCTCTATGCTGCCTGTGTTTCTCATGCCTCCTGGCTACAGATGGATGGCAAATTAATGGCAAAACAGCATTAAGTCTAGAAAGATATTTGGCCCCACAAGCCTCCAGGACAGCAATGCTTTGATCCTACAAGCCTTTGGTGGACTTCCAGGGGGGCTCAGCAGCATTTTTCAAAACAATTCCCCTAATTTGGTCTTTAGAGCAGTGGCGTCTGACACATCGGTCTAAATTGGTCCAAACCATTCAGGTGTGTAGCTGTGTGAAGCTGAGTGACACATAGCTTGGAAGCATAAGAGTATTTGTGCTGCATTACTGTGTGGAACTGCATGGGTATCTGTATTTTCTAGCATGTTCTCAGTAACAAACATTGGGTGCTAAAGAGACTCAAAATAGACATCTAAGGATGAGCTCTAACTGGGTCTCATGACAGCAGTAAATTTAGCCACAAAGGATTTCAGATTCAATCATTTGTGCAATCTTGTAGATTGATTGCCTTGTGACCACTGACAGTGACAAATGCATTTAAGTTGATTTGGCTAACACGATAATCCAAGAAAACATAGATATGGAATACGGAGTCCCTGAGACTGATTCGTTTATATCCCAGATACCATGCAGAGTTATAAATGAAAGTCAGTCAAGGAAACATTCATCCCAGGGGTAAAGATGGTGCTGAACTGAGGAGGTAAGGCACACCCTCTGCACTGTGCAGTTATCTTCCATTTCCTGAAGCAAATATTTGCAACTGGACAATGATGAAATGCTGGGCTGCATTTTTAATCACAAAGCTTTTCTCCCAACCCGACAGTTTAATAAAGGCCAGTGTGTTTAAATGAAACTACAAAGAGACAATTTTGGACAATGATGAAGAATTGTAATTCTCCTTGTTGTAGCGGAGCACAGATAGAGTTGTTTTTTTGTATATGTGTGTGTTTGGGGGAATAGACAGGCATTGTTGTATAAGGAAACGATACAGATATGAAAACAGAGAGACATACAGACACAATGTGCAGAAAATTTCAGTAATTCAGACGAGATAAAAGCAGATTGAGCGGAAAGCAGTAGGAAGAAATGCAGAGTTGTCAGAGAGAGGAGGCCAAAATTCAGCACTTAAATCAGTAAGCATATCAAAGTGTTCATCTCAGAGTTCTTCTCTGACAGACACACAGGCTCAAATGTTAAAAGGAAAACTACCCAGATTGAGACAGATGGAAATGTTGCTGGTCAGTCATAAATCAGACTTCAGAAGCATCTAAAACAGAAGAGGAAGAAAGAAGAGCGAACAGGAAGAGGAAAGAAAGGACGAATGGTAGGGAGGGGATGACTATACAAAAGGATGAAGGAAGTGAGGAAAACAGGTACGGGAAGAAGAAAAGACAGACGGAAATAGATTTAGGAAGAAGAAGGTGCCTCTGGGAAGTAAAGAAGGATGTAGGGAAGGAAGGAAGGAAATAAGAGGAAATAAGCTGTGTATTATTTAGCTTCTCTTATCAACCTCAGATACAGCACTTCTAGCTGCTTTTCCCTCTTTTCTTCTGAAAGGATTTTCAGAGCCCCTTGGGTGTGGGTTTCTTTTTTTTTTTTTTTTTTTTTGGTTTTTATCTACACAATAATGAAAAACAAAGGAATAAAGGTAAATATGGAAAAGAAGAGCAACATGGGATGAGGACATGGAAGTAAGACTGGGGAGAAAATAGATTTAAAGGAAGAAGAGAAGAAAAGGGACATGGTAGAGATTAAAAGAAAGATGAGATGGAGGCTGGAGGATGGGGGGGGTGTTGCCTTCTATTCCTGGTGTCCCTGGCTCTGTGTCTGGAGTACCAATCAAAGAAAAGCATTAAATGAGCCAGTTGCTTAGGAGGATCCTTGAAGTGACTCCTCCACACTGGGCAACAAACAGACAGAAAGCTGGGAGAGGGAAAATGAAATAGATCCTCTGAGGCCCCCAAAACTATGCATTTAGTACTTGAGAGTCAGGAGCCATCATTCAGAGGAGTGATGAATGTGCAGATTCACGTGTTCCTGAGAGACAAATGCAAAACACCTGCGCTGACCAGCAGCTATACGGCCAGTTTGCTGATGATGCTGAGAGCCTTTTGTTCCACGGCCAGAACAGCTTGAAGTTATCACCTGCTTTATTCCAGAATTAAAGGCGTAGCCAAACATTTGGGCAGCACAGCAGCTCAGCAGAATGCCAAAAAAAAAAAAAAAAACCCAAAACAAAACGGTGGACACCATTAAAGTTCAAGTACGTCACACCTTACTGTGTGCACACTGCATCAACTAAATGAAAAACTGTAACACCTCTGTAAGTCAAGCTGACGTGAAACAGCTATAGCGGCAGTTCGTTTTTCACAAACTCTTGAGGAAACTGCGACACACAACTGGACATCGAGGAAAACAAACAAACAAAAAAAAAAAAGGTTTCAGAAGACCTGAGAGCAGTCACAGGGACAAATCCAAATCCACAGAGGGGTCAAAGAACAAAAGACACACACAGCGTAATGATGATCATTTTCGTTCTAATTGTCTTGCTGCAAGGCTTTAAAATGCCTCATTTACCAGCTCTGACTTTGTTAGCCAGTGAACCCTGACTTCACCTGTCTGCTGCAGTGTGTTCAACACCTGTGCTCTGGAGTAAGTCTGCAGAGATGTCTGTGCAAGTGGTGCTACAAAACGCACAACACTGTTTGTGCAGCTCTCGCATGACTCCCCCTCTATAAAGGCATCGAAAGTGACAGCTTTGGCCCCATTATTGCTCAGTTATAGATTATTTAAGTCATTAAAAAGAATAACAGTCATGTTATTAATTAATCACAAAGAAAGGCCACGTCCTAATTAGTGAGGTCTGTAGTTTTGGGCATAGTGTTGATGAGTTGTCAATGTGTCACAGCTTCCTCGCTATTTAAAATGCCAACAGCAACGGCTGGCAATTCATTTAAATCAAATTATATGTACAATTTAGACCACATTCTAATGTGAACAACTTGTCAGTGAATTTGCTCCATCCTAAATGTTCTGTAGCTGAAGGTCAGAGGTCAAACGGTCCACTGGTGCATTGCTCTTTCTGATGTGTCGGGAAAGCTGGTTTGGGTTGTTTTGCTGTGTTCTCATTCAGCACGTCCTCTGCATTGTCAAGCGATATGTCCTAACACGTTCTGTATGAAGTGTGATGTGTGATCTTTCCCTTTTTATCATATTTGCGGCCTACGATACATAAATCTAAAGTTGTGTCTGGCTGTGAAGGAAAACATAAAATATGCAGTAAGATGAAGGTGACTGATAATTCTTGTTGTGGTTGAATTTATAGCTTTATGTATGTTTTCCTCTCTTATGTGTCATTTCCCTCCACCTTGTCTGTGCAGTCCCCCTTTTTCCTTTTTCTCTCCCAGCCGTAACCTTCACATCACACTGTCTCTGTTAATGTTCATGTGTCTCGCCGACAGGCCTCCCTCCTCCTCCTGCTGTCGCTAAGAGAGTTTTGAGGACTAAAGGCAAGAAGAAACTGTCACACTGTTCACAGTCACCTTTACTCCTTCATATTGACTTTGACTTTGTTTGTCTCTCTGTCATGCTGCTGAAACCTGCAGTTCACATTGTGTGTGTGATCTCTAACAGCTGCTTGGGGCGGAGGAAAAAACACAAACACCTAGACATGCATTTGATCAATTTTCATGATATTAATGTATGTTACATAAACACTATATGACATGTCAGGTTTGGGAACCTTATTTTCTTTATGCTAAAACTCTGCGCGCAGCTAAGGATCCTAATACCATTTGTACTTGATGAAATATCTTTCGCCTAACTTTCTTTTATTAACCACAAGATTTTGCTCTGTTGTGTTGCGTTTCTTTTATTTGTTTTTCCTGCTCTATTCAGGTAGTAGTCGGCCAATTAGAACAAGCCCTGCTGCAGTCCCTCAGGAGAGCACTGATTGGTTGGGGATGTTATGGACTTTTGCTGCCAGTTTGGTAGCTCCTGATGATGACGAGGAAGGTATTCATCAGCTAACTGAAACCCTGACATGTAAGAAAACATCCCCTCACGCTAATCAGCCATCTCTTAACAAAAGTGATATCTAGAATAACATATAAAAATAACTGCACTGATGGATTATTGAAAGGCCTCTCACGTCTCATTATTCATCCATGTTTATCCTACTGAACATCTTCAGAAATTACATTTATTTGCATTTAATCATGATTGAAACTTCTATTATTCTGAACCTAAGGCGTAATAATCAGCAAAAATAATGTAGATGCATGAAAAAAGAAAAAACCAGGCCAGGTGTTTTAATAGCAGATGCTAACGGTGGTAACCCAGGCCATGAAGATAATTGCCATGATGGAGCTGTCAGAATGTAATCACTCCCTGACCAAGTTATAATGAACACGATGACCGTTCTAACTCGCCAGATTGTGGGAATACATTGACAGACAAAATAAACTTCTCATCTTATTGTCTTTATTCAATCATTAAAAGCATTCTGCCGTGAGAAATACTGGTAATGAACTGTATGTAACTGTAAGTTTTAATTTGGCTTCTTCACAGCAGTGGTTCTCACTCAGGCAGACAGAAAGATGTGTTGGTCAAATTAATTCTGGGGGGAAAAAAAAAAACAGCAGATGCTATTTCAGTTCAAGGCCACAACATCACTGCACCTTAGACAGACAATAATGAGAAAAGAAATCCTTCCTTCACATAAACAGCTCAATACTACTAGGTTCAGTAATATCCTCCATGCTGTTTAATGTAGCATGCTCTCTCTGTAGTTGCAGTCAGTAGTTTGCATGTGTCAGTTTTCCATCCCTAATATTTGTACCTGCACTAAGTACGATTGATGAATTACACTGGGGCTGACAAACGTCTGATTTTCTCTTTCATTTAGCTTTCCACTCCGAGGAACTCTGAAAGACAAGTGTGACGACAGGACAAAAAGAGACAAGTCGCTGGAGGAGCGGGAGAGTAGACGAGAAGGCAAGAAGAGATGTGTGTCTGACAAATGTGAACGAGAGAAGACAAAAAGAGGATTAGGCTGAACAGCGATATTTTTTCTGGCGCTAACTAGAATTTGACAAATAAAAATGAACAACTTGGTGAGTTGGAGCATTACTATACTTTCCGCATGTTGAAAACGTACATTGGTATAATGATTTATCTGAGGTGATGAATGACTAAGAGGCCCCCACGTCGACACTGGCCACACTGTTATCAGCATCCGCCTGGCAGGAGGATGAACAGTTATGCCAGGAGGAAGCAGACATGGAGAAGATTAGGACCTCCCTCTCAATGGTGGGCTCCTCCAGTATCAGACAGGGTGAATCAGCTTGAATATAAGAAGGACATCATGGTGGGTTACAGAGAGAGAGCGAGAGAGAGAGAAGGTACACTGCAATTTGAGATAGGACTTCATATTTAATGTAAGGAAATAGAAATAAAAGATGGGAAAATAAGAAATACACTTGTTAAGTCTGCACGTGAGATCACAAGCAAGATGTATGAATGCCTTCAGTCTCACATAAGTGCAGCAATTCAACATGCATCCAGAGCAAAACCGTGACTACAAATGATTAGAGTGGGAGGCTTTGAAATGCCGACTATAGCTGGCGTTCCTTCAAGCAGGATGCAGAGATGGAAGATGGAAGAAAAGAAGACACTTTTCGCCATTTGCATTACTATAAACAGGGCCGAAAGCGAGGAGACACACCGGCTTGGCTGCCAGCATATTGCTTAGCCAACATTCAGTCAGACGTTTTCACAACATTGGACAATTTAGTCTTTCCATTTCGCACAACCTGGGTGTGTGTGGGCTCTGAAGAATCAGTAGCCAGAAAGAGAACATGCAGGCTCCAGGGTGTGACTTTTATGCATATATGCATAAATATAGAAATACATACATTCATACACACAAATATGGACTATGCTTTCTTCTTCTATACACATTTTTCAAGAAAACATCAGTGACATGTTATAGCAAGTTGTAGTTTTTTCAAATCCGGCCACAATCCAATTCAGTCTACAGGGTGGCAGTTGATCTTCTACAAAACATCACTGAAGTTTTCATTTAATGTCAGGAATCATCCTCAGGGATTGACACAAGAAGCCCACTTCTTGTTACTGACAGTGTCTTATAACCTCTGTCTGAATAACTAATGTGTACATTGGCACAGCCAAGCAGAGGGGAGATCGTTGTCGTCATTGCCCTCCAATGCTTCTTTCTTTGTGTTTTAAATTCCCAGCTATAACCACGCTCTACTTGCTATTTTGAAATTTTATGTACATGCGGTGTGATATTTTCTGAGGCTGCATGAAGAGCAGCATTTTATCATCTTTCTAACCTGATTAAAAACCCATGTAAAAGACTGAGACAAGCATTAGATCCCACTGAATGCTGAGCACCTCCCCGACTATCACGCCTCCATTTTTAGACCTTTTTAGTCCTTCTTCCCTGATTATCGTCACTGTTGTCTGCAGGTTGTAATAGATGCATTGGTATAATTTACAAAATGTAAAAAGGGTACATTAGATTTTAATTAAAATGAGCTGGCTTGCAATCAGTATTGTGGGACTGTGTTGCTGGCGTAATTAAATTAACATGAAATGAAAATGAAATAACTTTATTACAGCTCTAATGGATTTTGAACATAGTGTGGCGGAAAATCTCTGACTGTACTGAGAGATGATTCAGTAAATTAACTTACATTATACATCTTCATCTGCTTATCGGCATATTTTAATTGAAATCATCAGGCAACTTTTCATATTACTGAAGATTTCTACTGATGAAAGGCAAGAGAAAAAGCCTATTAACCATCAAACCATGTACGTCTTAATACAACCTGAGTGACCAGACAACAGCGCCTCAGATGTGAGGATAAAATCTCCCTCCTTTCTGATCCATCTGAAAAATATCAAAGATTTACTATCATATTCTATCACGGAAAAAAACGACCTAAAGCGTATTGTAATTAAAATCACTTTGGACAATCTTAACTAAAATTGGCACAAATGCGCAATAACAAAAAGAAAACTGCACAATAACGCTGCAAGTCACCTTTTAGATGCAAATCCAAACAGAACGAGCCCAAAAGTACGGTGGCCGACAAGGGCCACACGCGCTGCAACGGGAGAGAGCAGCTCCAGGTACAGAAAAGATGCAAATTCACAAACTCAAGCACAAGTCTAAACGAAGTACAAAAAGAGAAACGTGGTGCAAATGACAAAAACATGCTGCAAAAAAAAAAAACAAAAAAAAAAACACAAAAAAAAAACACAAAAAACAAAGGCAGATGCATCATCATCAGACGCGCCGCAAATAGCGAAACGATGCAAACCATCTGCAAACGCAAAACACGGCATAACCGGTCGCTACAAACGGAAAATACAACAACACGAACGTCACGCAATGTGCAGCGTTGTACAGCGATATAAACACAACATGTAAATCTAATCAAGTAAAGGTCACATTACCGTTCCCGCTGTGTGTTCAAACACCGTGGTTCAGTCAGCTGTTCGCTCTCTCCGTCACGCTGAGAGCGCCCCCTGCAGGTTTGGAGCACTTCCGTTTGCAGTGACCGGTCGTTGCAGTGCTTCGCGTTTGCGGATGGTTTCTTGGTTTCCTGGTTTCCATCGTTTCTCTCTTTGCAGCACGTTTGATGATGGTGCGTCTGTCTTAGTTTTTTGCAGCAATATTTTTCTTTATTTGCACCACGTTCCTCGTTTTGTACCTCGTTTATTCTTGTGTTTGAGTTTGTGAATTAGCATCGTTTCTGTTGTTGAAGCTAACTGACACACATTCGGTCGTCGCAGTGATTTTGGCCCTTGTCGGCCACCGTACAAAAGACTGGTCAGAACAGCAACAACAAAAAAATCCTGCATATTTGTTTTGGGTTTTTGTTTGTCCTTTATCTTATTGTCTTATGTAATGTTTTACAGGCTCAGTAGACACTAATTTCCCCCCACTGGCCTCGTACACATCAGTAACATGAGTTACATTGGATATGTGCCAAAGTAGACACACGTCTAGTTATCACGTGTAATTTTTACTCTGGCTTTATTGTTAAATCATTGATGCTACAGTAATTACTGAGCATCAAAGTGGAAAACTAGTGATGGATGCAGCAGCAGATGCTAAGATTTTTTAATACATTTACTTGAAAGCCTTTTTTTTTATGAAAATGAATACTTTATCTTTATGCTTGAGCCAGTAAAAACTACAAATGGTGAAGCAGAGACGCAATGGTGCAGCCATGTGCACAGAAGGTTCCTGTGCTGACTGCACGCTGGGTGAGATCCTTGCACTGGCCAGGACGTGCTGGCAGAATTATTGCTCATCTGACCTGGAAAGACCGCTACAGCCCTCCTGTGTAGCAGCACTTCCCTACTGTTATACTTTTCAAATGCGTGTTTTTACCTCCGTTTTTTTTTTCAGGAAAAGCATTCAACCTCCCGAAAAAAATCTTCAAATTAGATGTTGAAGGTTAAAAGGTTTTGTGCGCTGGATTGTGGCCAGAATCTCTCTATTCACTGCACAAGGAGGATGAAGATCAACATCCATTGTTGTGGTTTTCAGTGCTGGTATCAAAATGTAAATGGTATTCAATTTCACAGAGAAGATAATATGATGAGGTAGGGCCAGTTAATTTTTTGAATAATTGACAAAAACTGTTACTAATATATACAGACAAAAACACGTGCAGTCGCATGCACTCTCCCTCTCTCACACAAACGCACACACATACACACTTGCCTTTAGATTCCCGGCAGTAAGAGCCATGAATAATGGATCCTAGTTTTCCCTAGCCTGAGGGAGAAGCTTTTAAACATAATTTGTTGCTTTAATTTATTTACACAACCTGGTAACCCTAGCCCTCAGGCTTGGTGCATAACACAGAACTGAACCATGCATACACACGCACACGCACACACACACACGCAAATGCTTGATAAATGATAAAGCACAGATGACACATACGCACTCCCCCCCACACACACACATCTGCGCCAGGTGTAACACAATATATCTAAGGTGTGCAAATTGAAATTCAGACATAAACTTTCTGTCTCTTACCTTTGCAAAGAAACCATGTTGGTGAATGTAAATATACAGTGAAGTGATATCAGATGTCAGGCTTAGTCTGCCATCGTTCCACTGTCTGTCGCCAGGAGGTTCAGTTTTGCAGCAGTTAATAGATAACCTTATGTTTCATTTCCACCAGAAAAAGAAAACACTGAAAGAAGAGTAGAGATTCATTTATACAGCAGCACTTTGGTGAAGAGATTACTTTTTGTTGAGTTTCAAGAAACGTCCTGAGTAATGATAAATACAGAGAACAAGGTTATTGGGTTGAACAGAAGAAGTTGTTACATGACAGCTATAGCGCTGACACTCAGACTTTGTGAGAAGATGATTCAGGACCACTAACTGTGATGCTGCTGTGGCAGACGACAGCACATCTTCAACTGGTCATCCTGCTGGAGACAAATAGAAAAGGAGAAATAATAACTTGAACCGCCTGATGAATATGTTAAATTGTGATGACATGAATTCATGGGGTGAATTTAAATCACAGTGTCCTTCACGCTATGTCCCTGAGGTCAGTGAGACAAATGGCAGGTAGCAGTTATAAGTGCAGCATGGGTATAGATAGAAAAACCTCTGAATTCCCATTTTCAAACAAAATAAATATATATTTCCTTTTTCAAAAAAAGGAGCTGAGTGCTGTCTCCTCTCCCCTCCTATCTCTGAAAGATAAAGGGCTGATTACGTGGAAATAACAAGTGATAACTTCAGCAATGGGGTTAACATAAGAAGAGCGAATCAATACTGAAACCCTGATAATATCAAAGAGTAAATGGAAGCATATCTTCCTGAATGTGCATGGTCACCACTAATGTCTCTCATCCTCTGTGTGGAAGTTAAACAAGGCGCTGGAGAGTGGTGGAGGTCAAAATAAATAAATAACCTCAGCATTCAGATGAAGATTTGATGACTATGGCTTTTGATATTTACAGATTATTAATAATTAACTATTTTAACAGTGATCAGAGAAAATCAGACCTTTCATACAAGAGATATTCACCACAGAAGGAGTTTGGAATAATAAATTAGGTTAAAAATATGTTTATGTTGTGAGAAGTGAGAAGGTTCCCAGTTCATGCCATCTCATCTTGGTCTGGATTTCATTCTTTCCAAAAAAAAAAACAAATGAGAAACAGCGGTAGCAGTGACTGAAACATTGTAAAATAAGATTGATTTAGAGTTTATATTTTCATATAAGATAAAAACTGACTTATGCCACTAAAGCCAATACATTTTTCCAGAGTGGTGACATTAATAGCAACATTAACTGTAGTTCATTAAACATTCATGCCATGATTGATCATAATGTCATATCAAGAGAGAACTAAGGCTCAATCAACATAACATATTTAACAGCGTGCTGAGTCTTAGTGATGTTACAAAGAAAAGAAAATCTTTATTTAAAAGTTCAAACATCTTTGCTCACCGGTTTCTGTCCTTCACAACATGATTATCAACCTGTCTTCTGCTGGCTGCTCCATTTAGGTGGCAAATAGGTGTTTCTATCCTCTCTAGTGTGTCCTTCCTGCTAGTGTGCCTCTCATTCCTCACTCGGAATCTGAGGCTCGATGTGAACTGGTGAGAAGCCAGTGACATGAAATAAAGTGTGTGCGTTTGTGGCTCACATTCCACCTTATTTGTTACCGTAAAGAAGAATGAAGAAATGGCTTCACATCTGACTCTTTCAGGTGAGCTACTCTCTTCGGGGCAGAGCTCTCCGTGTCTTCACTATAATTTCCACCATGTCGGACACAGAGGCCTGCGCAAAGAAGTAAAGGGAGGTTTAACAGTGTTGGCCATAAACTACTTCTGTGCCCGTGTTTATCTGTGTTTCCCTGTGTGTGTGTGTGTCTGTCTGTCTGTGGGCAGAGCTTACGTCTCCTAGCTCTGGCAGGTCTACATATCAGCCTTTTACCTACAACTGAAGTATCAGTATTTCCCTCCACTGAGCATTAATCTTACAAACAAACTGTTTTAAAACTACACTATTCACGCCTTAGCCAACCATAAACCCGGCATATTAGATATTTTCCTGCATGGCTACATGGACGTGAGTGCAGATGCTGCCAGGCACTCCTGGTCTGATCCCTTTTGCTAATCTACCCGAGGCAACCACACAAGCATGTTCAGTCACATTTAAAAGACTTCACTGAAGGCCTGCAAGTCCAAAATTGACTGCTGAACCGTGTAGATGTTGAATTGACCAAAAGCGAAAGAAGGTCAAAGCATCAAAAAGCCCTCAGGTCCTCCAGGGACTACTGGATGTCCTGGCTTGCTCATGAGGAATATTGGACCATCCGATCACACGATTAGGCCCTTCTTTGGTGGCGTCAGACTGCTGCTGTCCTTTCTCTTTGTCCCCTGGTTGAGGTCTGGAATGTCAATGTGTCCATCTGCTCTGCAGTCGCTCACTCTCCGGCGGTTCACTACACAGGGGGAGAGGACACTGCCTCACCATCCCACTGCATGTGTCGTACACAGTTTCTGTGGTTCGACCTCAAGTCTTTCACAGGAAGAAGTCAGCATTCAGGGCAGAGAGAACAGAGCTGAGGGCCGCAGCATCATAGGAGACGATGTCCCTTCACCTGGCTGAAGGAAGTGCCCTCCTCACGTGAAGGCAAGGCTTCTTTGTGCGGAGTAAAAAGTTTTAGCCTGTGATGAGGATGTAATACAAGATGAAGCTCTACTCCCTCGTGGTATGGAGCGTTTTGCTGCTCTGCCATCAGGACTTTTCACGGCTGAAGCAGATAAGGTAAGAGGATCACATGAAACAGAAATCTTTAATCACACTAATCAGGATAACACAATGGGACTAATTAAAGTCTGAATTGATTCATCTAAATCAGTTGCTGTTATGAATTTGAAGCACAATTCACATCATTCAAAAGATTTAAAAACATTATTAAGGCAGTTCAAAGCCAGCATTAACCATTTGAGGTCTTCTCTGTATCGCACAATAGAGATATATATTTATAGATATGTAGGAAAATAACATTTAAATTAGAGATTGTTTTCAGATAAGAGGCGACATGAAAGAGCTGTGTATCCAGTCCAAGATCTGTTTGCGAACACTAAGCTTTTCATTTTTAAAAAAAGATTTTGGCTTTTGGGAGAAATGTAATATAAATAAAACACGATCCCAACATCTTTGAGAGGGACTGCCTCGCTCCCTCTATCAAAACAAAAATGGAACAGATTGTATTTGTTTCATCATGAAAATGATGAAAATGCCTCACTCACAGGGAGACTGCTGTCATGCCCCAGACTTATTCAATAATCAGTAATCTACTAATTGGAAGTTAAGAAGCCCAAAAATCTATTTCTTGATCGATTCTCTGCACAGATTGAAATTATCTTTGCAGACATTTAAGAATAACTGCTGCTCTGCGTTTCATGCAGGCTGGCACTGCAGCTCCTGCTGGATTCTTATAAATTGTTACAGGTTTTTATTTACTTACCATACATGGACGCAGCATGGTGGTAATGATGAAACTGAGGGACTCAAAATTTTGCATTTTTTATAGTCTGTTAGTATGGTTGTATCGTGTAGTCTGTTTCCCACATTAACAGTGTAAAGGACTGCAATGACACTAGTCCTAATATTTTCCTGACTCCTCAAAGGTAACCAAAGTTCAGTCGCATACCTGCCGCCGTATTCATGTATATAAATATTTCATGAGAAACTCCTTTGAGATGTGAGTTCTAATAAACGCAACAATGCTTTTCATACTGACCAAATCGGCACCTTCTGATCACACAAACATCTGGAATTTTGAGCACATCTGTTTTCACAGCTTTCACAGTTGATCCTTCTCCCTCAACTTTATGTTAAGAGGATTAAATACCAGACAGACGCTCCAAGTGCTCCATTACCCAGACCCCTTAGGACAGAAGTATGATATATCTATATTATTGATCATAATCCGTCAGGACTGGGAACACTTCAAAGTTATGAAGGTCATTGTCTAACTTTTCTGGTAAAACCTGCCTCTAAATTCAGTTGCTCTGATCTCCAGGTGCCTCCTTCAGGGAATGTATGCCCACATCAGACAGTTAATTCACACCAGCTTTAACAGGCTGAACAAGTTCCCACTGTGGTTTGAGCCAGCCAGAATTTATGGACTCAGTGGTCTAAGTGCTCCGGATATATTTCAGTCCGGTGTTAACAGTGAAAACATGCTGTTGGAGTCAGACACAAGGTAGTTTTTCAAGCTGATGACTGATTCTGTAGTCATCCAGATACAAATCCAAGCACCATCCCCATTGTGTGTCTGAGGCATGAGTGACAAATACAACTATCACCAATTTGTGCGGCGGGGCCTGCTTACCATCTTTGCCCAGTTTTTTGAATATTAAACTTCAAAAGACCCACTTCAGAAAGTATTAGGGCCCATAACCTTCTGATGACAGCATTGCATGGGTTGATGTTAGCAAATCAATATTTTTCCAAGAACCCACAGCGATGTTGTCCGACATTCTCAGAGAACGTTGTATCTGAAACAGCAGATGCTGTATTGTCACAATCCAGCTATATTTTTGTGCAACATGACGTTATCGATCTATAATTTCCTGCCTGGATAAAAATGGATGAAAGCTGTTAAACCAAAAGATCAACACACAGTTCAGAAATAATAAGGGTAAGGTCAGATATTTTCACACTCAGCAGCTGCGCAAACAACTTACAAACCCTCTGATGAAAGCTGTACCACTGATCTAACAACATGGAGCATACTTCCTCCTCTAGTTCTTTTGGGTTGCCAGATTTAGTTCTTAACCCCTGCCCCATGCTAACAACATCAGACATCAGCAGCTGTTGAGGGCTTGTTTGGTTGCCAGGTCCAAACTGCCACGTAACATGTGGCAGAGGGTCCTGGCTTCTGATGAGAGCTTCACAATCAGTTTGTGTGTGTGTGAGTCGTCATTGAAATCTCTGAACTCTCCACTCAACACAACTGTCAAGAATCAGCACAGTGATATATTTTTCATAATTCCTCATCCTCCTCATGTGCATAAAATAAACATTTAACATATGGTATGTATATTTTAGACTCTCAGTTCTGGGTTCCAGTTATGTTTTGAGACAGCAACCCCTATTTAATGTGTGCTATCTCTTACCCAGGGCATCTCATAAATCCTAAACAGATTTCAGGATCAGCAGTGCCACCAGCCTTTGATCACCCTCACCACATGATGAATTTCTCATTGCCAAAAGTCTCGAGTGTTTCGACAGCACTCCGGTTAGTTGCCCATGATTCCGCTGAGTTCTTATTCACAATAAGCTGTTTACTGTATGCATCTTTATATACCCATCATTAATAACTGTTTGGATGTTAATACTGCGGAGAACACAAAGAAAGCCAAAGCCAACATTTGACTGGGGGATGAGTGAGTAGGAGGCTGCACATTGGCCCGGCGTTGGATTAGAGATGCTGCCTCTGTCATTTCTGTGCATTTCGAACCAAGACTGCTTTCTCCACATTATTGCAGTAAAAGACACAAATCTAGATTTGAGTTTAATATCAGTACGAGTGTGAAATGCCCTGTTGTCTGATATGGAGCTGCCTGCCGTGACACAAAGCGCTTGTTACCAGGCCTTACGGTGACAAGGTGACTGCCAACAAAGGCAGTTTTGTGTCCATTATAAAACACCGTAAACTACAATCCATCAAAATTTTTAATGGAGCAGGTGAACATATTCACAGCTTACTGTCCCTCTTGTTGAGAATTAGATGGTCAACAGCCCTCACACGTCTGTTTGCTGAATACAGGTTTACCACCAGCAGGCTTTTTTTTTTTTTTTTTCCAAGCATAAAATCAGTCATGCTGCAACAAATGTCACTCTGTAAAATCACAACCTGCCTTGTTTGCATGTTAGTTATCGTGCAGATTAAACAAAACTGTTGCGTTAATGAGTGCATTTTGAAGTTTCATCTGTTATTTCTTTCAAGGGAAGTTATTTCTTTCGGACTTTATGCTAAGTTGAGATAACCAGCTGTTGGCTCCAGCTCTATACTGAGTGTGCAGATATGAGTTTAGTAACAGTCTGCTCATCTCACTGTCAGCATGAAAGCAAATAAAGCAAATCTCCCAAAATGTCAAGCTACCTCTTTAGAGGGGCAGAGAAATGTTGGGAAAACTAACACTTTAGGAAAGGCTGACACTGAAGAGATGATGAGAAGATGCTATTTTTAGAGTGGAGGGGACTTTTACAGACGTGTGTTCATTTGTGTGCATGTGTGTGAGAGAAGGGGTTTATATTTCACCATATTTTGAGGCAGCACAATTAACGTGTTGTAGTAAAACATAGGACAGCCATTCTGATGCAGTGACACTCTCTCAAAGCAGACGGCATACTGCACACACTGAACTGTTGAACGGGGAAATAACACCTATGTCATTTCTTTTTCTTGAAAAATCTGTTATTTTCTTTCAAGCGTCCCTGTGCAAAATCAATTCAAATGTGTGTAGCGTGCTATTTAAATTGAAGGGATTGGAAACATTTTGGTAGTATCAGAAAAACACAATTTTTATAATGTAAATCATAATTTTCCGGTCAGCAATTCTTGTTTTACATCAATACTTTAGAGGTCGATTCCAGTCTTCTCGCAGCTGGATCTGACATGTGGTGCAATCTGTTTAAAAGCAGCACAAAGATCAGATAGCTCAGCACAACACTGCACTGCATTTGCTTATTTGTTTTTTTTTTTTGTTTTTTTTTTTGCCCAGAGAAATTGAATAATAAGAGAGATATTGTCACATCACTTAGCATTATATTCAAAGACAAATTCAATCTGACTCCACATACAACTCCTGTAGCCCAGTGTTTGTCAGTGAGATGAGGAGGATATTAAATTTGCTGCTGAGGTTTGTCAACCTGAGAGCACTTTTCTGTCATCGCAGCAGTGAAAGGTAATCTGTTTCTCCATGCTGCTGTTGTGATCAAAGGAATCACTCTCCCAAGACTATCGCACACACCAACCCACACAGACACATGCAAAGACACAATGAGGCACATGGACACACCGGCATCGTTCAAACACAGGCTTGCAACAGTATAACAGACAGACAAAAATCCTGCATGTGTGCTGTTACGAAGACCAACACCGCCACTCACATTCAACCAAACCTCTCTCTCACACACACACATTGATGAATGCACATCAGAACTATCAGAACTCAAAAGAACTGCGCAGCAGAATCTAGCAAGAGTAGGTGATTGGTTGAAGCTCGGATATAATCGAGATTGCAGTGAGAGAGAAAAATTATTGTTTTCATTTTTTAGTACTTTGGGGCAAACACGAAGATTTGTAAATCTAATATTGCTTAAAATGTCTTAAACTTCAGCAAAGCCGCGGCTCCAGTATGGTTTCAAAATGTACACATCTGATGGTCGGAAATATTCAGCAATGGTGGATTTTTTGAGGGCAGCAAAATATATATATATATATATATTTTTTTTTTTTCAGAGGCATTGGAGTGACCTGAAAACTACAGCTCAGCCATCGAAAACATGAGGAGATGGTTGAATGTTGGTGGCTACTTCAAGGTCATTTTCAAGCTGCATGTTCGCGCAGATTTTTGCTCTGAAGATGTGCTGTACCACCTTTATCAGAAATATCTTGCAGAAGGGTTTGTAGTCTACACCATGCACTGTACCAAACCCCCACCACTCCCCTCGCTGGGGACTTTAACCAACCCTCCTTTCATGCTTTAGTCACTCTGCCTGGGCTGCTGCAACATCCCTGCTGGCTCCACTCCCAAAGCACTCTTTAGCCCTTACATCCAGATTTCTCCCCGAACCACACACACACACACACACACACACACACACACACACACACACACACATCCTGCAGTCCCTCTGCTGTCTCCACAAGGCTGTTTGTACCGAATACAAAATTCTGGTGCTCAAACCTTCAGGCCACAGTCTAGTTGTGCACGTCAGCCTGTGATCTGCATTCTGTCGTTACCTGCCACTTAGCTTCCCTCTCCCTGCAGCAGGCTGGTTATCACCCCCACCGCTACACGGAGACACACAAATATGCGCACACACGCACGCACATACACACACACACACATTCATCCTCTTCTCTAAAGGTGGAATGACTTCAAACCATTCAACAATCACTCCCTATTTTCCATCATAACCCCCTCCCCCCAAAAAATGTCTCTTCAATAGATACATCACGTCACCTCTGACTTACATCTCCTTTTTCTCTGACTCTTTCTTCCTCCCCCCATTTGTATTTTATATAAATGCATTGGGGAGATGGCATGATTTACCGATTGTGTTTGTTGTAAAAGAGATAAAATTGCTCTGGCAGGTAAAGATTGAAGTGATTCAACTCTTCATCTGTAAAAAAAAAAAAAAAAACTTCCTTCCTGGTGATTCAGTCAGAGGGAAACAGAGGCTTCTGCAGTATGAGTGAGCACCAAAGAAAATTGGAAAACGCATGAGAGAGAGAGATAATGAAGAAGAGCAACGTTGAGGCAGTCAGGAACGACACAGAGAAAGGTAAATGGTTTCTAAAATGAACTATACAGACCTGCACGACGTCCTGTGGTGCACAAGTGCTTCAATAAAAGTTACATAATCATGCTCAGTAAAATATATGCACAAATTATGTATTAATTGTCTGGCAGGCGAGATTTATTTAATTTAGATTTAATTACATTTCCTTTGAGATTAATAAAGTATCAATCTGTCCATCTATCTATCTAGCTATTTTGAAATTGTGCTCCATAAACAAGTCAAGCATCTATATTTCAGATGAAACCAATTCAAACCACGTATGACAGTAACTAATGAGCATTCTGATAATAAATTATCAGATTATCCTCAATCAATCACTTCATTGTTATTATTTTCTATCAGTTGACTTATCATTTCAGCCACTGTTGCTCATGTTGTCCTTTCCTTGTGCAGTTCCACGTACAGTGACTTTGACTTTAGGTGAGGTGCTGTGAGTCATTCAAATTAGTATGTTTGGAACTTGTTTTGAAAAGCAATTCCCTCTCAGCAATTTTCTAATTTTCTCTGGATCATAGACAGTCGGTGGTTTGGATTTATGCAGAATGAAGCCCATGCTAATTTTGCAAACATAGTTAAGCATAATTAAAAAGTATTGCAGCATTGTGCATTACCCTGTGAATGGACAACAATAGACGCCAAACAGGCTGAGAACGAGCCACCTCTGTGTTTTTCTGCTGCTGCTCAACTCCCCACCCCCTGCAGCCCAACTCAGCAAGTGAGGGGAGAGGGGATCTATTTAATCAGAAAAACTGTCACATTAATTCAGACAAATTCAAGCAATCTAGTTTTCTAATAAAGCTGTCATATTTGCATCCGGTGACTTACACTCGCCATCGTTTTAGATTAATTCCCGTCACAACCTTTTGATTTATGAATGCATAATAACTGAGGGCAATGTCTGTGACTGTGATCAAGAGTGTGTATGTATATATGTGTGTGTGAATGTGCATGTGTGTGTCTGTGATTATGAATGTGTTCAAGTTTGCGCACAAGAATTTGTGTCTACAAAGCCTTGACTTTTAATCTAACATGTTGCTTCTGCCTAGATGAGAGAGAATCATATTTTGCTATAATTGAGCATGTTAAGAGGGAAAGATCAGACATCTGGTGCGCAGGAGCACGAGTTGCATCACTGGTTCTGCGTTTCACAGCAGCTACTCATCTTTCCTTATCTTGTTGCTGTTCAAATCAAAGGGCTAAATGCATTAGTATCCACTTGACATAGTGTTTCCATATTCATCCTTTGTATATAATCCAAAGGTCAACATCTGCCCTATTCACTGCGCCGACATTACAAAAAATTCATTCCTGTAACTGGTTTTGGTTTTTCTTCATTTTGTGGCAGCCAAGCAAGAAAATTGTTAAGTATAAGATGCATTTTAATTATCTTGAGGATTTTATTGACAGTTGTTGGTTTTTCTTAAATTAGTTTTCCACATTTTATCGACTTAATATTATCTAAAAAATATAAATGCATTTTCACACTTTGATTCTCTATTTCTTCCTTCCTATTGTTAAACTGTCTTGCAAGGCAATCCCATCTCCCCGAAGGAATATTATTAGGTAGACATTAATCTGCTCTACTCTCTCATCTCATTTGGTTCTGCCAAAAGACCTGAGGTGTTGCCTGAATTGAGCATTGTCATAGAAAAACACACACACCTGTTCCATTATTTGACTAGACACTATTGTTTTCACTTTGCGGCTGGTGAGAAAAGTTAACTGAAGTGTGCACATGGGGCTTTGCCTCAATATAATCCTGTTCTCATGACTCAATCCAAACTAAATGAGAGTCTCATATTCCAGATCACCTCAGAGAGGTCTAAGCTGATCTGCAAACATTTCTGCGGAGTCAGTTTGCGTCGCATTCACCTTTGTGTTCCAGCATCCAGAGTCAGTCCTGAACAATGCACAGCAGATGCTGGAGCAGGCTGAAAGGACAATATTGAGTAAATAAACAGCGTGGGGTCTAAAACCAGAGCAGTTCTGCTTGAGGATCTGTGCTGTCAGTTGTACGCTGCTATTTATATCACTTCTCATGAGTCTTGGCAGATTTGGCCGAATGTGAATCTTGACAATTTTAATGATCAGCCAGTCGTTTCTCGAAGGAAACACAAAAGTTTCTCCACACCACAAAACGTCATCATCAAAAATATTCTTTATACATATTTTAAAAATACAATCTACAGTATTTTAGTCAGCCTGTAAATCTCTCTACTAAGCTTCCTGAATTTGGCATATCTATATATTTTACTCCAAGATGCCACCGAGGAGGCTTCACAGCCTGAATATCAGATCACCACCTCAGCTGCTTGGGTATGAGTTGTGGAAGGAGTAGTCACATTCTCACCATCGCAAACAGACTTTGCATGTCATTTGACACAGAGAGTGCTATGCCACACAGAAAGATCTACTCGGAAGCTGTCTTTTACTCCACCATCAAACATGTGAACAAGACCAGACACAAGCATCTGAAGCTGTCTGCCCTCTTGCAGAAAGTCTGATATGGGAGTGGACAACACTTTCCCTCTCCTGAAATGGCCCCAGGATGAAAGCCAGCTTCTTCTGGCACTTGCAAACACAAACTGACAAATGACATCGGGCACCACAAAAACTAAATCACAGCTGTTTTTATTTTTTTTTATTGTCTTAAGAAAAAACATGCTGTTTACTGAGGGAACTTCATCCAGGATAGAATTGAATTATTTGTTGTGAGGTGACACACACATAAACGTAAATAGTCACACACACACACACACACACACACTAAACAGTAGACTGTTCAGTCTTAGTTTGCACTTAGATTGTAATGTTTACCTAAAAGGAACCATTCCATTTTACAATTTTTAATTCATGCTCAGTTTGCACATCACACTAATTAGTTTGGTGAAGCTTCAATGAAACACAAGCATAACATTTTAACTTCTTTAAAATCAGCAAAAACTTTAATGAACCGAGACTATCTTTCTTCAACTGTTCTAGCTTGGATTTGAAATGTCTTCTGAGTAATGAAACTCCAGGTTGTCGTGTCCAGAAGTGGCTTCCTAGTGTATCAGTGCATGAATACATATATAGATGATGTAGAATATGAACGCAGCACACTTTGCTTTCATTTATAGTGCAAATTGTTGTAGTGCAATAATAAAAATTGTACAGTGCTGCTCCCTGCTGGTTTTATTATACATATCAAGGCAGTGGAAATATGTGAAAACTGGAAAAAGGTGTTGTTTTTAATGTTTTTAAAAGAATTTATGGTGAAAAAGCACTGCTAATCAACCAGCTCTACTGGAATGAACCAAAGAGGGAAATCTCGGCTTCCCTCACCAGAGCGGTGATGTGTAACATACTGCACCCCCCAGTCACTCAAATGGAGCGGCTCACTGTGGTCTAAACTCCCTTACGTGAATGTGTGTCACTGTGTGAATATATGAACTGGAGTGTCATCTAATGTATGCCATCCATCACTCTTCCTGTTTCTGATAATCACAAACAACTTGTTAATCAGCAGTTTTCGGTGCACTTTTTTTACATTTTATTTATCTAAATTTTGTATATGTATATTCAATCTTTCATCTTCTATTGCTTATCACTTTCTGGCTCATGGGGCCTGGGGCCTCTCTGGCGGACCCGTGACCTGTCCACGGTGTACCCCGCCCTCACCCAATGTGAGCTGGAATTGACTCCAGCACCCCACATAGCCGAGAAACGGATAAGCTGTAGAAAATGGATGAATGAATGGAATATCAATTAATATTTATTTATTATTATCTTATTGTGTGAAAAAAATAAAAGTCGGAAAGAGGGCGGGACTGGGCGTGTGTTAATCACTCTGCGGACCAATGATCGTTCGACGCGTCACAGCAAAAAAAACATAACAAAAAAAAAAGTCTTGGTTTCGCTTTCTGTTAACTGCAAACTGAAAGCATCCATGTGCATATACTACCTCGAACAGAAAAATCGCTAGAAAAGAACGATCAGGAATAGACATTTTTACTCGGAGGAAGTAAGTAACCGCTGGCTGGAGTAACCTCTGCCATTCCTGCCGTCCTTCCTTACGTCGCATTACAACTCATCTGTCTGCCTTCAGCCGTCCTTCCACAGGCGGGGTGTGTTTTTTTTTTTTCAGGCTTCTTCAGGTTTGTATCAAAAGAAGAACAGTAACTCTCTAACACATTGTGGCTCCTACAGACAAACTAAATGTCCTAAAACTCCTGCCTGTCTTCTATTGTCTTTGTCCAGGTCAAACAATGGCAAATTTTTGGCCTTGGCACAGCAAGCAGCAGGCTGCACCACAGGGTGGGTCCCTGTTACTGTATGTCACCAAGTACAGCAAATAGCATGACATGAACTGAATTTGAGTCAAATGTTTGCATTTTCTTCAACAAGCTACTCTCTTTACGCTGTTTTTTTTTTCCCCCAAGATTTTTATAGTTTGTACCCAGAGATTTTTAGCACATCCATACAGACAAACTAAATGTAATGAATCTCCAGCCTGTCTTAAGTCTCTGGTGTTTTCCCAGGTGAACCCAATAAATCGTTACTGGAAGAAGTCCGAGAGTATGACAAGGACGCAGCTGAAGTACTGAAACGTAAAAACTGTTTATTCTACCTATTCTACAAGTACAGATGGATGTTTTTACCTTCTTACTGCACACCATCGCATTGCAAATGAAATGAGATGAACTACATTTGAATCAAACTGTGCCTTTAACCACTCTTGTCCTCTCAGGAGCAGACTTGTGCTCTAACGCTGACCTACAGTCACTGACTCAGCAAGATCTGCACGAGCTTTTTCCAGAAGTTAAGAACTTCAAGCTGAGAAGGAAAATCTTTCAAACTATAAAAAAACGGGTAAGCAAATTAAGAGTTGAAATCTGAAGACCTGGTTTGAGAGAGATCGAAACACAGATAAAGCAGCTGTGTAGAAACTACATAGTTAGAAACAATGAAAGGGAAAAATGCTCTATATGTACTCTGTGTTCTATATTTTGTTTTTTCAGAAGTCAATCAATGATGTCCTAAAGGAAATGAAAGAACTTGTCCCACATGAATATCTCAAATGTATGTACAAATTTTCCAGCATATAAAATATTTATTGCATTGTAACAGTTTTGTCATCAAGTCTAATAGACACCACCTCTCCCTTCAGCTTCTCTAACCGCCAGTGGGGTGTTGGTTGACTACCTTCATATCCTGAAGGACTTAAAGACCCAAATGGATTGTGTGCAGACCTTCATTAATGCTCATATTGATATCCTGGAGAACATAAAACAAACTCCGCCAGGTCCAAGTGACTTGTCCTGCAGAGCTGAGTTAAGCAAAACCGGAAGCGTTTCAAAAAAGAGTAATTTTCATTTTAGTCCATTTCAAATTTTCTAAGTTTTGCTCTATAGTGTTCATACTGGTGACAGTAGACAGGGATTATGACTTTTTGAAAGGTTTTTTCATTTGAATGTTTTTATTTGTGGTTTATTCCACTAAATATGACAAATGTCTGTCCACACAGCAGTTACTACTTATAGAACTCTTCCATACTATTGAGACTGGAATGAAATTTCTCTTTGCTAATTTAGCTTCAAGCATTTTAGTTGTTTTATCAACAAGCTTTAAAACACTTTTTGAAAAGGATTTTTTGATACTAATATACTTAATATAAACAAGTTTTGTGAGGTTTTCTAAATATCCAGAAATCGGACTCTGATTGCTAAAGACTGATCATTGATGATGAATGTTGTCTTTTTCTTCAGCTACCTCCCTCCCCACAACACCACAACAGGAAGGTAGGTAAAGTTTATAATAATTAGATATTAGACAGTAAAATGTTTTGCTGTTATGCGGAAGATTCCCTCTGTGAATACAACTTTTTTTCTGTCTGTGACGATAGTGAAATACAAGATGCTTGTCAGCGGTAAAACCTTTGATGCCCATCTCCAGCTGATGCAACACGTCAAGCGTGAGCCTCATCTTGATGTGATTTTGCTGACTGAAAATGATGAGCATTTCCAAGTTACAATTGTCTTCTGCCCAATCATTTCACGGGCTGGCTCAGATATTGAGGTGGCAATGGCTGAGGTTCAAGGTAACAGAATGTTTATTGAACTGAACACTTGATAAAATTTGTATCAGATTTTTTTCACAAGGTTCTTCTAATCTGTATTATCAGTATTACGCTATCAACGTATTGATACGTTGGTTAATGAGAATCTTACGTAGTATAAAGCTTTGTTTATCATATTACCACTCTGATGCTCATTTGCAATTTTGGAAATATGCTGTTTCATACTCTTCCCTCTCTTTTGTGTTCACAGATAAGAAGCCTGTCATTCTGGTAGTGATGCATCATGAGCGTGAGGCAAGGAACGAAATGAATGCGAGATACATGGAGAAACATGCCGAAAATGTTCTGATAATGGTCAATGTTTTCTTCCATGAAACAATGCATGGACTAGTGAAGTGTAAAGAAAACGATGACGCTGCTTATCAGATTAGGCAACAATTACTCAAAATACAGTTATCAGAGAAAAAGCATTACCCGTAAAGGATATAAGTAGGGTTTGGGCAATGAAAGTGGTAGGAGTGGGTCTACTCTTACTGGAAAAACCCCGGAATGATCATTTATACTTCATTCCATGAAGTACCGTATTTTCCGCATTATAAGGCGCTACAGTAGAGGCTGGGGTTACGTTACGTTACGTTACGTTATGCGTTAATGTCCATATTCACAATATGACCAACCTTATTCAACTGTAAACACACAAAAGAAACACGTAAAGCTCACTTTATCAGTTAATTCCTCATCTATCAATCCCTCGAATTCTTCTTCTTCAGTGTCCGAATTGAACAGCTGGGCGAATGCGGCATCCAACACGCCCGGCTCCGTCTCATCAAAGTCATTAATCGAGTCAGTGTCGCTGTTGTTGTCTGGCAGTTCAGTGACAATTCCTGCCTTCCTGAAAGCTCGGACCACAGTTGAGACTGATATATCAGCCCAGGCATTTACGATCCACTGGCAGATATATATATGGATCAATATCAATATTGATCCATATATAAGGCGCATGGTCAGCTTTTGAAAAAATTGAAGGCTCTTAGGTGCGCCTTATAGTGCGGAAAATACGGTACATGTAAATAAATCATGACAATATCTGTGATTTTGACGGTAGTAATAATGGTATTATTTTTCATGAAAACATGCAATTGTAAGGAATTATAGCAACTAAAGGTTTAGAAACAGGATTTCTGCGAAAACAAAGCACTGACGGATCTTGATTTGTATTTATCAAACCCAATCATTAATACAAATATGGCATGTTTCTTCACATCTGCAAATTTTCTACAACCATAATGATGTAATATGTTGGGTCATTATATACATTATGTCTGTTTGGGTTATCAGATTTTAAATGTGTAAGGCAAAAATATTTATTTTCTTGATTGGCACATTTTACTCATTTAGATTATGATTGCACTATTACTTGTTTAAAAAATGTTTGGTGCAGTCCATGACATTGAGCAATTATGCTGCTAATAAGTTTATGGAAGCTTTTTTCAGAGAAACAAGTCTATTAAACCTGTCTTTACTTTTCATATACAGTATAGTAATATTTATATATAACAGTATAGAGGCTGCAAGTGGAAAAGATAAATGAAGGTAATTATCAGTAGACGCAAATTATTTTCTTTGATTTCATGTACATCTTGCTGTGGCTGCTTAAACCAATAAATGTCTTCAAAAGCTTATGAGATGTGTAAGTTTTAGTTGTCAGACTTTCAACAAATGTAAATTATGTTTTTGATCGTAATGATTGAATGCTACTTTAGATGTTAGTCTCATATCTGATGTGATCTGTAGAAACATAATAAAAAAGCATAAAGTACGTCACTTCATATGTACTTTAGTACACCCAGTACTTTGCAGTAGTCCTGTATGAGTGGAGTTCTTCAGTATGGGTAATTTATAGGCCATCAGGCTTGTGAATAAACATAATTTACACTGTTTACTGATACTGCTGCTGTTCAGTGATATTCATTGCAACTGTGCTCACACCCTCTTCCCCCAGGCCATCAGGACACCCTCTCCCCTCCACGCACACACACTCACTCCTCCTTTATGTTAATTGTGTGTATAATTTTATTCTTTTTTTCCTTTACTGTTAGTTTTCTGTGTTTTATATTATTATTAAGCTATGCAGTTTGGACATTGGTGCTTGTACGGAAGTACATTTCAAATAAAGACTCTTGAATCTTGAATCCCCACTTCATCCGATGCCAATTCAGTGATAGTCACTGTTTACTTTTGCTTACTTTTGCTTTTATTGCTTGCTTTTGATTTTTACCCCCTTATGCTACATCTTTAGTAATAGTTATTGTTCCTGTTATATTATTATTGTCATTGTTACATTGTTAACAATTTTTTGCTCTATTTTCTTATGTTTTATCTTAATGTAGATCATTGCACAAATATAATACGCACGATTGTCCCACTTACCTCTGACTCCTTGTCTGGTGTGGACCGTACGGATTTCACTGTGTGGTTTAACTGCTGAGTTTTAGGACAATAAACGTCCTGACTCTTGAATGTTGAAAAAGTCAAACCGGAAGGTCGACATTGTTTACAAACAGAATCAGCTTCCGGTTCGTGCTCCGCGTTTTAGCTCGTGCGGTTAAATTGTCATTTTCCGTTATTTGTCTCGACCTCTTCTGGGAAGGAGTGTTACTGGTTACATTTCTACACCAGCGACACAAAGGCAGTCAACGAAAAACACGATGTTCCAGTCAGTTTTGTCCATTAGCGGCGGGGTAACAGTAGGCTAACTGTGCTAGCTCAGCAGACGAGCAGCATGGCAGTGCTTCGGTCCAACAGGTGTTAGCTGCGTGTGAGCTTCGCTGTTAAATTAGCTGCTCGAAGGGACTGCTCGCACGTTTTCTTAAGTTTTCCACACTCATGCCATGCTCCTCAGTCGCCTCCTGTTAAGCACCAGGTCGACGAGTTCACGAGTTGCTTGTTTGCAGAAGATATTTGCGGTCGATGAAGTTTCAATTCGGAGGCTGCATCGCATCTCCAGCCGCCACTGCCGAGAAGTAAGCTGCTCAGGGCAATGACAGAAAGCTCGTCCTGCCTTTACACCGCTGAACTGGCCATCTTTCCTCTGTGTTTTAGACCTTAGCGCAGCTCTGTCTGTATGATATGCAGCCGGTCAGCACCTCCTACGGCAAAGGGACCCCTGGTGATGATGATGATGACGATGAGGAGGAGGTTGGTGATGCTGGCGAAGGTGTAGCTGGACCGGACAGGGTGCAAGGAAATGAAAAATTAACGAAGACTCCGCTGACCTCAGATCAGGTGGACGCAGTCGGCATGGAGGTCCAGCATGGGCCCACTGACGCTGGGTACACTGCGGCCGGTGAGTGGGCCTGCCTACCTCAGGTGATATCTGGGTTTGGGAAAAATCGTGCTGATGTGGTGACACCTTCTGATGGATGTTATGCGGTTTCCAAATAACTTAAAATCAGCATGCACATTGTCCCAACTGCTTGATAAACAGCAGTAACCAGTAAACACATTGTTGACATGTTTATATTCAGGCATTGGGGAATTTCCCAGTGTTTGTAAAATGATAAACCCCAGGATCTGAAAACATGGGACACCCTCATATGCAACCAAGAGACATTAATTTTTTTTGTATTACAGCACTTTGTGAAAATATGGCATAATATGTCTTTCACCTAACGTGCAATACAACGCCTGTGTAGTAGTCTACCTTTTTAGTGAACATATCAGCATTATAAGGGATTAGCCACTGAGCTGTGAGAAGGTGGTTTAGTAAACCATGCCCATCAGCTGTACATGTACAAGTGTGCTTTTGTGTCCATGTCTCGACAGAAACATTACACATGCTGTTGAATCGTCATTATTTTTTTCCTTGGCAGCTCCTACAGGATCAAATGTGAAGAAGGCAAAGAGGAAAAGGAGGGAGAAGAAGTTGATGAAGAATAAACTGAACACCGCTGATACTTCAGAAAATTTAATGTCCGAGCTCCCGTTTTCCCTAACCAGCCCTACCACATGGAAAGAGCTAGGATGTATGTATGACTATTTTTTATCAATTATTCTTTGACTTAAATATTTTTTTTCAGCCAGTGTCACAATAGAGACTAATAGCTCTCACTTAAACACTAATAAAGTTGTGCTACAAGCTTGAAGTCAGTTGCCTAGTTTTGATGACCTGACCCTTGATTTCAGTTTCATTAATGCCCATCCTCTGTAGTCAGCAACCCAGAGTCAACCCAGAGGAAGAGGAAGAGAGGGAACAGTGGAGGGCGAGTGGACAGTGAAGAGGATGGAGACAAAAAGAAAAAGAAGAAAGACAGCAAACGCCCCAATTACTTTGTCTCGATCCCTATCACTAACTCACAGGTAATTACTGCACTACAGTTACCTCTGCACAACATGCTTGAGTACTTTAAGGACCATGTTGGCATGTGTCAATCTTTTATCCTTTTTATTACAAAACAAAATTGTGGGTACTTTTGTTGAAGAGTTAACCAAATAACACACACACACACGTGTATGTGTGCATGCACACACACCCAAAGACACACTAGTATGACCTTTCATCAAATTCCTGCCAGTTCAGCCAACAATAAGCGTGATAGTATTACTTTTGTCATCTGACCATCTGCTTACGTTCTGCTATTAAAGCTCTTCTTTGTTTTTTGTGAAACTGATAAAATCTGTCCTTGGTTTAGCTACTCACACTTTAAGTTTTCATGACCCAGAAGCAGATGACTATCAACCTTGTTGTCTCCTTATATGTTGGCAGTGGATGAGAAAAGTTGTTTCAGAAACCCTTTGTTCTTCTTTTTTGAGGAAGACTTCAACCTGTTGTCTTTAGAGCATTTTTGTTTTCAGTGTTTAACACATTCAATTGTGGTTGATGTGCTTTAATCTGTACAAGCTCTAAATCACTTAAGGACAAAGTTTTCAGGATTCAGTTAACTGTCAGCTGTCACAGAAGTCATATTGCTTACTTGCCAAAATACTCCTCTTAAGTAGCATTGATTTACCTCATAGTGATCATGTATTGACATCTGTAATGTTGAATTGCAGAAGCTGCTTCTGTTTTCTACTCTGTTCCATTTTATTAGTTTCACCTTAGGTCTTCTGCTATTTCATACAATACTTTTTCTTCTTGTTTTCTTTCACCTATAGTAGTGTGGGTGGTGAGGGAGCAGAGGAATAGGGATTCGATGTGATGGGGTCTGTCTTACTCTTACTGCTGATGACTGAATGTAAATTTGTTCACTGACAGATAAGCTCTGTGGTGGCTGAGGTCCAAGAAGCGGTGCTTCAGCAGGAGCCTCATTTGGCCAAAGCCATGATCCCCATTCCAACTCTGCACATCACACTGCTAGTCACCCATCTCGCCAATCAGGAGCAAGTAGACCTGTGAGTGGATGCACAAACGGAACTATCCACAAATATACAACTAAAATGAACACATCCATTATAACAAGTTCACATGTAAAAATCTTGAAAAACATCATAATTTTTAATTCATAATGTGAATGGTATTGCAGCAGAAACAGCTGTGTTTGATCTGTGTAACATAAGGGGAAAAGCAGACATTGCAACATATACAGATTACAAACTTTTAGTTGTACAGTTTTTTTTTTTTAAATGTACAAAATTGCGCTCAATTGGATCCAAACAGCCCATTAGCTGGCAAAAGCTGAGCTACCAGATGGTGGTGTTCAAACAAAACAAAATCCAATATTTGTGCCAGTATATCCCTGGAATTGATTTCAAGACATAATTTTACAACATACATGTATTACACTATTGATTTCCCCAATGCATCCAGTTATCTACATATATGAAGAAAAAAACTGATCAACTCTTTGGAATACAGGCACACATATGGAAAACTCTGCTCTACATACTGTCACAACAGTCACTGGTTGTTACACCTTGTGTCTAATGTGTAATTAAGGATAAAATAGAATCAAATCGCTGCTTGCTCCTGCATTGTCCATTTTCCACACTGCTCACAGCTAAAGTGTTGAATAGAGTCATGCTTTCTCATTCTCTCTGTAATACAGTACATTATCTTTGCATCAGAGATGAACTAGCCTCTTGTCTTGTTGCAGTTGTGAATGAAAAGAGTTCTTAAAGTAAAGGATGCAATTCTCTGCGGTGATTAATTATCTCTGTGCCACATTACACGTAGCTTCTGTTCTATCTCTTCCTCTCTGCACTTCCAGGGAAACGCAGTTTTCCGCTTCATGTTTCCATAATGAGCCTTGAAAATACTGTTGAGTGGTGAGACACTGAGCATTTAATTCCAAGAAACAATTAACTATCAAACAAGTTTGTTAAAATAAAGTTTTTCATTCTCAAATTAATTTCACATTCTACCATTTGTCTTGTTAATGGTCTTTTTAATTGGATTTTAGTTCTGAATTATCTATACTCAATAATATAAACATAAAACATCTCAACCATCATATTGTTCATACTGATTTGTTAGGATAAAAAGTTTTATCGAACCCACGCATGCTGACTCAAACTAGTGCTGGAAAATTTAATAAATTTTAGTCGAATCGAAACAAATATCACCCATATTCATTTAGAGACGGTGCAAGGAAATGTATATTTTAGAAGGAAGTTATCCTTCTAACATTTCATGGAAGAGCTGGGTATGAGAGAGCTGTGCAGCGTGATGATTTGCTTAATCTGCAAAAGACTGTGACATTATTAATCACCATTCTCGTGTTATGTAATATGAGATGGAGTGAGGGAGGGAAGCAGCGAGGGAAAGGATTAAGTTGTGAATTGGTGTGCGTGTGCGTCACTGTGTGTATTCATGTGTATATTTCCTTTTAGAGCAGCAACCGTGCTGTCCCAGGTCAAGCTGTCATTGGCTGAGCTGCTGGGTGGGCAGGACCTGGTATTGCCCTTCTCAGGCATCGGTCATTTCAAGAAGGAGGTGGTGTTTGTTGGACTGGCCCCCGGACATCACAGACACACACTGGATAGCTTGGCAGGTCAGTGACCAAGGTTTACCTCTTCACCCTGCTGTCATCATCCTACACCTCTGTGAGTCTTTGTTACATTACGTACACACAGTTATTGCATATTTTTGAGTGGTTTTCGTGCAGTAGTTTGCTAGAAGTAAAATCGCATTAATGATTGTTATTGTGGTACCTTTCTTTTCCTTTTGTGTTCATGTGAAGGGAGCTCTAACCTTGAGGTCATTTGAGGAGACGATAGCTGGTTGGAGGGCTTAGTGTCTTTCTTAAGGACACTTCTTCAACTTGTTATCCAGGGGGCTTTACTATGAGAGGTCACAGATTAGACAGCTTTAGGCTATGAGGCTACCTCTATAAGAAATAAGCAACAAATAAGATTGTAAAAATGTAGTCTAGGTCCAGTTTGAGTATTTAACTGAAAATGAAATAGCGAGACATCTAGTGTGCAGATGTATGCACAGTAACCTCATGTAGTGTGATTCAATGTAAGTATCTCCTCTCATAAACTGATGTGTGCCAATTTGGTGAACTGATCTGATTACTTGCGTCCTTTTCTTTTGCTGCTCCTTTTAATTTTCGTTGATGTGTTGTGCATGTATAATACATCAATTTGTGCTGTTACATTTGTCGTCTTACATCATTATCCTTGACTTGTGGTGAGAGCTGAGGCATTTGTGTGAATGTTTTTGTGTTGTGCCTGAGGCAACAACGTTAAGCCAACATTTTTAAAAGGATTTTCACTCACACCAACACACACATATACAAAAACAAAGCACATATTTGCTAATTGTTATGTATTTCCACTCAAAACATCAGTAAAATAAGAAGTATGTGGTATGCAGTGATTTTTGGATGTAAACACATTGATTTGTGCACATGCACTACATTTGGTGATTAGTGGTGGCAAATCTTAATAAAAACCAATGCAGTCAGAGTTTGTTTTCACCTCAACCCTTCTCTCTTCAATAAAGTTAGCTATTTTAATTTCATCTAGATTTTTTAAATTGGTGTTCATGCATAAAACCAAAGATGAACCTTTCACACTAAATTGCCAGAGAGGGCTGTAGTGGCGGTGGGTGTGCCCCTCCTACTTAAAGACATGCAATTTACAGCCTCTAATTGGATTTACTTTTCTCCATCAAGGTTGCTACGCCTCTCAGCAGACATGAGAGGCAGACCCTAAATAATCGGCCCTGTCAAAACCTAATCACCCCTAAACTTTGAGTGATTAAGTATATTAAGAAGTCAATCTGAAATGTGTTGGGAAAATATTAATAGAAACAGTTTTGCTTAAATGCTCATTATATCTTGGCATTTAGGGAAAGAATATTTGCTTGAGTGCTTCAAATGAAATATGACTACATATGACAGTTTGGCTCTAAGACAGCCCAAAGCCACAGAAATACAGCTGTGTATGGCCTGAGCACACTCTTGAGCTGCTAAAGACAGATCACTGGCAATAAGTTGAAGTTTGCAGTTGTTTGTCCTCTGAAATTCAAATTCAACGCATCTTTTGCGTACGCATCTCAATTTTTGTTACATGAAGCGATATTTAATCAATGGCATAGAAACCGTGAAGATTTTTTTTTACATTTATTTATTGTTTGACTATTTAAAATGTATTCAGTTGAAGTAAAGTATCCAAAGATCATTAATAAAAAATGGTGCTTCCTTTTCACAAGTTAAAATTACGATGTGTGTTGTTATTGGAAGAGTAAAATAAGAATGAGCCAGGAAGTCAGACCCGCCATCCTCTCGTCTGCTCTCTCCACCACTGTTATTGATTATATACTAACCTTTCTCTCCCCCCTACAGCTCTTCTTCTAAAAATACCTCTATGGTTTCCTCTAAACCTCATCAGGTGATGTGTGGGTCTTTGTTCGTCTGTGTCTGTCCTTGGAGGTTTTCTGTCTGCCATTGCTTGTGCTCTTGTTTGTGTATCTGTCTTTCTCAGTGTGATTGAATGATTCAGCAAAGTTCAGCAAAACTTTTTGTTTCCTCCCATCCTCTCACATATTCTTCCCAGTTTTGTTAAACTGTTTGTGTCTCCAGTTACAGCTTTACCATAAACTGAAATGGTTAATTGAGAGGAAATACTTCTTGTTGTTATGAGTTTGAATTCATGTTTTCTTTCACCTCCTTCCTTTTGCTCTATACACTTCTTTCAGCATAGCAGCTTGATGCCTTTATTCATAGATAATTTTTTTACCTTTTGATGTGTTTTTTTTTTTTTTTTGTTAACTTTGTGTTGCTTTGTTGCAGAGTTGTTGAGAAGCCGTTTTGCAGAGCAGGGGCTTTTGCAAGGAGACAGTCGTGGGTTTGAACCCCACCTCACCATTATGAAGCTGTCAAGGGCATCAAAACTACGATACCAGGTATGTACACCTGCACTGACACACAATTAGGTCATGAAAAAGCGTGTATAGCAATGTTCAATATATTAGCAATACGTCAAGTGTTGTCAATCAGGTATGAGCATATCTTTTTACTAGATTGTTCCAATTTTGAAAATGAGAACGAAATCACGGTTGAATACACGGTTGATACACAATCTCCTGCTGTGATACCAGAACACAGGAACACAGGAAATAATCTATTAGCTCAAAATGGGTAATGTTGATCTTGAGATCGTAGAGTAAAGTCAAAGTCAACAATGTCAGAGCATTTTGGATATTCCCCTTTTAAAAGAAAAAAAAAAAAGAGTCATGAACTCAACCTTGGATTCACAGGAAATTGCCACAACCTGTCAGGTCACTTTTATGCTCCAGTTTCAATACTTGAACATATTTAACCCATTAATTTTGTTTTATTTTACACTAATATTACTGATTCTTCTCCCTATACGAAGGGAAACATTGCTTGTACCTCCAAATCGTGATGTCAGCATAAACAACTAACTTGTGACAGATCCACTGTACAAAGAAAATGCACAATATGTGGAAAAAGCTCATGGGTTTTAGTTACCAAGTCAGCGTATGAATTATATTATATATTCTCTAATTGCTGTATTTAAAAATAATGTAATACTATGCTTGCATACTCGAGCATTAATGGATAAAAAACACATTTATTTGGTGAAACATGAATCACTTTTGTGTTTTTCTTTTCCTAACCCAACATTATCTTAGTTAGTTGTAACAATACAGCTGCAGTGTTACATCTCTGTCCTCAGCCAGTTAACCTATCAGCAGCTGTAAAATGTCTCAACCAGTAGTTAGATTCTAAATTATTGCTGCAGAGAAAAGTACTGGTGGGAATATCATACCTACTGTGGTGCCAATTTCAGAGATAATTGACTGTATGTAATTTCATTGTTTATGATGTCCAGCTAAGAGCCACCTGTTACATCGAGATGGATTATGGCAAGATCTGAGGGAGGGAAAGGAAAAATAGTGGTGTGTGACTAGGGGAGTGTGTACGAAAAGGAAAAAGATATATAAATAAGAGGGAGGAATGAGCGGAAAGGACTGACATATAGAGATGAGCAGTGGCCAGGAGGGGAGAGACAGAGGAAGGATAGCATCTATCTTTTGTCCCCTTTTGACACTGAAAGACATTTTATCCTGTCTGGCGCCCGACTGGCTGCATTCTTGTCCTGTCCTTGTCTGTGTGTGTATATGTATGCGAAGAGTTGTGTGTCTCAAGGATGATTGTGCACATCTTTGAATTCATAAACAGCTTTTTTTCCTGTGTCTCTCAGGGTATAAAACGTGTGGATCCAGCCCTTTATTCCAACTATACGAACAAGTAGGTGCTTAGTATTTCATCCAACTAGCAAAGTAGAAAGATAAAGTATGATGACAAATGTTTTCAGGGCCAATACCCTACAACAAGTGCTGTGGGATACTTTTGAGTCAAAACATAGTAATATGATGTAATATTATTGTTTTTATACTTTTCATGTTGCAGAATGTTTGGTTACAGTTTTATAGCTTTTAGGATGAAAATACACATCGCCCAAGTACACTGCTCCATGCACTTAGATTTGTTTTGAGTGATCATTGCTTTACAGTTGCAGGGTTTAACATGTGCCTGTTATATCTGCTGAAGGCATCAAAACGCCATCGTTTGGCTTTTAAATTCTCTTACTCACTTGGTCTCTGTCACTCAGGTTTTTTGGAGACCAGACAGTCGAGCGGGTGGATCTTTGTTCAATGCTGAAAAAGAAGCAACAAGACGGATATTATCACACCGAGACTTCACTACAACTAGGTTAGTGCACACACAAACCTCGCCATATTTAATTTGAGTGATTGTTTGTAAGTGTGTGTGAGTGTGTGAACTGGTTGCTAATTAAAGTTTCTTTATGGCAATTTAAACATGAGTTTGGAACAGCAAACTTTTTGGGTCATACATTTTTTTTTATAATTTTCATCTTTGTGAACTCGAAGGGAAGGCACATATTTAGTCTTTGTCTTTCAAGAGGACGTCTCAAGTTTATGTAGATTTATTTTGGAATTCTATTGTTCATACTTGAAAAAATAAGTCTGGCATAGTAGTTTTATGACTTCAGGATCATATTTTTGCGCAAGTTTTTGTGATGCCATTAAAATTTCTTTTGCCTGCAACAAATATGTGTATGGATGGGCAGAATCAAACACCCGAACACAAACTCATTTCCATTTTCCAACACCACCATGCTGGTGTATTTATTAATGACCTCTAATGAAGACTTTCTTATATACATCGGTGAAGTATACACATTTTTTTCCTGGAGTTTGTAGATTCCTTTTGACTTTTCACTAAAGAGGCTTGTTTTCTTCGTCTACAGTTATAGAAGACAAAATATAAGAACTACTCAGATCACTGAGACCAGTGTGGTCTATAATGTGCAAAGGAATAGATCAATTTGGCACTGATTAAATTTTTCAGGTTTGTATGTTGTCTTCTGTGCTGGCGTGTTGCAAAGCGTTTATTATGCTGTTGTGTAGCCCGACATGAACTAGAGATGGCGCTGTTGATCACTGTGGGACTTGGGCTGTAGCCATGGGGAATTGAATCTATAGGACAAAACAAACTGTTGGAGGGTCATTTTATGAATCTGTAGTTTTTGTTTGTTCAGTTAAAAAAAAAAACTTCTCCATAGAGCATTTTGATCTGCCATTTGAACAGATCATTACCTTATATATGTTTTCTTAGTTTCGTAGCATGATGCTCTCAGGTTGGATGAAGTAGTGGCTGCATTTTCAGGGTCTGTCCTTTTGTGTAAAAATTAAAATAGGATGTTTGCTATCTACTTTGTTTGAATGTAGTGACATGAAATCAGTCACTGTGTCTAGCCCAGAAAAGCCTGACTGGAGACTCACTTCTTTGAACCACTAACTAGCTTGGTCTGTGATTATATTCAAACCAGCAATGATGTTCACAAACACAACACAGAACACGTTAGTATTCAAACTGTGGCCAAAAATAAGCCCCATCCTCTACCTCAATGATTTAAAATTGGCTTTAATTTAACCAGACATGATTGTGCATTGGTCTTTCAGGATCACGAATAGCCACATAAACATACATTAAGAAATTATTGCATTGTTTCCATGGAATTCAAAGATTAGTGTATACTCCTGAGTACGCATAAGCACAGTGAATGTGTACATAGAGTACACAGACAGGGACACGCAAAGTCCCACTGTCAGATATTTATACTGATTTATATAGGGGGGTGTGTGTGCACACTTGTGTGTTTAAAAGCTGTCACCATGAAAGGGACTGGGCTGTCATAATGTTTTGCGGATCATTGGGCTGACTGACGAGACAAAGAGCGACAATGTATGAGAGCAAGAGACAGAGCAGGGGGATGTTTACCTCACACCTCTCATCATTAAAAAAGCTTGTGCATATTTCAAGTATTTATTACATTAGTACATTAGTATTTAAAATGCAAAAATTCAGAGCACTACATCCACTTCTCTGATCTTACAATCTGTGAGTGAAGTTATTGGTTTCGCCCCTACAACCTTTTTGGTCTAGTACTTTATGGTGGCTATTTTTTAGCATGTATCTGACATTACTAAGTTAGTTTGTTAACTTTGACTTTAATTTGTAGCTGTGCTACTTGATAGTCCTCTCAACATGTCTTATGTTTTAAGGATAATAACAAAGCAGTTACAACTGCAGAATGTGAGATTATTCTGCAGTTGCTACTTCACACAGTCTTGGTTTAAACCTTTACATCTCTTAGCTTTAATAATGTATGTTTGTGATGGATTATCTGTTTCATGAGTACAATTCTTTTCAATTTGACCTACACAATACCAACAGGGATGTAAACAGCAAAAGTGTTGAGGGTCGCACATTCATTAATTCTATAGACATGTATGATATGACAGATATCGCTTATGGAAAGGCCAACATCCACACTAGGGCTTCTATTTAATTTAATCTGTCATATTTTCCACTGGCAAGCAATTAGTCAGCCAACACACAGCAGTCTTACTGGTGATTGTAGACAATGATGCAGTGGAATATAAATAATAGACTTTTCATGTAACAAATCAACTGGTTTGGCAAGAATCACCGATTTTTATGACCAAGCAGCTTTTTTGCACACTAATTGCTAATTTCCAATAACTCCAACTCCGACTCTGCCATCAATCACTGTGCCCTCCCCGTTGGTGCACAGGGGTCAGTCTCCAGCTTCATGTGGGCATACTTTAATCCTACAATCTATACTACAACATAATCCACTACAAACCCTCTGACACACAGCTCAGCAGGGTGTGTTTGTGTGTGGGGATCAAGGATGAGGCCAGAATATACAAGCAGTGATAGAAGGGTGAAAAGACAAGATGCTTCTTGCATAGATATGTTCTCTTGATTTAAGGTCAGGTCCCAAATCTCTGAGGGAAGCGATTACTCCTTGAGCACTAAATGTCAGAAACAGAAGAGCAACTGTTATTATTATTATTATTATTATTATTATTATTATTATTTATTTATTTATTTATTTATTTATTTTTATAGAAGCTCATGTTGTTTTAACATGAACAGCAAAATCAATGGTGGTTAGACAAAACTTATCAAAAGTAATTATGGATTAGAGCTGCGACTCCCTATTATTTTCCTTCATTAAATAGTTTGACTGATTGTTTTCCCAATTATAACTGTTAATTATTTTATTTCTGAAATGTCACTGTAGTGAAAAATGCTTTCATGATTTTACGTCCAGCTATTTGTCTAACCAGCTATTTTCAACTCTAAAACGTTCCCTGCATAAAGATACTAATCACATCCTTACTTCTGAGTAGCTTTGACCAGAAATTATTTGACACCTTTGTTTACAAAATTACTGAATTAAAAAAAGTCCAATATTAATCCTGTAAACTCTAATTTCTCCAACCTCTGAGCGAACTATCTTGATTCGTAGTAGCTAAATCCTTCACCTGTCTTCGCAGCTCATCATTAAATGTTTCTTCTGTTGAGCAGGTAATGAACAGGAGCTTTATGGAGCTTTTCATTTGAAACCAATTCCTGCTGTGAACAGTGAACCAGACAGTGACAACACGGATAAAAATTTGACCTAAATTCACTGAATTCCATAAAATTTAAATTCAGTTGCAGGTTTACATTGTCAGTTGACACAATGTTATAAATATCTTGATTATATAGTTGAAGTAACAAAATAGGATTCCTTTCTGCTTTTTTTCTTTCTCCTCTGGAAGGGACTTGACATGTTGTGCTCCCCGGTCTACTTTTGTTTAAACGGATGAGTTTCGATTACTCTGAACAAGGTTGCTGCACTGTTGGAATGTGACGTTAATGTAAGCAAAAGGATGTGTGTGTATATGAGAAGGATGGTCATCATGACTCATCGTGTCAGTGCAGAAGAGATACGTTGGGAAATTTGCGATGAATGTTAAAAATATTTTCATTTTAGTTTGCACCAGAATGATTTTGCTGAAAGTGGGCATTTGGTAAAAAAATTTATAAATAAATCAAAAAAATAAAAATCATGGCTTAACAAACACATTATCTTAGTCATACACAGAAAATAAGTTATTGTGATGTATAAAGTGGAGATAATGCTCTTTGAGTGAACTGGTAGGATCTTGATCTATTGGCATTTACAGTGTAACACAAACCTACAGTACACCCACAGCTTTACATACAGAAACATACATAAAGGCTTCAGTACATACATACAGAAGCCCACAGATACAAATGCACAACATCACACATGTGTAGCACTCAAAGAGGACAAATGAATGTGGATTGTTTCTCCATGACCTTTTGGTATTTTATTGAGATAAGGTCACTCACTTCAGTAATGACTGTGCTGCAAGCCTTTTTCTATGAAATAAGCCTTCAGCAGTTCTTATTTTCTGGGCACCTGCCATGTGTGTCAGACAAAGAAGAGTTACATGGAATTGGGATAATTTCACTCAGAAATAGAGTCACAAAATTGCAACATTTAATGGGTCTAGGGTTGAAGAGGGCAGTGTTTTTTTCCCCCCCCCCCCACAGTATTCAAGGATTATTGGTGGCTTAAACATAAATAGTAGTGTGCAGTTACCAAATTGAAGTTAATGTTTTTGTACGTTTTGGTTTACAGAGGCCGTATCTAAACATAGGTCTGCTCAAAGATCAATCATACAAAAATATGCATGAAAAATAAATGTAAAAATAAAATTTTAAATGCAAATACCTTTTAACAGGTGAGCAGGCCATTTGTGAAGAAGCAGGAAGTAACAACTAATAAACATTTAAAAAATGAATCAAATGAAAAGAAAAACGTGCATGCTGTGCGGCGAAGGCTCTGTCTGCAATTGCTTCAAGGAATTGGAAAGATTTGCACATCACCACTGGCTCTGTTTCTAAAATTTAATGATATTAGGTAGACTTAACTTTTGAATCTCTAGTTTCCCTCTCACCCTAATTTATGAGAGTGCGAGAGAATCTGATTTTCTAATTCATTAGAGAGGCCATCTTAATAAGGTTTCAGGGTTCAAGTTGCGAAAAGTTTCAAAAGACATAATTATAAAATTGCAGAAAGTTGTTGGTGAGGGGTGGAAATATGGGTGGCAATCCAACAGCCACAAAGCTCTTGAAAGAGCTTTGATTAAATGTGCACTGCAGCAAACGACTTCTGATGGCTGGTTTAGAGCATAAGTTTGAGACTCAGTTTATTTTCACTGTCTTATGCACTGCTAAAAATACATGCCACTGCCAAAGTTACTAAATTATGCTATTTTGAGCTTTTGTTGCCATCTATATCCCCTATTCAAGTCATGCTGAGAGTTTTAAACTATACGACAGAAAGACCTTGGTTGAGCTAACTGGGACCAGCACCTTTGGTACCTCACAAGGTTCTGCTATTCCTTCTGGAATATTGTAAAGCAACACCATTATGTCCTTGTGTGGTATCTCATGATATCATCTAAATCTGCATTGAGTGGAGCAATCAGTGAACACCTGACAACTCAGCGCTTTCAGGAGTGAATATTAAGAGGATAGAAGGAGGGCTGGAGTGAGATTAAGTGGATAAGGGAAGACGGGACAGAAGGGAGACAGAATAAGGAGAGAGCAGCAAATACAGCAGCAGTGAATAAGTAGACAGAAGGACATGTGAGATAGACCCAAGAGGATAGAGCATGGAATGAGGGAGATTTAAAAAAGTACAATAAATGAGTATGGGAAGAGAAAGGAGGAATGAGGGAGAGGGGAATTGACTTTTGCAGAAGCAGTGGAATTTAGCAGATAGAGAGGATGAGAGGGGATGATAGCTTGGCCAGACAGAAGGCAAGAGAAAAAGAGAGTTTGAGTCAAGGCGACATTAAATAGACAAGTGAATTCGAAGTTTGATATTGAATTGAGGCTGGGGGGTGTCGAGTGAGGAAGAAGGCAGAGGGGAACGATAGAATACAGTGACAGGTGGAGGAAGATATTGGATTGGAGCTTCAGAGAGGATGAAAGTGATGTGATGAAAGTGTACCCAAACCAGCTAAAAAAATGGTTTACCTAACTATATGGCTGGCTATACATATTTTATTATAGTGCAGGTTTGTTTGAAGAATACAAAGATAAATCCTGTCAAACATTTTAATAGAAGCTAATTAGCCTTTTGAGACACCACATCCACTATCAGGGAACATGATCTTTTTACAAAAACATTACTTATAATAATTCTCTGAACTGGTTCTTAAATGTACTCACAATGTTTAAATTGGAGCAAATAAGATAATATTCATTGCAATCTATATTTTGATAACACAATATGGATATTAAATGTACAGTTTAATGTGAAGTTTTGTGTTTACACCTGATTACATTCACTTCAAACCCAGGCCATGACTGAACTTTATCCCTAATGGTCCAAAAAAATCTCCTGTAGAAACGCTAGGCATGTTGCACACAGTCTCAATGTTATTCATAACTTACACTCAGGTGCTTGTTTTTGTTCTTGGACATTATGGAGTGTGCATTGCTTGCTTCTCTTTATCCATATAAATCTTATGATAAGCAGTAAGCCTTATCACAAAGTCTGTGCTGTTCTTGTGTTTGCAATCCGTCTTGTGACTACTGAAGCACCATGAGCCGACCTTTGGCTATACAAAGTCAACACTGTTGCTTTGTTTTTTTTAAGTGTTTCTCTCCATTGTAAACCAAGTCTGGCTCTTCAACAGAGACACTTAAAGTAGTACATGATGGTATATCTCATAGTTTTGACTTTCTTACAGCTCAGTTAAGTAGCGTCTAAACTGTTATAAACTTTCAGAACAGAAATTTTATGAGGTGATTATCTGTGTGTCTACATGGATGATCACTGTGTTCATTAACTTATGGGCACTGTATAATTGATGCTTAATAGCAGTTTGTCTTCATCAGTGACTATACTTAAGCTGCACAAATAGCAGCTATCATTAGTGTGTGCGTGAGATGGAGATGGAGTGTTTGTGTGTAATGTAGCAGCTGTGTGCTGATGCTGTTCTTGGAGACAGGGCTCCACTGTGTACCCACACAGCTGAGCTCAGTGCCTCACACACCACAATACATGTGGTGTGTTTGTGTGTGTGGTTATTTGTTTTAACACCCCACCTGGCTCTTACTCATGCCCCCTTACCTTGTGTTTGCAATCCCCAATGTTAGCCTTGAAGAGAGATGTGCTTTTAACTAACTGTCTGTTTTTGTGCATGGAGCTTAAAAAAAAAAAAAAGCTTCTCCAAGGCTGGTGGAGATTCATTGTTGTACTTAGGGGCTCATCAGCAATTCAATAGAAGCATGCGAGAGAGAACTGATCAGGAATACCCAACTGTGGACCGATGCATGGCTGCTGCAGAAGACTGACTTTGTGTTCCCTCCTTATGTGATGCTCTCCAGTGTTTTCACAGCGTCAAGTGTCATGAACCCTGTTTGACACTCAAAACAAAGAGCAAGTGAAAGATGTCTCCTAAATAAGCTTGGCCAGGTCTTTTGAGGTCAGCTTGATGAGAAGTATTTTGATATTTTTATTAACATACGGGAAATAAAAATGTTAAAGCTAGACCTGACAGCTAATATCATTGATGATAAACGGAGGATATTAAAATTAAACATTGTTTATATCCAAGCTCTAGAAACTTGGAGTAGCTATTATACCTCACATTCAAAATATTTTTTAACAATAGAATAAGAGCTAATATAAATGAAATTGAATACACATAGGGAACAGCTGATAATCCCCGCAAGTCTACATATTCCCTTGACATTTCACAATGTCAATCTTTACTGCTCACCATCGCCTTAACTGTAATCCATACTTAACCTTGGATATCAACAGCCTATCCTGTGTTTGGAATCTGGAAATGATAGATTTTTCACGCCGTATTTGGAATAGTTCTTTTCTCTGAGGATATGTGTCCCGCTCAAATTAACATTATATCTCTCATGAACAACATAGATACATGTAATCACAGGCTGCAGCTGCCGGCCATTCAACAACAACAACCATTATTCAAGCTACAGTGAGAAGGGTAGGTGGGGCTTGTAACCTCCCTCCCCCCCTCCACACACACACACGCATAGACAGTCTGCTCTCTCCTCATATATACCGCTCCCTTTTTCTCGTCCGTACACTTGAGTGTGTTCACCCTCTTTTTTCAATATATACTTACTCCAGCTTGCTCAAACAGCGTGCCCCTCTTCCTCTGCCCGCTTCTAGTTGCACACTTAAATGCACACACAAACACTTGTCTTCTCATATATACACGTTTCTCCGCCACTTTTCCCCACTCAACACACATGCATTTGTCTTTCTGCCTCCTACACACTCTCCAGCTCTCCCATTCAATCTCTATCTTCCTCCCTGTGTTGCTCTCTCTCTCTCTCTGTCTCACTCTGACACACAGACTCTCACACCCCTCCTCCCTGTGTCAGTGCAAAGTAGAGCGAGAGCAAGGAGCCACTCGTTCATTTTTTTCATTGTCTCCTGTCCTGCTCCGTGTTCTTCGAGGGCTGCACACAAAAAGAGGGAGGGTTTTTTTCTTTTAAATACCTCCATCCTCACTAGGTCTGTTTTGTCGTTTGAGCAGGGGGAAAGGAGTGACACAGAAAGGAAAAGAGAGGGAGATAAAGAGTGGGAGAGACAGGAGAAGAAACTGGATTTTTGCTCCATTTGTTTGTCTTAGAACAAGGGGAAAAGGAAAAAGAGGGGTAGCAGCAGGGAGAAGGGAACAGGAGGAGAGGGAAGGAGGCGCCATGGGTCAATTGTGCTGCTTCCCTTTCTCCCAAACCGAGGAGAAAATCAGTAAGTGTCTCCTCCTCTTGAGTCCATGCGTGGGTGTGGGTTGTGAAGAGACTGTGTGCATGTAGTGTAGAAATATAATGCATGTTGTATGTGTGTTGCTCTCTGTCTGCTGTGTGAGTTACATCCATGATTGTATGTGTCCCAGAGATGACAATGGAACACATGCATGTATGAGAGTGTGATTGTGCACTCATCATTTTGTGCAATTTAGCATTTTACATTTGTAAAGTGATATTCTGGTTAGTGATTAGAAAAACCTCTGCAACAAGATGAAATTGAGTTACTGATAAGTCCCCTTATAGTCCACTTACTGCAAATATCCACTTCAATGTAATGGGCATTCTCAAACATTGTAAAAACTGTATAAATTCATGAGCTGTGTAGACCATTCATGTAAACAAGCAAAGTTATGTTTAGATCAAATGATTCATTTTGAATTTTTTATGGCTGAAAGAAACACTGTTGAGTGCATTTCCTTCCTGATGAAAATATTTCACTGCCAATTCTTTAACATTAACCAATACTCTAAACCAAACATTGTTGGCAGTTGTCTTCTTCACAGCATTTTTAATGCCTCTTTGTACCTCACCGCCACCAGCTGTCAATGAGTGGAATGGCCTGGAATGTTTGTATAATGCTCCCAAGTTATACATGCATACAAGTTACTGATACAAAACATGTAATGTGCTTGAAAAAAATATCATTTCATTTTACCATTTGTGGCCAAACCTTCACATTATATCACATTCACTCATTTTGCAGATGTTTTTGTTCAAGTGAGGGAGAACTTTTAAGCTGCAGTGCAGCAGAAGACCTTGGTGTCCATAATAAGTAGTACATCTATTCAACATGTGTAAGGGCATCAGAGAAAGAGGCACTCTGAATAGAAAGAGGTAGTTTTGCATCTGAGGATTTTAAAGTGCTAGGAGGGAAGATGCTGGACGCCCGGCTCTCATCAACCACAGAGGAATGTCTAATGTGCATGGATGACAATGCCTGATGATATTTTTTGGAGGAGCACAGTGGCTGAAAAGAAACAGAAGGCTGTGATGTGGGTGAAGACCAAAAGTCACTCTGAGGGCTAGCATTACTGACTTGAACTTGATTGGGCCATCCATGGGTAGCCAGTGTAGGTCAAAGGGTAGCAGAGTGGCATGTCCTTTTTAGACTAATGGAAGAGCTGCTTCATTCTGGGCCATCTGCAAGGGTTTTCACTGTGCATGCAGAGAAGGACATACATATGCCCTTAAAGCATACATGAATGGTTAGTTATTTATGAAGGACAATAACTTTCTGTTCCAGTGCATGTTGCTATATTTTAGATGTCCTTGTGTGAATAATAAGCATGCATTACTTTTTCATCAGGATTTTCAGCATCGTTATGTCTGGGGAACCGACATGAAATTATCTATATCAGTGACCCATCAGTGAAATGAGATCCAGGGTAACATAGAGAAATGTGTGAATTTCAAAAAAGCCTTCTGGCTTCTTTATCATTTTGAAAAATGATGCTCAAAAGCAAATGTAACATTGAAAAAACACATTGTGAGTAGAGAGGGACTTTCAAATGAGGTCCACAACTCTCCACCTGTATATGACCATGTGGTGCAGATTAGCTGGATATCTCATCATCTCCACAACCACAACCTTCTCTGGATGACTAGTTTGAGTGTAGATGATATCTACATGACAACATTGAGTTAAAGGAAAAAGTACAGATTTTCCACTAGATGACAGAGATAGAGTGGAAACTCTCTGCTCTGCTTAAGATCCTATAGAATGAAATGAGCTCTAGAGGATATTCACTGATCCAGCTTGCAATTTGATTAAAGCTTTCCTTTCACTTATGGTTCTGTAGCAGCTGTATCAGGTTTAGCTTTGGTTGCTCAACCTCTTTTGGGACAGAATACCATCTGGGAAATGTTTTGTACTGGTAACTTATTTAATGCTGAAACAAGATGGCAGCTACATTAAATTAAACTAACTTTTTTTCCTTCAAATTATTATTATTATTATTATTATTATTATTATTTTCCAGATTAGCTATAGTTAAAGGAAGGCTTCAGTGTCCATAGCTCAACTCAAACTTTCCTTTTTAGTGTCATTTAGTTCAATAGTTTCTTGTTTTCTTCCAGTTTTCATCCTCTTGCAAAAAAAAAAAAAAAAAAAAAAGTAGAGTGCCTTCATATTGCTATTGCTGCATAGCTGTCTGTTTGATTAATGATCAAACAGTAACACGTAGTCATAAAATGATCCAGTGATTTGTGGCCTGTGTGTGGGAACTGGATGTAGGAATGTAAGATGCTGCTTCTGTCATAAATCCAGACTTGACACTGGCTGAAATGGTGAGATCTGTGTGTGTGATGTGTGCTCTTCTGAAGCACTGTACTGGAAAGGACAGAAGTATTGAAATATGTTGCCTGCACACACTTCTATGTGCTCTGTTTTCCTGCTTTCCTTCCTCCCTTCTGTGTTTTCCCCCTGTCTCCCCTCTCTCCCTCTCGTTCTTTCTCCTTCCCTGGCTTGCAGCTGCATTGCTATAAACAGTGGAGCCACTGTGCCCTACTTCTGAGTGAAAGAGATGGAGGGAGAAGGGGAAAGCGATGCAGGGTATGAAGACTAATGAGGGGAATGGAGGAAATGGGCTTAAAGAGAAATGATGATGATGAGACAAAGACCAAGGAGGAGGCAAGGAGAAGGAGACAGACAAACAGTGTGTGTACTGTCGGTCAGATGCTACCCCTGTGATGCCGTTACTGTCATCCTCGTGAGCACAGCAAGACACGTGCATGCGCTGTATGTGATAGGGTCTGCAGTGTGTGTGCATGTGAATCAACCGTGACCAATATGACGAGGTGTCACAGTCATGTTAACAGTCCCTGTAGGTGAAAATCACACAAACGCACACCATCTCACAGCAACCTACCAGATACACAAACACAAACCCTAAGGCCTTAAGCAAAATTACTTCATTTGTTTGAAACACGTCTGATGATTGCGGTGAGGACCATGAATTGTATGCTGTGGTCATGGTGCGCCGATTCCAGGATATTTTGCAGCATTGCTTATAGTTGTTGTGTTATTGTCAGGTTTTATTTGCTTCATTGAAATTTTGATAGATTACAAATCTATCAAAATTAAATGCTGATTTACAAACTATCAGCGTCAGCCTTAGTCAATGATTATATATGAACTATATGACACAATATATGAAATGTAGATAATGTCAGTTGAGTCTGACAAAAATATGGAGAATCCAAGAACATTCGATTTAGTTTATGAAAGCACCAAGGCTACAAATCTCAACATTTGAAAGTTGGAACTGACAGAAAATATATTGTTTGATTTAACAGCTGTAATGATTGTTTTTTTTCCATTTTACAACTAATCAATTATCAGTTAAACAGTCAAAGTAGTTCATAAAAGGCCACACAGGGGTGTGATCTACATCAAATCAATTCTCCATTGGCTTGTGGTCCAATTTTTTGTCACACTCATTTAAATGTGGCTTTTTAGATTTCAATCAGAAAAAGCGACGAACAGAACAGTTTTTTCATAAAGCTGCATTCAAAAGTTCAGCCCTAAACTTGTCTGGTAACACTGACATAAAGACTCAGTCATTGTTGCTCTTTCCAATGTTGTGACTATTTATTGCCACATCTCTGTTCTTGTATGTAACCTTCACGAGCAGCCTCCACGAAATGCAATTCACGACTGTAGGCTAAGACACAAAGTGTGGATGCCATGTTGCTCTTTTTTAACTAATGTGCAAACAAACAGCACCACACCCTTCACAGCATTACTTAACCTTTATCCCCCCTCTTATCATTATATTTCCCCCTCTAATAACAGTCAGATAAAGACAGCTTGACTCCTCACAGGGACACAGCTTGCTTGGAATAAGGTAATGAAGGGCAACTCAGGCTGCGATTGGCCATTACATGAGCTGTTCCATCTGCATTAACAAGACAACAGAACAGGAATGACCTTGATCAAACAAAAAGAATATTTTCCTTTCAACTTTCAAGGTTCACACAATAGTGGAATGCACAATTTAAAAAATGGCTCATGTGGTTGTATTGGAGGCACACACAGAGCAGAGATGCACAAAGAAAGATATCACTGGTGAAGACAAGCGAGACAACATGTGAGGAAGAGGGTAAGAAAGATTAGAACAGAAGAGGGAGGAGGATAAAAAGCCAACGAGGAAGCTGACAGTCAAGTGAAGAGATGCATGCAGGGCTGCTTAATTCATCCTCTTTTCTCCCATTCATTTACATCTGCCAAATCTTCCTCTTTCATTCTGGTGCATATCCGTATGAACTCTTTCTTGGTGCAGTCTCTTTTTCCCATAAGACGTTGAAACACTGACATTTTCGCATTCTTCCGAAATTTCCAGGTCTGTTTGAGACCCTGTATAAGTGCGGTTTCTGAAAGTCAATGACAGCTCTGTGAGCTGGGTCACTATGCAGAAAAAGCCAGCTGAATACTGACTGACTGCTTTTTTTCCATAGTCCAGTTTCAACACAGAGGAGGGAGGCATAGTTGGGTTTAAATTATGTCCTCCATGCCCTGAAGCTTGGCCTGGGGGGCTAAAGGTTTTGTTCCACACAGAGAAATGGACACAATGCGTCTGTGTCTGTGCAGTGCCTCTGTTTTCTTTAAAGGTACAATCAATAAGAGATAATCACTCTTGATTGATTGTGCTGAGGTTTTGACTGCATTACAGCCAGGCACTGTTTGAGATAGACATGTTTCTAACCAGAACAGTCACTGCTGTGCATGTTGTCAGTCACATATTCCCATATTAAAACAGCACTTGAGCTTGCTTTTGAAAACTGAAGCTACCTCATGTGGTTCCTTGTGTTGCTTTAATCTGAAGTGATTAAGACAAAAATGAGTCACGCCATTTGCACCTCACTATACCATTTTTAGTCCCGTGCTCATGGCTTGTTAAGTTGTATGTTTGCTAATGGACTAGGTGATCAGTTGACAGTATGACACCAGACTGAGAGACGTCAAAACAAAGCGTTTTACGTGTTGTCCCCTGTTGCCTGTTTGTGCTGGATAGGCCTGGCTCTTTGTTAGATCTACAGTCAACCAGTGTTCACCGGGTGACACACCTGTCCTGCTTTAATGTCTGCATCCCCTTTCAAAAATATTCAGTCATTTATTTATTTATTAATTTTTAAATCATAGATTAAAGGAATAGTAATTTTATTTTGATCCATTCTAGCTACCTGGTTCTGTGGATGCCAGTTTCAGTTGGTCATCCACCAATTTGGTCCCATCTAAAGTAATAATTAAACGGAATGTCATGCAATTTTCATGGTAGCTCTGTAGAGCTACCATGAGGGTGACATTTTGGGTTTATAAAAAAATAATTTGGCAGCTACCAGGTGATTTTGCCTCATGGTGCCTAGATAATGGCTTTCCTCCTTCAGGATGATATGGTGGGTTCAAAGTGAAAGGAACTGTCTCAGTAGCTATTGGATTTTTGGCAGTGAAATATCACCTGCATCATGGAATATAATCTTGGTGGTGATCCTCTTAACTGATTTTCTCCCACCATTAAATCCAAGTGTAATGTTTACTTTAGTGTATGACCATGTTAGTGAATGAAAAAATGCCATAGTGCTAAACTAAGACACCTGTTCAACAATTGTTGCTGTGAGTGTGTTAGCATTTAGCTCAGACCATCAGTGGGGCTGGGGTTAGGGGCTAAGGTTGCGCTAATTATCAGTGACTAAATGGCTCGTTTTCTGTGAACCGATTTTCTGAGATAACTCTTCCTTCACTGTCTTCCACTGTTAAATTGTTATCCTCTGCCCTTAATGCTGTGGATGGGTTTTTGCTGTCTGCCATGATGTCCATATAAGGGGGACAATGATTAAAATGAACTGATAGTGACTGTGTAAAATTAGTAACCGTGTTATTTCTGACTGGACGATATGTAGGCACAGCTTCAGGTAGCAGATCGCCTGCATATGCTATTTCCCACTCAGCCTCAATGCCTGCTTAATGTTCCCTCATCCTTTTTGCATTGTTTTGAAGATTCAAGTGTGAGAATAGCACTTTGATGATGTTCACTGTCTCAGTGGAAACAATCTTTCAGCCATGAAATTGTCAATCAGCCCTGTGGTGGAGAGTAAAGACTCACACACTTTTGGGCACCAACAACCTGTATCCCTGTATTGTTCTGGTACAAGGGAGAGATGTTGGAAAATGTACATTTTTTTTCTCTCGTGTTGAATTCAGCATAATGTAGGTAGATTAGGTGCTGATAGAATACATTGCAAAAAGTTGAGTTTATTTTTATATTACATGTATTAAAAGGTTTAACACAATGCCCTTCCTGGTGCATTAATGGGTCTAGTACCTTGGTCAAAGGCTGTATTGAGGACACAGAGCATTGTGGTGCCTTTCAAACATTCTCCAGCTAAAAACAGCTCAGGTTTATTGATATGACTGCACCTCTAGCCAAATGTTTAATTTCCTGAATTAATCTTTACTGAGCGTAAGAACATCAGTAATAAACAGTCTACCTGGCAAACAACTACAATGACACAGGCTTCCTAGAACAAAGTATAAACATAAGTTTGTTTAACTGGGCTGCAGTCAGTATCTCGTGTTTCAAAGTGTCTGGTATTTCCTGAGGAAACCACTCTACCATCAGCACTCTATCCCCACCTACCTTTCAGATCCAAAGCCTCTATATGCCCCTGTCCTTTTCCTAAACTCCTATATCAAGGCCTGTCGTTTATCGTTTCCCCTCCTTCTTCTCCTCCTATTCTGGTTTCCTGTGCTGTCCTTAAATACACCATCTCTCTTATTTTTTTCCCTTTGGCTTTGCTTTTTCATTTCTCATGCAAACCTCCATGAAGGAGGTGGCATGGCACAAATATGCTCAACCTCCTTTTCCTGGCATCGTGTACTGTGCTGTAGTCTTCCCCCTCCCATTCCCTCCTCCTCCTCATCGGCCCCTTGTTATTTCTTAATTCATCCTCCTCCTATTGTCAGATATTCTGCATAAAATGTCTGCCTAAGACTCTGCTAGAGCTTTCAGGAAATTAGTATTTCAAGAAGAAATTAGTCATAGCCACAAATTATTAGGCTGGGTGAGAACATAATTGTTTAGGCTGCTGTATCCATGAATTTAATTCATGTTTTTAATGGGATTGTGTATTTGTTGCATCCCCAGCAATAGCTACCATCAGTTGGATTCTAACATTATGAAGTGCTCCCTCCGTCATGGAAAGTATTAAAAACACCTAGCTAAACATTTTTAGCAGACTTCAGCAGCAGTGTCAGCTTTGATCCAACCAAGAAGTGGGCTATTAATTATTTGGGGGAAGTTGCTACAGAGCACGATAAATGGGGTTGCATGGAAGTTTGAACTAATGGTGTTAAAAGGTTCTTACATAGCACAAAATAAGCCAGTGTAGAGTTGTGACCAGGAAAAGAGAACACAAAAGAGCAGAGCTGTGACTTTTGGAATGAAATAAAAGCAAAGGCAAAACAGTAGTTGTCACTTGACATTGTACAGACATACAGCTCTCTGACGGTATACAGTTACAAAAAAGAAGGCATCTTTACACCAGCAATCTTTCAGTCTATCCACATTAGATAGATATTAGATAGACCTTTCAGTCTATGCTCATTAGAGAGACAGCAACATGGTGTGAAAGAGGAACTAAGTAAAAGTCCAAAGCAGGAGAGTAGACCTGAAATAAATAAATAATAAAAAAAAAAATGCTGAATACATGGGATAAATCATAATGTGATAGAAGTTGAGTTGATACTAACAATTACTTGTTTGCCATCTTAGTTTTGAACATAGCATGCACTAAATTAATACTTTGTGAAATAATAACTCCAGCCAAATTGAAAAAATAATGGTACAGATGTATTTAATATATTTTTTAATGAATTGTAATGCATCCCTTTGGGTTCAACTTCTTTAAGGTGGGTCTTTATTTTTGGTTGGACAAAATGAGACATTTGAGACCACCTTGATTTCTAGAAAATAGTAATGTAGAAAATGTTCAATGCTTAGTTTAGTTTAGTTTTTTTTCAGGGCTAACCAAGCTGGTAAACCAACTGATAGATCATGCAATGAAAACACAACCTTGCACACAACTGTCGTTTGATGGAAGACAACATATCCTGAACTAATTTCATTTCCACAAGAGGTTTAACCAAAACCTACTGAAGTAAGCTAATAATAACTGTCCACATTACTATTGCTCACCAGTTCAAGACACTAAATGGCTTGGTTTGCACCATATGGGAGTCTGTACCAATGATAAAAGGAATGCATTACATAATTCAGCGTTATTTCATTTTTAGTCATTCATTGAATTCCACTTATGAATTTTAATGTTGAATGTTCTCAGTGACTCATCTTTGCCTCATGGTTGTTTTTATGCTGAAACTACAGCTCCAGCATTTAGAGGCAAAAATAACAATATCAGGCCACAAACAAACTTCAATCGTTGTATTTGGCACAAATGGGAAGAGATTCCATTTAATCAGGGCGAAGATGACAAGGAGAAAGGCTGTGGGGCAAAGGAGGGAAAAAAAGAAGGACATGCCGATAAGATGAGGCCAAAGGTGAGGAGAGAGGACACTTAGAGAGTGAGAAAGAAAGAGTGAAACCAGATGGAAGTTGATAGACTCCGATGTTGTCAAAAGTTAAAGTGCTTGTCTGGTTCTCATCCTATCACCATGACAACTCTGCCAGCAAAAAAATAAAAGATCCAATGAGTGTGTGAGAGAGGAAAGTGGTATAGACGAAGGGAGGTTTGGAAAAGTTGCAATAAGAAGAGGAATGGAAGAGTTAGGAAAGAAGGAGAGAGAGAGTGAGAATAAGTTACAGAAACAAAGGCGTGTATAAGTGAGGATATGAGCCGTCAGAAGTTGTGGGTGCGCTGTGAGTGTGTGAGTGCAACAAGTGTTATCTGGTACAAAGAGCAGCTTTACTGCCATAACAAAGATGCTCATTTTGGCAGGGCAAAATTGAATAGGCAGATAAAGAGACTGTCTCACACACACACACACACGTGCCTCTTCAAACAAACAGGATTACAGTCAACAGAAGTATGTTTATATAAAGTCTGAAAGTTTTCTTAGTGTTAATAGTGACAATAGGAACAGATCTGAGAAGACAAAATGAGGGATTCAATCCCCACGTGCCATTAATCCTTCCATTTCGAAATCATCTCAAATGCTGCCTCATCTGAAACACACCGGAAACATTTTGTGCTTGCATTTCTTTTTCCCTTTTGGAAATAAAAAGGTTCTTGCACCCTATTTTTATGCTGCTGAGTCTTGCGGCTTTTGGCAGTACGACGCTCAGTGGATTTGGATAACAGTATTTCTTCAGAATGTTTGTGCATCTATTACAGTGATGCTATAGCCCAGGGGTCAAAACCAATTTTTTTCACTGCAGTGTAGCTCTGAAAGTATGTCCCTTGTGTGAACACACAAAGAGGCTTTTATGAGTGCACTGCTTCATGACGACATGAATCCACGAGACAACAAGATAAAATATCGTGGGGTTTTTCTGTGTGTGTGTGTGTCTTGCTTTAATATTTTATTTTTATGTTTGTGTTGCAGACTTGATTCAGGGTCCAGTCCATGCCAAACCCTCAAGTATGTGTCCTCCTTATGGTTCATTTGGTTCATTTGATACCTAATCTGCAAATGATTATCAGAAATACACTGCGAAGAATGATCAAAATGAGGTCTTGATGTGATTACTGACTTCTGGGTTATTGTTGATCACATTAAAAACTCACAACATAGTGTAAGCGCCTATTTCAATTACCTGTAGCATATCTAATCAGAGTTCAATCATGACATCACTTTATTTAAATTTATGGGTTTATTCTATTGCAACTAATCTTATGTTTTAATCATCAGTATTTTAGAAAATGAATCAGAAAGCGAATCAGTAAAACGTCATCTGAGAACATTTCCTAAATGTATTTCCTTATTTCTCCTCTGTAATCATTACATGTACAGTTTAAATTGAGTTAACCAGAAGCAGATTTTGTCTGTGTGCTTTCCAGCAGAGCAGGAAGTGATTAAGAAGTCTGTCCATTTTCTGCATTGCCAAGGAGCATGGCCTTGTGCCGAAGCTTCCTTGAGCAAGGCAGTTAAAGGGGTCTCTCAGTGACTGACCCTGTTCTGTGGAGTGCAATCATTTTTCTTCCAGAGATTTATACACTCTCACTTATATGCAACACCTTTACTCTCCAATATTTAACCTATTGTAATGTCTTTCTGTTTTGCACACAAAGATTTTATTACAGTAATAACGTTCTCCAGCACACAATAGAATATATGTAAATGAAGTATAAATCATGCAAACAAGGTAGAGGCCCTTGGTGGGTGTTGAGCTTGGAGTGGCTTTGTCGTGTTTACATCCAGCTGTGCCCTCACCCCCTTCAGCTGTTTAAACAAGCTACTTTCACTTTGGCTTCTTTTCTTTGCAATGTAGACCTCACAGCATTCCCAGGCCTGTGCCTACAAATGAGAAGGTGTTAAGCTGATGTTCAATGGCTATTTTCATGATTTATTTTTGCCCCAAGAACCAGTTTGAGTTACTCACAGCCATCCAGTGTCGGAAGAGCTGGGGTTTAGGCTGCCTTGGAATAAATTCAGTCTCCTGAGGTAAAAAATAATGCATCGGAAAGTGGTCAGAGGTGTGACTCACTCTACCTGACAGGCAGGGCATAGGTAATCAAATAGTTCCCCATTGCAACAATAGCAGGGCTTCTCAGAAAGCAAAACTCAATAAACCACGAAGTAGATGTACTTCAACAGAACATCATGTTAGGAACAAATCAAATCAGCAAAAAATAAAACAAAAAGTGAAGCTGATGTGAGTGCACGCTCACCATAATTGAATGTACTTGTGAATCAGTTATTCAAATAAGACAGAGACTGCCTGTGTCTTGAAGCTACCGTGTGGAGTTTTTCTGAAGCCAGGTTGTGTTTAATATTCAGGAAAAAGCCTATCTTAGACCCATAATATTTCCTCTAAGGAGGAAATATGGGAATATGCAAAAAGCAAAAGAACATTAACAGTAACACTAAGTTGGTAAGAAAGCCACTACAGAATGGAAGGAAGGAAGTTTACACATTGATGTGTGGATGACAGTCTGACCTCAGCAGTTGTCTCACTCCACTATCTGTCTTTTTCTGTAATGAATAATAGATAACCACACTGCTTTCCCGTATAAACAAACCTCTGGGCCCTGGAGGACTTTGTGGTATCAACGTTTAGCTCAGGGATTCTCTGTTTGTGTTTCATAATTAGATGTTGAGGTGGTTATAGTGCGTTTTGTGGACCACTGCAGTAGTGCGTTTGTGTATGCGTGTGTGCCTTGGGACTGGATGCTTTACTGATTCTTTCACTCTTTTTTCTGAATGGCTCAGTGCTGGCTGTCCATCTCACAGCCGCCCTGCCGAGCTGTCTTTCTATATGAATTATTGACTTTCTGCCCATCCTTTTTTTTTTTTTTTTTCCTCCTAACCAGCTTTATGTCTGTCTGTCTCCCCTTCTGTCTTGCTCTCTTTTTGTCTGCCATTTTGTCCATAGCAAAAGCAGGACCAGGGCTTTGATAGAGAGCTTTACTTTTGAAAGTATTAGCCTTTCAAAAAGCGCTGGAGGTAGATTAGATTAGAAATGCATGAACAGAAGACCTCATCTGTTATCAATGCAACACTGTCACATTTTTTTGTATTGTTGTCACATCCAATCTATTGTTGCTGTGTTTGCTCCAGAATGAGGGATTCTAAAATGATTTATTATTGCAAGATTAACAGCTCATCCTTGCTTGTCATTTTGAGCATACTGGAATAAATGTGAGACGAGCCCAGTCATATAAAAGGAGACCCAACACCACAGGAAGCAGCTCTGACCTGGTATCAAATCCACTGTAGAGTCTGAGACAGTAAATGTCACTGTAGTTGAATGTGACAATCTCAATATGTGATTCTTGTCAGACACTGGATTAGACCACCAGCTACTTGCATAACCTTAAAGGAAAATCCACGCTTTAATGATGGATTCCAATTCAAAAATGAATGGATCATGTGTTTATGTAAGTATGCTTGTTCAATTTTTAGAAATGGATTATTGCTAAATATTAAAAATTAAATATTACAGTTAAAGTAGTAAAAATCTGGTTCTGGCTTGTGAACAGTTTCTGATATCTTTAAAATTCTATTTTATCGGATAATATTCCTTATTTCACCAAAAGCTGCACAAATAATAATAATAATAAAAAATTTTACCTTCACACTGCAGAAATAAAACTGCTTGGTTAAAAAAAGAAAGACTTGCTCATAGTGACAAATTATTACGAAGCTTTTTGTTTCATCTTTCTCTTCTGTTGGCCGAGCTGCTTGTTACAGGTGTTTAGCACAAAAGCATAGCCAGGTAGTTTGCATATATGTGGGATATGTTTCTAAATGATGATATACAGAATGTTTTCCTGACTGCATATGGTCAGTGGATATCACATATGCTTCTGCTGTGTTTGCTCCATCCAGGTGGGCGTCGCCGGTCTGAGCCTGACGAGGCAGAGCTACTCAGGGTCAGCAGGAGATTGGTTGAAGATGCTGTCAATCGCGCCTTGCAACAATACAAACAGGAGACACTTCAAAATGGGGGCGGGCCGAATGCCACGGCCTCGCAGCTCCCCGGAAACACTGACGAAACTGCCACAAAGATAGACACTACAGCTAACTCCACCACAGACAACAGGAAGTGACGCGATTGGACTGCGGTACAGAGACTGAAAAACCAGCCGCCCATTAAAAGCATCAGCCAGGCCTGGCTAATCAGGAGAAGAGTAAATAAGCTCTGGGTCAGAAAGCCTGAACCAGCCAACCAGTCAGCCCAGTTTGCTGACTAACTAAACCAGCTAGCCAACCACAACTGCTAGCCAGTCATGCTAGATACCTGCCCGCCCAACCTAGCTTGACACAGTGCTAGTTATACAGACAATGCAGCTTAAGATCAGCGCTGTCCAGGTGACTGTCCCAACAGGCCAAATAGCCTGTTAGTTGACTTGCTAAAACAAGTTAAAACGAGTTAACTAACCACCTCACCCCCTGATCGTCACTCAGCTGTGGGGCCTTCGTGTTTTCGTCACTTGCCCACGCAGAGTTCACTGTGACCGCTCACTCAAAAACTGCCCTTTTTAGAATAGACAGATGTTTTGTTTTACTATGAACTGTACTTGAAAATGGCTGAATGCTCCCCCTGACTTAAACACTCCTTTTCCCTAGAGTTCATAGCTTCGGGGGAGGAAAATATTTTACTTTTCTTATGTTCATCTTAAAAATACGTGCTGACCTGATAGAAAAAACGATTACTCATCAGCTTATTCAGAAGAAGATGTGTGAAAAGAGCTGGTTTGACTGGTTGGATTCTTCAAACTTAAGTGTTAATTACAGTATGTTGGTCTCCGTTTTTGTTGTATTTTGTCACGAAGCTGTGTTCAAAGCACTTTATCCACTTTGCAAACCTGCAGTTGTGTCTTTATCCTGAGTTGTTAGCAGAAAGTGGCAGCAGCTATGCTTGAAGTATTATACCGTTGTCACGCTGAGGCTACACTGAGACAATCATTGATTCAAGAGGAATCCAGATCTAAACAGAAACCAGCTTTTAAAAACCCAATCCGGACACCTCTGCCGAGTCCATAAACACACTGAGACAAACTGCACACACAGCACGTTAATTTATTTCCAGTATTGGGACTACATTTTCCAAAAGATGTCAGGCGAATTGGAGACACTAAATATGGGATGCCCAGAAAACATATACCACTACGACATCACACTACAAGCTGCCACAAAAGAGTTTTTACTCCATTAATGATTAGGGTGCTTGTCTCAATGGAAAATTCTTCCCATGGCAGGCTGTTGTTACTATTAGACAAAAGCATTAATCACATATATCAGTTCCTGTCTGATCACACATATATGTAACACTTCTTTGTTTGCAGACTATATTGCTAGCTTTTGTGTGTGTGTGTGTGAAATTAGCTTTCCAGTGATTTATTATTTGCTTGCCTTTTAAACCCATGCTTGTTGTTTTTTTTGTTTTTGAGGCTCAGTGTTTACTGGGAACATTTATGCTGATCTGAGGAGCTTTTATTCCCCAGTGCTGCACATGGAAGAGCCAAGCCGCTATTCAAATGGTGATGTCAAGGGAAGTCAACTCAGACAATCACTGCTGTCAGCTAAAAACCCTCTTTGTGTCGTTTTCTGTAAAACAATAGCGGGAAATCGGCCTATCCCCACATCTCATCAAATCAATTCAGAAACGGAGTGTGAAAGGGAGCTTGTCAATGTTTAAAAAAAAAAAAAAAAAGGAGAAATTAGGGTTTTAATTGACAGTGAAATTCTCATATAGATATTTTATTTGGTCCTTTTTAACTTTATCTGCTTTGTGTTTGCAGCAGATGAGCTGTCTTCTCTGTTAGAGAATTGATTTTCATGGGGAAACATTTTTATTTTAAACTGAGAAAAAGAGCCCCCTGCCAAAAAAAGCACAAAATGTCCATCTCTTTTGTTTTTAATTGTCCTGTTTCCAGAGAGCAGGTAACTATGTACGTGCTGGTAAATGAGACCACCTCTGTTCAAAGTGGCTTTTAGTCACGGAAACATGTTGGTGTGATTTTTGTTTAACTGTAAGTGCTCAAGGTGACAATGCGTAGCGCTTTTCGCTGAGGTCAATGATCGTATAATGATGGTTCATTTTGCTGTGAAATTTGCCAAAGTCTTAGATGTTAGCCTGTGGCTAAAAGTTAAATGTTAACATAGGTCCACCTGCTCCTGACAGAATTCATGTCATCCCTGTCAGTAGCTGAATTAGTTTCTGTGCCCACGTATATAGCATATAAAGAGAATCTATTTGCCAGGTCAGATTTTCAGCCACAAGGTGTATTTCCCTCCAGCGTGAAGAGGTTTGAGCAAAATCCACTCAAGTCCTGTTATTATGGGCTCACCGAAACATCAAAAACAAAGGTGAATTCTGTCTTCAGGTGGACTGAGAGCATTTTCATTTTGATCTTCTTCTGTCACCAGATCCTTAATCTCCTTAAAACCCCCTTTAATATACAACTTGTCCTGTTGGTCTGTATGATTTTTGTGTTTCTCCATCTCTTGAGAGAGAGAGTGTGTGTGTGTGTGTGTGTGTGTGTGTGTGTGTGTTGGCGTGCTTGAGTTAATAAGGTGACTGTGTTTGATAAGCAGCTCCCCAGAGAAATTGTTGTCTCTATCGATCATGGCAGCTCGCAGCTGTGTGAAATCTGTGTGAACATCTCTCCAAATTTGCCTTTTCTGTTTGTCTTTCCATTAGTTCGAGTGTGTCTGACTGTGCGGCTGTGTTGTTTGTGTTGTGTTGTATATCTTGTTTTGCCATATTTGAACAATAAAACAGGATATGAGGTTCAAAACCAATATCCTCCTCTCCGTCTCCTGATTTCAGTCCAGTTGTCCAGGTGGTCCAGATTGTGAGTATGTTGTGTATCTACAATAGGTTTACATCAATATAGAAATCAAGACTGTCGTATTGTTCTCCAAGAGTGGTCTGGGCTTTGTAAACATGTTGGACTGTCCCCACTTCTAGAAGGGTTGCACGATTAGTGAGGAACGTAAAAGCAAAGAGGAAGTTTTCATAAAAGCATTTCCCAGAGGAGCTTAGATTGATCATGCAATATTTGTTATTGTTTTATGTGCAAATGTCTCAAGGTGAATCTAAACAGCAGCACAGTAACAATGTACAGTGCTTTTTTTGCCAATAAGAGAGAGGGCACATTATGAAGTATCATTATAAATAATAATAAAAACTGTTGAAACAAAGTGCGATTTTAACATCCACAGACTGACCCAATGTTTTCATTTGGCATTTGGCAGACACTTTTATACAAAACAAGTTCCAAGCTTTGTGTTGTGGCAATGTTTTTTTTTTTTTTTTTTGTGTGATTTATTGTTTAGACGTCATCTCAGGATTATACCAGCCTGCTTCAACATTTGTCTCTGCTATTTATATAAATATTCAAATAGTATTCAACACCACTTTTGTGTTGGGCGTGCTCTTATTAGATCCTCCTCAGCTCCACCTTATTATCTGAATATCGTTTCAGAAATATCAAGATGACAGCAGTTGTGCATGCATGCAGCAGTTGACAAATGGACGTGAAGGGCCCTGTTTTTCTCCTTGGGGGGGGTAAGTAGCCTGAAACAAGGATAGTGTGGAATGAAACATTGCTGCTGAGAGGACACAGTGATGATCCTGCTGCGGTAGGATATCTAGAGGAAATGATCTGAATCTCTGGCAGGGGCCATATAGGTGAAAACTGCGTGATGAATGGATGTTTTGGCCCACATCTATAAATTAAATCCGGACAGTGGACAGAATTGAATGCAGTTTTAAACAAGCAGGATAAGAGCAGCTAATTCTATTGACATTCACCATGATGAACCATTAGCCAAACGATGATGATCTCCCTCTTTCTAGACCAGGACATAAGGAGGCAGCCTCATACCTAATGCGCTAATGGAAATGGAGTGAAATGATGAGAAAATATAAAGCACAGGAAATGAAAGATCAGCTCAATATTAGCTTTTACATAAATGAAGAGAAATCGGTGTGAGCTGTGTGAAATGGGTTCATCGGGGTGTTGCCAATATGCTGCCTCTTTAATCTCCCACTTTCCCCTCATAATTTCAGAATATATTCCAACTGGTGTAGTAATGCTGCATATCCTATCCTGTGATTTAGCCGTCAGCTGACCTGAGTGTGCTGTAGCGCTGTGACGGGTGCAGATTCGCTGTGATTCATTGGCACTCGTGGAGAAGTAACAGCTTGCCAACGGTGGCTGTTAAAGACATTGTGATATAACCAGAGCCAGAGTGAATGAGTGAATGATATTGATCTCATTGTCCGAAGCTTGTCATGTTTGAATTTTCTCTACAACCGTCAGAAATCATTGAGGCCTGTGATAGGACCAGATGTTTCTTCTTCTGAAAAAATCTGAAACTGAATACTAATCTATTCATTTAGGTGGAACATTTGAGCTGTTTATTGTCCATTTAAGTTTGAATAGTCCTAGAACGTCGTCTGGTTCTCTAGACAGATTAAATAGCAGGCAGTTCCTCCCGTTTGTAACGGTGAGAGTACTCTGTATTAGTCATGTTACTGTATATTTTCAAACTAGAATTATCATGTCAACACTTCAAATCAGCTATGAATCAGCGGGATCATCAGGCTAGAGTATGCCCCTTTCTTAAAGGTCAGAGTGCTTAACAACGGATTTTCTCCCAGCTCCCCTATCACGTTGCACTTTGGGAACAAAATCTGTTAATATTTTATAGTTTTCTTTATCAGACAGGTTTTTCAGTTGTTGTTTTTTTTTTTATGTCGGTAACTTTGCAGTGGAAAATATTCAGGTCTGTTGATGATCCAACTTAAATTCCAAAACACAAACACAACCATGAAGTCCTTTAGACGACAGTCGACAGTGGGTGGCTGTCAAAAGTAGGAGGAGACAGAATTGCTTTAAATTTACATTTCAAAGATGATTTCTCTTTAAAATCAAGTGATCCTCAAAAAGAAAGCAGACAAAACTGTACAAGAAAGTGAGAAAACTTGGCCGGCATCCCTTTAGCTGAGTGTATGGGTGCGTTGTGAAGTTTGTGCACATGTGGGTCTGTGTGTGTGTGTGTGTGTGTGAAGCCCACAGGGTTGTTCTCTGCTTTGGCTCTGAAAAACAAAGTATCCACATTTTTCCTCTTACTCTCTTCTCTCTGTCTATTTTAGTCTTAGTTCACGGCACCATCTGCCTTAGTGAGCACAAGCGTTTTTCAATGTGTGTGTGTTTGAGAAAGAAGCTGTGAGTGAGTAAGTCTGCTCTGTGTTTTATATGTGTGCCTGGTCGTCTTACTATGCTTACCACCTCTCAGACTACACTCTTTTTTTTTTTTTCCCCCTCCCGTTTCAGTCGAAATATGTAGCATAGAGTGACACACACGTTATAAATAATATACTTTTGTAAATAGAAAACAATCTCACTGAGGGTGTGGGCAGAGAGCTGGTAACTATCACAATAATAATTTGGAGAGATGAAAGGACAGAGGGAGAGGGAGTAAGAGTGTGACGAAGAGCTTTGACTGCGAGGTGACTCAAACATGACTGGAATATGAACTAGTTACCTCCCCCCGCCACACACACACACACACACACCCCCCCTCACTGCTCACCCACATGGAGATACAGTGAATCTATCAGGAAGAATGATGCCCTAACCCTACACCAAAGGAAAGGACAAATTACAGCCCTTTTAAATGCCTGTAGGAACTCACATTTCCTTTCATCTAAGCAAACATGACGCTTCAAGGCTGATAGGATACAATAATTGGAGCCTGAGAGTTTTTGGATTTCTGTGCTTAAAACCGTTTATCTGAGTCTCTGAGTGCTTCCCCCTCAGACATGTAGACAGACATGTTCCCATTTGAACATGAAAGTAAACAGAGACACGCTAATGGGCCAAACTGACATAAATGGACATAAACAACTATAATGAGTTCTTTTCTGCCCTCTGAAAAAGTTTGATTGGTTAAATAATCTATAATGGAAATGATAAAGTAGTTAAAATGAACCAAAAACATTTTGTACATTTCACTATCACTGTAATGTGTATATATTTTTACCTGACTAATAATTTAAGTGCCGGGTATGTTTGTTCACTGTCAGGGTTACTTTGATGTCCATCCTATAAAAGTTACTGTATCATGTGCCATTACAATCTTGGCACTTCCTGTAATTGCTTCAAATTAAAAGCCCTCCCCCACTCAGAGTGTAGCAGCGTAGGCCGAAGACTGGCATCCATGTAGTCTTATTTCCAGTGTATATAGTAAATATGATTTTCAATCAGATTTTAGGGTACACCTCGAAATTCTCGACAAGCCAAATCAGCTTTGTGCATGTCCTCAACAGCAACGCTGACAAATCCTGAGCTCCTTCTCTCAGAGAATCTGTCTCTGAGGAGACGACTGGCTCCACATCAGCCTCAAGATTCGAGTTCAGGGTTAGTGATAACACAAACACAGCTCCTGTAGTTTTGTCTCAGCTCACCCTCCATCACCCACTGAGGGAACAACACACACACACACACAGTAAATTAAACATAAAAAGCACAGCGGTGAGAGCATAATGTGGGTCTTGACCGACAGTACTCATTTTAACTCTCTGAGTTTTCATACAGCGGAGGGAAAAGGCTGTTTTTGAAGCAGGCCCTTGTGTGTGAGCAGGGAGCTACACTGCAGAGAGATGAGCACAAGTGGAACAGATCAGGGTGTGGGCGAGGCCACTGGGGTCAGGAGTGTCCGTTTGCCTGAGCTGTTTCAGAAGGAGGATGTGAGGATGCACACAGTGACAGCTAACTAAGACTGGAGGAGGATGTCAGAACTGAAGGGCTTTTTGGATTATTAGTCGAAAGGAAGCCTTCGTTAAGATTTCTCAAGATGCACTCTAACAGAAAAGGTTTTCTGTGGATTAAGGAAATGTAGGATTTTGTGTTTGGGGCAGTTACATAGATCTTCTCCGTAACAATCAGCTTTACGCTGCAGGATGCTGGGCCGTTACGTCACATTCATATTAAAAATATCGATACACGTCAGATTGCATCGCTGAAATTCTCCAACCCCCGGAACACTATAATCCTTAATACCACATTCTTTTCACTGCGTGCACTGGCCACCCAAGATATTTTGCATTCTGCCTTTGTCATTGAACGAATAATTCATTTTTATGGTGCTGTGGGAAAAATCCCATGTGGATGAAGCTTTCTGAGCTCAGCACAGACATGAGGCCCTATAAATAAACACATTCTTATGCCTGACATGCTTTTAGACCACCTACAGTTTTCACATAGGATGCACCGATGACGGTGAGAATCATCACCAGTAATAGAAACACAGGAAGCGGGGCACACAGCATCAAAGATAAGCTCCCATTACCTTTAAACCCAGTGAACAGCAGGAATTATCATTATCATTATTAACAGCTTAAAGAAATGATGCAGATTTTCAACGTGTAGCTGAGTAAAGTGCGCAGTACAATATAATTCTGTATCATCTAACCGAGACTTGAGCCCTGTTCTGTAGCTTTAGTTGTCAGTATGCACCTGCAACAGTATTGTTCATCCCAATTTAGTAATCTGAGACTCAAAAGGCAGAGTAATGAATCACTTCACAGAAAGGACGTCTATAAACAAAGTATTTGGTTCATGCAACTTTCAAAAAAAAAAAAAAAAAAAAAAAAAAAAAAAGCATTTGACATGAATGGTCCCCTTAGATGAGGATGATGATCATTAAATCTCTCCGAGCTGTCTCGGGCTGTACTGTACAGATTTACCCCCCCTGCGGTCAATACACATTTCATTTTCAACTGAACGCCACCATCTGCAACACACTGATCTGAAAACTCAGAGAAAGTTTTTATTTGTGTTCCTAAAAGAGCAGTCAAAGCTTTACTGGTCTCATTCAGCTGTGGCTAATAATGTCAATCAGGTAGCATCTTGCGTTTCTGGTCGGAAGCCAACTTTCAAGTCTTGCATGTTTAAAAGTCCTGCGTCCTTTTGAATCCATCATGACATGAGTTTTGAAGCACCCTGTGGCTGCATAATCAAAGCAGGATTATGTAACGCTGACAGGAGATGTATGTTTGCTGTGATGGTTTGCTTATTTGAAGAAATTTTAGAAACTCTGCATCGCAATTGCGTTGCCTGGATGGAAATGGAGCCAAACCTGCACCACACTTTGGAAAATGGTGGGCAGTAATCTGTAATATAAATAATTCTGTGTAAATTATCCCAGATTTATTGTAACCGACTCTCTTTGTTCAGGGTGTAGCTGGTTTTGCATTTGTTTGTGGTCATTGTGGCTTTATGGGATTTGGAGTGAGTGAAGGTAGAAAGGTGTCGACATAGAAGGAGGGAGCTGAAGATTTATGGAGGACTCTCTTTTTGACTCGCGTTGTCTGTCAGAGATTGGGCGTCTCACGGCCTTGCCTTTGTCCTGCCGCTCTCAAACCTTGGATGCATGTCGGTTCTGTTTTCATAAACGATGCATTTTCCATGGCAGGGAAATGTCACCAGCAAACGGCTCTGTGTTGTGTCTGTGGGTGACTGGAAGTGAGTGTGTGCGTGAGCAGGCGTGTCAAACACCATTAATCACAACAGACACTGAAAGAACTGAGTCGTCAAGTCAAATGTTCCTCTTTTTGATTGGTTATGGATTTGTTTTTGAAGGTCTCGGGGTTTGTGGTTTTTTTTATGAAAATTCGGTTTACTTTGTACTGACATGAAAGACTGAGCTGAGATAATCCCTCATCAGGAAAAAGTCAGTGTGACTGGAACTCAGATTGGTAAAACATGCGCAAAGATTTTTGTCCTTATTAGCAAGACTCACACTTTCAAATGTGCCAAACATTCCCTCCCACATATTACACTCACGCACACACTATGAACAAATAGAAGCTGCTGTTTGTTGACACTTAAGAAAAAAACCAACAAAGCTGCAAATGGGCAAAAGTGCACCGACAGCCGATGACCAGTCCAGGCTAGTTCACGTTCACGTGCAGACATGTGCACGTGTGCGCACGCACCAGCTGGTGCAGCCAAGTGAGCCGAACCTCCTCTGAACAGATAATCACATCCCACTGCGCCTGTGAAATATGTCCGGACTTCATTTTGGCCAAAAGGAGGCTCATCAATCAATCTTCTAATGAAGCGCTCCAGTTTTCCATAAACACAGATCTCACTGTCCTCTAACAATCCAAATCCCTTTGTCTTCGAGGTGGAGTTAGCGTAGCGATACCAGCAGAGGATCACTGAGGATGTTTTTTTTTTTTTTGACTCTCTTCATCATCAATGACGAAGATGAGTATGTCGTCCACTCCCATCATCATCGCAATTCAGACTACCATCTGGCCAATGAGCCGGTTGATCTCATTCAAAGTGTATTTAAAATAGTTTACAGTCACCAGCTCTTGCTTGAGTGAACCCTGAGTAATAATAATAATAATAATAATAATAATAATAATAATAATAATAATTAGTATTGCGCGTTCTTTTTAAGTTTCTGCTGGGCCCAGATGGAAATGTGCAGTACGTACGTCCAGCTAAAGCTCCTCTTTTGTTCTTCAGTCCCTCCTCCACTCTATTCATCCCTCAGATTCGTAATTGGGATAATTTAATGCTGAAATAGGTTTTTTTTGTTTGTTTGTTTTTTACCAGCATCAGTCCAATGATAACAACACCCAGGGGTTCTCTCATGAAGTGGTTGGAAAGCTTTTATCAGCTGGAAAAACTGCTCTGGCAATGATCCATCTGCAGCACACAGCAGTTTGACCTCAGTGCAGCTGCAGCTGAGGTGCTTTTGTGTGGAAATCACAGACTGCGGTCGCTGATTTGTATATTCACTGATTCCACTGTCACAAACAGAAACATGAAATCTGTAATAGTCCTGTTTGATAAAATAGAAGCCAAAATGAAGTCATCAACTGTAGACATAGCTTGATCAACCGACAAATTCCATGTTGTATTATTTCAATTTAAGAGGTTTGACTAGTCTAGTTCACGCAGTAAATATAGTGGAAGACAGATGGAAGTCGTAGTAGTAGAACTATGTGGCCCATTTATTTTGGATATGGCCTTTTTGCAGACAGTATTCTTCTTGTCCCTCCTGATCTGTCTCTGCCCTCCTAATTGCCGCGTGCTAAATGATAATCATGCCACTGATTGCCTCCTCCTTGGCACCGTTGTACACGCTGCGTTCTTCAAATGCTTGGTCACTTGACTGTGTGATTAATCCCACTTTCATCTTGTTGCTACGCTGATATGAGACTTTGTTTGACTTTGTGTCTGGAATGTAAAAATCATCAGCCAACACTTCCTGTCATTTCTGCCAATCTGCCTCTCTTCTCTGCACCTTTCCTTCTCACCTCTGACCTCTCCCCATCACCCTCCCATCATCCCTTCCTCCCATCCTCTCCCCTTCACCCTCCCATCACCTTCCCATCCTCCCTTCATCCTCCCTTCCCCCTCCCATCCTCTCCCCTTCACCTTCCCATCACCCTCCCATCACCCTCCCATCCTCTCCCCTTCACCCTCCCATCACCCTCCCATCACCTTCCCATCCTCTCCCCATCACCCTCCCATCACCCTCCCATCACCCTCCCATCCTCTCCCCTTCACCCTCCCATCACCTTCCCATCCTCTCCCCTTCACCCTCCCATCACCTTCCCATCCTCTCCCCTTCACCCTCCCATCACCTTCCCATCCTCTCCCCTTCACCCTCCCATCACTCTCCCATCCTCCCATCACCTTCCCATCCTCTCCCCTTCACCCTCCCATCCTCTCCCCTTCACCCTCCCATCCTCTCCCCTTCACCCTCCCATCCTCTCCCCATCACCCTCCCTTCCTCTGTTGTTGCTCTGCTTCCTGTCAAACAAATAAGATTTTCAGATGAGATGCAGAGTGTCAGGTTTATAAGATCATCACTCAACTACTCGCTGTCTCTAATACACTTTAAAATCAGGGGCAAGCAAAAGTCAGGAATACATTTTCTCCCCCCCCCCCCGAATCACGAGGTTACCATGGCAACTCTAGATAAGGAAATTGACTGCACTCTGTCTGTTTCCGCACGTGTTTAGCTCTGAGCTTTTGATTTACTCGTGAATGAACATGAAGGAGGAAAGACATGAGTCTCCAATAGTATGTGCACTTGTGTGTGTGTGTGCGTGCGCTTTTGAAGGAAGAGAAACACAAAAAAGATCAAAGACAGAATCTCTTGATGGAAAACAATGAGTAGGAGCAAAGGGGAAGTGTGTAACTGAGACCTTTGTATCAAAGACAGAACTGTTATTAAGAAGGTGATGATACATGTACACAAGAATATATATATATAAAAAAAACCAGCTGTACAGTAACTGACCTGAATCCATCTTTGGTCTGTCCAAGAGATTAACTTGAGTCACCAGCTCCTGGTCTGGCAGGAGTTCGCTACCAGCTGTGAGGCTTATGTAGTCACAGCAATGCTCGGCGTTTAATGGGTATTAATTACCTTGTTTAGCACCATTGTTCAGTATGAATTCATATGGGGGACTTCCAGCTCTGCAGGTTTAGTTTGATGCATTACACTGTATATGTGATAGGATAAATCCTACCAAGTGCACTGGAAGACATCTTGGATGAGTTCATTAAAAAAACACTCAGCTTGTAATCTAGATAGAGCTCATTCTGTTTCACAAAGGGTTTCTGCAAACTGATTGAATTTTGGCATTGCTCTTTGTTTCTCTTTTGTTTGCGTGATTTCTTCCTCCATAATTTAGTTGAAAATTAAGAGCAATTTAGGTAGTGAAACCTTGAGAGGGTTCAAAGCCTGTCCAGAATAGAGGATGACACATCTCTTCTCGCTGTCCACCAGCCCATCTGCAGCTCATAACGCTTATATACTGCCCGACTAAATTTAAACCTGGGCTTCCCACGCGACAAAAGCAGAGCTGAAACAGAAACACACATATGCAGCGACAGCTTCACCCGAACACGCTGTGATATCAAACTCCCTGTGCATTCCCGCTGCCACGTTACATTTAGGTCCACAGGCACAGCAGCCAAACCCTGACCTACATATCAGACCATATAGGAAAATGGGATGACACACGCGCACACACACACACACACACGAAGAAGACAGGGATTAAACGCCTGGAGAACAGGGCATCAGTTGTGTTGTGATTAATTCATGGTCAACCTACTGTATATGAAATTCAAATGAAACGGAGCAGGTCGCAGATCTCATGTCTGGGAAAAGTAAAATGAATATTTCCCAACAACTACAAGTGAGGGAGACTAAGAGTTGAATTTACATCGGCATCATGGTGAAAAATCACAATAGATGCTCAGCTCTCTAATGTAATTAAGCATGAGCTTGCACTAACTCGATGTGATACAGTTAGAGCCGACCTTGAGAGGAGGTAATGCAATTGAGTATGGATAAGTAGGAGTGATTTATTCTTGATCTTTGCCTTTTATTTGTGTCAGCATTTCCTCTGGATTCAAATATCATGCTGAGGGGAATAAGGACGCTCATCAACAGATAATAACATCCGTGGCAGTTTGGCCTGTGTAAAGATCTCACAAATGTGAACCATGAACCTCAAAAAAAAAAAAAAATAAATAAAAAATTAAACAGATACAGGCCAGTAAACACGCACTGACGTCCAAATTAACGTGGTTGTCTGAATAGTCTTATGTTGATAATATTTCTAGCTACACCAACTATGTGACCTGAGGGATTCTTTTGGCATCATCAGCTCAAATTTTCTAATTTCTCTCAATTTGCCTAAGTGCTCAATCAAGCACTGAAATCAAGTTGGCACCTTTTTTTTTTTTTTTTTTTTTTTTTTTTAAATTGATGATTACACAGTAGTGGAGGTGACAACCACCAGGCATGGTGCTGGTCAGGTGAAGTAAAAGACTTTTCAGAAAACAGAATTTTGGCATTTATCTTTTCTTTAAAAAGTGTCATTTCCTCGTGATGATACAAATTCATTATTGTTGCCGACAAGACGACAACTTGACATTCCAGCAGATCTTGGAAAAATACATTTTTAATGCTGAACATACGTGACAGAGCGAGACTGCAAAGCATCATCAGTGTTTCCCTTCTCCAGCCTGATGTAATGCCCAAAGGCACCACTTTAATTATAAGTTGATTTGCTGACCCAACAAATACACCCTCAGGATTTAGGATTTGGAATCGTCTTTCGCTCACCATTAGTTTCATTGCCAATTGTAAAATGGCAACAATCCCAGATAGAGCTCATAGCCAAAATGTTCTGGTCATGTCCAAGTGATCTTGGCACAAAGCTGGGATTTCCAAAATGTAATGGATGTCTCACATGTTCTTGAGATTGTGAAGAAACAGTAGAAAAAAAAATCAAATGGGACTGCAATGGTCTTGAGGGTCTCTCTCTCTCTCTCTCTCTGGTTTAGAAAAAAAAAAAAAAAGGTATGACTGAAGGCAAATTATGGACTGCTCCCCCTACTGTCTGGATCATATAATTATATTGAACCTTTTATGGTACAGTGAATTTTCACGTGGCACTCAGTAACAGAGTGACTCACCTGGAGAAAGTATTTCTCCAGGTGAGTCACATACTTTCTCTCTGGAGAAAGTATTTCTCCAGAGAGCTGGAGAGATGGTGTGATATTTACACCCAAGAAAACACCAGTTTTAACTCCAACAGACGTACATCCAAGGGTTTCTGGGTGGGTGAATCAAAAAGGGACGAATGATGGTGGACTGGACTCTGTACATAGAAAGCTCAGATCACAGTTACATCTTAAAAGAAAAGCTGAGACTGGAATACCAAAATCATTTTTAATGAAGTAGTAATAATAATATACATTATAAAAAGGACTGCAGACAAAAATAAAAAATGTCTTTGCAGGAAGAAGAGATGCTGTTTCGTTGCGACGAAACTGAACAATGCCTGGGGAATATCGGACAGTTTGACTCCTCATCTGTGTTTTGCCAAAGATCCTTCAGTTTATCAAAATATTGTATCTCTTAATTTTGTCAAAGTGATTCATGTACAGTTTCCTGGGCGGCTTGTTTTTTTCCCCACTTTGCATCAAGTTAAGTTTAAGGAAAAAGAAGATTCAGGATCTGGACAGGAAACCAACTCTCCGGGCAAGTACTATAAACATGTATGATCCACACTGAGTTAAAAAAAAAAACAAAGAACGGTTTCAAAAACTGTCTGTCCTCCTGATTGTGTTTACCTTGGCTGCCTACATAGGCGTGTGTGTGTGCTGTGTGGAGGAGGGCGAGGCTGCAGCCGAGGATGATGACAGCGAGGAAGGAGGCGGCTGAGGGGTGGTGGAGGAGGAGGAGGGGGTGGAGGCGGAGGTGGCAGCAGCAGCTGATGACGAAGTCTCTATCAAGCTGCTGTGCGTGACGAAGCGCAGACGCAGCTTCATGGCCGGTCGCAGAGTCATGATGATTTTCTCCACCTTGAGAAAGATGGGACACAAACAACACCACAAGAAGGGTCATAGACAGTGATGAGCAATGGGGAAAGATAGGAAAATAATAAATACCACAAATATCATGCTGTTAGTTTCACTTAATCTGTATACTTGTTTCTCTGAAGCAGGAGAAAGATACAGTTGAGCTACCAATTCAGCACATTTAATTCACTCATTAGGAAAGAACATAGCTTGGATAAAGACTGCTCTCAATGTTCAACTGTGGCTTTGTCCATTAAAAGGATTTAAAAAGCTGATGATACATTTGTCTAACGTGAAGCTGCATTTTCAGCTCCTCTTATTGAATCCTGGCTGTGCACGGGTGACAGGTTCAAACTAAAAACAGAAAATTGAATCAAAATGGTCTCCTGAGGAGAAGTGTGCTCAGAGATGCCGTCTTACTTGAAAGGTGGGTGGTCATTTGTCTCACTTAATAGTGTTTTCACCAGCTATGCTTTGATTTTTTTTTTTTTATTGTCTACTGTTGAGTTCAAAACAATGTTCTTGTGCATTTGAGTAGAAAGCTATATAGGCAAAATAAGTTATTTGTTTGAAAGTTGATCAGTAATTTTCTAGTCGGACCTACCTGCTCTTTCACACTGTCTCCAGTGTACATGTATTTTATGTGATAGAGGAAATCACAGATTGGGTCCATGTAGCTGAGATGTTGGCAGTGTTGGTCGACTGCCTGGAGCATTTCATAGAAGGCCACACCAATCTGGAACACGCAGGAAGATACATCAAATTAAGACCTTTTTATTTTAAAAACTTGCAACCATTTTTGGTCCTCTTAGAATCATCTGTGACGCGTGTGTACCTCTAACATGCACCGCGTCCTCTCCTGCTGGAAGCGCTGCAGGAACGGCCCCACCAGGTGATACACGTAAAGTAACTGAAACTCTGTCTGGACGATGGGCTTCAGAGTCTCTGACAGGAATCTACACACAGAGACAGCAGGTCACAGAGGATCCAAGTAACAATACACTGACCAAAGAGTGCGGCTGTAGTCCGCTCCTTACTTGGGAATCAGAGACAGTTGTCCGATGGATGAGTGATGCCAGACAGCGTGTGCTAACGCCAGCACGTAGCTGCAGTTCATTTCGCTGTAGCTTTGGTGGCAGGCTGTGAAGTCCAGCAGGGCAAAGGGAAAGCCCGCCCACTCCGTCTCTGACCTCAGGGCCGGAGAGCCAATTACAGACACGATGCGGTCGTGGAGAACGATCCAGTAGGGCTCCTGACAAAGGAGAGCAGAGGTGGTGAAAGCGAACAAACTCAATGTAACTGTATGAATGATCTGGAGGGGAGCGTTGTTCTTACAGGAAGTGCAGTGATCACAAGACCAATGGCATTCATCCAGGCTGTGATGTTCTCTCTGGGAACCAGGGGTTGGCTAGAAGGTAAAAGGAAACTGATGCTTTCACAGATAATTCCCGTCTGTTTCGCTGTTTGAACATGACATGCTGATCGTCGACTTTACCTCTTCAACACAACATTGAGCAGAGCGTTCCCGACATCTTTCCCCGGCACGGCCAACGCCATCAGCTCCACGCAGGTGACATGTAGGGCGTGGGCGGCAGGGTTGGGGAACTCATTGAACCTCCAGTCGCAGTTGGGGAAGGGTCCAGGCGACTTTCCTGCCATTGGTGAGAAACAGTTAAGGAGGAATAGACGTCACAGGAGAGAGCAACAAGGTTTGACAGCAGCAGGGAAACACGTCTGTTCTCTGATGTTTGCCTGTATACAGGTGAGCCACTGAGCCTAGAAGAGTTCACTCACCCTTTTCTACAGTAATGACACCGCTGGCTGCATTAAAATAAACGTAATAAAATTTTATTAACTACAGATGTACGAACAGTTATTGACTCACATTAAAAAGGAGGTATTATGAAAGAACTGGCAGTAAAAATGTACATATTATCTAGGTACACAGAAGCCTGTGACTTTCTGCCTCACCATAAATTTACAGAGAACAGCGGAACATGCAGATGAATGCTTACAGGTTGTACTGATATTCAGCATTTATATGGCAGGTACACTGCATCTTTGGCTTTCTTCCAAAGTACCCATTTTCTGATTGAAACACGTAGGATGTGTCAATATTACTTAGGTTTTAGCAGCTCAGCTGAGATTTTATGAGAGTTTGTGACAAAAGGGCCCTCTTGTCCCTTTATAGTTTACTGCATCGTACAAAACAAACACGGCTACTTTGTAAAGCTGGGGTAAAGATGTTTTCAGAAAAGAAACACCTTTTCTGGGCAGAGAAATTAATGTGCCTATTTATACTTTATACTATATATTATATCAACCAGTTTTTGCATATGACCAAATATCTGACAAATTATGCCTTTAATCCAAGTATGGACATTAGACATGGAAAAACTTGAAGATTTTGTTAATCCAAACATGAAAAGAAAGAGACTGATGAAGGATATTGTCCACCAGGCGTCCAATCAGCTTGCAGTAGTAAGTATCATCAGGGATCCACACAATGTCCTCTCTGGGATTCATACCAAACTTCAGATAGGTCTCACTAAGACACCAACCTGGGGTCCGGTTGTCCTATAAAAACATTAAAGAAATACTACTGCCCAAAAAATACATAGTAATGATATACAGAAAAAAATATATGAAAATGCATGTATAGTTGAAATATATAACATGATATATTGATTATATACATTTGGGTGCATGTGTGTGTTCCCTCTGCATACCTTCAGTGAAGACATGATGGCGTGCACCAGTTTTCTCTTCAGGTTGGTTCTGTCTCTCAGGTGTCGTTCGTAGTAGTGAAGTGTGTTGTACAGGTAGGTCACTGGGCGATCTGCACGCCATCACAACAGTGAACCCAGTTCAGTTAAAACAACCAACGTCTTACAAATTCCAATCCCAGGCGATGGCCTCTCATCCCTTTGTCATACTTCATCCATATATGTATGCTGACTTTCTACACAGCTCTACATTTTTAGATAGCCTTACACACCATGGAACTTGTACAGCCCTCCCAGATGATCCAGCAGTGTTTCTAAAGACTTGGAGACAGGAAGAAGCTCCAGGAAGCGATGGATGACGATGTCAAAGACTGGCAAGAAGCGCAGACACACGTTACCAAAGTAGATTGGAAGGTACTGAGGCTGGAGCTGCATGGGAGGGTTGACCTGGTCTGCAAGACCCTCAAAATACAGCTTCTCTGGGTATTTCTGGTAGAAATGCAACAAAAAATACCTTTTGAGTACATCATCAAAATTGTCCATATATTTCTTTTACTACTTTAACTTCACATAGCGGTCCAAAAGTGCGTTTTTGGCACACGTACCTTGTGGTAGCTCATGTGTTTGTTGTGCCAGTCACTCTGCAGCCAGTGCTCAGGGGCATTCTCTTTGACAAAATCACTGACTCGGTTTCTGAAGTCATTGGGCTTCAGCAGCAGCAGCTGGATAATGAAGTAGCAAACCTGAGCCTCATTGCCCTCATGGCTACGCATCGCCTGAGGGGAGACAGACAACCAGAGAGACAAACGGCCTTGTCATGGAATCAGGGGAACTAAGGAGGAGTATAAGTGATGCAATATGTTAGAAATAACTCCATATTTTAAGGAAGTTTGTCCTTACCAGACACAGAATGAGTCTATCCAGTGTGACTATGTTGTATTTCCAGACCATGTCATTAAGTATTTCAATGCATTTGTTGAGCTGCTGTCCGCCAGCCGAGGTCGAGAACTCATAAACAAGGAAGTCCGCAAATGTGCGTACATGAGCCACAAGTGCACGAGCACCAATACGCTCCAAGACCCTGAGGAACACAGAGTCAAGCTACAGCTCATCAAACCACAACAACAGCTCAACATCAGTACAAACTTCTCACCGATAACTGTGAATCTATAATGCCTCAACATCCGTAGTGAGGTGCATCATTAACATGTCATACACTCAGCAAGAAACACTGAGTGTAACACCGAAATATGATCAGAGTCATTGCCATTACTTTCACTGGCACTGCAATAAAGAACAAACTAAAAAGGAAATAGATGTTTGTATATAATCACTAAACGATTAACTGCTGTTTATTAACATAGGGACGCAAAATAATCAGTCCACCTGAAGCCTATCTGGTTAATGTGGTCTGTCTCCAGCAGCATCTTCCACAGCAGACAGAGGAAGAGTGGGGGCGAACCCTGCATGGAGAAGTGGGTGATGATGTCATTCTCGTTAGCCATGGACTTCCATTTCCTGTACTCCTCTTCCACGTTCTTCTTCAGGTTAAACCGAGACTCTTGAGGAACATTGTTCTGCTTGAAGAATGCCTAAAATAGAGGGATTGGAGTCATTTCAACAGGATTAAGAAGAAAAAGTGAAATTGCAGTTGGAGTTTGTCACCAAAGCGACCATTTCGGAACCTGAAGTGGAGCAGGGAAGCAGGACAGTGTGTGCGAGGCCCAGTTATGAGGTGTGAAGGTCATGATGGTCTGGAGAATATCTTTACACCAAGTCCCATGGATGGAGTCAGACCCTGTGAAAAAGTCTAGACACAAACACAAAGTGGCTGAGCATATAGCATAAGAAACAGGGACAGACAAGTCACCTAAAGGTTTTAAATATGTTAAATCAGTAAATCCAGAGTGAGCGCTACCTGTGACGTGTGTTGCTCTGGCCAGGGTGAGGATCAGGGCTCGGTTCAGTTCCTCAGACTCAGCTGACAGAACTGTCTTTGGGTCGTTAAGGAAGCGTGTGAACTGGGGTTGTACCTCTGAACTCCCCAATGCTGTGATGAGCCGCAGAGCCGTGCTTTCAACACTAAAGTGCGACACAAAGACATAAGACAAACTGAAGAAGCCATCGGCGCCATTTTGTCTTTCAAAACCATCTTCAGCTGTGATTCACAGGAGGTGAACACAATAAAAAAAAGGCCTATCCATACTGTAGCAAGGAGTTGTGCTATCTCTGTATTTTGGGCTGTTTCTATCTGGCATTTGCTTGTTACATAATTATCATGTTCATTATGGTAACAAATGTGGTAATTGTCACTGGAACTGTTAGCAAAAACAGTAACTGTCCTTAATTATATAGTGCCTGGGGATTCAAATTCAAAGTCTGTTACACACAAGTGGAAACAATCTTATTCTGTTTTTACAAATGTCCTGCTGCTTCTACAGCACGTTGGAGACGTGTGAATGTGTGTCTGCGCATTACCACAGATGCAGCTGATTCTGGTTGGTCTGGGGTACGGCAGCCAGGCTGTGCAGATGACTCAGTAGCTGGACTCTGTAGTGTGGTTGGATGTGATGCATCCTGTAGCTAAACATCTCCAGCAAAGTGTGAAGGATTCCCCACGCGTGAGACTTAAAGACATTGGGCAACAGCTGGCCTGATCAGATGGATGGAAGGACGCAAATATTGTTACGGTTTCAGTGACAGTCAAAAACAACTGGTGTTAATATATTTGTGAGTTCCCCTGATTTAAAATGCACTAACTGATGAATCCTTTGATGCCCAATGACTCGATCTCCATATAGACCAACAATCTGCTGTATGTTTCTACCAGTGCAGGGGCCAGGGCAGTGCTGGATTTAGCATGGGCCAACTTAATCACCCGTGTGGCAATGCTGTGGATCAGACTGGAGACACACAAGCAGACTTCACTTACAAAGCTATTAGGAAAATAACTGCATGAAGCATCCCTTTTTCCCTCACTACCACCTTCTCCCTACCTCATCTTTGCATGTACTGTGAGTGAATCCAGCAGGTTCATGGGCAGCGGTGTGACAGATCCTGATGCCATACAGTTGGTGCCAGGCAGGTTGATCCTCATAGAGCCATTCCCATAGATGGTTTCCACTAGGACGCCCATGGGCAGGGTAAAGCACTCTGAGTTTGTGCTGTAGGCGTTACACAGCAGGGCGATCTTATAGTCGGACATCCCCAGAGTCTTGTTCCGCAGCGACTGCTGCAGAAACCTAACAGAGAATGGATAGAGGCCAGGTCATGGTGTTACACAGCAGGTCCATGATTTTTGTCTCATGGGTAGCTTGGTTTTCTATTATCTACTATGTAGATTTGTGGTTCACCACAGTATTAAAAGTAACATACTCATGATGCAGTTTCAGAGAATGGGGGATCGGGATCTGCAGCTTGGAGTTGTCATTCTGCGCTTTGCGGTTCAGGTGGATCCAGATGCAGGTCATGGCAAAGGAATGTGTTGACTGAGGCTTGTTAATGTCAGGAACCGGGATGCACTAAATGGGAATATGAGAAAAAACTAACACTTAAAAAAAGACTGAGTAAAAAGACAGGATGTAAGAAAAGTTCTGAAAATATGAACCTCTTTTTCTGGGTAAAGCAGGTCAAAGAGCTTCATGACAGGGAGGAAGTCAGCCAAGGCGTTCTTCTGAATGCTTCCTGATATGAACTGTAGCAAGACCCACATGAGGTGATCTCTCCCTTTGATAAGGCCTCTTCCCGCAAGCTGCAGCAGAAAGAAAGAATCAAGCATCAAGGAATACTTATTGGACACATGATTTCCAGGAATTGGAAGTAATTACTCCAAATAAATGGAGTAATTCTGATATTGCTGCCTGAGAACTGCTTGACATGCAGTAAGACCAGACATATTGTACATTTACACGGCTGAAAATGTGTTTTTGGTCCGTGTGACTTTAATCCAGCTGTTTATTAGTGGGTTCATGAGCCTCCCTGTCTCCCATCTTCCTCCTCACCTTTTGATGTAATGACAGCACCATATGTGGGAAGCTTGCAAATTGAAACAACACAAAGAAGATGAGTTGAGAGGAGAGGTGCTGCCACAATAGTTGGCTAGTTCCTCCGATGTCTGCATCAAAGTGCTCCTCGGTCTCGGAGCGCTCCATGGCATACACCACCAGGTCCACCAGTTGCTCCTCTAACACTGGGCAACGCTGCTTGTGCTGGCAGGGGAGGAGGGGAGTGTTAGAGGATACAGAGAACAGTGAGCCGGAAAGAGAGGAGGTTAAACAGAGGAAGGGAGGGAAAGATGTCCAAGACAGAGAGTGGAATGGGTGAAGGAATCATGTAAAGACAGAGGGAAAGAAGGGGAGAAGAAAGACAGAAAGACAGAGGGAGGGAGAGAATAAAAGAAAGGTCATCATCAGTTCACTTCAAATACAAACCTTAACGGAAATAAATGCTTGAGCAAATGTTAGAAATTGATTATTATAACCTCTTCTCATCTTTTGCATGCAAGACTGCATCTCCATCCTGCCTGACCCTTTTCCATTTACTTTCATGTGCAGATAATGTTGCGAAGTTCCTGTGATGTTATGTAGGAGCGACAGCTAGACTTGACGTAGGGATCTTCTAATATCTGATCATGTGTATTGGCTGATCCTCTACTGTGCTAGTAGTATGTTGCCAATACTAAGTATGTGTTAGTGTTGCGTCACATGGCATGTAAAACTCTGAAATATGAACAGATATAGGAATGCCATAGAAATGCTCTTTTATTGCCTAATATACCCAACGTATGACTTTAGGGTGGAAGAGTTTGCCAAACTGCTGATATATTGTTAACATTTCACTACTTACAGGAAAGCAATTCTTTTCCTGCTGAAAGGCTTACCAGTGGAAACACAGCACATTTTCCTGTGAAAATTACAGTTGCAGAGCAGCAAAATAGAATTTATATTTCTGGGAAGACAAATGTTGGGTAAGAAGTCTAACTAATGCAGTCAGCTTATTAACAAGTTATGAGGCGTCAGACGGGGCATAGGATCTCTGCATAGCACTTGCCTATACCTGACAACATTTCACGCACCACTTGGGACATTTCTGGTAGTTGCATCAGAAAAAATCTGATTTGTTGTCTTCAGCTACAGCTCCAGCTTGCAAAAGGGTGCAGCTCTCTAATATGAAAGTTTTACACAGACTGAGTGAGAAGTGAGTGACTGAGTGAGTGAGAAAAATGTTGTTTTAACACATCAGATTCAGCCAATCAGTATTTCTCAGCATACATGGGTCAAATTAAATCCATGCAACTAATGAGTAAACTTGGGCATTGCAACAAGGCTACTGCCAATTTTTTCTGTCTCATCAAAGGACTGCAGAATAAAATTAACTGCGTACTTAACAGCATATTTGTAAACATGTTGATGACTTGGATTGTCCTTTCTGTAATAAATAAAGAGAATAAACTACGCTAAAGCAATAAGAACAATGCTAATGCCACAACTGAGCTCAGTTGAACTCTTGTGGAAGTGATAAGTGATACTTATGAACCTAACTGGGGTATCTAAACTGGTGTGAGTGCCATGTGTACAAGAGACTTGAAATGAAAAACAGGAGAAGAAAGCAAAGAGGGGAAGGGAGTCGGGAGAAAGCATTCAAAATTGCTGGAGAAAAGCAGGCAGGTAACAAGATATTTAAGCCCAAAGGCCATGAAATACAGTGCTCACATGTGGGCCGAGTTCATTCTCCGGCGTGGGATAGAGTTGGCATATAATGTAGAAGAGTGCGGACATGGCTCTATAAACCAATACTGGACTGAAGCCCTGTGTACCTCAGTTATTACATTTCATGGAGCAACAAACTTCACCCAGTAGTGACAGTGCAGGACTGAGGATCTCTGCCCTTTGGCTTAACAGAGACCTTTTCATACAACTGGGAAAACTGGGCATGGCAAGGGACTGAACAGCACAGCACAGAGCAGGACAAAATGGCAAAGAGCAGCGCAGCACAGCACCAAACACCGAACCAAACAGTGCAGCACATTCCTGCATGCATGCTATGAGGATCGGGGAAGGTGGGCAGACGTGTGATTGGGAAGACGAAGAGGAGCTATGAGGCTGACGCAATTTCTCTCCCCCTGCTTCAAAACACACACATGCTCATGTAAAAAAAAAAAAAGGAAAAAAGAGAAAAGGCAAGAAAGAGATGGAGGGAAAGAGTCCAAAGCAACAATCAGCCAAACATTTTTCCAAGTTACATTCAAACACCAGCCTCAACCGACACAAACAACATTTGTTTCTGCTGTATAATCCCACCTATCACCACCTCACTGGGAACCAGATTTATTCTAGTCTCTAACAAGCTAAAACAGATCACCACATCTGTGCAATACAATACAATGAAACAATATCCACAATAGATCATTTTCCTCTATAAGGGTATCAGTCAGCCTCTGCTAGTAATCACTGCCGGTAATTGTTTGGAAATCACATAAATGTGCCATCTATGTGCTGCTGTCAGTCCATGTCTGACTCTTGTGCTCAGAATTTAACAGCACTATTTATAGCAGGAAGACGAGAGCTTTGTACGCTTTGTCAGGTCATCAACCACAGAAAAACAAGTAATTACATTTTGGATAATATCTGGGTGTCTGCATGACAGGTTGTGACATTTGAATATTGAACAACAACTCTGCAATTGCAATAAGTCACTGTGACTTCCACTGCTCATCCAGGGAGCTCTTTTCCAAAGAATCGAATTTTCTATAATGATTCTGATAATGTAACTTCAGTACTCCAAGCTGAGAACAACATGTCTTGTATGGTGAGCTTCGCTGCATCTGTCATGCAATGGGAACCATCCATGCATATTTAACTTTTTATGAGCATTCATTTCCACATTTTATCCTATTTATCACTATAGGGCTGTGTTTGTGCCTAACATCAGTGCATTTGTCACAAGGGTTATATTGTTGTTATTATAATTATTATTACTATCATCATGGAATAATGAATCATTGTCTACAAGGGAGTAATTATGGCTGAAAGAAAAAAAAATCTCCCTCATGTTTGCAGTTGCACTGGTTGCAACCTGAGGTTAATAATCACCAATGCACAAACAAACTATAAAGCAAAAATCCTGAAAAAACTTTGATTCTTTAATTAACACGCATCAGTAACCTGTGAACATCATGCAACACATGCCAGAGTTCACTCATCCAGTCAGACAACCAATCAGAATCACTCATCGGCCGACCTGGGCAAAACATGAGCCAACCACTTAATAAACAAAAATGAAACTGACCAACTGACCCTAACCCTGATACTGCTTTGTGAATTACACTTTGCCATGTCTTCTTTTTATTTATTTATTTATTTTCATTCATATGCTGATGTTGTCAAAGATGGAAACGCTTTATTAACTACAGCCTCCCATCAGAGACTAAGAGCTTTGCTTTGGACAGGAAGTGATTCTATGGAGAAGAGGTGTTTGCATGACTTACAAATTATAAACCTGGATCATTTTTGATGGATGCAATTAGATGTGCTAATGTTGAGCAAATACAAAGCATCAAGCATCTGCTTAGACAGAACGTGGAAGACATGTCAGTGAGACAAAATCATTTTCAATATCCACCAAAAACAAACAACAACAACAAAAAAAAACAAGACTTATTAAGCCAGTCCCGATTGTAATAAATTGACCCGTACATTCTGTTGATGATCTTCACAGTGAATAGTTCAGATATGACTGATGTCTAGCTACTGCACTATCCTTCTTTAGATATTATTCAATATGCTAGAAAGGCCTATGCCATATCGGTAGAAGTGTCTTCATTCTCAAGAATATTTTCATCTTATTCATGTGATTACAAAATGATAACACTTATAACATATCTTGGTGCCCTAGACCAGACCCCTGATTAGTTAAAATAGTGTAGTTTTGCCCAGGTCAGTGAAACAGAAGTAGCAGCAAGAGGTCAGGCATGAGTGGACCTTGCTAACAACAGGCACAGACCAGACTACATCTATACATGCAGTGCAGCAGGACTTGAAATGTCAACAGCAGGGGTTAAAGTACCAAATACTTAACATAAGATTATCAGATGGAACCATCGACTAAAATGGCTGAGACTAAATACAAAGAGTAGTCCAGCAAATCTATAAATGGAATTCAAGATACCATCAGTTTAATGAATCCAGAGTTGTAGAATATATGATCTATAAAAAGCCTATACCTTCAGAAGTGTAGGAGCAACTACTTTCATTGAGATATCAAACATTTACAGAAAATATTGGCCATCTGTGGCGTAAATCAAGTTATTTTATTGCTGCCATATTATAAGCAGAGATAAGGCAGCATGCAAAATGGGACAGGAAACAATTTCCTTATCACCATCTGGCCAGCTGAACAAATCATCCATGGGTAATAATCCATAAACAGCCTGCATCTCCATCGAGGTACCTGCTGCTGCCTTTTCATCATACTTTATATACCTGTTTGTCTGTGTACATCTCCAGTATTTATATGGCCACAAGTCTCTACGATGTATACCTCAATGAAACCATGCTGTGACCATTTCAAGCTCTGTGCCATTTCGCTTTACTTAATTTCAAGTTTAGGGGCTTTTTTTTTTTTCCCCTCTTTCCGCTCCACCTTTCCACTTCCAGAAAGTAAGTGTGCCTAAAAAGCTATGAGTCCAATGGTCTGGTTAGCTGGTAGGTCAGGTGACCAGGAGGACGAACAACGACATACCTGGGCAATGTTCAGAGTCTAGAGAGCGCATGGCAGAGAGACAGACAAACACAACACAAAAGGGGGGAAAAAAGGAGAGAAAGAGAGAAAGTGGTGACTAAGCTAGGTCGTTCACTGTCCGTTCAGCACAGTTAGGATCAACTCAGCCGATTCAAACATGCCAACCAGTTTCTGGTTTATTTGTCCATAGTTACAATACAAAGAAGAATGTGTTGCTTGGTTTTCGCAATAAACTAACTGGACACAATAGTAAGTGGTCAAACTGTAAAGATGGCTGCAATCAGTGATGTGGGCTGAGTTGAAACTGCTTGAACACAACTGGGCAACCTATTATCAATGCATTATGGGTGAAGCTCATAGCATCGGCTTGCTTTACATGATCTTCGCAGCTGTGTTACGACAGTAACGAGAGAGTAGGGGGGTCCAAGAGTGAAAACGATAAAAGGACAAGGAGAAATAAAGGCAGAAAAATGCATATGAAGAAAAGAGTTGAGTAAAGAAGAACAAAACCAGCAACCTAAGATATAAAAATAATGAAAGAGAGAAAAAACAGACAATGGGCAGCAGAGGAGACAAAAATAAAAAAAGAGGAGGGAGAGTATGGGTTGGCGAAAATAATAAAAAAGTAGAGAATCGGTAGAAAGTGAAGGGGACAGTAAAATTGAAGGCAGGCCGAGGACCTGGTTTGGCTGTGGAAGCAAAGGAGCACAAGCAGTAGGAGAGGATGTTTTACCTGTTTGTTGAGTCCCAACATGTTGCACACCATCTCTCTTGAGTACGGCTGTTCTAGTACATAGCGCAGTAAACCTGTCTGGGGCTCAAATAGGTCCTGGATATAAAAAGAAAAATGAATAATTGCCGCTTCTGGGGATGTGTGCACAGGTGTGGGAAACGTGTGCTTATACAAATGTTACCTTGTCAAAAGGCAGCATGCCTCTCAGGGGGAAGCGGAGAGTCGTGGGATCTAGTTTCCAGGAGTTACAGATAGCCCCACTATTATTAACTACTGGTAAGAGGCTGCACCGTCCTGTGGATACACACATTCACACATCAAATGGCCCATGACATACAGTGAGTCGAGTTAGCAACAGAGTCCTCAGTAGAAATGGCTTAAATGCATCTTTGTCTTTTCACAGTCATTTATTTTCTACCGCGTTTCCTCAAAAAGGAATGGATGACATCTAAGCATCATCAAAGCATGAAAATGGGAAAGACTTGAGCGGCAAAAATGAAAAAATATTTGGTGGACTTCTAATATGTGTGTTTATGTGTTTCTCACCACAGATAGAGTTGATTCTGGCTGTGGGTCTGAAACTGTCCACAAAGTCTGATATCAAACTACCAAGAAGCTACAAATGTGGGAGAGAGACAAAAAAAAGAGTGGGCAGAAGACAAAATAAGACAGTGTGTTAAATACATACATAGCTATACTGATAAATACATAACAGCACACAAAGGCACAACACAATACAAGTCTACATTTACCCAGTGTGACAGCTGTCCCTCTGGATACAGCTTTCTGATTTCTGTGATGGCGAGATAGGCTGGCAGGAGGCAGGCATTTCTGTCCAGGATATACTCTACTACCTAAAACGCACACAAACATTTAAACAGCAGAACATTTTGTGTGCTGCCAAAAATAAAAACATAAAAATGTAATCCTCTTTTAAAACGTTGAATAACGGGTACCTCTCTAGCAGCCAGAAGCTGCTGGACTATAGCTGAGCTGACTGTGGTAGGAATGGTCTGAATTTTATCCAGGACAGTTTTCAAGAGGTCCCTGACACCCTGAAACAACAACAAACACACACTGAAGTTAGATTTCACTTAAACGAGTGTCTGTTCAGAAAGCTCAACGTGCAGAGGATTCTTTCTTAATGTTTGATGAGGGCAATGAGTCTCGAGGAAATTTGGGGTTTGCATAATGGATTTTTTTTTTTTTGATTAATCTATAACATCTGATTAAACATTTTCCATTGTTTGACAGCTTGGAATTTCCTGGCATAACTGTCTCAAAATAGAGTCAACAGAAATTGTTGTATTTAGAAAGTGAGCTGTTGTACCGTCAGCATGACCTCCAGCAGACAAGACAAGAAATGTTCACTACACATGACCACTGAAATACAGTGTTGAGGCTGAAGTTCTAACAGTGTCAAAAAAGGTGATAAATAAACAGGAATGTTACTCAAGGTCCTCATCAATTAACTTGATTTGTCTTAGTTTCACTAGTGTGTGTGTGTGTGTGTGTGTCAGAGACCTTGTAATCCACCCCTCCAATGATCTTGCGAAACAATTTGAAAGTTAATGCCCATAACTGAGTCCTGTCCCACTCTAAACTCTCTGAGCTTATCAGAGCTACACACACCATCCTGTAAACAGACAAAGAGATTCATTAGACAGACGATGACAATAGTACACTATGTGCTTGTGTTAAACAGAATCCGAATAATTAAGACAACTGTTTATGAGACTGTACATATGAAATAAATCAATGGTAATGTTTTGAGTTTTGGTATAATTATAAATGAAGGCTGTTAATCTATTTTGATTATATAAGCAGCATGTGTTGCACCCTAAATAAAACCACAGCAAATATTAACAATTTAACTGAGTAATGGTAGATGCAACTTAATCAGTCAGTTTACTCCAGAGTGCTTGCAAGTGCATGTGAATGGCTCTTTACCTAGGTGACAGCAAGCTGGTCTCAACAGCCATTGCAAGGCAGTCGTAGAGGAAGGAGATTCGTTTGGGGCTGTGCTGGCTGTGTATAAACCGCACTATCCACTGTACACACTGTTCATGAGACTCCTGCAGACAGACCAGGAGGTGGTTACAAGGTAAAATCCTGCTAATTATTCAATATACAAACATGTATGTGCTTCTTCCTGTGTGTGCAAGTACCTGTGGCAGTGTCCCCCAGTATTGTCTGAAGGCTCCAAGACAACTGATCAGTTTAGTCCTCTCGTCTTCCGGAGTGTCCATAAACATCCTAAATCATGGATGAGACAACAACATTTATTCATATCATAGTTAATAATTCTTTTGTCATTCTGCTGTTGGAACTACCGATTTGAACTGCCAGTATAAAACAGCACCCAATTTAACTAAATGATAACAGTCAGGATAAGTATGAGAGTTAGAGTCATCTTACCCAGCAAAGGCCTCCTCGATCATCTCAGTTTTCTGAGAGAAGAATGAAGAAGCATCATGGATAAAACATTTCGTGGAAGACGTGACATTTACAGTATGTCCTAGATCTTCTCCTTAGTTTCATCTTTCTTTCTCATCATACTAACTTGATAGTGAAACAAGTTCCTTTATTGGTAAGTAAAACAAATTCAAAAGCCACTTTGAAGTCAATAAAAATATCTTGAAAAAATTACTGAGTTTCACACTGTTCCATGGTGTAATTTCCACACATCCATCTGCACACAGTAACCCAAGATGAAATGGGGAAATACATTCAGCCTTTTTTTTTTTTTTTGAGGGGGGGCTTTTGCACTAAAAATCATAAAATGGCATCTCTATTTACAAAACCCTTTCTCGCTCGAAATTGTGTCCACTATCTCCCCTCTCACTGTCTCTTTTCCTTGTTCAGGTGCATAACCTCTGCTTTAATTCAGCTTTGGATACAACATAACTGGAGTCTCCCAATCAGAAATAGACAGTATCAGGCTGAATGTGTAACATCAGCAGGGGCTTGTGTTTCTAAATACAGAATGTGGTCTAAGTGAAGATGCAGCAGCAGAGATATAAGCTATAAACATGGCTATGTGTTTGGGGAATATTACTTCCTTTAACACTTCTTCTCACTGCGTCTTTGCACCATAAACATACTTCACATGTAGATCCTTCTTTACTGAATATAGTGATATAAACGGATGATTGGTAGAAACGTCAACAAATAAAACTGAACCGCAAACAATAACTCCAATTCCACATGTCGTACTTTTTTTGGCTTCTTTTTCAGAAGAAAACAGTCAAAGCATGAAAATGTGTACTGAAAACTTTTCAAGAAAGTGAATTTATATACATATCGGCACAATGCACCAAGTCTTGAGCTTCCATTGTTTTGAAGCGTTAGCCTGGTTTTACTGAGGAAAAAGCTACAATAGCAGCTGAACTCACTGAATTAAGTAACTTCACACAAAACAAACTCTATCTCATGCTGCTGATCTGATTCATGTGCAAAACCAGCTAATGGGTGAGTTAATAAAAGACGCTATCGCCGTCTGAGATGCTAACAAATGTTAGCTTTAATAGCTGTTTTAAAAAAAAAATGCAAATTACCACAACATCTTCAAAGATGCTCTGGAGCTGCGTCTCCATCGAAAGCGCCATCTCTGCATTAAGATGGAGACAATTTTTTTATTTTTAGCGAAGCATCACAAAAGTTGCCGCTTTCAGCGAGCACAGACCAGCCTGTCAACAAGCTAAATGCTAACAGGCACCGGAATGAATGCGCCGTGACAGGTGCAACAGCAAAAACAGTTCGGAGACAAATCAGAGACGTAAGAAGCAAAGTTCCGCTTCCTTTATTCATTTATTCATTTGTTTCTGTAGGTTACATGTCGACTGTGTAATGATATGTATGATATTTACACACATGATATTAATTGAATGATCATAGTACTCACAAGTGTTATAGCAAAGGTTTGATTAACAAGGTGTGTCATTGTTTGTGAACTGCTGATAATGTCAGTGTTGGCACATACAGGCCCGCAGAGGTCACTGTAAGAGTGTGTTAAAACATATATATTTTTTTTTTACATCAGGAAAATTAATTGTAACAAAGATATAGTGCTTCTCCTTGTACCTGATACATGAACATAATTACACAGGGTTTTTTTATGTTCTTGTAAATGCTGTGTATCTGACAAAACCACTGCGCATGTTTCCAAAAGTTAAATGTAAAGGAGTAAGTACAATAAAAATAACTAATTAACTTAATTTATAATAACTTAATAAGTTGTCATAGTTTCACAGTTTAATCTTGGTGAACATTGTAGTTGGTGTAAAGTGCCAACGCTTACTGTAAAGTTATACTTTCCGTCATTTAGTTTGAAATTATTTGATTTTTTACTTGCTTACAAAAATCTAGCAATTGTTAAGATTACGTTTTTGTACATACATACAGTTTTTAAAAAGATGGCTGAGTCAAACACATTTACCATATACGATCATCTAAATGAATTCACGATTTCAAGTTTATTGATGGTGTATATAGTAAAAATGAAATAGCCTGTCATGTCGCCCTAAGGTTATAAATGATAACTAATCCCAATAGTATTTCCAGAGTGAGTGTTTACTCAGTACTACTTCAGCCTCATTGCAGAGGTTTGTTTTCACTAGTTGACTTAATCCACTGAATGACAGAAAATTCACTTGCAGCTAGACCTAAAAGTGACTTTTGGAGGCGAAATCTAAACAATAGTATCACTTGACTGGGTGACAGAGAAAATGGTACCTACATAAATTGTTACTGTGCTTTAATTTTTTTACTGGCATGGTTTATGTCTGAGGAGATCAGTCTGGCCGGAATCATTATCTAAATATTCAACAGACTTAGTCATTCGGTTTAGTGACGATCATTATGCCTCATTATCTTATTTTGACCTGAGGAATCTTGGCAGATTACAGAAGTGCTGTTAATCAAAATAAAGCCCATTATGTCACTTCATTCATCTCCAGCCCAGGCGTCCTTTCTACTTTCTACCTTATTGTTGTTGTTTTCATAGCCTGTCACCGCTAACGCCTCCACACACACACACACACACACACACACACACACACACACACACACACACACCATGTACCTGTCCCAGTGTAAGGTGCGTACACTAGTCAGGTCACATTCCTTCGTGTTGGGCGGAAACATATCAAATAAATTCTGAGCCGTCGATGATTAACCGGTTATTCGCTTTCCAGACACCAAGCTTCACTCGCCTTTGACTTTTAATGTTTAGCTCCTTGTGTTTTTCCCCCTGGTGTGTGTTCGTGTGTGTGATTTTTTTAATAGGGAAGGGGGGGGGGTCGGGCTGTGGGCAGGTGGAGAGGAGCAGAAGACTGACCGGCCGTGAAAACATGAGTGCTCCATACAGACATGTGGACCCTGTTCATGTTCCTCAGCCTGGGGCTTCTTCACTGCACAGGTACGAAACCACGAAACTAGCACTGCCAACATATTCTTCTTTCTTTCTTTCTTTTTTCCATTGATTTGGGTCGTCGGGTCTATTTCCAGTCGAAATTTCGGTTTCTATTAATGAGCAACGAAACGGAGGACGCGCGCACGCTTAGACGCGACAAACGGTGAAAGAGTTACCGCGATTTAAGCTTTCCATCAAATCACAAGGGAATTATATTTTAGTTAGCTTCCAAGTTATTACAGGCACAGGCATGGCATCAATCACTTTCATCAGTATCCTATATGAAGAAATGGTTCAGTGTACTCTGGATCAGTCAATCAGATTGTAAGATAAAGAAATTGGAGAAAATCTGCTCCAAATGTCACATTAGCATTATAAAGTCAAGAATAAGGCAATGCTTCATATATGTCTGGTGTCTCTCTCAACCTCAACTTTCTGATCTGTTTCTCCACAGTCTCCTCATCTCCCCCCAGTCCCATCAACATTGTCTTCTCCTCAGAGAATCTCAGGAATCTAGTGTCATGGACACCAGGAAATGGCACACAGGAGGGCACGCTCTTCACAGTGCAGTACGCAATGTAAGTTTAGATTTGAATAAAGTACACAGAAGTTATGTGATTTGAACTTAAGTTGCCCCCTGGGCACACATATTATTATTAGCTGATCATAATGTAATATCTTGGGCTTTATCTATTCCAAGTAAAAGATAATGTTTTAGCTTCTTGCAGCAAATCCCAAATGAATTTTCATAGGAAAAAGCCCCTGAGAAAAGCTGGCGGGCCAAAACAAAAGATGAGCTTAACTTGATCTGTCAGATGACCTGAAGTTCCTGGTTTGAGGTTGTATTTGTGTACTCTTTCTTTCCCAGCTATGGGGACAGTGTGAAAGGAAGCAAAGGAAGACGGGTAAACTGGAGGGTGGTGCACCATTGCACTAATATAGGGCAGACATGGTGCGACCTAAGCAACGAGACTTGGGATCAAGAGCAGGGATACTACGCCAAAGTTCGTGCTGTGGGCAGGAGAGAATCTTCTAAATGGTCCTTGACAGGGAGAAGATTTGATCCAAAGTCAGACAGTAAGTTAAAGTGATATTTATATATTTGCTAACTTGACATATTGATGCATTAACTTGAAATATTTTAAACCTGACAAAATGCAAACATATTTGTTTACCTCTACAGCTAGTTTTGGTCCGCCGCTGGTTTCTGTGGAGGTTGAGGGTAGAAATGCCATCATCACCCTCAAGGGACCTTTGAGATATCAGCCCAGCAACCACACCCCAGTCATTCCCATGGCAACGCTATACCCCCAAATGACTTACAGTCTCTTAATCCAGAATTCCCATCACAACCAGATAGTGAGTAGAACTACATAAAAGTATGAGATTTTTCTGCCTTCCCGGGGTATTAAAATCAAGCATTAGTGTTCTTCTGTACTGCTAAACAATTTATTAATTGTGTGTTTTTATGTGTGCAGCATGATTTCCCAGTGGTTTCAAGTCCATACAAATATCAGCTGATGCAACATTCAACAGAGTACTGCTTCAGTGCCAGGGCAAGATTGGTTTCTATGCCCATCCTATGCAAGTCCTCAGCATGGCACTGCATAACCACGCCCAAAGGTATGTTAAGATCACACAGGCAGGCAACACAGGATATGTTACTGTTTGACAGGTGGAGAGGAATGTCACTTAACATGATTTGGAGAAATGTAAGAAAGATTGATGATTCTGTCTCTGAGACATATGATTTGTGAGAGGGCTATTTACAAAATACTTCTGGATTGATGTTACTGCATTTTTTCTGCTAATGAAACCTGAATCAGATTATCTAGAGAGTCTTATACATAAAACTTCAAACACATATATGTATTTGTTTGTGTGATTCCTGTCTCCTCTCAGATCCTGTGTCTGGCCAGCTGCAGAAAGTGGTTTCGTGTATTGTTGTTCCGTGTTTGTGCATCTGTATCTTTGCGCTGGTTGGATACTTTCTCCATAACTACCTGATGGGGAAAGGACAGAAAAAACCACATATGCTGGTAATGTGAAACCACACGCACACTGGGGAGTGAAATACTTCCTCCATAAATTTTTAAGTAATTAATTTTGTCATGCATTATGGTTTCTATGCTATATAAAACAGTTTTACTTTATTTTTGGTAATAATGGTTCATAACCCCCCCCCCTCCTTTGTGTCTGAGGAGGAACTGTATCATTTCTGTGAAAATAACCCAGATCTTGTCATCACCATGTTTATCCCAACTGGGATGCATAAAACCAAATTTTAGGATGAGAAGCCTGTTACAGACTGTGACTAAACATGATATATAAACAAAGAGAAAGTAGAATTTAAAAGATATAGCCAATTACCAGGGAGCATTGGTCCGACCAAAGGACTCAATTTGGGTGCACTATTGACAGTATAGCTTGACTGTCACATTTTACAGTATTAAATAACTTGATGAGTCCTTTTAAAAACAAATGTAATTCAGTATTTCCATATCAGCAATGTATGTGATAAATAAATAGTGAATAATGTGGATTTTAATAATTGAGTAAGTTAAAAAAAATATTTCTCAATCCGTCAACACTATGCTCCCTCTCTTTTCGATCTCCAGAACCAACTTTCATTTCACCCTGCCCCTCTGGCTTTCCCTCCTGAGAAGCTCAACCTCATCCTCATCGGTGTCACCGGCGACGAGTCACCATCAAGTCCTTGCAACACCATATCAGGCCTTGGATTTCCCAAGCAACAGATCACAGGACCCCCTCCGAGATACTCCACTCGCAGACATGACACAACCACTGAGCATGATGAGTCATCCGTGGAATATGACTTTGTTGGAATAGCTCCTGAAATTGATCGAGAAGAGGAAGCAAGAATGGGGTGGCGTGACAGAGGAGAAGATGACAATGGTCGTTCTGTTGGCGCTTACTCTCCTCAGGCAAGGTCCTCCTTCTTGCAGAAAGCAGCCCACACATGCATGCAAACACAAATGCAGATGCACTCACAGACATATGCCCATAGGGAGGTGAGTACCCTTTCACAGGCACATGCATGGACTGGTTTAATAGGCCAGATACGGGGGTCATTACCATCTTCTAAGGAGGCACCTAAGGGTGAGGCAGACAAAGAGAAGGTGGGGAGAGAGTGCCCAAGTTTATTTCTGAACAAAAACCTCCAAACAGGCTGCATCCACATTCCTTTGAATGTACAAACAAATGAGGAAGGGATGGAAGAAGAAATGGATGGAACAGTCACAGTAAAAACTAATCAAAAGATAGATGGATCCAAAGAGCAAGGGAGCGGGAGTGAAAGGGTATTCCTCATTTCTGCTTATGCTTCACAGAATGTCAGCAACAACGTCATGTCCCACAATGACCAATCGGATTACCTACCATGTGACTATAGTGCTCTTTGTGTAACTACAGCTCATGGTGCAGAGGAAGCTGAAAACAAGGAGGACCAGGGAACTAATATTATTGACTGGGATCCTGAAACTAGGAAAATAATGCTTCCAGAGATTGAGATGAAGCTCAACAAAGAGGGAGTCTTAGATGGGTTAATGCAAGGGGAGGAAGGGAGTGAGGATGGGATGAGAGGAGAGGAGGACAGGAATACCATGAGGAGCGAGTTGAAGTTGGAAAATGTGTTTGTTACACAAAGTTCAGGGGATGAGGCAGAGGCACTGAGGGAGATGGAGGGAGTGGGGGAAACAGATGATATTCTGACCAAATGGGATCTGGTGATCTTACTTGACTAGATATGTTCATCAATATGTTCAATTTTCTTTCCTTTTTTTTCTTTCTTTTTTGGAAAAAAAAAATTCTCCTGCACGTAAATTTGAAAACAAAGTGCTTGTAGATCATACAGGACTGGTGTCTGACTCATAATGAGCCACCATCAAAGTATGTATCTTATTGGATTTGTGTGTGTGTGTGTGTTTTCAGTTTGTCTTGTAGTGACATCAAGTTGTTCCTGTCATTTCAGGAACAAAAACCCTATGAAGAAACTTTACCTTGTTGTTTTCTTTTTACTTTTTCGATACATCTTGAGATTGTATGTGATCACAACTTACTACAAATACGTATGTGTCTTTAGTGACTTGATAACACTGATTAACAGTAGTGGCAGTGGAAAGGTCTGGTATTGGTTTAGGTTTAGCGTCATTCTGTCCCTGTTTTTGTTCCACATAAAGCACTTCAGTTGTTTTGATTTGAACAACTTTGGACTGTATACCTCGTTTCACAGGAGCATTCACACTCAGTAATGATCATCTGTCACTGTATGAAGGAAATGCAGATGGTCAGAGAAATGCATATACACATAAATACACAGTTACCTCTCTTCTTTTATCTAGCATAGGTGTCACATGAGTAATACATATGCCTGATGTGTTATTTTTCTACAATCAGTTATTTCTTGCCTGTGATTTTGCCTTACATTTTGTTTCTTCTTTGGACTTGTGTGTACATGTGTGTACACTTGTTACTCAAAATCATGTTTCAGTCATGTTTGTGGCATTGGAGCAATGAAGGAAATCATTAGAGTCATTATATGTGTTAATGTTTTTCCTCTTTTGCCTCTTGGTAGTTTTATCCGCACAATTACATTTGTATTGAAGATGATGTATATACTGTATTGTAACAGTGTCCACCTAGCAGTCATTTAATTATTTCATAGTGTCATGAAAATTCAGTTAAAATCTCTTCCTGTACACTGGTAACCCACAGGTACCCAGAGCCACGTTTGTATAAAGTTGTATCTTTTTAGTTTAAAGTATTTCTCCCCGGGGGAATAAAAATCTGATATCTGATATCAATTTTGTATGTTTTATGATTACAACAAAGAAATCTGATTAAAGTTAATAGTGTTCTACATTCTGTTTGGTCTTCTGCTCTATGTTTATGAAAGGGGCAGTACAGGGGTGTAGTAATTGGTACAGCGGGGAAGTTCTGCATTCAAGTCCTGGGCCTGGAGCCTTTCCGCATGGTGTTTGTATGTGTACCCAGCGGCTGTGTGGTTCCCTCTGGGCACTTTGGCTTCCTCTCCTGCGCAAAAAAAAATAAAAAAAAATAACAACATGCACATTTGTAAAAACTGGTGACTTTAAAGTGCCCATACATGTGAGAGCAAGTGTGAATGTTTTGTGTGTATATGTCCTGTGGTGGCACCCATTCCCCATCTTTATATACACTACTTTTTCTATTTCAACAGTTTTTTCTCCTCTTTGTACCAATAGCACTGCCAGCTTCAAAAATCTCAAACTGATACCGGCCTATTGTAAATTGAAATAATTATGGAAATACGGACATCTAGTGGTTAAATAGCAAACTGCCACCAAGAGATTTACAGAAGGAGCCAAATCATGATGTAATTTTTAATGTGTAGCCACACACAATAATAGATCATCGGCTAACTGAGGATGAGGGTCTTTTCAATAGGTCAATAGGTCTCCAGAAAAATAAATGTAAAGTCTCCATTCGTAAATTACTAACTACATTACAAACATTTATGAATTGTGGTTGAATTAAGGTTGTGTCAGGTTTTTTCCAGACTTCATCAGAATATGATAGAAAGTAGACTGAATTATTCAAGTAAAACTGTACATGTTATGTGGAAAAATTAGGCACATGCATCTCAGACCCCCCCCCCAAAAAAAAAAAAAATGTCCCTCCAAATAAGACTAAGAATTTAATTGAGAGAGGCGGTGAGCTGTTCCATGTCTGGACCTGTAGGTGGCAGGGTGTCATTCCTCTGCGGCTGCTCCAGCTCTCCCTCCATCCATCATGGCGCCGCCCGGCCCGGCTTCAGCTCCGTCCTCATCGGGGCGGGACCGCGGCGGGTCGGCCTGCCAGCCTTTGGGCACTTCCGCCGGGCTCGGGTTTCTTTCGCCTCGGCATTTAAATTGAGCTGCAGAGCATCAGCTGCTGCTGCAAACAGGCAGATAAGAAGCCGAAGCGCCGGCCCGGGCAAATCTACAGATATATTTATTTGTATGGGTTGTTTTTTTTTTTGGGTTTGTTTGTTTGTTTTCTTGTGAGCAGGGGACCCAGAGAGCCTGAACAATAACCGGGGAGGCTGAGCCGTGACAGCAGCTCGGTGCATCATCTCTGCCGGCTCCCGGACCAAACTCAGGTCGCGGTAACGTGATGTTGTGCATGGACAGAATGATCTAGGAATTTTTGTTTGTTTGTTCGTTTGTTTGTTTACTGAGCCGAATTGGCAAACAAAATCAAAGTCACTGAATGTGGTGTCTTGTCGGCCCAGGCGCATTAAGTGGCCTGGACTTGGAGGACTGATGGACTCGTTGATGAGAGAGTACATGAAGGATTAGACTTAACCTAAATCACCTGAAGTACATTAAACAAATAGGAGTTATCCTCATTGTAGACAAGAAAAGAGAAAAAGAAATCTTAAGTAGCCTGCCTGGACTGATTATTACATCAGGCCAAACATTAATATTGACATCAAGTGCGCACAGCAGGAATCAAATATCTCTTCTTTAAAATAACATTTCTGCTTAAAAGGCTTTAAAATAAGATTTTCTGGAAATATAGCCTGTGGAAAAGTATAGGCTATATCAATATTTTATTGCATTCATTATTTTGGTTTGGACTTTAAAGGTTGACCCACAGTTATTGTTTTTTTTTTTTTTAAGGCTAAGACAAATATCTCTGCCCTCAAGGACATAGTAAATTTGTAGAAAACGATCAACATCATCTTTGAGCAGTTATACATTTTGGGGGCTTTGCTAGTCCAATAATAGACAACCAGCAACCATGTTTAGCTGGCTTGGAACCGACGACAGGAGGAAGAAGGAGCCAGAAGTCTTTCAGACGGTCAGCGATGGACTGAAGAAACTTTACAAAACCAAACTCCTGCCGCTGGAGGAGAGCTACAAGTTCCATGAATTCCACTCCCCGGCTCTGGAGGATGCTGACTTTGACAACAAGCCCATGGTCCTACTGGTGGGGCAGTACTCCACGGGCAAGACGAGCTTCATACGGTGAGAACACAGCACGTACCATCACACACAAACGCCAAGTTTCAAATTGGACGGGGAATCACACAAGCACATGAATCAGGGGCCCTCAGACAGATAGAAAGGGAGAGGCCGACACACCCAAACTGACTTGTCCAAGCGCTCATCATCAGCAGCAGCAGCAGCAGCAGAGAGGAGTGGAGTCATTGTAGGATAAAGTTAATTTAAACAAAATTAAACTGATGTGGCAAAGAAACAATTTTAAATATATCACACATATAAAGACAACTTGACTGCAAGGCGCCACACCTCTGCAAGCTGTAATGAATCCATAAAAAGTTTATATGACAGCCAGCGTAGCAAACACACACACACACACACACACACACACAGCCTTGATGCATATGGAGGCAGCACTGCCTGGCACAGCACCCTTCCCTGATGACGTGTGTATATACACATTTATGCCCGTGTGTGGATGATCAGAAAGATAGATGGGCATGTTACAGCTCAGGGTGCCTTAAAATAAAAGTATTTTAACTAAAGGTCATGAGCGATATGTTTTTTAGGCTGACAATCCATTGAATTGAGTGAAATAAAATATTAAAGACCTATTGCTTAAACCAACAGTGTGTGGTTACTTATCACAGAAGCTCTGAGTGGACGCTGGAGGCTGAGGTGAAAGAAGTCTTGGGGTCCTGGAAAAACACCAAACCTGGGTCAACTGCTTGCCTAAATTTATACATATTCAGTTTGTTCTTCAAATTACCTTCAACTGTAACTTATTTGCAGTCAAAAACTAATTTATATACTGAATAAATACAGACCTGGCCTGGAGTATTTCAAGTAGTGGTGTGTGTGTCGGGGGAGTGAGAGATTTTAGCATCTGGGTGATGGCCCTCTCCGACTGCAGGACTTCTGACATCTTGCGTTTCTGACACTCACAAACACACAACTACAAAGTCACAAATACTCACAGAGCCTTGTGGGTAATAAGTTCAAAGAGGATGCTGTTAATGACTTCCTGCTGGTAGACAAGACTGCGCAGACATCCCTCCTCTCTCTCACTTTCTCTATCGCTCTCTCTTGCTCCTCTTCCTCTCCTGTCTCTGAATTTTTTTTTTTTAATAATCCTGCTTAGTTTTTTTGCCCTTTCACTGATGACAACACCCACAACTCAGCAGCCTCATCGTTCACCACTGACACTGTTACAGTGGGATGATGAATGCACAAATTGCTGAGTAACCCTCGGTCAGAGCTTCTGCAGGCACAGCATCTCTTTCACTTCACATCACAGGGTCTCATTGTGGATCTGTGAGTGGTGCAGGATGTGGCTGATGCTTTTCTAGCTTTGTTAATCTCACCTATAAAGCAAAAGAGTCAGATGTATCAGGCTCGGTTACAACAGCGATGACATTGCTGTGAATTTGAAAAGTAATATAAATGATTATATGTCTGGGGAAAAAAAGGGAATAATGATGCAGAGATGCTGATGGACAGTTTCTCTTCTTTGATTGTGAGACAGGGGTCAGTAATATGAGCCTTTCTTTGTATTTGGCATGAAATTACTGATCTTCCACTTTTGTCCCTGGTGACTGGGTACATTTTTGTGTGAAGCAGGCTTGTAAAAAAAATGCTGTGGTGACAAAAGTGACTGCACTCGTAATTCTCTATTCGCTTTGCTCAAGGATAGATTTGTACAGTGGTTCATGGCTTTTAACCTGATGATGCTTTGCTTTTTATAATTCTTTGTTTGTTTTATTTCTCTTCCAGCAGCTGATAAAGGGGACGTTATTCGTGTGGGCTGATGTGTATGTGAATTCCACACATATTCACAGCATCTATGCTACAAAACATACAATTTGATAGATGCACGTATGAGCAGCCCCTCATGAGATAGCTGACCAACAGGACAGGAGGTTCACACTAGCTGAATGCAGAGATGGCTCCACCAGGCACTGCTTGCTCCTGCTAAAAGGTGTATGTGTGTGTGGGATAGATGCACAAAAGACCCATCTTTACATCTGGCAGCAGTTAAAATGCATACATCTCCTACACACACACTCGACATTTATGGTCCTCTTTATCTCTAAATCTTTTTTTTATGGCCTCTCTTTGCACTGCTGTGGTTTTGAAACTCAACAGAAACACACTGTGTGATGAAACTGAAATATCAGCTCTAGAGTCAACCTTTCACACTTAAAACATATGAGAAGTAACTCAGCTGTATTGCCATGATTACAGAGGTCAAGAGTCAGCATCGGTTGTAAGTTGATGGAAAACGCAATTAGAAGTTTGACTTCTCTGCAATGTCTGTTGTAGGTCTAACAAAAAATGTGCTGAGTCCAACCCAAACATGCATAAAATCTCCATCTGATTGCCTGTCCCTTTAAACCTTTCCACCCGAGTCAGCTGTTTTTGATCATCAGTGAGCAAACCAGTCTGTGGCAAGGTCGTATATGTGACCCTCAAACTGAAAGAAAGACTTCTGCCTTGAGAATGCCCCTGTGGGTTTGTCTAAGATTTGAGTTTCTTCTCTTTATCATGTACACTTTCTGCAACTCAGAGTTCACATTGTAACAACAACTTCACAATCACGTGAAGTCCCTCCACTCTCCCAAGGAACCGAGGGAGGAAAAATTTGACTGACATGTCTACTTTTTTCTTCTCATGTGATAACAAAACCTTCCTTCAGAGGGAACCTCCTTGTTTTTAACAAGAAATTCAATTCTGCTTATTTCAGAGCCAGCTAATGGCAGCCATCCAGGCTGTGATGTAACTCCCCTAATCTTTGTTCCAGCAGCTTCTAATTCAAGACAGGCTACCTTTCTGGATATTTCCAAATTGATCCTTAGCATCCAGACCAATTTCCTTTGAGTGTAATCGCTATGAAATGCCATGTGGTGGTTCTTTCAAATACAGAGCTGCAGATGTAGCACACATCAGTCCTGTTGCCTACAGATGAATCTTATGATTCAATCGTAATATTAACTATGTAAAGATTCTAAAATATGCGTACAACTGTGGAAGTGGAGAATGGTAGTGATTGCTTCATACATTTACAATAATAACAAAATTAACTAAGTGTTAAAATTTTGATAACTGACAGTCTCCACAAAAGTTTTAAATTTGCAACGTCGCGTCATGCTACACATTGTCCTGTGTGTTAATGCCATGTAGCATTTTTTTGAAAAATTACATCATCCTAACAAAAAAGCCTCTATCCCAAATAATTTTTACAGGGTGTGCATCTCTTATTGTTTGTTTACATTTCAACGCCATATTTTACAATCTTGCTTCCAGCTACCTGTTGGAGCAGGATTTTCCTGGAATGCGTATTGGCCCTGAACCTACCACGGATTCCTTCATCGCGGTGATGCACGGCGACACAGAGGGAGTCATTCCCGGGAATGCTTTGGTGGTTGACCCCAAGAAGCCATTCAGAAAGCTGAATGCGTTTGGAAACGCATTCCTCAACAGGTAAACACTTGCACACATTGGCACACTAAAATGCAGTTGAAACCCACTGGTGGCACATGTTTGCTGATGTCTTTGGAAGTGTGTCTGCTGGAAGGAAAAAATGTTTTACCAAGGTGAAGTATATAAATGCAGATGGAAAGATCACGGATGAGAGTGGACAAGAGAGTGAGAATCGACACCACAGCTCCACATTCCTGTGTGATTGAATTTCCCTCTGCTCAGTGGTCAGGCTTTCCTCTGCTAACGCTGTGTGTGTGTGTGTGTGTGTGTGTGTGTGGGAGAGAGAGTAATGTTTGCAGAGTCATCCTTCTGGAAAGGGGAAAATCAGCCAAAAATGCTCTACTCTTGCTCTTGCAGTAGTGTCCACACTGTGAAGGCCCACCACAGCTGAAAGGCGACAGCACTGACTGTCAGTGGAGGGTGTTTTTTTTTTTTTTTTTTTTTTTAGGGGGGGGGGTCATTGGGAGAAAGTCCACTAACCTGTTTGTGTTTTTTCAGCTGGAGGGAAAAAATAGAGGGGGAGCAGAGAGAGAGGAGAATAAGGAGAGAAGAGAAAGTTAAAAGTCTTGTTGTTAAAATGTTTTACACTTCTGTCTTCATGCATTTGTCTCCTCTCCTGTGTGTGTGTGTGTGTGTGTGTGTGTGTGTGTGTGTAGGTTTGTGTGTGCCCAGCTGCCCAACCCAGTGCTGGAAAGCATCAGTGTGATTGACACCCCAGGGATTCTGTCTGGAGAGAAACAGAGAATCAGTCGAGGTAAGACCCCATACTGGAGATGCTCACACTTGTATCTTTGTCAGTTTGTGTGCTTGTGTGTGTCCGTGTGAATTCGCTGGACCCATTCAGCTGCAGCCCCCTAGTCCCACTGAACTCTGAACAACAATGTCAGCATTTCCTTTGGAGGCGCTCTTGAGTGTGATTTTAGCTTTTAACAATCAGGAGGATTACAAGACGTTCATTTCAAAGAACAGGAAGCTGTAACAAAAACGACAAGCTTTGAAACGCACTCTCTTAAAACACAAGTGCCGATAGTTCCGTTTTAGCATTTTGAGCACAGCACAGTTCTCTCACAGTATTCAGGTACTTTCATGCATTGAACTTAGATGATGTCTGAGCTGAATAGAGCTCAGGAAAAAAAAATATATAGAGAAAAAAAAAGAAGTGACATGTTTTAGATTTGGCTTGCAAAGAAAATCTGGTACCAACTGCCAACCAAAGGAAGAACAGATGTTTTTCCCTTGTTAGTTATAACAATTCTTCATTTGCACTTGTCACTTTGCTTAAACTTTGCTTCTTACCTAGCTCTTGGTACTCTGTTCTGGTCTGTCCATGTGGATTGAATCCTAAATCAGAAGGTAAAATTGTAGTTCTTATCTACATTTTGAGTCGCGTTGAAGCTGCCATGTGTGGTGCTGCCCTAAAATGTAAACACGGAGACTCTAATGGGAAGAGAAGTTTAGGTTTTAGAGGCTTATAAGGAATCTTCTCAGCTTTCTAAAAGGTTGACGGGTGTGTGTGGCATTCCCGGCATTCCTAAAGCTAAAAACTGGCATCACCATACCAACACAACACGACATTAACAAAAGAGCTAAGACAATTAAAGACGGCTATAATTCAGGCTTTCACATATTCCTTCACTCCCTCTTCTGCCTTTCTTTCTTTGCTTTACTCCCTCCTTCCCTTTCTCTGTCCATTACCTCTATTGTTTGTTCTCTTGAAAGAAGCAGAAGCATTTTGTCCTGTTTTCTTAAGATGGGCTGCTCCACTGTAGATATTTATAATATATGACTGTCATCACAATGCATGCTCATAATTTGCAGCGTTTATGACTATAAAGTAACAGTTTATAAAGATTAGTATTTGGTTCGAGGGCTTCACTGCAAACAGAGTAAAAATCCTTTCCAAATTAAGATGAATTATCTGCACTGCACAATGGCAGTTCTCTTTGATATTGATTGTATTGGGAAATTCAGGGCGTTGACATGATAAAATATCCACGAACACACATGCAGTTTCAAAAGCTAAACAAAAACACGGATCATTGGGTTCAACACATTACTTCATAACAGGGTTGGGTCTGCTGGAATCTGGATTTTCCTCAGAACTTGAACAGGGAAATAACATTTTTGAAGAGTATAGTTGTCTGCAGTGTTTCCATTAAAAAGTAAGAGAGAGTCAACAGCTAGACAGCACAGAGTTCATCATTTTTTTATATTTGGAAGTAGTTTAGATCCAAAGCTTACTGTCTTACTGTTTGTTTGGTTTTTTTTTTCACGAGTTCCCCTTGAATGTGTTGTCAAGACAAATAAACTGCACCGAGATGTATGACCTTGCCATCGTTTTTTTTAGATTTAACAAAAAAATACAGGCTAAACTTAACCTGTGCTGAGTCAGCACAGCTGTGTTTTCTCTGGAGACAAAGTAAGTGTGTGTGCGTGTGTGTGTGTGTGTGTGTATGTATGTATGAAAGTGTGTGGATCAGTTTTTATTCGTGTCTATCCTTATTTTTATTTTCTTGGTCATTCACTTACTTTCTATCCACTTCATTATTATACATGTTTCCATGTTTCATTTGTCTGAGTCACATTTGTATGCCATGTCTAATCTGTTTCATAATTTTATCATTGTCTTAATTAATTTGTGTGTGTGTGTGTCCAGATGAGCAGTTGTCAGGCTATAGCTGCCTACGTAGATGTCCATATGGAGGTACTGTAGAAAACAAATCTGGGCATCAACCAGCTTCAAGAGGCAAATAAAAATGATATTTTGACTTTAAAGGCTGTGGACTGTGCCATGTTCTTCACCAGACTCTTGTAACATGATTTAGGAATAAAATATGAGCTATTATGTCTGTTATTTTAGCCGGATTCTTCTATTTTATTTAATTTTTTGCGTCAGGTTTTTCTTGTTGGTCATTGGAGAAATATGTGGACTGGAGTTTTTAATCTAGTTCAGGGCAGGGCCTTAAATTGGTGAGGACGGCTCATCTGTCAAAAGCCACTAGATGATATTTCAACACTTGCTTATCAGACATGTTTTTTAGGGGAATACTCGTTTTCCACAGGAAATTAATCCAAATTTTTTGGGCTCTGTGCCAAAAGTGCTCGGAAAGGGCAGAAAATGTGCTTGCACATATTTTAATACTTTACGAGCATTATTTTAACTACCATTTTCAGAATGAAATAAAAACTTTGTACACAAGTTCTGGGACGCTAACAGATCTTTGTAAAAGTCTACCACATTTGGCGCCAATGAAATTTCCACTGAAGTGAACAGTGCATCCTTAAGCTTATTGAATCAGAGCTTTATTTTTTTTCCCCAGGTCATGTGAAATATGTACTGTGTGAAGAACAAGGCACTAAAATTCAAAATATCAAGTTCTTAACTCTCCATAGCTTGAGTCAAGCAGCTGTGTGTCCTGTGTTTCCTCTCAACTGTGCTCATACGAAACAAAAAGACAGCTGAAACAGTTTCCACCGTTGACATGCTTATTGCTCCCACAGCTAAACTTTTGCTTACATCCCAGTGAGGAATTAATACTCAACCACTTTAATTTGTTCTGAAAGATGACCAGTTCGAAGCCTCATGACAGTGTTACCGTCAGTTTTATACAGACCTTGTAGAAATTACTCTTTTATTCCTGTACTGGGTGGAGCAGCAGTGCAGCCGCAGTGGCAATAGCAGCACTTTAGCAAGTGTGTAAAAGGGGGATTTTTAACTCAGCTATGTCTGTGAAGTGTCATTTTCTCCTGGTGAGAAGGAACGGTGTGTTTTCCAATATCACATATTTAGATGGGACTGCATTAAAATAATATGTGTAAAACCTGTGGTTAAAAGGACAAAATGTTTGAACAAACATAGCTCTTCAGAAAATCCATGTGAAATTCACTATATTAACATAACTTACCGCAAATGCCTCTCAGTTGCTATCCTGTAATCTATTCTGTAACAGCTCGACATCACTCGTGTCCTTCAGTGTTGCTTGTAAATTTTCGCCCACTTGTCCTTCGTCCTGTCCTTTGTTCTTTGTCCTTTTCTCATTTCCTGTGGAATTCCTCCAGGTAAGAGTCCTTAAACAGAGTCAGGAATGAATTCTTGTTGACAGACTCAGTCAATAATAGATTTATTAAAGCATTGATTAATGGACGGAGTAACTCATTCATTCGCTCTGTCATGCATTCATTCATTCAAAAGGCTTTGCAATTGTGCGAACAAAAAGGTAAAGATTTATCAAGCTGTTTTCCCCCATCATTCAGTTTTTAAAAGCCTCCTGGTTTTAACCTTGGCAGGACCATCCTCATCTGTAAACAGACCTCCTTTTGTCAACATGTTGTGATATGTCTGTCCGTGTCATTGTGTTCTCTATGACCTGAAGCTTTTGTAATGGGAAAATTGCAACATCACAATTGATATTCACAGTTCCTGGATAATAAACACAAACAGTTCTAATGTTTGAATTCAGCTCAATCTGCCAATTTTTCAAATGCCTCTCTTGACACTGGTATGTGATGGGAGCACAAACATTAGCGTGAAAATGAGTAAGAGAAAATGCACATCTTTCTGCCACAACCATCCCATCTTATCTGAAAGCTTATTCAAACGTATTTCACCCTGTAACCTCTCGTTTGGATTGTGTCTGCTCTCGTGCTCCTTCCTTTTTCTTTTCCTCATCCTCTTCCTCCTCTTAGGCTATGATTTTGCAGCTGTCCTGGAGTGGTTTGCAGAGCGAGTGGACAGGATCATATTACTGTTTGACGCCCACAAACTGGACATCTCTGACGAGTTCTCAGAGGTGATCAAGGCCCTGAAGAACCACGAAGATAAGATCCGGTACACAATCCACAACTGCTTGACTAAAGTCCTCTACAGCTAAAGCCCCACAAACTAGACATGTGTACATGCTCATTCTGTACATGGACATGCACCTTAACTTGGTGTTCATCATCTTTGTTGTCCTTGTGTTGTTCAGGGTTGTGCTGAACAAAGCCGATCAGATAGAAACACAGCAGTTGATGAGAGTCTACGGTGCCCTGATGTGGTCTCTTGGGAAAATAGTTAACACCCCTGAGGTATCATACTTCCATCACTTCTTCTATTTTTTTCCCTCTGAGTAAACAGATATGCGTTCAGTGATATCAATATTTAGTGAAAATGTGATCATATGGATACCTAATTATTGCTTTATATTGTCAAAAATTAGATTCAGTTTGCTTTTGTGTTTTCTTCTCCCTTGTTTGGTCCCATTGCCAGTCAATTCCCTCCCTGCCTCTGTCGCTGACAGGTAATCCGTGTCTACATCGGTTCATTTTGGTCCCACCCCCTGCTGATCCCTGACAACAGGAAGCTGTTTGAGGCAGAGGAGCAGGACTTGTTTAAGGACATTCAGTCTTTACCAAGAAATGCAGCACTCAGAAAGCTCAACGATCTGATCAAGAGAGCAAGACTAGCCAAGGTAAGGCACATGGGGAGGAAACGCTCTCACACCCACCCAGCTGATGAAGAATCTCGGTGTGGCTCAGTTGTAGCTACAGTACTATGGATTGTGTTTATTTTTCTTTTAATTTATTTAAACATTTGTAATAAGCAACAATGGCGTAGCTTCTAGTTTTACTTGACAGTGACAAATCTCATTTGTCAGTGCGTTTCCTATTTATTCTATACATCATTCACTCATCTTCTCCACCCTGTCCAGCTGTTTTCCTGAACTGGAACAGCTTGCCATTGTCAACGAACCAATAGAATCAGACAAATGAGGTTATTGCACTATTCCTGTTTCCTGTCTGGACAGGAAGTCAGGTGTGAGAGGCATCAGCTCACTGCGTGTTGTAGTTTGGGAAACGGAGAGGATGTACACATGTTCTCATTAAACAGTAGGATTGCATTTTTCCTGTTTGTCAGCTGATGGTGGCTGTGAGTGTGTGTACGTGGTGAGCATCAAGGACGCGAGAGATTCAGGGAAACAGAAATACACACTCACATACACACATTAGCACAGCAACCTAACACATATTAGGATTTTCCATTACTCATGCAAAGTTATGACTATTAAAAACAAATGTCCGGATTAAGATAATTTGGGAGATTTAGTGTATAATTAATGTGGCTAAAGGAGCATTGAGTGTCCCCAGACTCCAAAATCAATCCGATCCTTATTATGTTAGATTTAAACCAGCTATGAAAAGTTCTTTCCCAGAAATATTTCATTAAAATTACAAACAGGCAGTCATGCCATGTTTAAAGGTAATTTTAAGTTCTTAATTTTTTTCTTTTTGCCTATTCAAAGAGGAATAATAAAAAAAAAGCTGTTATTATTTGCATCTCCCTCTCAGTGTACATCTACAGCTTTCACATTACACATAGCAGAAGGGTGGGTCTTATAAAAATTCAGAAAAATTGAGCAGCTGGATTTGGGCATTTTGGAGAGGACGTATTTATGTCATCACATATCCAAGAAATTATTAAATTGCTTACAGCTTCATGTGCTGTTTGTCTTTTTGTGTTGTCTTTCGGACATATTAGCTTTTCAAAAATATTTAGCTTAGTGTTGAATAAACGCTTGATCTTAAGGATTTTATTTGAGGAGTTCATCTTGCTGCCTTAGTGAGTTTTTGGTGAGCACATGAAGCCCTTCCTCTCTCCTCACGCAGGTCCATGCCTACATCATCAGCTCACTGAAGAAAGAGATGCCCTCTGTGTTCGGGAAAGAGAACAAGAAGAAGGAACTAATCGGCAGTCTGGGAGATATTTATAAACGCATTGAAAGAGAGCATCAGATATCACCTGGAGATTTCCCAAATTTGAAGAAGATGCAGGTAGGGGAAAAAAGAGTGACTGCATGTAGATTCATAGATTGATGTTTATCGAAATAAGCCCTGAACTTGTGAAGTGATTGTCTTGTTTTCGTTCTTCAAGGATCAACTCCAGGCTCAGGACCTCACCAAGTTCCAGCCTCTGAAACCCAAACTCCTGGAGGCAGTCGATGACATGCTGGCCAACGACATCGCTAGCTTAATGGTCCTTGTCCGTCAGGAAGAAACCCAGCGCCCTAACCCAGTTGTGAAGGGAGGTGCGTTCGATGGCACTTTGGACGGCCCGTTTGGTCACGGGTACGGAGAAGGAGCTGGCGAAGGCATCGACGAAGCCGAGTGGGTCGTTGCACGTGACAAACCGGCTTATGATGAGATTTTCTACACATTATCTCCCGTCAATGGAAAGGTGACAGGAGCCAACGCCAAGAAGGAGATGGTGAAGTCAAAACTGCCCAACACAGTGCTGGGAAAGATCTGGAAGCTGGCAGATATCGACAAAGACGGGATGTTGGATGATGAGGAGTTTGCGCTGGCCAATCACCTGATAAAAGTCAAACTGGAAGGACATGAACTGCCATCAGACCTGCCTGCACACCTCGTGCCCCCATCCAAGAGGAAAATACCTGAGTAGATGTAAGATTACCTCTATCCCTGCTCCATAGCCTGTAAGTAGACCCGACCCCGAACCTCAGAGAAGATGATTCCCATCTAAACAGGAAGTTTCTTGTAGCATTATAGCCAGAAAACTGCAAAAATTAGACCACAATCGCACTGCTCACCCCGCCCCCCTTCCCTTTACATTCAAGAGACAAATATTAGAACAAAATATTCAGTTAAATTCAGCTCTTAGACAGGATTTTTACTTCGAAAAAGTGACGTGTTCAAGCTTTTTGATAAAGGTCAGATATGGAGGTAGGAAGGACAAGGCTTAGAGATGTTAAAACAACTTATACTTTGATAAGTAAGGAAAAACTTCAAGTCTGAAAACATAAACACTGGAATACAGAGAAAGATTAGTTGGTCTGGTCTACTGGAAAAAAAAAATGGAAGCGATACAACGATGCAAAGAGACAAAAGGAACAAAGGAGTTTTGTTGGCAGGATTGCCTTGGGTAGATTTAAAAATTGAGATAAACTGTTTATTCCTGTTAAGCCTTTAAGGAACATTTATGATATTATTATCTGTTACCAGCTTGGTAAACTCAAATACAGCGTCACATGATCACCACAACCTGATTTATTTTTGGCCACAGATGAGTATTTGAGCTTTTGTTTCTGCGACATATTAAACAACTACAAAGATTTCCTGACAAATGGCTCACAAACAAACGCATACTAAATGTGTGAAAGCACACAAGCACAAGAAGAGCACTATTTTGGGTTTGGATTTGTGACCAAACAGTGACAGTCAGCGGAGCACCTTCATTTAACAAAAAAAGAAAATAGTCTAAGTCCATGGCTAACTTTTAGATTTCAAATATGACGCGCAGATGTTAGTTAATGTGTGTGCAATGGAGTTTTTGGAAAGAAACTGAGAGGATCTTTTGCAATGAAGGAATGAAGAGGGAGATTGTTCGTGAACGGAAAACAAGCAGGAGATAAACAAAGAATGTTAAGGGGTTTGTCTCCTCAAGGGTTTATAAATCTGAATTTTATTAACATGTTTAAGGACACTGTGACTAGAATATGAAACCATACTATGGGTATTGTTCGGACACATGAGTGTGCTGACATTCTCGTTATCTGTGTTGTTGAATGTGCAGACGTTTATGGTTCTGTGTGGGCACATCCTGACTATTCTTTGTATGCGTATGAACACATGTATCAGTGTTATTATTTGTAGCATATATGTAGTAAGTCTGAAGGGCCGTACATGCTACTGATCTTGGATTATTCCTGTGGGTTGTTAACTCAAAATGGATTGATCATTTTTTGTGAACTAACCTTACTTTGCAGTCCAGAAAGTGATTACACAACTTTTTGCTTATTTTGTGATGATAACAAACACTTACTGACCCCCTTTTTCCCCAAAATGTTTCTTTTAGCTTTTCAAGGAAAAAAAAGAAAAAAGAAAAAAGGAAAAATTCAGGCTTTCTACTTCACGTATTCAAACTGTACACATGTAATAAATGTAATTCTTCTTTGAACTGTTACTGATGTATTACTGTAGCATGTATGCCAGTATATCTATGTATGCACCTTTGAGACCATCATTTTCATGAATCTCTATTCCTGATACAAACAACTAACAAAAATTGGATTTCCATGTAACAATTTCTCACTGTATTTTGTTTGAGACAGTATTTACCAATTTTGAGCTTTTGAAAGGATTTAACCGAAATTATTATTATTTTTTTTTTCAAGGCCACTAATGTCCCCCCCGTGCATCTCTGTGCTATTACTGTGAATATGATGTACATAGGAACACTGCTTCCATTCCGTGGACAGACTGCTTTATGCATTACTCGCTCAGACTTTACACAATAGATCAAACAATAAAATATTTGCTTGTTCAATATGGATTCTCTGCAACAAAGTCGTTGAACCTGCCTTGTTTGGATTCATACTGTGAGGGGATTGCAACATGAGAGCCTGCCTGGAGGTAAACATACTAAGTGGAAAACACTGGTGTTATGGTATTTTGTCTGTTATTGAGATAGTGATGCACTGTTTAATCTGTACTTCAATGCGTTCTAGTCAACATAAACTGTCTAGAAGTGTAATAAAATCCATTTACTCAACTTACTGCCCCTTTTCATGTGTTTTAGAATAGATGTAACATTCAGGGGAAAAAGAAAATCACATGCACTTCAGGTTTTATTGTAGATGCCATATTGTTATTATTCACTTTAATAACTTTATATTTTCACATAAATATTAACGCAATTATGGAATAAACATTTGAAAATGTAAATCTATAAGTAATTATTTTGATTTGATACCACTAATCTCCCACTAGGAGCCTCATACGATTCAAATAGTGTATTACAGTAAACATAAGGAACAAACAGCCTTTAATAAATGGAGAAAGGGGATTTTATTTTCAGCAAAACTCTGGGTGCTCCTAAAAAGAAATTAAAAAAAAAAAAAAAAAAGATGGATTTGATCATTTTGATGCAACCTCAAATCTCTTTATCAGTGAATTGCCACAGATGAGTTCTTTGTGTTTAGCTGTAATGGATGAAACGGGGGGTGGATTATATCATATGGTGGATTTAAAGAAAAGCAGAATTTTTGTGTTTGTTTTTGATATGAGTTGTTTGAGCTCTAACCGTAGGATGGGATGGTCATTTAAAACGTGAATTGTAAGTTGGTAAGTGTATTTGAGAGGGTGGTGGGAAGGGGAGTGGGGGCAGGAAGAGAAAGCATCCCCTTGGCCTGTGACTCAAAGACCTCTTTAACATAGACCCAACGGGAAGATTCAGGACTCCTCTCACACAGGAAGCTCTGTTCTTGTCCAGCACTTCCTGTCTGTCCCACTTTGACCCTCACACAGACATATACACACACAGACACGCACACCCTCCATCTTATACTGATGTTAAGGATTTGGACGCACATGCGTAATTTTTGCCGGAGTTGACTTTAATTTTGCATTTTATTTTATTCATCTCCAAGGCCTGGGGATGTAGCTCAATGGCAGAGTTCACCCTTTGCACCGAGGCCCTGGGCTCAAACCCCAGCCACCAGCTGCGCAGTTTTTAATGATACAGTAATGAAAAACAAATCTGTATTTACCGTCCTTAAGGATTAGATATCAACATTATCCTTGTTTTGTTTTTGTTTTTTTTAATTTTGAGAATAATAACATTACAGACTGGGCAGGCAACTTTTTCCAGTATGTGGGTGGATGACCGTCGTGGTGGTTGGTGTTCAAGGAGAAAATAAATTAGTAATAGGAAAAAGCAAGAAACTATTTTAAGTAAAGTATTTTAGTGTTTCCTGGAAGTTGTGCAGAAATGGGACAGAATGAGACCATCGAGGCCTGCAGGAACGTCACGCAGACAGACAGCGAGGCAGAAAGACGCACAGATAGAGGAAAGAGGAATTTAAATTTGGAGACAGCTGAAACACATTTGTCTCTGGGTTCAGTTCGTATCTTATCACTTCAGGGGATAACAGTGTGTGTATACAGTCAGCATGTCTGATGAATGTGTGTTTGCTTGGTGAAGGAAGCTATACATCATGATTAAATGTATACACCCAGGCACGCAAGGGAACGGGATGCACTCTCACACACACCCACAAACAAACACAAACACAAACACAAACACAAACACAAACACACAAGCGCTGTCAGAGGGACGCATGACTTTCATGACTGCTCTAAACACATGCTAATGTATGCCACAACTGCAATTAGAAAAGTAGCAAGAAATGTGAAAAAATGTTACACATAGTAGTTAACTCAAATCCCACTTGATGACCTTTGTGTTGAGTTTTCATTGTTGAGATCATCATTGATAAATACTTAAATTGTTATTTAAGACAGTATATTACCACCCAAAAGATTTACTTTTTAACGAGTATGGAAAAATATGTATCTACACAACTTCAGTTTCTATTCACTAACAACGAATCAGATAAATTATGACTATTATAATGTAAGTTTCCTAATGTATAAGTAAAATGTCCTGATATTTAATGTAATCTAAAGCATATATGCAAAAGTCAGTGTTGTTTATCTCTAAAACACTGGACTCTTCAGAGCTCAGTCCAAAAAAGTTTTTACTGTGATCCTTTTGGTCAGCGGACTGAACCTGTTTCAAACCGTCGTAGCTGAGGGAGCCAACACATCTACTCATGGCTCTCTCTGAGTCACAGTTCAACACCGTTTCAGCGGGTGTGTGTGCGTGTAAGGGTGGAGTGTTCACAAGCTCGACTGAATGGTGACACCAAGCTGTTAATTACTTTCTGTCCTCCATAGTGACAAAACCTGTGGCAGCAAACAAAACATTTTCTGACTCAAAAGTTTATTATTACTGAATTTTGCATGAATGTTCACACTGTAACCTAATCATCCCTAAAGTCACTCTTATTTACTTCAACATCAACAACACCAACGTTGTTCCTAGCTTATACTGGGAGTTCATTTACATTTCCTTCAATGACAGGTAATGTTACATCCCGAGGATAAATCTAATAATGACGGCAAAGGAAAGTAGACTAATAAATGCAATTGGTAATAGCTAAGACATAAATGCATTTATCGGAGTGTTTGTAACTGAAATCCCACAAACCTTTAAACGTGAAGATGATTGATTCCATTGTTTGAACAGTTTCAACTGGTTTCAGGTCATGTGTCTTTGCCATACTCGCATCCTGCGACTAAAGGAAACAATTATTGTGTTTCTGTGTGTCAAAAGTAGCTCCGGGTCCTGGTGGCCATTCCCTTAACCTCTTCCTGGCTTAAGCAGAGGTCATGGACACGGTCACCATCCGGAGAAAAAACCCACGCACATGTACAAACATAGGCACACATTGAAATCACTGAGCCCAGCTCACTTTTTAGACTCCTGCCGAACAGGTCTGTCCTTTGACCCTCAGAATAGAAGCATCATTATTTGGGAACCAGGAAGTATATCAGGTATGTATTTGATACCTGTGAACATCAGAATGCATTTAACAAGAGAGCTAACACAGTTTCAATAATAATAATCTCAATCTCACTCGATGATTCAGACTTCTGAGGGACAAAGAAAGCCAATAGTTTTTTGGTTTTTTTTAATTCTTATTATTGGGTTAGGGTTAGGGTTATATTACAATTTTTACTTCACATTAGTTGTTCTTACGTCTCTTGGAAAGCGTCCTATCAGCTTCAGTCAGAGGAATTGGTTATGTAAAAGCTTGTATGGAGATACAGTATCTCTGAGAAGAAAACAACAAAATATGTCCCATTCTTGTAACATTGAATGATTACACAACATATCCCACAATTGTGATCTAATATTTCCTCCACGTATCAAACCTGACAGCCTCCAGAATTTTGCTGTTCATTTTAGATAAAATGTCAAACCTAAGGTGAATTCAAGTTTAATTCTTATCAGACAAAGACAGACCTGTTAGAATCATTGCATTTTCCTATATGTTTTCTGACAAAGACATTTTCTTTTCCTATTATTGTCATAGTACTGCACAGGCCAGAAAACATTTCATGTTTAAATTTAAAAGTGCAGAAACATATTAAGATTAGCTCCCGTGCTAATCCCAACTCTCCAACAAGTATTTTTTGAAATTTATAGTCTCATCTGTAAACTGTCACGCACAATCCATATTCCCTCGGCTACAGCTCATCCTCAGTCTGTGTGTGCACGTGTGCGGTTGTATCAGTATGTGTGGAACAGAGTTTTCAGGAATGTTACATAAGACTTGTCAAAATGATGAATTCCCTGATATGTTATCGTAGTGCACCATGTTTTTTAGGGAGAACAGGCACCAGACCGGCTCAGCTGGAAGCAACAGGTCTCATTTCACGAGCAGTGACTAGTCCTTCTGATTTACAGCATGATATGGGTGTGTTGTGCTGTAATTGTAGTTATTTTGCTTCTTGTTATTCCTGCATTCAAGTTAGTCTCGAACCCTTAGCGGCCCATTACTCTGTAATAAAAACTGTCTCACTTTGATCAACGAGCATCTGTTATCTGAAGAGGTCAAGGGGTCAAGATGAGGAGAGGATGTGCAGAGTATAGAGGGCGGACATCTTCCTCTGGACAAAACAAAAGATGCATCCTCATACAAAGCTAACATGTAACATGTTCATGCACAGCATCATAAGTCACTACAGTTTTATTTAATAATGATGGAAGGACTTTCACACTGATGTGACATTCTGACACACAAAAAAGATTTCTCAATCCTAAAAATAAGTAAATATCTTATTTTGCCTGCTGTAAATATGACAAGTAAATAAATCGTATTTGCAGATGCTTGTATGAAACTGAAGTTTTTTTGTCACCAACAGCCACTCACACTCACACTCACACTAAGACTTACGGACAATTTAGACTCACTAATTGACTTAAACATGTCCTTTGACAGTGGGAAGAAACCAGAGTACCCTGGGGGGAAAAACCCAGGGGAGGGGAGAAGAAATTCCCCCAAACCTGGAAATCAAACCCACAGGCTTATTGTGAGGCAACAGCACTAATCACTATGTCACTAACATACCACACACTCTCTGTAATCAGGTAAGACAGGTGAACTTGTCTTTCTGGTGTTAAACGTAACAAATGCAGCTGCAAAAATAAGTTCGTTTACCAAGAACACTACTTAGTTGTAACTGGTATGAACACCCCCAAAAAAGAAGAAATGCACTTACCTCTTTTCATTTCACTCTGCTGCCACCAAGTGGTCACCGTTTTTCTGTCTTAGAACAACTAATTTGCAGTAAAAAAAGAAAAAGAAAAAGCAATCAATGTTTACTGGTAACATTTTCACAAGACATGTTAAATGCATTTTACTAGATCAAGTACATTTTTGTTTGTACAGCACTAATTCATCACACATGGGTTTTTAAAGTCAATACAATTTGAGAGTATGTCAGTAAGCTTACCTGCACAATGAAAGGTAAATAGCATTCATGACTGTTTTGAAATTAAGCAGTGATGTTCATAACCTCCAGCTTTGCAACGAAAATGTTTTCCCAGGGGACATTTTTCCTGGGGAGATTTCACAGCTCGATGCTCTACCTGTTCATGTGTTACAGGCACCCTGTCCACTGATTACATGTGTACAACTGGAGCCAGAAAAAGAATCAAAGGCAGGGAAGGATAGTTTGTGGTGATAATTTGCCGATGATGAGGTGGTTTCTTACCAGCATTGCAAACGACTACCTCCTCTTCTTTTCTAGCCCCAAACAGACTTTCCATATCAGACTTTCCAAACCAACCCGTATTGTACTCCGATGCTGTCTGTCATGTAATGTTTCCTAATCTCTTCATAGTTTCTTCCCAACCCACAGAAAACTTAAAACAACTCTCTGTAGCTGTATCTGTAGCTCTAATACTCAAATGGAACAGTCTTATTGTATTTATTTTTAAAAGTGCCGTAAAACTTTCCCACTGAGAGTAACAGATCGGATTAGACCTCTAATTGCCTTTAGTTTGAGTTTAAAAGCAGCAACAGCCAGCCAAGCAGTCTAAAACAGGTTACTATTGACATGTAATTTTAATGTTACAAGAACCAAAAAGAAGTCATGTTTCTATTACAAACTTTTAAATTAGCACTTTTTGGATTTTGATTTAACTTATATACAATTTCTTTTGGCTAAAGTCATTCTAAACAGATATCTTTGGTTATTTAGAAATGTTTTATTTTGTTAATTTACTTAATTTGCTTTTTCATAACCTTATATGTGCATTCTTATTGCCTTGTCCTGTACCCCTGACTCTGTAGCAAACCACAGCTTTCAGTTTGACTGAGCATCGGTTGCATCTCTGCTGTTGTCAGCATTTGGAAGTTTTGTGGTTTTGTGTGTGTGTGTGTGTGTCTCACACCTGCCTGCCTGCCTGTCTTACTATTGTAGAGTTGTAACAAGCTTAAAATATATTTCAATTTTAATTACAACAACAATTAGAATCACAATACAGTAAATTGTGCAAAGCATACATGTCTGTCCTGAACAGATCAGTCATCAGTTTGTGTCCTGTAACTGAGCAGATCTAACGGTTAAACATTTATCTAAGAATGAAGCCAGTGGTAAAAAGAAGATTGTAATCTGGCGTATTGTGGATTATTATTTTAGATATTGACCTAGAATGTGGTTTTCTATATATGTAACTCTGTGTGGTTGAGAAAATGAAACTATTTCTACTTATTGTGTGTGTACCTTGCTGAAACAGAGTGTAACAGGTGGGCAGGAGTGTTTCTGTGTGGTTTAGGGGGCTGTAGGGTGCTAACCTTAAACCACAGCATCCCAGTGCTTCCAAAGTAAGGGCCTCCCCCCGTCTCTGCTCCCCCACTTACTGTCATCATCAGCATCACAAAAACGCGTCAGACTGAAAAAGGCATAAAAATGAAAGATGTGTTAATCTATCGCGCTTAGAGTCTGTGTTGTTTAACTTACTCTTCCATTCTCTACCTGGTTAGTGAAGATTGGACTGCTTGAGGCTGTTGTTGGAAGACCCCTGAGTTTTTTATTTGCACTATTTAGCCAGTTTTAAACTTACCGTTAAATTATTCATTTTGAGGAGCATTTTGTGTCGTTTTGGCAGCTTGTGTACGAACTTTTCTTTTGCTATGGGATATTTTATTTGTCATTGAAACCAAAGGACATAAAGCAGCATCTGGGGTGGAGCCTAAGACCACAATGCATCTGCATACTGCACAAACACATAATGCACACATGCACAGTGACTAAGATGTTTTCTACTACATCAAGTCTGCTTGAACCCACAATGTCCCCTGTCGTCCACATCTCTCTACCCCGATCCTTCTTTACTCAGAAGCGCTGACCGCAGGCTTTTTGCAGACAGCGTAGTTTTCAGGTAAAACTCTTATTTGTCATGGAACCTGTTCTGTTACCCCCGCCTCATAGAGACACACACCCACACACACACACACACACACACACACACACACACACACACGGCTGGAAGCATGATAAAAGCGAGGGGCTGTGAGAGAAGCGGACAGAGAGACAAGACGCTGACAGAAAGCCACTCAGACGAGACAACGACGGTGATGATGATGATGATGATGATGAAGAATCCCGCTGTGCTGGTGCTGTGCACCGTGCTAATCTCATCCCTTGCTATCCTGGCAACCCAGAGTAAGCCGACAACACAGAACTTTCTCTTTTTTGGGGCATAAAAGAGAAATCTCTTTACTCATTGTGTCTCTTGGGGAACAGTAAATTGTTGTCTTGTCATATTGTATCATCTCATATTTTTATAGCAAGGGAAGATGTGAAATATTGTTTCCTATTTCAAAAGGTCAAGTGTAACACAATTAATTGTGTCTAATTTGTAAGTTTTAGTGTGAGAAGGGTGTAATGTGAATGTCGTGGCAACAGTTGTTCATTTAAAGTGAAAAGAGTAAGATAAAGACACCAATTTTATAAAATTCACCACCATGTACTTTTGTTTTAAATCCCACTTTGCCTCCCTCTCTGTTTTGCCTTGATCTGGGTTTCACAGGCACCGCCGGACCAGATAGTTGCTGTTTTCAGTTCATTGCCAAACCCCTGTCAAAGAAGAAGGTGGTGAGCTACACATACACGAATATGCTGTGTCCAGTCAAGGCTGTCGTGTGAGTGACTTCTCTATATCACTGTTAATGATCTTCTTTACTGAAACATACAAAACATTTCGTTGAAGTTTTGAGTAGGTCTCACAAAATTTCATCCTTACAACAAACACACAGTAAGAGTTAAATACGGACAACGCTGCACAAATCAAACACACATAAAGATGCAGTAACAGACATGAAAACAGATTTATCATCAACAAACGGTAACAGATACACAGCTCCGACACTAAGATCCTTATGTACATGTATGAAAATCAATCAATATTATTTTTAAGTAAGAAGATCAAACATATCTGTCACTGACAAGAATCTTTGTGTTTTAGCTTTAAGATGGCAAGCAACCATGAGATCTGTGCCGACCCGTCTCAGGAGTGGGTCAAGAGGATCACTGTCGTGAAAAAAGTGGGCAACAGAGAGTCCAACTGATGCTGATGCTTTTTTAAAAAAAATCCATGTTTAAAAATGTGGAACTTTGTGGTTTATCTTTGTTGCTCTCTATATTTTAAATACATTATTTTGTCTTAAAAACTAAATGTTAAAAAAAAGAAGACTTTTTTTCTTTCTTTCTTCCCCCCCCATTTTTATCCATTTTCAGGTGATGTGTTAGAAAGACTGTGGAAGATCTTTTCTGGTCAATGCTGTACTTAATGATTCTGATATTAAATAAAATATATGTATGAAGCCCATTTTCGTTTTTTCATTTACCATCCATGGATAAAAAAAACTATCTGAACGCAAATAATTATATTCCACTTTGTCATTCTGATTCAGTTCACAAATAGACAAAATATCTGTTATGTGAAACATCAGCGCTGATGTGGTTTCTGGTTGATAAAAGCCACAGGAAACTCAGATCTGCATCACAAGGTCTTAAAGTCAGACACAATCAGATTGAACATTTGAGACTTTGGGGAAGGTTTTTGAGAAGCCACCTAAATCCAATTTTTTTTTAAATCAGCATTAATGTCCGCCATCTGTCCTGTCTTCAGTTGAGTGTGTGATGTAGCTCCGTGGACAGCAGATGTCCCTGTTCTCTCCTTTTTTATAAAGTTCAAACATTTCTCTTATAAAATGAGGAAAATAATTGTTAGGTGAGTTTAAAGTACTCATGTATAAAGTCTATCAACTAAAATGTGACCAAGAAAACCCTTTGGAATTGTGACTGTTTGGGGGTCAATGCAAAAATGACACACTTAAAGGAAAACATTCCATATGAAAACTTTTCAGAACGTTTAAAGCAATTGATGCTCAGCAGGTAGAGCAAGTTGTCTGGCCTGCATGTCTCAGGATCTCTGAGCATGACGCTGAACCTGCTGCACATGATGATGCATGTCAGTATGTTAGTGTATTCGAGAAGCTGGATGTGTGTGTACATGTGACATTCGGGCTATTTCAAGAAAAACTGACCTGAAAATCACCTCTTGCCACAGAAAAACACCTCCGACGGCGATCCAGTGACAACATACCCGACTTCCTTTAAATAGATTCTGACCCATTTTCATGTCCCCCCAACCTCCATGACACTCGATACATGTATGTGAGTATATGCACAATTTTATGCGCACAATATGAGAAGCTTTATGATCAGGTGAGTCATAGAACACTTGGTCTGATTTGATGGGTGTAGGACCTTATTTTATAGATCTGCATAATGATAATGAAAATAACTAGACTGAAGAGGGGCCATTTTAGAGTTTTTGGTTGGTAATGTTGATTGTGTAATTATAGACAAATCAATATAGTCCGTGTTTAGCATATGAGGGGCTTAATGCCAAAATAAGAGACTGTGAACAAGATGAAAAGTCATATATCACTTAATCTTCTGCCATGTTTTTCATAAAATTAATGTGACCAAGAGAAGAGCCTCAGAGATGCCCTATTAAATTTGCATATGAGCGCGTCTGTCAGTGTGACCTTCCTGTAGCAGGATGAGATTAGGACACTCTTAACCTGAGGTTTTATCCTCACAAGTGGAAGGAGAAGTCTTCGGCCCCTTTAGAAAAACATACCAATGTGCTAATTTAAAAGTGCATTAGAAGTAAAAGCACTTCAATCAAAAAGCTATTTGTAAGTCACAAGTTCAGCATAAAACTTCACTTACTTATTTCACTTATTTGCTTCTATTTCTTTTCTTCATCTGAAGTTATTTTTCCAACCAGCCAGTCCCAGTCTGGCCAGACTGTCGTGCCACTTTCCAATAGTGAGTCACCGTCGCATCCAATGTGCCCTGAAGAAGTAGCCCTGGTGTATTATCACCTCCTGCTCTGTACAACGTGCAGCAGTGACTGAAACTGTTGGCGACTGACCATCACCACCACCTGCTCCAGGCAGGAAAGCATGTTTGGCGAGAGAGAAAATGGAGAGCAATGGAAAGTAAAAGCACTGTTATGTCTTCAGAAAAGTTACGGCTTTTAATACAGTTAGATAGTTCAGTTCAGAGTTTCACCAACCTGCATGTTTCTTTGTAGATCTAAATTTGCAGGCTGGGAAATTGAAAGGAGCCAGAATGAATAGAGATTGAACAGACCGCTCCTTGAACACAAACTTGCGTTTTTTTACTTTCTTGGGAAATAAAGGATATTTTGACTTCTTCTGGTGTCATATACACAAGTGAAGTCAACTGGACTAGATGTTCTGTAACAGTGGCATCTGTTACGCTTAGCATGTTTTGAATGAATAAGCAGGCCCAAGTACCAAAGTATTGAGATCAAGGACACAAAACTCGATGTACTAATAAAGCACAATGACCCACTGAAGTACAATGTATAATATTATGTCATTAAGTTGTAATTATTGATGCAATAATTACAATATTACAATGTTACAGTTTGTAAATTGGAGCTAACTTGAAGTATGTCCTGCTGGGTTGTTTGTTTTACATCATTACATCCTATTTTATTGATTATCTTACGAAGCAGCTGAATCCAACAAATCAATAAGTTACAAATATTTCCCTTCAAATTGAATTGAAGTCAGAAAATTAATTGGCAGAAGGTGACTTAATGCCATAGTAAATGTACTTCCTTACCTTTCATCACTGTGCCAACTGTCTCCATGCCACATTAGTCAGAAAGAGATATAGCAGATATAGATGAGATTCTTACCTTCTGTGCAGAGTTTGTCATGTTTGCTTCTGTCCGCCAACCAAAACGTGTTATTTTGTTAATCAAACGCTGAGGCAGACATTCGGCTGTGATTCAGATGAATGGGAAATTCATGTGGTGTTATCTTCAACAACATCATCATCATCGCCATCATCATTATCACCATCATCATCATCATCACCATCATCATTATCACCATCATCATCATCACCATCATCATCATCACCATCATCATCGTTATCACCATCATCATCATTATCACCATCATCACTATCCTCATCATCATCACCATCATCATCATCATCACCATCATCATCATCATCACCATCATCATCATCATCATCGCCATCATCATCATCACCACCATCATCATCATCATCATCATCATCGCCATCATCATCATCATCACCATCATCATCGCCATCATCATCACCATCATCATTATCACCATCATCATCATCACCATCATCATCATCGTTATCACCATCATCATCATTATCACCATCATCACTATCCTCATCATCATCACCATCATCATCATCATCATCATCACCATCATCATCGCCATCATAATCATCATCACCACCATCATCATCACCATCATCATCATCACCATCATCATCACCACCATCATCACTATCATCATCACTATCATCGCCATCGTCATTGTCGTCATCATCGTGTGGTGAAAGTGAGACTGAGAGAAACAAAGACAAAGAAAATGGGGAAACTTAAAAGCAAGTGAGAATCTGCAGATGAAAGGAGAGCATAAGGAGTGTGTCAACAGACATACACAGATAAACATATAAATAACTGGCGTGATATCAGCTTCTCCTGACGGATGGGAGGAATATAATTTGAACGAGAGAGAGAGCGAGACAGAGTGTGTGTGTGTGTGTGTGTGTGTGTGTCTGCAGCTGTAGGAGAGTGTTAAGGAAGAATCAAAAACATAGCACAAGTGTTGAGGTTCACACACTGTGCACAATGTGCAAGAACATTTTTTCAGCAAGTGTTTTTAGCAGTCTTACACACACACACAATCTCACCCACACACCCACACACATTCACTCACAGTCTCTCTCTCTCACACACACACACACACATTGACTCATAGTCTCTCTCTCTCTCTCTCACACACACACACACACACACATTTTGCTTCAGGTACAGAAATCAAATAAATTCCAAAGAGACAGCAATTACAGTCAATGAGAAAAAGCAAACAATAACAATTTTGAGATTTCTCATATCACATACTGCTGAAAATACACACACACACACACACACACACACACACCATTAAAGCCTTGTTAGGATGTTCACTGTTGAGGGAAATTTGGCTCTAAATCACCAGTCTAATATTGGTGACTCATTAGCGCTCGAACAGAGGTGAATTTCTCTGTCCCTGGTATAACTCACAACAAAAATGTCAGTGTAAGTGTGGCCGCCATTGAACTTTTTTTCTTGTGGGGTTGTCATGGTAATAGGCATCAGCGTTTATGCAGCATGCCTTTGGTTGAACAATCCAATGGTGATTAGATTGCAAGATTGCAATTTTTCCTGCACTGTCAGACAGGCGATAATGACAAAAAATAAATAAATAAAACTACCTTTTGCACCAGCTGAATCGTGTGTTCCACATTAAAGGGAAATTAAGAGTGAGAACTGAGCAGATTCTTTGAGAGTATGGGTGGAAAAAGGGAAAGTAGGTGTGGTTGGGGGGGGGGGGGCACCGAGAGATCAATATCTTCCTAATAATTACTTACAGCTTTCTGAGTTGCTAGGAGACAAAAAAGAGACGAGAGACAAGGAAAGGGAAGAGGAAGATGAGACAGACAGAGAGATAGGGGCTAACACAAAGGCTGGGAATGATGTCAGGGTTTTCAGTATTGAAGGGATCTTTGTTTTTAAACAGATCTCATGATGAAGAAGAGAAGGCAGAGAGGGGTACAGAGGAGAAGAGAGAGTGTAACGGGGCGGTTGGATGAATAATTACTGAGATATTGTCATTGCCTGCACCTTCATCTTGTAAACTCCTCCCCAACGCCCATCACCCAGACCCCCCTCTACTCATTTTTATCTTTAATTCGCTTTGTCCAAGCTTCCTTTTACTTCTCCCTCCTGCTCTTCTTCATTTATGTCTCCATTTTCTACTTTCTCTGCATCCCTTCCTCTTTCCATATATTTCTCTCCAAGTTAATCTTTACATTTTTTACAGACATGGGCCGGTTTATCTTCATCAGATGCGTGTTTACTTATGATAAATGGTTTGTGAAGGTATGAATGGATGGAATAAACGTGCATTTTTGTGCTGTCTTCCTACTCACCAATTTAAATGAGTTAAAGCGTTCAGCCATTCAGTGCATTAGCCTTGATTGATGCGCTAAATAATGGCTTGTTGAATGTGCACTCATCGAACAGACTTATTGATGCGCACTGTTCCTTTAAATGGAGAGTGAGGAGGGGAGTGCAGGGAGGGAGGGAGGGACGGAGAGAGAGGGAGATGACCTAGTAGAAAAGGGGGGGTGTTCTGTGCACTCTCTCTTCTCTGTCTTGTGGAGGTGTGTGGGCTGAGCGTGATTCCACAGAAAGAAAGAAAGTAAAAGATACTTCAGGGGGGAAATTTCTGAAAAGTGCTGAATATCTTTTTTGATTTTTTTGAAGGCTTTCAGACAATCTTAAGGATTGATTGATCCCTGGAGAACGTGTTGGACGTGGAACCAGTTGACAGACCCTTCTGATGAGCCTGTGAAATGTGAAATGTCACTTGAAGAGAGTGAAATGTGAAAAAGTCAACTGTCTTGAAGGAAGAAAAAAAAAAAAAAGTCTCACTTTGCTTCAGACTATTTCTTTCTGGGACATTAGCTGTTACAAATATGAGGTGACTTTTCCAGAGGACTACAGATAACAGCTCTCCAGGGTACACTGACATTTCAAATCTGTAAATCTGAAGGCATTTAAATTTGGCTTATGGAAATGGTGTAACTAATCAGATTGACGCTGCTTTTAGAGAACTTGTTAATGCTGTCATTTATAATTAAAGTGTTAGTGAATGTGACATAGGAGGTGAGGTTTGAGTGACTATCCTGATTCATTCTCTGGGGATGCGATCAATTACCACTGACTATTTTTTCCTGCTCCTTAATCAACATTACTGTTGCTAAATCCAGAGGGAGACAGGGCTGGGAGGAAAGCAACCCTTTTTTTGTTTTTCACCAGCTACCTTTACTTCTTCCTGATTAAAAAAGAGGAATGGCACATAAAGAAGGAGAAGCAGAGCAGGGTTGTGTTAAGACAGGAGACAGTCTTGGGGCCAAAACCATGGCTGGGGCCCCTACGGCTGGGGGAGGAGTGGTGGTGGAGGTCAGGGAGAAGAAGGGACCTCTGCGTGCTGCGATACCCACGATGCCTTTCCCTCTGGCTGTCATCTGTCTGTTTCTGAACACCTTCATACCCGGGCTTGGTAAGTCTAAAATTAGCCTTTCTTCTTCTTTTCATGTGTAAAAAAACCCATTAAGTCATCCACATCAGTCTATTTATCTAAACGAGAGAAAGAAAAAGAAATATCTGAAACCCAGAACAAGCATCTGCAAAAAGAAAGTGAACATGCTGAGCTAGAAACAGTGAAACGAGATCCTTAGTGGTTGTGAAACTGGAAGACCCTTATTGGAACGGGGGAGTGTGTTGATGCAAGCAGGCAGACCACACGAACAACAACAACACAACATGAAGTAAAAAAAAATATGTATGCATACAGAGCGGGGACTGAAGGTTGACCATAAAAGTCTCACAGTAAAGAGAGGCTAAAATTAGTTAGGGGAAAAAAAAATCCACAGACTAAGAAGACGTATGTTTGCTCATCTGTGTGAAAAGCACTGACATTAACTGGAGGGGACACTCTCCTTCAGCCTGCATGTATAAATCTGTGTATTTTCCTGCACGCCTGCAGACGTGTGAGTAAAAGGGGCGGTAGTGCTGAAGTCGGAGGGTTGGCGTGTAAATACCCCACCTCAGCCTGACAGGTGTGAATGCACACTGATGCCATCACAGCAGGCAGAAACGCCATCAGTCAGGATATAAAAATCATCACAGGCCATTATTTCAGGCAGCAGCATTGTCACAGCAGGTGGGCACATCATTACTGTGGGGGGTGTCTCAACATTTTCGTCATCATTATGGGTGGCGATGTTGTATGTAATGCTGGAAACTTGGCAGCTTGGAGCTCTTGCATATTTCGCCTTTAAAATACTACCACGCACGCTCTGCCTGTTCAGATTCAACCAATTCAGTCAATTCTCAGGTAACAGTGAGCTGGAGCAAAAAAAAAAAAAAAAAAAGCTCTCACAACTGATGTCCTCTGTGCTTTCTCCTACAGGATCACACAAGATGATCCAGTCTGCAAATGCTCAGGGTGATCTTAGGAGGCACCCAGCCTGCAATAGCTCTAGATTTAATGGCCAAGGTCGCACAATATACAATAAATCAGATACACAATGTTTAAATGTCAGTAGTCACCTAGATGTTAAATTATTATATGCTCTGATACAAACTCTGGTTGTCACATCTGTGAGAGACGTTGTGTTTCTATCCGAGGTTGTCTTGTTTGTTCAGATACTCAGATTCAAATCACATCGATTACTATATTACTACTCATTTTTTGGCTGGATGTTAAGTCACAGATTATGTAACATTTGTTAGTTAAAGACACACACACTTGCATGCTATAATGCATGCTAACACACCGACACAGAAGCAGATGCTTCGGCTGGCAATTCTCAGTTTGATAAGTTCAGTGTCTCAGATGGAAAGCACCAGGAAAGAAAATGATAGCATCATGTGGAGTTGATCTCAGCAACAGCAGAACATGTTGGAGTCTATGAAGTGACGATTGCACTGTACCAACAAAGAAAATCAACAAACTCAGACGTTTTTATCTGAAGAAACTGCGAGATTGACACGTCCATAGCGATCACTCAGAGCTGAGTCCGTCACCAAATAACATACATGTGCTCTCTGCCCTTTGGCTCAGATCTGTTGATCTTAACTCTCCAGGGGGTCAGCATAATGTGTGTGTGTTTGAGGGTCTCTCTGCATCCACCCGTTCTCACTTCCTCTTTGTGCTGTCTGTTTTCTTTCCCTACAAAAGGTTTTCCAGATTCAGATCTTTTTTGTGATTCACTAATATTTTTCTCTCACCTTTACATACAAACATCCACCCCCATTTATTTATTTTTTTTTTTGCATTGTCACATTTTCAAGCTTTCAAGCTGTGACAAAAAGCGACCCAATAAAACAGGATCAGCAAGCGCAGAGATGAGAAGAATTAGTCTCTTCCTTTTTTGACTGAAATGTTCGACCGTATTGAAAATTGTCCCTAATATGTGTGAATAGAATAATTGTGTTTAGCTGTGTGTGTGTGTGTGTGTGTGTATGCGCGTGTGTGTAGGTTTGCTTGGATGCCTTGACATTTCATTCAATAGCTGCTATCAGTTGCCATGACGACATTGAAACGAACACAATGCGTGCTGGATACGGTGGCTCTAGCCAAAGCAGAACAACATATCCTGCAGATATGCAGACACACAGGTGTATGAATTAACATACACAAAAAGGAGACCCACAGTGAGAAATAATCAAAGACTTGGTAGTGTTTTATGTCTGTAGCGTCACAGTGGACATTTTCTCACCAGGTGACAATATAACTCAGTAATGCTTCAAATTACTGAACATTTGTCTCCTTCTCCATCTGTACACGCCGACAAGTCCTGAAAGAAAAATTGGACTTCGGAAAAAAATTGCTTTGTATTTTTTTCAAACAATACTTCAAGATTTTGGAAAGAGATTTGGATTTGGATGAGATTGATATCTTGGTCATCAAGGCAGCAGCAATGCATGGACTGCTGTTTGTTAACAAATAGTTGCCAGTATGCATATTTTATAACCCTGGATGGAGCCATGCTCATTGTTTCCCTGCTAACACTCTTACTGCCACATACAGCCCACCCTTACTCCCATACTTAGACTTACTGTGGCATCAATCATCTCATCTAAATCTCAGAAAGACAGTGAATAAGAACATGCCTCAGATGTTGAATTATTTAGGTGATTTAGCCTGGTTGGGAGAAGATTGTGATTATGAGTGAAAGAAAACATTTTTTGAGTAGTGACAGTGGTGAAACTCAAGCAGCTTTAAGCGTGAGAAAAAAAAAAAAAAAACACGTCTACACTCAGAGGTTTCTATGAAGCTGGAGAATTCAAACTGACAGCCTGCTTCCGATGGGCGCACTTCTTTTAACTGCACAAATAGCCTTCCTGAGGTTATTTTGCCAGAGCCTCGGCTTGTCACTTCAGTGTAATGAGAAGAGAGTTAAATTCTCTTGGTGAGTACCACAGAGGAGGTTAGTTGGTGCAGTGTGGACTGATTAATGAGCTGTCAGCTTTTAAATAATTACGCATACTTATGGAGAAGGAAACTACAGCCAGTAGATGTGTTGTGATCTTTGCCATAAGAGGACTGGAAAGGTAGAGGCTTTCACACTGAGCGCTAAGCTGAATATACTGTATGATTTAGCCCTCAGTGTGAGTGCGTAGGACGTGTGTGTGTGTGTGTGTGGTGGGGTAGGGGGTCAGGGTCTGCGTGTGTGTGCGTCCACGCGTGTGATTAATGGCAAAGATATTTGAGGACCCGCATCAGTTTACTGGGTCATGGCATCTTGCTGTGTGTGTTTCGTGTTGGTCCTCCTCAGCTTAATGTTTAAATCTGATTGTGGATTAGTTCTGTATTGAAGGTCGGGTGTGTTGATTTTGATTCGGCTCATTGTGTGTTTTAGGGTTTGTGTTGTACACTGACCTGGTCCTCACATGAACAACTGAAACTGGAAACGTATCCACACTTAACATCGGGGAGACTTGTAAGGGGCGCATTAACACCACATTGTTTATGGAGGTGCTGCTGCTGAGCACGATGCCAGGATGGTTTGATGTCTTTAACTCTGCAGCATTGCCAGCGACAGACTGTGTTTCCAACCTTTATGGAAAGTTTGCTTTTTTTCTGAAGAATGCAAACACTGGTTCCGGCCCGCAAGTATGAGTGAGCTCCAATAAAGCTGGAAGTCTCAAGAACCTGTTCGGGTAAATAATTTTCTTGGCAGTCGTGAGTCCTCAGAGGCCGGAGCCAGCTCAGCTAGCGAGTTGAGAAATTTTCCGTTAACAGAATATGAGAGTAACTAATGAGAGCGATGAGCAATTCCTTTCAGCACTGGTTTTGGATTTCTTAGAAATCCTCTGTGTATGTGATATTGTTTCCAGTAACACTGCCCTTTAGCACAGATCCCCCTAAATTGTGCCCTTTCTCTCTCTTCATCCGTCTGTTTTTTCTCTTCTACCATTTTGCCATTTTCTCTCTTTCTCTTTCTGTCTTTCACACTCACACACTCCATCATTAACCTCCCACACTGTCAGTGGGTGCTCTGTAGAGCTTTCTGTGTAATTATAGTCATTAGTCTGGGTAACATCCAGAAACAGACACATAGATACACACACACACACACACACACACACACACACACACACACACACACACTGACATGCAAACGCACTCGCACTCTCCCACATGCAGCATCCAGAGGATTCAAGAGCTTTCCGTACATGGAGAAAGGAGTAGATGTCTTTTTGAGGGCAATAATAGCAAATAAATCGTAAATTAAAATAGCTCTAATTAAAACATTAAAAAGAATAATGGAACAAAGTGATGACACCACAGAGGTGTGTCACACACTGCCGCAGTTTCCCTCAGTTTGTCTGTTAACTCACTGTTACTGTAGCACTGGTTTACTCTCCCCTCTCTTCCTTTTGGCAGCAGTGAGCACCTGTTGCCAGCTAAGAAAGGTCTATCTGCTAATGGGATAAGAAGTGCTCATACGTAGATTTAGACTGCTAACTGGCATTCGTCAGAAACACAACTTCAACAGCTGCCAACACAGTTATCTCAGCTAACACACAATCAATAATATCACAGCTTGTTTCTGTGCTGCTTTTACCATTTCATTCAACAAATGATCCAATAATCATGAAAATATTTAGCAGATTAATAAATTAAGTAAATAACTTATTTACTGAACTGATTTGCTGCCACCTAACTGTTACGTGGCAGAGACTACAGAAACTGGAAGCCACAGAGAAAGTGCTACCAGACTGTATCATGTGGATCCTGTTTTACGTGCCAAAGACTCATATGGGAGTGATGTGACAGGACTCCACCATCTTGCTGTCAGTCATGGCTCATGCCTGGAGGTGGGCAACTCCACAGGCAGCCAAAGCATCTGCTGGTGGGTGTGAGCTCCGTGACCTGTAAATTTCCCTGTCTGATCAGACCATATCGGCTCTGGGCGGAGGCTCATGCTGCTCTTTCTGCAAGACACTTTGAAATGAGCTGGGGAGGAGAAGTACATTCATCTTTCTCCACATGTATACATTGAATGTATTTATTTTTTTCTTTTCTGGGGCTGCTTACTATTCTGGGATTGTGCTTTCTGGAAACCATTCCAGATAAGGCCAGTGTTGGCAATGTGAAAGTAAATATTACGGTGTTCATTCGGATTCGTCAGAGATTATGGCACACGCCGACTATCTCTGGTATGGCTGTATGTATAGAAAGAGTCAGTGAAGCAGGGGGCTGAGTTTTGTTTTCCCACTAATTCACAGCTAATTCCAAAGACTGTGAAGTGACTCGTTAGGAAGGCATGAGATGCTAACTTCTGCATGAGTCGACTGTGGCCTTTCCTCACTCCAGAGAAACTTGAAACAGCCAGCTGCTCTTGTGCTCTTGTGCACTGATATTTGAATTCCTCCAGTGTGACAAGAAATGAAGCTGAGCAGAAGGAGAGGGGACAAGGCCACCATGCACATTACGCCCACCATGCACTTTTTGTGTGGCTTTCTCAGCAGTCACAGCATTCACAGCATATGAAAAGGTACATACTCCCCGCAAAGAAACAGTCTGGACATCAAATGAGTCTCTGAATAATTGACGGTTTGGTAATGCGATGAAAGCATTTACTAGACTGAATGAATCAATCACCTCATGCTAAAAAAAAAAACAAAAAAAAACAGACACATTATGAACAGCAACATGAAAACGCAGAAAAGTCAGCAGGACTGTCTAAAAAAGTTTCAAAAAAATTGAGAGTTGTGAAATAATAGGTGGATATTTAATATTGGACGCCTGTTTGTTACGACATAATCGTCGTTTGAAGAAACATTGTGCCCAAACATCATTCAGTGTTTCACACCTCTGCAGCAATTCAGGAAGCTCTGTTTGTAATCACTGAAAGACCGAATGCAGATGGCAATAAATACTAGATTGTGAATCATTCTCAGGAACTGACTTGAGGGAGAAAAGCTGCAGCAAATAAGATAATCATTCCGGCAGTAACATAAAAAACGTTTGAAGTGAGGTGGGTGCAGATCGGTGACGCTCATTTCTACGTGGAAATGAATGCATGCATTTTGCATAATTATACCTGTCATGTAGTTGTTGTTTTTTTTTTTTTTTATAAAAAACCACCCTCTATTTTTGGTTGGCCGCTCTTGTTTCTGTGCTTTGTGGTGGGAACGGGACATTGAGGAAGCTCCAATGTACAAAATAAAAATTACAAGTGAAAAAAGAACAGTCACAAAACTGCAGGTTGTGACAATGTGACAATGTGACAAGGTTCTTTCTGCCTTCTTTTCCAAGACATAGATCCGTTGCAGCCGCAGCCAGTTACTCACCCACAGCGGCCTCTGAAACACTGACTCACTTACTGGCCAGTGTTAGATGACGCTGTATTGAGCAGTTTCAGTCTGCAACTGTCTCCAGTACTGTACATGATACTACCTAAATGACCCACAATGCACATCCGGTCTGGTTGGACCACTTGTGGAAGAAATTACCACAACTACTAATCAAATTTTGTGACCCTAAGCTTGTGATTACTGACACCAAGCTTTCGAACTTAGCCGCATTTTTCTTGTAAAGCATCTTGAAAAAATCGTCTCCTACGTGGATTATGATGACACAGACACAGTACATGGGGCTGAGAGGAGGAACCTAATCTCATCCTCTCACTGATCACACATCAGTCTTCATTTTGATCATGTTAGCATGAGAACATTTTTTTTTGGGTTGGAAACACCTCATATCTTTGGTGAATATTTTCCAAGGAGTCTGCCGTCAGATATATGTCACTGTAAACTAAGCAGAGTGGAAACTCCCTCAAAGTCTTTTATCATACTGTGTTAAACACATCACGGAGTCCAAAAAAAAAAAGTGACTTATTGTTGGGAGGTTGTGAGTTGTTTTTCGTTGAACTGTGTAGCTTTTGTCTTGTATAACTACTTGTCTCTGTGCGTTTGTCCCACAGGCACCTTCATCTCAGCGTTCACAGTGCTGTGTGGAGCTCGCAGCGAGCTGATCTCCGAGCGCGGTGTGTGCTGTGTGTTTTGGCTAAACGTGGCAGCAGCTCTGATCCAGATACTGACGGCCGTCATCATGGTTGGATGGATCATGAGCATCTTCTGGGGAATGGACATGGTCATCCTTGCAAGTCAGTAGCTGTCGACCTGAGTTTTAACGTTTCCTTCTCTTTTGCCAGTCTCACGCCTACCGTGTAGAGAGTTGCATTTGCAGTTTGTAGGGGGAAAAAGTCAATTTTTGGGTGTCTGCTTCAAATATTTCTGCCATGAAAATATTAGAAACAGATTCATGAATTGTCTTTGCCCATTTGTGGCTACACGTGGCTACACGTGTGATTTCAGCTTAGAGGGTATTTTATTAATGATGTGAGGATACATCTGGTGACATTTTACATATGAAATAAAAGACAAAACCACCAGTGTACTGATGCTGCTGACAAATATTGTCCGTCTCAACAAAAGCTTGATATATTATTACTCTCTCATTATTTCTAACTATCTAGTCACCGTTACAATACATTTCCCCTCACAGTCTGTTTGGCCGTCATAAGAGATTGTAGACAGAAATAAAAGTCATAAAAGAATACCGGCAGCAAGTGAGTAGGTCCATTTGATGCTTGTGTCGTTTGAGCCAGCGGCTCAGGTGCTCTGGCCTTCTGGGAAAAGCTCCAGACATTTATTGTTTTCATTTCATAGGGAATATTACCATGCTTATTATTAAGGTCTTGTGTTCACACTGTGGAGCAATTAGATGAAAGAAAGAGAACATCTAATGAAAGAGAAGAAGAAGAAGCAAAGAACCCCGTCTCCTACTCAGGCATTGAGAACACGGTTGCTGTTCCCTTACTGCCATGCCTGTGTCTATCTGCATGCACTGTATGAGGATATGTATGTGAGGTAATTGCTTCCTGTGTGAGCATCCAAATGTGTACATGCCTGCAAAAGTCTGCATTTATATGTACGTGTGTGTGTGAGTGCGCTACAGTTCTTGTGTGGGAGCAAGCAGCCCCCCTGGTGTGTTTTTGTTCACTAATGTGTTTCAGGCCTCTGGCCTGTTGCTGTTAAAACCTGTACTCCTGCCGGTGCCTGCAGTGTATCAAATATTAATATTGGATATGCAAATCATGTTCATGTTATCTCTGAAAAACAAACTGTCACTAAGTCATGCGTGCTCTTTCTCACTGAGATCAATAACTCTTCAGCTGTTCATCACCACAACACAGAGCTGATGAGCTTTGGGCTCTCGCTGAGCTACTGAAGCACTAACAATGGGGCGTATTTATCATTTTTTTTCCAGTTTCCCTTTCTGTTCATAACGAGCCTGTTGCACTGGTGTTTTGTTTATATCTATACTTCCATCTCTACAAATTCCCCTCCTTTCCTGCCTCTCCATCTATCTAATGATCATGGTATTATCTTCCTCCCACTGTTCGCCTTCCTCCTGCCTTACTATCTAATGATTGTTCCTATTTGATCTCACCATATCATTGCTCCCTCTCTTTCTGTCTCACATTATTCCTCCCACTCTCTGCCCCCCCTCCCTTCCCGGTCTCCCTCTCTGCCTCTCTATCTTCTTCAGTTCTTTACTCCTCGCTCCGTCTCCCTCTGTTCCTGTCTCCATATCTTTCTGTTTATCGATCCACTAAGCATGGATTGTGTTACTATACTTGTGTACATAATACACATGAATCAAACAAAGTCGGACCAGGTTTTTTTTTTTCCTTGAAAGTTCCTTGAGTGCATTGTTTTGCCTGTTTTGTGTCAAATACGCAAAGTGTTTGAATTCTAACTAACTGTCTCGTTCTTCTCTCCTCCCTCTGCTCCCTTTCCTCATGGACAAAAGTTTCTGATGGTAGGTGTTTTTTTTTTTCCTTACCTCATTATCAGCAGATTCCCAGTGAGTAAAAAAAAAAAAAAAGTAGTGGAGTGACAGAATGAAAAGTCGGCTTGACTAAAATTAACACAGATATGAAGTTTGCCAAAGCAAATTTCCCATGCTTAGAAATAACGTTTATTTAGAACTTTCTCACGACCTTTCTTCATTGCAAAGTATGTTTGGTATCCAGACAAAGGCGACCCAAACCTCATGAGTTCAGCCAGCAAAGTCCATTCTTGATTTTGAAAAGAGAGGTCCACTTAATAGTTTGCAAGCTTTGAGATGCATCACAAGGTCATTCATTACTGCTGATAGCTGAAGTGTCATGGAGCTCTGTTTGACACAATGTAAAATTAAAGCGCATTCTTGGCCTTTGAAATAGCTGGGGAAAAAAAAAAAAAAAACTACTCAGAAGGTGCTTACAAGCCTTTTCCAGAGCTCGCATTGCAAAGCCTTTTAGCCACGTTGGCCCACATGATGAGGAGCATGTGATATGGTCGAAAACCGAATGACAAACTTGTCGACAGGATAAATCTTATCCATAATATAAAACTTTTTGGTATCAACCTAAAAGTTAATTCTTAAGGAAACTTTTTTTTTTTTTTGCAATAATTTGAAAATTGAAGAGTGCACATGGCTGTTTGCTGGCAGTCTTGTTCCTCCTCCCTGCCTTTGTTGCCTCATTGCTCGGTTCTTCATGCACATGCCCATCATTGACTTGAGCCCGAGCCAAATGTCTGTTGCTCCTCCAGATCACACTGCACATACTGCGTGTTTTGTGATGGCTTTCTGCTTCTGATCTTATAAATGGTGCCTCATTAATAAATGAAGGGTCTTGTCACTAATGGGGTTTGTAAATGAAACCAAACCTAGTCTACTATTTATGACATTGGACAAATTAAGCTAATGGCTATCCTTTTTAAAGCTATACAGCCCTCAGTGGCTCAGCCGAGGTCCTGATGTTGTTGCCAACCTCACTGCTTTCACTTTACTCAATTAAATGAAATGGAGGCAGGCAATTATAGTCTAAAGTTTAAAAATAAGTGTTTTGTAACTGCAAATAGCACTTTAAAAATCCTCTTAACTTGGGCAATAGCAGCTTAATAATGGTTTCCAACTGTCAAACATATTTTTCTTGTACCCTTCCTGTGCACTCACCTTCCTCCTCCTCAGGCTGTAGAGACCAAGGCATTCCCCAAGATGTCTGAGAGGCCTCGCTCCGGTGTTCCCTGATGGATCAAGGCCACACTAACGTCTCTGAAGCCGGACGATAACCTCCAATTTTTTCGATGACCCGTAGCTGAAGACAGAGAGAGGCAGAGACCCGATGAAGACGCTTTAGCCGAAGTGAATCAAAACACCAAATACATCTCGTTGCTGGTTGGTGATTGGTCAACACAAACCAGCATTTAGATTAGAAATAAGAAGAGACAAGACAGGCTGGAGAGACTTAAACTCTACAGTCACAAGAAATACAAAATGTGTGTATAAATGGTAGAGGTTTTTTTTTTTTTTTTAAATCAATTTCAATAAAATCACAAATCCATGACAGTTACACAGTTTGCCTGATGATGGAAGATTAAAAGGGCAATGATTTGCCAGTCATTTCTCTATTTTGCAGCTTGTGTACTTTGTGTATCAAGTTAAAAGAAATATGTTAAGCAATCAATTCAGCAAATGATTTCCGTCACATTGTTTCTGTGGTTTTTAGCTAAATGATGCACGTGTTATTGACCTAAAATACTTTTTTTTTTTTTTTTTTGGACTACCAGCTTCCACTACCCCTGAACTGCCTGCTGGGTGCAGCTGCTGGCCCGTTGTTTCAGTGTTCGCTGTTTATCCGAGAGTTTAACTGTCACAGTTTACGGTTTGAGATTAGGCTGACTTGAGAATTAGCCTCCGGTGTGTTTTTGGGGCGTTGCTGTCATGATATTGGCACCATTTTGCTGCTATGAAAAGGTAAAATATATTTCAATTTAAAGGACTTTAAGTTCTTCATCTTGAACAAATTCATTCTTCAAAACAGTGGGGGAAAACAGCGCTCACATGTAAAACAGCCATCTATCTATCCATGTTATCAAACTGGTACTTTCTATATTCAGTATAGACAGTTTACATGATAACTTCATAATGGTGCAGGAATTACAGACCCTGTCATGAGTTGTACTGTAGGTACAACACAGAATTATCTCACTGTTAAAACTGTTTTTATTTTAATTTTTAGTCCTGATGTTACACATTATTAGTACCTACATCATACTTTCTCTCATTGCTGGTTTCTCTTGGGAACTACAGTCACGGCCCTGTTGATCACATCATGAAATTACAATTCAGTTACTGTAATGTCATTAAGGTTTGTGCTGTGTTTAAATGACTCATTTACATTGATTGATGGGATGCCTTCTAAGTCAACAGCTCCCATAGGCAACTCGCTGTTGTATTCCACATGTATAGAACAGAAAGCTGAAATGTGTACATAAGTGTGTAGGTGTGTGCATTGCTGATTATGTGCAATATGGTGGTTAAGAAATTCTACAGTGTGGGTAAAATTTCATTATGTGGGAGATTTTCTAGTCATAAATGAAAATTGACAAGTCCATCATGGTCTGAATTCATAAAACTGTAATATTTAATAAAATGGAAAAAAAAAACCTGCCTTGGAAGTGTTGAGCCAAACAAAGCTTTGCACATGATGCCACGTTTGCTCTCTCAAGCACTGCAGGATTGGCTTATTCCCGTGAAGAGTATCCAGAGCGTCAAAAGTCAAAGAGCTTTAAATGAAAAGAGTGAGATTTGTGTTAACATGAGCCAGAACACTGATGGACATCAGCAAAGCCAAATGACAGAGTGAATTCCCAGGAAATGACCCCTCAGCTTAGTTATTGCAGGAAAAAAACTCATTAAGCGCCAACAAAAAGCAGATTATTCTTTTATATTGGACATACTTACATACTGAGCATACTTAGATAAATGTGAAGATGAATTTATTTATGGTGAAATCTTAGTTTTGTTTGTAACTTCATAGAAATCAAGTCTTTCTTTGCCTAATTGGCTTTTCTTTTATCTTTATTTGCTCATGGACTGGTGATTTATCTCTTTGAGTTTCTTTTTTCTATTTCCTCTGTGGTCATTATCTTAGCCAAATGCCTTTTTCACAATAGTGCTGTACTTTCCGTTGACACTAGTCAAGTTTATATGTTTTGACAGTTGTCATGTGTGCGAAAGATGATGACGTCCTTATCTCTGATAGTACGTTCTTCAAGTTTTTCTGTAGCAGTGGTGCTGGAGTTTATTACTTTTTTTTTTAAGCCACACTGAAAGTGCTGATTGGAATGTGTTAGAACCATCTTTCAGCTCTGAACGTTGACTCTGTTTCAGGGTGGATATTGACAAATTATAATATTTCTTTCTTTCTTTTTTTTATGACGACTGTGTTTGTTTTGTGGCTGTAGAATTAACGTACTGCCATGTACAGTCTTCTGCATGTGTATCTTAGGTGTTGTACAGAGTAACGGACACAGGCATACACAGACTTATTGAACTATCTTTGGATTGTAGCTTCACTGTGTCACTATAAAAGATGATTTTTATTTTAGACCCTTTGACTGATACTAAAGGCTGCAATTAAAAACCTTTGGTTCTAATAAAATATCTGTGAGTTTTTTTGATGAATGAATCCCTTCATATTAGTCTAAATAAGCTAATAGGTACAGTCATGAACAACTTTTACAAAGAAAATTATTTTTTTGACGTGCTGAGCTATTTCATATCAACGTTGCACAATCATCCTTCAGATCTGTCTTGCCTGGGATGTACAGCAGCGGGTTTAGTGCCTTGCTCGAGGACCCCAATTAAGTCACTACTGCAGGATGGGAGAGTGGAAACAGCAGACAGGAGGATCTGAAAAACACTGCAGATGCTGTTTCTCAGGCAGTATATTGTAGATTCAGAGAGCAGCATCTATTCTAGTTGGTGCACAATCATTGAACACTCATTTCCATGTAAATAAGTGACATGTCAGTTCACATCTGACTCCTGAATATGGCTGAGCATGACATGAAAACTGCTGTCTCTGTGGTAGCTGGAGTGTGAATGCCTCCTTTTGCTGCACAGTTTGTGCTAGGTCCTGGTTGTACTTCAGACTCATTTGCCAAACAGACAAATTGGCGAGCGTGAAGAGCACTATTAAATGTTTCAATTGTGAAAAAGTCGATCACGGGCCCACAGGAAGTGGTAAAATTCACCCTCTAAAAACACATTTCCTTATAATAGCCAAATAAATGTAATTTTAATTTTAACCAATTTCTTTAGGGCCAAATATTTTTTGCCCACTTTAAAAGCGCTGGTTCATTTTCACTTGAGGCATCAGTCTCAGTGAGCACCATCTGAAGTACTATTAGAAGTGTGAATCTACCTGAAGTTTATTATGAAGCGGGCTCATCTTGAGAAATACACAACTTAAAAAAAAAACAACAAAACAACAAAAATCTATTTCAGGTTTCTTGCAGACAGGAAATAACTTTATCTAATTTACTTCAGAGGCTCAGAGTACTCCACACTTAAAATTGTACAAAATCTGTTTCCATGGTAATTAAAAAATAAATAAATAAAAATGTCCCATTCACCATCTGCACAGTGATGCTATCGGTGATGAAGAAAAATTAAGACGGAAGTCAGACTGTAGAAAACTGACAAAGTTGGTGCTGTAATTGTGTTTTTCTTCGAGGATGGAGTCCAGACTTCCTGAGTATCCTCTCTCACCAAATAAGGATTTCTCACCGTTTGCTCTTTCTGACCAGACAACTAGGTGCACAACATCCCTCCTAATGCTTCCGCCATCCCCACTGTAGTGTAAACACAACCACAGTTGAACTGTTTCCATCTCAGCTCAGCATCTTGCAATGTCAAAACACATTCTGCTCACTGAGATGTAATGCAGCGACAACACGGACTACGAAAGCTTTTCCAGAAAGCTGAAAGTCTGTTAAAACAAGCCTATATTCTGATCAAGTATTCACAAGATATTTTGAAATGCCTGGAGTGCTCTGAGGGGAGTCAGTGTTTGATCTGGAGGTCTGGTGTGCTTTGAGAACATTTATTCAAACAGATGACATTGGACTGGAATGAATCACAATAATCAAGCTTGTAATTGATTCATGTATAAAATATGCTTAATAAATAATTTGTACATTACCTTGTCAGCCAAAAAGATTCCTCTAATAATCATTGCTGGTTTGTGTAATCATCTTTTCTCTCAGCTCTGCCTAGAAGAGAATGTGCAATAAAGCAGAAATGGCCCATCAAGTGTTTCATGTAATTATCTGCCTGGCTTCTAGCTGGTTTGGTTATTGTTTTAATGGGATGATGATGGAGATGTTGATGGGGCTAAACTCAATATGACCCCCAGATAGACTGCGTGAAAGCACAACAGCGCCATGTGCTGGACACCGAGGTGAGATACAGCAGGAAGTGAGTTCAACATTGGGGGGGGTGTCTACGTGTCTGTCCCACTGGATTTCCTGGGCATGAGTGCTGGCATGATTCATGTGCCCAGATGTCTAAATGTACGCATTGCCTTTTCTCAGTGTGTTTGTTTCCCCAGGCTTCCTGCCAGCTACACCACCACTTAGCAACACATTTCTAAATAAGGAAGACAACCTTTCTCTCCATCTACTGTATTTGTAATATTGTAACATTTGTAATGCACATATTCATTCAAATTGTTGAATTGTGTGATCGTCTTCACAGTGACATCACTGTTTGACGTTTCTCCGAACAGCTGCAGTCCTTTCACTGAAAATATTACTACATACACAAAACCACCAAAGAGCCACTTCAGTAGATCAAACATTTACTCGTCTTGTAGAATATCTTCATGACAATTTTCCACTAATACATTTTAATTAGAAAATTTAAACCATCTTTTCTTGATATGAATATAGAGTTTTCTATCTAAAAGCATTTCATTGAAAACTACAGGCACCTTTTTCCCCGAATCACACCAGAGATCATTAGAACTGTATTCACACAGAGCAGAACTTTCAGTCACATACCAACCATGTGATGGGGGATTTCACACCTGAGTGGCTGTGGAGTGATCACCAACTTTGAACAAAGATGAGCCCATGAGCCTGAGCTTGCACGACATCAAGCTGAACCTCAATATCCCTCCTCATTACCATTGATCACAAAGCAGAGAAAGCGTTGCTATGGGCTTCATCTTTGAGCGAGCAACATAGATTCATGCCATTTCCTTTTCTATGCATTTTTTTTTCCTCCAGCGGGAGCTCTGCAGAATTTCAGCCCAACGCAAAAACTAAGCGATGCCTTTATCATAAGGTTCATTACTCCTTGGCATGTCCACAAAACCGAAGACTATAACTCACACCTCAAAAAGCATCTTTCAGCACATTAAAGATAACAGACAGATAAAACCCTGTTCTACTATATATTCTATTGTTGCCTTAGTGTTTGTGAAACAAATTCTCAGGTACCTTATTGAACTGGAACCGATTGCTTGGCAGCATAACTAGGACACTGAACCGGCAACTAAATGGCAGCCTTTACTATGCTGTCTTAACTTAAAGCCTGGCAATCAAATCCAACCTTTTTGGAAAAAAAGTAGAAGCAGAGATATTGGTGATCCAGACAAGTTGGTCGTGGTCAGCACTGTGATTGGCACATATACTGTATGAAATACATTATTTTGATTCCGGGGGTTTACAATACAATCTCAGTCTTTTACCCTAAAACAAATCACGTTACCTCTCATTTCTGGCAGATGGCAAACACTTTGTTCAACACAAAAAGAGGAAAGCAAAAGCTAAGAAAAGTTTTGAAAACCGAAGGAGAGAAGATTCTAATGTTTTGCACCTGGTTGATATCTCTCCCTTTATTGGGCCATATACAGGGAAGAGCACTTTACAATCCATGTTGCTGTTCCACGTGCCTTTGACGAATCGTAACTGTAAATATACGTGTGCCTTTCGAAACTTATATTGGTTTGCTCCCCACAATGGGAAGGAAAGCTGGTGCTCAGTCACTAGTAAAGGGAGTGTAACCATGGCCTCAGCTGAGCAGTGTTCAGTATTTTAACACCCCAACATCCCCACTGGTGGGAACTTTGCCTTGGCCCCAGGACTTGTCCATGAAAACACCTTGAGACGGCTTAAGCTGAGCGAGGGGGAGGTGTGCGGCCCTCCCAGTACTTCTCATACATTGTTTGGAACATATCTTTACACTGAAGCTTTGCGTTCAGCCGGGAGCAGATGAGGAAGGAGCCGCCCATCTTGCGGTGCAGTGAGTACGTTTCCTCTGGAGGCGGGGTGAGCCGGTGTTTGAGCATCACAGGGATGAGGTTGTGGATTCTCTCAGTGGTGGACTGAGCACCGAAGTCAAAGGTCTCTCTGGAGGCAAAGGCCTCCCCAAGAATCATCACTGCATCCACGTGCGCATTCACCATCGCCTGAACGCAGAATTACAGATATATGTAACCTGTATATCAACTGATGTCACTTGTCTCGGCATGCTGATCTTAAGGCAAAGCAAACATGTTCAAAAAGTCAATATAAGACTAAAATGAACCATCCCTCTTTCAGAAGAAATCTTCCTTCAGCATTTTTACTGATATAGAGTGTTTCAGCAAATGAAACATAGCCACAGTTTGTTAACAGCAGCATTGTAAGGCTTTTTTAAAAATATATTTTCAGGAAGAAATTAGTGTGTCAACAGCACACACTTTACATGGTTTCTCATGTAAAGCAAACGGAAAGATATATAGATAAAGAAGTAATTACCTTGGACTCATATCCAGTTAGAAACTTCATCTCAATAGATTTCTTTAGAACTCCTTCTGAGTCGCCTTCAGAAGCTGAACGGATTATCTATGGATCGTCAGGTTACAAATGTTATCAACTTGAGTTTCACTTTCACTCTGAAGGACGTTCACAATTGGATACTTGCAGTTTTTCAAAAGTTGTAGTATGACATGAACTTTTTGGCTATAACATATAATAAATGTTACATATTGTGCAGCCACCATTATCATAAATTGAAAAGTAAGAAAGAGGCTCATGGGTCTTACCTCTATGTAGACATCTGTGAAACTCTGATCAAAACCTCTCGTGGCTCCAAAGTCTAGCAGTGCCACCTAAACCAACACAAGCCCATGGTCACTTATTTTCAAATTGTGAACCTTCTAATTATTAATATATAACCTGTGGACCAACTCACCCTGTGTGTCTGTGGATCATAGAAAAAGTTGGACCAGTTTGGGTCAGTCTGCATGTATCTGAACTCAAACAACTCTCTGAGGCACAAAGTCAAGATGTTCTGACAGATCTGAGGCAGAAAGATTGTGTTATTACTCACTGATAAATCAAATTACACACTATCTGCATATTTCTGATAATGCTTAGGTGCGTGTTGCACGAGTTTCACTGCACTCAAGTCAGCTGAGGGAGATAATTGGAAGCAATTTCATACAGGAGGCCATCATGGAAGGAAATGAAAGCATTGGCAGGAAAACAGACGAGGAAGAAGAAGCTGCCCTTTTCTCCCACTGCTGACCCGTTCTATCCATCTACACATTTCAAACCACATCAACTAATGTGCTCATCCTCGATCAGTCAGCTCAATATTTATCGATCCTCACATCTGTCTGGTGTGGTCTGTACCTCGTTCTTCAGCTCCAGGGGCAGGCCCTCAGCCTGGTCAAGCGGAAACCCAGGGACCAGCTCTGTGGTTAGCACATGTCTGCTGCTCAGCTCCTCTATCACTTCAGGTACATAGAAGAATGGGTGGTCCTTCAGTAACTCTCTGGGGGAGACATGAACAGATAAGGTAGGTGAGCAGTCCATATAGAGTTTTATATCTAATTATAGCTGGCTGGCAGTTTTTGTTGACCTTGAACAGAAGAGATAAAGATTGTGTGAGGGAATGGAATATCCTGACTAGAGCTTCATGTATGAACCTATCTTTGTTTATGTATTTGAGAGTAACAAGAGTCTCTGTATTCAGTGAGCTGAGCCATAGTATTATCCAGAACAGTGCTAAACAATAGAGCTGCTGATGCACTTTAGCTAACACAGCATGTACATACTTTGAATGTAGCCTCTGGCATTAGGAAAGAAGGGAAAACACTTAATTCTAGACCTATTATATATTACACAACCTGGCAAGTCAGCTCTGCTCTCTAGTTGCATTAACAGCACGTACAATATCATATCAGGGCATTTTAACTTTAGTGCCACCTGTTGTTCATACAGAAAACCTACAAACATAAATTAAGTAGCTAAATTATTTTTCATATTTTCATATTTCATAGTTTGTAATCACCTATCACATTTGCACAAGGTTTTCTTAAAATTGGAAAATATAAAATGTATGTCTGTTGATTTTTAATATCTCTGAAGTTATCGGTCTTTGTCTCAATGTAAATGGGCTTTCTTTGGATCCCAATCTTAATTAGACAAATAAGGTTTAAGTTGTAGTAAATTGGTATAGAGTCAAATTTCAGAATAGTTCTTGTATACAGACACAGCACATGTGTGTACACACACAACATTCGTGGCATTATACCTGAATTTCTTTGCACACTGTGCTTCTCTAATATAGTCACACTCCAGTGCTAGCTCTTTTCTCATTACGTCTATAAGATGCTCTGGAAACAGGCCTAGAGAGACACAAACAAAAAGGGGATAAAATGTAAAGACAAACCACTACATAACTTAAAAATGTTGCAGACATACATTACTCAGAAAGAGGTGGAAAAAGACAGAACAAAAATAAATGGGAAAATATAAGTGAGCAAACAAGGAGAAACAGGCTGGGTAAAGCTGAGTGTATACGTGTCTGTGCATACTTGTATCCATCTGTGAGTGTGTGAGTGTGTACCTTCAGGCAGAGCATTGCTCATATTCAGCACCGTCATCAGGTTGTTGACATCACTGTTGATACTCTGAGCCACACCAGGGTACTGGTGCCAGACAAAGAAACGCAATCTTTAGTTTGACCATTAAATTAGGGGAATTAAACATCTTTGATGTCGCCAACATTCTTCTATTATTTTAAATAACAATCTCACTTTTAAATAAATCAAGATTTTAAATAATTTTGAAGACTAAACTAATGACAACTTTCACTGAGACTGCAATTATACAGCATTTCTTCATTTCAAAAGCATTTATTTAATAAAGACGTTTCAGTTAAGCATTTTATTTTTTGTACTTTACACAGACTCTGATCTGCTCTGTAAACACAGCGGGGGAGATCAGATCATCTATGGTTTCTCTGTGCACGGGCTGTTTAGAGAAGCAAAGTCTCCAGTGACAGCACTTGTCATAATAACATGGGAATATCTTCGTACACACGCATTCGCAGCCTACCTGTATTTTCATGGCCACTTCCCGGCCATCCTTCATCCTTGCTAAGTGAACTTGGCCAATGGAGGCTGCTGCAAATGGACGCTCCTCAAATGATTCCAGCTTGTCTCTCCAGTTTGGACCCAGGTCACTGTTCAACGCTTTCTATAGACAAGCACCAATAGTTGCTATTTTCGTGTCAACTCATAATCAGCTGAATGTATTGCGAAACAAATTTTAAAATTTCCAATTTTATGTTTTGTCATTCTATTGTATCGATATTGTCAGTTTTAAAAAAAGCAAAAAAAGAAAATAGAGATCCTTACTGTCATCTGTTTGATTGGCATGAAGTCAGCACTCTGTCTTACACGATCAAAGATCTTGGCAAGCTGAGGATTGATGAATGCATCATCTGAAACACCAAATACACTGATTTATTTTTAAAGTTTTGTAAAAACAGGGGAAAAAAAACAAAACAAAACAAAAAGGCAGAAATATCTTTTGTCTTGCCCAGAGTTTCAACTACCTTTATATTTACGATATACAATGTCAACTTAGCAGCTACCTCTCCAGGACAAGTTTGATGTCGAACACATCCAGACTGGTAAATCAATAGTTGCTGATGTTTACTATGTAGCAACTGCAAAATGTATACATAGCTCCGTTAAATTGGGCCGATGTGGACTGCAGGCTCAGGATGAGATCTTTCTAAGATCACTAAGACATTACCAACTTTAGCCAGAGACTGGAGCGAGCAGGTTTAATTAATTATCACGATAAATATAGTATAACTGTTTGTAAACTACAACTGGTTTCCACTGACGACGTGACAATGCAGTGTTACAAAATGTGGTATCAGTTTCAAAATAGTTTTAGACCCCTCAAGGTTGAGACTATTTTAAGACGTGGTGTTAAAGCGTACAATGGCTGGATGGAAAATCATTCAGCCACAACGGCATTCCTACCACAACACATACACTTCAGCAGAGTGAAGACCACAGGAGTGATTCAGTGATTCACCGCATTAGATTTCAGAATCAACTTGTGGCAGCTACAGAAAAGTAGTAAGTAAAGTAGCTGTTCTACAAATAACCGCACATGCAGTGTAGACCTTTGTGCCGCAGCCTGATTAGTAAACACTGGGCAGCCAATGTCCTCCTCCCTCCGAGTATTGTTTCTGTGGTTTATTACCTTCACTACAGTGTAATGTTGCTGTTAAAGTTAGGCCTCATATATTTGGAGCTCAGTGCATGAATGCCAAAGGACAAAGGTCACCAGCCAATGTCAAGCAGTGGGGGCAACAACAACAAACAAAATTAATGATGTCTTTCCTGCTGAAATCTGAGCCAGCTGGACTGTGCCAGGACTGCTGCCGGCCATCAACTCCTGCATTATTATTAGAAGGATGAGTTTGCATCGTGGAAGGGAAACGTTAACCTAAAGCGGACAGCCAAATATCTGTGCCAGCCGGCAGATGCAGTGATTTAGGGTTCGTAGTACTAGAAGTTTAAACTTGAAAATTTTGAAGATTAGTAAACTTCCCAATTATGAATGGTGATCTGTGGCCTCCATATCTGCTATTACACATTCAGCAAGTGTGCTAATGGAAAAATGAAAACAGTTTCACCATCCCATTAGAGTACTGTGAAGAAGTTCTTTCTTCTTCTACATTCATCCCTTTTCTAAGACACCCTTCCTTCATTTTCCCCCACAATGACTTGCACGTCTCCTTTTATCTCTACCTCCTCCTCCTCCTCACTCCATCTGTTTCATGTTTTGTATGTGTATGTATGAGTTTGTCACCCACCTTGAATGCTGAGCATCTGTCCCAGTTTTAATGCAGCTCCTCTGACTTTGCAGAGGGTTCTGACAATACGTTCAGCGTTTGCCTCAGACAGAAACGGACTGGAGTCCAGAACAGCTTTCCTACTTTCATCTGCAGCAGCACAAATCAGAGAGGATATTAGTCAAAACATGAGGAGGAAATACAATGGCTACGTTAACATCCGTGTATTGACCTTAAAGTTAATTTCTCTCTCTCTCTCTCTCTCTCTCTCTCTACAGCTGTTAAATTAACTATTTAAATGTTTTGTTTAACTCATAGGTGACATCTTGACATTATCATTTTCTATATTACTAGTTTTAAATTCAGGTTTATGGATAGTTGGTGCATGTGTTTGTATGCCCCAGCAGAGCTGTGTGTTTGTGTATATGTGTCACTAGGTCATCAGGTAGTGTCTTTTTAGTGCACCTGAAACTGCCTCAAGAGGCTTTAGACAGGCTTTACCACACATGTGAGTGTTCAGCCCGTCCCTACTGGGATTACACACACACCACAGATTTACGTCCATATGCTCCGTTTCATTTTGGCAATGTTTAAGGATTAGCAGGATCATGGTTCAGAGCAGGAATGTGTTCCCTGCAATGGTAACTTCTTGTTATTTATTTTGTGTGCTCTAATGACATTCATCAAGATTTAAGAACATGCATGAAGGATGGATTCTAAAAACTACAGAAAGGCATTTTACATATAAACAGAATCTGGCAAAATTACTTTACAGATACAAAAATTGACATATGACTCAGTAGTGACAAAAACCTGCAATCAAACTGGAATATTTTATAATTCCAAATACCAGAGGATCATAAAATTAATGCAGAAAAAAAAATGCTGTTTGAAACTGTTTGTTCTTGTTGATCTAATTAAATGTTTCTGTCTGTGTTACCAGATTCACTGCTGTGTCTGATGGTCTTTTTGGCAACTTCTGCCAGAGCTCCAATACCCAACCCAACGGCAAGACCTAAAGACACAAAGAGCCAGAAAAAGAGTGAAAACACAAGTGGACCTGCCCATTACATGAAAATTAAAATAGCAATGTGCTGCTTCGTATGTAACAGAAAATTAAACACTTGTGGCAGAACAGTCAATGGCAGAAGTTTTCCATCACACGCTGTGAATAAAAACAAAACACACCCATAACAGGTCTTGTAGAGGCACATTAAACCACCATTTTAGTGATATCTGATATCAGTATCAAGCCTCCCTGATGGCACCTTCACTATCTCTACCAGTGTAGGCTCTATATGTTTAAATGATTTGCACACAAAACTAGGGCTGGACAACTGATCAAAATATAAGAGTTCAAATTTGGCAAAGTGCAATATCCAAACCTCAGAAAAACATTTGCAGGGGCTACAATTACAGTGCTTTAAAGATGACCTGGCTATAGAGGAACACACACACACGCTGACATCATGATACATATTTTTTTTTATTTGGGGGGGGGAAATAAGTTTTTTGAGTGGTACCCTGCACAAACCAAGCACAGACAAGTACTTTGGCAAGTCGGCATTGTGTAATGATAGAGCTGCTACCAATTACACGGAAGTCTAATCATCTAATCATATAGAATTAAGATGATGAAATTCTTAATCCTCATAAAACCTGAGGTTTATCTTGGCAGGTGAAAAAAAAAAAAAAAAAAAAAAACAAGATAGCATGAGATGGGGACTATGTGAGTGAGTTCCCTCAGCTTAGCCTCCAGCTTACATAACTCTGCATTACATAATCAGTTAGTAAGCAAACTCTGGAGCAACAAGTCTGAGAAGCAACAGAACAAAAGAAAACATGTTGTCGAGAGAGAGAGAGGAGAGGTTGGCCAAAGAGCAGTGATGCTGTGCCCTGCACTTCAAGGTGAAACATACGTGGCACTTTCATTCCATGAATGCGAGTGTTACCTTGTGTGTGCAGAGGTAAAATTAAAATGAACAGATGAACTTGCATCATGCCACTTTGTGACGAATACATATGACCTCAATTTCTGTACTTCCAAGCCAAACAGATCAGCTTGGAAGTACCGATTTCATTCAGCAATCTCTTCCAGACTCAGCATAAGTGTCTCTCATTTCAGATAAGTATGGACACTGCTTCTTCCACACTACACACACACACACACACACTACAAATGGTCCTTGAGGTCATATTCAAAACCTGAAAAACAAAAAGACGTAATTCGGGTTCCCCACAAACCTCAACAAAACCCCTGAGATAGTAGCAACAGTGAGATGTCAGCAGATGTAAGATGCAAGCAAAGAAGCTTTAATCACCGCTGGAAAAAAGCCTCTTCATGTTTCATTCCTGACCAAAACTACCTGAAACTGTGATTCCTCATCAGATGTCTAAACAATTACCTTGAGGAATTTTGTCAATAAGTCTTGAAGGGAAGTGAAGGACAGGCTGAGGCCATATTCCTCCAGCTCTCCTCCCCTTTTCAACACCTTCTACTTGTTACCACCAACAACATGCTGAATCAACTCAGCCCTGGCTGCCTCGTGTGTCTGTGACCTGTATATCAGCTGGTAATCAGGCTAAAATCTCCTGAGTTGACAGTCCAGTCAGGCTCAACTCAGACTCTGTTTTGTACACATTTAATATTATGGATTTAGCATTTTAAGACCTGCATGTTTGAAGCAAAACAGAATCTGCTGTAAGAAAACAAAAATGAAGACAAAAAGTCTGGCATATTTTACAACTGTGTATGAAATGGTGCTGCTGGTGTCTCGTTCTGCCAGCCTTTAGCTGACTACAAAAGTGTGTTTTCATCTGAACAAGAGCACAAGTACATTCAAAGCCGTTGGGTAAGCTTGACCTCATTGTTATTGTTTAATTGTTGGATTGCTCCAGTTCAATAGAGAAGTTTAAAAGGTTAAGATCTTTCCAGAGGTTGCAAAACCTATCGTAGCTTAAATATCTGTGATTGCATCGCAAACTAACCACAGAGATTCTCCTTTAAAATGTGGTTTCTCCCCTCTTTGTTACACTCTTTACCAGAATGAGGATTATGACCACACAATGCTTCTTTATACCAATTCCACAGTGTATCCACAGACAAACAAAGTGAATCAGCTAAGATTTAGTCACTATAACAAAGAGTTGTATTATCATACCTCCAAAGTTGGCCAGTCTGCTGAGCCGAGTCACAGGTACTTTCCTCTCCCTGGCTCTCTCACTCAGCTAAAGCAGACACAACAAGTGTATATGGATGTGAGTATTTCCATCGGTGTCTGAATGCATTTGTGTTTAGTAGTATAATAAGGAATGGAGATCACCATTTGTTTGTGCGGCTTCATCTCAGCCCTCTTGCTCTGTCTTGCTTTCTCAATGTCTTCAGCTGTCAGTCCTCCAACTGTGGACGGGTCCTGATGGTAGCTCCTGATCTGAGTTGCCTGGTGCTGACAGTATAGCTGTGCCCATACATGCCTGTTCAGACTGTGGTTGTAGAGATGATGGTGTCTCATGAAGTATCTGTCACACACAAGATCAAAGTGATTACTTTTAAGCTCGAAGCAGGAGAAAAAAAGTCATGAATTTTAACAGAATAAGCGACTTGTAATACCTGGCATCTTGGTGGTAAGATTTGGTTTCTCCGCTAAACTGTTTACTCGGATCTTTGTATCCCTCAAACAGAGATTTTTTCCCACTGGCATGACTTGTCCCTGCTGCGCTATGATGCGCCGCTTCATCAACACTATTTGCTGAGTGATCATCTGTAAAGTCTCCGCCTTCCCCCCTGAACTCTGAAGCTGCAAATGCACTGTCATCCTGAGGAAAGTCAAAATCTGCCTCTGAAGATGAGGATTGCTTTTGGCCAGACAGCTCCTATAACGACAGCCATACATATGAACTTTCACACATTTAAAAATAAACTCACAGTACTGTCTTACACAGTTCACGTAATACAACATTTTTAATGCAAAACAGAGAAGTTTCCAAATGTTCTGTGCTACCAAATTGCTCAACAATATTTAGACATACAAAACAGCCACACACCTGTATCTTTATTATGGCTGCAGAGAGGCCTTCCTCTGCAGCAGACTGGAAATTCTGGACAGCACTACCAACTCCTGGGACTCCTGTGTAAAACAGTACGAAGAATTATAGTTTATAGCTGTAATAGCCCAAAGTCCATTGAGGAGGTCAGCTTATCAGCATTTCAGCACATAAAGGGCTGGCAATAAAAATACATGGAAAGTTGTTGTTTCAACAAGCTTGCCATCTACCAGGAAATTTCCATTATGTGTAACATTGTATTGTAATTTGTGTGCCCCGGTGAACCTGGGGGCAAGTGCCCCTGGTCCTCCCAGGGCAAATTGGGCCCCAGGTGAGGGGCCAGACAAGGAATGGTTCAAAGACTCCATGAAAGACCGAGGAAGGAGAGTAGAGACCCTGCCCGCCCCCTTCTGGAGCCAGGCCTGGAAGAAGGGCCCGTCAGCGAGCGCCTGGCACACCACGGGGCCGGGCCGGGCATAGCCCGAAAACATTTTGAGGCACTCTCTTCACCTTGTGGGTCCACCACCTGCGGGGATGACCAATGGGGTCGGGTGCGCTGCCAGTTGGGTGCGACCTAGGCGACAGAGGCAGAGGCTGGGGGACACGGAATGCCACCTCGCTGGGGGGGAAGGAGCCAGGGCTTGTGCAGGAGGTGGAGCGCTACCAGAGAAACTGACTGTTTGTGCACATGCACCAAACAGCAGTACAGAGTATTCGGCCTTCTTGGAGACCCTGGATCAAGTCCCGTATGGGGCTCTGGCGGTCCATAGTCCTATTGGGGGACTTCAACGCGCACGTGGGCAATAATGGAGACACCTGGAGGGGCGTGACTGGGAGGAACGGCCTTCCTGATCTGAACCCGAGCGGTGGATTGTTGTTGGACTTCTGTTAAGTCATGGAATGTCCATAACAAACACAATGTTCACGCATAAGGATGCTCATAAGTGTACTTGGTACCAGAGCACCCTAGGCCAAAGGTCAATGATCGATTTTTGTGATTGCATGTGTTGGACACTCAGGTGAAGTGAGGGGCAGAGCTGTCAATTGATCACCACCTGGTGGTAGTTGGGTTAGATGGCCGGGGAAGACTTGGGACAAACCTGGCAAGCCCAAACGTGTAGTGCGGGTGAACTGGGAACATTTCGAGGAGGCCTCGGTCTAACAAACCTTCAACTCCCACCTCCAGCAGAGCTTTTCTAGCATCCCTGTGGAGGTTGGGGACATTGAACCTGATGTTCAAAGCTTCTATTGCCAAAGCTGCCGCGGGGAGCTGTGGCCTTTAGGTTTTAGGTGCCTCAAGGGGGGGTAACCCTCGGATGTCGTGGTGGACACCGGTGGTCAGGGAAGCCGTCTGACTGAAGGACGAGGCCTTCCAGGCCATGCTAGCCCGGGGGACTCCCGAGGCAGTTGCAAGGTACTGACAGACCTGAAGAGCTGCAGCCTCAGTGGTGAGGGACGCAAAGCAGCGGGTGTGGGAGGAGTTCGGAGAACGCATGGTGAAGGAATTTCAGGAGGCACCAAGGTGTTTCTGGAAAACCATTCAGCATCTCAGGAGGGAAAAGTGGTGGAACATCCAAGCCATTTATGGCAAGGATGGTTCACTGTTGACCTTGACTGAGGTTGTTGTCGGCAAGTGGATAGAGCACTTTGAGGAACTCCTGAATCCAACTTGGGATATGTTGTGGGAGGTTCTGCGAGAGTATGGGGTGAGGGGGGCCTTGTTGAGGGCCATCCAATCTCTGTATTCCCAAAGCAAGAGCTGTGTCCAAGTTCTCGGCAATAAGTCTGACTTGTTTCAGGTGGGGGTTGGCCTCCGCCAGGGCTGCGCAGTTCGGGGAGCTGGGGGTTGCATCACTGCTTTTTGTGGATGATGTGGTTCTGTTGGCTCCATCAGTCTGTGACCTCCAGCTCTCACTGGACAAGTTCGCAGCCGAGTGTGAAGCAGCTGGGATGAGGATCAGCACCTCTAAATCGGAGGCCATGGTTCTCAGCAGGAAACCGGTGGCTTGCGAACTCCAGGTAGGAAATGAGTCCTTACCCCAAGTGAAGGAGTTTACGTATCTTGGGGTCTTGTTCACGAGTGAGGGTAAGATGGAGCATGAGATCGGCCGGAGAATCGGAGCAGCAGGGGCGGTGTTGCGTTCGCTATACCGCACTGTTGTGATGAAGAGGGAGCTGAGCCAGACCGCAAAGCTCTCCATCTACTGGTTGGTCTTTGTTCCTACCCTCACCTATGGTCATGAGCGATGGGTCATGACAGAAAGAACAAGACTGCGGTTACAAGCGGCTGAAATGGGTTTCCTTCAGGAGGGTGGCTGGTGTCTCCCTTAGAGATAGGGTGAGAAGTTCGGCCATCCAGGAGGGACTCAGAGTAGAGGCGCTGCTCCTTCGCGTGGAAAGGAGCCAGTTGAGGTGGTTCGGACATCTGATAAGGATGTCACCAGGACGCCTCCCAAAGGAGGTGTTCCTGGCATGTCCAGCTGGGAGGAGGCCACTGGGCAGGCCGAGGACCAGGTGGGGAGATTATATCTCCACTCTGGCCTGGGAGCACCTTGGGATCCCCCAGTCAGAGCTGGCCAATGTGGCTGGGGAAAGGGAAGTTTGGGGTCGTCTGCTTGAGCTGCTACCTTTGCGACCCGGCCCCGGATAAGCGGTTGAAGACGAGATTAAATGAGATGTATTGTAATTTACATAAAAGGCCTTTCCAATCATAAATAACAGTATTTATATTTAGGGATATAATATAGAAAGAGCATTATTTCTGTTAGCAGTCTTGCATACAGTTAGGCCAATCATCAAAGCTAGTCAAAAATCCACTTTTCAAACTGGAACTAGCAGGTTAGTTAATCCAGTTTCTTTTTTTTCCCCCCAAATGTTTATGGTTGACATTGTAAAACTTTTTATGAAAGCAGATTATTTGTATGGCCTATAATGTAGAACAAAATACTATACTTATTTCAGCATGCTATCATTTTCGCTGATGTTACAATTAAAATAAGTAAATTTAATGACAAGTTAGCAAAGAATCAGACAATTATTAACCTAACTAACCATTTTATTATCAAAATAACTAACTTTAACCCCTGAAAGGAGAAAGTTGGTATTGTGTTAAACCTACCTGTCCCATTACGCAGTGCATTAGTCTGAGTCTCTGCAACTGCCTGACTCAGCTTAGCCAGGCCTCGCATCAGTAACCTCATGTCACCTGCCATGATGGACTAAAGACAGAGACAGATAGGAGAACAGGGAAGTGGAAAAAAATGTTGTTACATCTGCAAATGTAGTCAATAGGCCCAGTCACAATGAAAGCTACTTGTGGTTCAATGACAGAGACAAACAAGGTGAGAAGTCTGGAATCTGATTGTGTACCTTGACAGAAAGGAGGAAAAGAAGCCTGAGATGGCAAATGTTAAGATAAATAAAAGCTGTCGTCAACACACTCTCCTGCACATGCACACACACAGCTGTCACATCTTGGGATGACTGTAATACTTTGTCTAAAAATACCTGTGACCCTCATTCCCTGTGTTCATGCACACGCGCACAAGACAGGAGAGGGGAGTGTCATGCATGCATGTGTGCTGACACGATGTGTGTCCTTGGTCCAGGACTAGATCTGAAAATACCAGTGGAAACTAAGATGAAGGAGTCAGGGAGCTGTGCATGTGTTTGGTTCATGTACAAGGTTTTACACTATCACTTTCTGTGCTCTCACATTTCTCTCAGTGACAGGTTGGTGAAATTGTTTAAGCCAAACTATAAATATTACAAGGTCTTTTTTTTCACAAATCATTTTAAGGTGTCTTTTACAGATATGATGGGCTGACATAGCTGGCACATTACCAAATCAAGCTGTGATTGTGATGATATCAGATTTGTGAATAAAACTGGAGGAGAGGAGGGGAAAAAATAAATAAATAAATAAATCAATCAATCAATCAATCAGTTTTCTCCTCTTATCTCCCTGCCTCTTAAATAAACAACAGAGCCTGCACTGCATTACTCTTGACAGAAATTATTTCAAGAAACTCTGTTTATGTTGCAGTGTTGTGGATGGTAACATGCTTCAACACAGCGATGCAGGGACTCAGGCCAATGGAAAAAGGCATTGCTGAAACACTAACACAAACCGTCAGGGAAAATGTGTGTGCAGCACAAAAGCACACACAACAGACAGTAAGTGGGTCATCCAACACAGAGTGGCCTGAAGACTTTACTTTGTGACACAAAGGCCCAACAACTAAGAAAACAAGAGTACAAAGGAAAAAAAAAATACTTGCAGGAATTACTTATTTAGGAATCTCAAACTCGAGCCTGTCTCGAGCCTTTATTCTCCACTTTTTCACATTGCATAGAAATTCTATTTAAATTTAATTTACCTGCTTTCACTTGTGCATACACCTGAGTACCAACTATAAAGAAATGAACACTTACACAATACAATTTGTGATCTTGGTTGGTGCCATTTTTTTTCTGCAAAGGTAAGATAGAAATTTGTACTGAGGCAAAAAATAAAAAGTCTGCTAATGTAAACCTGAGCCCTAAGCTGCAGAATGCAATCAGGTAAACTATCTTCTGTTAGTAACACATGCACATTTTTTGGCAAAGAGTCAGAACCTGATTAAATAATTTAATTTACCAACTATGTGCCGATTGGTGAGACATTAACACTCCTTGCCAAAAGTAATCTATTGCACAACTTCCCATTTTCCAGTGAGGGTGTGTAGCCTCTCTTGGTGCAAAAACCGGATCTTTCCTTCTCTTTATTAGCCAAGAAGTCAAGCATTAGAAACACATGAGACAACTATCTACATAAACACAGATGTAGCCAGACAGGCAGCAGGTCACTGCAAGTCTTCTATAAAAGCACTTCAACTATATTTTCACATGGCATTATACACTGAGTCCTCAGCTGTTGTTTGGGATCTGTTACTGTCCCTAGACAAGCTGTTGACTCACCGCAGTGACAATATCACATTGGCACAAGTATAAACACCTCATGGCTTACTGACATCTTCCCGTTACTGCCCTAAATCAATGACCCTGAAGCAAAAGTGGAAAATCTGTGGTGGTTAAACACCACAGCAGCTGCGTCATCAGCACTAACAAGTGAAACGTGACTGAAAACATGTTTCCTAAAAAGACCATAACACACGACAAAGCCTTCAGAAAAAAAAAAAATAAAAAGAATTCTGTAACCTGCAAGTCTGATCCAATGTGTGATACTCACACAGGTGGATGAATATTCATTTCATATGCTGCTTCTCAGCAATTAAGGGGGGAAAAAACTCACTTTGAGTAGTACTCTGGAGTTTTTGGTTCCTTTTACTTAATTAGTCATATGAGTATGAAATTCAAATGGAACTGTGTATGTGTGGGCCCTGCGATGGGCTGATGGGCTGGCCTGTCCAGGGTGACTGGCTCAGAACCCCCCGAAACCCGGAAACGGAAAAACGGCAGAAGATGAGTGAATAAATACAATATCCAGATGACTCCTTCGTTATTTATGAAGCAGGGCACGACCCCAAAGTCAGCGGCGGCTTCATCACTCTGCTCAGTGTTTTCTGTTTTAGTTTCACCCATTAATCCGTTCCTGCATCAGAATCCCATGAAGCTCCACGTGGGCGTGCAGGCTCGAGACTCTGCGGCCACAGCCGCGGCTGTTTCGGCCCAGTGGGAGCGTGGAGGTTTTTTTTTTTTTGGATATTTGAATAACCCCCCCGGACACAGAAACGGGGGCAGCGTTTGGTTTGTTGTTGACCACACGGTGCCCAGCGAACACACTGAACTAACCGAACAAACCCAAACAATAGCACTAAACTCCCCCCCCCCCCAAAAAAAAGCGCACTTGCAAACATACTCGGCGAAGTCCGGACCGAAGTGACTTCAGGTACTCACCGACGGGTGGCTCAAAGCAAACAAGGACTTCCTGCTTCTTCCCGGGACACGAACACACGGAGAGGCGGGCTGTCGGCTGTCTGCCGACCGTCTGCTGATCGACCTCCTGCTGCTGCTGCTGCACCAGCTTCTAGACTTTAATCCAGTCTGTTATTTACGCCCCCCCCCAGAGGTCAAACCTTATTTATCAGCTTCGCTCAGTAGCCAGAGCCGTATGTTTACGCAACCCCCCGCCGAAGAGGGGTGCAGTCTGACGAGCATGCACAGTTTGCACTTCATGTATGTTGGAAGTTATCAGACATGCATGCTTTTAATGCTGAAGTTGATTATCATTAGTTTGCAAAAGCTGATCATTCGATCTAATTTATAGTCATTTATTTTAATCTGACCTTGATTCGCAGTATTTAGAGTGGTGGTGCAGCTGATGTGTAAACAGACACGCGTCATGTTGTGTGTTCAACCTCTTCTCTACACGGCTCTCCCGTCAGGCCCGCCTCCTGCTCCTATTGGTCCTCGTCGTCTGTTGACAGGAGGTAGGGGCTCAAGTCCGACTCCTGATTGGTCCATGGAAGGAAAACAAAGTGCAGGTTTGCGTGGAGAGTGAGCAGAAACCTAATGTTGACATTGAATTTCACCTTCACAAGGTACACAGGTCCAAAAAAACTAAACAAAACAACAACAGTGGACAAATGAAAACACCAGCAGGTATCATCTGCAGAAAATAAAACCACCGCTGCAGTGAAGTAAGTCTCTGCTGCCATCTGCTGTTGTTGTAAGCACAGCACAACACTGTACTGTTTGTACTTTCTTCTTAAATGTTAATGATGGATAAGTTAAAATGTAAACGTATTTAGTTACTGTTAAAAAGTAAAAATGTATGAATACAAAGCCAAACGCCAATGAACAAACATATTTATATTGTGTCAAGTAAAAAAGGTTATAGCTTTCTCAGGATCTGTATTATTCTAAATATACTACAACCTTTGCCATATCAGGGCTGAGATTACACAAAAAGTATTGAGAGCATGACATTGGAATCATTGCATTTATAACGATGTGTGCATAGTTTCAAAAGTTTCTGGTGCGTCTATAAAAAAGCGCAAATGAGGGGATGGGACAAAAATCCAACTGTATGTTCAGAGACAACCCCGATGGTTCACCTTCGCCCTTAACTCTCAAAAGCAGATCACCTCTCTGCTCCATTTCTCTGTTCACAACCTCTCTGCCCCTGAATCAAAGCATTTCTTTCCCAGCAGCTCCGGACGGTGCTGCAGTGTGGACAGGTGTGATTTGAATGGCAAATAACCCAAATGCAAACAGGGCAGTTAATGAGGCCATGAAGCATCAGCAGCAGGGTCACTGAGGGCTTTCTCAGGTGAGCTCACAAAACACTGGGTCATTCAAACACTTTGCTCAAACTGGATGAATGGATGGACAGATAGATAGGTAAGCAGGTACCAGAGTTCCCAGAAATGACAAGTAGAAGCAGGAATTTGTGCTCACCAAATACACACTTTTTTTTTTTTTTGAAGGACAATCCAAATAAATACACAAGTTGGCAAATTCAGAAGAGCATGATACTTATTAAGGAATCAGTCTGAGTGCACGTTGGAGAGCGTAAGTATAGGTCTCGAAGTAATAGCTTGACTTTTAGTTAAATCCTGATTTTGGCATCCTTTCTGATGATTACATAAGAAGGCTTTTTTCTGTTCACTATAGTCAGCAATTTGTTAGCTTGATTAGCAGAAACGCAAAGAAACGTGGAAACAACTAGCCTGGCACTGTATAAACGTAGCAATATATGCTTATCAGCAGCTTTGGTGATATTTAGATCTGACAGTGGATACTCAATCTCTTTCCTATAAAACTCCTGACAAGCACTACTAATAAGCATTCTTCCCAAAATGTGGTGATACATCTTTCAGAAGGTACTGCATTGAATTACCACCAGCCTCCGACTCCATCCACCATCACTGCAAACATCTACTGTTAAGTTTTTATTGTTCATCAAGAACCTGTTACATGATGAGACATTTTTTCACCAAATTCTAAGTGACTGTTTGCCTTTGCCTTAGAACAAATGCATATTATTATCTGCACATATTTTTTTTCTATAATATATCCAATGGATTGAACATTTGTTGTCCACAATCAGCGATTTGTCTCATAGTTTGACTTTCTTTCATATTGTAACACATGCTTGAAGACAAGACAACAGAACAGCCCAGAACTCAAAATCCTCACAGTATCCCAATAACTAAAAAAACAAAATAAGAAACAAAAACAAGTAAGAAATAAAGTAATGTTATAAATAAAAACAGAATGAACTACAAATTAAGCCCAAACTTTAAGAGGATATAAACATGCAGCCATGTAAGACTAAGCACAGGAACTTGCAATTAAGACTAAGAGAGAAATCCATCATAACAATAATAAGTAAAAACAGAATTTCAGTTGTCTGACTTGGCTTTGTAATGTCAAGGCACTGTATAGCTTAAATAAGATTGTTCATGGCTGTAAGTGTTCCACAAGGTTTGACTAGAATAATGTTACAATAAAAAACTACATCTAACATAATACATCTTACTGTACATTGTGAGCAATCTCAGCAAAGTGTGACAGGGGTAAGAAGTGTCAGGCCACAAAAGTACTGTGGATGCCATATTCGCTGGAAATATGTTACATATCAAAACGAATGCCTTCATAACAAACAGTAACTTGTACTTATGTATGATTTAACTCCACCTAATTGCCAGTTATTGCCAGATTATTGTGGAGCAAACACAATAACACCAATTAACAACTTACAAATATCCAAGCTTCATGGTTATGAGTGACTGTTTAAACCAAAATAAAAAAAGAGATAAAACAAACCTAAAATTATGTTGTGAGTAAAACACGCCCAACTATTTACAGTCTCTAATAGTGTAACTGTGATTAAGTGCTAATTGTTTTTGTTTGTTTTTGTTTGTTTGGACATTTCCAATGTGCTGACATCGTCAGAAAGAGAAAAATCTGGTAAGAGTGAGCTCAACTTTGCTAGGGAAGAAATATTATTTAAATCTGTTCCCAAAAAGATGCACCTAAAAGAAGTTGGGAGTTGTACAAATACACAAAGGAGCTGATTTTTCAATCGCTGCAATCTTAAAAGCACTATTTCATTTTATCTTAAACTATTTTAATGGAATAAAATCTTTCAAATAAGGGAACTGGCACCATTATCACTTGTTCATGACAAATGACGCATCAACTGTTTCTTTTTTCAATCTTACCAGCTGGGGGTGCCAAAGTCACAACTTTTTAACTTCCACACACAGTGGAAATTGACATAAGGCATATCGAATATTGTTTGACTTTGAGCGCTCTATCACCAAAGGTATGGAGAGATTAAGGTTTTTTTTAATAGTAATAATAATGTAAAATGTTCCTACCCTTATCCTTTAGCATTGGTTTAAGCAGTCTCTTGATGAATAATTCCTGATAAAAATTATTTCTTGCAGGTATAATGCAAAAAATACACCTTTTTTTACAGCAGACATTTTGTTATAGGAAAAAAAGCACCATAAACACAAAATATTAACGACATTGTGCACGCTGCTTCATGGATTAATGAAACTAAGTGTTATTATTATTAGTGCCACGTGTGTTTCTTATGCTATGACAAGAGTCTGCTAAAAAAAAAGGCCTGTTGAGGTTTTAAGGACAAAAAAAGTTGACTGTGAATGTAGAAAAACTGGATACTGGATATGAATAGAGACAGTGATTCAACCACATATTTTTATGGGATGGGTTTACCAACATGAGGACAAAGGTCAGCGAAGAAATCCTGTAAGGAAGTCCAAGATGTTCCAGAGTGATGGAAGTGATTGTTGTGAGTCCAAATATTCACTTCTTTTTTTTTCCCTCAGACTTTCAGGTCTTAGAGTTCACCATGGATGAAACGATCTCCACCAAGCTATCAAGTCCAAAAAGGTAACCATCTTCTCTGTTGCCCTCTACCCATGATGCACGGTGGGTCAGTTCCTCCCCATCAGGGAGAGGTGTGGTTTTCCCAAAGTCAATCATCCAGATTTTGGCCCGCTTATTGTCGTGAACGAATAGCAAAGAGCTGCCAATCACCTGCAGAGAAGCAGAGAGGTGTGAATATGAAAGAGGAAATAAATACAAAAATAGTTTCCTTTTATAAAATTGTATGTTTATGCCACTTCCTGTTCGCACAGTCATGTTCACTGGTATGTTTGAATATTTGTGTGATCGTGTAACTTAATGTAGGCATGTGTGGTCAGGACTGTTGCTGTTTAGTTTTCAGTATGTAGCACAATTACGGTGTTCCCATCAATGGACATGTGTCTTTACCTCGTGGGTTTTGAAGAATGTGGAAATCTCCAGAGTTTCTCTGATTTCATTCAGCCTGGTTAGATAATCATTCTGGAAAAACAACACACAAGACTTTGTTTTATTTTTGTTTACTTCAGCTGGAGGCGGTTTTACACGAGTTTATCAGTTGGGCTAAAGAATGTATCAGTAGAATTACACAGCAGAGCTTTTAGTGACATTTTATATGATGGATATTGGGCATTAAAAAAAAAGTGAATGCCTGTCTTTATGTATTTAGCTTCAACAATCCCTTCAATAATAACCAAATAAAATATACAACACATTCATGAATGGGTTGAAATACTAACAGCGTGTATCTGTGGGTAGCAACAACCACAGATGCACACTGTTAGTATTTGTGTGTTGAGGGCCAGGGAGTTCCCAAGGACTTCCTTTTTCATCTGGCCCAGGAAGCTTAAGGTCACATTGTGTATGTGAAAATCTATGTACATGTGTGCGTGTGTGTACATGTGTGTATAGCGTTGTGTGTGTGTGTATGTGTGTTTCCTAGGGGTTACCGAAATAGCACAGAGAAGTTTAACAAATTCCATTCCTCAACTTTTTCTGTCACACACAGTGCTCAAGGCCATTGACACAAACACACTCATCCACACACACAGAGGTGGATGAACACACTCACCAGTATGTCTTTATTTCCTTTGACAAACTCATGAAAGGCTGCAGAAACTTGCTCTCTTGTCTTTGTCTTCTTAAAATCTCTGTTAACGGTCCCATCCTCCTTCTACAGAGGAGAGGAGATGAAACTTGTGAACTGACTCTTTGTCAAGAGTTCAACAACATATTTATTTGCATTTGAGTTATGTGACAATATGTCACACTGGGAACATTATGATGTAAATAAGTTATTTGCTTTCTAACATCAGTAACTGGAGCTTTCTTGTCTAGATGGGAACCATGGGACTGAGGCAGAGGACGGGAAGTGAGGAAGGCGGAAGAAGCAGAGGAGCTAATGGGCCAGACAAGCGGAACAAAGAATGGTAGGAGGAAAGGAAACATGGAGGGAAATACATTTTTAAATATGACTGTCAAGCAGAGAAGGACCTTTGACCAGTCATGTAAAGTAAACCTTTTCTCTTAAAAACGAGTGATTTCTGTGTTTATATGTGGGCAGATAATGATTTATTTCTGATCAAGTTTTAGATTAACTGAACCATCATTTAATCTTCTTGTTAATCATTGACTACAATAACCTTCCAATGTTCTAACTGGAGAAGTCAATTACTGTTTTTATGTCACACATGCTTAAAAATTATGTTAAAAAAATCCAAAAAAGTCAAATTAAAACTGCATGTCTGATTCATGTTCTCTCGATCACCTGATCGAGTCATGATTTAAACTGGGACAGTCATTTCTTTCATATCTGACCTTTGTGCGGTTCTTTGACCATAGTCCCACTACCGACATGTCAGAGATATGAAGTCGCATAAAAAGGAAATAATCAAATATCACAACACACCATATTCCATTTACTCCCTACTGATGGTAAAGGTGAAGAGGAAGCACTAGTAGTTGTTGTACCACTATCTAAAGTAATGCAACTTGTAGAAATTGTAGTGGCAGTTGTAGCATTTGTGTAGATATAGCAGCAAGAATAGTTCAGTAGATTAGTATCAGCAGTAAATGTCATGTGGTTGGCACCATTTATTTCTCTGGTGACCACTGGTGAAATAAACATGCTTTTCTTATTCTGCTAGCTGCCAGGCAACAAAGTACTATTTGGAGTCGAAAGTATTTTTCCCTTTATGGTGAGCATAGCTAAAGTCACTCTCTCTCTCTTAACCCCACACAAACACACACACACACACACACACACACACACACACACACACACAAAATACACAATCTACATAATGTACATATAACCGACCCACTTTCATATAGGTTGAACTGTACAAGAACTAGATGAACCACATATACTAACTCACTAACTCTCTCTCTCTCTCTCACACACACACACACACACACACACATTAACACATCCTTGTTTCTGGGGATAACCCTTGGTGTCATGGCAACAGACCACCGGGGAGGCCGTGAATGTCCTTATATAGCCAAGGCCCTCAAATAAAGACAGAGATTTGTGTGTGTGTGGGTGTGTTTTTTTTTTGCAATGTCAGTGGCAGATGCTGAGGCCTATGGAGCTGCCACAGACAGGCCTTGTGCATGACAAAGAAACTCATACACAAACATATACCTTAGAGGAAGTTAGTGGTCAAAACAGGAAGAGAGTTAGTTCAGTCCCTGAAGGACAAACACATCCCCAAGAATAGACGTGCACTGAGTACATGAAGAAAGAAGGGAAGGAAGGCCGAACACACACACACACACTTTTCTTTTTGCGGGTCTTACCTTGACTCCCTCTATCCTAAATCCCAAAGTGGCTGTGGAGCTTATAGTTTCTCTCCACTGCATGTATCTGGGCTTGGTCACTGCCTTCTGGTCATTTTCCTGTGGCGTAGGCGCCTCGGGATCAACCTCAATCATTTTCTGATACATGTCAGGCCTTGGAGAGGGCTTCTTACGAGCCTTAGTCAGTTCATCCTCAAGATAGGTCCTGAGGTGTGAGAAAAATCGAGGTGGGCGACAGCAGGCAGAGGTAGGAGATGAGATCACAACAGGAAGACACAGTTGTTAACATTGCTCACTCCAAGACAAGATAACCAGACGCTCAGAAGAAAAGTTCAACAGGGCGAGAAACCCAAACAGTGAGTTGAACAGTTAATCTCCTAATGTGAGATGTCATTTGGATCCACCTATGACAAATTTTTCTGCTGTTTTGAGAGTGTGATTTGATGTACAATTTGATGTTTTCTCACCTTACTCCCATTTTACAGTCCATCACACAGGGAAATTCAAACTCAGCCAGGAGATCCTCCATCTGATTATATTTCTGGCCGTCCTTCTCTACGTCTCCATGATAACCAGGTACGTATGGGCGCAAAACGTCCTTCATCAGTAGGGACAAGCAGCGCTGCTCACATTCACAGTGTTTCTAAGGGATAGTGTAAAGAAGTTATCATCATTTTGTGCCTTTGGCTACTCTGATTCTGTATCAGTAAAAAGTCAAACAGAATGTAAATTGAGCGATTTCCTGTGTCATGATATAGAAGGTGTGATTGATGTCTTACTTTTAAAATGCGACCGTTAGCTCCTGTTTTGAAGCTCCCTGTAAAAAGACACACTTTTACTATGAAGTAGCTGCAGGCTCCCATTTTACTTAGCTGAACTTCCAGCCTCTAGGGCAACAATTCACAGGAGGTATCAGCTGACTCCCAATTCCTACCCACACACACACAGTTGCAATAAAGACCATCGAAAGAGTTGACACCGCAACCACGTAAAACCCTAAAAATTTGGTGGATCTGGGAAAGCGAGGACAACCCTCACACTGATGCCACATCCCAACACACAACAAACACTTACAGGTCACTGATATTTAACTATGGTCCGCCTGTCTAGTGGGTCTGTGCAGCCCCTGCCCTCACCTGGTGTTTGCCCCCCATCCTCTGATGCATGACTGGGAGAAAGCTACTTGCAGGTTTATCATTTTGGACCAAACCATTAATGTGTTTGTGCAGCTACATACCTGCGTGGCCAGCCAGTTGTATCCATGGATATTTCTTCTTGAAGGACATGAGAAATGGAGACCACTGGACCATGTTCTTAATCTTCTTCCAAGACTTGTGCTACAAACACATACAAACACAACATAAGATTGTACCCCAGAATGACAAGATTCTGCCCCTTGTGTTACAATGCAGTTTTATCATCGTTAGCCTTAGCCAAGTTTTTAAATTGATATGAGCGAATGTATGAATAATGTTTTGGTTTTTGATTATGAGACAGACCAGGTGACATTTGAAGACACAATGTCTAATGAGGGAGAGTTCACTATTTCCACACACACTCTATACAACATCAATTTAGACATGTGTACTAAAAACTTGAACTCTCACATGGCCACATGCACATTTCAATTGCAGATTCAATTTACAATTGGTGTTATAATGTTTTTTTTAGTGTTCAAAAACAAAAAAAGGAAACATGCAAAAACATGTGTCCCGAAACCTGAGGGAGAGTCCTTACTCTCTCTTTGTCTCACTTTATTTTTGGCTGATTTAAAACTTTTTTAACTAATCTCTGGAGTATCAAACTGGGATTTCCCCTGGTAACACACACACACACAAACACACACTTAGTGTTCCTTCAAGGGCTCTCCCTGTCCCTGGCAAGGACACATTGAACTGTGGGACTCCTGCCATACACACAAACAAACAAACTCTCCTTCATTCACAAACAGAGCCATGCGCTGCCTCTAAGTTGTTTCTACATCATCAGATTTTCTCTTAGTGACCACAGATTCAAAGCCAATTCTCCATTTTCTCTAAATTCTAAATACAGAAGAATTGGAGTGACGCCCTTAAGCTACTACATGCTTGGATGACGATAACTGTTATGATAAATGAACAGGATTAGGACAGCCAAGAAGTGTGACATATTGAAATGAGGGAAAAAAAAAAAAGGTCCGCCCCACAAATGGATTCAAAGTTATTAGAATACATTGCAACACCTCAGTGGAGTCAGTAAACCACATTCTTACCAAATAAAAAATTCAAACACCATTTTATGCCTGCAGCATTACATCAGATGGAAAAATTCCAGATGTCTTGTTCTGTGGGTTTAAACAATGCTCAGCTGTGCAGCATTGTAGCAGAGTGACCAGTGGACACAGTGAAACAGCACTGAAGATATGAATGTGAGCTGTCCTGAAAAACTCATCAGGGACAATGCAGTTGCAATTGGTTATTTGATTTAAACTCAAATACAGTATTTTATTTGACCCCTAAAACAATCACATCTGGCCAGCTACTGGGATATACGTTCTAAACTCATAACATTTTTTACTTTTTTAAAAACAGACACAAAACAAACAACTTTGTCCTGTTAAGGATGTGACCTCACACACTGGAGAGTTCCTTTCTTCTCCAAATACCAGGAGAAATAATATTGTGTCTTCAAATAACCAGGGGAGAGGATAAAAAGAGAGGAGAGGACAGGAGAGAAGGAGAGCAGGGATAAGATAAGGAGAAAGAAGACCATAGAAGGCGATATATAACCCTTGTCACAGAATCTTGATCTGATGAACATTCATCAGCTGATAGGATGACTATCTATGGTTAGCTGCACACACACACACACACACACACTCTCATATCCCCCCTCTCTCCCGATGTCTGACGAGTCACATGAGGGGTTTTTCTCTGCCCCACTGAAGGAGAGAGAAAAAAAACAGCAGGTCACATGGTGGAAACTAACTGCAAGGTAACTCCGCTGAGTCTCAGAGAGTGGCAAGTCCTGACACTTGTGTATTGTATTGCACATGTATTGGGGATAAATCTGGCAAAATGATCCTGTAACTTTGTGTCAACCTGTGACAGAAAGCGTCTTAACATATCCAAGATTTAAAATAAGAAGACATTGTTCCGTAGGCAAAAATCAACATTCAGTAGCAGCCTCAGGGGAATCTCCTTGTGTCAATGTGTAAGTGTGTCTAGAAGCATACACTGTCAGTTTTAACCAGGTAAAGGTTGAAACTAAATGAATATAGCCAAAAAAAAAAAAAAAAAAAAAAAAAAAGGTAACAACCGTATCAAAATCACAACTGTCTTGCTGTCAAAGGAAGTACTTGACTTATCACCTTTTGTGGAGCGACTTAAATAAAAATAAGTAAAAACTATTGGGATTTTCCTTCTCATTTAATCCACCATCTTTAGAGTATCAGGCTGCAGCTTGGTGAGTAGCCAGGGTCTGTGCTTTCTCTGTCAACTCAGACCGTCATCCATCTACCACATTGCCCACTTACAGCTGATGCCTGTGTGTATGTGTAAGCTGTGGAGGGCAAGAGAGAGAAAGTCTGGACTATCTCAGGTGTGAGAATTTACAGACATTTTCTCAGTGTATAGATTTAGGAGAGAAAGACATTAAATTGCAATCAGAGGAGGGCAGGAGAGGACAAGATGAGGGAGAGTTCATTTATATGGAACTAAAAAAAAAAAAAAAAAGCAGAGAGAAAAAAAAAAGGCTCAAACTATTACAGTGATGTTACCAGTATTATTATAGCTCAATAAAATCTAACTCCACGAGTAGAGCCGTCAAACATTCTTAAACAAGGACTAAATCCAGGTTTAAAAGCATTCTGTGACAGTCGATTTAAGCCCTGGTTCGAACAGAAGTAACGCTGGCAGCATAGGTAACAGTACCTGAAGGTGGATGATGGTAATGATAAAGATGGCTCCAAATGACACAACAACCCTCCACACTGAGTACAGCCATGAAGACCACATCATGACCTATGGCTTTCAGTAAACTGGGGTCAGTTTACAAACTGACAGGGCTAATTATCAGCTTTCCTGCACCCAGTCTCTGTCCCTCTTTGCTTTAAGAACCAGCTCCTCAGGCTCACATGCTCCTCTTTCTATGTCCCACATGATTTTCATGTGTGTGTGTGTGTGTGCGTATCTCTGAGTGTCTACGGAAGGATAAGCAATTGTGGATCATTTGATTGGCAAAACAGAAGACAAACATAATCTGGGCATGCAAATCTCTGCTCAGGTCACAACATTTGAAAGACCCAGATGGAGCAAAGTGTGTATGAGTGGGTGTGTAGATGTGATTGCACATGAAGAAAATGAAGAGCTAAAATGTAGGAGCTTTGTGGAAAAAGTAAACAAGTATGACAATGCATAACTGATTCCAGGGCAAACTTATACGAGCATGTCACGTCTTGCCATACACATCAATTAATTTGGGCATTCCCTGCATCTGATTCCTCGTGAATGCACTGACTGCCTCTATCTTAAAATCCAACACACAACATGTATGTAAAAAGAAGCTATGCAAACAGAGACTATATGTGTATTTGCAGTTGAGGAAACATGATGGGAATGTGTGATCACAGAGAGGATCTGAGAAGAGCTCATTAACATGAAACCGAAATTAAAAATCATTAGGTTTGGCTGCGTCTTTCGAGCTGTGTGCAACTTGTTAAATAGTGATAATCCAATCAAAAATCTCATTTTAAAATACAGTAACATTAAACTGTTGTAATTGTAAAACTGTTCTGTTGTATGTACCTATACTATTGATATTAAATTACTTTTTCTGATTAATCAGTGGTGTTATGTTTTATTTTATCAGTTATGTTTGAAATTAATTTGTTTATTATTTCAATAAAGTGCTTGAATATTGATGGGAAAGGGCCGTCGTGAATTCTGCTGTATTTTGCACACAAACCTAAACACATTCATGATTTTGGATATCCATTTTCTGTTAATGAACAAAACTGACAAAAAAATATTGATAAATTAGCTACATAGTTCAGCAGCCATTTAGACTGTCCCTCCTCATTCAGTCATAATTTTCACTTCAGTTACAAGAAGCAAATATTATTTTCCTTGTACAAAATGATTTCAGAATGAAAAATATGATCCAATGCAACCTGCACACAACCTTCATTTGATATATTTAGTGTCTGTGTGTCCTGTATATCAGCATGTGCATTTTTTATGCACTTAACAGAATGTTAGTCATCAGACATCCAGAGGGCAATATGGATGTCTCAACCAGGAAATAATTGAACTTAATCTCCTGACAAAAGTGCTAAATGGTATCATGCATATTTGTAGTTGCCTGTTTATTTATCTTTTGCTAGTCTTCAATTTTGTATCTAATTAGTTTTTTTTGTATTTTCAAATTATGGAGAATTACCATTTTTAAATGAGCAAAGCTGTGAATGAAGGTGAGACTGAAATTCATGGAGGTATTTACATGTTTGTCTCCGTCTAGACCTTTCATCAAAGTCAGATTCTCATCTTTTACTGGCTCATTTCTCTCCAGCGGTCTCGCTCTGTTTCTCCTATCTATGCCCCCAGACCAGCTGGATGTCAAGAGGAGAACAGGAAAAACAGTAAAGTTTCCATTGAGAGAGAGGGGGGGGGGGGGGAGAGAGAGAGAGAGAGAGAGAGAGAGAGAGAGAGAGAGAGAGAGAGAGAGAGCAAGAGAGAGAGAGAGAGAGGAAATGGCAAGTGAAGGAACTTCTTGCAGACAGGAAGTGGGGGGGGGTTGCCGCTTGCCTCAGCGACAGTATTTTCCACATCCGCCGCTGACTACAAACAAAAGAAAGAAAAAGAAAAGGCCTTGCCCTCTGTAAACAACAGAAAGAGTGCAGAGGAAAAAAGAAGCACTGAGGCAAAGAGTTTTTATTTGCTCCTCATTATCACCTTGAGAAAGGTGCATCATGGTTTTTTTTCACCAGAGACATCTGCAGATAGGATTTCATGGAACGTCCATTTGCATAAGATAAGCTACCGATCAAATTGTGCAATTATTACATGCAAAGGCCAATGCTGTAAACAATATGCACAGACATATGGAAATGTGAAGACTTTCTGTGACCACAAGAGCTGGGGTTAAGCAGGACAATCCGGTATAGCACATTTGCATGCAGGGAGGGGTGAAGTCAGGCTCAGAGTGGTGAGAATTGTAGAAAAAAACAACAACAACAAAAAAAAAACTTGGGCAAAGGGTAACTCTGGGTTACAAATGTGTAATGTGAAAAGGCAGGGGAAACACTGATGCATGCCGATGTTTTCAACAGAGAGTCACTGAGGAAACAACAAGCTTCATATCGCTCACCACAAGGTCCCCTTGCAGATACAAATACTGCAACTGTCTGAGTCTGCAAAGTTTAGACTGAGACACACACACACACCACAATCAAAGACACAAACGCACACACCGCGACAAAATTAAACTGCAGGGAGTGTGATGCAGGCTAAACACAATGCTTGGAGGGTGCACAATAAATCTCTTAGCAACCAAGGCTGTCCAGTGGAAAACTAGCTTTGCAAAGTTGACGGCTGTACAAAGGCGTGAAAAAGCAACGCATCAAAGAAAAAGGAGTTAGATATTTTTGATGTGGTTCAGTTATGGTGTAACTAAATACTCTAGTGTGATAGGGAAGAGCTGTTACCAAATTCAGGTTACTATGGAACATTAAAGAGCATTGGATTCAAGATCAAGCCTCGACTCGGAAACCGTTTACTTAATTTGCCTAAAGTAAGAGAAAAAAATTTGGAGGTTTCATAACTTGCTTACAAACTAGCTGAATAATCTATAAAGCATGTTCAACTTAATATGAAATCTGATCAACAAAGCAGCACAGACATGAACCATGTGGATTAATGTGGGCTCCTTACCTAACATCCCATTTTGCTTTCACAAATCACATTTAGGTTTGTTTCTGACATCTACGAAACCAAGTGAAACCACATTTCACTTCTGCACAAGAGCCAATACTAAAGATATGCTTTCAGCCAAAATTGTCAGCTTGAGTAACGTCAGCCCCCCCACCCTCTAAACTGCTCCAGGGCCAGGGCCACTCGGACACGCACATACATGAACTCTCACTGACAGCTTCACATAGAAACACCAAATGAAGAACTGTCCGGTGTTTCCCCTCTCACAATTAACCAAGTAGGCACTCAATAACACACATGCAGAGGCAAGAGTTAAACACACACCCATAAAGTTAGAGAGACTGTCACACACACATACAGCTGCGAGAGGGAAACTCAGTTTGACGTCACAGGGTTGCTAGGCAACTAGCCGCCGTGGTAGTGAAGATTTTCCACTGCAGTACAAACACTGTGTGTGTGTGTGTGTGTGTGTGTGTGAGTGTGTTAATATTTTGTGCTGACCCATTTGGGCTACAGTTGTGTTTGAGTCCAGTGCAACCCATCACAAAAGCTCTTTGTTGGTGTTGGAGATTAGAGCTTATTCAGGGTTAGATCTGTGGACGATAAACCTGGAATGGTGGAGATTAGTGTTTATGGTGCACTGCAAATCAAATGATCGAGAAAAAAAAGGATGTGAGTAAATGTGCAATTAGTTGTTTGTGAGAGATGAACTGTTTGTGTGGATATAATATTGTTTGTTATTCTGCAGAGTGCATCAAGTAAAGGTTGTCCTATAGCATGTACAGAGGGTGTGTCAGTCTGAACATATATATGTGTGTGTGTGTGTGTGGGTTTTATAATTGAACAGTATGGGTGTAGTCTATTGAGTACTGAAATGTGTCTAACAACTTCTTGTCAGGCTTTAGTGAACTGAAAATACACCATGATTAACAATGCACCTTCTGCATCATTTATAGAGACTTGCTTAAGTCCTGTCGCACTTCCGTTCTACTGTAGCTTCTGCTCCACTACTTTCTCTCATTAGTCCAAAATGATACACATGAAGGTGGATTTTTTTTTGCGATTGAACTGGGTTTAAACACAACTGCAGCTACAATTACATTTGGACAAAAAGTTTATATGGGAAAAAAAAACAAAATTGGGGGCGGCGGGGTTATTTTAGCGCTAAAACACAATGAATCTTTTGATAAATTAGATAATTAATGTCAAACAGAGTGAACAATAGCCACTAACAAGTACTTGAAGCCCACATTAACATCTCTAAAATGTCATTTTCATCAGTCCAAAACACAAAGGTATTCAGCTTATTATAACAAGAAAAAAATTATATGGAACCTGGAACTTGGACATAAGTAGCTGACCTACATGTTAAAAGATAAATACTTATTAATTATTCACCTTTAATTAATACTTTCTTTGTGATTGTTGAGTGATTAATTGACATAAGTGTTTGGATAAAGATGTCAAGTTATGGTGAAGATGAGTGTAGCTGGTTTAAGATGTTTCAAGTTGTGTTGGCATATCTTTTGGCAGAACTGCTGTAGTTTATTTGTGGTTGTTCCTAACAGGTGTGAGGGCACAGATAAATTAGTTAGACAAGCAAACTCAGTACTCAGAAAAGATACAACTCTATGCTACTGACAGTCTCTTTTTTTTTTTTTTTTTTATTCCACAGGAGTCAACTGAAATTTTTGAAAAAAGAAAACACAGATGACAATCTATAGCAGGTGCCCTGTTACTGTCAATTTACTACAACTAGGAAAACACTGGCGTTACATATGTGACCTTGGAGAGATGCCCAACAGTCAAAAGATCATCCAAATAGTGTCTATATATGGGTCTGTTCAGATTCTATCCTTTACCAGTTAAGAATGTACACTCGTATGAAAATTAGTTGATATAATCCTAAAGATAAGGGCCGTAACAAAGCAGACATGTTTGTCTGTGCTTATACAGACAAAAAATTGGATAAGATGATTTACAGGAGAATTTAATATACTAGAATTATTATAAGTGGTCCAGTCACTTATCAGGACGACAAATGCAACCACAATGAGTTCTTAAATACAGAACTATAACAAAACATAAACCTATGAAATAGATTATGAGGAAACCACTGGTCTTACACTGACCCCCTTTCATTTTTCACCAAGCACGCAGGAAACTTTCCTTTAAATGCACATTTTTCCTCCCATGTTTCTTTGTAACATTTTTGTGCTTCTATATGTTGTCAAAAGAGCTACACTGGTATTTCTTGTGTTTTTCCTGGCACAATAGAAATGTCCAAAGGTGTTGGAGCTGATTGTTATTAACCAAATAAAGGCAGTCCACTCCTGCAATAAAAGGCCATGAGAATAAGTGCTGTGTCTCCATTAATGTCACATTAAGAAAACACGTCTACGATACAATACATATGAACAACTTTTCCTCTCATGCTCTTTCATTTATCTTCTCTCTGCCCGTCTCGCCCTGCTAACTCAGTCTGTTCTTCTCTGTCTTCCTCTCAGTATCTCTCCTCTTCTTTCTCACCCTCTCCTCTCTCCTACATACCTCCCACACGAGTGAGCATGCTTTTTGAGTTTCTGCATTTTTGCCTCTTGCACAGATATATCAGGTTTTTTTAAGCTACTGATACAGAACTGTGACAAGATACATAAATGAACATGAACAACCCTCACATGTGACTTCTCTGCACCATGATGAGGGAAACCCCAGACTTTTACCAGTAACTATAAACCTTGACCCTCAGTCAGCTGCGAATCCCATCTGAAGCTCCTGACGCTGTCCTTTCCTGGATAAAGGTAAAAAAACAAAACAATGCCCAGACATGCAAAGAGCAATACAAACACCATTCAAATTCAGCAGCCAAAGCCATTTATACAAATAGTTTGTAATCTGTTTCACCTGGATGAGCTGGGACTTTGGTTTAGGGTGGGGAGTTTCAATTAAATATGCCAGAAAACTGCATACATTACATCGAAAAATCATTGGATACACTCTTTTGCTACGAATCCTGCTTTGCAGTGTGATCATAATGAGAATATTTTCTTTGCTGTTGCTGCTTCAGCAAATTAAATCAAACCAGAACAAAAGCCATGTATTCAAAATATATGTAAAAACAGAGAGTCCATATTGATTCTGGGTTGTATTGAAAGGCTTGTAATGTCAGTTGTTGCACATTTTTCTACAATCATAGGGTCAAATAACTCAGTTTTAATGCCTGTTAAAGATTCATGACGGATTAAACGGATTAAATATTAGGTAAGCATGAGCACTTTCCTAATGGCAGCCACTCAGGGAGAGAATGTTTCTATAGCCTGAAGTCCTAAAAAAGGGACACTTGTGGAACTGGCAAAATGTTTAAGAAAAACTTGTAAATTCAGTTATACAATCCTGCATTAAATCATGTTTCAAAACAGAAGTGAGATGGCCTCATGAACTTACGCTGGCTACAAATAAAAACACGTCCACCCACCCACCTACACACACACGTACCCAAACAGGCCTCAGCCTCGTCTTTGAACTGCATCCAAGCACAGGCAATGCCTAAGTGTGTGTGACTGGCAAATTCTCTTGCTTTCCCTTTTTCTGTCACCCCCGCTCACTCTCTCTCACACACACCCTCACATTACCCACGCACTGAAAAAGACACCTCCACACACACACACACACACAGGTCAGGGCACAAAGGTAGCTTTGTTACTGTGAATGTCATCCATTACTCAGGGAGAGCTCAGGCCAACTTGACACAGGAGCAACCAGTTACATGCACAGCCACATTGAAGCACACATACACAGAAACACACACATACCTACACCCACACCCACACATATGTAAACGTCTTCAGTGTCCTAATTTAGCGGCTCAGAATTCTTAACATCTGATAATGTGTGCCAAAGAAAAAGGGGCCACTGAGGCCTGTGAAAATGTAATCATAAAGTTTGATCCAATGATGGCTATAGGTGAGAAGGATCACCCCAATCCCATCTAAAAATTGCTGAAATATTTCAATCAGAGCCAAAATGACCAGCACACTAATCTTCCTAGAGCCTTGTTGTTATTTTCTGGTAAAAGCATTAATAATCCATTTGTTTCTCAAAATTTCTCCGATATATAGCACATATAGCAATCCAAGGAAATCACTGCCATTGCAACAGCGGCAGCAGCTTTTAAAAGATCTATTGGAATCACAAGCAGGCTGTGAAACAGATTCAGACACACACTAGCAGATACTTTGGCCTTACTTACTGCTTTCTGTTGAGAGCTGAGTAGCGCAGGATTGAGAAGTTGCTCCCCTTTTTCTGTATCACTGGATATATCCTCTTCTGATTCTTCCCAAGATGAGGAGAAGCCGGCCGAGGAGGCTGAGGAAGACGACAGCTTCCTGAGGGAGCCTGTGGATGGGTTCGGCCCAGGGATCGGGCTAGAGCTGGGGCTAGGGGTGTAGCATTGCCCTTGGTCTGAGCTGGGGCCTTCAGAGGATTGAAGCTGGCTTTCCAATCCATGGTCAGTTATTATGACTGCAGGAATTGAGGGTAGCATAGAAGATGTTTGATTGGTGGTGTCCAGTAAACAAGGGGGACTCTCACTGCTTCTTGCCAGACAGAGAGCAGCAGTTTCTGGGCTAACCTCCAACCTCTTGGCCTCTGCATGGAGCAGCTTCTCAGGACACGACCGGTCCTCTTTCACATCACTCACGTCACTCTCTGTCCGTTCTCTCTCATCTCCCAGCAATGGTTTGTTTCCTACCTTACCTTTTTCTTTTTCTCCCTCCATTTCTCTCAATCTTTCTTCATCTTTTCTCTCTGTTATTTCACCTGGTTTTAATGCCTCCAAAGAATCTTGAACAACTAACAACTCATCTATGCAGGGATTCTCCATTGTCTCTGTCTCTGTCTCTGAATGACGGCCATTTTGACCAATCAGTGTCTTATCCTCTGTGTTCATTTTAGTAGCATTACTGTCCCTCTCGGCTCCATTCCTTTCTCCTTCTCTTCTTTCTCCTGCTGTTACTTCTTCCACCCTTTCGCTCCCATTTTGGACAACAGAGGGAACTTGACTCTCCCCTGGATGGGTCACGAGGCATTTAAGAGGTGCGTTTCCTTGATTCGGTTGGGAAGGGGTTTGGCTAGTTGATCGTCTTGGAGATCGGGGGCTGCGCTGAAGCTCACTGTTAAGCACCTGGGCACGAATCCCGGAAATGTGGGCCTCAAAAATGCCCACTTTTCCCCTGACCTGAAAGACACAGAAGATGAATTTAAGAAATGCCGCTACACTTTCCACATTTTCTTGTTTGTGGAAATAAAGAGAAACTGCTGACAAGTTACAAATTAAGAGTTTGTCTCGTTGCAGTTTCACTCTGAGTAGTAATGTTTGGCTTTCATTTAAAACAGAGAAGAAAAAGTAACATGGACAACAGTATTAAAACTGAAATCTGTGTGCATAAACAAATGAACTCAGGGATCATTACTTGGATGAGCGTCACTGGCATTTTTCTGACTTAACCAAAGTACATAGGAGATTCTTTTTCAAACCTTGCTCTATATTGCTAACTGATTTTAATAAAGACAGAGTAGTACGTGTAGTACCAAAGAGGGGAAAAAAAGACACACAATAAGGAGAAAAATATAGTCACGAAGACAAAGAAGGGAGTCACATGAAAAATCACCTCAACGTTCTGCAGCTCTCTGTGAATTTGCAGCAGCTGTGCCTGGCGTCTCCTCTCCTCTCGCTTCTCTCCCCCTCCTGTCTCTCCTCCCCTCTCGTCCTGCTCCTCTCCTTCCCCTCTCTCTTCGCCGCCAGGCGAGCTCAGGCGTCGAACACGCTGTCCCACATTGACGCCTAGAAGCTCTGGGCTTCTAGGGGAAGGGGAGCGTGCTCGAGAGGTGGGGCTGGTGGAGAGCGTGGATGAAGAGGGAAACACAAAAGTTCGGCCCAGAGATCGGGGGCTCGTCTAGCAGGCGACAACAAGACTGAGTAATTATCTTTAATTGTTGGGCAAATTTTTTTCTTAATTTTTCCAGTTTTCCCTATATTTTTGCTAAGCAAGTCCATGTACCTTTTACCTAAAGGTGGCTAGTGTAGCCACATGTGGAAATGACTGTCTTATAAATCTAATGATATATATAAAAAAATAAATAAATATAAAATCTTTGTATCTTCTTAAATCTTTGTATTCAAAGTTCTTAAGTTTTCTGAGTTCTTAAGTTTTTCAATGTTACTTACGTTAGTGGTTAAACATTTATAAAAAAAAAACAAAACATGTACATGAAAATATATGTATCTTTCTTTTGATAGCTCCTTTTAAACTGAATGAGAAACTATCACATTATCATGAAGTCTGCCAGTGTCTGTCTAAGCATGTAAATCGCTGTAGAGCTAGCTTGTTTTTTTCAGTGTGAATAAAAAAAAAAAAAAAGGAAAGCACGTAGAGGTCAGATGTCACGGTTACCTTAGGGCTGGTCGGACTGTAAAGACCTCCACCCAGTGCTCCCCCACCCAGCAATTGGCAGTAGGTTCCCCGATCTGGAACTGGCAGCACAGGTCGGGCGACTGGACTAGTTCTGGCTCTTGAGGTGGTACTAGAAGAGCCTGACTGGGTGTGAAACTGATTACTGCTAAGGAGAGCAGAGCAGAGGAAAGGACTCAGCACTGCTAGAAATGATGAACCAACATTTTAATGTACATAATCAACATAGCTTTCAAAATTGCTCTGTAAAATATCAAATACCTGGATGCATCTTCCAGGAAAAGAGTGCAGTCTTAAACAAACTAACCTGTTCATGACTCTGAGGGTGTTCAGGTTCAGGGCAGAGGCTGCCATCCCCACGGCCAGGCCAGGGGCTTCAAGTGCTGGGTACACATCTGACTATCTCCCCTGAAGCTGCAGGGAGGTCTGGAGAACAGTTTTCAGTGTGCAGAAGTAGTTCCACACTGACAGAAAATCTGTATGAAAGAAGGTTTAAGTTCATTAAAAAGTATTTTGTCCCTCTGGCTGTTTAAAAAGACAAATGAACTGAAGAGTAATTTGGGGCAACAACATTCTTTTAGATGGAAATGTCAAACCTTTAAAAAAAAAAAGACAGTTACTGGAAGTCCAATTTTCCATTCCTGAAAAAGTCATTTCTTAATAGACAAAGAAGATAATTCATGCAGTCCTGCTGATAACCCAAAAGAAAAGATATCGTTGTTCATACTATGAATCAAACTTAAGAAATGAGAAATAGCAGAGAAAGACTGATGGAGAGGGAGACAGAGGGATGAATACTTGATGAGAACTGAAATGAACAACTTAATGTTTCACTCACTTTGAGTGTCTTTCTTTGAGTGTCTCATTAAAGCAGAGATATTTACAATTTGAATCAAACAGCTGTTTTATTAGAGCCCAGTGGTAATCACATTCCTTCCCATCCAACAGAATATTCTACACCAGACTGTCTTTGAAACTTCCTTCGAGGTTTGTATATTTATGAGCAACAACACAGCAGCCAAGGTCCAGTCTGACCAAACTCTCACAGTGTTTTGCCTAACTCAATCCCATTCCCTTTTAAATTTGCCTCGGTCTAAAAATAAAGCAACTTCAAGGTGACATTCTTTGAGAGTGAAAACTAGGGAGGGAGGCACATGAAAAAAGGCAAGAAGAGGGAGATGAGGAAAGTCATTAAGAGCATAAGAAATGCAAGGGGGAAGTGAGGTGAGGAGGGAGAATGAGAGGCCAACTGATATAAAGGAGCGGCAGAACAAAGTAAAGGAGGAGGCAGAAAGCTAGACAAACCTAGTGTAGCTGTGCATCCCTGCTGGAGGTTTTTCCTCTAATCAGAAACAGACATTCAGGAACCAAAACCAGTCATTTAAACTCCCAAATCAAGATAGTACTTTTGATTAATTCAAAAGGTTAAAATAATAATGTTAATTCTAATTTTAGTGCTTAATGAGTTTATGCTCAAACATGGCCCATGTTTGTGAACGTGAGGCAGACTTGCATCCAGCTCTGAAATAAGTTTCACTGTGCAACAGGAGTTAATAACTGGTATTTGATGCATAACTGTGCAAGAAACATCTAATTTTCCAATGATGGTTTTGCATATTCAGTTTCAACTTGGTCAAATGAAGAGTCGAAATTCTTCCTAATTAAAATACCAACCGATTTGACGTCTTTCTCCGAAAGCTTGGCCAGTGTCTGCATGTCCAAACAGAGTCAGAGGCAAGTATATTTTTTTGCACCCTCTAAATATTTCTGCCTGGCCAAGCAAAAATAAACTGAAGCTCCTAATTTTGAAACAACAGCTTTTGAAAATCTTCTCTTAGCTTACTCCAACATACTGGCACCCTCGTCATGTGCTGAGCTGCCAAAAACTGTCCTGAGATATGTTTTGATAGCAGATAAGTTAAGAAATTCGGCCATGAACTACAAGGTAAACATGGGATTTCCTCATTAGGTGAGAGTGAGACAGTTAGACAGTCAGGAATAGTCTGAATAGTTTGTCTCTCAAGTGGCTGACTAACCAGCAGTGCTGCTTGTTTTTTTTTTAAACTGCAGAATGACTTCTCACTTCTTATTAGACCCTAGCACCCAGAAAGATTAAATGAAAACAAAAGACGTAGTTGAGTCATGTTTGACAGAGAGAAAGAGGGAGGAAAGGAGACAGCACTGGAGTGAAATGGGTGAAAGAATGAAGAGCGAGGAAGGAAAGAGAGGTGTTTATGGGCTATTTTGGTTCCCTCGTCTATTCTGAATCTTTCATACAGAAGTCGTGGATTTACTTTCTGGGAAATGGCTCAATTGTTGTGCTGAAGGATTGGGCACCAAGACAGATTTTTCACCTTGTATGTCGTTGCACATGGCTAGCTACTTGACTTCTTTCTCTTTGTACTGAAGGACTTTGCACTTTTCAAAAGGTTCACAGGGATCATTAAAGTTTCACTGAATATAATATTAAAACGTGTTAAATAGATTATCTCCTGCTTGCTTTGATCTCTAGCCATGGTCTGTTTAGAATTAAAAGTTAGTTGCTGGCACTAAAAGCTAGAAGAACCACCTACAACAACAGTGGATATCCAACCCACCACAAAGGGGCAGGTTTACCAAAAGATACAGTGATTGCTTAGGGGAAAAAACGTGCAGCAAAGAGCAAAGAAATTAGAACTACAACAGAATATATTTTGTCTCCTCAGTTTCACACTAGCACCCACATACAATATATCCACAACTCTTTAAGATATAGGCCAAAAAGATTAATGAGTCAGCTGAAAAAATGCTAAACCATCCATGAAGACTTTGTTGACAACCTGCCATCATATTTGTACCAACTAACAACAGGTCTGACCATTACTGACTACTGTGCTGATAAGCTATAATCATGATGAAAAAAATCATAGAGCCTTTGGCACACCAAAGGCGTCAACTGCAGTGAAAAAGGAACAGTACTCAAACAAATATTGGCTGGTTTAACTGCACATGTAAAAACTACCTCACAATGTTGTTTGTGCTTCAGTGCAGCCTGATGTCAGATTGAGTGGGACTGTGTGAGTGTACAAACTGTCCACTTGCCTACACAAGTGGGCAAAAAAAAACCTACATACTCACTGAAAAATCGGACTGAAAACTTTAGAAGATGTTGATCATAATTTTTCAGAGAAATTTACAGAAGCACATTTGTTCGGTTGAATGACATAAATATGCATAGTTAATACAGTGGGATGGTAAACATTTGTCTATCATACAATTTAGCTATTCATTTTAAAGTATTTAAACCTCTTGTGTGTAATGAATTTCAATAAGAAGGTGATCATGGCTTTTAATATGAGTTTTACATGACTGCAGCAGTTTGTAGTCAAAACACTCAGTTTGGTTATAAAATCTGTGAACACATGAAGCTTCTCTAAAGGATTTCTAGACTTTGCCATCTGACATTATATATATATATATATATATATATATATAGTAAAACAAATTTACACAACAAAAAATTTTTATCCATACTTATCCACTCCAAACAGATGGGATACTGAAAACCAAGAACTATTCTTGCTCACGGTTTCCAGGGGCGACTTTAAACGGATACAAAACTCAAATAAAATGTGGAATATCTAAGATTGCGGCAAGTGGCCAACTAATAAAGTATCTGATTATTGACTTAGGTCATTTTATGCCAAAAAATACCAAACATTTGACTGGTGCTTTTTCTTCAATATGAGGTGCTGTTTGCTGCTCCTGTCAGTATAAAGTTCACAGGTGTCATATGTTTTGGACTATTGATTGGACAAAATGGGCTGGCGTTTGTTGACATCAGAAAAAAATATGATGCCCATTTTTGATTATTTTGGCAGGCAATTTATACACAGAACAATGAATTGATTGATCAGTTATTCATCCCCCCAAGGCCTAACAAATGTTTTGTCAAATCTTCTGGCACCTCCGGTTTCTTCTTACGAGTTGACAGAACCATGCAAAGCATTTGTTGAGCTGAAAAGGCCAATTGGTAGAAAATATGGCAATACCTGAGCTACATTACTTCGAAAGTCGATGTTTGAATTTCAGTTTTTCAGCAAAAATAACTACTGTTAACTACTTTTACATGAAAAGAAAAACCTAAATAGACTGGAAAAGGTCTCCAATATAATTTGGACTTGATAAGAGGATTCATTTCTGCATTCAAATAAGATGGCCATAAGATGCCGTCCAACTCTAAACCTTATCTAACTTAGTGGCTGTATCTAAAGCATGTCCAGGACGGTATATTAGGAAAAATAAGCTGCTAAAAAGTATATATTGTAAGACCCAAGAGGACTATGATCATTTGAAGAAACCAAAACATAAAGGTCTCATTTAAAAATATGAAGCTAATCGTGTCAAACCGCTTTAAAAAGTGATGTCCCCTTGTTTTCTTATTTTCACAGTTACTGAGAGGATGACTGGGCCTGTAATCCAGACAACCTTCCCTCTCCGTTCTCATCTTGTCTAGAGAATTGTTGATAAAGTATAAAAGTTGATCCAACCGAAGCAAGCTGGTGAAATGACAGCAGACCCCCCACCCCCCCACCAACCCCGGTGATCTTACCTCGGACCGTCCCGTCACCTTCACGGCCTCTCGGGACACTCGGTAAATATGAGAACCAGCAGCAGTAGTTGGTCCGGGGATAGTTGTCGGTCCGTCTCAAAGCGCACAGAGACAGAGAGATGCGGCTCCCCTGCGCATCAACAACAACTCGCAGTCTACTCCTCCGGTGCGATTTGGTTTTCCTTCATGAACCAACTTGTTCGACGCTTCCAGCGGGTCCGTGCTTTTTTTTTTTTTTTTTTGGCCTCTTCACAGCTATTCAATAATAAAGAAAAAAGGAAAAAGAAAGAAATCCTCCTCCTCCTCCTCCACAGAAGAAGAAGATGTTTTTTTCAAAATGTCTCTCCTCTCTCCAACAGCAGGTTCTTCTTCGTGTGTGTGTTGGTTTCGGGGGAAAGTTGGAGGCCGAGCAGGAGGACTCTGAGGAGAAACTGCTTCAGGGGAGGTTTCTGTTGACATGCGTGTCGCTCCACTCCTCAGCTCGTAGTAAAGCGTTGCTAGTCTGTGTTTGAAGCCGGAAGCGACGAGGCGCACTCTCTCTCTCTCTCTCTCTCTCTCTCTCTTTCTCTCTCTCTCTCACTCTCTCTCTTTCTCTCTCTCTCACTCTCTCTCTCGGTTCACTGAAAGGATAAAAACTGAAAAAGCCGTGCGCACGCCTATTTCTACACGCACGCGCAACGCGGGGAAACTCTCCGCTGAAGCTCGTGCACGAACCTAATTAAAAAGCAGCTTGGATTCATCATGAAAACCGGAGTGTGTTAGGTAGTATCATGTGTGAGTTTGTCTCCTGTTCTCTTTAGTTTTTAACGTTTGCTATCATTCATTGCCATTATTATTATCACACCACACCTTTATCGCTACTTTTCACGAATAAAGGTAATAAAGTAAGCTAATCAAGGTATTCTTGTAATTAAATTTGTATTTATCCGTCAAACTATGAAGCGCATTTGCTGGTATGGTCTACAAACGATTAAAACGGTGGTGGAAATGTAATAAATTTTACTTAAAAGTAATACAGCAACGTAAAAGCACTTCATCACAGGGAAAGGCCATTCATCCACAGTTTACCTATTCATACAGAGACATTTATCAGACAAGTATATCGTTTCCTCGTTGATTGTATGTATTGTAATTATCGACTACGATATGTTGGCTCTATATAATGGGCTCTTTCGTGCAAAACTTTTGTTTGGATTGTATAGGATGGACATGAGAGGGAAACAGCAGATTTATGCATCCCTCACTGATGAATGCCAAAACCTTTGCATTCCACTTTATTATAACTAATCTAAATCTAAAGTGGAAGGACATTTAAATTAGATAACAGGTTGAGGTGAGCCTGAGGTGTAGCACATTGTACTGTGTGATTTCATTTGGTTTTACTTTATAAAGCACTCTGAAAACTAGCCAAAAACAAAACACAACAACAACTTAAAAGCTACAATATTTCCTTCAAAAATGTTAACTGACCTACTGTACAGTACAGACTAAAAGCTGACATACATTTATCTTATTATAATCAGACTTGGTTGTAAGTTCAGTACGTACCACACACAGAGGTGACGTCAACATTCCCACTAGTAAAACTTCCACTTAAGATCACCAGTGCTATGTTGGCAACTAAATCACCAAGTTATATTAAGTAAAGAACAATGATAACAATGTTAATGGCCTTCCCCACCCATACAGGTGCAACGCCAGCTAATGAGAAAGTGACAAAGCTTGCAAACAGTCTCTGCTCCACACACACAGTCACAGGAAAAGCAATCTAATAGCGCCGTACAAGTGAAAACACCTTCAACGAGACCTCTGTTTTACAGCCAAGTGTCAACATTATGTTTACATTGCACATATTTTTAATAGACAAGAGGACCATATAAGCAGCCACAGCTCAAAAGTATTAGAAAATGAATGAAACGCAAAATCACAACAAAGGTTAATCAAAAGTTTTGGCTTCTGGCTCAACTCCCTCTTCACCACAACTGACATGGATCAACCTGTCCAGTTCTACTTCATCCTACCATTGCTAGTGAACAACACCCCAATACACTTAATCTGCCTTATTCGGGGCAGATACTTCACCCTCACCCAAGGAGTTCAGACTTCTCAACCCAAAGAGAGTAATCCACCGTTGGCTGGCAGATAACCATGGCCTCAGACTTGGAGACAGTGACCTGGACGCAAATGGCCCCAGTGTGTGCTGTAGGTCCCAGTCTGATGAGGTCAGAAGAACCACATCCTCTGGGAGTGAATTCTGAGCCTGCCATACCAGACACACTGCCCCCTAGCTGGGCCTCAAAACCCTGTCCATGTAAATCACAAACAGGCTTGGTGACTATGAATCTGTTTGACTTTCCACTGAGAATAGGGAGACAAGTTGTACGACAATATAAAGAGAGTAGCTTGTTTCAAAAGCCTGTTCCAGCCTCAGATAAGTCATGATACACAATCAGATAACTTAGCAGGGTGAGGTATCGGAGCGTTCCCTAGTTTTTATCAGGGGTGGAGATGTTGACTACAGGAGTGGCTTGAGAAACGTATTGTCAAAATGCCTTAGTGAATAAAATTCATGCTGTGATGATGATGGGCTGTCAGGCTCTCAGCGTTGGCAGAACTCACCATTACTGTGTGTTGAAAATCCCGCTGTAACCCACCCGCATTACTAGATATTCAAACCTCAGACTCTGGAAAAACTAGATATCAAAAACCTTCAGCTTGGTTGAGGATGTTGCAGCAAAGGATCAGCTTGTTACCATGGATACCAGAGGACAAAATTCTTTCCAGTGTTTCCACTTGAGACAGGAAACGCTCACGTCAAGTTAGTCTGTGATATGCGGGGGCAGAGTCTGGACGACAGGTGGCTGCTGGAAAAATCTGGATGGCGCCCCCTCAACTTCCAAGCTCATTTGGAATAAAACTGATGGAAAAGCTAAATTACCACTGGAAATATCCTCCAACTGCAGAGCAACATTAAACAATGTTACGGATCAGATTTGATACCGTTATGTTGACATATCAGTTGCACAAAACGCTAAACTCTTATTAAACAATGCTGAGTGCATTGTATTGACAACATTAATTTAATTAATGTTCAATTTAATTAATTAATTTCTTAAGGCTGTTGAATGGCACGATGATAAGTGTCACGCGGTGTGTGCAGGTTCAGATTAGCCTTGAGTGACATTGATTTTTTTCTGCTGATTGGTATGAAAATTCTTCACATTTTTCCAGGACAGCTTTAATGTGACTGCATGCCTAAAGTGATTAGAACAACCCCCAATCCAGCGGTCTACCATGTGATGTAGACAGGGCTCTTCTCACAAACAAATTCATTCATTACCTCTCCTCTTGAATTTGTATAATCTGACATGCATCATTGTGTCTTGAACTCATATCTTAATCACACTGCTTTATCTATCTCACTTGCACTGGACTCAGATAAGACTGATGTGATGTAAAAAGGAGCTGCTGTCCTCTAGTGGTCTTGCAGCATTATGAGCTCGCTCTTGTTGATGTTGGCTTGACATCTTGATGTTGATTGCCAAGCAAAAGTGATCTTTCCAGACAAGCCACTGGAGTTTAGGAAAGATTTGCCTTCAACCTAGATAAGGAACCTAGAAAATAGTGAAAAAGAATTACCTGCATCCAGTTTAGGAATAGGAATACACCAAAGACAAGTCAAATCTGGTGGACAAAACATTTTATCTTGTTTGCTTAAAGGTGGTTTTTGTTTATCAGATTATCAGACATTCACGCAAACTTGGACGCTGTGCTGCGTCCTGGTACTCCAGCTCGTGTTGACTATTTCTACTTTTAATAAGGCCCACAAAGTTATGCTTCAAATGTTGCATTTATTTGTTTTGCAGTTTGTTTTTCTGAATGAATTTACTCGTCCCAGCTGGTTATCAAATGGTTTTCAGGTAAATACAACTTGATGCAAGTGCATGTTTGTGTAATTGGTCTGAATTATGTTGTATTATCATGTTTTCAGCGCAGTTATTTCCTGCATTCTTTGTTTGACTCAAATATGCAAATGCTTTGGTTTGAAAGTTTTTTGAAGCAGGAATGATATAAGTGACCCATGAAACATTTCACTAAATGTAGCATTTCTATCTCTATTTATCTTTATCGTCCTTTAGTCAGCACACGGCAGAGCTGCTCTGTGCAGCAGTTCAAAGTTTTTGTGTGAGGTGCCAAACATTTGCTTTACTCGCGCATGTGCACTAAATAAACACGAATTTTGTGTATTTCTCTGTTTGCACTCTCTTAATTCAAGACACACCTATTGCACAAACAGACATATACAAACTTGTTCACTGAGGGCATTGACTCCGTGGAGACCTACTTATGCGTCTGTGTGAAAAGTAATGAGTTCATGTTCATGTGTGTATGCTCACAATAAGTGGATACACATGCGCAGAGACTCAACAATAAGTTTAGGGGTAAGCTAACATTTTATTATCTTCCTACGCCCTCACTTTATGTCTTGCTAAATCTCTCAGTGTTCTGTATTCTTAATCTTTCTAACAGGAAACCATCTTTGTTTTTGTATCCATCAAGTCCTTTTCTATTTAATGAAGTTTTTCTTTTCCTCCTTTCCTTATCTGATACCTGATCCTGGAGTTTAGAGTTACTACAAACACAAAGAAGTGTAGAAAGGGGGCAGGAGAGCTGGAGGTTGGCTGTACATAAAACAAACAGATATGAGCTGGGAGAGAACTGTTTGTTCATTGTCTTGGTATTTGTTTGACGCAGATGAAGACAGTGTGAGAAAAGTTGAATCCTACAAGGAAATACTCAGCGACTTGCTCCAGCTGCTTATCAACTGATTGTCGGGTAAAACACAGTTTGACGAATGATCGAGTGTGAACAATGAATATTATGTTGTGTTACCATGTTTTGTTTTGTTTAGTTTTTTTCTTTTCAAGATTTGGCTGGATGTGTAGTCATGGGTGTGAAAATTGCTGGTTTTGGCGATTTTCTTTTAAATTTCCTCCATCACTTGCCACGTATAGTGGTTTGTATTGTTGTATTGTTCTAGATAATAATCTCAATACATATGTGGTGAAATATATGTATTGCTTCTGCACAATATATGTTATTTGACTTAATCTTAATTTTAAGATTAAACAGAGAATAAACAAAATGTTCCAGTATATATTATTCTCAGAGAGGCTGACAGTGTTGCGCAATAAGTTTTTATTACAGTTGACTTTTGACAGATGCTTCGCAGTTGTTTGCAGATGATTAGGGGCCATAGAAGACACACTCGTCACACCTGTACAATATTAATACTTTTTTATAGGTTAAGCTGTAAACTAAATAGGTTCAAATAATTTCTGCGGCAAAAACATGATTTACTTGAGAAAAATTTATCCCAACAGGCTTCACCCAAGTAAAGGGGCAGTGAAAAATTGCCAACATTCATGTACAGTAGCACTGTTAGAATGCACGTTAATATAAAAAACTAAAATGAAAACAATTGAATTTTTGGTATGTGTGGTGTTTGTTACTGTATTGTGTTCTTGCCGCAAGAATATTTTAAAACAAAATCACAATCTCAAAGATGTGGAGCTGCTGTTGAATTATTATTTATACTTGGCCCTCTGAGCTGAGTGTTACCTGTGGACGTGTTTACATGCAAATGACTTTTAGTTGCAATCATTTAAAAATTTTAAAATGATAATGAATTAAATTAAATTAAAATTCAGTTATATGCAAATCAAACATGAGATGCAGCTTTAGGTCAATTTATCTGGTAGTTAGCTTCTGTTTTGAATTAAGGTACATTGTTGCCAGGTGAATAATATTTTCATCATAAGGGTGAATGATTTTAGTTTCTCAGATCAGGTTTGAGGGATGGCTGGTTAACAGCTAGGTGCTCCTCAGATCAGGGCATAAAGATGGCCGAACGATAGTTGGTCTAGTGAGCAATATTTTGCTGTCCAGATGGTTATGTCAGGGTAATTCCCCTCAGAAGGACTCGCTGCTAATCCGCCAGAGAATCTGTACTGACTTGATCTCATGCCTGCATGGGATACTGACCAGCTCGCTGACTGCAGCTCCCTGGCTGTGGGACACTGTGTTTCTGATTGCCAGACCTGTTAGCTTAGTGGAGTCTGTTGGTTTACAGCGAGAACACAGTTGAACAACTTCACAGTGTGGAGCAGAGGCAGTCAGTAAACTGAGAACTGCCGCAGGGCCACCGAAGATACAGTGCACTGAGTGGTTTACGTGGGACAAACAGGAGGCGAGGAGGTGGACAGACACCGCAGAGAAGAGAGGGCGAGATGAGGTCAGGCTGATTAGGTATACAGTCAAGATTTACGACTCCCTTAATCTCAGTGTGGGAACTATTTCTGCAATATGGGACCTTTAATGACCAGGTACATTTTTTTTCGGATTTCTTTTCATTGTTACTACAACTAAAGAAAGCAGCTAATAGCAGATTATAGCCTATGTTTGTTTTTTTATTTGTTATGTCATCATTGTCATCTGCAGCCTGGTGAATGTATGGTAAAATGATCCACCACAGCCTGCCATTAACACTCATAAGAGCAGTTATGGAGCAGAATTTACATTTTGCTGATCGTAATTTTTAACCTTTGTTCTTCTGACTTTTGATTTTGAAAATGGTGAACAGCAGCTTTTTATCATGCCAGAATTTTACAGTTGTTCTTCATTAGTCACCCACTCAAGCTAACAACCATATGAGCTTTTGGCACAGAAATAATACTCTTTTATGCACTTTAATGCAATTTAATGTATTGTTTTTGTGGTTAAATGCCACAGTGTGGGTGTGTTTCCTTTCACCCTGCTAACATGTGGTTCTTTGTCAATAGAATTAGATTTAAACAGGTTTGCTGGTTTAACAGCAAACAGCCTTGGGTGCTCAGGAGTGAGGGATATACTGGACTCCTCGATGAAAAGATAGGATGAATTCTGTCTCTGGTTAAAATCTTTTTTTTTTTTTCCTCCAAAAGCCACTATGGTAGTAAAAAAAAACAAACAAAAAAAAAACTGCAGCAATTTTTTGCATGGATTGTAAATGCATTAAACTAGATTTTAATCTATCATTACTTGAACTTGATTTTTCTACTAGATCTAACTGTGCAGCCACAGCTCATAAAATAAACATGGTGATGTGATGGCCTGGGATTTGGGCTATGTCTGATGTTCTGTACTCACACCCCTCCTTCGCTCTGTGTTTGTGATCATACGCTCTGCTGGCCTGCTGTGATCTGCTGCTGTGCTGGATCCATGCTGCTCTTCCTATGGTGAGTCTACTGAAACATGCCTCCTCACTACTTCAGGCCACATCAATCTGCAAAATATGCTGAGGATGACTGTTGTCTATAATGTCAGTTAAGAAAACTATTGAATATTTATTCCTACATTTTTTTATAGCTTTTGTGCTACTCTTGAGAGTTGTGTTGCTATGTGTTTATTTACGCCACCTCTTATGTAGCTCTCCATGCTGCCTCACACTATAAACCAATTAGTTAAGCCTCTGTAATCTGGACAGTGGCAGTAGCCATGCGTTATGTTATGCAATTATCAGTGTGTCCTTTGTGTGTGGGTGTTTTTGTATGAGACTTAAAATGACAAGAGAAAGCATAAATGACCAGAAAGAAGTAATTTACACGATCAGATAAACTAACTTCATCATCACTTCATTTTAGCAAACATTTTCCTTTTTTAGGCATAAATGATACATTTTTCCAAACTCCAACAATCGGCAGAGATGGCTTCACCATTTCCAAAAGAGAAACAAAAACAAAAAGAGAGAGTGCTGCATCAGGTTCTAGGCATAACAAATATCAGTTTGCGACTTTAAATTATAAAACGTTTACTTCCACTTAGCCGAATTCATTAACTGTTGCATGGGTGGCTGCAACAGTGGTCCGAAAACATCTGGAGCGAAAAATGTGGAAACGATTGAAAACGCCATCAACACGACGCAGTGAGCCAGTCCGGCCTCCAGGGGGAGCCGCCCCGCCACATCAACACAACTCCAGCTGCACCGAACGGCCCGCCCAGCGCTAACGGACAGCGGGGGCGACCAATCACAGCTCTCCATTTAATACAGTAATCCGTCTGAGCGAATGAGAGGCGGAGGAAAGATGTTTTCCACTGTATGGGGCGGGCCTTAGAGAGAGCGGGGGGGATGACGGACACGTTTGCTGTGAGCCGTGGCCAGATTGTCGGTGTGAGCCGTAGTAGGGATTTTCGGAGGCAGGGATAGAGGGAAGTACGCTGTTTTTTGGCGGAGAACAGAAGCGAGACGCCACGTTTGGAGACGTCCGCCTCGTTTGAACTTGCAACAGGTAATGTTTGATTTTTACTCCCTTATCAATCACGTGATTCCCCAACATCAGCGCCTGCATCTGGGTCGAACAGCCTCCCCCTTTGATTTTTGGTCGGTTTTGTTGCGGCAGACGAGCAGGTACTAACCCTAACCTGGGCTGACGACCACAGCGAGCAGAGGCAGCTTTTCTCTTTTAGAAACAGCCAGGCGAGCACCGTTTGACTGCACCGCGGGTTGCTAGCTATACCTCCATGGCGCCTGCCTTCTGCCACATTATCCCCCGTTATCATCCACCTAAAGGGCTTTGATGTCCCACTGGACCTCTCGGTTAGCATTCAGTGTTTCGGTGGGGGGGGGGGGGAAGCTAGTTTTGTTGAAAAGGGCGGATCTCACACGCGTTAAAAGCCCCCCCTCCCTCAAATGAATGGCCCCCGGTAGGTAACGTTTCCTGGTGAAGGTGAGCTGACCCGCCGTCCGTCCTGCCCACCGCCACCAGCGCGGTCGGTTTAACGTGTGTCTGTGTGATGTTGTTGTTGTTGTTGTTGTTGTTGTTGTTTAAACGACAGTCAAACCTCCACCTCCGGTTTCTGAGGGACATTTAATTCAGCCGATCCAAGTGATCACCCAGCAGCTAAGAGTCTGACGCTGTTGAGAGCAACGCAATCGAAAAGTTGAAGCCGTTTTTCTTGTGTGGTCGCAAAGGAACTGTACCTTTGTGTCCGTTTCCTCGTGTCCGGGGGCAGAGCTGTTTCACTGCTTCCAGATCAGTCACGCCACTTTCATGTGGCTTCATGTCGGTTCAGTGGTGCTTTAAAAACATGTTTGGGCTGACATTTGAAAACACGGGGTAGGAAATCGAGGTCTTCAATTCAGGAAGTAGCTGGCTTAATTATCAGCTTGTCATCAGAAAATGTTTCAACTTGTTTCTTAGTCCAGGTAGATTTTTTTGATGTGACCGTGTAAATAAAGGATGAAATGTAGCTGAGAGTACACAGACATGTAATGGATTTTAAGCTTTCACTTAGTTTTCTTTTTAGTTGTGATTCCTCCAATACCTGCCAAGACACCTTACTTCCATCATTGTATACAGATATTTAAATTTTTTTGTACCTTGATGTGATGCACAACATTTTACATTTGTGTGCTTCCCAGGTAAACTAATACAAGTCATACTGTGACAGAAGGAAGGGGCTTAGATTTACTGGCAGGTCAGCAAACTAAAAGACTGGGCTGAGCTGAGACAGTGCTGACGTGTAAAAGTCAATAGCAATTTGTGAACAGTGATTCCATTCACTTTTTTCCTATGTATTATATTGGTGTCTTTATGGTGCCAGTTAGGTCATAGTCAACTTCTTTCTGGTATATTTGGCTATAGTAGAGGAATAATAACTAGTTTAATCAGTAACTATTTACTAGGTGTCTTTTGCACTTGAGTGTTTGACTGAGACACAGACTAATACGAGAGCACATGGCCATCCACGTATTCGACTAACAATCACCTTTAAAACTTAACTACGTGTCTCTGTGGCCAACTACTCATCACCTTAATCAGCAAAACTCAGCTTTGGTGTCTGTAGCCTCTTTGTTGTTTCTCCCCTTAGGAAAGGGAAGATTTGGTTTGGTAAAAGTGTTGGGCAAAGACCTTTGAATTAAAAGATATGCCTACTTATGTTTTATTTTCTGTCATGAAAACAAAGTAATGTTTTTTTTTTTCTTTGCTTTTTTTGCCAATGGTGGTATGCCATTTTAAAGTTACCACTGAGACAGATGCCATCCTTAATATTTTCCCATAAAACAGCAAATCATGTTTTAACTTTTTGTCCTGATTTTTGCATTCCATGTTTATGTTCTATACAATGGATTGGACCATAACCAATCTGCACATTGCTAATCCCAACTTTGATGGTATGACCTAAACCTCTTTAAGAGCTGAGGATGAAACTGAGAAGCTGAGGAAATGATATAAAAGCCGCCCAGCCCCCCTGGCTGGGTGGTTTACTTGGTGGTTACTTTAATTTCTATTTTTCTTGTCTTAATATTTTTCATTTATATTTGGTCTAGTATACCAATAGTATAGACTGCAGACCCAACAATTGTTATAGAATCCTTTTAACACATCATCTGACAAGGTCACAGCAGCAATTGAACAAGTTGCGTGCAGCACAACACACCTCTTTTCTGCAAGTCTATTGTATTGTGTTGTATTGTGTTACAAGTTCTCAGGTAGTTACCACCACTAGCAGTCAAGCACAAGAAAATTCAAATCAATATACTTTGCAGCTTTTAGGGTATTTGTGTTTATCAAGCCATATTTAATAATCATGCATCAGAACATCTTTTCCACAATTTCTTTAGCAGAAAGATTCTTGTTATAAAGAGCGTTGAGGATATATGTCGCTCTGTGTTCTTCCTGTTAGGCCTCTCTCTCTCTCTGTATAGTTTATCGATAATCATCAGCACCATGCTCTTTCTCAGACTCTCAGGATGTGCAGAACAGTAGCTGCTCTGTCAAACCCACTAATGAGAAGCTCTAATTGGTTGTTCGGTGGGAGAATCTCCTCATTAAATGTAGCTGGAACTAAAGTTGGCTTAGCTAGAAGGAGACCATTTAGTTTATAGATTTAGATTTATTTAAAAAAAATTGTTTTCAATACAACAGTTTTATTTGGGATCTGATTCAATTATTTTTTGAATGTGTTGTCAGTAGGTTATCTCTTTCTAGTCTAAGGCTTCCTTAAAAGGGGCTAACAGATCACTGTAGACATAACAAAATGAAGTAAGTTAAAATGGGAGAAAGAAGCAAAGGAACATGACAGTTATATATCTAAAATAGGTGCACCATATATCAAGAGCTGTCTTACTGTGGTGGTAGAACTAATTAAGTTCTTTGTGTCGGAAGAACATTAAGATGGATTCATGTACTCTTAATTAAATTTTTTAAAAATATTTTATCAATTCCAAACAGTTTCTGTTGCATTAGTTTAATGAACTACTACAGTTTGTGAGGGTGAGTAAGGGTAAGTTGGAGCATCACATGGGGGCAAAAATAGGGAAAGTAGGGATAGAGGGACCCAGGAGAAAGGGAGGGAAGGCAGAGCCAAATGGAGAGGAAGTGAGTAAGAGTGAAAAAGAGACTGAGTGAGAGTGACAGAGAGAGTGAAAGATATTGCTTAACCATTCGGAAAGGCTATGGGAACATCCCTGTGTGTGTGTGTGTGTGTGTGTGTATTTTCGCCCTGACCCTGTGGAATCAACAGGCACGAAACACATCACATCATCTCAGAGACACATGCATATTCTTACTGTTTCACATCAGTTAGAATGACTCTGAAATCATTCAAAAAGTGGCATATACATAGAAAAAAGCACAAAGGCACAAATCTGGTTCACTGCACTTTCTTTACTCTGTTCCTGTCTCAGCCACTAATATAACCACAAAGCACGATTCAAAGCTTTCGTCTCCTGCATTGAAGTGACACTGGAACTGTCACAACAATTATGAACGTGGACGTATTCTACAGTTTAGCAGTCAGCCATGACTGGGGAGTATTAGCCTCTAGCTTTCAGGGCAAGCTTGGCTGGCAGGCACCACAGGGTTCAGATTCACACAGAGAAGATCAGAGAGGCATGAATGATTGGAAACTGTAGTGCAATGCTCAGCTTATTACGGGCACAGTGACGGTGGGGGGAAAGGGTGGAGGAGAATGAATGAAGGATAGAGATGTTAAGGACGTGATGGAAGAGATCAGCAATATGCAAGAAAATGTAAATGAGAAAACAAGAGTAGAGAATGCTAAAAGACAGCTATGATAGCAGTCATTTGTAAGAATCTGTAAGATTGTTATTTACATTTTGGCAAACTAATAAGCTTAGAGTTAAATGGGATATTTTATTTTTTTTGATGAAAGGGTCTATTAGAAAAGACCAGAAAATGCTTGTATTAAGTAATAACATTTTACATCAGACGACAAACAGCCTTCCCCAGCAAGGGTCCAGCTCTGAAAGAAATGATAGAATAAAAAGCAGAGGGAGAGTGTAGGCCTGTGGCTTTGGCAAGGGGCCAGACATAGTTAAAAACAGATTAATCAGCACAGGGTTACATTCTCACAGAGAGGGGCTGAACAGAGCATGGCAGGACAGAGCAAAGCCTTCATCTTTTAATGGTAGCATCTTAGGGAGCGGCTTGAGGAAATGTTGGCACAGAAGGATTAATGTTGCACTTTAAAGTTTTGCCAATTACTGATTGAAAAGCTTTGACATGGGAAAATATAAAGTTAACAATGGTTGAGGAGGTTTTGAAGAATTGTGTTCTGATAATTTTTTTCATCATCAACAAGCTTTATTTTCTTTTTTTAGTCATCTACTAATCATTCATTTATTGTTATTGATTCCTTAAATACAACTTTAATAAATTTATCATGTCTTGACTATTCATTATTATTTATTTAGTCTGTCAGAAAAGTCACAAAGGACCTTTAATAAGAGAAGAAAGGAATCACTGGGAGGTCGCAGAAAAGGAAATGAGAAGAGTGTTTAGGGCAGGAAGGTTGAGAGGGAGAGTAGACGTGCTAACTTGTTCTTGTTAGAGGCCATTGAGAGGCTCCGAAGTTTGGAAAACATTTTGGAAAGTGTGTAAAGAACCCAGTGAACTGTGTGTACATGTGTGAGTGAATGGGAGATTCAGACAAGCAGGTGTCAGGGTAACAGTCTTTCCCACAAATCCAAAATATACAAGGCAAGGTGAACCCTTAAATGTTACCAAATATAGTATTAAATACATAAACACATAATGCTTAAATCATGGCTAACATATTTTAGCAGGCTATCTGACTGTAAGAAAGGTAGGTAGTTAGGTGGTATTGGATTAAGAAAGAAGTGTTGTATTTGAAGTTATTCCCCTGTTTGCTCAGTTAGTACTACCAAGGTGATAGAGCCTCAGTCATGACCTGGAAATTTAGATTTGGGTTATTCAAATAATCCTTATTTAGCATCATGACTGTCAACTGGAAAGCTGCACAGCAGACATTTTTAGAAGGTAATGTACCACTGTGAAAATCTGGAGCTCTCAATCTACTATTACATCTTTGTTCCTACCCTCACCTATGGTCATGAACGATGGGTCATGACTGAAAGAGCAAGATCGCAGATACAAGTGGATGAAATGGGTTTTCTCTGCAGGATGGCTGGGGTGTCCCTTGGGTGAAAAGCTCAGTCATCAGGGAGAGAGTAGGAGTAGAGCTGCTGCTCCTTTGTGTGGAAAGGAGCCAGTTGAGGTGGTTGGGGCATCTGGTAAGGATGCTGCTAGGGCGTCTCCCTAGCGAGGTACTCCTGGCACGTCTAACTGGGAGGAGACCTTGGGGCAGACCCAGGATCAGGTGCTAAAGCTGTTTCCCCCAGGACCCAACTTTGGATAAGCGGTTTAAGATGGATGGATGGATGGAAATTCTGGACGGCACAATGCAGTGGATTGTAGCAGTTTTCTCAAATCTGAAATTTTATTTCAGGATTATAAATTACTTCAAATGATAAGTTTGGCTAACAAGTTTGGCTAATAAGTTTGGTTTTCCCAAAGACAGTCAGAAAAGATAGAATTATTGCAGTTATTTCCTGGTTTTATGTTAACAGATTTCTTACGAGGGCGATACACAGATGTGTGTGTGTGTGTGTCTCTCAGTGGGGCTACAAATGACAATTGAAGCCAAAGACGTAGAGATTGCAGGTTAACCTGGAGAAACGGGAAGAGGGCACTCTTCCTGTTTCCTGGTTAGAGGTCAGAGGTCACTGGTCTGGGATTAACTGATACTAGTTGCCAAGATAAATGTTTCTGGCCATGTCTTTGAGAGAAGAGCCTGCTACTGTGTTATGTTTCCCATAACAATGTGTGATTCTGTGTGCCGACCCTCAAGGCAACACGCCCTGACAGTAATATTTGAAACCAGGATAATGTTCTTAAAGGATATTTTATGGATTACACTAGGGGAATGCCTAATTTTGGAGTTAGGGGTTAGGTGGAGTGAAAATGAATGGCAGAGCATTGTGAGTTGGTGATCTGCTGGGGTGCTTTACAGTCTCATAGCTGTATTTTGTGATCATGATCAGTGTGGGTAGTTTGGTTACAGTCTGTTGTGATCATTAATTGATGACCCAGATGTTTTTCACGCCATCTGCATGAGGTTGTCAGACACAGACACCGTAAACATGAGCCCTAATGCCCATGAAGTCACTTGTTTTGCCAAAGCACCTGTTGCAGCCAACCTCTATGGGATGTGTGTTGCCGTAGTAACGACACACCCACTGTGAGAAGGTGTAGCGAGACTAGAGCGGGCTGTGTGGTGGAGCTGTCTTTCTCTTCCTTTTTGTCATACGCCCATTCTCTCCATCCCAGCTAATGCCTGCTTTCCTCCTCTCGGCTTTCAGTTTTTTCTTTTTTTCTTTTCAACCCCACTCACACTAAACATGCTAAACTGTATCTCCACTCCTCATGTATACTTGTGTGACCCACCCATACTTTCACTCTTTGTCCCACACATTCAAGTTCACACAGACAGGGCACTTGCGCCTGACTGCTTTAATTGCTGAATAGGGGAATTTAGCAGTTAACAATAGTAGTTATGAGCTGACCCATTATTCTCACACACTGGCATACACACACAAAGAGAGAGCGAAAATACAGAGAGGGAGAGTTAACAGCGGTAGAGTGAAGAGATAAAATCTCTTTTTCTTTTTAATTAAACAGTTAATATAAGAATTTTCTTGCATTGACTTTTATATCTAGCTTTGTTTAATTTCATTGTTCAATGATAGAAGAAAATCAGTAAGATACTGACCAGCGTATTTAACATGCTATGCAAATAAAGAAAACAAATATTCTGATAACATCTTCAAAATGCGCATCTATTGCTTTTAAATTTGTTATAATCTGTGACCCAACAGTATTTAAATCAGGCATTTCAGATGTATAGTCCTGAATAGTCAAAGTCAAGATGAGGAAAATAGATCTGAATGAATGGTGTTGTGTAATAATGGTAACAGTTTTGCAGCAGGCAATAGTACTTTGGAAACTAATAACACATTAAACAAAAGTAATGACACAGTGTTGGTCATTTAGGCGTCACTTAGATGCTGAGCCTTCATTTGCTAATCCCAAACTGAAGGCAGCAAAGAGACACCTTGGAGTGTTTGTATTGTGTCAGTCCAGTGAAAGGTGTAGATGGGGCAGCAGAGGCATAGACAGAGTAAGATGAAGGGATGAATGGATTGACAGGCAGGCAGACACACAAACATACACAGGGATTATCCTTTGTGTAATCCTCAGTTTGAGGGTCAGAGTGCAGCGTAAAGGGACATGCATGTTCAGAATTTTCACAATATCAGTGTGTGTGTGTGAGTCTGATTGAAAACATAAACACACAGTGTGTTAATCAGAGATTTTCTGAGCAGGTTTACATATGTTTTAGTATCCATTAATGCGCGTGTTCCTCTACAGAAACATATCTCAGTGTTTGATACGTCTGTGTGTATGGATGTCTCACTGCATGACAGATGGACAGTTTGTACAAGAGAACAGCACAGATTAGGACTCTCCTCTTAGTGTGAGTGTGGTTATTTCAAAACCAAACTGGGGTTAAATAACTGTCATCTGGTGGACTGTTGGCACAATAGTTTCTAAAGCTGTTAGCTTGTTGCATCAGTGTTCAACATTTTGTGTTCAGGGTTGGGCTTTAAATTCATTTGTCTCAGTTGTGTTGATTTCTAATGCTTTGTTTATTGCTGTCAAAATCAACAACAAACAGTAATATGAGCGCCTCAGAATGAAACGACATCTGAAGGATGTTACATTTTGGGGATAAATTGGTAAATAGCACATATTCCAGCTTTGCTGCTGTTGGTGCAAAATTGTAATTTTGTGTAGTGAGCAGTGAATGGATTTCTCATGTTTCAACCACTATTGCCACATGCATTATACTGTAAGTAAACTCAGTCATATGGATCTAATCAAGGCAGTGTTGGTGTATTGATTAGATTTTTAATCGCTCAAATCAAAATATTTAAAAAAACTTGGGCAACCATACAATGGATTGCCAAAAAATATTTTACAGACATTTACAGACACAACCAGTGTTACCAGGAGGTTGAAATTTGTGGTTGTGGTTGCAGAATCTCTCATAAACGGCTGGCTGGATTGCTTTGAATTGGTGGACCCACGTATCCTGCTCAAGATAAATTGCATTAGTCTTGGTGATGCCTTTGATGCATTTTGCAGAATAATCCAGTGAAAATTATAAGGGAGCAAATGTCAGATGTCTTTTACATCCTGTCTCATTTGGCTTGGATCTAAACTGTAAGTGGGCAATTGTGTAAAAGTGTTTGATGTCAGGTTGGCAAAATTACATGGAAGTTGCCTACACTTTAGATCTTGTGAGCTGGGTGTGGTACATCATAGGAAGGTAAAAAGACTGGTGTTCTCCCGTGTAATATCTGCTGTAGATCTGATGTGGTTTGAAATGGGTTTAGGCACGGTCATAATCTCTATTGTCACTTCTATGCTCGTCCACTAATCTGTATTTTTGCTGTGGTAATCTCTTGTCTCCATTGGGATTTATTGTTGTAGTCCATGAATGTCATTGCCATAGAAACCACTTCCTCCCCTTGCTTCCCCCAACTCTGCCTGCTACAGTCAGAAGGGTCGGTATTAAGATATTTTTTAAGACTGACTTGGCAAATAAGAATTATCTCTGCTCAATATTTGTGTTGAAAAAATTCACACAAAGGAGAAAACACTGTAGCCAGAAAGTTATCTATATGCTCTCTTTTCGACTTCTCTGGTCAATGCTGTGTCTGTCTCTCAAATATCTCTTGGCCACAGGCCAGGTTGTGAAGTTGTTGTTCTCATGGCAACAAAACCCAAAACTCAGAGAGACAGCAATGAAGTTGTAAGAAGAGGAGCACTTGTGCAGCTGCAGTATGATGTTTATGACAGTTCTAGGGGTAAAGCAGCAAACATAAAGTCAGATTTTGGTCTCATATGGGGAATCAAGTTACTGTATATAAGATGTATTGTAATGTGAATATTGGGGAGTAGTTTATTGAGATTAGCAGGAGGTTGTGCTAATTTTCATCAAGAGAAAAGGTGACAAACTGACAAAATCAAAATGTGCTGCCATTTTTTGTGTCAAGGTGCTAAGCTTCAGGGACCTTTGATAATTTGGGTGCATCATAATTTATTTGCTAAATCAGCTTCTACTTGGATGCATTTACCTTTTAGAGACAGGCCAAAGCTTGCAATTTAAAAAATATGTCTTAATGCTTTGTTGCTCTTCTTTTTCTCTGTACGCAAATTAAAGATGTCCATAAAACAGCTGCAGGGAAATTCACATATTTTCTTTCTTGAGACTGAGAGAGAGATTGTGGATTGATTTTTGATTTTCAAACTAGCTTTCATTAGATGAAGAACATGAACATGAAAAGGTAATTTCCTTTTCCTTGCCATGTGTCCATTAGGCGTGTTGCCCAGTGGGTGTGGTCCCTAGCTCTCGCCTACTTCTTCAACCATCTTTGCCCTCTCCATTGCTCTTGTCTCGCTCTTCTCTCTCGCACTCTTCTTCTCTCATCTCCCACAACCTCGCTCTGTTCTCTCTCCTTTTCTGCCCTTGTTTCCGTGAGTGGTTGTCCCAGGGGAAGCAGAGCTTGGAGGGAGATGTAATAGGATGGAAGAGAGAAAATGGCAATGACAGTTTGTAGGACAGGCGAAAGACGGAAACTCGGACAGAGAGCCATAGGCAGAAGTTGAGAAAGGCGGAAAAAGATTCAAGTTCTAAAAGAAAGTGAGAATAGAAAGAATACATAAGGTGAAAAGTAAAGGGAAGTGACGACAGGAAAGAAGGTTCATTGGAACAGAGAACAACAGAAACAGCATCAATCGGTAAGACCACCAGTTGTGTCCATGAGATTATCAGTTTATTTAACATTCATCCTGTCAGCCTGTCATTTTAAATAAAAAAGGTCTGGGGCACCATTTTGTTGAATGGCTCTTGCAGATTAGAGCAGTTAAGGTGAGTTCAGTAAAGCAGTAAATGTTAGGGGTTGTAAAAGGTAAATTTTTCATCTTTGGTGCTTATCTGTTGATGTGACAGTAATGTGCACCATCCATTCACTGAAAACAGACTTTTGTAAAAACAAATGACATGACTCAAAGAAACAATAGAATTAAAGCAACCATAAATATTGATATAGATGAGGAAATCAATTGAAAAATACTCAGTAAGTACTAGAGACGGAGAGGGAAGATGGTGGTTGAATAAATAAAACATCCCTCTGGTGTGCACACACACAAATGAATACTTCATCAGATTTAACTGGCAAGATCTGCTGTATGTCTGTCCGTTCATCATGAATCTGCATTTATTTCTCTCTTGCTCATTTGAAAAATTGGGTCGCTACTACTTCACTGTGAATTTATTCAATAGAACATTACACTCAAGTAGCACAGGACTTGCCTCTAGACAAAGCCTGATATACTTGATGGAGCAACAAAACTCTGAACATCTGATGATAGTTCGGCTCTTTCAGTACAGGAGGCGGGGGAATTTATGACTACGGTGTGCTCCAAGTATGTTTTATTCACGTTTGACCCTCCTACTATAAAACTGTTGTCCCTGTTCAGCTAAGTCATGTGCAGGATGACTTAACTGCAGTAACCTAACAGCTACTGACTGATGTAGCTGTGATGCAACACAGATGGTTTTCCTGCCATAAACAATTTAGTGTGTACAGCTAATGTTAGTGTATATAAAGTGAGGCTATAATAATGCCACTGCTATTGTTTATATGGACTGTGGGAAGAGGACGGTAAGAGGAGGGGGGAGATAATGTGAGCGGGCAATTGGAGGGGATTGAAAGGGGGCCTGTAAGAAAGGGATTGAGAGAAGAGAGAGATGAGTGCAGCGATTTAGTGAAAAAGCAAGAGAGGAACTCTGGGCTGGAGAGTAAATGCGAAAGATAGAAACAGATGGACAGAGAGAAAGAGGGAGATGTCAGAAAGTTGTGACAGAGGCAGAACAAGATCCCTGGTGTTGTAGAGAGAGGGGGGCCAGGATGAAACAGGCCAAAGTGGCCGTGACCAACATCTTGCAAAATGCTGCTCTTACATGCCAACTCACACACACTGCTAACTAGGTCTGCAGAGAAACACAATGTCTCAGACGAGTTGGAACTGCAGTTAGTACTAACACACCTTATCAGACGGTCTTTCTTTAGGGGTGAGTTAGTGGAAGATTACACTGGACATGGAATGAATCCGCAGGAGGGAAAGAATATGTGGATTTCAAATGTACAGCCCTGTGTAACAACCTGTGCCATCTTGTACGTTTGGTGCACATTTTGGTTAGTGCCACAGCAGTTCAGCATTTCTGTCAAATCACATACAACATGCTATTTGTAACAGGATATGAAGACCTAACCCTAACCCAAAGCCTCTAACTAGCTTCTCCCCCATGTTGAAACCAAACTTGGTGGATCCAAGCACAAACAATACATTAGTGTTTTTGGTCTTGTGCAATGTCACGGGAATTCCCTCTCAATAATAGTTCAGTCAGTAGTATTTTTCTTTTGTCCTCTCCTCCTACAAAACTGGATTTCCTCTCTAGCCATCTCTCTTCCAACCCCCTTCCTACCTCATTACTCCATCATGCGTAAGGAGACCTGTTCTATTTTTACCCCCGCCCCCTCCCTACACACCACTGCTGCACTGTGGATCTATGTGTCCTCTCTTATTGAAGGTGACAGGGCAGAAAAGAGAAAGTTGGATTACTGGTTAGATGGTCAGAAAGTAAAGTAAAGAGGACATAATGAATAATAGAATCAGAGGGAGCAGGTCAGAGAGACATAGTGTGGGTTGATGTAGAAAAACATAATTGAAAGATACAGAACTGTTTAAAAGACAAGTGAATGATTTAACGGTACATGAAGCATGTCTAACCCTCCATCAACATGCACACCGACCAGACCAAAACAGATTGTCTATGAAGGTAGACATCCTTAGTGGGTAACACTACACATGCTGACTGCACAATTCTCTCAAGACCAATGTCATGGTCGTCCAATGTTACCAACAAATTAGTGTCATGCTGAATTACTATACCCTGTACTTTGACTGGGTGTGTTTGGACAGTCCTGCCAAAGATATTTGGGTTGAAGTGTGTTTGTATATATGTGTGTTTGTGTGTGTTGACCACAGCTGCAGGGTAAAACCAATGACTCAGATATTAAGAATTGAATAGATTGCCTGCTCTCACTGTGTGTCGGCACGTGATTGCTTGTAACCAGCTGTTGACACAGATGAAGCTCCCTGTGTGACATTATGACGTCTTAAGCTTGTGTGTATTTGTGTGCTTAAAAAGTGAAACACCCAGGCCAAGCCAGAGCCTTGGTTTCAAACTGCCATGACCTCATCTTCTAACAGCTGCCGGATGAAGGCCAAAGATCAGAAAACCTGTTCAACCCAAACATATTCAAACTTGGTATTTATTGTTTGAATGACAAGACTGAGGCCCTAATATCTTTACATTGATTGCTATTTAGATTTATTTTGTCCCTCCCGAAGCTGCAAACAAAACATTGATTGGCTTCAAAAGCTAGAAATAATGGGACACCATGGCTCATTTGTACTGGATTTGTGTGCTATGCCATGAAAAATTAATTTGGTTCTAAAAATCCACAAGGCAGTCTGACTTTCTTCCAGCTCTCTGTTACATACTAGCAGCCATAAGAAATATTCATGCTCATTGCTCATGCTGTGAAAATAGTATAATTTGTCAGTGTTTTGGCATATCCCGAACAACGATGATCCGGAGAAATTTACTCTAAGTAAAATGTTGCATGTGCAGTAGAAATTGTTATTTGCATTCATTGAGTGTGAGATTTCAAATGTAATCTGTTGTCATCACTCTCCTTTCTCTCTCTGCAGGTCGTTCTGTCACTATGACAACAGAAGGGGGCTCTGAGACAGAGGTGAAGGAGAAAGCAGAAGAGTCAGCTGCTCAGCCAGACCAATCAGAGAAGGCAGCAGAAGAAACCCAGGAAGTAGTGAACGCAGAGAGGGCGGAGAAGGAGAAAGAAGAGGGGAAAGAGGGGAAAGAAGTGAAAGGCATATCTCGATACCTGCCAACATGGCTTAAGAAACAAAAGTCTCAAAGCCAGGTAAATTAGCTAAATACACACACACACATATATATATATATGCCTCTTTAAATTATCTGTAGAAAATGTTTATGTTCCTATCATAACCACACATTAATAAATATATAGGTTAGGCTCTAATTAATTTTTTTGACCCTTGAAGACCTCTCCAACTAAGGACGTCCCACCCACAGAGGAAGCTGTTAGCCTGACAGCACAGCAAGAGGAGGTGCCTGCCCCAGAGGTGAATGGTCATGCAGAGGAAGTGGATGAGAAAGAGGCAGTAAAGTCAGAGCAAGTGAACGAAGAAACAGTATCTCATTCCAGCGCAAGTGCAGACACTGAGGTACTGGTCACATTTTTTCGGGTTATCCTGCCAACAAAGTTTAGTTGCATTCAAACAAGTTGCAGTCTTTTTTGGGGTTTGTGCACTGAACAATTTTCTTCGCTGGGTGTGGGATCTTGTGATCACTGTGAGGTGTTCAGATAACCTGCTGAGGTAGGAAATTACTACTGACTGCCAAGATAAAGTCTGGAAAACATGTTGTCATTATTGATCTTCTCTCTTAAACATCTGGTATCAAAGTGCAGCACTTACTTTAATCAACTTGGTGGAAAGGGAATCATCACTAACAGGGAAGAGATGCAGCATTAGTTTGGATTGCCTGTTTTGAGCAAGGAACTGTGCAGTGCATAAATGTACAAGGAATAACTGGACCACAATGATTCTACTGTGGAGACTCTGTTGAATGTTGTGCAAGTTAGTTATTAGTCACAGAGATGAAACCATCACCAGACCCCAACCCCCTTAGCAATCAGTAGGTCATAGTATTTGCCTAACCAAATCTCCCATTTCAGTGCAACACATGTTGTTGTGGAAACAGACTTTATTAGTTTCCTCTATTTTTGATTAAAATAAGAAACAAAGGGGATTGTTTGTTGTAGGTTGATTGGGTGCCATTCTCCTTGTTCTGAAACAGCGTAGAGGGATACTGACATTTCACAGCAATACATGCAGACAGTTTAAAACTGCTGCTCAGCCAAGAGAGGAAAGGAGACAGAAACACACGAACACACAAACCCATTCTCCCTCATACACATGCACACACATAGACTGTTCCATCCAGTGATCACATTAAGCCACCCAGGCCCACCCAGTGACATCAACATTTGACTAATCAGGCCAAAAGAAACGCCTGCAGTTTCTAAGAGACAAGAAGGGGAATTACATAAAAAGAGTGATAGAAACAAAACTTTTTCCTGATTCTTACTTTGCACAGACCGATTGTAGATGACCATCTTAATTCGACTGAACAAATGAAGGAAGTTTTTATATAAGTGTAGGTTATAGATCCTGTGATTTTCTGAGGTCTGTCTTTCTCAGCCTGCCAAGGAAGAGAAGGTGGAGGAGAGTGCTGATAAAAGTACCGAAGAAACCAAGCAGACTACAGAGGGAGAAGGAGCAGAGGAGGGGGAAAAGAAGGCGACCGAAGGAGAGGTGCAAACTGAAGGGGAGGGAGAAGGCCAGACCTTAATTTTCCAGTCTCCTCTTCGTCTAATGAGGAAGACCAAAATGAAGCTAGTTGTGTGTCATGTGATTCTACTGGATGGGACCGACTTTACCTGTGAGGTGGAGGTAAGATATTGGAAACAGACAGGAATGCCATAGGAGAATGTATTGCATTGTGTATGTAATGTATTGAGAAGTTGTTTTATTTCTGTTTGCATATACCTCTTGGTGATTTTGTAGTGCTTTCATGCTGCTGCAAGTTGTGAAAGCAGACTTCTCCACTTCTTCCAAAACGTTTTAGACAAGGAAAGCAAGCATTGGGAGTTCACCTCTGTCCTCATTGCATGAGATCAAGCCAATAGTTGATGTATATAAATTGGAGAATGCAATGGACCATCAAGAATATTTCAAGGTTTTCTTTTTAAATGTGCCATGGGACAAGATATAACAGTCCCTGCTGCCATCAGCATTTCTCTGTTCGAACGTGACTGCCTTAGTGCGTGAGATACTGATTAGCCCTGTCACACAACATAAATATCTCTGGTAAAATCAACAAGTCCTCTGATAAGAAGAAAGTTTAAACTAGCTATGAACTGAAAGGAACATCAAAATTGACCATCTTATGTTTCAACATTAGTCAAGTTGGCCATATTTCAAGAGTCAGTGTGTCAATGATGCAATCACAAATAGGATCCAAGTTGAAATCTTTGTATGCATTTGTCTGACTGTGTGCGTTTGTGTACACATGAATGTATTTAACTTTCTGACTCAAAGTGCAGTAATGGCTGAAGCACTCACTCACAGTGTTTGGGTGTGGCTTAGAGGATAAATACAAAGCAAAGCAGAGCACGCTGCAGGAGCTTGTCTGGTGACCAGAACACACATACACACATAACCCTGGCAGATTATGGGGGTCCCACCAGATTAGTGTTCCGCATCTGCTACTCCAGCAAACACGTGCCCCAGACTCTACTCCAAACTCATGTAGATATGCAAAATCTCTCATATCTTTCCCAAATGCTAGTATAACATGTTGTGTAAGCTAAAAAAAAAGTGTGGATTCCATATTGTAGATTAGAAATTCTAGATAAAGAGATTCATTTGATTTAATTTATGGCTTATTATCCAGTGATTCAAATTTGTGTTTTTCTCACTAATACTAATGTTTCTTTCTTCCATAGCATTTTAATGACTGGTTAAAAACCTGTGTGTCCTAAATAGTATGCTCAATATTTAGCACCCCTTCTTACATTCCCACATTTACTCATTCCGTGGTCACCATGCAGGTCCACTGCAAATGTAAATGTTAAATCCCTCAACAGAGCAGGGAGGTTTTCCCACGTCTAGAGTTGTTCTAGGATTTTTGACATCTTTGCCACAGTGAACCCAATTCCCAATCTACTGCATGCTAATGCCCCTCCCCGTGCCTGTAAGCATCTATAGCTGTTTGAACAGTAGCTGCTTTGTCTCACAACAGATAACGCTGATACTGCAGCTAACTGCTATTGTCCTAAAGAGCGCGCACACACAGACATACACACATATCCATCCCTCCCTCCCTCCACACACTGGCATAGTTAGGTTGCAAGAGGGAGAGATGCACAATGCATTCCAGAGATTAAATTTTTCCATTTTGCCCAGCGAGACTCCAACACACACACACACTGTTTCTTCTCTCTCATCTGTATATCTATCCATCCATCCATCCCTATTTATTAACTCATTCCAGTGTAATAACTTAATACACATTTTATTAGTTGTTGTGCCTTGACCCTCTGTCGGACTTTACTGAAGTTCACAGGAGACCCTTGGTGTCACATGCTCTTAATGCTGTTTCTAAGAATTTCATTAGTATTGGTTACAGCAGGATTTAAATGTCACACAGTTTAAGTACCATTTCATTAGGTTACAGTCAGACATGAGCTAAGTAGTATTTGCAGATATTAGGAGATATTAGGTACACTGTCACACTTGTTTAAAAACAAAATACAGAAAAGTACTTCATATTTGTCTTATGTGATCATTACATGGCTTATGCCTCTTCTAGTGATATTTATGGCTCCTTTCCTCTGAATCCTGCAGATGAAACATTTTGCTACATAGTGATGCAACAATTTAAACCTCATTCAAATAAGTACTTATATTGCTCAGGATAGGGCTATAGAGTTTGAAAATATTTTTATGTTTTCTTGTTATATTCTCTGTACATATTTTGAAAAATCTGTCACATCTAAAAATGTATTCTTATTAAATTAAATGTATTATTTATCCTCCAATTTCATACTCCAGGACCCTTTAAACAACTATGCAAGTGTAGTCCTTTTAAAGCCTGAAAGGTCACATTGTCGCATTATTTGGGCGTTGAGAATGCAGCTACACTGTGAGTGTGTGTATGTGGTGCATGCTTCCGCAGATGCTTTCAGCTGTCCCAGGATGAGAGGAAAAATGCGCTCTTTCATCCTTTCTGTTTCCACATCCACCACGCTCCCTGCCCTGTCTGCGAGCCTGTCTGCGTAATTCTGCTCTCTCTCTCTGTCTGTATGCCAGTGTCAGACTGAGACTGTGCTGGCTAACTGAAAAGAAATGAGCATTATTTATATTTCATTCTTGTTCTCGTCTTTTTTTCCACCCTCTCTCTGTCTGACCTTCTGTCTGTTCAAAGGTTACCATTATGTGTTTGTGTGTGTGCACACTCAAGCATGCACTCATAGATATGTGCTAAATGTCATTGTCATAGCTGAGTGTGGAGGATTTTACTGCTAAGGCTGCCATCAGCCTTATGAAGGAATGCATTGCCCAAAGACAGATGGAAAGAGCAAAAGAGCAAGAGAATAATGAAACAGATGTGGATGAAAAAGAAGTAACAGAGATTCATTGAGAGCTATGGATGTTAAATTTTAGTGTCTCACTAGATGATGCAAAATGAGTTTTACAACTTTTCAGTCTTACTCCTTGAGCTTTAAAATGACAGTAGAAAAAAACTGAACAAGTGGAAGCATTAAGTAAGAGCTTTTAAGATTCTTTCCTTTCCAATGCAATGCAATGTACAAGTGTTAACTCTGAATTTCTCTCCGACTCTACAGAAAAGAGCTAAGGCCCAGTACTTGTTCTTTAAGGTGTGTGAGCACCTTAATCTGTTGGAAAAAGACTATTTTGGACTGACGTACAAGGACAGTCATGACCACAAGGTATATATCCATACACACTTTAAGAAAGAATTTACTGAATATAAGACAAGGCAGTAATACACACATGTAGATTTGGCAGACTAAAGTCTGCATAATGTCTCACATTGTGTTGTGACAGTGATTAACAATTTCCTTGCTCTGTGTCTATCTTTTATTTGCTCACTCCAGTGTTGGTTGGATCCCGCTAAGGAAATCAAGAGACAGATCCGCAGTAAGTTTTATTTTTATTTTATGTTTTAACAATTTTTTTTATTTTTCTTTCTTTGAGTCCAAAATATACATATATAATATACATATCTGTCTAGCCACGTTCATCCATCAATCCTCAGTATTACAAAGTGTTTCACATTACAAATGGTCTTAGATAAAAATCAATTGAATCAGCAACTGAAATCATAAAAAGATGTAGGTGGCCTAATAATTGCACAGATCAGATCTGGATCACAAGTACTGTAATACTAACCCCAAAGAGATCTAAAACCAAACAACAGCTAAGCAGCATAGAGGATGTTACTTGACTGTCTCCTTTTCTTCCTGATTTATTATTTCTTTATTCACCTTTGTTAATTTATAAATGCAGATTAATGGGTCTCATCTGAAGCTTTCTCATTGTCATCTGAAGCTTGGCCATTTTGCCCAAACATGCTCTTGTTCATGTGCTATGTGCAATTATTTTTCATATTGACTTCTAAGAATATGCCCATGATGCATAGGATATTTTTATCACTTAGTCCTTTTTTGTTTGTTTGTTTGTTTTTTCCTTTATTTAAGTCAGAGCTGTAAAACACAGATTTAAATTCCAAGTCACATTTTTAGGAGTAGGACTAAATATAATTTTTGCTGATAAAGGTTTATTTTATAATTGTTACGTGTGAGGTTGTTCTGTCTGGGTGTGTGATGACTACATTTGGTTTCATATGTATGTGTGAGTGTCTCAGTTTGTGTGTTGAGTGTGCATATCTGCGTTTTTGTGGCTGTGTCACTATATGTGCCTGTGGTTCATAGATGAATGCTGCGCATCTGGTACACATTTTTATGTCTGTTAAAGTCTCAACGACAGACATTCTATTATCATGTCTGGCTGTATTCATGTGAGTGAAATGCCTCTCGTACCATTAAAGTTCACTCTGAGGCTCTACACACTGGGCTGAGACCTAAACATTTTGTATTTATGGGTCAGTGAATTCTTTTGGAAAGATCCAGCTGCTTCCTGTGTTGCAGTTTTGAGGTGGCCATCTTGAGGATTTGAAGAGTTTTTATAAAGTGAACATAATACTACCACTGTGGCTTCAGATTAAAAATATTCAACTTTTGAGAGGAGTCGTTGGCTTGTATTACAAAGTAGTGAAAGGTAATGCAGTATGTTTTTCTGTGAGCTTGGCATCTACTGTTGACATTCATCCAAAATGCAGTTGAAGGTTCTGTCTATAGTTAAATCCTATAGCTGAATTCCTTTGCTGTGGGTGTGTCTACTTTTTTGTTTATGGCAATGTGGCATAGAACTGAAAGACGAACTGCTATAAAAAAATATCCAATGTAGTAAACATTCTTGAAGTTGTTGGCAGGGAAGAAAGAAATGCAGGGCAATGGGACAGCATTTAAGAAATAAGTGAGTAAAATAAAAGGTAAAAACTGAAAGAAAAGAAAATGTTCTCCAAGTAAGTGAAGTGCCATAACTTGTAGGGTCCAGTGAAAATGAAAACTGGACTAAAAGCAAAGCTGTTGGAAATCACATGATATCCACTGTAAGAAAAACCAGACATGGAAGTTCAGCAATGAAGCTGTCAGTCCTCAGGTCTAGCCTAAGTACCACTGATCTGAGAACTTGCAGTGGTACTTCTGAGTGAACAAGTGAGTGCCTTCTTAGTTCTCGCTTTTGCAGAAAAAGATTTTATCCTACTTTCAAAGTCATGCTTAATGTCACTGGAAGCCAAGCAGAAAAACTGAAGAGTCTGGACTTAGTCCAGTCAGTAGACAGCTTCAGTGCATGTGACTGCTGTAAATGTTAAATAGTAGGATTCACGTTCTTCCATGTTCAACGTTGATCTTCTTTATTTATTGGTGCAAGATGAAATGCAGGCATTTTGTAGGACCATAACAGAAAGCATGCATGTCTAAAAGCTTTTAAATAAAAGGTGACACCAAAAAGGGCGGTGGAGTAAGAGGGAAAGACAAAATTTCTCACTAGAAGGAAGTGGAGGAATTGGTGCTAGATTCGGCTTAGTGGTCTTGGGGAGGTGATCAGACCGTGTAACACTCTGTTTATACACCACACACACACTTATGTATGCATATATGTTTGTGCATGTACAGGCACATGTGTCATGGATTATGAATGAATTATGGATACCACGTGGTTGTGCAGAAACAAGGAAAAGCCACAAGAGACTCCCAGAGCACTTAGTGCTGCCAGCAGGACGTGCAATCTCAATCTCATTTCCAGGCATTTCTTTCACATGCTTCTCACATATTGATTTCACTCACCAGCAGACACACATAGACACTTTCAACACTTTACATTGCTGTATTATATGTGTACAACAAGTGACAAAATTGTTATCAGTCCCAAAAAATCTCCTCTGGGATACAACTATGAGGTGTGTGTCTGTGTGTCTTTCTGCATGGTAGGATTTATCGCTGTCTGCGCACTTGGGCCTGTGTTTCTAAGTAGATGTGTCTATGACCTTGCAATGTCATCTTCTCCCCAGTTGGATATCCCAGATGATGTGTTCACTGTCTTTAATCAGTCATACGTGCATGTTGGGTGGAGCCATGAAACAGACAAGATGGAAATATCAAGGGTGGCAGGCAACGCAATATGACATGCTACAGGAACGAGAATAGGAAATTGAAGCCGGATAAAGATTAAAATGAAATTAGGGCTCTCATAAAGGAAATCATGAGATGCTCTGATGGAAATATTAGTGGTGAATGTATTAGTTTCTAACGATGATGATGATAAAGACTATGGTTTCTTATTTGATCAAACTAGAATGAGATTACACAATGCCAGATCTGCTGTGTTTTTGTGCATATGAATGCATGCATGATGTACCAGGCTTTGGACTTTCTAAAAGCTGCTCTGCATTAGTTGTCCCCCTCATACCCACCGCAGTTGGTGGAGCACAACCACACACAGGAATACAGACCATCCTGATCACAATGCTGATATAAAATCTCATATTCCCTTTATGTAATACATTTTTCTACTTGCCATCTGTACATTTTTGTGCTGCACTCATAATCCGTTCTAACAAGAGCATATTATTCATCTTTTGTTCAGGTAACAACTGGCAGTTTGCATTCAATGTGAAGTTCTACCCCCCTGACCCCTCACTGCTGACCGAAGACATTACCAGGTACACAGACACACACAAACACACCCATGTAAAAGATGAACATATGTTTACTTAAGTCGCCATAAGATAATTTTCACTGGGATCACTAAAGCAAGCTATAAAAACAACAGTATAATTTTATTCCAATGCAAGGAAACAAATGCTTCTTCAAACAGACATAGTGACATTAGGGTTCACTTGGAAATGTGCTTGTGTCTTAATATTAACTCTTCTTTTAGCTCCATGATGGCCACCGTCAGCCTATGAAAAAGATATCTCTCTTTTTAGGATCTCTGTACTTGTTCCTCCTCTGCTCTGCAAAAATATCTATTGATGCAAATGGTTTGATTGTAGCTGTACCTGATAATTTTAAAAATAAGGAAAGACATTGGTATTGTGTACATCTTTAATTCATTTGTGTTTATACATATGCACACACACAGGCATGCTCCAAGCGCACTGCATTTAAGGTGAAGTGTGTGTCTAATGGAGCGAACAACTGCTCTGATGGTTGCAGTGAGAGGCTGACTGAGGACACACAAACAGCCACTGACATGCACTCATTTACACAAGTACCAACAAATAAACTACTAATTGTAAACTATACTTGTAACTGTTTTATGGTACATCACATTCAGACAGAGAATATTGTCTTGGTGAAAAGAGAAGAAGCAAGTGTCAGTCCTCTGACTTTGTGTGACTTTGAATGACATTTTCAGCAGCCAAGATCAGAAGCTCAATACACATAATGAGATCTTGAAGAAAAGTTTACTGAAGAGGACTACTGACTCAGTTGTAAATCCACACAACCACCAGACAGTTCATTAACTGCAAAGACAAACACAGAAGCAACAGGCATTTAATCATTTAATCCACAGCAGCTGGCCATGTGCTGAGGTCTCACAGGAGAATAGGCTTTTTGGCTATAGCACATGGTTAATTTCATAATTTTGAATGAAAGGACTGCTTTTAGTTCAGAAAATGCTTACACTTTTCTTTCTTGTCACTGTGAAGTGATTTCAGTTCACTGAAAAGCCAGTCCTCCTTTCTATTTCCCTGTCTTGAAGGTACCTGTTGTGCCTGCAGCTCCGTGAAGATGTGGTCTCTGGTCGTCTGCCTTGTTCATTTGTCACTCATGCTCTTCTGGGGTCATATACATTGCAGGTATTGTGCTAAGCGTACAACGGATTTGTCTTTGTCTGCTTATGTGTCTCAGTTGGGGTGAATTGACTATTTATCGGTTTACAGGCAGAGTTTGGTGACTTTGAACCTGACCAGCCTCGGCCCCTGGACTACATTAGCCAGCTCAACTTTGCGCCCAATCAGAACAAAGAGATGGAGGAGAAGATTCTTGAACTCCACAAGTCTCACAGGTCAGAGTCAAAGACAATAATCATACAACAGCAATAATGTTTTTGTGATTAAAAGCTGTAGATTTGTTTCGTATATCGTATCTTCTGCAATGTAAGGATTATCACTGAATCTTTGTTGTGTGTGTATGTGTAGGGGAATGACACCAGCACAGGCTGATGCCCAGTTTCTAGAAAATGCCAAGAAACTCTCCATGTATGGAGTGGACCTGCACCATGCTAAGGTACAAATGAAATCATCTCCTCTTTTGAAATCTGAAAAGTAATTCTTTGATGTAATTATTATGCGTGTGTGTGTGTGTGCCAGCTGTACAAACACTCAGGGAGGCCATTGCCATGGGAACAGCCAGTCTCTTACTGGGATAGCAGGTCATCGGCAGAGTGCACACATGTTTTCATGTTTGGGGATGTTTGTGTGTCTTTGTGCAAGATGGACAAAAAAGAAGGGGGAAATATGCATGGGAGAGTGAGAGAAAGAGGGATTCCTTAAATAGAAGTGAGGATGTGACATTGAGGACGTCGAGATGAGACGTTGCCGTGAGAGAGGAACAGATCTAGATAAAGAAGCGAGTTCCCTTTAAGGCCATGTTCCACTTGTTTGCAACCAGGAGAAATGTCAGAGCAGCAGGGAGAGTGTTTCAAACGTGAAAATCTGTTTTTATGGCATACCAGGGTTGTGGGAATTATTGCAACAGATCTATTTCTGTCCTGTACCATTAGGCTTAGGGTTTGTTGTGCAAGTTTCATAACCACAAAATCCACAAAAAAAAAATGTCAAATACAATTTGTTACACTTTAAAAGCAAGATTATCAAATTAACTTCTTAACTTTGATCTTTTCTGTCAGAGAAGTGAGTGATAGTGACCAGAATGATCTTAACTTGATCACCACATAAAGAGAGGTTGTTTATCCACGAAAACAACAGAAAGCAAATGGAAAATCATTTTCCTCCTACATTCACTCCACTTTCAATATGTCCAAGCCAAACAGCTGAAATGGATCTGTTGTGGCAATACAAGGACATAGATCGATGACTAGCTAATAGCATGGTAAAGCCATGTGATCCGCGTGTGCCCCAGTAAAACTGCCCATTATCAACATATTGCCTCCTCCATTAGTCTAACAGATTTTTCCTGTGTTAATTTAGTAGTGTAATCAATACCTCCTCACCATTGTCAGATGGCCTTGGACTTAAAAGGTTTGCTACTGAGTTAGAATGCCAGCTAGCTCTGTTATTGTACTGTGCAACAGTGCATGCAACATTGCGTGTGTGCGTGCGTGTGCGTGCGTGTGTGTGTGCGTGTGTGTGCGTGTGTGTGCGTGTGTGTGCGTGCGTGTGGGTGGGTGGGTGGGTGGGTGGGTGTGTTCATTTTTGTTGACCACAAGCAGACTACTTTAGAAATCAATTAGCATACAGTATGATCTGATTGAGCCTTACAGGCGGCTAAATATACAGCTGGTTCACATAGATCAATCAGTCATTGAAAATAAAATTCATTTCACGTACATTTGTGTTTATGTATAGGATTCTGAAGGTGTGGACATCATGCTAGGTGTGTGTGCCAATGGACTCTTGGTTTACAAAGACAGACTTCGAATAAATCGCTTTGCTTGGCCCAAAATACTCAAGATTTCATACAAGAGGAACAACTTCTACATTAAGATCAGACCAGGAGAGGTATGTTTCCAGGCACATGCACATGTGGAAAAAGAGACTGTGAACACTCACATTTCCTCAGTTTCTTTCATGGTAGATAAAATGTCCTAATTTTTATTTCTCATTTATTTCTGATAGACGGAGCAGTTTGAAAGCACTGTGGGATTCAAACTCCAGAATCATCGATCTGCCAAAAGGCTGTGGAAGGTCTGCGTGGAGAATCACAGTTTCTTCAGGTAGAAATGTGCACACTCAGACACACACTATTGAGAACACTTGAACTATATAGGCAAGGCTTTCCATTCTCTGTTTAGTTTTGCTGATTAGATAATGGTGAATGAAGAAACATGTTTTAGTTTGATCAGGAAAACCGTAGGTCTCTTCCCACAAAAAGAAAGAAAGGAGTGTATTTCATGGTTGTTTAAATTGTTTTATGTCTGTATGAAACATATACACTAATTCACCTGCACACACCTGAAAGAAGTGCCCAGAACGTGGTCATTACGGTTTGTGTGCTCTGTCTGTACTTGTATTTGTAAGATGGAGAGAGGAATAAGCTTTAATATCCTGCCCAAGGGGGGTTGTCTAAAACATTCCTCCTCCAGCATGGACACATAAATGCAACTTCTTTCATTGCAAAGTAAATAACTCTGAATAAGATATAGAATTCAGTCTCCCATCTTTGTTTTCCTTCCTCCCACCTTTCATCTTTGTCCTCCAGGTTAAATTCACCAGAACCTCCTACCAAGGCTCGCTTCTTAACTCTGGGCTCCAAGTTCCGCTACAGTGGACGGACCCAGGCCCAGACCCGCCTGGCCAGCTCCCTAATAGACCGACCTGCACCCAGCTTCCAACGCACCTCTTCAAAACGCATTAGCCGCAGTTTGGATGGAGGTAATGCAGTCACACAGAGGACTCACAAAATGACATTGATACATGACATTCTAGATTCAGTCTGAACAATATTAAATGAATGAAGAGATGGGCAGAAAGAGCAGTGGAAGAAATAATGGGCAGGGTGTGTGTGGACGTGGACATGAAATGTTCACTGTCTGACCAGATACAGGAAATAACTGCAGCATATGTTTCCTGTCACAGAGAGAGAGACAGAAGGAGAAAGGAAAAAATTAAAAGAGAGAATGATATTTGTATGTTAAGAAAAAGACCCTTATAATGAAAGAAATGTCACTCACATCAATGAAATGTCCTGTCATGAAGTAAACTGGAAAATTAAAGCACTGATCATTAACTCTGCTGATTTGACATAGAGGAACACACAACTAACAAAAGACCCCATGCCTTAATTAAACTCATATGTATAAATTCCTACAAAATCCTGTAACTTCATCTACTTCACAATCCTCAAATCAAGCATTTTCACATCAAATACATATTTCATTATCTTTGGTAAACAGTGCACATCGTTATTGTGGTTTTCCACATTTAGGGTAACTGATCCCTCTCCATGCAGCTGTGCACTGCTGCTTCATCTGAGTCAGGGTGACGCTACTGTCTTTACTGCCTTATATCGTCCCCTGCTGGACACATGAGTCCACTACAGCTAAAGACTAAAGAAAAACTCAGTGAAATATTTGCATGTACAGTAATTTTTAAAGTATATGCTCTGGCGGAGATCATGCTTTTCACTGAATGAGTCACCTCTGTTACTGTTTGTACATTTATCGACATGTTCAGTATTTTTTGAATTTGTTTGTGTTTTTCTCACTCCTTTAGCCCCAGTGATCAGCATAACTGAGGCTGGCAGGGATGCAGCTGAGAACGGACGTGAGCCCCGCCTGGAGCTCCACTCTGACTCTAAGGTTTGTGTATGAGATTATACATAATGTGTGGATAACATGTGTTTTCAGGAAAAACATGAAAAAATAGGAATGACGTCCTCCAAGTGTGGAACTAGGGCCACTGCTTTTTGATAAATCTTGATGGTTTTGCTAAACATTGGGAGGCATTTATATCTGAGGAGAACTAGAGCAGGATTGTGCTTGTATCTTCTTGGGAACACTAACATGTTAATACAGTTACTTTGTTTCTCCACCAAGACAATGTTTCATCAAAGTGACACTGCATACAGTCTGCACAGGATGAAATAAGAGGCTAAGTGGGGTCTTTTTTGTGTTGAAAAAGAATCACAGACTTCGTTAATTTCTGTTTTGGCATGATTCTGTAGACACTTTTTTCCCACCAGGTGAATCACTACAAGGAATAAGGGGCAGGGAGCCTTGGCCTTTTGTCTCCTAAAAATGTGGATATCTATATGTGAACACAGGGGACGTGGTGGGGACGTGGGGGGGGGCAGCTAGACTACAGCTAGACGAACAGAGGAAAGTCAATGAGTACTTTTGGTATGCGCTGTGTGCACAAGCAAGGAGGAAGTCGGCCCTAAACCAAGCCTGCCTTCGTCTGCTTCAGAAGTATATTTTGATTATGACTGAATGTTATGCATGCCTCCTGCTCACACCTGACTTCCCCCCTCCTCGTGCTTACCCTCGCTCACATCCCGGCACTTAACCCTTGTTTAGTGGTGACACCCTGTTTACACTGTTTCTGCACACAGCTGTAATGTGCTCTATGCTCTAGCCTGTTGTGTTCACGTTTAACCTATTGTGTGCTGTTCACTGACTAATGTTACGTCTCTTTCCCTCTCTCTTTTTCCTTCACACATCTTTTTGTTTCCTCACTCTCCTTTTGCATGTTCTCATTTCTACCATATTTTTGTTGATAACAATTTTTTGATGCACGCTGTGTTGATTGTTGTTTTCATTTTTAACTTACTTTATGTTTCTTTGCTGCTGCTTGTTCCTGCAATTTGTCTATATGTGCACTGACCCCCCACCCCCAAATTTTAATTTCCCTCCTCACTTTTTGTTTTTTTCTTCTGTCTGTTTGTGTCCTACTTCTTCCTCTTCTTTTTCTACTGCTTCCTGTGTGTGCTGTACTCTCCTTAAATCCACCATCAGTCAATCTTCATGTTTCCACTCTCATTCTCTTCATTATCCTCACTCTCCTCCATCCCACCCTCTCTCGACTCTATATCTGAGCTCGACCACAGCCTTTCAGACATCTCTGAAGATGACGACAGTGTTGACAACACAGCTGCCTCAGACACACCCAGGGCTCCTCCTCCTTATACATCCATCACTTCCGACCTGCAGTTGGCTGATTTTGAACACCTTCCACAAAACCTTCAAGCCTGTAACCCAATCTCTAGATCCCAAACTTACACCTCACTTGTTACTGGGGTTGAGGATAGCTACCAGACTGAGCCAAGAGCAACTGGGCCACCAAAGTGGCAGAGCTGGTTAATTCTGAGAGGAGTAATCAAATATATTTCCTTCATCCTGTGTTTTCTCTCCGTATTGAAGAAGCATCTCAACGTGCATAAGCCTACAGAGCTTTGCTCAGGATTGATACAGAAGCTGAGCTTTTTGACCTTCGCTGTGTCCAAGTCAGCAAAGAGTCTAAAGAGATTAACTGTTAATGCACCGTTGTCTGTGATTTCCAACGTGACCACATCCAAATTAAGTCAAATTCTTAACAGTTTGACAGAGAAGTGGAATCATTTTGTGGGATTTTTTACCTGTTATCTCCCAACTAAGTTCTTTAGTCCACTTCCAGCATGTCCATCACAACCAGCAGAACTCTATTTGCCCTTTGTGTCTCCTCTCACCTGTCCTCCAACTGCCACTTCTTTTTCCTCCCTCTCCTCTCTGCCCTTTTTCTCCTACCTTATTTCACTCCTCCCTCTCTCCTCCATCTTTCACTCTAACTTAGCTGCTTCTGTACATCGCTACCTTCTAAATCCTTCCCCTCTTTTTCTCCCTTTCCTTTTAGTTGTCTTCTTGTTGGCTGTGATGCTGACAGCGAGCCAGTCTTTGGTCTTGGCCCTGATTTTAGCCACTCCCCTCGGCCTGACCCTCTGTTACCTAGAGAATGTTGTCACCAGTGAACGAAAGGCTGTTTTGCCATTGTTTGTCACTGAAAGGCCGCACAATCAGCCAGAGGATAATTTAAGTTCTAATTTCAACAAGCAAGCTTCCCCTGACACACTGACTACCACACCTCCTCACATTAGGCTCCATGTTCACGCAAGTGCTACCAGGACACAAGAGATGTGCGATCCAGCTGCATAAACACATGACCATATTTCCCACCCCACCAACCCACTTTCACTACTCTTTGACCTCCTCTGTCTTTAAATGGGAAAACTCTGTGTATTTCACACCTCCTTTACCTGATATTTTCTTTTTTTCTTACCCTCCTTGAACCCTGCCAACCCCACTATTGTTCGTAGTAAAGAACAAAGAGTAGAATAAGGAAGATTAATCAGCGTATATAAATACAATTTGGACGATCAGTGTTAAAATAGAGAAACTATTATTTTCTTGTTAATATAGCTATATAAGAAAAGCATTTAAAGATTAGAGATTGTAAGGAAAGGAGAGTTTAAATTTACAAAGGCAAAATACAACAACATGAGGTTGGGTACAGCAACAATTGGAGAATTCTTTCAAACACTGTCAGACCATTTTTAGTTGAGCTCAATAAGCCATCTGTCTGTTCAGCTCTAACCCAATTTAGGTCACACTCAACACAAATTGCAACATAATAGTATTAACAGGTAATATCCAAGATAAATAAATACTTGAGCAATTGACTAATATTTTGACCAAATGATGAGTTGCTGCATTTTGCCTTTGTGGAGGAGTGATCGGTTATAGATTAGATGTTAGAACTCTGTACACAGGTAGAAACCGTCACCCTCTCAACCCTATAGCACTTAAAGTGTGTTGGATTTGTATATTATTGCCAGTGAATATTAACAGTAAACCGTGTAATGCTTAACCTGATCCCTGACATTCAGGTCTCTCCCGTTAACCTGAACTGGTTGTATGCTTTGTTTTAAGTAAATGTATGATGGTGTCTACAATGGTGGCCAGTTGTGATTTTCTTGGCTGAATTAAGTATATAATCAAAAGACACAACAGTAAACACAGTGACATGGTCAGTTTGATGCCACAGGAATTTATGAGAAGTGGAAGCTGGTCACAATATAGCACTTAGTATCCAAAAAAATAGCTTTATAACTTCCTTACTAAAAAGTAGCTGTGGTGTTCTTAAAACCTGGCACAGGAATTATAAGCAAATGCTTTTATTTGTTTTAGATGTGGTGGTCAGACTTGGCTTAAGTATATTCTAAATGTGCATCATTGGATAAGAACACACATTGACAGACTTTGATGTTCATTTATATAATTTAGAAGAGCAGTTAGAATCCGCTGTGCCTCCTGTCGCCCTTTATTGACGAACGAGCATACCTGTCGTGTAACGGGTTTGTGGGATGGGTGCAAAGGTCACAGGATCAGCACTCCTCCTTAGCACAGAGTTTGCTGGGAAAGAAAATAAGCTTTTGCCATCATCCATTTCACTTTTTTCTTTCTTCGTGCCCTCACCCTGCTCATTTTGTCATGACTAACATCGCCATGACTTCAATTCTGAAGGTTAAGGAGGCGGACTTAAGCCCTGGTGATGCTGAAGCCACACCTACCCAGGTCTGTAAGGCCTGTCTTTCCCCAGCATGCTTTGCAAATTCTCAGAACAATAATGAGTGAGTGATAAGACACTTTGCTAAGAAGTAGTGGAGAGATGATTGTGAATAATGAATGTGCCTGGCTTTATGGTGTAGTGGAGCAGTAAACCTAATCTGTCTTTACTCTCTCCCTGACTCTACCCCACCACCAGTCACTTGGAGCCAGTGAGGTTTCTCTCTCTCAGGTTTACATATTGCCATTGGTTTTTTGATTGTATATTTGGTCTGTCAATTATTTGCTCTGTGTTGTGTTGGTTTCCTGGTGTGGTTCACTCTTTTGGGGTGAAGTTGCCCTAATGAGAGGAAATGCCAGTTCTCAACTACTCAGGACCCAGTTTGGGATGTCTGTCCATAAAACAACTTTTGGAAATATTCAAATTGAGACTTTAGGCTGTGTAGTTTTTCCTACATTTATTTCCCTCATATTTCCCATGAAGATTGCAGATTGGGGTCCGAGTGTAAAAACTGATCCTGAATGGGCACTTTCACCTAAAATCTTCACTTTTGGTTGCTCTGCTGTGGCTTATGGTTTCAGTTTTTGTTTGCTTTCTGGTTCAGATCTATGGGTCATTATTTTCTCACTCAAAGCACATTGCGTTTTGTTGGTTTATGTAAATGTTTGTTGGTTTTGTGATGTTATGAATGCTTTGAATTGTGCCAACATGAGTATGAGTGCAAGCACCATTTTATCTAGAGTAACACCAGAAGACTAAAATGTTTTCATTTGCACTTGTACCCATAATTCACCCTCCATCACAGTTTGAGGAAACTTTGCTGTATCACTCCATCTCTGCCTTTGACTTTTTTTGGACCCCATTTATTTATTTGGTCATAGTTTTTAATTAATTCAGTTGTTGTTTTGCTTTTTTTCAGTTGACACACATTTTTTTTGTGTTTTTGTTTACTTTATTTCAGTTTTTTAAGTAATTTCCTGCATTTCATTTTTTGCTGTGTGTCTGCCTTCCAGAGTCCATTGAGAGTGCATGGGGACAATATATATGTGAGGCACAGTAATTTAATGTTGGAGGTTGGTACTGGCGTCGGCTGATGGCTGAAAATAAGAACTACATGTTTTCTGTGTACTCTGACGCCATCAGAACTACAACTTCCTCTGTACTGTACAAGACTGCTGCCCTCTCGCACTCTCAGGCTCTGTGTCCGTTCGTGCATGCGTGTGTTTATGTTTGTGGATGTCAGTATTATCAAATCAAAGCTCAATTCCAGCTGTGTTTAAATTTTTTTGTATCGTTGAAAAGTTCTTAAAGTTCTCTTGTGGTCTTAATTCACATAGCAGCCACTTTAAATTGCTGGATTTGAAATGTGGAAATTTCAGCATCTTTCAGCTAGTTGTTTTGGCTATGTGGGCCTCAGATTCAGTGTCACTGTCCTTGCGCAGAATGTCTAGATAACCTACTGTACGTAAACCTGCACAGCACCAAATGGCAAAGTGGTGTGTAAATTAGCCTGATGGAACCAAAGCCAGACATTTCCACAGGAGGCCTGTGTAAATTTATAGCAACATCCCAAGCCATTTAATTTTTAGCTTGTTGGGTGAAATCACGCAGCCTTAACTAACAGTTTAAATTGATCTGATTTAAGGAACGTTAGCTGCAGGTTATACATCTAACTAATGTTCCCTGAAGCGGACATGAGATTCAGACAGACTTAAGTATTTTACTGAAACTAAGATGTTTTCAGCATTGAATCTATGAAAAGCAAAAGGTCTGTTTGAAGACTGTCTTGGTACACAGCAATACAGGCAACACTTTCTCTTTCAAGAAATTTCTCAGTCTTGGTATTCGCAATGGCTGCTTTGTGAATAGGGTCAGCAGTGAACATGGCTTTGATGCATGCTCTGTGCACGTTGAATGCTGTTTTGTGACTGTTTTCATCTTATTGTATTTCCAATCCTTGACTGGTTTAAGAGTTTGATCATTGTCAGGCCACTATATCTAACCTGACTAATCCTACCTGTAAGAGGAGCTCTCTTCCTGTTTTCTGATGATTGGCTGCGATTGATGATTGTTGTGTGGTTTGATAACATTCTAAAACAACAACAACACATCCCTTTGTTAAACATGGGACTGATAGAGGTGCTTTGTAAGCTAGTTTCTGTACCAGTGCAGAAGTCTACATGGCATGTAGCTGTCTGAACTGAGTTATTTGAAGAAAAATAGTAGATAAAGAAAATTCTTATCAAACTGTGGTTTTTCAGTTTCTGAGAAAAAAAATAATTTTTATCATGTGGCTGTCTCCTCTAGATGTAGGTATATGTAGTGAAGTGTAAGGAGTTCAGGGGAGCGTAGTAACAAAGTAAGACAGAAACGCTCAGAAAAAAGTGTCCGTGAAAAAAAAGTCCAAAAGAAAGTTGGCAAAACTGACAAAGGCAGAGAGAGGGAGCAACTCATGGTTTCAGTGAACACTACTATCAGTTCCATGTTTTACAGTCTGCCTGCTGCAGGAAAAACTCCTCAACAAGATGGAAGAGCTCTGTTTCACTGCAGCCTTCCTACATAAACGTGCATGCTTGAACAAAATACAGGTGAAAAGACTGATTTAACAAATCACTCCAAAGCCCTTAATAGGCTACAGTGAAGCATGCTGTCCATCTTGTTTCCCTTCTGATTGACAGCTTAATGTTCCTATATCCTCTTAAACCAAATTTTCCCCATCCTCCCATCCCCCTCTCCTCCCCTTCCTGCCTCCCTCTTTTCTGGTTCCCATCACCTTTCTCTGCTCCTTTTTTGGTCATCACTCTCTTTTCTCTTCCACTCTTTTTCCTTGACCTGCCACCTCCTCTCTTTACCCTGTTCTTTTCCCTGCCATCCATCCTCTTTCATTCAACCATACTTATCTCATTTACACTCTACCCCTCCTCCCTTACCCCACCTTTCCCCTTATTCCTCTACTCCCCCATTAGGACCATGATAAGACCCAAGATGAGGTTCTGAAACACCAAGCTAGCATTAGCCAGCTAAAACGCTCCTTTATGGAAGCGCCACCTCCCTCTCCTCCTCAGCCCAACCAATGGGAGAAACGTCTCACCTCCTCTCCTGCTACAACGATACGTATTCAACAGCAACAAGTGGTACGTCTGTAAGGATGTTTCTGTCATAGCAACTGAATTTCACAGCATTCCTCCTGTTAAGGTGAAATGTCAGTATGCGGTGGATTTATTTTTTTCGTTACACAGTCTCCTTATTTTCTTTGTTATCCTTTCTTGCATTTTTGGTTATTTTCTAGATCTTTTTGCCAGCTATGTAAGATTTCTTTCTTTTTCTTTTCATGACCTGTCATTCGTAACTCCACTGTCACTTAATGGACTTTACTGTCTTTTTCTTCTTCTTTAGGAATTCTTCATGCAAAACTGTCTTCACCTGCCACTGTCATTAACTGTTACTCCATTTTCAGCTGGGCTCATGTCACATTTTAGGTTTTGCAGAATGGGTTTATTTTGTCTTTGTACCTCAATGACATTTCTGATATTTCTCACTTTGCTTTCCTCAATAAATCGATTTCATTCTCTTCTCCTCAACATGAACACTATAAGATGCACAAATCCAAAACATTTCTGCTCTTTATTTTATTTTTTGTTTTACATCCATATTTGTGCTTTAACTTTGTGTTTTTGTGTTACTGTTGTGTTTATCTGCACAGTGTGATTTCTTCCCTCTCTTCTTTTCTATGTGCTTCCCTCTACATGTGTTTGTGTGTTTGCTGTAGAGCCTTGAAGAGGAAATAGCTTCTGCTCTTCTCAGTAGACACTCTTCCGCTGGCTTTGAGTCAGCTGCTGATGCTGCCTGCAGTATTCCTGAACTGACACTAGATGCTGTTATAACCACATGTTCATCCACTACCTCTATTACTACACCGCAAGGGCTTCTTATTTCCCCAACTACTGCTCCACTCTCTGCCACCGAGGTGCCACTGTTACTCCTGACCATTTAGGAATCAGTTTACTTTCATTACAGTTGCTCCACTTTTTGATAAACCAGTCTTAAAGCCATGATTTAGCTGACTGGATATGGGAATCTGAGAGTTTTTATTTGCTCCACAAGTCAACTGATCAACTTGAAAGTAAACTGACAAACTGCAATGCTTCACTTAACTGAGGATGCTCATCTGGTGTTGTTGGATGTCCATAATGCCTGCTGTGTATGCAGGATGGATGGTGACAATTCATATTCCATTCATCCATTTTAAATCAACTGATGCAAAATCAGCACGATAAACGCAGGAAAAAGCAACTTCCAGCTGTGAATGTTTCACCTGTTTTTTTTGGTCTTGGTAAATATGTATGTGGACCAAAAACAAATGTAACAATGTGCTCTTTTGTTTTATCTCTGCATCACCAGCATCTTTAGGGAAAATTGAAAAAAAGCAGCAAGCGCTGAAGCAGCAGTTTTCACCATTACAGACCTCCATGTCTTTACTTTGTATTGCTTTACTTAAGCTTTTAAATGTGTCCCTATAATATATTTTTAAGTTCAGGCCTTTATTTTGGTCTTGCATGTTTTGTTTTGTTTTTTTTTGTTTGTTTGTTTGTTTGTTTTGTTTTTTTATGGGGATCATCTCATAGAAACTGCGGACTTCAATGCAATGTTTCTTTTGCCCTTCTGAAGTGAAGATGAGCTTCTTTGTTTGTTTATGGAGTGAAGTTGCATCTCCTCACTTTCTGTTTTACTCACTGCTCTTCATCCCCTTTCCTATTTATTGCCTGCTGCAATGAACTTGATAAGTTGATTGTGCATGAAAGACAGTTTACCATATACAGAGAAGGAGGGTAAATAACTAAGCCAGCCCCTTCTCCATCCTCTGATAACAAGCATCACCATGTCACTAATTGTTAACTATAATGATATCATTGCTGATGTGTGTGTGTGTGATTGATAACAAAGATAATGATGCTAGTAACAATAATAATAATTGTCCTGGTAACCTCTGTGTCATGCAGGTGAGTGTGCCCCAAACGGAAGCAGCTGCAGCTGATAGTACGATCTCTGATACCAAAGAACCTGCAAAGGTGGACCTAACTCTCTTCTATTAATCCATCCAGCCTTCCATTCTAGATGCTTTCCATCATTTTCTTCAGGCCTTCATTCATCTCCCACTTGCAGCTTGAAATTTAATGTTCTTACAACAGCCATCCATCCTCTGGCACTTACTTATTCTCACTTTTTCATGTCTTTTTGTTCACAGTCAGACATCTTCATCTTTTAATTCTGATTTTGCTTTGGTGTTAATTTATCTTATTTTAATCAACTTTTTGATTTATTTTTGATTTATCTTCAATGATCATGTTGTTTTTGTTTTTGTCTCCATGCGTTTGTTGTGTATGTGTGTGCGCTTCATTGTGCACGTGGGTGTGTGCACCATGTGTACATGTATGTATGTGTGTGTGTGTATGTACGTGTGTATAGACAACTGAAGTTGAAATTGAAGAAACCGTTGTCGTCCAGGAGGTTTCCAAAGCAATCAAACCTGGCCTTGTCACAGTTACAACCAGCTCTCCTACAGAGCAGGAAATAAGGCAACCAGAAGTGAAGGTTGAAGAGGAAGTAGTGATAGCAGAGGAAGCAAAAGCAGCAAAGCAGGAGAGCATTTCATCTGAGAGTGAGAGCGAGGAGGAAGCAGAGTACCACCCAAATGTCCCTGTAGCCATCTCACATGCACTAATCCCAGAGGAAAAGGAAGAGGATGAAGAACAAGAGAAGAAAGGGGGGGATAAGACAGTGGAGCAGAACATGTCAGCTCCAGACGCAGCTTCCCCTCCAGCTGTTATCACTCAGCCTGTAGAAGAAGTGATTCAAGAGTTTGAAGAGTCCAGGGAAGAGGACACAGAGATAGAGACAAAGAAGAGTGCAGACAAGGAAAAAGAAGGTGAGATGGAGACAGAGGAGAGCACAGACGATCCAATGGTGACACCCGATGAAGCTCCTAACGGTCTCCTGCTGCCTGAGGAGGCTGCACAAGGGTTGCCTCCACCTACACAGGAAGAGGAGCAGCCCAAAATGAATGGAGACGCCTCTCTTGCTGAAGCAGAACCCCGGCCACAGGTTATTTGTTGCTCTGAGGTAAAGTCTTCACCGGCCAGACCGCGGAGCTTCCCTGGGCTTTGATCCCTCCTGCCAACTGTAGATACACCCACTTTTTTTCCCCTCCTGCTTACCACAGTGCCGGTTTCCTCCCTGCTTATGTGAATATTTAAGCCCCATGTACATCCTCACAGTCATCTTGGTCCTGTGAACAGTCTTTTTAGCCTAAAATGAAACCCTTTCAGAAATAATGACATTCCAGCAAAAACAATCAGAAGAGTCACTGTTGTTTTGGTGTCAAATTGCCACACATCACATACAGATAATTTTTTGTTTGTGTTGATATTCATACATTTTAATGTCTTCATACCATTATCAACATGACTACTTCTCTCACACTGCGCATTGTGTAGTGTGTTGCTGTTACTGGCTCCTACTCTGCATTGTATTTTAGTGTTGTGAAGTAAATGGGGCCTAAGTGGGAAATGCATGTTGCTTTTAGACGTTTATTTTTGTTCTGCATGGTGTATTCCACCTTTGGTGTGTGTGCCTGTGTATCCTCCGTGTGTTTTGGCAGTGATGCTTCTCTCTCTTGCTCTCTGTTGGTGTTGACTTGGCTTGTTGTGGTCACTATGCTAACAGTATTGTGGAAATCATCATTGCCAACCTCTTTGGAAATGCCGCCTGCTCATCTGAATGCCATTTTTGCATGTTTTACACTTTAATTGCGGTTTTGTTTGCCAGTCTTCTTCGTATCGTTTGTTTTATTGGCTCATGTTTAATGCATGTTTGTGCTGTGCTGTAGGGGAGCTGCATGTTGACACCAAAGATGTTTCAGTAGTTGTGCTGCTGTAGTTGTTGCTCTTACATGGCGTTAAGTAGATGCTGTCACATTGGTGTTGTTGACTTGTGTGAGTGTGGGAGCTGTTGACTTTTTGTTTTTAGTTTTTTGCGTTCATTCACATATTTTGCGTTTATACTCCAACAGCTGCATTACTGGTATGTGCACCACTGTATGTGGCACAACTGAGTCACTTCCCTTTCAACCCAACAAAATTTTATGTTGAAAAGTACAGTTAACTTTCACACATTTGCTGGTTTCTGGTTCTGGTTTATATGTGTGTGTGTGTGTGTGTGTGCGCGTGTGTACATATATATATCTATATAGATATATATGTGTGGAAGACGTGCATGGATGTAAATGTGTTTTTTTTCGGGGGTAGGGTTTTTTTTTTCCTTAACTGTCTCAAGTTTAATATATTAACCCTCTGTCCTCCTCCCTTACATCTCTCTCTCTCCCTCCCCAGCCACCTGTTGTAAAGACAGAAATGGTGACTATATCAGACACATTTGCAGCCCAGAAAACTGAGATAGCTACAAAAGAAGTGCCCATCGTACATACGGAAACCAAGACCATCACTTACGAAGCTGCACAGGTGCACACTTGAGAAACACAGGGAGCTCTATGTGTTAGTCCTGAGACTCATTGTGTATGTGTGTGTGTGTGTGTGTGTGTGTGAATCACTTAGTTTTAAAATAGATTTTGAATCTCATCAGTGGTAATGTATTGTTTTCCAAAGTGTTTCCTTTTATAGCACAAGTGCATGGCGCCCTCATTCATTTCTTCTCCCACAGGGAAAGTTTTTATTTATTCATTTTGAAAATTTAAGGTTTTGGGTTTGTTTTTTTTTTTCTTTTGTTGTTGTTTTTTTAATATAATTTATTTGAACTCTGAAAGATGTATTGGGGATTTAATGCTACTAATCAAGAGCTAATTATCTCTTCTTGTCTCCCTGTTATCAGTTGGATGGTAATGGTGATGGCGAGCCTGGAGTGTTGATGACTGCACAGACCATCACCTCTGAATCTCTGTGTACTACTACAACCACACACATCACCAAGGTACAGGCAGACACACACACCTGCAAACACACGATGGGCATTTCATTATGATCGCCAATTTTAATTTGCTATATGCACATGGGTGTGTGCATGCGTGTTTTGCAAACATAAACACATTTAGTCACTTTAAAATCTTGGTTGCACCACTATCTTGTCATGGTTCAAATGGTTCATGGTTGTCATGGTTACATTTATATTTATCCCCATGGCAAGTGTGCATCCACTGTCATGGTACCTTCAGGCAGTGTTTCCCTTTTGTGAGTGTCCATATTGACGTTATTTAAGCAGAGGAACATTATCTGTTATCTGATGTCTGATAATTCTTTCATCTGGCCTGTTTTCTTGGACTGTCCTGACATGTTAGCCACTCGGCTGTATCCCACCAGCACCCAGGTGTGCCTTGATTATTCATGGTTAGCCCATAGTGACATCCATCAATGCTTTGTTGCTGTGAATTTTGTTCCAGACGCTGAAGGGTGGCCTATCAGAGACAAGGATTGAGAAGCGCATTGTCATTACTGGTGACTGCGACATCGACCATGACCAGGTCAGTTTTCAGTCGCACAGCTGACCTCTCTCCTTCACCTGGCGTTTCAGCAGCTTGTTTGATAGCTCTCTTCATTCTCTTCACGTGTGGTCTGGAAAGCTCTGTTTTGCAGCATTTGTGCGATTTTTCTTTTAAAATGAGAAACACTAAAAGGCAAAAGATGAGGCTGGCTGCTGATAACTGCTGACAGCTGACTGTTAAGCCCCACATTAGTTTAGAGTATTTTATTTTGCTTTGTTTTTTCTGATTGCTTACATTCAAGGGAACAAATAGACATCTGGTGACATGTTTGCCTTGTTGCTTGGAGTTTTAATGGACATTTGTTTCATTAATCACTGATCAGAAATGCACACAAGTCATAAGTCCTCTCATTGGCTGATCTGCTGCATCCATCTCTTCACTCATCCATACAGCTAGAAAATGGCTTTTAAACCTTTTCTACCATTCCTTGTCTGATTATCTTGCTCGTCTTGGTTAGTTTAAATTTTCCTTTTCCTTTGAGGAAATCAAATATTTCTGTTTTCGTACCTCAGATGTGTCTATATAGCTACACCAATTTTATCACATCTGATTTATTGAGGTCCAGATGTGTTTGGACAGTGACTCTTTTTTTGTGTTTGCCCTGTTCATCAGCATAAAGCATTTCACTCTTAGCATGAAGTTAAAGTGTAGACTTCTAGCCTTAATTGGTTAAATTCGACTTGTCAATCATAGCCTGTATAAAATACATTTTAAGACATTTCAAATATTTGAAAGTGATGGGCAGTTAATTTTTATTTCACAAATGCCACATAATGATATGGGCTCTACATGATCCCATGTCCACCGTTATATTTAAGTTGCCTGTCTAATATTTAGTTTTCTCCACCTGGTCTCACAACTCCATTTGAAGTAATTTTACTTCCAACTATTCACATCCCAAACCCTAAGAAGTAAAATGGCACAAATCACAGCAACCGAAAATCCAGCATTCGTATTGTTTTTCTTTTTGCTTCTTATTTAATTTTTCATTTCACTCCACTACCCCCCCACCCTCCACCAACTCCACTGCCTGTTGTGCCTGGTGCTGCCACTGTGGGGTTGTCCCTTGGTACTGCAGGCACTAGCCCAGGCCATTAAGGAGGCCAAAGAGCAACATCCTGACATGTCTGTAACCAGAGTGGTGGTTCATAAAGAAACTGAACTGGCTGAGGAGGAGGATTGACTGAACTCAGGTAATAATAATAATAGTAACTGATTATTATTATTATTATTAATGGTGAAAGTATTATTGTAAGGTATTTTACTATGTGCATGTGGGGGTTATTTGCATAAGACAAAAAACTTGATAAAGTTGTGAAATGGTAGGGTGAAATAAAAACTCCCACACATGAGGCTGCTGAAACCATCAGCCATGATTACACAGGCAAAGAAAGAGAGGAGGGAAGATAAAATTAAGAGCTTGACTGATGGAGGCCTGTGTGTGGGGAGTACAGTACTGTTGAGCACCAATCGTCATAACTCTCCGGCTCATTGCCTTCAACTCTATTTTCCCCAGAGCTGAAGGGCGCATCGTGACCTTTTCTCTCTTGACGTTGACTGAACTTCATCATCCTACAACATCCAACCATGACTGACTGAAGAGAAGGAGAAAACGAGGAGCTAAAGAGTAGGAGGTGGAGGCTTAGATAGATGGAGAGAAGTTGCCAATCTTTTTTCAGTCAGTCTCTGCTCATGTCAGTGGTGCATCTAAACCCCTCACTCCAAAAATGATAAAAAAAAAAATAATAATAATATCCTCTCTCTTCCCAAGGGAACACGAAAGAACCACTTTGTTAGCTTAACATTTGTAGTGTGATTTTATTTTTAAATAGTACTTCTTTTTTTGTTCATTAAATATGTGTTTTACAAAAAGAGAGAGGATAGTATGTCCGTCACATATTGCAAATAAATTTAGGATGCATTGATAACCACATCTGCTGAGTTACAAGGTAAATATAACTTTGTCTGTCTATTTATCTTGTTTTTTCATCAGTACCAGCGAAACTTCAACACTCCAAATGAATTTCACAATGATGCTTTGGACTTGGAATCTGTATAAGCAGAAAAGTGGTGTCAGTGCATTCCTAGAAAAAAAGAAAAAAGTTAAATTACAGCTCCCTCTCATATTTCATTAAGTCGAGAGAACTACAATAAAAGTCAGTCATTTCAAAATCTTCTCAGTCTCAAATAGGCCTGCAGGAAATCCAGAGGCACAACTTCGTTTTGTGTTTGTTTATTTGTTTTTTCCTCTCTAACTTTTTGAAAGTGTAACAAAATCCAACAGTTTTGATAAAACATATTTGTGGAGACAGATAATGGCAGAAAACCAGTGTCATACAATTTTATTTTGTAACTAATAATTACAAAGAATAGGGAGTTGTAACTTAAAACAATGCAGTACAAACCAATTACCTAGCTGGTTTTTTTTTTCCTGTAAGTATAGTTATTGTTCATCCACATTCCTTGTGTGTTGACAGCTGAGTTAGTTCATTTTCAGTTCAATTCACTTTTTGTTCAAGTCAGAGGGACGATATTCTAACATTTAGAGGAGGTAGAAGTGGAAGAAGTCTTAACAAGATCAGTGGGTTTTACCTAATTTTTTTTTTCCTGAAAGGAAATGAGACAGAACTGAAAATTAACTGGCCCTAAAGCTGGTGTATACAAATTTCTATACATTAAACTAATTGAAGGTTAAACAGACAGTAATCCAGCTTTTGTTTAGCTAAACGCTCAGCCTCGGTCCAGCTATTGTATGACACTAACCACTCCCCTCTGGGCTGCAGGGGAGCAAGGGAGCAGTAAACTGACTTTTGATTGGGAGAGAGGAGCAGCAAACAGAAGGGTATTTGGGAGATGGAGAGAGCTGACTGTGCTCACCATCATCTCCTGGGGAATGATGGGATTGGGATTTGAATATTGGTGCTTGTTGACTTTTTGTCCCCCACTCAGTTATTTAGCATCTAGAAGTGAGTTAAAGCTGTTTTAATATTCTTAAGATGATGCTTCACAAACTATCTGCATTTTAAATAAATGCAAAATGACCTTTTGCTTATGATTGGTTACAGACATTAAATTGAGGACATATTGTAAATGGACCAGCTTGACCGGTTCAGTCTTAAATTCTTGAATTTTTCCTAGCACGCTAACTCTATCTCAGTTTGTTGAATGTCAGTTTGGCATTTCATTTCACTCCCAACTTCTTTTGATACCAACAAAACCTGGCAGACATAGTTAAAGGTGGAATTCAATGAGGCATGTCTTCAAACATTTTTATCTTGAATGAGTTTAGATTAGAAGGGCACTGTTGATTGGTTTGGAAGTGTGTAGATAACAGATGATCTCATGCGGTATGGCTAGATAAAACTATCTTTGGTGCAGTGCTGGCTGTGTTCTAACTGTTCCACGACAACCAAATATTGTCTTGCGTTAATGCAACGTTATCTATTTCAATATCAAAGTTACATTCAGTATCTCTAAATTAGAACTGCAGACAGACATGGAAACGGTTAAAACATGACTGAAATGCAGCTTGAAGGGAAGTGGATCAGGGGGCTTGAAGTGCTCTTGTACCCCCTTTGTGGATGTTTGTTGATGTTCATTTTCAGTCCAAATGTTCAGCAGCGTCCAGCAAAAATAGGACTTCCAATGTTGGTGACATAAAATGAGTTATATCGCATACATTTTGTTGACAAAGATTTTCAGTGAGCAGCGAAAAACAAAACCACGTTCTGTAAAATCTGATTGATTGTAAACAAAGAAGTGCCACAGATTTATTTAAAAAAAAAAAACAAAAAAAAAAAATTCCACCTGGTCTTTCGGACTGGACATAGTGGAATCTTACAAAATAATTCATGTGTTTTTAATGAAAAAACATCTCACTGGACTAAGGTGTGTCAAGATCATGGAGTGATTGTGATGACCGCCTCGGATTTTTATGAGAAACATTGGTCTGACCTCTACTATGCAGTTAAATGACATTCCAGATGAGGGTAAAGCTTTAACCTCTAACCCTCTTACAAAAACACAGCAGCAGATAAAGATGAAAAGACCAACCATCTAACACTGGGCAGCTTTGGGAGTTTTCGCTGTTCAAAAAACAAACAAACAAACAAACAAAAAAAAAAAGTAGCTTTTCTCATAATCTGTTGTCTTTCTTTTTTCTGTGAAATTGATCTAGTTGACAGGTGGGATTTGTTGTGCCCCCTCTTGGATATTTATAACATTGTCACAGTGTTTGAAGGAACACCATTACAAATACAAAATTTTCTGCATCCATTTCCTTTTTGTACTTTTGGCCACAGCTTTGTCCTCTATTTCAGGGGTCTTGGCTCTCTTCTATCCAGTCACAGGAGCTTTGAGGCGGTGAGGTCGGAGTTTTCAAATTGTTTGTAGCTCTCTCTGATACATTTCATGTGAGATTATCCATCCCTCCAAAAAATACAATGACAGATAAATTACAGTAAGTTTTATTTAAATAAACGAGGCAGCATAGGCAAAGATGGACTTACCAGAACAACTCCATAATGTCACTGGAGGATAAGGAACAGGTGATTCTATGCCAGCTGATAATACAACTGTCAGGGACCTCAACATTATGGAGGGCATTGTTTTATTCTTCCCACTCACACCATGTCATGACTTTCTGTGTGTGTGTGTGTGTGTGTGGGGTGGGGGGATAAAGGTTTTATAATTGATGCCACTTAGTTTCACATTTAACATTGAAATCTCAGGCTCAGTACGACAGTTGATGGTATGAAGACATTTAAACCAGCACAGTTTTGTAAGTAAAAACTGACTTTCGACAGTTATTATAATTTTAATTTTTTTTTTACATTTTTTTTTTTTTTTTTAGGAAAGAGTTTTGGAAAGCCAACCTCCTGCCTCATTGCTCTCTTAGCCAACCAGTGATCACCTGTAGGGTTTTTCTGTCTTGCAGCTTACTTGTCTTGTGTCACCCCACGCACAGCCACTCGTCCCCTGTGTAACACTGTTTAAATAAAGGATTGTTATACTCTGAAATCTCTTCCTCATTCATTCATTTCTGGCATTTGAAATGTGATTTAAAACTTGTAATACAAGGTAAGTTGTTGGTTTATCAAAAATATTTATTGTTGTTTCAAACTTAAACAAGTGGGAAATCACACACAGAGATTTTTCATACAGATGTCACTGAATGTCTTCCAGTTTTCCCTGAGTGTGAGACACAACAATAACAGGATTTTCTCTGCAGATCTGAACAGCTTTTATCCCTACGAGTCCCCTTAGCCCTCGATGTTATTCACAGAGGTCATATTGACAGTTGGACCTCATGTTGACTGACAGGGCTGCTTCAGACGGCATGATCAGTTCATTTCAGCAGGTTATAATGTTAAACTGTAATGCAGAAGTGTGTGTGTGTGTGTGTGTGTGTGTGTGTGTGTCCAGTCAGGTGTGTGAGCGGGACCCAATGCTCCTCCTCCTCTGGTGTGTACTCCTGTGTATCTGCCTGTGGATGGCGCTTCTGTCCCGCTGAGGCCGCCACAGATCAGCCTCAACTTGGGATGAGAGGAGACAGAACAGGACTAATAAATTACAGTACTACTACTCACAAATGGCTTAGCAACTGTTGACAAAGGTTTTCCTTTAAGCAGCTATTAAGCACTTTAAGGTAAATGTTTTCACTGACAATTTCTAAATCACTATAATACGTAATTTCAATCAGAAATAAATAAATAGCTCAAAATGAAAAATGTAGTCAGCCATATTGATAATGTGCGTGCAATGAGAGCCACCACTCCGCCTGTCAGGATGGTTAAAGGTATTTCAGCAGGTAATCACACGTCCACACGTGGGCTCAAAAGTACAGTTGATATTATTTTAATTTGATGGGGAGTAGTTACCTTTTAAAACCTAACACAGTCTAACCTATTTTTATACATACACATTGCAATAATAGCAGACACTGATTCCTCTAACATGTTGCCTTACCACTAAGATAGCTTGTAAAAAAAAAAAAAGAGCTACATAAAATATTTACAGATATCACTATATCTTATTTAAGATTTCTGAACTTTTGGTGGTTGTAAATAGCATTAATTAGGCTGCTTGCTCATATTTAATAGGCAGCATCTACTTTAAATTTGAATGAAGGGCTTTAAAGTTCTGCTGTCTATGGAGTTGCCTGTCTTTTCTTTGAAGGTTGGACGTCTCCTCACAGGAAATGGCAGGAAGGACCTACGTGACTGAGTGAGTGAAAATGCATCATATAGCAGAACACACACTCCAGCCCCAGCTGTTTAAATACTAAACTCTTCAATAGAAACAGTTGTTTTTGTTTTTTTTAGTTTGAGAACAGCTAACAAAACAAACGGCCGTTCTAAGATGGGCTCTAACTGATTGTATTTGTCCTCATAGTAAACAAAGTGAGACACACATTCTGCCTCTCTGACGTCATCAATCATCAGTGTCCTTTGGCACAAGACACAAACCCCTTAAAACAAAGAATACTATCATGTTTGTGAAGTGGAGCTTGGTGTTTACTGCCTGCTGTGATTATAAATGGGAATGGTTGATAGTTTGGGATAATTACCCCCAAGACCACAGAACTGAACGATACAAGGGTGTAACTTTTTCAATTACAAATTTGAAAAAGAAAAAAGAGTATAGACAGACTTCATCATTGCTTTTGTAGATCCAGGGAGAATGGGAGCAGATAATGAAAGTGGATCCATCATTTTTACAGGATGTGTGTATGACTGACTGTGTGTGTATGTGTGTTGCTCTTTTAACTAGGTTGAGGTCAGGCTCAACTTTGAAAACACTCGTGTGTGTGTGTGCATGCACATGCTCATAGTTGAAAAAAAGAAAACATGTTCTAAGTAATATATACTTAGTCTCTTTCAGACATGAATAAACAGAACCACTACTATATAATACTCCAGTTCATCATTAGGTTGAAACAGATGATGACAAAATGTCAACCTGAGCAGTTTTTAGTTTCTTTGCAGTCTTTTTTGGATGTCTTGTATTATTCAGTGTATTCATAGATAGTTTTTTCTACCTGGGAGCAACATGAGGTGTCACTTTTTGTTCAAAGACCTTTTTAAAACACGAGGGTTCATCTCTGCATGTATGCAGATACAACACCAACACTGCATATCCTATTTTCTTATGGAAGATGGTCTGAAAATATATTTTTTTTTTGGACACAGATGAAATATTGTGTAATGGTAGTCATAGCAACTGATAGCGTGAAGTAAAATCTCCCTGTTGGACATCTTGCCCTGAAATCTTAACAATGTGGAGTGTGTGTATTTATAGTACGTGGGGCCCTGGAGAAAGACACTCCAGTGTCCACTTAGCTTCAGTGCAGCATCATAAATGTAACATAGCAAGCAGTCTGAACATGGGCTGGACATGAAAAGTTAATATCATGCCTACCCTGTCTGAGTTTCCAGCTGAAGTAGGTAATCAGCTGCAGCAGCAGCAAACAGATGGACAGGAACAGCAGCAGCCCGAAGAGCCAAAGAGGAAGAAAAGTGTCTGTCTCCGAGCCTGTGTGCATTATGGTCTGTCTGAGGAGCAGAGTGAGATCAGCCCAGGGGCCACTGAGCACCTCCATACTGCTCCTGCCGGAGAGAAACACAGCAGAGAAGAGAGGAAGGAAGGACTGATTTTTAAAAGTATCAACATCAACCGCCAAAAAAAAAAAAAAAAAAACCAAAACGAAACATCCTGCTCGTGCAATAAATGCAGTTTTAATGTGTCAGACAAGCAGCAGACACATCAGATATACAGTTCAGGATATCTACTTACTGTTTTCAGGTTCCCTTTAGTACAGATCTGAATTAATGAAGGTGGAAACGGCTGCCAAATAATCTCAGTGAACTGTTCCAACAGTCGTCCCTCCTGGTGGGAAATAGTCTCCAGTCGCCTCCATTTGTGTGAAGGTCAGAGGTGACGCTTGAGCGATGGTGTTCACGTAACTTTATCTTTTTACGGGTCGGTCCGTGTGGCACGTCACATCATCTCTTAGAGAGAAAAGGTTGACGGTTCAGCCCAGACGTAGAAGTCGGGATTGTGTCATGTCTGTCTTTTCCTCTGTCCCTCTCTCTCATTGGAGGGAGAACCAGCTCTGTTGTTTGTGACAGCGTGAACTTTGTTCTGGTCCAACAGTCAAACCTTGTGATTACTAAAGAAGATTAGCTGTAATGGCCTGGTCTTTGTGTGCTGCAGGTCTCAGTGCCATGAACATACAAAAGTGATACATTTTCATCCTGTGTGTGCTGATTGCTTTTGGCTTAAACCCCTGTAGTCATACACTCCACACACACACACACTTTTTTTTTTTCAGCTGATCATTCTATGATAGGAAACATCTCTCCTTTCTTATCTCCCCTTTCTGTTTCTTCTGTTGTCTGTCTTCTCTCTCTGTTCGATCAGTGGCTGTACTGATTCCATTTAAATGAGTGGACAGCATTAACCTGCGCCGTCAGAACAGGAGTGTTACACAGTATTATACATGAAGCAACTTGTTTGTTTCAGTACATCAGATCCAGAGCAACATGAGCATGATTTTCTGGCCATGTTAGCTGCATCAGTAGAATTTTTTTTTTCTCAATGAAACTTTACATAGCAGTTTGTTTGTTTGTTTGTTTTTTTAATCAACATCCATCAGCTTGTCAGGCAGCTGTAGTCTTTCTCTTGGGAGGAAAACTGACTTTAGGTGATAAAATCAGACGTAATTTGACTCTGGCTGGTGAGAAGTGTGGGGTAATTCAGTGATGTTGTCATCAAGATCAACACAATTGATTGGCTTTGTTGTTTTTTTGATTGATCAGGAGAAATAGCTTGTTTTTGGAGGAAGTGTACTTCCGTTTAGGCCTTTTTTTTTTTTTTTTTTTGCATTTAAGTGCCTGAGTGGCTGTTTTCTGATTGACTCAGGCACAGTGGAGCTATTTCTGGAGGATTAATGCAAACACTCACGGGTGTGTGTGTGTGTGTGTGTCCACTTTCTTATTGATCTGATAGATATTAATTCTGTTTGTGGAGGCTTGTGATGGGAGGGCAACAGTCTCTTTGAAGTAAGCAAAACACATAGAATCCCTTCTCACTGCTAAAATCCATAACTGTCAGCAGCAACTTGCTCACAGTTCTTCCTCCATCTTTCCCTGTGTTCCCTTCCCAGTCGCACTCCGTCTGCTCTCGTCGAAGCCACCGTTCCTTCTCCGGCCCCTCTCATCACTCGTGTAATCCATTCTTCCCTCACCAGTGGACTTGTTCCCTCATTCCTTGAAAGCAGCTGCTGTACCTATACTAAAGAACCCTAAAGAAACTAACCACTAAAGAAAAAGTTTCCTCTTAGCTCCATTCTCACATTTCCTGCAATGTTATTTTTGAACACTTCCACCCTCTCCACAGTGCTGAGCCTTCCACGTCATCCCACATACCACCCTCCTGAACAGTCTCCTCTCTATTCACACACACCCCTCAGCTGGTTTAAATCCTACCTCTCCACTTTGTCCTTACTTACTCCCCCTTGGGTACATCTTCCAGAAACATCACATCCACTTCCATTGCTACGGATGACACCCAGCTCCTTATTTTCCACCAGACCTCACTCCACCTTCCCGCCTTCCTCCCTCACCGACCTCCTCCTTGAAATAAAATCCTGGTTTTCATCCAACTTCCTCAAATGAAACAGTGACAAACCTGAACTCCTGCTCAGCGGCACCAGATCCACCCATTGACAACTCTTCCATGTCTCTGTCCCCTCGAGTCCAGCGTCTGGGTGTCATCCTCAACAGCACACTGTCTTTTACATCACATATCAACAACATAACCCGGTCAGCTTACTTCCATCTCCAGAACACCAACCGCCTCCGCCCCTCTCTCACACCTCACACAGCTGCCATTCTGGTCCACAGTCTTGTTACCTCCCGGGTTGATTACTGTAACGCCCTGCTGTTTGGCCTCCCTCAGAAAACGCTCCATAAACTTCAGCTGGTCAAGGACCCCATCCATCCGTCACATCACACCCATCCTGCAGCAGCTCCAGCCAGTGCACTGGCTCTCCGTCACACACCGGACGCTGCTCACCTTCAAGGCCATTCACAACCCAGCCCCTCCGTGCCTTTCTGACCTCCTCCACACACACTCAGATCCTCTTCCTCCATCAGCCGCTTCATTCCCCCCGCCCTCATGACAACCATGGGGAGCAGAGCATTCAGCCACTCTGCTCCCCAGCTCTGGAATTCACATCCCCCTGACCTCCGCAACATGTCTGTCAATCTGTTCAAATCCAAACTCAAAAGACATCTGCTCAGACTCGCCCACGCCATCTGATTCTATCCACTGTTTTCAAACTGTCTTGCTCACTATGTTAATGTGTTTGTGTGATGTTTTTTGTATGCTGTGTTTTATATAATGTATGTTTAGTTTTTGTTTTTTTTTTTTTTCGTATTTTTTTACATTTTTGATTTGGTCAATTTTATTCTTGGTGTAAGGCGACCTTGAGTGCCTTCAAAGGCACCCTAACAAATAAAATAAATTATTGTTATTATTATTAGAAGTTTTTCTTCTGTCTTTATGCATAAACCTGATAAGATTTTTATTATCTCCATAGTTTATATTTCAGACTTTATTCCCATTCCCACTGTTTATTCCCATTAATACTAAGAAAAATAAATGAATGGGAGATGCACAAAAGATCCAAACCGCAACTGCTCAGTATTTATCAGACATGACTGATTAAACATTTTCCCAGCTCTCTTGTGGAAAGAGAAATGAAACCCTAGTTTATAATTTGCAGGAAAATCTCCTCAGAGCAGCCATATTTCTGACTAAATGTTTCCTCCAGATCCGATTAGACTGCTCCCTTGATACCCAGAAGGAATTTGGGATCATTTTATAAACGTGCTTTAAGTCTGAGGTAAACATCTGCATTTAAAAAGAAAAAAAAGTCTTGTTTTTTTTTTTTTTAGGGTTCTGTATTGCGTCAGCATTTCTGACTACTAACAAGCCTTCCGGTCACTTTGTTGCTCTCTCATTACCCCCCCCTTTTCTCTTGTGTCTCTTGGGTGGTTCATGGAAAATAGCAAGAAAAATATACACAAGTAAAAACCAAGAGTATGCTGACTTTCATTATTTACAGAACAGAAGCTGTTGTGTCAGGGAGGATGAGAGGGTTGGGGGGGGTTACGGTGGTGATGGTGGTGATGGTGGAACAAAGTTCATCTTCTGTGTTAATTCCAACACTTTGGGTTGTTGTCCAGTAATCGCTCAGCAGCTTGTGTTTTTTTTTTGCCTGAATGGCAAATTCTGTTTCATCTCTCTATCTGTCTGCTGGTATAGTTAGGAGGCAGCAACTACTTTGATAAGTGTGGCTCTCTCTATGCGTTTGTGTGCGTTTGTGTGCATGGTGTGTGGGTGGTTGGCTGTGTGTATGTCAGTACTGTGGGAACTGATCCTGTGTTTCATTGATTGTACAGTGTGATGAAACCAACTCTTCTCCCTCGTGACCGTGTTTTATGGTGCCACTGTTCTAATTGCTAGGAAATAAAACTATAAACTACTCTTGTCTAACATGTAAAGACAAAGAATCTTTATTTTAGTGGAATCATACTGTTTTTTTTTCCAGTTTCTCGTATAAATGCGTCATCGATGACAATAAGTTATTCATCAGGCCTGGAATGTATTTATTTATTCATTTATGTTGACGGCTGCATCTTCAAAAACTACAATACCCATTTAGTGTTAGGGTCATTATCATATCACAACACATTGACAACGCCGACGTCTCATCACAAACACAAGACGGTCATGCGTTTTTAAAACTCTGTTTTTTTTTTACTGCGTGTGACATTGTGCTGGAGGGAAAGATTTCTGCATGAAACTGCAAACACATTCCTTGTTAAGCAGCCTCAGTTTTGGTAATACACCTCTGGCTATTGCATGAAAAAATGCAGTCATTTTGCTGTCTTTTCCTGAAAAAGTAACTCTTGGTTAGAATTCACTGTTCTGTGTTTATTATGCTTTTAACTGAGCTAGACTCATTAGTTAATTTAATGGTTTATCTGGAATTGTTTTGATTTTGACCATTTAAATCATGTTTTAACCAAACAATTATTTTCTCTTTTCTCATGCTGTCATCAATCAGACATCTTGGAGCCCAAACTGTGAGTCCAACAATACAAAGAATGGGTGCCCTGGAGAATAAGGCTGGAGATTATCCCTGTTTTGAGGCTTAACCAGAAATGAAATTAGTAATTAATCATGTCTTTAAACAACATTTATGTGTTATGTGTTTTTCTCTATTAAAGCATGCGGTTATTTGCAGTGCAGAGGAAGAAAAACAAGTAAATCTATGAAAGATTAATGATGCGTTCTCTACTTTACTGATCCTTGATCCATGCACAGTGCAGTCGAAATATCTTTCCCACCCTCTGTGTCTTTTCTTTTCGTTTGAGATTGACTCATTTCATTTTCTTTGACCCATCCATTTTCTGATTTCACTTATGACAATGAATTAATGTCTGTTAGCTTGATAAGATCCGTTTTTTCCTTTTTTATTAGAGAAGCCTGTCCTATGTATTGGTATATAACCTCTGCCAATATATATTTCCTCTTTTTTTTTTCCTAATCCATCACATTTTGAATTCAGACTTGATTGGCTTGTTAGTTGTTGAGTGTTCACTGGGTACGTGTTGCAGTCCATCATCCGTCTCTTTGGAAGATATACCTTGGTCCATCACAGTCAGTTACTGAAAGGGGAAGGTTACTTTACCCTCTCATTAGCACACACAGTCAGCAGGAGGCTGCCAGATGTTCAGGCTCGAACTGGCCACAGGGAATTCACAGGCGGCGCTGTAGAAAACAACAACTGCAGAGATGTTACTGATCGATTAAGAAAGAAGATACTTTAAAGGGGATTCCAAAGGATGAAACAGCAGAATGAAATGTTCAGGTATTTCTTATTTGTGTTCTCTCACAAAGAATCAAGCTGTCACTATGATAATCCTCTGTGTGTGTGTGTGTGTGTGTGTAGGTTTCAAGAATATTACTCCAACTTTCTCTCTCTTCCTTGTTTTTCTCCCAGTTGTCATAGCAACCTCTTGGCCTTTATAGTGCAAGTTACATTGGGGGTCGCAAATGATGCTCATTGCCATAGTTACCGTGGCTTTGTTAATGAGATTTGCTGCTTCCTGGATTATGTAAGATGTGTGACATTTACCTAGAATCTCAGACACTCTGCTGGAGCATGAATTTGTGAAGATATTGATGGGTATTGATTTACATAAAAGAAAGCTGGGGAGAGAGTAGCAGCTCAGAGAATAGCTGTTGTCAGTAAATGCTTGTGCGTCTGCCTTCAGGTGTTCAGGTGTCTCTGTAGAAGCCTCTGGCACTGGAGCCAATTTATAATCCAGTTCATTTCTCATCTGTCAACTCTTGTTGTACAACTACATTTGATTTTGAATACATATACTCTTCTTAAATATTTTGATTTATTATTACATCATTGGAAATATAGCATATTACTGACCCTTTCCACGGTTAGCTCCATTAATCTGGAATATATAACAATGTAATGTTTACTGTCATATACATGCGATATGATTTGTGTGACTCTTATCCATGCTATCTGTCTGGCTGTATCATTTTGGCTGAACAGTGAGTATAGATGTAGAGCTGTGCATCGTCATGATCATGATAGAATTCCTTCATTTTATCTCTAGAAAAAACTGATAGAGTGCTTAATCAGGCCAGTGAGTGATTTTAAGATGGCCCTGTCCTTTAATATTTAAAGTTATTAGCAGAGTGCAGCTCTATCCAAGCAAACTGCGACAACAATTATAAATTAAATTTAATGGTAATGATCCTTCAACCATGAGGTATGAGTGACTTGGCTGAGGATGAAGGGAAAGGACTGGAAAATACTAAAAGGAAGAAAATGAGATCAAACATTTCTGACATATGACTCTGTCCATGATTTGTCTTTTAGTAAACAAGAATGTGTAAGTGTGTTCAGCACTATTAGAGCTGCTGGAAGATTAATAGTGGGACAGCAAACAAGATAGGATGGTGGGTGGAAGTGTGAGACAGAGAGGGAGGAAAAAGGGATGGAAGTGAATGAAGATAGAATGGAAGCAAACAGTAATTATACTTTACATTTCATCTCTCGTTAATTTCATTTATCACGTTGTCAGTCAGGGAGGCTGAGTGAGAGAGAGAAGAGGCTGAAAACTTACTCTGTCAGTTGAAATGTTGCTGAAAGACAGATGGATTGACAGGAGTGAGACAGAGAAGAGGGAGAGGACAGACAGTGAAGACAGAGAGACCTGGTGGGTGGATGTGTGAGAGAGAGAGATGTGATGGAAGAGACCTGTGGGAATGAGACATGGCGGGGAGGAAAGTCGGGAAAGTAGACTGGAGAGGACAAAAAGAAATAGAGGGTGTATTTGCATATTTCATATCAGTGAAGTCCATTTAGATTGGATTTAAACTAAGAGAGTGCGGATGGAGAACAAAAGCGAGGACAGAGAACCATAAAGCTGAGAGAGAGAGAGAGAGAGAGAGAGTCAAAGAGACCAACGCACGGGAGGCGATGGGGAGGAGGCATCTTATTCTGTTTCTATGGCAACAATTTAGCATCAGGGCTGACATGGTTGTTACGTAAGAGTGGCCAGTAGCATCCTTTATTACATTTACACACAAACATGCACACAGCACGGCTCCTCCAGTGAGAGTGTGTCTATCTGCGTGCGTACAGGTTGTAACTGTGGAGGCATTTCAACACACACACACACACACACACACATACACATGAGCACTTTCACGGCAGTTCAAGTTCACAACATTAATTTGATCCTTTAATCTGGAGCTCCCACACACAGACCTGGTACTGTACTCCCTGTGATTAACTGCAGTCATGGTGAAGATAAAAAGTAATAATATTCCAGCTGGAGTCGTGAACCATTCGAAGCAAACGGCAGCGATATGGACGAGCCAGCATCTTAAACGGATCAACGCGATATGAGAACCACAGATTTGATTAAAAGCAGCTGTTTTAAAGTCTGATGATGTGATGATGCAGGGCAATTTATCAATTACATCCTAGTCTTACTCACCTTAATTTTTTTGCAAGTATATTACTCATGTTGCTCCAGAGAATTCACCCAACTAAACACAATATACAGCAATTATTTTGTCTTTTTCATGAGTGTGTGTGTGCCAGAGAGGTGATGGGGACTTGCTCCTTGCCATTGCCCGCCTTGTCTGTCTCCTGATGGATATTTCGGCCTGACGTTTGAGCTTGTCCTCTGTCTTCTTGGCTTTGAAGGGATTTGTTGGAAAGCTTTTTATTTATTTTTTTCACTTAACATAATAAGTTGTCAGCCTGTATCTCCGCTGCACTCTCAGGGAGGGAGAAAGAGAGAAATGTGACGGCAAGTGACCGAAAAACATAGTAGAGACTCTTGTGCGTCACTGAAATGAAATGACTTCATATGTCTTCAGTGCATAAAATATTTTTAAACACTGTATTTAGGTGAAACGTTTACATCTTATCCTCATACAGCAGAGATGTGGCTCTAAGAAGCATTCGGGTAAATAACTTTCTGGGGAATGAAGAGCACCCATGGTCACTTTTAACCTTATCGTTCCATTTAGTGGCTCAAGTGGATTCATTTCAGTGTTATTGTAGATTAGCTGCACGAGGGGAGTCAAACAGGAGTAAAACGTGTTGTGTGAATGAATGTGTATGCCCTTCAGTGTGCAGTAGCCGGCACGCAACAATCACACCATGTAACCAGGCCAACGGTTTTGCAACACAACGCGAGTCCTGCGGCGTTCCCCAGGGCCAGGAAGGGGATGAGCAGGGAGCGCCATAACGTAAATAATTTTTGACACCAGCACTTTGCCGAGGCACCGCTGTGACCGGCAGCTCCAGCCTCCGTGTAGAGGAGAGGGAGGGGAAAAGGCTTTTACTCCAAGTTTCATTTAATATATTAACAAATCGTAATCTGTGTCTTTTCTATAATTACTTTAAAATGTGAACGTGTTACATTTTGATGCACGTTCACACACACACACACACACACACACACAGAGGCAGGGACTGGAGAGATTGATGTAGAGACAGGCAGAGGATGTCTGTGTGTTTGGAAGATTCAAAGGACAGACTAAAAGGTTATCTCATCCCCCTGATGATGCTCTTGTATTGAGTGGGGTCATTTAACCTCAAACAAAAGGGAGAAGTGGGGGTGGCAGGAGAGAAAGGGAGCCAGAGGAGGATGAGGAAGGGTTGAGTGGCTCAGATTAGGAGATGATAAAAGAGCAGACATAGGGAGGAAGATGAAAATGGGATTAGCACATGCCTGTTTTACTCTTTCATTTACCCCCCCCCCCCCCCCCCCATTCCTTTTTACCCAACTTTACCCTCCTTCTGTCTTCCCTCATCAACATGACATTTTGTTTGGTTTAGAAATGAAGGAGCATATTTAGAAGATGCGCTTTGTTTACTGCATGAATTATCAGTGAAGCCCAAATGTTCAGGTGCAGCTACAGCAGCTGGGATCTTAAGAAGAGTAATGCTATTTATGCACAACGCCGCTTTGAGCAAGCGTGCTCACAATGACGAAGCGGATACTGTAAAGATACCCTTCATGGATGTCATCCGTTTTATCTCAGATGAACCGTTCCCATTCAGCACTGTAGATAATGGCAGCTTTGCAATGTCTCCGGAGTGCTGTTCACTTTTTTACTCCGGAGCACAAAGAGCAATTTAAGTTTCACAAAAATCATTTACTCGGTGATGTTCCTCAGTAAATTAAATCTTCATGTCTCTGTTCTTCAACAGGCAGAGGAAAAGAATTAGTTTCATCTAACTTTCACACACCTCTGTTTTTTTTTCTGTTTTCTCTCATAGTGGCCTTCATCTGGACCAATGAAATGATTCACATTGGAATTAGGGGAGCAGAAAACACAATTACATACCTTCTTCTCTTATTTGTTGAAATCAGAACTTTCAGGTAAAGAATGACTCTGAAAGAAGTGTACAAAGATTCATGATCTAATTATGAGGCATCAGATATTCCTCTTAAATGTATATAGCACTTATTTGCTCAACATCCAAACAAAGTTTTGGACACAGTCAGGTTTTGACCATCTGGCATCAATCAAGTCAAGACAAGGGCTCATAAAACTTCAAAAATTCAATGCAGCCATGGCAGTCAAAACCAAAAATATCGAGCACGCGGTTCACTGAATTTGATCCTCTGCTGAATGTGAATGCGTGGACAGATTTTCCCAATGTTGATATTTTTCAAGGTGGCCAAAATGAGCCAAGCTATCCAACAGACCAGCAATGTAATCCATAAATCCAAGCTGTTCCTGTTTTCTATGAGCCAGAATCCTGAAAACAAAACACAAACTGCCAGAGTAAACTGAGCTGAGGACGTGTATTTGGATGTGAGCCAGGTGCCATGTGTCACCGGCTTCATGTTGGCGATGTATTGTGGCAGGAATCTTTTATTTGCGTCACGATTAAATCATGTTTTTAGAAGATAAAAAAATGTAACCACACACTTTTGAGACCAGAGATGTCAACCGAATTCATGAATGTCAGCCAAATTCACAAATGTCAGCCAAATTCACACACACACACACACCGTAACATATTTCTAGTGCAGAAAAGTTTCTGTGATGAAAGTGCAGATATTCCTTTTCTGTTTTGTTGTGTTACGTCTTTTCCCTCTACATCTCCTGGTGTCTTTGAATCGTCACTGACGCTGGCAGTTTTCCAAACAGTTATTCCCTGTTGCTACCTGGGACGGTGTGTAGGTTTGTGTAGTTTCACCTCAAACACTCACTTGTGTCTGGTGTGTCCAGTGAGGAGAGAACACACACTAACAAACTGACTGTTGTTTTTCGGGTTTTTCTTGCTTGCATTTTGGTTTTCTCAGATTAAAAGTATGAGGGAACCGCCTGAATGAAGGTGTCACTGTGAGAGAGGATCACAGGGTCTTTAATCCGCTGTTTCATTTATTGCTAATTTGGGACAGGCTTTACAGGAGAGTGATGAAGGGTTTTCAATAGAGATGAGAGAGGGAAAGACAAATAAATGCAGAGAGGAGTGGAGGGAGAAAACAGACATTTTTCAAGGTAAATTTGCCAGAGAAAGATGACAGCAAAATGTCTCAAGTATGGGGAAGAAAGTATGGAGTCGAATGTGTCACAGATGGTGTGTTACAAAGGATAGGCCATTTTTAAGAGGATGTGGTTTCATTCAAAGCTTTTATCTTTGCTCTGGTAAAAAGTAAACAAATAAATAAATAAACTGTTTTTGACAAAGAGCCACTCAGAAATACTTGTGTCGCAAAATTTCTGAAAAAGATCATTTGTGCTGCATATTTTAAACTTAAGATGTAATAGTTGGCAAACAATATTTTGATTTTATAACTGAGTTTAACAGACAGGCTCCTGAAACCAGGCTTCAGACCATCAGCATCTTGATGTTACTAACACACAGTTCTTCTTTGGGCAGGACATCTTACAGATAACACGAATACTCCTACAGATCTATGTGATCTTCAGATCCTGAGAGGAGAAGGTGTGTTGCTGCTGACTCTTTCTTTCATCACATTGGTTAGCATTATCAAAGTCCAACAGAACCTGTATTTGGTATGTGCGAAGTGCTTTCGCTGGTTTCACTTTAGATTTTGCTGCTTGCAGTTGCTTTAAGCTAATTTTAATTTCATCTAACTTGTTCATTCAATATCTGGCTATTAATTTTCACAGGAGTGGCAGCAGAAACAGCGAGGGAAGCAGAATCCAAAAGTAAGCTAAATTAACGATAATACTGCAAACCTGGATCTTCTCTAAAGAAAGTTTGGATTTTAATCTTTTCAAATGAATTTTACTCCATCCATAAGAATCATTTAATCTTATGGGATATTTCATATTAAAAATGTCTTTTTACACTGGACAATCTGAAGATGATTTATCTTAGCATGTCTGTTTTTTGGATAGTTTAAGTGAAAGCAGACATTTTTCATTCTGGACATTCGGCTCAAACCTTCAACCGGGTGAGCCGGTGGGACTTTTAAACTTTGTCCTTTGTGTGTCAGAATCAAAGCCTGCTGTGTATAGGTCAGTTTCTGTTTCTATTCCCCTCTCCCACACACACAACACACAAACTAGCAGAGTACAGCTTTTAAGTTCAATGTTGGCTGCTTTGTGTATAATTCATAACTCACTGGCTTCAGATCAAATATGCATTATTTTACCAATGGAAATGGAACGGTGTGTTTTCTGTGTGTGTATATTGGAGTAAAGGATGTAGAAAGCATCTGAGGGAGAAAGGCGTGGTTGTGTGCTCAAATGTGCCATAATATTATTTTCCCTTCACTTTCATAGCGACTTCCTTACCGCAGATTACAACCCAAGTGTGACCATTACTGCGCCTTCACTCCATGTGAATGTGGTGTAACGCCTCTGGCTTTGTTTTGAACAGAGTTTATAAAAGACAGATGTATTCCCACAAGCTGTAACATCATGACCGAATGAGCATTAATTTCTGTGGCACATGTGTGTTGTCACACAGATGGATGTGTGTTATAAAAGGGAATACATTTTTGGCCATGACATAGAAGTTCTCGCAGACACATAAATGAGACAAATGACACTTTCCTTGAGTATATCAGGACCAAACAGACAAGTGATGCTGTGAAATATGTATTTTAATAGCATTCATTCAGTATTGGACCATAAATGTTTTGCCAACCGCTGGAAGAAATTCAACAGGACAGCGATAGGAACATTTTATTTCCCCCTCAAGCTTAGTGCATGTTTTCTGTCTAGATGCAGCAATTACAACAAACTATACAAAATCCACAGAGTGATTTATGTATTCAGACGGTTTTATTTGCTTGGTTCAGGGAACATTTTGTTTCAATATAAAAATGAGCAAAGAAGGTTATTTCTGCATGATGTCAGAATCCAATAACTCACTTTGGGGTAAGGATATTGCTGGAGGTATGACGAAGTTTTGTATGTTCCTGTTGTTCCACGTCTTCTCCTGGTTTGTTGTGGCTTTGACACACTTGTTTGCTCAGATATCATGACTACGTCTCTCATTGCAAACACTTGGAAAGCCCTGGTGTGTACTTTTTTGTCACTTTTATCAGTGCATAATTGTGTAGCTGTGGTAACTAATGTTGCTGAATGACTATTGAACAAACATTGGTGGGCTGTGCTTGTGTACTGTGTGTGTGTGTGTGCGTCAGGAATGTCTCATAAACTTAATTGTTGCTTTCAAAGTAAGGACAGCTTTTTAACATTAAGAGGTACTTACGGTGATTGTAGTGTACTGTGTGTGTGTGTGTGTGTGTGTGTGTGTGTGTGTGTGTGTGTGAAGTACAGTTACTGTCCCTTGGGAACACATTACAGCAGATGCTCTCTCTCTCTCTCTCTCTCTCTAATTAAGACAAATCCAATCATGTCCTCGTACTTGCTGCCTTTTTTAAACAAACTTGGCTTCAGATCTTCAGCCGTGATAAATCAAATAAACACCTTTTATATTTCCACTCCAAACCCAGTTTTTATCGTCATGCCCTAATCAAGTTATGCTGAACGACTTCTTGCTGAGATTAGAACGATTCCATACATTTGGGACAGAGCTTGATTTCAGAAAAAGAAAAAAGCAGAGAATCTTCCAGTGCAGGATTGTGAAGCTGAACTTTATATGCTGAATCATACCAAAAGAAAGGTCTGTTTAAATGAAATATATTCAGAATAATGTGTCCTCGTAATCTACAGTTTGATCTGGACACGTAGCGACAAAAGATGTTTTCATGTGTATATAATAAAAGTTGTTTGATAGTTTCCATTATCAGTGAATACTGAATAATTCTTTTTGTTTATTATTTACCCTTTTTTTTTTTATTTGCATCAAAGATTACATCTATGTTTATGTCCTTCAGTGAGATCTGAGATGATTGCAGGTACATTATGAGGTTCAGTGTTAAACGGTACACCATCTCTCTCTAACAGCTTCTTCTGTTCACTCAGCTGATGGCAGAGTCATGGATCCGTGTTATTTATGCCAATTTATCAACCCACCATCAACATGTTAGAGGAGAGACCAGGGTTTGTCAGAAATGATGCGCCTTAAGCCATCTGATTTTGATGATTATATGTTTATCATTTTGTAATCTCATTCTTAGCAGTCAGGATTTCTCTTCTTTTGTCTGCTTTGACATGTGAAGACCTTTTTTTTTTAAGATGCTCTGCTGTGCTTCATTGTTTCTGCTGAAATGTCGTTTGCAGAGTTGTTCCTCACCTGTTGGGTCAATACTTCTTTCTGTTCTTTTCTGATTTTCCTCATGATTAGGTTTTTTTTTTTTTCTTTTTTTGCCCTTTGCGGCTCTAAGTGTAATTGTTGGTGAATAGCAGGCGTGGCAGTCGGGGATAACGCCAGATCGTGTTTCTTGAACCAGTGCGTCAGACCAGCAGGACTGTAAACCTTATTCAGTGCACTGCATATTGTACAGAAAGCAGATGCAGGTCACAAATAGGAAATGAATGGTTTGATGAGAATGAAAATAATGTTAATCATGAGCTGAAAGCATCAGAGGAACCAGATATAAACCAAATTGAAGAAACAGTCATTTCCATCACCATTATCAGGAATATATTCTGGGAAATTGTATTTCATCCCTCCAGCAGTGTTTGACAGATTTGTGTAACCATGGAGTCTTGAAGCTTTTCTGGCTCATTTGCCAGCCATCTGTACATATTAAAAAGTTGTAATTTATCTGAAAAGTTAAAGGAAGTCTTTACCAAGAACCATAAAATTAAAAGCACTTGTTGCAAAGACACCAGTGATCTAAGCTGAAGTTGATGTGTTTGAAGCTTTAACAATCAGCAAACTGAGGGAGCCGGGGCAGAGCGTCTTGAAACTATGGGTGTTCCCAGCATGCAGTGGTTAGTAACTACAAAAGGGGAGCCCGGGGGTAGATATGTATTTCTCCACCAGTTCCTGAGGTAATATTTGAGTTTTTATTTGTTAAATATGCAACTATATATATACAAGATACTTTCCAGCTCGGACTGTCTGCTGTTTCTTGTCAGGCATGTAGGGTGCATGAAGTGAAGTATGAAGTATGTTTCTTTACATTCAGAACAATGAGCTGCAGGACATTAGAAAGCTCAATAGGAATGAAATGGAACACCAGTGTTTTATTGTAATTTCATGTCGGTTTGTTACAAGGGACTGCTTCCACACAGGAAATAGTAATTTGATCTTTCATTCAGCTGGCTCTCTTATTTTAATCGCATAAAACAGCACTTTGTAAAATCTGCTTGTGTCTTTCCTATCGCAAATCTATATAGCAGTTCTGGAAGAAGATAAGACTGATTAGTACGATTAAGCTGGACAATGAAGGACTGGATAAAGGACACTGGGGAAAAACAGGTAGAGAGGAAAGGTAAGAGATATGTGGTGAAATAGAAAAACAGCCTCACACAGAGACACGTTGGAACATAGAGAAAAGAAAGGATGAAAGACAGAGATACAAAAAAAAGGGGGAGAAGAGAGAAAAACAGGGATGCAGCCATGCAAGGGAAGAGGATAGAGAGAGGTAGATTAAAGAGAGAGCGCAGGAGAAGAAGACGCAGCAGCAGGAGGAGGAGGAGGAGGAAGTGTGTGTGAGGTCATTCCTTTCAGCAGCACTAATTTAATTGGCTCATTAAGAGCAATGTAGGATGCTTCCTCTTGATTGGATGAGTAGGCAGATGATGCCTGCAGTGACAGGAAATACAGGAGGGGGCGTTTAAACTTTTAACACACACACCACACACACACACAAAGAAATACATATAATTAAAACATAAAAATTCAGATCCACTTGTATGAGCACACAGATTAGTTTAGTCATGCTTGCACTGTAGTTTATTAATGAGAACAGAGACCAAACATCTTCCTGCAGAAACCATGACATTAGCTGTGAGTGAATGTTGCGTGTGTTTATGCTGCCCGCCACAGTACTTTTGTGCATTGTGTGGTAGAGAAGTGCAAGCACAAAAGTGTGTGTGTTGTGAAAAGGCTTTTAGTTTGCTGACTCTCAACAGTCAGATAAAATCCACTTGGAGATCACAAACACTCTCTCACACACACACACACACACATGCACACACAACTCGTTTTGTGACCTTTGGTAGTCTGCCCACGCTCACTAACTCTCTACCCATGAGTGTGTTTGTCCACAAACCTCCAGAATGTTTTAATTTCCCACAAGTCTCTCTTCTGCTCCTTGTGTCTTTGCCTTTTCCTGTCCTGCAAACACTTAAACATCTAATAAAATTAATTGCATTATTCTATATCCATCCTTCCTCATGCAATATATACACTGATGCATGATTGATTGAAGATGGGCTGCGTTTTGTCAAAATGCTTTTAGCAGATCTCACACAAGAAATTATATTTGTAGAGGGCAACTCAGTGAACCTATACATTAATAACACCAAATCCCATTAAGTGATTCCCTAACTGTAGCAATTTAATTTCTGCTACCACTCTAAAATTGGGATGAAAAGATAATGTTATAATTTTATGATAAATGCCATGTCATCTAAAATTGAAACCACTAAACTACATGTCTCAATCTAAAGTGATTCTATCATGCGGTTATTTGTCCCATTATGTTGATGATAAGGCTGCTACTTTATCAGTGTGCTTCTGATAAATGGACTAGCATATTAAATGCTGCTTTCTGTCTGTTGAATGCATGACCACAGGAAAATGGGTTTCATGTGTGTAACTACAGTTCAGAGAGAAAGGTTTATGGAGGAAAAGTGTTGGTTTCAGTCAGTTCAGCTGTTGTCTTTTCTCCCAGCAACAAAGCAGACGTGGAAGGGAAGGCAGCAGGAAGTTTACCAGTAGGATCCAGGCGAGGGGCGGAGTCTATAAAAGGGGGCGAGAAGCTCACCTGGGCACCCTTGCTTGCTGTGGATACCTATTTGAGTGCAGCAAAATAGTTTTGATTTGGTTTGAAGACAACATACTTTGTGATTAGTTTCTCTCCACTAGACTCCCTGAATGTGCAGCTTAGCCCCACGTTGTTTATTTTCTTTGTCCTATTGTTGTTGGCTTACTGACTCACACTAATTTAAGTTAATTACCTTACTTGTCGTACATTGTCAATAAAAGCTACATTTTTAGTATAGCAGTCTCTGGTTCCAGTTGATTCTGGGTACCTACTGTCACTTGGTCACACAAATAAGCACATTTCCCCAAAATAGCAAAGTTTGCAATTAAGAATCAGGCCAAGTGGACAACCTTTGTAATGCTTCCAGTCTATGAAGGAAAAGTGTCCAGAACTATAAATATAGTTCCTTATTTGTTCTTTCCTCTCCTCTACGTATGTCGGTTGACCTGGGTGATGTTTCAGCTGGTATGACTCTTCTGTGTCTTACACTCGTGAAGTATAAGGTAGGTGGGTAGCTGTTAACTGCCTTTAGGTCCATGTTGTGAAAGGACAGCAGCTTCTGTCATTATCACACACATGTAGCTTATATTTGTACCTCCACCAGTTGGTTTAAGCCGCAGTATGTCAACCCGATAGCTTCAAGTCTGGGGAGACAGGCAGCTGCCTTGCAAGGTTAACTGGGATGAGCTCGAATCACACTGCAAGTTACTGTAGAGCCCCTTTAGGGATGCGGAGGCAGTTTACGGGAGCTGGAGAAGAGAGGGTTTAAAGGCATTACCAATGAAATGAACTGTACGTGTCTCAACTCGCATTCTCAGACTCATGTGAAGTTCAGTTTACTTGTAAGAAGGACACATGTACCTGTGAGCCTGCTGATGTTGTCAGGGTTTAACAGGCAAAAACATTCTAAAGGAAGATGACGTAGTGTTTGTGTGGCTCATGGACGGAGCTTCCCTTTTTGTTTGCTTCCAACAAGCAGTGACTCAGTGTTAGTGGTCAAACTAATACTAAGAAGAATAAAGGTTTATTACGCTAGCCTGTTCCGAAGGTCAAGGTTTTAAACTTTATTTCCATTAATCTTATCCAGATAAAATATCCACTTAAACATCACCTATTAATGAAAGATGTAAATATGACCTTTAATATGATCAGATATTCTTGGTGATGTCTTTTGACAGAAGTCATGCAGAGCTATTGAGGTCAAAAAATGGCAGCAACATGACCAAGTGACTGAAATGGTGCTGCTATTTCTCTCATTATAATGATTCTTTCTTTAGCGTCCCCTTTCACCTGTGTGTGATATTAACTGTCAGTCTTTTACCTCTCAGTTCATCAGCTCGGTGCGTTTTATTTTTTCTTCTTAATTTGTCTCTTATATCGCCTTGTTACAAATAAGACAGACAGAAATAGCAGAGAAAAACAGAGAGTTTTAGTGAGAGTGAGAAGTGGAGATGTCAGAGATGTACAGTACAGACAGGAAGAAGACAGAAAGGGGGGGAAAAAGTAGAATAACACACAAAGACCAGTGGTGACTCATCTGATACTGTGTATATGTAGTGTGGTGTTGTGTTGTGGTTGTTGTCTTGGGGTTTCTACTAAGCACATTTAAAACACTCTTTTTTGTAAAGAACTTACATAGTTGGTAACTTATTTCAGCCCTGCTGTGAATAATTCGACACTGTTTTTACTTAAAAGGAAAAACAAGTTGCTTGTTGCTCTTTTTCTGCTATTTCCCTCAATCCAGCATCTGCCGTCTGAAGACTTTGGCTTGTATGAACAGGAAAAACCAGTTTGGAATGTAAAGCAATCCAACAGATTTCTAAAGGAATTCCTCGAAGAACATTTACTGCATGTGGTTTTTGTGCTAACACACACATCTGCAATCAACCAAGCTCTGTGAGGAATATTACACTTTGACAAAATGCTGATCTTTTTTTAATGCCATATAACAAATGCATGGCTAGAGGGCATCATGTCTGAACTGGAATTTAAGCCTTCCTTCCTGCCGATTGGTTTCATTTACATAATGGATTATACTGGATAGCTATCTGATTTCTCCAAAGACAGTCTGAAAGGTCAGCAATCCTCCGCCATTTGTTCCCATATAAAACGTCCATAATCGTGTCCAAAAGTTGTTACAGTATGTTCCATAAAACAAACACAATGAAGTAAGTCCTGTCTGAGTTGAGACATTAAAAACCCTTTAAGATGAGGTTCCAAAGGCCAACGCTGTGATTTATTCAGCTGCGTATTTGCATTAGCTGGTATTATTGATGCCACTGCTGACTGCACTCCTGCTTCCACCATTACGGCCGTGTCAGTGGAGACTCCAGGCTTACAGTGGGCTGCAGCTTCCATTATTACCACCGCCTTCTGTATCCTCCTTTAATACCGCAGCTATTCAGACTGAAAGCATTTCAAAGCTGTTGAACTTAATCGAACCATTATCACTGTGGGACACAGCATCAGCCAGTTGGACTAACCCCAGGACTAAAGCTTTATTTTTAGGGGTGGGGGGGTTGTTGTTGTCTTTCCTTCTACATTTAATAGCCTGCAGCTCTGGTTCACATTTGTAAAAACTGAGATTATATGTGTAGATGGATGCGTGAGTGAGTGAGGGAGTTTGCTCCTCCGGCAGGGGTCCAGAGCACGTCTTAGGCTGCTATAGCAACTAGGCTGGCATCCCGACTGCTGCCTCATGGCAAGCGCACAAATATACAGACAGGCAGATAAGCACAAAGCTACACACTGGAACTATGGCCACAGGGCTCCTTCAGTGACACACACTAAGACAGAGACAGGGGGGTCTAAGGAAGAGGCCTGAACTCAACTGTAGCAGTGATTATGGAAACATGTAAAAGCACTTAGAATAACTTCCTCCTCAGCTCTCAACATCTGTCAGCGAAATTACATTGACATCAGCCGGACTGGCAGTACATTTTATCCACGTTTCGGAAAATCCCAAGAAAACTGGTTTGAGAAAATGTGAAAAATGTTAAGAATATGATCTTCACCGCTCTGGAAATCAGTATGCTACTGACTGGATGACTCACTTTCATTACTCACTTGCTACTGCTCATCTTAAACTGCAATTATGATCCGTTGCAGTTGTGCAGTTTGCCGTCCTGGCGGCCATACACCTCAGCTAATCCGCAAACCCTTTCATCTACTCTCCAGATGTGTCGCACTCATTAGTCTGTTTATTAGCTGATTATGTCAGTAAACTGCCCACATCACCGCTGCAGTTACTGGCTAAAACACAAGGGCATGCTATGCAACACAGTGCGCACGCTCACATGCACACTTTATTTATCAGCTACAAACACAAAACGCACAAGATGAAACCCTGTTTACTGGTAGAGAGACATGAATGACTGGATAAAATATAAATCCACTCTGTGCATCCTCTCCAGGGATCGCTCACTTGTGCCTCAATACTCAATACTTTTTTATCCCGACAAACATCCCATAATTTTCCAAATATTTATTGTATAGTTATGAATGATCTGGGTTCTGCAGTTTTTAACAAACAATTCTGAAACTGAACTAAATGATTTCACTTATTTATATATTACTTTTATAAACTGAGTTCATAAAGTGATTTGGGAAACAACTGAAAGGCAGCGGATTTGAAAAGATGGAGAAAAAGGCGGTGCAGAACAGCTACAAAGGAACGCTGAATAATATACTGTTGGTGGATGTGGATAGGGAAAAGTTGAACGAGCAGGTGCAAATAAAAAGCACAAACACTGTAAAGGTGATAAAGGGACGGTACAGAGATGATAAAAACTAAAAAGACGACATTACCTAAAAACAACTTATTAAAATGAATCTGTCCTGAGCAGATTTTTAAAAGAACTCAGCAATGCTGCAAGTTTTATGTCTTCAGAATCCCAATCAGGATTACTTTTTAACCCAGACAGGGTTGTTTCAGAGTGGAAGCTGCCAGATTTGTGGCCCCGTCTGTAAATTTAGGCCTTCGACTTTGGAACAGCTGGAAGGACCGTGCACAGCTATGATCAGCTGTGATCCTTCCTCGGTTTTGGTCTTTTCATGAAAAAAGAAAAATATCCCCTCTCTTATATCTAAGCAGATCAATGCCACAGCCAGTTAATAAGACAAGCACCAACGTGAAGATGACACATGGATTAATACACTTGTGTAGGTCAGGATGTTAATGTAACGTCTTCATGGGGGACCTAGCAGGTTCTCAGTCAGCTGAAATGTGTGTACAGCCAAGGTAGGAGGTAAAGAGACAAGAGCTGTCTCTCAGTCCGGCATCAACTCTGGACTGAACAAATACAGCTGATGCTCGGTTTGGCCACGGTCGTCCTCAGACAATGGACATTGAGACTTGGGCCTGTCTAAGAAGCAGTGATTTCATTCAGTTCCTTTCACAGGTCGTCTCTCTGTCTGTCTAGTTTGACCTTGAAGGGACCTTCAGAGAAACAACTGGTCAAAGACTGGTTTGTGATTGAAACTGTAAAGGGTGTTGGGTCACAATTGTCCTGCTTGCGTATTTTTTTAATGACAGAGGATGGTGTGTAGAGAAAGACAAAAGGTCAAGGCTGCAACCTAATGTTTCCTGGCAACGAGAGGGAGATGAGAGCTTCACCCTTCAGCTGACGGCGGAATTATTGTTTCATAAATATTTTTACTAAATTCTTGAAGTAGCAGCCTATAACAAAGACATTGAAAGGAAACGCTGCCCAGGATCCGGTAATTTTAGTGTAATATTAATTTGATGTGGCATCATCTATCTCTGCAGACTAAATATATTTCCTGCCATCAGAAAGGGTTAGGATGATCATCTGTTCCCTCGGTAACACAGACAGAGACAGCATCATGAGCCTTGCTTTTGAAATGCATTGTAAGCATGTATATGTCCCAGTGTGTGTGTGTGTGAATAATTATGTGTGTCTATATTTGCATTTGAGGAGTAATATGGTGTGTGTGTGCATGTGTGTTTGTTTATCCCACAGAGCTACAGAGCTTTATGAGTCATCCAGACCTTTGCTTATTATTTTCTGTGTGGGAGACAAAAATAGAATAAGAAAGGAAAAAAGTAGAGAAAAATGAATTAGTGATTCATTTGTGTTTGTGTTCCGAGGTGTAGGGTCGGACTGCCTGAGTGCCACCTGTTGTTGCCTTGCACTGACCTCTGAGAAAGGAAAGGAGCTGTCTGTGAATCCAGGTAGAGGACTCATCCCTGTCCAAATACACTCATTCAGCCAAAATATGTTTCAGTGAAAATGCAGTTTATTTATAGAACAGGACAAAACGCACATTGACCCATGAACTGCTGTAGACAGGTTAATGAAGCTGTCTGATAAAATTCCTGTATTACTGAAAGAGGAATCGTCTTTTTCAACACACATCAGGTTGGATTTCAAACTATGAAGATGTGTTACTCGTCACATGTCTCACGTTAAAGGTAAATATTCCCAACAACATTTAAAGATGTGTTCAACTTGACAGCGAAACATAGCCAATGAATATGGAGGCATCTTATTGACTCAGATGTATCTTAATGCATTGATAAGACGTTGTGATGCTCACCGCCTGAATTCCTGAACCTAAAGCCGTAAAAGACTGAACAAAGCTACACACGAGCTGTGACAGGAGCAGCATGGCTGATGTGTCATTGAGTATGTGTGTACATAAGCGAGTTATTGTCGGCTCAGTGCAGTCTCACTACACCATTGGCAGTTTCATCGCAGTCTCACATAGTGTCACACAGAGCCGACGATCTGCATTCAGTCAGCTGTTTGACTCACAGATCAAACTCAGATACCTCTGATTCTTTATGCTTTTGATTTCATCAGCTAGAGGTTAGAAATAGTTGGCAATTTTGACGTGTTGTTTAGAGTGCTGGTGTGTTCACGGGAAAACCTTTACTCACAAACCTTATAAGGTTTCCGGTCTACACATATACAATTATTAGGGTTTCTACTGATTTATACTACTGGTTTATCAATAAGCAAAAAATAAATAGAAACACAATATCCTGAGTGAAGTCAATTAAGATCTTTTCTAGTGAGAAATAAGCTTGCTACTTCTATTTTTCAGCAATGGATGTACAAAACCTTTTACTAAAATTCTGGACAAATGGCAGTGACATTGTGACCTTGGGGCAACACAGACTCTGTTATTGTATTTTGCTCTATTTCAGCTTAATTCAACTGTTGGTCTGTTGTCTCTTGACATTGGAATAGCTTTTGTCTTACTTTGTGCCTTAGTATGATCCAGTCTCTACACCTACTACAGTCCGAGGATCAGACAAATACAGTATAGTAAGTTCTTCTAATATTAATGTGGTCTTGCTCATTTTTCACGTTGGGCACAGACTGTGTTATAAAAGGCTGACCTTTATGTCACAGAGGAAAGTTAGTCATAGTGCTTTCAATGTGTCCTTGATTTCACCAGCAGCTACTGGAAAGACACTCTGCCACACAAAAGCAAGTTTCAAAGCCTGCTGCATGAACAGTGCTGATCCTCAGGCCTTATCTCACGGTTGAGATCCTGTTCTTACTATTTTTTTTATATAAAGGAGAATGACAATGTTAGGTGATTTATTTCTGTTCTTCCCTGCATGGAAATGTTTCCTCCACAGAGGTCAGGTAGCTCTGGGTCAGCTGCAGAGGAGCACCTCTGGACCTCGGACAGGAGGCCCAAATCTTTTTCTGTGCAAGATAGTCCACTAGAGTGACTACTCTGCAGTCTGCTTCACAAAATGTGTTTTTGAAAGCACATTGTGGTTTTCTCTCCCCAGGGTACAGGGTACACTCATACTGGCTGAAGAGTAATTTACACAGCAGGACAACACGTCGGAACAATCAGAATCGAGTCTCAGAGCTGCCTCTTTTCAGCGTGTTGCTGTTGAACTCATCGTGCTCAAAGCTCAGATTATTGTGCGACCTCGATATCATTAGCAGCTTCTCGCGCTTGCTGTAGTCACGCCTCGCCGTCACAGCCAGTGATACGTCCAGCAGCCGCTCCCCTTGCTCCTCCCTGTCCTCCAGCCGCATGTAGCCTTTGCTGCTGCCCCGGTTGCCACTGCTGCTGCGGCTGCTGTTGCTACGGTCGAGGCGGGGCCAGCTGGGGTGCTTCCGCTGCTCGGGACGCACGCTGAGCATGCAGGGCCCCCGCTCCAGGTCCAGAGATTTGGAGTGGCTGCTGAGTATGTGCAGAGAAGAGTTGGAGCCAAAGTCGCTCTTTGCTGCTCCTGGGGACAGCCAGCAGCCTGAGGTAGAGGAGGGAGTGGGGGAGAGGGAAGAAGAGGAGACAGAGGAGCAGTGGGAGGAGGAGGAGGCAGAGTTACTCCGGTGTAAGCTCGGCGGTTTGGAGGCCTTTGCGACAGACGCTACAGGGACGGCCAGAGACTCCATGGAGCTCAGCGGCTGCGACCTGGCTCCGTCTCTTCTCTCTCCTCCTCTGTCCTCTTCAGTAATAACCTCCATCTCCGGTTCATCAATAACGCAGTTGTTGAGTTTAATAACGGGCAGAGTGAATGCAGAGATAGAGGAGGAGACAATAGAGCGAGCATGGTGTCCGCCTTTCTCCCCATCTCCGTCCACTGACCACTGATGTTGAATTGAATCCTGGTGAGCGAGCCCAAGCCCGGGGCCACAAAAGGGTCGATCTTTGTAGAGCGGCCCCAGCAACCCTGCAAAGCTGCAATCCAACTTAGCCTGCTCTCTGTGTCTGTGAAAGTCCTCATCTCCCAGCAGCACCTCCTCCTCTGTAGAGACGCCCCCAGCACTGGCCCCTGCCCGAGAGGAGAAGGCCAGGAGAGAGTTGCTGGCAGCTCCAAAGGCTCGTAGATCCCCAACCTCCCTTGCATAGGTGCTGTTGCGGTGATGCTGTTGTTTCTGCTCTCTCTGCCTGAGGCGGTGAATGTCAATCACTGTGGAGTACATGTCTCTCATATGGATTATCTGATGCAGAGAAAAAATATCTATTATTAGCGGCAATAACATCCATCTTACTTGGCCGAAAATCTAACACTCAATCATAACTAGTTGTTGTTCAACACTTTTGTTTTTGCAGTTTGTTTCTCACGTGGATTACCTGGAAGGGAGTAAGTGGAAATAAATTGAATGAAGGAAGCGAAGAAAAGGACATGAGAACAGAGGAGGCCAGGGATAACCTGATCTGCGCATTAGTTATGTGCATGAATATGGAAAATTGCATTGTCAGCTACTCAATTTATAAGGAGTGGGGGAGAAGAGAATGAGAGCATAACGGAAAGGAAAGGAAAAGAAAGGAGACTTGATCTCTTCACGTCCACTTGGACACAAAGGCCTGTTCCGGTATGTGTGAGTATTTTTATCATACCTTTGTCTCTCTGTCTCTGTTTTCATGTAGTATGGCATTAGCACAGATGAAGATGAAAATCCCAATTCCCATGGTGAAAGGCCCGAGCATCTTCATCCTATCAGAGTGACGATGCTGCTCCAGAAACCGTGTCAGAGCGCCGCCGGGACGCTTGGAGGACGCACCTACAGGTACATGACATGGAGTGTTTGAGCAGCTTCATACTGAGAGAGCAAACCAGAATCCGATCAAGCTGTTGTTTCCTTACCTTGTAATTTATGGCTCGCGCTGGAGTTCGCCACTTCACCGTCTGTGACAGAAATCTTAGCTCCATTTTCCCCACTTGTGGAAGATGTTTTTTCTCCTCCAGCAGTTTCTGTCTTAGATCCTCCTCCAGGCACCGTTTTGTCCGAGGGCATGGTTTCACTGTGCGGCCAGTAGCCCAGTGTTGCCATGCCAATCCCTATAACTAAAATGACCAGTCCCAGCAGGAGGAAAAACCCAGAGGCAGAGTACAAGCGGAGCCTGCCACGGACCACCACCACGTCGGTACGTCGCTTTCTCTTTCTAAATGGAGTGTGCAAAAAAAAAAATAAAAAAAAGATGGTTGATTGTTTCTGGAGGAATGCTTACTGACAGGAATATTATTGATCACATTAAAAGCAATTTATCTCACAAATCAGCTAGAAGCAAAAGTGTAAAAAGTTTGAATTGGTTAACAGAAATCAGTAGATCACCTGGGGGCCTCCTCTGGGGTGGGGTTTCCCACGCCTGGGGATATCGGCGGTATGGGTCGGTGCTGAGAGCGGGCGGAGTCTTGGCGTTTTAGCTTGGCCAAGCCTGTTAGCACACCTGCTGCTGCAGTCATACTTAACCTGCAGGCGGACAAGCAGGCGCGTTAATGATAAGTTGAAAATGGGGAAGGTGAGCTGTGAGTGCGTTTGTGCTGGTTCCTGTGGTCTTTTCCACGCAAAAAGATCCAACTCGTCAAAAAACAGCTACACATACATTCACATGCATTTCTCATAGCCAAAGTCTCCCACATGAATATAGGAGGTGAAAACACTTTATATTCTTCTCCCACCAACAAGCAGATGGATCTCAGCTCTGTTTAGTCTTGTTTTGTGCATGTCACAACACTTACAGCAGTGGACAAACTTTTTTTTAACCCTTTACACATGTTCATAGGGTAAGTGATAGTGATACAGGTATTGTTGCTGTGAAACTGGAAATACAGAGCTGAAGTTCAGTAAATTCTAATGAATCACAGTCGCTCACCAGCTACTCAGATGTCTATTAATAGGTACTAAAAGGAGGCGGTCTTAAAACAAACATTTGGGTTTAAATGACTGTTAATCTGCACACATTAGCATTGTCCTGTTCAGTATTAAGAGGATTAAATAGCCTATTTTACAAGTTGGTGAATATGAACGGAGATACAAAGTGCTCCTCTTCAAAGTAGTTTCACAGCTACAGGTTGATATATTTGCTTTGCAATCATGTGTCAATGTCACTTCAGTACAGCTGAACAACAACAACCAATGCCTAGCTGTTCATCCTTCATGTTATTTTTTTACATATTCTAGAGTTGTAAAACAGTTTTGAATCTCTGCTGCCGCTTAAATGTTGTTAACCGGCAGCATTGTTGCAGGAAGGAGATTCATGAAGGTCGGAAGGCTCAATTTATGGGTTTAGTCTTGAATCTTAAATTGGACTGCGATGCATTAATATTAGAGAGAATATAATTGCAAGACATTTTTGTGCTGGTGAAGAATTAGCCTCAGTGAAAGCAGGATATGATTTCCAGTTTTTCTGCACAGTGTGCCAGTTTGTGTGTACGTGAGCATGCCTGCGTATATCAAGAGGAAATAACAGACAGCATGGGAATGTGAACACACCCGTGACCTCCGTCTGCCTAATTTTTACATTTCTCTCTTTCCTCTCTTGTCCATTCTCATAGTCACTCCCACAGTCTGTCCACTAATACTTTCTGGTTATGACCTGAATTAAATTTCTCCTTGCTTTCTTTTTCTCCACCCCAGCTTACTCATTTTATCTCTTTCTGTTTATCACTTACTTTTCCTCAGCCCTCTGTCCTCCTAAATCTATTTTTAATCTGTCTAATTTTAATATTTTTCTATTTGATCTTCTCTCTCACTTACTTCTGTCCTTTTCATCTTTATCTCTAGTAGTCTACTTTAAGATTCAAAGCCAGGCAAAGCTTTTAAAGTAACATCAGATATTCTCCTGTCCACGTCTTTCTCACATTGTAATCAAATTTTCATGTCAATCACCTTGTTGGTAACACTGCTGAAGGAAGCTGCTGTACCAAAAATGGTGAATCACACAAGGACAAACACTACCAGCCTCTTTACTCTGATTTCCCTGCACTGCCGCTCACTCTGTCTCTCTCTACTTGATCTCTCCTTACGCTCCTTAGTGTGCATCAGACAGGAACCCACACAATGTTTCAAAAGCAGCAGAAAAGATTTCCTCCGTTTGCTGAAAGTGGAGAAAGGCATGGATGGGAGAATGAGGTGGAAAGGAGACAGGGATGACAAAAAACATGAGAGGAAAAAGACGGAGGGGGACGTAGAAGCAGATATTTACAACAGTGCGTCTACCTGGGTGCAACACTGAGTCATAACTGGAAACTGAAGCTTACACAAAAACTGAACACCACAAAAAAAAAAAAAAAAAAAAGATGAAGGTGGGTATGAGGAGGAGAAACAGAGTTTGAAAGAGGACAAAAAGGCATACTTAAGGGAAATGAAAATGTTTTTTCCATAGCCTAGAGGAAGAAAATAAAAATATGTCTGTATTCATAATTTTAATAAGGCTTATGTTATAAACAACTGGAGCACAGACAAGTAAGCACTGTCCCAACACACCAACAGGCTAATGAGAAGCCACTCAGGCTCCGGCACAGCAAGACCACATGAAGCTCCATATATGCTTGTTCATACTGTATCCAAACCTCATTTTGTATACATGATGAAATCCCTCAGTGAGTGTGTGTGTGTGTGTGTGTGTTTTAGTCTGTGGACAGAAAATCTGCTGTTTTCTTTTTCTTGGTGAAATTATCACGTTAATCAAATAGTGACACTTTATGAATATTAATATTATTTTCCCAATTACCGTCAGATAAAATTTATAAATAATGTAAAATTCACTGCTCCATTTTCCATTTCACTGCCTTTATTAACATTTTTCTAAATTAGTGCTCAATGAATAATGAATCAGATTCTGTGTGATCACCTTAACTATGACTAAATTGCTTCTGATGTTTGTCAGTGCCTACACAATGTCAGGGAGGAAAATTATTAACACCGTTTAACTGAGCTCATCCTTCAGGGAGCAGATTCACTCTCCTAAAGGTGACATTTTCACCTTTACTAACATGAGTTACTTGATTTTAAATAAATAAAAAAAAAACCAAACAATCCCCAACACATCAGCTGAGATGTGGCACTTCCTGTGAAACTGCTTTGCATGTGCTCTGTGCAGGAGATGCCTTTTGTAGCGTGATAACGACAAGTTATCTAATCTATAGGAGATGCCACATGATTCATTGTCCCTATAGCAACGACATGTGCCGCTGCTAGGTGATACGTTTCTATAGCAACTACCAGATGTGCGCACAGGAATGACAGGTACTGTAAATCATTTGGACTGTGTCCTGTCAATATAGAGTTATTTCCCATTGTCCCATATATTCGTTAACGCTATATTTCTATGTGTATGTTCAAATGATCGGCAAAGACTAACGTAAATGTCTGACCATATGTCCTTACCAACTATTTAGGAGGTGAAATGCCAGCATGCATACAGACTTGGGGGAACTGGGAAGCATGAAGGAATAAGAGAAGGAGATGGTGAAATGGAGACACCAAAGATGAAGCCAGAGGGTGAGAGCAACCGAGAGCTTGGCATGAAAGGCGCAAAAAAAAGATACCTGCCTTTTTGTACAGGGTGTTAATTACATCTTGTTTATGTGATTTGTGCTAAAGCACTCCAGTTCTGCTATCTCAAGCCCCGCACACCAAAGGAAGAGAGTGGAGGAGAACAAGGCAGTTGGTGCAGACAGAGAAAAAGAGAAGGCTTGAGTGATGTGGGAGTGAATATGCAAGAAAATCAGGAAAAGTCAGGTAGAGGGAGAGGAAAGGAGCTTTGATCTGAAAGTTTTTGGTGTTTTTGCTTTTTTTTTTCTTTTTTTTTAACTCTAGAAGTAGACAGAGAAAAAGTTTGCCTCTAATGAGTCCCTCCACTGAGCTGTGTGCAAACACGTCATGGAGAAAGACATTGAATACGGACACAGATGGCGTAAGAAGGAAAACAGCAAGGAGCGATGTCATGAGGAAGAAATGAGCACCAAGATAAAAATGGAGGCTGCAGAAAGAGAAAAATTGGCATCCATTACACTAGGTCTCCCATTACAGTTAAAGTGGGTCATGTGTTTTTGTTTCTGTGTTGTATAAACTGCTCTGGCAACATTAACCCAGGTCAATCTTTTATTGTATTATTTATTATTATTTTTAAAAACATCATATCATTTTATTTTGTTGTTTTTTTTCTCCTGATCTGTATTATAATGGGGAGAGAGACAGGCCACCCGCTGTTGCATTTGAGGTCTTCTGCTTTAATATCATAGAGCTGAGAGTCAAACATGGAAACTACTGTCAAAACAATATTCCTAAAGTCTCAGTATTTTTAGAAAAAAATTGAAATTTGGCAAACTTTCGGTGCAGTTTACTTCTTGCTCTTCTCCTTAGATTGATAGGGAACACGGCGAGTTGAACTTTTTTACAACCAGTTCTTGACACCCCTTTTACCTTCAAGTACTATAAAGTGCTTTAATGCCCAGTTCAGACTTAACCTCATTTCAAACTACACCCACAACACACTCAGGCACAGAATTACAAAAGCAGTTCAGGTTGGAGAAAAAGAAGAGAACAGCTTCATGGACTCACCTCATTTGATAGAAGGGAGAAATATTGAAATGTTTCACTTTTTGGCATTTGAAATCACAAAAGAGGTATTCATAACTCTGCCTATAGTATAGTATAGCATACATTCTAATATATTATTTCCAAGTATAAGATAAAGTCTTAAAATCCGTGTTAAAGGATCAGACTATTGTTTTTTCATGTTTTGCTACATTAACTGCAAACTGCTTCACTTAAATCACGTTAAGTACTTTATCAAATGAGCGCTGGGAGGAAATGAAATTACAATCAGAGACAGAAACCCACTTAGTGGTTCTCTCCAGGAGCCATTAACCTATATCGGCATAAGACTTTCAAATGATCCTTTATATAATGCCTGTGTTTGCTTTTCTGATTCCTGGGTTTTATTTTTCTGACAATATTGCTCACAGATGTGATGTTTCTTGGCAGCTGCATCTCAGCTGTTGGATGTCCATAATGAAGCTTCCATAAACACACTAACATGGATGAATATTCAAAACAGACCCTGCAGAAATTGTCTTTTTCCATAATGACAGCAGACGCGAGGAACATGTCCTTACTGCGAGGGATTATATAAGGAATGCTATTTTTCTAAGAAATGACTTGAAACCTGGAAGGCCTCATGGCTGGTTAAATAGTTTTTTGCTCAGCAGGTACTTTTAGTACAAAATAGTCCTATGTGACGATGAATATGATTCCTTTAAGAAGGTTATTCTGCTTTACCAGGTAGTATGTGTGAGGAAGGTGAATCAGGGAGATGGAATGACACGTGAGACAAAGCTGTGAGAATGGTTGACACATGGCATGACCTACAGCAGGAAAAGACTCACCGCCTGTTTTAGTCATTTACTCTATTTATCTGTACTTACTCAGAAAAGACAATATTTCACAGGCTGGGAATCAAAAATGTCCCAAAATCCCCTCCTCTGCCTGCTGAATTGTAGATTTTGTTGCTTTCCTTTTTTGTGTTGTGTTGTGGGATATGCCATATTCCTATTGTATTTTGTTTGGCAGACGCTTACAGGTTAAATGAAAGTAAGGCCCAGATCTCCCTGACTTTTTGGTATTGCCAAAAAAAAGAAGAAAAAAAAGGCCACAGTGCAGTGTAAATATTTCCTCTCCACAATCTCTTCACTTGTCACGTTGGCAATGAAAACCTTGTATTTTGGAATCTACAGTCTTACATTATTTAACAGACCAAACTTAAAACTCTGCACAAACTGTACTTTCAGAGACAAAAGCCGCTAAGCTGTAAAATGATTAATATGCAGGCACAGATGTTTTCAGTTATTCTGGTAGATTATGCTACCTTCGTATAGAATGGGCTGGATGGTAAATGTTAACGTGTGCTAAGTCATGTCATTAGCAGATGGATGTCGGAGCTTTAGATTTACCAGGAAACCCAACTTTTATAGTGATAACTATGACTCAGATGTTGATTAACATATTCTGGTAACAATATGGCAATAGTCCTGCTCTCAGGGTGAAGGTGGGGGTGCCATGCCAGGAGTTACATAAGGTGCCCGAACTCCATGTAACATAGGGAGTGAAAAATTGTAAGACCCCCCCCGCCCCCAGCATTGCTGCTTGTCATGAACAGACTGCCATTTGGTTTGTGAGATTAAAAGGTGTTTCATGTTCCTTTTTATTTGATCACAAGTTCGTTAAGAAATTGGCTTTTGTTAAAGTAAAAAAAAAAGACCTGACGGATTAAATGAGCATTGAAAACACAGAGCAGATCGAGGAGGAGGAATTTTTATCTAAGTTAGAAAAAAAAAATGAAGGAAAAATCAAAGAGTAAACAGATAGCGAGTGTGTGTTTGTGCATCGCTTTACTCCTACAGACTCACTGTCAGGGGTGAGTCATCTGTCTGGAGAATATGTCGCTTTGCATTTTACTGCTGACCTTTTGGCAGTGCCTTTTTAAAGAAAAGCAGTGGAGTGTCAAATCCAAAACCATCCTCACCATCCTGTTTGTTCTTTTCCTCCTCATTATGTTGATGATACACTACCTGTCAAAAGTTTGGACACATTTTCTCGTTCAAATGAATAGGAAAGTGTCTCCAAACATTTGACTTGTAGTGTAGATCCTGCTCTTTCTAATCTCACCACCCTCATTTTAAATCAGCGTAATTGCCTTTTGTGATAAATTCAGCTCCACTCAATTGAATTAAGTTTGGAATTGAATCATCGGATGCTCGGGTCAAACGTGTGCATGTGTGAGCCCCCTGTTGAGCTGACCAAAATGACTCATTCGGTCTACCCCATGGCTGCGACTGTCAGCCCATCACTCATACTCATGCTGAGGCACGAGGTTTCACCGACTGCCCTGCAGCACTGTTGCCCAGTGTGGACACCTGGGGCCTGTATTTGGGCCTCCACAGTTGAAGAAATAATTAAATTCTTCAAATTTTCTCATGTTCAAGAAGGTTGAAGCTTATTTATTACGGCTTTTAAAACACTCATTATGAATTCAGTCTTAAATGACAGAAAGTGGACTATTTTCCTCAGATGGTAGTCGCTGGATGAAATCTGGACTTGCACAGCTGTCTAAAAGGCATCTATTGAGTGACAAAAGCAACTGTTGACCTACTAGAGGGGCATTTAAACGGGATTATCCAGTTAGTGTGATATCTGTGAAGGAGGATTAGTCGATATATCGCGTGACTTCTTAAGTATTCTGAAACTGAACTCTGGTGCACAGCTCTGTAAAATATTTGGCAGAAAAAGATATTTCATTATGAGCCATTTGGCTCCATGAGTTATCCTAGTTTTTTAAACAGCACTCAAGGTGAGAGTTACTCCTGATTCATAGTGACAGAGCATCTGTTGTTAAAGCGCCACTTCACTGAAAATGTGTTTCACTTATTGTGGCTTTACTGGGATCTGTGACCTTCATGATGCAGAATGATTTTATTTCCTAGCAAATTTCTACTCTAGCAAGCTGCTTTCACATTCATCGGGCCTAGTGTTTAACATTTAACATTTGCATGAGGAGGATTTTGTGACTTCACAGCTGGAAGCCAATTATGGTCTAGTTATGCAACTTTGTGGATCCTGGCATGAGTGTGATGTGTAAAATTATAGTATTGAAGGAAAATACAGCAATAATTAGCTAGAGGACAAATGTGTCCAGCTATAAAACATTTACAGAACAAACACCAAACACCAATGGTTGTTTCCAGTCTATGGCTCATTTGAAAACCTCAAAAATGTTGGAGGCCTACATCGAACTCTGTAACTATACAGAGGCCAAACAATGTGTTGACAAGAATTAAACATTTAGGACAATTAGGTAAGAATTGTCAGTTTAACATCTCTCTCTTCGCTCTCTGACCTTTTAACTCTTCCTGTTGCTAACCAGCTGTTTTTTTGCATTTTGCTGCAGCAGCTGTTTCCATCTGACAAGTATATGATAAAGGTACAGTGAAAATGATTACCTTTGACCCATAGATGGATAGATAGATAGATAGATGGATTCTTTTCTAGGTTTATTGATCCCAAACTAGGCAATTCCTGTTACAGCAGCAAGCATGCTTTAAGTAAATGAAGTAAATATTGATATCGGGCTGTCATTGAAGAGTGATCACCTTAAGCTTGGCACAATATCAATCAGCCATTAAGTGAAACATGTGGTCGATATACAAATATGTAGGTCTTAACTAAACAATTCAAAGATGATATTGTTCAATAAAATGACACTAAAAACAATTACTGTAATTTTTATCACTAATGGAATCTGTTAGTGTCTGATGTTAAAGTTGTCTGTACATCAAATATTGAACTAAACCTAATTAAATATGGATGGAAATAAAGATATATATAAACTTGGATGGTTTCTCGGCGAGCATTGGGGGGGGGGTGGGGTGGCGGTCAGACAGATCAGGTCTTACCTTCTCTACAGCTGGGTTTGCACTGTCACTGTGCCTTCAGACATGGCGGGGGGTCAGGCTGTGACCTGGGAGGGAGTAAAAAGCCATCTTCCCACTTTGAAGGCTACTTCCACTGAGATGCCATGCCGGAGAAAATGGAGATGACAGCAGAAAGCTCCCATACAGAGAGCTGAGGAGGCAGCAGCGCGTCTTCGGCACAACCACGGGCTTCAGCGGAGACTCAGTGTTGACATTTCTATAGTCTGACAGGGTCAAATAGATAGACGTGTCTGTTTGGATGACTTTGTCCAACGGAGCACGTTTTACGCCACATGGATAGCCAGAGGTCGAACGACCAGGACGGCGAGACGCGCTTCTGTGGAAAATCCCTCAACACATTCCTCTTCTTTCAAGTCGTGATGCTTAAATACTCCTTGTTTCTTAAAATAAACAATAACAACAACACGAAATCCACTCTTCTCGTATCCCCCCCGCGTCCTTCAATGCGTAAAAGTCTCGCTATGTCGGTTTTCGCATCCAAAAACTTGTTTTCGCGTCAAGAAGAAAGGAAGAAAAAAAAAAGAAAAAGAGGCAGTAGTCTGGTGCTTTATAAAGATAAACAATGAGCTCTGGACATGAGCGTGTTTTTTATTCTGAGGCAGAGAGAGACGAGGCAGCTCAATCCAATTCCTCCAAAGCTCCTCTCCGCTTCTGGGAATGTCAGGCTTGCTGACATGAAAGTGTGGGAGAGCGAGAGAGAGAGAGAGAGATGATGAGGGGGGGGGGCTTGCATGCTTGCTAAGGAGGTAGTAGTTGCGTCTTCATGCATGTACATGGTGTGTGTTTGAAGCAGTGGAGGGACATAAGGCACTGTGCCATGCCTTACCTGCACCGATGATGAGGGGGAATCAAGAGGAAAGGTCTAATCTTTGTGATGTTCAACAAAGGTAAAAATGCATCAGCTTGGGAGGTTAACTGTGTTTCCCTAGGAGCGACCCGCAGGCGTACAAAGATGAGGAAATGAAGCACTCCTGCAGAAAAGAAGAAGCCAAACAAAATGTGTTGGCGTGTCTTCAGGCTGCAGGTTTTGGCACAGTTTATTCCCAAAGTGAGATGTACATCACATTCTCGTGTTTCCTTGTGTTTTGTCCAGCTTCTCTGTCTCCATACAGAGACAGCAAGGGCAGCAAAAATATTGCAGAAGTGTGGGCATGTGCTCATACCGCAAGTGATTCACTGAAAAGTACAGAAGCTGGGACAAGGTGAAGCGAATGGAAGACTGGCATGTTGGCAGAGCTGTTGAGCCTGAGCCATAAACTATGAGTTAATGTGCGTGTGTGCAAGCTAGATATAAGGAGACCATTATTTGTTCTGATGGAGATTAAACCGGGGAGAACTGAAACACCCCAAGGGCAACAGCACACATCTGAACGCACAAAAACACGCACTGAAACACTATCTTTATGGCATGCTGTTGGTCTCTCCCAATCCCAACCTTAAAATCTCAACCATGACATGTCTGACATTAACCCTGACCCTAACTCTTGCTATAGCAACCAAACAGACAATGACCCAGTGGAGTCCTCATGCATCAACACTTCATGGTAAAAGATTAGATCACAAATCTCATATCTTGACACAAAAAAAGCTGTAAAACGTCCCAGCAGTTAAGTTGAGGTTCATATTGATGTCATATCCTCAGTGCAGCAGTCAGTCAGTTGCTGTATTTACATTCCATAAATGATTGAAATGAAAACTTAGAGAAGGGCAGGGAAACAGGAGGGGAGGGAAGACAGAAAGCCAAGATGTGCAGAGCGTGCTGGAAAATGGGGAGGAAAAAACAAAGCCTTATATTGTTGACGGCCATATTTCTGGTTTACAAGACCACTTAGGAGTATGGGATTTGCAAAATGCTTTTCATGTCATAGGCTCCTTACTGTAAGCAGCTGTGGTCGAGAGTCTGCAGCTAAACGATTAAGCGGAAGCTGTAATTTAGAGGAAAGAGAGATTTTGGCAAAGATTTGAGGGAAAAGTGGGGGAGGGTGATGACCGGAGGAGGAAGCAGGCCAGCTGAAAAGAAGGGGATGTGTGGAGAAGGAGACAGAGGAGCAGAATTAGTTGTTTGGAGCACTTTTTGCTCATTTGAAAAGATAATTGACCAACCAGGGAAGCATTTATAGCCCATGGGAAGTTTTCACAGACTATTTCTGGTTAACTGATTGGAGAATTGTTTAATGTAGAAAGGAGCACATCAACAAAAATGGTTTAGGGCTGCAACTATGATCTATTAATTATTTGTTTTATAAAATGTCAGCAACTGGTAAAGATATTATCATTCTTGATTTATTGTCTATCCAGAAAATTGATTATGATGTTTTACTTTGCTGTAGCACAATGGACAGATTTCTGCAAACAAATGCAGAACAGATTTCCAAAGAATGAAAAAAAAAAACAAAAAAACAAAACAGATCAGTGTCTTCATTCCTCTGCCTCTATGGAGACAACAGAGATTGTTAAAACTCACTCCCGCGGCGTAAACACTCTCTAGATACAAGCAAGCTTTGTTGAATTGTCTCCATCAGTCCCATTTTTCAGATTCATATTAGGAATTGGTGTTACAAAGAGATATCTGCATGTTCTGCAGCTGTTTGATTTGTTTTAACCAAAGCATATGATCACTCCTATGATCACTCCTAAAGCTTGCGAACAAATGTGTGAAATGTGTTTAATTTCCTTAAACTGTATATAAAGCAAAGCGCAAAAATAACAATCTGTTTATTTATTGGGGAAGGTTATCTCCTCAACTTTATTAGCCGCGGACAGAGCTGGCCTGGCTCTTTCCATCTGTGTCCAGAATTTAAGCTAAGATTAGATAAATGGCTGCTGAGGGTAACTTCGTGAGCATCTAACCAAGAAAGATAATCCATACGCAAATGCTGAACTTTCCTTTTAATGCCATTTGTTGAATACGCACAAACTTGGCCGTGATTGGAGGCTTTCATGATTGCAGTTAAACAGAAGAAGGGAGGAAAATCACCATAGAAACACTGTTGGGTAATCAAAAGAATTGACTTCAAATTAAAACTAAACATTCACGTCATTTCTATCTGTCCTATATTTGATACACTCGGAGCTATAAAAAGACATGTATGTTGAGTTTCCACTGAGATTTACAGTAATAACAAGTATCACACTACACACACACACACAAACTATCATAGAGGGGAATTAATAGTTATGACGTCTCTTCTGCGCTGCATGTGACCCAGCTCCCCTCCTCTCCATCGCTATGGTGACAATGATGCAGGTTACATAGTATCTCACTCTCATACAACGCAATACACACATACACAGACACACACAGGCACACACACAGTGGTGCGCAGGCCGTGATGCTGAAGATTAGAGTTTCTCTAGCCATTTCTGGAGAGAAACCAGAAAGTTCAAACTGTCATCATGTCTGTATTAACTTGTCTCCATGGCTGTCTTCATCAATAGACTCCAGTTCCCCCCTCACCCCATTTATTCTTATTTTTATGAGGCAGATGATGGATAAACAGCAGACAGCTCTCAGCTTCACTTTCTTCCTTTCTGTTCTGTTTGAAAATAAACACGGTGGAAAATAATTTATCTCTGATATCAGAACGCTGCATTTGAATGGCACATCTTATCTGCTGCTGCCAGTCCTTTGCTTGCGGCTCTTATCTCCTGTCTCTCATTGCTGCACACTAAATTCTGTTCTCTGTGTTTGTGAAGTTGGGCTTCCACCTGCTGTTGATGTTAAGAACTGCCACACTACTGGTTGGTCACGACTCGCGGTGTTTTGATGAATGGAACAATTATTTTCATCAACGATTAAAAGCAGTTACTTTGGACAGTAAAGATGAAATATGTCAATAAAATGTTGTAAACTATGAAAGTTTTTCTTCACAAAGCATAAAATGTCTTAAATTTTTCCCATCAGACTAAAGATCAGTCTACTATCATATCCTGCAAAGCAAATAAAACAGTAAGTCTCTTCTCATTTGGGAAGCTGAGACAAGCAAATGTTTTTGTTTTTGCTTGAAACATGACTGAAAAAAATCAGATGCATATCATTTTGGCTGCAGATGAATTTTTTTTTTTTTTTTGATGGAGTCAGTCAGTCAACCGATCGCTTCAGCACTGCTCCACTGCTTTGGAAAGTTTAATTGAAGAGGGAGAAGCTGGTGAAGCAGGATGGAAGGAAGAGGAGAGATGCAGGGTGTGATGGGAGGGAGAAAGAAAAGCTGCAAAGATGGTAGGAAACGGTGGTAGAGATGTTCATTGATGTGACGGACGGATAGAACAAAGACGACAGTTACACCTCCTGAAATATTAAATCTCCAAGCTGGTTTTTTTCTTTTGGATCATGTACATGTAAGGCCCTTTATGCTCGAGTATGTACAACTTTATATCTTTTGGGATTTACTTGGTACTTAGTAGTAATCCCATTTCTTCTAATCCCCACACTCACCACCACCCCAACATCCTCTTTCACACACACACAAACACACATGTAGCCAACGTACTCTCATATAGACCAGCAGCTATTCATGTTGTTGGACTACTGCTGTCGTTGTTGTGGATTCACACTCATAAAACGCCATGGACCTTTCTCCCTCAAGCCTACACCCAGTGACACTTGGGTAAGGACAGAAATGTGCTATAGTAATCTGTTGTGGATGTATATAAGGAAGCAGAGGCTCAGAGAACAGGAAGACATCTATCAATATGTCTTCTAGAGCTGATAGGAACATTTATTATACTTTCTGTTTCCTTAGACTTTTAATATTAGAAACATAATTTACTCTATTATTTGAACACTGTGCCATATAACTTATTGGCTAATGTTAGTTAACATGCACTGTACTTTATCAGCTGCAGGCGGTTTTGTAAAACATGAAAGGCTATTTATTCCAGTTTTTCAGTCCTGTCATTTGAAATGTCTTCCTCATCATGGTTACAATCAGCATTTAACTTGATAATTTACCGGGTTAATGTTGTGTCTCAATTGTCTCAATTACTATCTGTTGTTTCTCATTTTTAAACATGGTTTTCAGTAATCAACCAAACCTCAACAGGGCTTTTGGGGATTCAAAATCCCTAACCTGGTTTCTTCTGTTTTTCTGTCTGTACTGAATATGATAAAAACACACTGGCGAGTTGGCTAAGGTGTTTAGCTGTCTCTGAGGGTATTACCGTGAGCTCAGCTACTTTTCTGCTTTCAGACACCCCCACTTCCTCAGGCTGTCTGGTCAGGGTATAAAAATAGATCCCATGTGCTTCCAATTGAGGTAGCCAAATGAAATTCAGGCCACAAGTGTATTGGTTTAAAAAGAAATCATTATCGATAATATCTCCCTCAGGATACAGACAAGAATTCCTGCACTGTTTTTTTCCCTTCCATCTTCCATTAATGTGGAGTAGGAGGCAATAAAGAAGTAGAGAAGAATTAAATTAAATTTGTTAATGCACATCAGTTTAACATGTGAGATCTCCACTTGACAAAGTCATTCATCACATATCTTCAAAATTAAATATGGCAGCCATTGAGTCTTGAGTCTACAAACATGCTATGCTCATTTTTGTCAAGCTGTAATTACATGCAGTGATGCTTTAAGTTAAATGTGTCAATTTACTTTCAGACAGATATTTAGCATTATTTGTGCAAAATATCTGCATCATAAACAAAATATGCAGCCAAAGCAGTGGAAAAATTAAAATGTGATGCTAGTTTCACTGTGGAGTCTTGAGAGAGACTCAATTTTACCTCAATTTTAAGTATAAACCAAATAATGATAGAAATAACACACTGTCCAAAAATTAAAGGCACAAAAGTCCCTCTGCATCACGATCATCATCCAGCAAGATCTTAACTCAAGTGCAATAGCTTTGGAGAAATGCTCAGTTTGCAGTTTGAGTGTTTTTATCTCATCGTACTCATCTGTCACAGGCGATGCTTGGTTTGTCCCAGCAGGGAAAGCACAGGTGTAAAGTAATGAGATTAACAGTCTCTCCATTCCATTAAGATTGGACAGTGAGCGACCATAAGGCAGAGTGAGGCAGCAGGCAGGGCCAATCATCAGGACACCTGACTGGAATGCAGCCCATAATTAATGTAATTAGTCCCACCAATGTTTGGCACACCTAAATGTCAGCTGCGGGCGTTGTGTAGCTCATTTCCTGTCAAGGCTGCAGGGAATCATCTATAGAAGGAGATTTTAGCAAGCAAGCCATCTCTGACTGTCAACTGTCATGTGTTGGTTTTCTAGATTACGGGAAAAAAAGAGAAAAAAGAGAAAATGGAGGAGAGAGTCAGTCTTGGGACACACGCAAGACATAAAATAATAGCCTATTTGATGTAACCAAATGCAGAATATTTCTATTTAGATTAAAAACAATAGCATAATGTTTGTATTAATCTTTCCATTTATTGCATTATTTCCTCTGTTTTTGTGTTATTGTGCTGTTTATTTACTATGATAAAACATTACCACGTGCTCCATGGAAGTTATTTCAAAAGCCTCAAGGCAAAGAATTTTATATTCACACTCATATTATCACACATGCAATTTCTTAATTCTTTTAAATCACAATAAGTGCAACATCTGTTTACTTTTAACAGTCAAATTAAGGGACTGTCATATAAAATGACCATGCAGTAAGACATAACAGGCTACAATTGAATAACACTCACTTAACACAAATCAGCACGTTAATTTATTGATGATGTGTACTACGAAAACCTCTGAACTGTAGGAAACCTGTTGCCTTTAAAACAGAGCAAGTCTTTGAAGAATTAAAAATCCCGGGAGCTCCTTATGAGCCCTTTTAGTAGAGTATAATGAAAAAATGTTTAATTTTATGTCCTCTCTTTTTCCCAGGTTGTCCTGCAGAATTTGTTGATGTGCATGGTGTGCTTCTACTCTCTCTACTACACTGTGGTCAGTCTCTGCATTGGACTGCTCAGGTACACTCACACAACTAACGTGCCTGACAAATTTGCTCTTGTTTGCTGTATTTGCATATCTTTATCATCTTGCCATGTCTGCAGGGTTCATGAGATCAACAGCTTGTTGGCTCCATTTGATTATACAACCCAACCATCATGGCAGAACCCCAAATACCTGGGTAAGTATCAGAGTTGACCTATAAATAGGAACATTTACTCAAGTGTTGTAAAATTTTACAACACTTAATGTTTACTTGAGTATAAGCCACTTTTTGCTTTGCCTTCACTACATTTAAGAACCAAGTATTGTACTTTTCACAAACAAAATGAATACAGTGGTGCTTATTTGGCAAATTCTAGCCTGACAAACAAAACAGTCTCACCTTAGTTATTCTATATTTAGCTGGCTGTTCTGATGATGATTGGAACAGATCAAAATCTGATCCTGTATTGTCTTGTGTTGAATGACAACACAGAGATGAGTGACTTGGATCCATGAAAGTCAGTCAGTAAATGACACGTCATGTAGGTTCATGGTTGAAAGTCCAAGCGATTCTGTGCATCCTTTACTCTAATTGCTAACATAGATTAATGATGACTGCAATCCATTTAAGTGTTTCAGCTCCAGATTGCTGATATAATACCTGCACTCTCTGTGAAAATCCAAATCCAAATTACAAATAAATGTAACATTAAACCTACAAAAAGAATGCAGGCAAAGTGCAACTTCAACATATGCTTTCCTCCCTTTTTTCCAGTTGGTGTAATTTCCACAGAAGTGACCTATGTTTTAGGAGGACTAGTGTTTGCCTGGATTGTCGAGGAATGGGTCTGGGATTATGCCATAACTGTCACATTGCTGCATGTTGCGATGACTGTGGCAGGTAGCACACATATACAGACGCACACACAAAGTGGATCAATAGAGCAGAACAGCTGATAGGATTGGTAGCTTGCTTATGTAACTGGATGAAGTGGCTGGAGTTCAAAGTTTATGGGCACATGCAGGCATTAGATATATCCATCACACACATTCACAATAATCATTATTAAACATTAAAGCTATGAACACCCCGTGTATGTGTGTGTGGATCTATTCCATTAACTTTATGGAAATTATTGTTTCTATTTTTAGTCTGTTACATTTAACACAGTTGTGTGTTGTGTGTTTACAGTGATGTCAGATTTCCCTTCAGCTGAGCACTGGTGGGTAGCTCTGGGTAAGTTTTATACTATATACTTTTTTACATATATATTTTCCTTTTCGTCATTCGGTCTGACATCTCATGTGCTTCATTCTCCAATCCTCTTTGAAGAACATGAAAATTCCACAAAAACTCCACAATCTATAACCCTCAACTCCTCTCTATCTGTCCAAGATACATATTTTTTTCCATACCACAAATCCATCTGCCGGTCTCCAAGCCTTCCTGTGATTGACTGATTAATCTCTCTGTCCCTGCAGGTTCAGGCCTGGTGATGATGATATTCGGGGGACAGCTCCTGGCCTACAAACTTTTCAGAAGCAACTTTGTCTATCCTGCTGAGCTGCAGAACTTCTAATGAACACAAAAGGAAATCTTTTAACTTGCTTACAAGTTAATCTAAGGTCTGGATATATCACAGTGGATTTACTCTGAAAGGCTCATGTTAACAGTGGTTTGAACTAACACACTTTGACTATTAGATAACTTCGTAAATGTATGGTCATTGTGAATATAGCAAAATAAATATCCTTTATTTAACAGTGTTTTTGTAACATATTCTGTAAAGTTTAAATATTATTTTGTATTTTTTCATTACATAAATCAAACTGTGATAAAATGACACCTGTATTATTCAGTGAAAGTCTGGATATTAAAATATATAGTACCAGTTAATCTATTCATTGATATTGTTTTAGTAGTGGGTGCAGTCAGCTATTTCTCAGTATCAATGCCAGTATAATGTTCATTATGAAACATACTAGTTTTGACTAATCTGTAGTCTTGCAGTCTCATATAAAGACAACTAAATAACAAGAATCCAAATCCTTTGTAACCGGATCTCTTCATTTTTGTCGAAATGTGTGTGGATTCTGTTGGTGTTAATGCTTAGGTGCTATGAAATATTCCCATCAAGATCACAGATGATAAATCTATCGGATTTACATTAAATATTTGCATGAAGAATTGTGTTTGTGTCTGTTCATGCCTATATTTACATACATGGTGATGCGTTCAGGGGTTGTTCTCCACTCAAAGGGGCATTCTCATTTAGACCAGACAGAAAACTCCCACAAAAAACAAGGACTTACGAAAAAAAAGAAAATAAGCGTGTGAGGGAAAGGGGTACAGACAGTACATGGAAAGTTTATAAACTTCAGATCGTCGCCTTTTATTTTACAACGGTAATTTATTTAACAGTAACGTACTGATTAATGAGTTTACAGGTAAGAGTCATGGCAGTGAAGTGTCCACCGGCTCGTCTTCATCAAGGTGTCGTGATCTGGCCAGGCGCCAAATCAAAGCAGGAGACTGCAGTTTCACTGTGAACGGCCCACCTCAGGTTGGATGTTTAATAACCGTCATAGAGTCTCCACTGCCGGAGAAATGTCAGGAAACGGGTTCATATCCAGCCTCCGGAGGTTCATGAACGCTGAGGAGCCGCCGACGTCCCGGAGCTCCGTAAGCTAACACAGCTAGCTGCTAACATGCTAATGCTAAAGATGAAGACAATCAAGTCTACAAACTAAAAGAAATAAAAGCTGTCCAAAATAATTAGTCAAATATCTGTAACATTACTCGCAAGCAGACTGAAATGTAGTCCCAGTCGTCGGTGACAAATGCAGCATTGATAAATATTTCTGCTTAAGTTGCAGGAAATGTTTAGTGAAAAGTCATTTTTATGTCTAATTATCTGAGATGGCTGTATCATACATACAAAATACGGAGTTAGATTTTGCAAGCAGTACACAATATTTAAAATCCAATAATCAATATTGTGAGACAAAGAAATGCAAAATGAATGAGAGCTGACAAAAAAACCCCACAATGTTCTAGCAGCCTGATTAACTAAGGACCAACTCTAGTCACACAGCTGAAACTGTGGTTTAGGGTTCAAATCCAGTTTCACTTACGATTGTGAAGAATGATTGTGATTCTGTTGCAGAATCTGTTCGATCCCCTACGCCAGCAGATGGATGACATCTTGGGAAATGGGGGGATTTTGAAAGAGGTGGTCCAGCCTGGAGAAGGCCCACCTGTACCCAGAGACGCTTCAGTACTGAGTATATACACATGCAGTTGTAGTTGCTCCAAGAGAGCTTTCAAAACTGTTTTTCTCCATGATGTTTTGCTCTGCTGTTACAAGTCTTCATTCTTTTCATACACAGTCCATTACTCTGGTTTCCTGGAATATTCGGACCGCCCTTTTGAGACCACTGCAAACCTCAAATACCCAAGGATGATGAAGTTAGGGAGAGGTCAGAGACCTCCTTTCAAGGCTTTAATTCTTTGCAAGTTATGCCCTACAGGATTAAAAATTATTGTTCATACAGATTTGACATTGCTTGGACTGGAGCTGGGTCTCTTGACCATGAAGAAAGGAGAGTTCTCCCGTTTCCTTTTTCAGCCCCAGTATGCCTATGGGGAAATGGGTTGTCCTCCATTAATCCCTGCTGCTGCAGTGATCCTGTATGAGGTTCAAATCCTTGATTTCTTCAACTCAGGACAAGTGGACGACTTTGTCTCATTGAGTCCGGTAAGGCTTCTGTTGTGTCAATTTGACAACAAAACTTTAAAATGAAATGAATTTTTACATATTTTCTGTCTTCAGGTGGAGCAGAGCACTGCTCCTCTGTCCTCGCTTCTTGAAGTTGTCAACACACTACGCAGCTTTGGCAACTGCTGTTTCAACCAGAACCACTATGATGATGCCAAAGATCGCTATAAGCAGGTAAACAGGTGAATTGCTCTTTTTAAATTTTTAGCTCGATAATCCGGTCAACTTTTTATTATTTGTAGTTCGAGCTACATGTATTTTCTATTGGGCTCTGTTTGGCACACAGGCAATCAGACTGCTGGTAAGCAGGGAATCACAGAATGGCATGGAGAAGGAGAAAATCAAGACAGCTCTGCTTCCTCTCTATCTGAACCTTTCCCTCACTGAGCTGCGTCTGGACAGCCCACACAAAGCCCTGAAATATGGCAACAAAGCCTTGGAGATAGACTCAGCCAACACAAAGGCTCTTTTCCGCTGTGGACAGGTTAGTCTGACCCTTTGTTAGTTTTCCAACCCATCAGATAAGAATCCCCACAGGACGTCCAATTCACAAGATTAAATGTTTGATTGACATGGAAAAAGATCGATGCAATAGATGTTCAGACATTTAAGCGTTTTTCAGGTTAATGCTAATGATAATTAAATATTTTTGTTTGGAATTAAATCCACACAAACAATGATCATGCACCTTTTCGTTTGTAAATGATGAATCCACATCTGTCATCTCATTGTTTTACCTATTAGTCACCTGTTAGCCTTAGTTTATTTTAAACAACTAACAATTTCATGGAGAGAACGTGAAGATAAAGTCCATTATTCCATTTTAATGTCACATCTCTCAGGCGTACCTGGAGCTGCATGAGTACGAGAGTGCCCAGGGTTGCCTTATAACAGCTCAAGCAAAGAGGCCCTTTGACAGTGACATCAACAACCTCCTGAGGAAAGTCACAATGTAAGATCAACTTTTTAATAGATTTAGCAATCCAACTGTTGGATATAACAGGAATAAATGTTATCAGGGTTGCAGCCATATGCAATATATATTTAATTTCTCTTTAGTACAGTTTATTTAAAATCTAAATTTTATTTGCTTGTATCTTTATCCATAATGCTATGCTTACTATGCTTTATCATATTTTTGTTGTGTGGTAAAACTAATATTTTTGTTAAAATCGCTAAGATAGCCTTAGCCCCAAGCTAACTAGTTATACGTAAATCATGGGAATTTTCCAGATCCTATAAAGACAGTTTGGACAAGCAGAAAGACCTGTACTCAAAGATGTTTAGAGACTGGAGGGGCCCAGTGAAGTAAATATGAAGATTAAAGGTAAGAAATCCTGTCTCTAGACAGCCATTTGCAGCATTGCCAGACCTGGAGTGTTTGAATTCTAACATAACACTGGTACACTCAAATTTTCCTGTATAGCTCAATAGTTTAGGTAGAGTAGATACCAATCTAACTCAAATAATGTAATAGATGAACCAAGTATTGTGGAAGATGGAATTGGTGAATAAAATGATTGTGTGTTGCAGATTAAAGAGCAAGCTTCAAGGTCCAGCACATTTTTCTCTGCAGCACTGATAACGCAGAAGGTTAAAATTTTATTGTTTTTGCTCATGTTATGAAGATAATGATTGTACAAACGTTCTGTTTGTTTTTTGTCAAGAAATTATTCTTTAAGTATTTGTTAATAATGTAGTTCAGCAGTTTTTTGTTTGGATGTATGCTTTGCAGTTTTTGCTTTTCAAAAAGTCATGGGAAATGGCTGCATTTTCTATAAGGTTGTCACGACTGTTTGAACTTGACTATGCAGTTTGTCCTGTGCTATTTTCCTGGGCTTTGTTCAAGTGATAATAGAAGACAATGTTTTCACTTGTAACATAATTTTTTTCTTTGTAGCTGAATTGTGAATTGAATTGAATCATAAATCATCCATTACTGCAGTGTTTTTGGCATTTGTATATAAATGGATGTGGTAAATTTTAAGATTGAAGTTGTAACCTGGGAATGAGCCTGTGAAAGATGTTTGATACAAAGGTTGAACTACTGCTAGATTATATGGTGATGGTTAGAGCAGAGCAGCCGTTTAATCTTATTATCAACAGATGGAGTGGGTGGTTGAGAAGAATGTGCAATATGCCGTCAAACCGGCTGAGAGGGAGTAATGCAGGCCCTGTGTTGCTAGGGGATGTGTGGGCTTGAGGATCATTGCAGGGTCCACAAGTTGTTGTTTGTACCAAGAGACACAAGGGGGCATATCTGAACCATCTGTCTCCCTCACATTATATGATGGGAAGAACATGTTGCTGAGGTAAAAAGAGAAGACGCATGAAATATTAGACATTAGACAAGTGAAGTAACTGTGGTATTAACCCATGAAAATATACATCGTTCCAAAATTAATAATTTTCTTGAGAATATTCTCTGAAATTCGTAGGGGCTCACGATTTAGATTCTTCTACCTTTGTGTGATCGGTCCCATAGTAAAGCTGGTCAGAAGGTGGACGCTATGACAAGGATACAGCCAGGATGAGAAAGGTGAAGATAGAATAATTATAATAAATAAATACATAAAAAAAAAAAAAAAAAAGAGCGATTAGAAGGCTTGAGTTGTGGGAAGGTGGAATGACAGAATCAGAAATGGGGAGTGGCAGATGGAGAAGCAAAAAAATCTGATTGACCTCTGTGGTTTATCCACTCATCACAGTGTGTGAGTGTTTTAGCATCGTCTGCCAGCACGGGACCAGAGGCTTGTGCGGTGAAAAACAGTTTGGACACAGGCACAGTCGGACACGATGGTCTCCAGACTGGCATACTACCTTCATCTGAGGTAAGGGATGTGTGATGGCGTGCCGATGTGAGGATAATGTTTTTCAGTTTTATTTGGTTTACATGTGGTTGTGTGTCCTTGATACCTTTTTTATGTAAGAAATATGGGCATTTAATTCACATTCATGTGCCACTGACTCTATATTAAACTTTCATAGGTTTCTCAAATCCAAAACAATCATTGAAATTACGAAATGTGCAAATGTTTTACTCATCTTTTACTGGATGATTTACACCCCTGCTCTAAATTTGTTGTGAAGGTTTGGATGACTAAGCACATTCTACTGCAATTGCATGTAGATGTAAAAATATTTGTGTTCTATATTGTAGTATGATGCTTCTGCTTTAGATAAAATATTCAGATTTTGTCCTCATGCTGAATTTATCAAAAATAATCATCATGGAACTTACCTATAAAGAAACATAATGCATAGATTTATGATTCAGCAGGGTCAGCATGAAGCAGTCAATCAAATATAAATGGATTGTTGAGAAGAAACAACTGATAGAATTCAGAGTCAAATATTACTAGTGCAAGCTAAGAGCGAAGGAGCAGTTTTGTCATCTGTGTGGGAGTAAAATTTGATCATGATTGAGAATTAAAAAGCAAATGTATGCTGTATTAATAGACTTGACATGTATTTGACTGCAGATCCTTTGTAGTCTGTTGTGGCTGAGGTCTCTTCCCCATAGACCATGAGTTTTTATTTGTTTTGGATGTTTTCCCTCTGAAGTTTGGGCTCCAGACTGATGGTTAGGACTGACTCTGACATTCAAGGACTAATCCTGTGTTAATCTGTGCTTGTTTTGGCACTATGCTGAGCTAGATAGTCCACAATCTGTAAGAACATGTTTCAGAAAAACTGATTCCCTTGTGTCAGCCAACATGGATGTGAACTTTCGCAAACATCTTTGCACATTTTACAAGTTGACAGCAGTCCTGAATGCTGTGTGTATCAGTGACTCTGAGCTTCGCAGAGATCTTTGCCAGAGGCATGTGTTATGGAAACATCCTCCCAGAGGTGATCAGCCCAGAGTCAGCTCATCTCACCAGCAGGGGTCGCCATCAGTCGTCAAGCTTCGGCCTGCGGCTGCGTCGTGGATTCACCAGTGATCCCGCCTCCGTCCCTCTCCGACCCGGCCTGAGGAGAAAGGAGAGAACCGGAGGGGAAGAGGAGGAGGCAGTCTGATGTCAGCATGAATCGGCACCACAGGAGCCCGGCGGCGGGCGGCACGGACGGCTAGAGGTGCCTCAGGAAGTGGAGGTGAAAGCGGATGCGAGCCGAGCGAAGACCCGGAGCCGAAACATGAGCCGGCAGGAGCAGCAGAGCCAGGGAGTGGTGTTAACGAGATACCACAGCAACGCCGAGCTGCTGCCGAACACTGGACCGTGCGCTCCGTCAGCCCTGGACCACGAGCCCCCCGGGCCAAGGTGGGACACAGTCAGGGTGCAGGTTAATGTCCCTCTGAAGGGGGCCGAGGAGCCGCAAGCTGGCTCCGAGAGAGAGCGAGGGATCAAAGGTCACAGTGATTGTGTTATTTGTCATTTGGAACAGTAATGCATTGTTCCAGAAGGATTAAATTAACCCACCACACTAACTCAGCTGTAACCTGGTTGGTCTATGGTTGACTTGTTGATTGATTGATTAATTATCTATTTATTGGCGGGGTTCTCAGCCGCAGTCTCTGGCACTGGTTCATGCTTTTATCTCAGCAGTGTCCGAATCAGCATATCAGCAGCTTCACTTTGTTATAGTTTCACTGAGATACCACTCTGGAACAGTACGAACTGTATGTATCACTAAACAGTGTGTAGTTTTGGACTTGGACTTTGTTGGACTGGTATAGGTTGAATTATCTTCCAGATCAATTTAAATCCTAAGGGCAAAACCCACAATGGCTAAATTTGTTTTTCAAATGAGTCTTTACTTCCGTTTTCAGATGGAGAATCTTTTACTGTTATTCAGGCAAATAAAGCAGATTGAAGACGTCACCTTGGGATGTGGGAAATTAAGTCCTACTGTTTATCAATCTATTTATCATCAAGTGAGATAACTCAACAGAATAATCAATATGATGGCAGGGCACTGTACACTACAGTAGATGCAATACATACAGTATACTGTATCTACGGCTGAAGTGGAAGTTGGGTTCATCCTGAAAAAATGCTTCATAATTTTGGCTGACCAGACATTCTCCATTTTCAGTAATCAGGCTTATTTTTCAGTTCTCATGGGTCTAGAGAGATGAAGACCATAAATCCAGCAGAAATGTACTTATTTAACAAGTTCATGATGATTGGGTGGACAGTGCACTGTCAGCAACCATCCAGGCTTGTTTTTACTGCTTTTGTTTACAACTTATTCTCTTGGTGACATGATAAGCATCTTCTCAGCTTTTCACAATGAGGCAACAAATCATCTGTAGAGCAGAGCTATAATTGAAGAGGTGATATCACAGGAAACACTTAATAGGAACTAAGTTCATATGGAAAGAACTGAACAGTGTCGTAGAGTGGACTTCTTTATTCATTTAGGACCTGTGTGTGTGGGGGTGTGTGTCTGTGCGCATTTGTATGTATGTATGTATGTATTCAGTGCATATTTAGACCAGGAAACAGCTGCTGTCAACAACCATGGTACAATAAAGGTAAACAACACAGTCCAGTTGCTTCATGTGTGTATGTGTTTTATATATGCAGTGTGTGTGTGTGTGTGTGTGTGTGTTCCAGATGGCTTCTCCTACTAGCTTGACAAAAAAAAAAAAAACAGCATCACATTACAGCCTGCCTTTGTCTCACCTCCCACAGCAGAGTGTGTGTTCATCCTGTCTAGGCTGACTTGAGGGCTTAGTTTTGTGGTCATTGTTTCCCCAAATCAGGAAATGGGAGACAGAAGGACAGACAGACAGACAGAAAAAGAACTCTTGGCCTTTAACTAGCAGCGGACATCCGACCTACTGAGCATTAGGTTATGTGTCCACTGGGAGTCTTGTACATATATAAGGGTAATTAAGATGAAAGGAGATTTAGGTGCTCTGAGAAGTCCAGCTTGGGATGTTTTATGTTGTGTTTTCCACTTTGATAAAGGAGAGAGTGGTTCCTGATGTAAAAAGTAGTGGACACACATGGTTCAAATAAATGTACTGTGTGATGCAGGAGGCCTCAGCAGTAACACAACACTGCACAGGAAATGACATATGCCGTAAGGAAGACGAGCAGTGAGGGGTTACAGGACACCACCGAGTCTTCACAACTGCGTTCTGCAGCACGTGCTGTCTGTCAGGGTGAACTGAAGTCATAACAAACATTAGAGAAAATGATGGCAAAGACAGACAGAGATAGATCGATAAGACTTTGAGCAAAATGGGTAAGCACATTATGACATAGATAACAACTTCAGATGATTCGCTCCGCTGCTGGGTCCTTGCTGGCGACTCTAACTGTGTGCTTGGGGGAACAGAGGCATGCTCTGTTTTCACTGAGGGCAGCTGGCACCTGTTGATGTAAATGGGCATGCCATACACACACACACTTCTCATCCTCTTCCCTTTTGAATTCCTCAGCTGTCCATTGTTCATGATCTATTTATGCCAAATCATTAAATCAAATCCAATCTTTTAACTGCAAATCCTTTAAGGGAACAGTTCAACATCTATTTATAAATTGATGAGAGTAAAGCACTCGTCGCATTATGAGTGAAATTGTTTTAACACTCACACAAATTTAAATCATTTTAAATCTACAGGATCATATATTTCCTTTGTGCTATGAAAAATGTCTGAGAGTTGGGAGCACCACGTCACTGCAGCAATACTCACATTCAGGTGACATTGGCTTAAATAGTCGGCTGAGTTTACTTCCTCACATCCTGACTCATAATCAGCTCATTGGTGCAGAATTAGCTCTTTGCTTCTTGATACTGCTACCTTTCTCTCTGCACCTCACATTATGTAGTTTGCTTTTACGCACACGCTATCTGACATATTTAATCTTTGCCGGCACCTTGAACAAGCTGATAAAAGGTGTGTGCGCGCGTGTAAAAGTACAAAGATTAGGCTAATAACGCACTTGGCTGCAGGAGTGCTTTCCTCAGAAGGTCATTTGCTCATATATGTATGAAAGTATAACAGAGAGAGAAGGTGTTTGTTTTATTCACAAGGGTGGCCCAACTGACCTCTGAGTGTGTGGAGCAAAATCACTTATGCTGTTAGCTATATAAGACTTGTGTTTTCAGTATGTGTTGTGATCTTGATTTCCACATTTTATGAAATGGGCTATCTCCACTCACAAAAACACAAAAATCTCCCCACTGTGACCTCAGGCAACTTAGAGGAATCACACCTCTACTTGTGCTCTTCACAGATTTTCACTGACCAGCGTATCACCCACAGAAATCAACAAAAACAGATATGCCACTGACAACGCAAAGTTTAATTTTTAACAGGCTTGTAAATATATTTTCTTGCTCCAAAGGACTTTAGGTAAATGGAAAACAAGGCCCAGGCCAATCAGGTCATTCTGAACAAGTGCTTGTTGCATCAGAGGTTGATATTCAGTCTGCTGCAGTAGCTATTCCTTGGTGGCTGTGGATGTTTTTTGAGCCTCGGACCGATTTGAACCAACACTTAGGATGCCTGGCGAATGAGGGCATGAGGTGAATAGTTAAGGAATCACTTTTTTTTTAATTCTTTTGAGGACTACGAAAACGAATGTTTGTCAGTGTCTTTGTGCTTAACTCTGCTGTCAACATAGCTTGTGAAGTGTATCAGGGAACAAGGATACTTCTGCCATTCTTCACAAAGGTAAATGTTGCACTTGGTGAGCAGTTGAAGGCAATGAATATGTAAGGAGAGTGATCTGCTAAGTAAAAAATGCAAGAAAGCAGTTGGGAAGGGAAGACAAGGGCTTCAAATAATGAGGAAAAGGAAGACTGTATGTAGACGAGGTAGTGGAATTTGAGAGAAGTTTGTTGTGTTGGTGAAATACCCGATTTTCTTTGTTGAGATAAGTGTTCATGTCTATTTTTAGCTGGGCTTTTTTTTTTATCACTTTATTAGTATGTACACAGTGCACGCGTTTATGTGTGTGTGCAGGACAGGAAGTCCGCTGTGGTATGTGGCTTTGCCTCAGCATGAGCCCTCAGTGTAATACGCTGATAATACCAAATAAATTAATGCAGCCCATCAGTTTCTTGCTGTTCACAAGCTAATTTTATTCTTTTTCTGGCTTCCTTCGCTTCCTTTCCTTTGTCAGATGTGTTTGATAACTAAGCAATGGCAACAATTATTAAAGTATTTTGTGTCTGAATTTCACCAACTCCCCAGTGAGTTGGAAATCTTTAAACAATACCTTGTTATTGCCTTGTTTTTCAGATTTATTTTTTATGTTAATGAAGCAGACCCTTTTGATCAATGTTAGAGCTTCACTAACAAACCATTTTTTTTTCCCCATCCATATTCTTGCAAACCACCACACTACACCCACATGTGTTGCATTTTAAATGATATGTCGACTAAATGGCATTGATGTTTTTAAGGTTTCTAAAAATGGACCAGTTGTTTCTGAAGTATTGCTTAGTACTTTAGTCTGCAACATCTTGGTGTTTTTCATAATGTACTTCACATCATAACATATCACTGACATCTCCTCATCACCTCTTCGAAGTTTAAAAGAATCAAATGAAATTTCAGAGAATTTATTTAATCTTTGCTATCACATTAAACACTGACACATCCACTTCCACAGTCAGTATCTGTGCTGGGGCTCACATAAACAGCTATATATTTTTGATGATGGTGTGAGATCAGATTATGATTCACAAGTGACAGCATCGGTGATAGCCACCTCTCAGGCTAACTGGAATGGGACACAGACATTGCAGTTGGGCTTGAACTCTGACTTCTCAGTTTGCAACCATAGCTCAAAGTGGGAAAGGCTGAGAGTAACAGAGCAGAAGGAAGAGAGCGGAGATAAGGAATGTGCTGTGCAACTTCCTTTTTATTTGGACAGTTGGAAAAACAAAAAAATAAGAACCAATATTGAACACAAATCAGCTGTGCTTCGACCTGTTTCATGATCGATGTTGGAAATTTCAAAACAGTTACAGATATCATCTATCTATATATTCAAAGTGACTCCCTGCTGCTGTCAGTCATTAGCATTATTAATAATTATCATGAAATCATTATGTTTCTAAACTTTTTTTCATCTGCACTAATTTCACCTGTTGCCCAAGTCTAATTGATATGTAATATGTTTTATAATGCAGTTTTTACCAGTCACGCTTTTAACAGGTTGGGCACCTGTTGGGACCCTGAGCAAGAATCCAACAAATCTGTGTCAAGGGTCTCTTGATATGTTGTCAAAAAACAAACCAAAAAAACCCTACAGTTTACTGTCATTAGATTTTTTTTCATACATAAAATATCAAAATTGCATCAGCCTCTAAAATGTGTTTCCATTATATTGCTTTTTTTTTTTTTTTTTTTTTTGGGGGGGGGGGGGTCACTCAAAACAAAGTACAACACAAAGTAGCTGCAGCAGTGACACCCTGTTTATGAACATTGTGACCATGTGTTTGCCAGTGTGCATGCCTGCATATGACATAACTACACAATGACAGTCATTATAGTTAGACAACAAATGAGGTCATCCTAACCATAATTGGTTTGTTCTGCCTTAGCAAGGCTAGGCTAAACCACACTGGGATGAGCTGGCTGTGTTCAGTCCGAGCTGTGAGAGCTGCTATTCTTAGTCCCTGCAGATGTTGACTAGCTGTTTGGGAATTCAACACGCAGCTGGCTCGTCTCTAGCCAGAGTGTTTGACCGACTTCTGACTCACTGCCCGCTCTGCGTCTCCCTTTCCTGCTATTAAAAGTGCACAAATCTGGCATATGGCCTTAAGCATCAGACACCTTTTTATGAAGCACAGTCAGTCAGTTCTCAAACAATCCAACATTTATAATCCAGGAATATTTTTATGACATGGAAGGTGCTGTTATGAGGTATCTGTCATAACCTAATTGATAAGCAAAGTACAAAGTGCATAGCTACACAACTAGCTACATAACTATTATGCCTTGGACCTAGTTTCACTCTATCTGGGATTTCTTTTTCTTTCTTTCTTTCTTTTTTTTTTTTTTTTTTTTTTGCAATCATGTTAGCAAATCTCATGCAAAATAATCTGTGTCTTTTTAACTCTCTGCCCCCTCCTGTCAATGTCTCTCTTGCAGTCGTCGGACAGGTCACTACAATGTTCAACAGAACCAAAACACGCAACATGGGGACAGATACTGGCCTGCCTCTTCCCCCAGTATTACCAAAACCAGCAGCACTGACCCCTCGTCACTCCCCTATCAAAGCTCTGCATCTTACCCCAGGTCTCAGCTCCGCTCCAGCCCAAAGACTAACTCCAGCCCACGACACAGTCCCAGCTCCAGGTCCAGACTACAACTCTCATATCAGCGCTACAATTCTCAGGTAGTCTCTGTGATTCCTAAGGTCATCCATTTTTCACTTCTGTTTATTCCAGCTACCTACTTATGTACAGGTTTAGATCCTGCAGATCATTTGAAAGAAGATATTTTACTGACATTTCTAAGGTGTAATATAAAACTTTTTAATGCCTAAGACTGAAAACCTACCACAATATTTCACAGGTAATAGTGTTTTCTGATGTTGTGCTCCCTGCTATAAATTTCTATGTTGTACCTCTTAAAATTTTTACAGGTGATTTGGTTGGCAGGGTTACAACCGCAGTCATCACTCAGGTTATGAGTAAATGTGCCTTTTTTCTGTTTAGATTTTAGGGGTGTGTGTGTGAGTGATCTCAGAGTCACTTATGCATTTGGTTTTGAGTTATCTGCTTCCTTTGTCATCTTTCCACATAATGGAAAGTTCATTTTTATTTACCAGACAACCATAGAGACCTGGTATGAAACAGAGATGTACATTTGAAACTGTCAGTGATGAGATCCCCATCTTTGTGTGTCTGCATGTGTTGCAGGACTCTCTGGATGAACTCGAGATGGACGACTACTGGAAGGAGGTGGAGAATATCACTCACTCAGGAGGAGGAGCAGAGAGGGGAGAAAGTGGAGGAGAAGGGGAAGTTCAAGAGGAGGAGCAGCAGAAGGTTCCCGAGGGTAGGATACATCGTGCCGATGGATCTTCCCTCAGCTAAAACATTGGCAGCTTTATTCTTTATTTCGATCATTGCACCTTAGCGATATAAAGATTGAACTTGTGTGTGGTTGCAGATGTTGGATTGTGAACTATTGCACACATGAGCATGTAAAAGCTGTGCCATCTCTCCTACAGAGGAGAAATATACCCAGACTGACTTGCATCATAAGTTATCATTCTTTGTCTTTGTCGGTAACATTTTGTTGACACTCTGTAAGGCAGAAAACATCTGAAGGGTGATACTTGCAGCCATCTTGTGTCTCCTTGTGTCTGGTTCTTTCCTGTCTCTCTTTGGCGTCATCCAAGTTCCTTTGAATCTCTTTATGGTCATTCTGTGTCTCTTTGTGGAAAATGTTCATATCTGTCCGCAATTTACTTCTCTTTTTATTCTTGCCAGACTTTATTTTTTTAATTTGCAGGTGAAGTAAGACTCTGTGTTCTTGTAGTAATTTTTTGTCTCTTTTTGGAGACTTGATGAGGTGGTTTGAGGTGATAGTTGACATATAATGCCTGACAAAAATGGTGATAGCTAAGACTGGGCCTCTGCTCCCTTGTACATGACGGATGCAGTTCTTTTGTATATTTTAATGACTCTGTTTATGAAGACTATTGTTCTCTGGCATAAACACACTCTTCCTGTAGATGGTATGTTCTCCAGTTCTATGTTTTCTCCTTTCCCTTTTGTCAACAACCAACCTGAAAAAGTCCCATTTGAATTTTTCCCTCTCATTGTTTCTGTTAGAAGGTGAGCAGGAGGAAGCGTGGCTTACACAGGCCGGGCTTGGACGACTGTTCGACGAGTCGTTGGCAGCTGACCAGGATCAGGTGTTGACCATCTATCACTTATTTTGTTTAAAGAGGCCTGGTTGAGAAGTTTGTTTTCGCTTTTGCAGTTCTAAACTTTGAATGAAATATCAGCAGTATCACACAGAAAAGAAGTGATAGATGTTTAGCTGACTGACATAATTGTGACTAATGACAGGAAGAAGACAATGCAGTGTTCCTGTCCACGCTAACCAGAACTCAGGCAGCAGCTGTTGAACGTCGCGTGACATCACTACAGCAGACGCTGCTAAGGCGACGTAACCGACAGCATGTTCCTGATGTGAGGGATATATTCAGACCTCTGGAAAAGGTTAGAAGACAAACACTAAGATTATAGATGTAGATGTGGTATCTGAAAGCCAAAGAAATAAAATTTACTGCTTTTTCCAACTCTTTTACTAGAAACCGACAGATTTAAGGAAGTATGAGATTAATGTCTATGTGCTTAATATAAAGCCAAACAGCCATTTGCTAAGATAAACAATAACATGTTAAAGTTAAACCAGCTATCCAGGCTGTCACAGCAAGAAAGTTTATTTCCCAAAAGTTGCAGCATTCCTATCAAATTTGTGATTATTATTTTCTATCCAGAATTGTGATAATTTGTGTCTCTAAATCTGTTGATGTGGTTGTGAGGGACAAGAAAAAAAAATTCAGCTGCTTGATACAATCTTTTTCTTTTTTCTGAATTGCGGTTTCTACCGTAATACACAGATCTAACATTTCCCCATTTTTTTGGAACAGGAAGTGATTGCAACTTTGCCAACTTTGCAGTTGTTGTTACTTCTCCAGTATGGCCGTAATCAGGATCCAATTGGAAAACAGACTTTTATGAGCACCAAATCATAGTTATGCAAAATAAATTTCTTTTATTTCCCCATGTGGGGTTGACTGGATTTATAATAAGCTGTTTTCATCTCATAGTCTTTCTATAGGCTTATTTACTTCCACCTTGATGAACATGTTGTCCACTAATTAACAGACAGGATAATATTTAACATGAAAAAATGTCCTGTGGAGAGTGTACTGTTTCAATAAGTGACCTGTTGAAAATTACAAATTGCACTGTATGCTGTACACTTATGTGTCCCTGTGTTGTGTTGTGTGCTACAGGATGAGCAACGTAGTAAAACCAAAGGGGGAAATGAAAATGGACAAAAAGATGTTGCTTCAGCAGGTATATGCAACATACTCCCACAGATACACACACACACACACACACACTGAGTCATAATGGAGAACAACTGAGACCCAAATGAACCCCTGCCTAGCAACTAGAAAACAGTCGTGATATAAAAAGCATAACAGTGAAGTATTTTGAAGATGCTGCCACAACACAATCATATTTCCATTGTAGGTCCAAACAACATTAGAACAATCTTGCCTATCTTTTCCTATATTGAAATTCAATGTAAAATGTAAATATCCACTAGTATTGTATATAAAGATAGGGAACAGTTCCCTTTTTCTGTCTTTCTGTCCTCCTTACACAAACACAGGAATTAAAATAAATGAAAACACACTGTCTGACTGTCTCATGCAGTTTATACATGTTGTATTTCTTTGTGTGTGTGTGTGTGTGTCTCAGCAGAAATGGAGACAGAACTGAATGTTGAAGTGGCATTTTCAGAGCAAGCACTCACTTACAGGGACAATAAGCAGAGATTAAAGGTCACCACCAGGCCTCTTTCTCCTGACGACAAACTACCAGTGAGCCACATACCTGTACACACACACACACACACACACACACACAAAGGCTGTATACATACTCTTCCGTTCGTTTCCATTCTTTCTTTTTTTTTTTTTTGGTAAGGTACTCCTTATGTGTCTTTACTTGCACCGATTTCATACATTGTTTTAAAAAAGCCACTTTAAGTTGATTTTAGTATTGACAACTTATTCATTGTTGTGGGTGAATGACTAACAGAGACAGAGATCTGACAGTAAAAAAAAATCACTGCACTCAAAATTTTTTTATTGCATTAATGTTTGTTGTACCAGAGGGGAACATGATTAGATTAACAAAGAACATAATTTATCTCAGTGTTGACTATGCAATAAATATGTACTTGTCTTACTGTGTTGTTTTGGCATCGTAGGGTAATAAAAACCGAAGTTAAAGAAGTCCAAGTAATATAAAATCCAAAAACATACACTAGAATATAATGTACATAGTTATGTAGCCACATACAAACCACAACAATACATTTGACATATCCACTATGGCCAACAGGTTGTGTTGCGTATGAGCAGGAAGCGGAATTTGTGTGTCTAAGCAGTTTGAAACTTGGTAGGTTGTGACATCTAGTGGTTGAAGCTGTTATAACACTGACCTGCTGTTGGATGTTCTGAGTAAAGGTGTATTCACCACATACATTTCAGTTGATCCAGGCCACAGACATTCAGGATTCAGTGTAAAAGTTATGACAGTCAAACATAATTTGAGTCTTAGTTTCCTCCCCTACAGTCACTCGGGCCCATCTGTCTCCTAATCTCTTTGGGTTTCTCTTCTAGGACTTTAAGCTGCTGCGAGATAAAACAGGTCAGACCAGAATAGGAGATCTGTCTCCTCTGGATATGAAAAAGGTAAGTGACGCTATTGTGTGATGACATAATATGATTGTCTGTGGGCAGGTGTCTGTCTGTGTTTACATGTCAATTTTATTGTACCAATAGTCTTAACCCTAACCCTAAACTTTCCAGTATTAGGAAAGTGAATAATTTCTGTTCAGTTTCTACATGCAGCTGTTCAGAACTCCCTACCTTTATGTTTTAATCTTCCAGGTGCGGAGACTGGCGCTTGTAGAGATGACTGCTCTGTTTGACACTGCTGGGATTGATCTGAAGGCATACAAAGCTGTTAAAGTTAAAGCTAAAGGTGAACACAAACACAATATAAACACAGAAATAAACAACTGGCGAGGCTTTGGCTCTCCAGGTAAACACACTATGTCCGCAAAGCCTTTAGACATACACACACAAGCAGCTATATAACACCAAATAGTGCAAAACGTCTTTTACTGTCAACGTGTTCAGATAATTTTTGTGTTTTACTCTGTATTTGTGCTTGTGTGTGCAGAAAGTGGTCTTTTTGCTGTTCCCCTCACTACTTTACTGGAACAGGACCAGAAGCGGGCTCCTGGGACCAAAGTGCCATTCATACTGCAGAGGGTGAGCACTCCAGCCAGTCACACTGTCAGTCATTGACTGTTCATTAGCAAATATATTCATAGTGATGATCATCTCCAGCAACATGCTGAAAGACCTTACTGAATTTCCAATATTAATCTCACAATTTCTTACTGACAATTACCATGAAACGCTGTGCTGTTATTGTTACACTTTCTTCTCCTGGGCTTTTTTATTAAGCATGTTCTTGCTCCTATTCTAGCTTATCAGTCATATTGAGGAGGAGGGATTAGACACAGAGGGGCTGCTACGGATCCCTGGAGCGGCCACTAGAGTCAAGGCTGGTTAAAATATTTGACACACACACACAAATACAGTAATGTTTATTAAAAATAAAAGTAAGGGCTATTATTCTTTTACTGACTGTGTTGGGATGAAGTGACTTGATTCTGTCCCATATCCAGTCACTGTGCCAGGATCTCGAGTCCTCCTTCTATGATGGGATGTTTCCATGGCAACAGTTGAAACAGCACGATGCTGCCAGCCTTCTGAAGCTGTTCATCAGGGAGTTACCCCATCCTCTGCTGACTGTGCAGTACCTCAGTGCATTTATTGCCGTCAACAGTATGTACCCCATCTGTTCATGAAGTATCCTGCTCAATTGCTTTACAGTTACAGCTGTAAAGTGTCACAGCTACATTATCAGCCAATGAAGTGAAAAAAACATTTTTGTGTGCATCTGCATGCATTAACAGAGCTACCCACAAAGAAACAACAGCTGCATGCTTTGAACCTGCTTGTCCTTTTGTTGCCCGAGTCCAGTCGTGATACTTTGAAGGTAAATGAACTCTCATTTTCAAACATGCTTCATTTTTACTTCAATAAATTGTGTCCTTATGGGGAACTCTAAATTATTGACGACTGTAAATTTCTTTCTACCTTCCCAGGCATTAGTGGAGTTCTTCCAGCGTGTAATTGACCATCAGGCCAAGAATAAAATGACACTCAACAATGTCTCTGTTGTCATGGCACCTAACATCTTCATGTTCAAAGGCTTCCGCTCCAAGGTTACAGAACAGCAGGAGTTCTCCATGGCAACCAGCACAGCCAACATTGTTCGCCTGTTGATTAGATACCAGAATCTCCTATGGACAGTAAGGATATATGATGTATTCTACCTCCCTAAACACCATTATAAACAGACACAAGATCTGAAGTTCACAGTCCTCATACAAATTCCTCATTATTAAGCTTTCCGTGGGGTGTGAGTGACAATGCTGTACTAAGGTTAGCCCATGTCAGTTTTCTGTTTACATTGTGTCTCCAGATCCCAAAGTTCATTGTGACCCAGGTCAGACATCAGAACATGGAAAGTCAGCGGAAGCAAAATAAGGAGAGAGCTGTAAGAAAGCTGCTGAAGAAGATAACCACTGATAAACCATCTGATAAGGCTATCCTTGAGGTAAGAGATGATGACCTTTTTTGAGAAATAGTTCTTAATAATCTCACCAAGAAATATGTAAATACAAGGATGTGGTTCTACATTTAATTCCCAGAAAATGTAGGATTAGTAAACCACCTGACACATACCAGCATTTCCATGGCTGCACGATAGTGCATTATACTGTAAATGTGTTTATATATATATATATATATATATATATATATATATTTACTAAACAAATGGCATGTTAGGTGCCTAAGTCAGGGCTGCATGAAGTGTGTCAATACACATTTTCATAATGACAATGCAAAGCAACCCTAGTTTAAGACTTAATAGCTGAATAGAAATACTGAGTCAAAAATACTCGGATGACATTTTAATATATCTAAATTTAAATACTGTGCTGCCCTGAGCAGGTTGTATTTTTGGTCAGTTGTGTAATAGTGACATCTCCTGGTGCTGGTGCTCACATAATAAAGAGAGAAAATTAAAGAAAGCTTCTGAAGAAATCAGTAGAAACTAACAAACAAGTTCCTCTTCAGTATTTGTTGGGATTTTTGCTTTTAGACAGCACAAGGTGATGCCTCCTCACTTGTACCAAATCATCAATGTTTGCATCAAACAGGCTACTGTATTCCAGTGACTGTCTTCTTTTCTGCCAATAAACAGTGGTAGAAAATGAGCTACTGGGACCTGAGCACTTCAGCTATTTTCTCAGCAAAGTGTTGTCATATGTGACGTGTTGTGCTGAGGACAGTGTTTTGGACACTGATGTAACTTTTACAACTTGTTTATGGTGTGCGATTGACTGCATGTCCCTCCTTATGGTGTGGTGTCTGTGTTTAGAACCAGGAGAGTTCAGATGGTTTTATTCGAGTCCATGCCCCGCAGTTCAGTAAAGTGTCCATGGCAGTTCAGCTCACTCCAGAATTGCTGGCTGCTGATGTATTAACACGCTTCATCAGCCACGACAGGTAAAATATGTTTTCTCACACAGACACACAAACTAGCAATATTTGCCCTTGTCTATGCCTTCTTCCATCCTCTTTCTTTCTCCTTCCAGGTCAGTGACAGTGAAGCGAGAAGAGTTGTCTCTCTATGAAATTGGTGGAAACATCAGTAAGTTCAGCTCCTACTAAATGAATTATTATTATTATCGTATTATTATTGTAATTAATAATTACAATATTTACATTCTCCACTGCCAGCAAAGAGCCTAGCATGTTAAATCACTGAATTAACAACATATTAATAAACATATTTATCTGTCCGTCTTCTCTTCCTCTAAGAGGAGAGATGCCTAGATGGGGAGACATACATGAAAGACCTCTTCCAGCTGAACCCAACAGCAGAGTGGGTCATCAAAGCTGTGCAGCGATGGACTTGATGCCGGACTGCTCCCTGTTCTTACAAGAGCGTGCTACTGAGAGGAGACACCACCTGGTTCTCTGTGTTTTTTGTTGGTTCTGGACCGGTCATTTCATAGCATACAGCATTTTTAACATAGCCAATGGTTTCGTGCATTTCGAAGAATGTTAATATTCTACTTGAGGACACATATCCTAAAATGTGTGGTAATGCATTCCGTATCCTGTCCTTTACATAATCAAAATCCCAAACAAGGATAAAGTTAGCGTTAAAAAATAACGCTAAAAAATAAAATAAAATAAAAGGGTAAGAAACTTTTGGGGTTGTTTTGTCCACCCATTCTTATGCGGCTCACTGGAAAGTTCACCTCAGGTACCATGAGCCTGAAACACTATTCAGTTAAAAAAAAATAAAATTTAAGATATCTCCATGTTATCATCACTGGGGTTAGGGTTAGGTACAGTTGGTCCCAACACTCGAGTCACAATATTATGCGTCATAATATTGTGTGATTTGTAAGTATTTCCTGTGTATACTGTGATTATTACCACTACCACTATATCACTTTATTTGCAATAATAAGGTAAAATAATATAGTCTGCAACAATAAAATATTCTGTTAAATTGTAATTCTGTTAAAGCATCAGTCTTCTGTTGCTTGACGTCATTATGCAGATGCAGTTCACTATAGGGAAGAATGAATGAAAATTGGACTGAATGGATGTAACTTGGGGGTCCTGAGCTGAACTGCTGTAAGCTATCTGCGTGAAGGGCCGCTTGTGCCCCTTGTGTGGCACAAGGAGAGGTTCACATCATTCAGCACAAACTAGTCAAAATGTCTCAAGTTCTGAGTTTTCCTGATAATTCTGTCATCGACCAGGGCATGCAATGAAAACACTGCTGTTTTTATGGTACATTAACTTTGGTGTACATTCTAACTTTTTAAAACTGTGGATGTTTGAGTGTGTTAATATGTGACTCCAACTGAACTGCACCACAAAACTTTTTATATAGTCTATGTATGTGTGGGCAAGCTGATATGGAATCAACCCAGTTATTTTTCTTCAAGGCTTTGTACCAAAGATGTGATCAATTTAATAATTTGGAATGATTAACATGTAATCAGTTTAAATTAACAAAAATAGCTTTCTCACTGTACAAATGGCCTTACTAAAATTATACAATATATCATAATGGGTCCAAAGAGTATTTGAACACTTACGCTTTTGGCATTTGTTGTCTTGATTTTTGGCTCTGTTTTCTTCTCAGTCTAGATGTCATGTAATATAATATACTGGCAGTAGTTGAATTTTGCCAGGAGTAGAAGGCTTCTATTTTTATCTTTTGCATACAGAACAAGCCTAATCTGATTCTGTGTGGTTTCTCACAGTTTCAGCAACCTGTGGATGATCATATCTACACCACAACAATATTTTCAGATGTTGTGTCACTTCTCTAATAGTTTAAAATTTGTCACTCCCTGCCTTATATTATCTTGTTTACTGTAAATGTTTTTGTCTATATAATGATTTCTTTGTTTTATTAATGTATCTGAAATGACAAGCAAAACAACTTGTAAATAAACATGCAGTAACAAATTATCAAACCTGCTGTTTAATTTGTATGTGATGGACTTAACAGTGTGCATGTGTGAGGAAGAAATGTTTAGAGACTGCTCTGTGATCAGTATTCTTACAGTTGGATGCCGTCTGACTGAAGAATTAACATTGTGACAATAAGTAGTTGTAAATTTGGAACTGATATTCTGAAGGTATTGCAGCTAATGTGCATAATTTTATACAATTTAATAAAAATAGAAATGCATATTTTATGCTTGAACTGCCACAGACCTCATAAAATCAAAATGTAATTTTTCAGCACTTGGCCTATTTTAATATTTATTTTAATGTACACTATTCTTGTTTAATGGCAGTAGGAAAAATATTTGTTTTTGCACTGAAAGGCTGTAGTTTTTTTGTGTCCTGTATATCAAATCTATCCTCTATACAATATCTATCAAGTATGTTGTTCTACATGCTAGTAAAAATTATTTCATGATTACAATTAGTTATCATGTCTGCAGGTGATGAAATGTAAGTTAATTTCCTCTGAGCTTTTCAAGTCCCTAAAATATATTTTAACATGGAATCATGTTAAAATAATATCAGTAGTGCAGAGCGAGTAGGCCTAGTTGCATGGCTGATACCGCACACTGATTCTGGTATGTATATTTCTTTGATCATACACTTGTAACAATCGTCTTTCCTCTTTTGGTGTTGCTAATAACATGCAAACCGCACACACGATCAAGGCTGTGTCTCCATAACGTGTCCCAGTGTCGTGGACAAACCCGTCAACTAGAAACATAATTGTGTACGCACTTGATTCGCTGACGCATCTCGAGCGTCCGCTCATTGGCTACCGTCGTACGAAACGGGCTTTGATTGGTCGAATGTGGAGAATAGGAAGTGCCGATCAATAGTAAGGGCTTAACATTGATAGCTAAGTAGTATGAGGTTCGTATAAAGTAACCGCTAAAAGCTTCCGGCTCCGGGTTTTTGCACAGCTGGGACGTACTCTTATAGACCGAAGAGAAAGGTTACTTGCGTATATTGCGTCGTGTGGTTGGACTTTTGTGTACCTCTAGCTGGACGTCTCCTCAAGCCAGTTACTACACTGCTAGCTTAGCATTACATTGGAATTTGTTAGCTTGCTTGACAGCTACAGCAGCTAAAATTAACCGAGGTGGTGTCCAGAGGGAGTGAGCCTCCGCTTTGGCCGGTGTGTGTGTCTGTTTTTGTTTCATTTATGCCTCTTATTACAGTTGATCTTAACTGCACCTGAATGTTTGGCGATAGAAATAGTAGCAGATGCAGCTAGCAGATTGTTAGCTCGTCAACGACAGCAATGGGCTCTAAGAGGTGTTCAGACACGACGAGAGCATTTTATGTTTTCACTATTCTGGTCATAGTCTTCGTTCAAGGAGTCACGTCTGGTAAGTTCCTCATATTATTGTGGTGTTTTCTTGGCGCAGACAGAAGTTGCTGTTACGTGTCTAACACAGTTGCAGGCAGCTGTTTTAAGTTTAGACAACAGCTTCGTCCACCTCAACACAACATTGTATTTACTGTGCAACGTTAATACTTTTTAGACGAAGAGCAGCGTGGGAATGACGGGCCAGAGCTGAAGGTACGTCTTACCTACTTGATATTGGTCTTCAAGTTGATATATTAAACTCTGAGGGTGATTGACTTGACACAGGAAATGAATAACAAAGGAGGTTAGCCTCTGCCTTTTTTGGGTAACATCATATTTCTGCCCTGTCTTGTGTTGTGTCAGGTTTATGGCAGATTGCGATGATGATATGGGTTAGGGTTAGATACGATATGCGTGAGAAAAGACTTTGCATCTTAAGTATTTGGAACCCAAATTGCTTATCAAACAGGTACAGGACTCAAAATACTGCTTTGCTGTTTAACTTACTTTTCAGAGTAGGTGCACGATGGCTTGAGAAGTTTATGGAAGATGGAAATCAAGTTCATGAATAATTTCTGATAAATCTATTGCTTTTCCCTCATTTACAGTACCCCACCTTTTTTAAGCTGCAACGTCACTCTCAAATTGCAGATTCTCCTTCACAATAATGTCCTGGTTATCTTTGCAGTCTTATCATGACCCGGAAGATGAAGAAGATGTCCACCTGGCTCCAGTAATTGTGGCAGGTGCCTCTGTGACCTCTCGTCATGAAGTCTCTCAGACAGAAGGGGAGGAACAGTCCCCTTTGGATGGACTGGAGGGAGAGGTGAAGGAGGACCTGCCTGACCAGCCTCCTCCTATTGAAGAGAAACCTAAAGAGGGTAAAGACAGAATTTGTATTCAAATAGTGAGGTATCATGCAGGCATAAGAAATATATCATCTGTTTACTTGTACAGACAATCCCTGACCATGCCTTATTGTTAATATTGATATATTAATGTTTTTGTTTTAACTCTTGACCTCTTCGCTCATCTTGATGTCAAGCTCCAAATGACCATCTGAGGCAAATTTTGAGCTAGAATACCTACTGTCAGTAGTCACAGGCTGACATTTGAATGGTTTTGCCTGTTCTTTTTAAAAACCAGCATATGATGTAATATAAATACCTTTATAGCTACCCTTAAAAAAAGGTAAAAATTATACATTTGTTATTATAAATAATAAAATTATAATTTATAATCAAGGATAAACTTAGTTGTTAATAACATTTTAAAGCTTCATAGCTATTCATGAGAGGAGCCTGTTAAACCCCTGTCGTAACTTTGGTTCTGACTACCTGGTTGATGCTGTGTGATGCTGTGAAACATGCGGTTGAGGCTTGGAATTTGCAGTTACCAATGTAAGAGCTAAAGCCATATGGTATATTTCATGGGCCTCTAACGTGAATTTATCATTTCTAGATAATGCGATAGGCAAGGATTAGCTGCAGGTTTTCATCTCTTTATAATTGTACCTGTTTTTAAAGATGAGGAATCTCCAATTTTTATTATAATTTTTTTTTTTTTTTCACCTTACGTTTTGGGTCTTGACATATTAACCTGGTTTTAGAAGTGCTGAAGATGTGTGTGGTTTCAGTGTTCCAGATCAGCTGAATGGTTAAACCCCATGAGAAATTAAGAGTACTTTGCACCTGTGGCTCCTCTTGCAGTCAGTTGCATCATTTTACTTGGAGGTTGTTACCAACTTGGGCTTTTGCATGTGAAATATTGAGCTTTACATTAAAATGAATATCTATGGAAATCTTTTGATATTAGCATTTTAAAAACATTTATGAAGTGTAAATGCATATCACACAGTGTTTGCAATGGATATTAGTATATTTTTTTCTGTAGGCTTTTAAAACATAGCTGGATATTCACACATTATACATTTTTATTTTTCCTGTTATCCTTAAAATAATTTAGTTTTTTGTTTTTAATACAGTTCCTGTGGTGAATGGAGGTACAGCTCATGGAGAGCCCTGCATCTTCCCATTCCTGTTCCAGGGCAAGGAGTACTCAGACTGCACCACTGATGGACGGGGGGATGGACGGCTATGGTGTGCAACAACCTACGACTATGACCAGGAAAAAAAATGGGGTTTCTGTGAGAGTAAGTGTTTAGTTTAGGCCTCGACTTCAATGAAATATCATGTTGAACTTTAAGTGTTGCAGTGTTCATATTTATACAGACAGCAAATATACTGGCATATTTTTTTTCCTGTTGTTTTTTTTTTTTTTTTGCCTGTCCAAATAAAGCCTTTAAAAAAAAAAAAAAAAAAAGGGCAGCAGCTAATGAAACTGACTATGAAACCAGTTGTGGAGTTTCATTTCCAAAATTGTTATGGTCCCCCATGGCTGCAAAAATTTTGAAAGCCTTTATTTAATCTGCTCTATCTCTCCTTTCTCCATTAGCCGAAGAGCAGGCACAGCAGAGACTGCAGGCAGAGGAGGCTGAGGAGCAGTATCAGACTGTCTTGCATATCCTGAATGCCACCACTAGGAGGACACAGAAAAAAGAGTGAGTTTCTTTCCACTGATTTATTCTGATGTCTCTGATGTCTCAATTCAGATTTCTCAATCTTCTTGTTATTAGAAGAATTTAGATCTGTTTGTAAGGACTGGTTTTATGATGTAAATAAAGTACAAATACAAAGTATATCTTCATCTGGAAATGTTTACTTCCCACTAAAACTAAACTAAAAAGATCAATTATGTTTTTTCTCAACGGCTCAGATACAGCAAAAGCAGATCCTTGTTCAGCTTTCATTTCAACCATCAGTCAGTCCCTCCAGGATTTCGCTGGCTTTTTGTCTGATTCTTGCAGCCTAAAATGCCTGATTTTGCAGCACCTTTTTCAAAAATTAGCTTCAAAAGTTATTTTTTTTTTTTAAACTGTTATTTATTTTGCTCCCTGACTTTGTATTGATGTTGTGATCAGCGGTGAAAGAAACAGAGTGAGCACTAACATCATCTCAACAAAGGTCAACAGTCAACACCATGCTGAAAAACAGAAACACACAAATGCCTCATATGATCAAACAGATCAGAATACAAACAATTATGTACATCTGTCAAAGGTTATGAAAGCAGGTTGTCAATTTTCTGATTAATTGAAACTTATTTCACTCTAAAAGCTTTGGATAAAAAGGGAGAGCCTCATTTGCTGACACTGCAGTTTCCCTTTGAAACAAATCAATTGTAAATTTTGTCTGGAGATGGCTCTTTCTATTTCATGTGTGCTTTAGTACCATGTGACTTTGCTCAGCCCATCTTTATTTGCTTTTCACTGTCACGGTACTGTTTATGTACACATTATTTTTCACTCCCACTTAACCTAAGACACCTTTGCTTATCCGGCCACTCACAGGTTATATGAAAAGTTGCTCAAAGTAGCAGAGAAAGGCCACCAGAAAGCCATGGAGAAGGTGGCATACGCCATGTTGTTTGGAGATTATATGAACCAGAACATCACCAAGGCCAAGGAAATGTTTGAGAAGCTAGCGATGGACGGCTCACCCAAAGCTCAGATGGTACATTCACTATTCACATTGTATTGTTTAACTGAGGAAAGTGTTGATCTATAGTTTGGCCTGGCATCTTATCAAAAATCTTTTCTGTTCAAATCGTTACACATGTTAGATTGTGCTCCGTTTGTTTTTTCCTAAGGCTCTTGGGTTTCTCTATGCTGCAGGACTTGGAGTTAACTCTAGTCAAGCTAAGGTGCTCTTTTAATTTTTTTATTCTGTTTGGCTCTTAATTTCTCTCACTGGATTTTAAATATTATTATATTTTAAATAATGTCACTTTAGACAAAGAGAAAATGACACTTTTTAGAACACATGTTCTTCATGTCGGTTTTTCAGGCCTTGGTTTACTATACCTTCGGTGCACTCGGTGGAAATTTGGTAGCTCATATGATTTTGGTAAGTCCACAGTTCTGTCAGAGAATCAATTACTGAATCACTTGACTTGTGTATTAAAATCTTTCTTGCTTCTCTTATTAGGGATACAGATACTGGGGAGGTGTGGGTGTTCCCCAGAGCTGTGAGTCAGCACTGACACACTACAGGCTCGTGGCAAATCAGGGTATGAATTTGATCCAATGAATGAACATTTTATTGTAATATGCTGGTCTGATTATTCTCCTTCTTACAGACACATAACCTCAAAGTGTTTCTCTCTCTGCTGTCACACTTGCAGTGGCCAGTGATGTGTCCCTGACAGGAGGTTCAGCTGTGCAGAGGATCAGGCTTCTGGATGAAGTGGAGAACCCAGGCTCTACCAGTGGGATGTTGGAGGAAGACTTGATTCAGTACTACCAGTTTCTAGCTGAGAAAGGAGATGTACAGGCACAGGTAAAATGGTTGTCATTGTCTTTGTTCAGTTCAATATAACAACCAACAGAACTGTCTTCATTAACATTTATTTATACCCTGATATTATGGGGTGATGGCACACTTGAACAAATAAAGCCCAATGGGGTGCACAGGTTAAAAAAGGTATTCTATTATTCCACAATTTTTCTAGAGAACACCTGTATGGATGATAGCCATAATCGTGGCAAAAAGCTTTCCTGGTGAAATAGCCATTATTTATTTCACAGAAGGATTCATACATTTTCATGGCCAGGTAGTGCTGCATAGTCAAATTTCTATGCATGGACATACCTGCATAATATATTAGCAACTATTTATACTAAATATATTTGCATAATTTAAATGAAAATAACCCAAAGGCCAATGTCTTTTATATTTTTCTATTTATTATACAAAAGTTAATATGGCCATTTTCTCCTTTTCAGGTAGGATTGGGTCAGCTTCACCTTCATGGAGGACGTGGAGTTGAACAAAATCACCAGGTAGCTTTTTTTCTTTTTCTTTTTAAACTGCTTATTCTTGAGGTTGTTTTTGCACTAGTCAATGGATTTCTGATGTTCCCTCTCCAACAGAGGGCGTATGACTACTTTACCCAGGCTGCAAATGCAGGGAACACACATGCTATGGCTTTTCTTGGGAAGGTGGGTGAGGTTCCCCAGTTTTACATAATACACATTGCATTTTGTTCTTTTTTTGTGTTGTGTAAGTATTTGATGATATTTAGACATTAACTGATTTTTCTGCTTCGCTGTCATGTTTGCAAACATTGAAAATGTTTTGCCCTTACTAAGTGAGAACTTGGGAGAATCAGTCAGATTACTGGAAAGCTGCAGTAGTCTAAATTCAATCCAAAATAAATAAACCCAATGATTTGGCATTGATGTTTTAACATTGGGTGGCACAGTGGACTACTTTTTAAAGCATTACATAGTTTTTTTCCTCTGCTGTAACTTGCTCTGTCCCTCAGATGTATTCAGAAGGCAGTGAGTTTCTACCTCAGAACAACGAGACAGCACTGCAGTATTTTAAGAAGGCTTCAGACTTGGTAAGATAAAGCAATAATAATTACACTGTCAGTTTTATCTGCATTTATTCACTTTAGTTCTCTCAGAGAATGTGTGTTGTTTAGCTGATACCCGCCAGCAGCATTTGCTTTGACATTCTCCTTTTTTCATTTAGGGAAATCCTGTGGGACAGAGTGGCCTGGGTATGGCATATCTATATGGAAGAGGTGTCCCGGTGGTAAGGCAACATTATTGCATATTATAAGCCATTTTATGTGATGTATACATCAACATAACTCATTTAAATACTCAGCCATTTTGTTAAGATGACTGGTAAAGTTTTTGTGCACTGAAAAGAAATATGTGAAAATATAGGCCAATCATAAGCCGTGTGTTTGTGTCTTCAGAACTATGAGCTGGCATTGAAATACTTCCAGAAGGCAGCAGAGCAGGGCTGGGTGGATGGACAACTCCAGCTGGGCACTATGTATTACAGTGAGTGTAAAGGGCTTAGTGTGTATGCCTGCACCCATCCCTTGGCCCTTGTTTCCTTGACCCTGTTTTCATTACTGCTAAATACAATATTTGTTTTCGTCCATTTGATTTGTTTTTGTTGTTGTTTTTGTTTTTTCCTACCTCTTCTTCCTGTCATTCTCTAGATGGAATTGGTGTTAAGCGTGATTACAAACAGGCGCTCAAGTTCTTCAACTTGGCCTCACAGTCAGGCCACATCTTAGCCTTCTACAACTTGGCCCAGATGCATGCCACCGGTACTGGTGTAATGCGCTCCTGTCACACAGCTGTAGAGGTCAGACACCTTGGAGTTGCTGCTCCTTTCTTTTATTATGTTGAAATGAAGAGCGGTTCAGAGCATCTCTCTAATGTGATTATCCATTAAATCCTGTGTGCTGTCAGTTATGCAGCCTTATTTGAGTTTTTGAGTATTTGAGTCATTCTGGTTTTCCCTTCAGTTGATGTTCATAAATTGGTACAGTTAACTGGTCATAAACCTTAGCAACATTTACACTTTTGAATGTTTCTGTAAAATTGGCACATTTCTCTAGTGTGACACTCTGTGTCTTTATCTTTACTGCAGCTTTTTAAGAATGTGTGTGAGCGTGGACGCTGGTCAGAGCGTCTGATGACTGCTTATGGAAGCTTTAAGGAGGGCGAGACAGACGCTGCACTGGTGCAGTATCTCCTGCTGGCTGAGCAGGGCTACGAGGTGGCCCAGAGCAATGTCGCCTTCATTCTGGATCAGAGTAAGAGAAGCGACATTAAGAGCATCATGCCAGGAAGAAAAGAGAGGCTGTTTAAGAGAAACATCAGGTTTCTATGTCATAGAACTGTTTGCAGTTTATGCAAAAAAATAATAATAATAATAATTTTCATCATTTAAGCAAACCCTCTGTAGAAGACAGTGTGTGTGCGTGTTTGGTTAACCCTTGCTGCCTGAGCAGCTGAACAATGAATTTGTGATTAAACAAATTTTCTTCAAAGTAACTAAATGCAAGTGAATCATAGAAATTAATCAATATCGTGTTCACCTTTAGTTGAAGTTTAGCAACTTCTTGTTAAAATACAAAATAATTTTCTTTCTTAAACAAATATAGGAAAGAATGACTGTGTGTTATGTAAAGGTACTCATCAAAAAGTAACAATTTGACCTTCGAATATTTTTTGTTTTATTAACAAAAAGAAGGGGCAAAGATCTTCAGCGAGAATGAGACATACCCACGAGCTTTGCTCCATTGGACAAGAGCTGCAGCACAAGGTGAGTCCATACACACTGTGTCCCTCATGCATTTTACATTTACTTTTAGCTCTTCTTTCTCTGTTTGTGAATTACATAAAGAAAAGTAGTTGTTTAGCCTGTGAGTAGGAAGAAGGTCGATGCATGTTGGTGTCTTTCCTAGGATACACTGTGGCAAGGATAAAACTAGGCGACTATCATTTCTATGGCTACGGGACAGATGTGGACTATGAGACGGCTGTCATCCACTACAGACTGGCTTCAGAGCAGCAGCACAGTGCCCAGGCCATGTTCAACTTAGGTTACATGCATGAGAAAGGCCTGGGCATCAAACAGGTGAGCATGAGTGACTCTAGAGCATCAGCTTGCTTTCAACATTGCATTTGTTTGCACATGGTGACAGTTTAGTAAATATAGTTAATCTCAAATTCATGGCTTTTATTTTGAACTGTTTCATTTTGTTTTCTGCAGGACATCCATTTAGCCAAGCGTTTCTACGACATGGCCGCTGAAGCCAGTCCTGATGCTCAGGTCCCTGTTTTCTTGGCTCTTTGCAAGCTGGGCCTGATTTACACTCTTCAGTACCTGCAGGATCTTAATGTAAGTACTTCTGAAATTGTCAAGCTGGAACTGTGTCATCTTGGCTTTTAAATTCAGACTAATTAATTTAATTTGAGACCAAAAGCTTTGTTATGAGAAAGAACTGAGATTAATCTGATGTGCCTTTGTCCTTCATCCTCTACCCACATGGATGTCACCTCTTAGTTGAAGGAGCTGGTTTCTCAGGTGGACCTGGATCAGCTTCTGGGCCCAGAGTGGGACCTCTACCTTATGACTGTCATCGCCCTGCTCTTAGGCACAGTCATTGCCTATCGACAACGCCAACACCAAATCATAGTGCCACCTCATCCACCTGCCGCTGCTCCGGCCCCTCCTCCCAGAACACCTCAGGAACAGCCACAAGCGCAGGCTGAGACCCAGGGTCAGGAAGAAACACAAGCCCAGGAGCCAGCCCAGGAGGAAGAGGAGCAGCAGTGAGAGGGCAACAGATGGAGCAAAGGCAGGAATAGACAGACAGAGCCTGTGCCAGCCAGCTGCAAGGAGCAGCTGGTGCTTACTAGCTGAATATCTGCTAGTTTGAGCACTACTCCCACTCTGCCTGCTCCTCTCCATGTAAAAAAAAAAAAAAAAAAAAAAGACTAAAAGAAGATGGCTGCTACACTGCTCAGTCTCACAACTCCCTTTTTCCATTAAAAAATATGCTGGTCCTGTGCTTAGAGCAAGGCAGTGAAGATGTTAATGCACAGGGCTGCAGAGAGTGCTGAGGAGATAACAGACTTGGGACTTGTTAGTCTGTGACTCAGGATACTGCCAGAAGCACCCTTGTCCTCAACATGAAAATAGTCTTGAAGTTGCCAGATCAAAGACATTTTGAATAATATAGTTGGACTCTAATATATGTGCATTAGTTTCTTCTCACTTTCCCTTTTTTAAGAAAACTACACTCAGTTGAAGCCCTTCAATCCTAATTTTGCGCAGTATTTAGAAAAACAATCACACATAAAATAAGATAATTTTATTTGCTAGACCAGGTCAAGTTGCGAAAGAAGTCATATTTTTGCATGTTCTTCAACCTTGAAGCACATTCTTTTTTCTTTTCTTTTTTTTCATACCATACCAGTGAACCATTTTGCATTCAATAGTTATTTGTTTAATTGACATGTTGGCAGGTTGGTTCCTTTTCATACCTGCGATTCAGAGAGTTTTTGTTCATTGAACATTAGTGACAGTGCTAAAATAAACTAAAGCCATGTTATGTTATCAATATAAAAACCAGAAATATGTGAAGTGGCTTACTTTGATCAATATAAAAACTGGTCTGGATGCTTGTTTGATAAATTATTCAGTTTTAACTACACAGGTTGACAGATCTCAACTGTCACCTAAATCCTCTCTTTAAAAAATATCCTAAAAATCAAATGTTAGAATAACAGTCCAGTGGAAGAAGGCAGAGAAAATGAGTGAACTTGTACTTTGTATTGGTGAGAATTATTTTCCACTAAAATAGTTAGATTTTTAGATTTATTTTATTTATTTACTTTTTCTTTTTTTTTTATGTAGCTGAACTTTTTTTTTTTTTTTTTTTCTGTCTAGGTAATTAAGTCTTGAGGATGAAATTGGAATAGCCTTAACCATAAAAGGCGCCTTGCTGGATTGTTTGTACATTAGATGATTAGAGGTTACCCAACTTCAGCTGTTGTAAGAATTTCCACCCCCTCACCAAAGTCCATGCTGGAGCTCCGTGTTCTGCCCACGCTCTTCAGCTCAGCTGAATCTATTTCCGAGCTTCAACAGGGAAACAAATGAAGGCCCTGGTTTGGCCATAAATAATTTTTTCCAAACTAGACGATAAACTTCATTATTTAACACAAACTGCTCATTATTTTTGGTTCATTTCCAGTATATACCTGCTATTAGCAGAATTTATCCGCCAAAACACCTGCATGAAGTCTGCAGTAAACTGTATTTGCTGGATGATAAGAAAATATTAGTTTATAATATTAGAAAATAACAGTTTCGCTGACATTGACATCCCCGCATTCATGTATTGATACCCACAGAACTCACCCATACACTTTTTCTAAACTGAAGCACTGGTGAAGATTGTCAGGACGACTTCATTTTTACCATTGGAAAATACAAGTTTATAAAGAAATGAATAAAATGTATGGATATTTAATGAATTTGACTTGATAATGCTGTCCTTACTGTTAAATATTGTTTTATTTAATCAAGAGATGTTGTGGCTATCAATACAGGGAGTGATTGTAGCTGAACGCGCCTTAAAAAGATGAGGTGTGATGCTGACACAATCTGAACTGCTGTCACTGGACCCCCAACTTGTCAGTCAGTGTTAGAGGGTGGGGGAGACAATGTGGCAGTGCTGTAAAGCCTGAGCATCACATTGTGCAGTCTGTAGGGGCGACCCATTGACTGGTCCATACGCGCTACTATGGAGTGGCTTTGGATCGCCGTGGCAACATGTGTGCTCGTGACCTGCTCTGTCAAAGGTAAGTGCTAGAACAAGCAGGAGGGCAGAGCACACGTGGGCTAGTGTGCCTGTATTTATTGTTACAGCAAGCCCTTTTTTTTTTTCCAGGCTTTCATACTGTGTTAAGGTTTGATTTGAAATAAACATTTTGATTTTAGAATGAGAGTCTTGGGCCAAACTAAAGGCTGGATGATTGTGCTGTAAATGGTTGTGTTTACTGGAAAACAGTTTGTTAAATGAGAAATGTGTTAAGAGGTAGTTTGAAAAGTCTGAAATGGAAATGATACTTCTCTCTAAGGCGACGACTGGTGGTGGGAGTATGAGGAGGGGATACGACACTACAGCAAGGAGGCCCTCAACAAGGTACTGTTCACACCTGGACCCACAGCTCGAGATGAAAAAGTTAACATGTAACTAGTCCAGAACGGTATTTTGCTTTTGTTCGTTATTTAATCAGCAAGTTCACTTTGTGGTTAAATGACTAAAAGGCCTTGATTACCAGATTTAAAAAAATAAACAAAAGTGTAACATAGTTTTAAGACAGGAGGCAGGTCAGCATGGTTTACAGCAGACCACACCACACGGACCAACAGGAATCCTGAGTATGTGCAGAACAAGCACAGCTAAAAGACTAAAAACAACATTAAAAAATATCCCCAATAAACCAAAACAGACTCGTTTCAAACTCATGAGTAAAGAATAAAAGTGGCAGTGACCTGATTATGATCGTCTCTCGTCATTTCCTCAGGAATTTCCAGAGAAAACTCGTCCAGTGAGCTTCAAGCATCCTGCGTTCCAGTGCCCAGACATGAGTCCCTCTCCCTCTGTCCCCTCATCAGGTCTGACTCCCAGATCCGCTCCAAAGCAATCACTTACCCATCCGCAGTATGTGCTGGAACGTGTGAGCCACTGATCGCTCTCTCACTCTTTTTTTTCCTCTCCCTCTCCATCTTTTCCATCACCCTGTTTGTGTAGTTGAATTTGTGAAGGCAGCAGATATCAAAGTCATCGCTGCCTTGGGCGATTCTCTGACAGTAGGTGTTATTTGTTGATACTTTCTCAGCTCCTCCGGATTGACTGACTGAGCATTTAATATATGTACATATGTAAATTCTACTGTGGGCATTTCACATTTAATTTCAACACAGAATATTCTCTAACCTTTTAATATTCAGAGGATGTATATATGTAATAAGAAATGTCCCCTGATAGTTCTAAATGTGGCAGCATTGCTCTTGATATAGGGACATGTGTGTATATATATGTTGTGTGAAACATTTTTGCATAGGACTGTGGCAGACACGCACTTATAGCCCAGCTGTTTGTGGTTTCAGTAGATCCTTCTGATCTTCTTTTTCCGGAGGGGAGTCTTAGACGATGTGTGTCTCCTTTTGCAGACAGGCATAGGTGCCAACGCCACCACCGTCCTCGGGATTCCTATTGAATTTCGTCATGTGTCATGGAGGTGACGGATATAATGTGTCGGCTCAGGTCCCACATGTAGACACCACATAATATCAATGCGCAGCTCGACCTTTCAGATGATGAAGCAATTCTAATTATTCTACTTGACATTTTCTCAAAGTTCTTGTGATGGGAAGAGATTCAAATTGAAATGTCCTCTTCTCCATCTCCCTGTCCTGCAGTATCGGGGGTTATAGGTCCTTTCAGGATGTCATTACTTTGGCAAGTAAGAATTTTTTAATCACAGATAAAAATGTTGCTCAAAGCTGAACATAATTTTTTTTGCATTAAACCACAGTCAAGCAAAGAGAAACCTGAATATATTTTTCTTTGTTTTTATTTATTTTCCTATAATTTGTCTTAGATATCATCAAGTTATTCAATCCCAGTCTGGTTGGTGCAGCTCCTGGCAAGACGGTTCATGGGATGCAGGCCCATATCAGTGAAACAGGCTTCAACTTGGCTGTGACCGGACACAACACCTTGTGAGGCGTCAACACCTGGACCGGCATTGTTTTTTTTTTTTGTTTTTTTTTTACTCTGCAGTGATCAGGGACTAATGGAACCATCTGTGTTTCTCCAAAAAGATCATTTCTTTCTTACGAATGCTGAGGACCTTGACTTACCTTGCAAATAATAATATCATAGCAGTTTATTTTGAATTCAGCTGTGTTTGGGCTTCAGGCAACTTTTGACAAAAAAAATATATATAAATATATATATATATCTTGCATAAACTGTGAGATATAATCTTCTGTTTCCTTAATGATGCCCATAAAGATGTTATTCCTGTTTGCTTTTAGCAATCTCCCTGGCCAAACAAGGCATTTGATTGACACGCTGAGAGGATATGAGGTACAGCAATGCCTCTGAAGTGTAACTACATGCTCGTGGGGATCTCATTTAGTCCCTCATCCCTCTGCTGTCTCTTCTTTAGGGCCTGGACTTTGAGCAGGACTGGAAACTTCTGACCATTCTCATGGGCATGAATGACATATGTGATTACTGCAAAGATAAGGTTTGTTTCATTTCAGTGCTGAGTCTGATTTAAGATATATAATTAACCTCTAGAGAATGTCCCTGTTCTTTGCAGGCTCTTTTTTCAGTGGATAACTTCATTCACTATATGACCGTTTCCTTGGAAATGCTTATGAATGAGGTAAAAAAAAAAAAAAGTACTTTTATAGCCTCAGGGATGCTCACATCAAACTAAAAACTCGCCCCTTTTCTCTGTGTTTTGCTTCAGGTTCCTCGTATGATCGTGAATGTGGTTCAGATCCTGCCCATGGAGACTCTGAGGGAGGTGCAGAAGCCCACCCCAGGGTGTCTGCTCCAAAGGTGAGCCTCCCTTTCTTACACACGAACACTCAATGTTCCTCGTTGACTAATACATATTTTATGCTCCTTACTTCCTTTGGGTGTGTGACCTTTTGTGTGCAGACTGATACACAGCAGCAGCAGCACACTTCAGCTGTTTAAAGTAGACAGCCGTAAATACATATTTTTGCATGATCTGATTGGGTCTTATTTTAAAAGTTCCAATTAGGTCACATTTCTGTGTAGGTTTTTAATCCCTGTACACTCTTTTTTTTAGGTCTTTCTGTTCATGCCTGATAGAGCCAGTAGCCAGGTCTCCTGAACTGCGGGAGCTGGTGGAGGTAAATCTGGAGTTCCAGGTACTAGATTATCCGTAATGGGGAAGTATATTCTGGATAAATCTATTAAATGTCCTAAATGATGTATATGTAATTTGCCTATTTGCTGTTGTCAATGCAGCAAGAATCAGAAGAAGGGGCAAATAATGTGTTTTTCATGTTTCATCTTTCTGTAGAGAAGACTTGAACAGCTGCTGCACAGCAATCGCTTCTTCAGGGATGACTTTGCTGTTGTTCTCCAACCGTTTCTGAAACACGCCGACCCTCCCCGCCTGCCGGTAATCCGAGACCACAACAATATCAAGCCCAAAGTGTCCTTTGAACTGTTGGTGTGAAATCTTACACAGCAATGATTTATATCATAATGGTCTGGAGACGGACTGGTTGTAGGGATTTTCTAACACGCCAGGTCACCAACAACACACTGTCAGTAAATCTACACCAACGTAAGTTTTTTCCTCCCTGGACAGAATGGGAAGATCGATATGACCTTCTTCACTCACGACTGCTTTCACTTCACCATTAAGGGACACGAGGAGTTGGCAAAGGGCCTCTGGAACAACATGGTGAACACTGCTTGTAATTAAATGAAAAGCAAGAGGTTAAAGGTCAACAACCGAGTGAATTGTATGGAATATTCAGTTGAAGGATGAAATATAATAAATAATAGAAAATTAATGTTGATCAGAAGTATGAAAAAAAAAAAAAAATCATCAGTGTAACTAACTGTGTTTCTTCTTCCCTGCGTCTCCTACAGTTTCAGCCTGAGGGAGGAAAGATGATCGTGAGCAGTTTTTCTGACCCCATCACCCCCATCTGTCCATCAATGGTGAGATCTCTGTTTTTGACCTGAACAACCATCCAGTCCTCCTGATAGTGTTGTGATATAGTGCGGAAAGTCAGCCGAAATGTAACTGATTATATTCTCTCAAGGTTATAGTTGGTTTATTAGCATTTTGCTTTCAATGCTGGGGTTATGCTGTTTAATTTTAACTATGCATGTTTACTCATCTTTCACCTTGTAAGTCCAAGGTCTTTGTCACAAAAACTTTAATACACTCACAAATACTTTCCTCAGGACAGTCTCTGTTGGCCACACAACAATAATATGAGCAACCAAAAATAAAATTATGGAATAGATAAAAGAAAATAAAATATTTGTTGCAAGTCTGCAATCTGATTTCCATAAAGGTGTGAAATAGCCTAAATGACTGTAGACATCAGTGATTTTAACCTCCCTTCTTCTTTGTGTCGCATCTCGCAGGAACACCCGTACATCTTCACCCGACCAATTGTGGCCAAGTCAGGTCAGAATCCACTTCAGTCAGACGCTCCATCACAGATGGCCGTCCTGCTGCTCTCGCTGTTCGTGGGTTTTGGGCGTTTTGGACTTCAGTAGCTTTCACCTTCCCAAGCTACTTTTACAGACACGTCTCTGCTACTCTGGTTACTGTTGAGGAGAGAACCACGTATGTGAGCAGTTATTTGAAACATGCACATCCCTGATATCAGCATAGAGAAACGACCACAGTTTGAAGGTCTGAAGAGCCCGTAGATAACATGACAGTGAATCCTGCAACTGAAATATTGACTTTTAAAAGGCGGTAGGACACTTAGTTTTTCAGGTAGTGGGTTGCTGCTCATGTTTCTATTTTGCTTTTAAATTTCAATCCATGATGACGATTTATCAGTTAGATCACACTAACTCTGGCAATGGGACAAGCTTCCCACACTTGTAATTAAAATAATAAAATGTAGCTATATTTTTTAGGGCCGGACTGGCCTAGTGCAACCTTTACTATACTGTGTTACTTTATCAATTTCAGATGTTGTAATCAGCGGGGAAAAATTTTACCTCAGTCGTTATTGAATTGCGAATGTGGCATTCATATATTCATACATGAAATATCAAACTGATTAGACTTTGCCTGAAAGCTGTATGGATGTCTGGTGAATATATGAAAGTGTTTTCTAGGACTCTTAATCAGTCTCAGTGGCCCTTCAGGCTTTGAATTCTTCATATAAGGTTGTGTGTATTATATTCAGTCATTTAATTGAAATGTTTGAATTATTAAAACAAAAATTATGAATTGCATCAATCGCCACATCAAAATTCCTGTACTGGGGGGGTGCTAACAGAGCTCCGTTCAGTTTCAGCAACATACAGTCTGCATATTCAGATGCTCAGAGGATGAAGGGCAACAGAATTTGTCATCCATCTTAAATTCTAGCAGACTAGCCCTAAAAAGCTGCGACTTTTTCTAGACCAATGACAATTTAGTCTCACATTTATTCCTCAGATCTCTGGGCTGCTGCTGGCCCCACTTTCACGTCTTCGTCTTCCGGTACCTGCTGTATTATGAACTGAGCCCAAGAAGAGGGGATATACGAAACCAAAGTGAGCACAGGGAACAAAACAAAACAAGCAATCAAAAATAAAACACTGAATGAGCAGCAAGGTCATAACGCTTTATTTACACAAACAATATATCACCATTGCTGATAAGTAAGCTGTGATATATGGTTATGCTACAGACAATTGTACTATTCATGTGCTCTCTGGTTAAACAGTCTGCAGTACAGTGCATGTTGACTCTGTTTAATTAGTTTAACTACAGGGGCAGGTGGAAGATATATTAAGCCCGTCTCAGGCTACTCATTTAACTCCTGAATGGAAAGGAAAACCATGCAGTATGTACTCAGCTTGGTTGGGTTGAATTACATGGCCTAGATTGGAATAGTTTTATTAAACCTGTTTCAGTGTAAACATTTTTGGATGCAGGACATTTTTGGACATTTTAAATGAAGGCAAAACCTTTTTATCATGTTTATTCAGTATTCATTGTGTTTGTTAAATTGTGTTTATTAATATCACCCGCAATGTGTTTTAGTTAGCCCTGCACTTAAGGATCTAATATATATATGTTCCCATTTCTGTTTTCTCCCATTTGTCCTCTGTGTTGCAGTGAGCTGAGTTTCAGTCAACCTTTGTAGCTGCTGGGTTTCATAATCACCTTATTATTGCTTTCAAAGAAAACCGCTTCATGTTTAAACAAAGCCGTTGCCCGTTTATGCGGGGCAAATATGGATCCAGCTCTGACGCAAATTGCCCTTTATTGTCTCTCTGAAAGCATAATGAGATCTTTGGGATCTCAGTAGACGATACGGTAGGAAATTTGAAACAGCAAACAGTCCGGCCCACACCTCTTTGGTAACCTCTTTGTCATGCATTTCTTTTCTTCCAATCAAAGTGTTGGTGGTAAATGAAAAGAAAAAAACAACCTCATGAGCTCATAACATCTGGGACACAACACTTGTGTAAAAGAGGACAAACAACTTAATGATGTTCCATAGGTTGGTTGTACATATAATAATACGCTCGAACCTCATCAGTCCTTTACATAATGATACTGATGATACTGATAATTTGTTTAGAGACTTTTAATAAACTAGGCAAATTTATTATCGTGATACAAAAACACACGGTTCAATGATGCAAACTGGTGATTATGTAAGAAACAAATAATCTCATTCATCTTTCATCTTCTGCTGCTGATCCCTTTCCGGGTCACGGGGGGTGCTGGTGCCAATCCCAGCTCACATCAGGCGAGGGCGGGGTGTACCCTAATACATTATAATGATATAATTAAACACATTCTCCTCTGTCCTTTGTGGGAGCACAGTGTGATTTCATGGGAGACGTCGTCCGTCGGTTTATTCACATAATTTGATTAGATCTGCGATCCAGTCTTAATTGTGGTTTAATTATTTTTCTTATTTTACTCCATGGCCAAGGTCACTGCGTAATCCGGTTTAGACAGTCATGTGGGCTGACTCGGTGTATTCAACAAACTTCAATACAAGTGTAAGTGAAATGAAATGCTGATATGTCAGGCACACAGACGCCGCTGACGTCCATACTTATGAGACACCGTAAACCTGTGCACACCCTGACAACCACTGAGGTGCGACCAGGTGCAATAGTAATCGTTTCCCCCAGGATGATGTCACTTCCTTTCTCCACCTCGTGCTATAAAAGGGGCGGCTGATGCGGTGAGGTGTTGGTTGGTAGAGAGACCGGAGAGGACGGAGGAGCCGCCGACCGCTGCGGGAGATCCAGCTCTCCAGAAATACCGAAGGGCGGCAGAGTTTAGTTCAGAATGCGTCCGTGAACAGCCAGACTTTTCTTCAAAAACTGGGGGGTGGGGGGGAGTGGAAAAAACAAACAAAAAAAAAACCGACCTTCTGAAATAAAGCTTCGCTATTTGTCTATTCCTGGAGAGCTCCAAACATGATCGGGAGAGGACTGCTGGTTCTGACGCTCCTGTCCAACTGCGGTAAGCGGCGGCTGAGTGAGGCTGTCCGGCTGTGACCGTCCAAGGAGGTGCGAGTTCAGCACCAAGGACAGCGACACAGACGGAGACGCTCACACACTCCCTGAGGGACGCAGCGGCAGCATGCTGAAACGCACAACGGCACATTATGGTCATGCATGTTTCTTGCTTCTTTTGCAGTTCTGTCATTGCCAGTGACTTCACGTCCGCTGGAGAATGAAGACGTAAAGGTAAGATGTTTTTTTTTTTTTTATTTTTTTTTTTTATGCATTATTATTTCTGTCTGTATTATCTTTCTGTCTTTGTGTTAAATTTATTGTACTAGTGTTGTAGAAATTGCGATAAAAAAAGTCCCTCTGAAGTAGTTAAACATTTAAAATTGTACAAATTGGGGAATAGTTAAAATGCTGGTTCATTAGAGGAGGCAGTTCCCTCCTCTCTGGTTCCCCACGCTCAGAAAGGAAACAGGGATTACAAATACTTCATCCAAGCAGTTTAATTCGTTCAAGTACCTTCTCCACACAGAGCTGCCTCAGTACGACCATGTTACAGCCAATAGTTGTTTCGAGAGCAAAGGAGCACCTCAACCTTCATCATATGAATTTATCCTTCTGGATCTATTTCACATCTTTAATTAGAGAGCGAGAGATTAGTTTATAGAAATAATAGAATTGGGTTGGAGATACCACAAAACATACAAAAAGATGTGGAGGACATGTTATGACATGCAAGTGAGTGACATCCAAAGATCTGACTGTAGCAGAGCACTTTGAAAATAATAATGATCAAGCATAAGGGTTTGGCTTGATGCTTAAAGCACAATGGGAGATGGAATAATTTTTCATCTCTGATCTAAGAGGTTTTTTTTTTTTTTACCTCTTTGAATTAGTGGCCAAGTTAGCAGAAGAACTGCTCTCAGAGAGAATCCAGAGGAATATATAGCCCTCCATCTAAAGCATCTCACCGACTCCCAAAGCCAAAAACTGAATTAACTAATAGCTTTTTCATGCAATGTCTGTGTGCACAGGTGATGAAATGTGTTGTGGAGGCGTTGGCAGATGTGCTGGCAAGGCCCCACCCTGTGCCTGTTAGTCAGGAGTGTCTGGTCATACTGAAAACAGGTAAGCACCTGCAGCAGGAAGTCCAATTCAATTCAATTTAGTGACTTTTAATTGGGTTTGTTTGTTTGTTTGCATCCTTTACACTGTGCAAGCACAGCAAGGCAATATCATGGAGCCACTCGGCCCCCCTTTGATCTCAGCACAATCCTGTCGTTTCATCACCATCATATTTTGCACCACAATTCTTACAAGACCAACTTTAAAAGAATGAAAGAGTCATTTAATGATAATACAATAATCAGCAAGCCCAGACTCCTGCTATCTATTCTCACCACTGAAAATTGATTGTTCCAATCAAAGTATTAAACATCATTTCTTTTTTTCAGAAAGTTTCAGAATAATAATACTTGAATTTTAACCTTTGCAAGTTTGGGGAATTTGGGGAAAATTGCATTTGTACAAGTCTGCAACCCCACCACAGGGAATTTGGTCTATTTGTCTTCTTATCAATATTTTCTATCATACGTCGATCTTCACTTTGTGTTGATTGAAACCTCTCTAAGATAAACAGCAGTTGTGAACAACTGTGTTTCTAGTAGCCCAGTTTGCTCTGTCCTTGCATGGTAAGTGCACGTGGCCCACATCATGAGGTTAATGGATTGATGCAGAGTGTGCGCTGGGTGAAAGCCCACTGCAGGGAGTTATATACAGCAGGGGTCACAAGGACTCAGTGAAGACTATTTGGTTACATAGACCGGGTATTACCTTGATGCAGTCCTTGTTGTAAAAAATCAATAAGAGAATTCCTCGCCGAGCATTCATTACTGAGAGAGGGAAACTGTACACCGTCAGAGGAATGGATGGAGGGCGGACAGATCACACACTGATATTAGAGCACAGTGCGATAGTTCTCTCTTTTCTGTGGTCGCTGGGTACAGTATATGGAGCCGTTTGTGGGTCAGCAGAAAATCCAGTCTCCTTTGCTGCTGTAATTCACTGGGGAGACTCTCTGCAGGCCAAATGATTAATTGTACACTTGCTTTGAAAGCAGTAAATTTCAGGGCAATTAACTCTGACGAACCATTGAAGCAGACTGCTGAGTCTAGTGAAAAAGTGAAGGGGAATGACATATACCTGTGTTTCCTCTGTCCCTTTAGATTCGTTTTGCTGTCTTTGCTCTGTTCCTTTCTGTCTTCCTTTGAGTTGGGTACTCGGCTGCTCATTGGCATGAATTTTGATGTGTCTTTGCATGTGTGCGTGCAGATGACAGGCTCGTTCGTATCCTTCGCCATCATAACTTTCTGAAGGAGCTGCAGGAGATCGCGCTTCAAGGTGAGTCCCATATCACATGTTCGCTCAGCGTCACTGTTTACATGTATATGGAGACAAAAAGTTCAAATAACAGTTTCCAATCTTAGGTGGCCAAGAGAGAGCTCAGCTGCAAAGCGACGCCGCTGCACATGACCCAACGACCCACTCTCAGACTACGGATGGCGTTGCCGGTGAGTTTCCTCAGTAAATCAGACTAACGTCAACAACAACTTTTCAGTTGGTTTCATTTTGAGCAATACATCATCACCATCTTGAAATGCGCCAAATGTCAAAAATGATGTATTACTTTCATTAGGCCAATTCTTCTGTTGTCAGTGAAGTAAAACTGACAAACATTGGAGAAGTGCTGAGGTGAATGTAAACGCTGTGATACTTTCTGTGGACAGAATCAGGTCACACACACACTCAGACTCCACCTGACTGTTTTTTTTTAGTCTATGAGGCTCTGTGGACAAGTGCAGTAATGATAAAAAAAATTATGTAAGCCGAGGTACATTTCCACTCTCGCTGATCTGCTGTATGTCCCCTGACGTCCTGGTGTAACAGCGACTATTTGTGTCTGAAGAAGCAAAATTATGAACATGTGCAGAGAAAATTTTAGTAGAAACATTAGAGTTTAAATTGACTGAATCTGGATTCACCTTGGAACAGTATTTGGTCAGATGGCATAGCAGTGCATTATGGGAATAATTAATAAAAGAAGTTCTTTGTCCTCTCTTTGCCTCCATTGACGTCGTCATGCCCATCTGGTCACTTTCACATAGAAGCTGACTGTAACGTCTGAGCTGTCCTGAAGACACAGTTCTGCTCAGAGCTTGTATTATAACGCCTTGTAAACACAAAGATGGCCAAAGTGCTTGTCAGTTAACAATGGCTGCCACCTGCTCTCAGCAAGAAGCAGGGAAAAGTTACCAACAGCCAACTCAATGATTTCTGCTTTCTGGCCTATTGTGTGTGTCAAAGGAAGGATGTATTGGAAACAATATAAAATGAGATGAAATAAATGGAAGGAAAGAGAAAACTACTGATGCTGCACTGAATATTACAGACACTCATCCGAGGATGGATTTTAAGTTGGTGCCAAAAAATGGAAAAGACGACGCACAGATAATAAAATGTTATTCTTTTATTACAGCAATGATACTTAGTGCGTTAGTTTTACACTAATTCACATGCCAAAAGCTTTTCCTGCAAACACCAACAATTCGTTTCATTATTGATTACCCTGTTAATGATTTTGATTATGTGCTTGTGCTGAAATTAGAAAAATTACTTCAAAGAAGGTCATAGTAATATCCCTGAGTCCGATGATGCAGAGTGTGCACTCACCCCAGATAAAATTTAAGTATCATAAGATCACAATTTTATCATCATCATGTAAAACCTGACAGGCCAACTCGACTCCAAGAAGCAAAGCTGCACAAATCTGAGGACACAAAATGGCCTGAGTAATAACTCATAGTGCTTTTGTGTGAGCACCCTCCTTTAACAACACTGGAAAATCAATATCTTCTTGTAAATTAAATTTCTGCCCTCTCTCTTTTTTTTTTTTTTTTAAAGATCAATCCATGTTGGATGCTTTAGGGGGCCCTGGTGAAAGATCCATCCTGTCACAGACGAGCAGGACAGAAAAAGGGGATAGAGAGGCAGAAAAAGATGAAAGCCACCGAGGTAGAGAATCTCAGGAGGACAATGGCTTCACTGAAGATGTGCAGGTGAAGAGGGGGAATGATGATGAGAACCCAGGAAGTCACGTCTCTGAGTCTATGGAGGAGTGGAGTGAGGGGAAGGCTGAAAAGAGGGAGCGAGAGGAAGAAGAATCTGAAGAGAAGAGATCAAATTCAGTGGAGGGTAACATGACCAAGGATAATAAAGGTAAATGCTTTTTTTTGCCTTTTATTTGTCACTTAATTGTTACTTTCAATTTCGTAAATGGACGGAAAAACAGGCCCAAAGGTAAAGATATAACAGGAAACATGCATATTCAAATTTTCAAGCCTAACATTTAAGGTCCAGTCAAGTCAGATTTCTTTGGATGAAATCCACTGCCACCACAGGACTGGGTAATTGATAGAAGTGCTTTCTTTCATCTACATGATGAGTTTCAGCCCCCCCAATGGCTGGCAGAGTGACAGCATACCAACAGAAGTGATTAAATATCTCCATGTCCTGGAATTTCAATGAGCTGCTGTGCACTGGCTACAGCTGGGATCATTCACCATTACCTCTCAGGCCATCCTCGGATCGAAACTGCCCAAGATTTTGCTTTTGATCTCCCCAAATCTTTCAACAGAATAACGGAAATTGGGATTTTTCTTGAGCTCAAAGTGCAATGACATACGCATATGTATTGTACAAAAGGGAACTGCTGCCAAGTCATCTGACTGCTCCAGCCATACTGTTAATTCCCATAAAGCACAGCGAGCACCACTGGAGGCTGAGCTGCCAGCTGGCAAGAAATATTTCATTAAAATAAGTGGAATCTTGCCGATGAGGGAGAGGAGCCCTTTTTGCAGGGGGTTTGGTCGAGGTGTTTCATTGAGAGAACATACGAAAAAATAGACCCCACTTGTTCATTTCTCATTCCCAGGTGGAGCATCTGATGAAAAGAGAGACGCACTTAGACACACATCAAAAGAGAAGAAGTTTGATGAAGCGGAGGAGGTGGAGGAGGAGAAGGAGGATGAAAAGGATGAAAAGAGAGCTCCAATTTTTCCACCAAAACAAGGAGAGGAGGAGGGGGAGGAAGAGCAGAAGAAGAGATGGACCAAAAGGGGCAAGGGCTCGCCACTGAAGAAAAAAGCTAAGGGTCAGCAGGGGGAAGTTCCCCATCATTCGAAGGAAGTCACAGAGGATGAGGAGGAGAAGAAGAAAAGGAGTCCAGAGGAGAAGGAGCTGCAGATGATCGTCAGGAGGGCACCAGAGGAGAGAAGGGGGATGGAGGAAGAGGGGAGCGCCAGTAGAAAGTCAGAGGTGAGCGCTCCTCTCCTTGTTATTACACAGCAATAAGGTTACGCACACCAACCCCTTTAGATTGCTGTGATGATGGCAGATTCAGACAGAGCCTGGTCAGCTAAGATGAGCTGAGATGGCTGTCTCCTGGCCCCAGCTTCAGATTTGGCGTTTGGTGGTATCAATAAATACCCCCAACTCAGGACAAGAAAGCCAAATGACAAACTATTCCTTAAGATGTTTTCTGCAGAACAAGACTAACATTTTCTGGCTCAGGTGCTGAGCTAAATGTTTTTCTCCCTGAAGGCCAAACAGTGTAAAGGGTTTATATTGTGCTGTTTTATAATGAGGCTTAATTCATCCTTCAGCTTGAATCCTGAGGATAGTGACAAAGTGGCACAGCTGCTGCCTTGCAGTTGTGGCTGCATTATGAGTAGTATCATTTTTCCCACCTTCCATCCTCCTCCTATTGTCTGTGCAGGAACCAGAGATTGAAAGCCTGGCAGCCATCGAGTCAGAGCTGGAAAATGTTGCCCAGAAACTCCATGAGCTGCGCCGAGGCTGAGAGCGAGAGAGAGAGACTGGTACAAAGTTGACACGGCAACCTCCTCTGCCTCCTCTGCCTCCTCGTCCTCCTCCGCTTTACCAGCTGCCTGGTTTCCGCAGATAGAGTGTGTGAATATGTGACAAGTTTTTATCTTTTGCTATTTTTCTCCATGATGCCCACTTGCACTGCGCCACTGCAGCCTCCCTTGTGACAGTCTGTCCTTCACATAGAGTAGCAAACAGTAGACGCACATCATGATTAGACATGCATACTAAAACATACAAATGCATCATCCCAGTGCATTAAAACGTGAACATGTATTATTCAGTACATTCAGCAAGGCTCCCAAAGGAAAAATCTCTCTGTCAGTGAAAATTGACAGCTGTTTTTTTCCCTCACTTCTCTCTGACAATCATCTCTGTCGTTGTGCCAATGTGTATCGCCTGCTTTTCTTAACACTGCACACGGATTTATGAGAAAGTTTGAGGCAGATCCAGGTTTACGCACACCAACAAGGTGAAGCTGTACAGTAGTGGCATGTACACATGTACAAAGCTCTTTCTGAAACGCTTACAAGAAAGAACACACGCTTACTTATTATTATAGACACAGTTGACTCTAAACAAGCCAAGGCAATAACTGAACATTTTTAGCAGATAAATGGCTGGATAGTAATCTGACCCTGTATGAAATTTATGTTAAAAAAAAAAAAAAGAAAAGAAATAAATCTAATCTGGAAATCTCTGTTTGGTAAATTAATTTAATGGCCCTTGTATAATTAAAATGCATGATAACAAATCTACGTTTACTGAGTAGGTATCTTAATATTTTTAAACTCTTTCAATCAATCATTTTTTATCATCATGACATCTCATTGAATATTAGAGACGTAAACACAAGTGACTCATTCATTCAATATTGTGTAATATATATATATATATACAGATTCTATTTTATTTTGACTCACACAGTCCACGATGAACCAGCAGCTCTCTGCACACACATTCATTTACACTATAGTTCCAGTGTGAACTTGTTGGTGTCCGTGGGTGAAGAAGCTGAGAACATGAATCATCACCCTGACACACAATCTGTTTAGAATGTTATTCAATTCAACATTGTAACCCTGGTTTTGGCATCTCCGTGATTCTGTGGTTGTTACTATTAAAAAAGGGATATAGCCAGTGTAGACGTGAGTCATGGCAAGAGGGGGGAGGTGATCTTCATTCTTGCTTTAGTTTCCACCAAATAAAATAGGACTCAAAAGAATAAGAGATGGCCAGGTTTAAACGAACAGTTCGACATTTTGGGAAATTTGACACCTACCTTCATCTGTGTTCTATAGTTTCAGGTTGTAGACAGCAGACATTTAGTTTAACTGAGCCGAAACACCAGAAACAGGATGAAACAACCAGCACAGCTCTGTAACAAAACCAGCAGCAGAGCTGAAGCTCATTGAGTTATACGTTTTATGGCATGTGACCTGAAAGGAAGCAGCAGAGGAAAAACGAAAAGGCAGAGGAAAAACTTAAAGTATGAAAATAAAGCAGAAATAAGCTCAAATAAATGTGGCCAGTCGGGACACGACTGAATCCTGAAACTGGAATGATCAGCCAACGTACATGCACACACAAAAACCAACCTTGAAATGCTCTAAAATGAGAACAGCAAAAACAGAGCACTAGGTGGCGATATTGGACTGCCTAAGTGCCCATTTCTCCTTTTCTTTAATCTGTCAGAGAGGGAGATTTGAAAATGCTCCATCTCCACATCAGACTTTGTCTCATTTGAAATCAGGTTTTCTCTTTATCCAGTAAAAACAGAAAGACTTTGTTTAAAACGCTGATGTTACCAAGTCGATCAGCGATAAAAGTATTTTTGGTCAGTTCAGACAGCTCACCTAGTTTACTGAAGAAACAGAGCCGAATGAGAGGAAAGAATAACTAAACAAGATCATCACATAAAAAGTGATATGTTTTACTCCTGTGGAGGAAATAAAAATTTCCACATATAAATATCACTGTGAATAAATTCTCCAGGATCATGTTTAATAACGAGTTGAATTTGAGAAAATGCATTTTGTGATGGATCAGTTTTAGTCATGTCTGAAAAGCTGAACAAAAACACAAAATTCATGTCTAAAATAAACGAACAGTCACCTTTCTAATATGTTGATCTAGTCTGGTAGCCATTCAGTGGAACATGTGTGGAGCAGTTTTGAAGGTGAGGAAATGTTTACTTGTTGATATAAGAATAAAAAGCAGAGAACACGTGTTTGTATAAAAAAATATAACATTTTATTTCCAGCTACAAAGTAAAACATGTAACGTTTTTGTCACACTTCTCAATAAAATAGTAAAAAATACTGTTGACAAAAAATACACTATCGATACATTTTGAAGCACAGAACAAATTTGGCTTTTAAATTAACTTAAACTGTACAAATATATACATCATTTACACATCAACAATATAAAAAGGAATGAAATTACAATTCTTCCAGTCGTTTCTTCTATTTTTTTTTTTTCCCTATATTATAGACACTTGGTTTCTTCCTTCTGGCCTGAATCCGTGTCTGTTTTTGTTTTTTCCTCAGTGCCGTGGAAAAGTCCACTGTGTTCCAAATCTAACCATAAACATCAGCAAGCTGCTTTCTTTCTCATCCACATGATGGGTGGAAACTCTGACCTTTCCTCTATTCTGCAAGCTGACTGGACAGCGCAGATACAGACAAGGCATGACATTCAGGCCTGCGCTAACAAACACTCACACACACTCACATACACACACACGGGCACATTCAGACCTGTTTGGACGGGGCGGGGGGGGGGGACACTGGCCTGCTGTGGTCTGCCTGCTCCCTGTACAGCTGCTTAGAGTGTGCAGGTCTGGTCTGGAGTTTGGGGGGTTAGAGGGAGTTATTAGACACCTCATTTTTAGAGGAGGTCAAGTTTTAGATAAGGTATAAAAATTCATATAAAAAAAATGGACGGGGGTTCTAACAATGATTTCAAGGGGGATGGGCAGAAACCTGGCAGCAGGTTAGTCAAAAATAGAAGTTATAGTGCAGGAATCTCTTGGAGCTGCTATGCAACCCTCTGTCTGAGTCTATGTGGCTGATGTGCACCAGCCATGCAAAACAGACACTTAGACAAGTGTCTGGACTATCTTTACAACGAGAAAGTGACAAAAAAAAAAAAAAAACAACACACGAAAAAATCATATATAATGAGCTGCAAAATGAGATGGAGTTCTTTTTTTTTCTTTTTTTTTTTTTTCAAGTCAGAAGCTCTGATCGTCCTTCAGCAGCTCATGCAATGTCTCCCATCATCTTCTTGTAATACATGGACTCAAAGATGTCGTTCTCCCCGGGGCAGTTGTGGTGGCAGGCGCAGGACTTGATGAACATCATGTGCTTCTTCATGACCTGTCCGTCGGGGCACTTGAACTCCATGGGCAGGGTGGTGGTCCTGTGGGGGGTGCAGCAGCGGCCGTCCAGGCAGACGCCGCAGAACTTTGGCCTGTAGGACTTGGTGGTGGTGCAGCCGGAGATCTCAAACTTCATGGGCTTGGAGAGTCTGGGAGTACGGATACATTTTTTCCCTTTCTGCAGGAGGAAGATGAAGGAGAAAAAAACAGCGTCAGAAGGCTTTTTTGTTGTTGTTGTTGTTGTTGTTGCACTTGTGCTTGTACTTCGGCTGTGGAGACTGTGTGAGAGGTGCAGTTTTACAAAAACTCACCTTAATGCTCTGTTCCAGCTGTGACTCGCAGGGTCGCATCATGCACAACCGGGTCTGTTTCTCAAGGCGGCATTCACGGTTATCATTTGTAACCCTGGTGGAGATGCCAAGGCCGCAGGTTTTAGAGCAGGCGCTCCACTCAGTAGTCTGAACCAGGCAGTTCTCCCTCATCAAGGAGGGGTCCGGGCCATAGGTCTCCTCCTCTCTGTAGGCTGTGGACACAAGACATAGCAGCTGATTAAAAAGACCATTCTGATCACAGCTCATGTCAGCATACACACCAATGAAAGAATAAAAAGCACACTTCATGGTAAAGCAGAGAAACTTACCAGGCAGAACAGAGCCCATGAAGGTGTGTGTGTAGGGAGAATCACACTCCCACTCCTCGCAGCACTTCCCTGGCACCTTCACTCGCCTGGGCATGGGGCAGTCAGGACTGGGCAGTCGGATGTCCATGGAGCAGAGGGGGACACAGCCAACAGCTCCATCCAGACAGGTACACTGGTACTTGCAGCTGCTTTGGAAAGTCTCTCCGCTCTTGTACACCATTCCTCCGAACACACAGGTGGCTCCCTCTCGAGCTGTGGTGGAAACAGCAGTGGAGACGTCATGATTCAGTTCATCCACGGAGCAAATCTAAAGCAGACTACTGTTCCCATTGCACAGAGAAAGTCGAGACTTGTCTAGCCAACGGCTCACCTGTGCACACTCCTATGCGTCTGTTGATGGGCGCTCCGAAGTCGCAGTAGAGCCCCTTGTGAGGGTCACAGGCGTCTTTCTCGGTGCAAAGCTCCCCCATCTGTTTGGCACACACCCTGCAACAGCCGCAGCCGTCCAACACCAGGCTCACTCCTGGAGCGCACTGAGGGGGAGTGGAGGGGCAGGAACACTGGCCGCTGCACTCCTGACCTGCAGCCTGAGGTAAATATCAGCAGGTAAATATCATCTCCACATACAGCCAGTGCAAAGAGGGTACAGCTGATGAGCTGACTGTCTAAAGTCGCAGTTAAAGACTCAAGTCTTTGGCAGATAATGAACCAGTAATACCAAAAAACAGCAGTGCAATGCCATTTAAAAATGTGTTCTATTACTTACCATGTATGAGAGCAGGATGCACAGGAAAGGTAGCAAAATCATCTTCTTCATTCCAGCAGACATCTTCTCTTCCTTGGAGAAATAGATTCTAGTTTTTCCTTAAGTCTTGCGGAGAAAGTCTTCCTTTAGTCTTAAGAGTCTGAACTTGAGAAACCTTTTCTGATCAAGTTGATCTCTTGTCTCGTAGCGTTTCGCTGCTGCTCCGGTCAGTCTCTCTTTCTTCCTTTCTTTCTTGGTGAAAGCTAGAGTTTAGCTTCGGTAGAGGAGTTGATCTGAGTTCTGACTGGAGAGGTGAGCTCTCTTTATACTCGCTGGCCCTCGCAGGACGTCACTGGGGGCTGAATGGAGAGCCAGCCCTGGACAAACATGGACATACTTGGCATTCTTTCCTCGCTTCCTGACCCCCACTCCAGACATCCCACATTCCTGCTGTCTGAAGGCAAGGCTCTGCTGCTCAGCCAAACAACACTGTCTCTCTCAGTGCAGCTTTCATCTGGAATGGGAGGTTAAGTCTGGTTAGAGACCTGGGACCCCACACTGGGAATTCCTGAAGACTGACTTCACAAACAGACAGCCGGTACCTATAAATATTAATTTTTAAAGAAAGAGGAACCAAAAAAAAAAAAAAAAAAACTCAGCATAGTTCAAAAATGAAGCTACAAAGAGCTTCATGTGAAAGAAGAACAGTCAATAAAAAAAAAATAAATAAATAAAAATGCAAAAAATGCAGTGGTTTAATAAACTGATTGATGTGTGTGTACAGTTAAGGCTTTTAGCGCTCAAACAGCATTCCTCAGCTTTGGCCTCAAAGGTACACAGACAGCCTGTACTTTGGTAAATTGACAGCAAGCATTTGTTGGATGGAAAGTCATTTTGTCATTCATTTGAGCTGGTTATCTATCAGCTTGTTCCAGCACAGAGACTTGGCAGCTGTTTACAGTTTGGCTTTGTCTTATGTACTTAGAGCCTCGGAGACATTGTAGGAGCATTTTTGTTCACTGACATCAGTGGCTGAGCCACAGCTTTGAGGATTACTTATCTGAACACGAGTGCAGGGGCATGAATGAATGAATGAATGAATGAATGAATGAATGGATGGATGGATGAATTAAGCTTTTCGATCACAAATACTTTTTAGGATCCCTTTTGTTTGATAAAAATAGCATATAGAATATTTTGTCATAAGCGGCATCTTCTGAAAGTATAGCACAATTCCATAACCTACCATGAAATGAAGCATTATCACTATATGTGCTAAGCGTATGAGAAGGCATTCATTCTGAAGAGAGGTGGCCCCTCAGTGAGATGTTGTTAGGCCTTATGTGATAAGACTGTACTGTTGCATCAAAGCGTACACAGACTCACACCGTTGTGGTGTTGGTTGTTTACCTGACCAGGGCTGAGTCGTCACGGGTCACAAGATAAATCTGAGGAGTTGTAAGATGACGATAATGTGAGATAAAAAAGATCAAACAAAGTTCTGCTGTATACATTTGTATTCATTTTGGTATCCTTTTGCTTTCAAGACACTGACCTAATAGATCTGACAAATGAATAATAGAACATGTGCTGCAACAGTCCTCCCATTCATTCCCGTCAGTGAATACTACGAGATGATCCTGATGGTCACTTTCCTGAGTTACCTGAGCTAAATGTGCAGCCCTGCCAAGCTATGCAGGACAGGTATTTAGGGGATAAAGACTAATGTTCCCAGCTAATGGCCTTCCCTCTCACAAAATGGATGTTTGTTGATTTGAGCATTAGACAGCTATTCTTATTTCGGCAAGCAGGATTCTGCTCAAAACAAAGGCTGGAGATTCAATTTCACATCTGACATGATGTTTTGACTCCACTCAGTCTTAGTAAGAGCAAATGATGATTAAAAATCCTGAGTCGTCTTGAGCGATATTGCAGCCCGGCCCATGTAGGCATGTGGGGCAGATATTACGGGAACAAAGGCTACATGTTCTCTGGCTTCTCACCTGCCTAATGAGGTTTAGTCTATGACCAACTTGAAAGGCCAGGTGTGCCCTGTCCCTGGCCAGGCTTATTTTACTACATCAAACCCCAGAGTTGAGGATTGCAGGAAAGAGGCTAGACGGAGGTTTGTGTATTTTTTTGAAAAACGGGGGGATCACACACCAGGCCAGACTCTTATGAAAGGCGGTCCTGCTCCTTCTCCAGCCAGCGAATCGGAAATGAAAAACTCCCAGAGAAACCTGGAGCTGTAGGAATGTGAGGGAGAAGCCAGCAGACTGGGTTGTTACTACAGAGGAAGCGTCCCCATATAAGGATGTCTGCTCTTTTCCTAATATGGATATGTTCTTTCTCCATGCTGGCTCAGTACAGTAAGGACTCCTATTAGAGCGAGGAAAAACACAGCTATGAGTGAAAGTGCGGTTTGTGTTGAGTGCTCTGTCTCTAAAAGCAGAGAGGATAAAGCGTGTGTGTGTGTGCGTCTTCCCCTCTGTGTTTGTGTGAGTGTGTGTGTTGTCACTCATTGCAGCCTAGGGGCCCAAACTTCATCTCTGCAGTATCTAAAGGAAACAGCTTGATGGGGGAACGCACTCCTGCCACGCTCAAAAACAACAGTCACACTTGTTATCTTGCGTGCAGGGTAATCTAGTATCTGTCACGCTGTTGATTTATTAAACTAGTTTATCTCACATCACAGGGAAGTTTCTGAATGGTTTCGAAGGAATGTCACTCGAAGCTGGTGAAAGTGGAGTGAAATCCTGTTGTGTTTTTCATTCCATGAAATGCCTATCGTCAATATAAGAATATTTATCAGACACCAGCGACAGATGACTCAAGGCTTATGTATGTTTTGAAAAGGTAAAATGAGATGTTCCAACTTATTTTGTCATCGACAGCCACCCTAATTTTGGAAGTGTAAGTCAGGAAACTTGTGTTCTTCTGAATGTTGTTCTACTGTCAGACTCAGCGCTCAGTGCTGAACATCAGCAGGCTGCACACTCACTGTTCTGCAGATCTAAATGTGTGAATGGGCTGATGCCAGTGGCCAAATGAAACATGTGGCTCTGTGTGTGGTAGGCCTGGATATGTCAAGACTAAGTATAGACCAAGATATTTGTCCAAGAGAGTAGCCGTGGGTTAAAATCAGTAATCTGACCTGCGGTGGTGATACAATGTTAGGGGCGGCCTGTTCAGGTCTGTACTTATTGGCATCTGTAGTGTAAAAGATATCTGTGCAAGATGTCAGAAATGAATAAATATATTCCCTATTTAGATGTGTGACTGATATGGAAAAAAAAAAAAATTCTACCTCAGAAGATCTTTTTTTTTATGGTCATTTAACGGTAAAAGGTCATATTGTGTTTTTATATAGGTAGGAATGAAAACCACCTTCAACCACCAAACACAACCATCAAACTATAAGACCCCTCCAATACTGGTTCCATTAAAGTCATATGAGCAGTTCCTGCCTCTATATAACACATCCAGGAGTTTGAGGGTATCTAAAGTTTTGTGGGCCCAACAACTAAAACCAGGAGATAAAACACATTAGAAACCAGAACTATTGGGTGATATGTCTTCGTGGATTTGTCAGTGCAGCCGATCCCTTTCTGCTGAAACAGTGTGGTGACCCACTGCCTGCAGAGAGAGCGGCTTTAGAGATCACAACTTTAAACAAGTCCAGCATGTCAAATTGCTGTATGTACTGCCACACTGATCACTCTAACACTAATGTTTATGTATTATTATCATTTTTCCAAATGGCGATTAACCAGAAAAGACTTTGCCGACGAAGTGATGCTGCTATTTTGCTCTCATGTGACCGGCTCAGGACCTGCCATCTACCCTGGTCTGGATTTAGGCCTGTTGCTGCCTGCCCCTTATGGCCTCATTACTTCACAGCTCATTTCATTGTTACCATGTGACATCACAAAGCTGCACAATGCTGCGAAGCTTCCAACTTTAGGATCTGCGCAGATGACACAGCTCAGCAGTGCAACATTTTTATCTCCCCACATGGGGCCCTGGTGACGACACTGTCCCGATTTAGTCTCTCCTTCAGGCACGGAAAGTGGAAATGACTCCCAGTTTTCTCTAACGCACAGTGTGTGCCGTTCCATCACACCATGGTTGATGATATCATACCTGAGTCTGATGTCACACAGGAGCCCTCTGTGTCCTCTGGGACGTCTTCTGGCTCTTTCCACCATGCTTGTATTCAGTGCGGCTACAGTCATACCTTCCCAGCACATTCAACGTTAAATGGGAAGATCAAACATCAAACGCACAAAAAAGGCCAGTCAGCCACACCAAGGACTCTGTATTAAGGTTGCATTTTTGTTCCACACTGGGCCACATATAGACTTTAATTTCACAGTGAGCATTTTTAGTACATGAAGCATTTCTAAAATCATCTTTAAAATCGTCTTTAATTGTGTGCTTTCCATTTTATTCCAGTTTGAGAGACGTGTATGAGGCTTGCTGGACGCATTCATACAAACCATGCTGAAGTACTTAGTGGACTTATTTGCACACTGTTGCCAGCATATTAATCACACCCAGAGTTTTTCGAGTCTACATGGTAAGTCTGTCTGAATCATACATGTACAAGTGTTGGTGTATGTGTACGTATGCGCATGTCGAATGTTTTCCTTGATCATTATTATTTTGAAGCTTCGGTTGTGTTATCTGTACTCAGCTGTCCACTAAACTAAATTCCATTAGTGGTAGCTGGCAGGCTATTTGAGGAATGTTCCATGGCTCTAGTCTTCAAACCAACCATCTATATACCACTCTGTAAACTGAACATGAAACCGAGATCTCAAAATGATTTTCCTGCCTGCATATTTCTACTTCTTTGAACTCTTTGGCTGCCTGCACAAGACACATGAGAGTGGAAAAGTTGAAAACAACATGGTTGCAAACAGCAGAGAACATAGTGTTATTCTATAATTTATTGACATTTTAGGCATGTGTGATGACTCTCTGAAAGCACAATGGAAAAATAAGCTCACATTTTTGTCCCGACAGTGCACGCAGCCTCTTATAAAGCAAGCAGCAGAGAGGAACAGCTCCGCCAAGACAGTTGAATAACAACATTGTCGTGCCATCTGCATCATGTGTAACTCATCAGCAAAACAAACAGACTAATAGAGATGTGCTGGAAAAGGAAATAGCAACCTTATTTTACAGTTTGTAGCTTGTTTGTAAAAACACGTAGAAAATAGATCGGATGGTAATCTGTCGGTTTTAACAGTGGAGAAGAGACAGGTCCATTACTCAGAGATGAAAGAGTTGGAAACTGATGGAAGCTTTTCGAAGCCTGTCTATGAAGAGACAAGCAGTGGAAACTAATAATGGATCCGGAGCCTCAGATGATTTGTTGAGATTTAACAATGGGGTTGGTGGGCAGATGAACTGTCAAGATGGAAAGTGTGTCTATTTAAAGCCCAGAATGGTGGAAAATGTTCAGCCTGGAAACGTGCATGAGACCCAATCTTTTTCAGGCACGGACTGTAGAAAATAGTTGGGTTTAGGATTACTTGGGGTAATGGTCCAAGGTATAATATACTGATTAATGCCAGAGGGGCATACTTGGAAGGGGGGCTGCATTTTTTGGTCAAATTTTCTCCAAAATTATTTAGTGAGAGACATCAAGGGGGATGGATATGCCAACCTCTGTTAACAAGGGAAAAGATATCGCTTTCATCTGTCTTGGACGAAACGTTTTTTACTGGATGGAGCTCACAGGTGGAATCCAGCAATAGACTGAGTGCCTGGGAACATTTGTACAGATATAACAAGGGGGACTGATGGGTGGCTAAGCTGTCAAAGGCAGTGAGAGTGGAAACCAGGGTCCTATTTAAAACCCGTGTCCTGGAAAGTGTTTAGGCTAGAGACAGCGATGAGAATTTGGGCTGTAACTCTTTCAACAAACAGCCGAAACTCATCTCAGCTGTAGATTTACTGCCACACACATGGATATGGAAGTAAAGGTGGTCTTTACTTAAACACAGCTCCATGTGGGTCCAGGATGGCCTCTGTTCAGTTTCAGTGACCTTTCAGCCAAAGGTTGACGGGGTTTCTAATCTTAGACATCATGTCCAACACACTGCTTGGTTCTCACTGAGCACTTCCTCCTGTGGACCTCACATTGAACCATAATGTTTAGATGAAACCAGGCGAAGACTTCGGGCAAAGCAGCTTCCATCCCACCTGTTGAGCCAGGTTTTGACCACCATGACGCCATCATTAGTGTCTTTTTCAAAGTCATGCGCTGACCTCTTAGGGTCATGTAGGCTCTATGACCCAACAGATGGCCCTTCACAGATGATGGCTTGTAATTATAGCAAAGTTTCTGCCACACACAGTCTTACAACTACAACCGAAAGCATTTAGCTGGGTCTTAGTGACATTTAATGGTCATTTCCTAATAGTTCAACATTTTTGGAAACAACAATAACAACAATAGACATTTTCTTTTAACAAATAACAGAGAGATTTATTAGTCTGTTTCTTTCCCAGTGAGGTATAGAATGACATCTCACATGTAGGGAGGTCTGTAGCTGTGTCTTAAATAACATGAGCAGTTTTTCTTTAGTGTACTCAAATTTACTTACCTTGTGGTTCAGAGAGCTAGACCACATCCTTACTTTTTTCAGTGTTTGATAAAAAAAAAAAAAATCATTTGAATTGAGTCTTGTGTGTACACATATACATATTCTGTAGCTTTCTGAGGCCACCGATTTCCTGAAGGAATGTCAGCTTCCCCCTATTAGCTTGGCACACGACTGCATAACTCAACTAATTAGCTTCCTGTAAAAGCCTTGAATGAAAACATTGGCTTTAATCACACGCTGCTGCTTTGTCTCATTCGCTGCCAAGATAAATGTTACCTCAAGCACAGAAAAAAAAAAAAAGTCATTTTGCCTTGTGGGTTCCTGCTTCCCCCCGACAGGTGTTTCAAGCAGTGATGTGCAGCGATCCAGTCAAGACTTCACCTTACCATCCCTCAACATCAAATAACCTGCACACAGTTTTTTCGGTAGACCTTTTGAAGGTTCTCATTAAATTCATGGGCCTTTTTTTTCTCATACTGAGGTTGCCAGGGATGTCAAACTGGTTTTGAAAGTGTGTGTTTACTGTCTGTTTTACTGGATGGTTATTTACTGGAAGTGAGCATAAGAACTGTGTTCCCATACAGTTTCATATAAACGTTGTGGTGGCCTTTACAGTTTGTTGGTTTGCTGTCAGAAACAGAGTGTATATGCTACAGACCTTGGTGACAAGCTTCCGATTATTTAGCTGCCAGTAGTGCAAATATCCATTTATGGCATCTCAATCAAACATAGTGGAAAACCAGCTGGAACCAGCTTTAAACCATCGCTGGCAAATCGCTGGAACAGTGATTCACACTGCTGGTCTAACTGCATGACCAGAAACTGCAAACCAACTGATCAGAATGAGTCTACAAATTAACTTATCATGATACAGCGACAAATGAACCAATCAGAATTTAAATTTAAAATAATCAATTAGGAATCCTCATTAAAAGTGATTGAAGCTGCTCTGTAAAGCAACATCGTCATAATCGCTGAACAGCATTTTCCGAGACAGTAGGTCTATTTTCTCATGTAACTCCTTTACTCATTATCTCTTTCTTTTTTTTTTTACAGACATATTTCTTTCTGTCCAACTCCCAGATGTTTCCTCTGATTGGCAGGGATAGTCTTATCCATCAAGGCCCGATCCCATCGAACCTTGGGTCAGGGAAGGGTACACCCTGGACAGGTCCATCACAAGGCTGACATGCAGAGACATACAACCACTCACAGGAGGTGACAAAAGTTAAAAATTGTGTTTTGTGATTTGAATTGAGACATATTTGGGTGGATAAAATACATTTATTTAAGTCAGCAACAACATGGCATATACTGAACTACTAATCAGAAGGTTGGTGGTTCAATTACTAGGTCCACCACGCTGCTTGTCAAAATTCCTTTGGGTAGGACACTGAACCACGAATATGGAGTCAGCGTGGATGTATGGTAGATGCATCAGAATACAGAACTGGCTTTGACAAGATCTTCTCATGTTGTTGTTCAAACTTATGCAGTATAATACAGCAGGCCTGCAATGAATGTTCAGCAGGAAGATTATAATTTGCATTTTTTTCCTGAAAGAGATACTTTAATGGTCATTTTGGAGACTGTAATTTGTGGTGTTGACAGACCTGTGACCTGTCCAGCATGTCAACTGCCCTCACCCGATGCGAGCTGGGACTGAACCAAATAATAATAATAATGGAGAATGGATGGAGTTTATGGTGCTCTTGAACTGGACTGTATTGAGCTGTACTGTGTGTGTGTGGATAAACCAGATGTCAAGTCTTGTAGGAGGAAGTTAATGAATCTGCAAGTCGTTCCCTGAAGGAATTAGAAGACAAGCTCTCTCCCAAATGCCCTAAGGATGAAGACGCATTCAGGCAGATGTACTAAATATTGACACGCGTTCAAACAGAAAACAAAGCCCCAAAGCGAAAACTACAGAAAATGCAGGTGAAGATGAATCAACTCGGGGAACAAGTTAGCAACTATTCCAGCCTGAATATCAAGCTCAGTTTCTTGCCTATATTCTTTTGTATCGTTAATTGTCCATCGCCTTTACTCTGTTAGTTCCTTTCTTGTTATGAGAGTAACAGCCTTGTCGGGAGTTCGGTGCTCTTTTTGATGGATTTTTTTCTAGCACTTTCCTTGAATTGATCCTGTGTCACCCTTTAGGCTAAGTATGGAGACGAGGTGCTGTAAGTTGGTGGATATGTTGCACACATGAAGCGGCAAATGAGGATACATATGGAATAATCAGAGCTATCATTTTGGAAAATATATTACTGACTCAAACTGTGAGATACTTGGAACTTCTTCTTTCCTTCCCTCACATCCTTCCTTTGGCGTTTTTGGATGGCAACCAGTGTCCTGACCTCCCACAAAACAGCCAACTGGGATATATTGTGCATATTTCGTCGTCTGGATAAACACACATAAAGCAATGGCTGCATGGCAGTGTTTGGTTCCAGTGGTTTCATATGATTAAAACCGCAGCAAGCCATCTGGGCTGTGAAGGCTAAAGATACACATCAAAGATTTATACATTTCCCACACCTGATCTTTGAACAGTCTTCTGTCCCATAAACCATCGGTTCCTGTTTGCATGCATCATCTAATTTGCTGCCCACTTGTGGTGGCAGCAGGGTAAGCTTAGCTAGTTAGCTTGCTTCAGGGCTGTTGTGTCCATCGTTTGTTGCTTTCATGGGTGTGTTTCGTGGTTTGGCATCGATTGATTGGATTAGCTACAGCCAAGCTATGTTTGGCAAACTATGCTTGTTTTACTGTTCTGAGATCAGTTCCTGTCCGGTGTCTTTGATCACATCTCATGATCCTCGGAGCAGATGGAGTCTGCTGAGTTGCCATGGAAATGATAATGTCCAATTTTTGGAGCACTTAGAAGGACATGCTGATGGAGACCCTCCAGGGACTGGGGTCATTATTTCAACTGATGAACTCCGACCCTTCAACTTTTAAGCGAAGTCCAACTGAAATTTTGAGCATCTTCAATTCCATCACAGCTGAGCAAACTCTATCTGTTGACGAAGGCCCTGAGATATTAGTGAAAACTACAGAATGTTTCGAAGTGGACCTTGAAGGCATACTCCAGTACTGTATTTTTTGCACATCCAGAAAGTCAGATTTCTAAATGGTCAAAACCGATACAGTAAAGGCTCAGATATTTTGACTCGTAGGTATCAGTCAAGCCCCAAAAATGCTGATTGTTATTTTTTCCCATAAAAGTAATTTGATATCATGTTTGTGTTAGACCCTCCTGCCTGGTCAGCGGATATGACTTTCCAACGCCACAGCCAGTTTGTTATGTAGGCCTTTCTGCTATAACATCATACTCATCAAACTAAAGCTGCAAAAACCTTGATGACATCATCAACTTCGCAAAACTCCAGAGCAACAGAAGATGTTATACAATACAGGCTAAAAAAATGCTGAGTTTAGGGGTTCTCAGGCTCAGTTCCAAGACCATAGGAACTCCCCTTATAATTAGATTACATTGTTGATAAAAAGCTGTCAAGATATAGAATGCTTTCCTTTTTTGTCTATACAATTTCACTGTAGCATTGCTTTATATATATTTTCATATTAGTACGTGAGCTGACTGGTGGCCCAAATCCATGCAGCTCTCGCTTAAAAGCTCCCACTTGTGTGTTGTTTACGTACAAAATGATTCTCCTGGCACTAAATAATCTTAAAAATAAGCACAGAGCAAAAGAACAGCGTGATCGTCTGAGAGAACAATGTTGGAGCCACAAGTTCTCTCATTAGGAAAGTGTGCAATGAGTGCCTCTCATCGCTACTGGAGCTTTGGCATTACCAGTGAAACCTGGTCAGACCCGCTGGCATCAACAATGAGGAACAGCGTCTGTGTGGTGTCTGAAGGGGAATAGCATTCAAGGCCAACAATAGATCTGTCTTTTGATGAAGCTGATGCTGCTGAACAGCGTATAAGGAAATGACTAATGAGCCTGTACAAAAGGTGAGAGATTAGTGCAAAGCCGGACTGCTCCCTCATAAACAGCTGTAAAAATATTGCTCTTCAAGGGCTTTCCCTTTCACCAGGTTCTCAAGGTAAACATATGCATTTCTAATGGAACAGAGACGAAGAAAACTGCGTTTGCTGCTTCAAAACAGGCTTGCTGGGATAATGAAGTGCACTTCTGTGACTGGAGGTTCGATGAAGAAATACTAATTTGAGGAACAAACTGTTCTCAATAAACTCTTGATAGAGTTGTGCTCTGCCTTATAGAAACACCCTGGCCAGGTTTCCCATCTGCTCTAATTGTTTCCAGATATGCAGTTTCTGCACAGTGGCTAACAGGACCCCTCCCTGTCTGTCTTTATGTCTGGAACGAAAGGCCTTTCCCCATCTGTTTGCGAGCTGCAAGGTCAAACTGCAGCCTACACCCTCGCTCCACGTCTGTCTGTCTGTTTGTCTGACCATCTAGTGGGAATCTGACCCCTCTACGCTTGTATATGTGACTCCTTGCTCGAAGGTCACAGCTGGTCTGTTGGCACTCACTGTTTTCACTGTGCTTCGCTAAAAGCAGCTCCAATATTATCATGTTTTGTTTTTCTGTGGCTCCTGAGAATGACGATGAAGGTAGTAAAGACCAAGAATGATGGCGCTGTAATTCGTAAATAAGGGATGGGATAATGACGATTTTTCCTGAGGAACATACACGTTTGAAAGCAAGGAAGACAGTCAGCGTAGATTCAGATTACTTGTTGATGCACCAACTGCGGACAGTATGCGTTCCCAACACTGACATAAATAATAAAATGAAAATCGAAATAAAAAATCCTCGCTGAATCACTGAATGTTTTGTGCCCGCAGCTTACTTGCCCACAAGTGAATGACAGTGGAAAATATGATGCCCTCATCCTTCTCTTCACAACAACATGGAATATTCCCAAACTGGAACAGTGGCAGCAGAATTCCTCAGCAAAGTGAGGAGGAAGTGATGACGCAGGAAGGAGTCATCGCTCAGCTAGCTGTCAAACTGACAGCAGATGACCCAAGTTTCACATGTTTCTCCTACCTCAGCGCAGACACCAAGAAATATGTTTTCCACTCCCAGCAGGAGTGAATCAGACCAAAAACGCAAAAGGTTTAAAATAGGATCGTGGTCATGAATTAGTGGTGATTGAACCATGAAGTCCATTCAGGTATTAGCACAGTGCGAACAACAGCCAATCTAAGCAAGTTTGATAGTTTCCACCACAAAAGAATTTCGACTTTTTCCCCTAAAAATAGCAGTATTACACAATTTACATAAGCTTAAAGGGATAGTGTAACTTTTAGGAAAGTTGTTCATTCAAGCTGTCAAGAGTCGGATGAGAAGATTGATGTGTGCATGCTAAATATGAAGAGACAGTAAGGTACCTTTGGAAACAAAATACCGGGAAGCCTCTAAGAAATAGTCCAACACTGTACCTCATGTTAAAGTGACTGTTATCACTTTGGCTTTTACTCAGATCAGACTAGAAATTAGCTGTAAAAACCTCATAGTTTGAGACAATTAGCTTCTGTTATGACTGATGGCATCCTTTTATTTCTGCAGCTATGGAAACAAAGGTCTGGAGATAAGAATGGAAGGAGAAGCATAAAGTTTGAGAGAGGAGTATCCAAATCTGGTTCCAGTCTGGAATGAGTTAAGTAAAAGAAAGTTAAGTATTTATTGGGTGAAATCATGTGCTACTGGCCTGCTTGAAGTGACTAACACACATAGATTAAAGATAAAGTTTGCATTTATGTGGGTAAGGTTTACAAAAGTGAACGTTGTGATACCGCGGAGTACATAAACCGTGCCAGACAAGACAACTTCAAAAAATTGGTGTCGTCGTTCTGGTTCACTTGTTGTCATTTTACTGCTCATCGTCTTCTCTGCTGTGCATCACATTTAGTATGGAGTTAAATGTATTACCATGTACAATGTTAGCCCCTAATGTGGGTCCTGCACCCGCTGTGGGATCCCTGCTCCTTTTCCGGCTCTAACCAGTTGTGAGCAGTGTATAAATCCATCAGCAGCTTAGGAAGGGGAGGTAATGACGCAGGACGGACCTATCACTTGGGTATCTGTCAAGTCAGTGGCAGCAAACTAGGATTTTTTTGCAACTAACGTGTTTTATAGATAGGACTATTTTCATTGCTCGAGCATGCGAGTATTAAGTTCCTTTTCTTTTATTGCTCCTTTTTTTTTTTCTCAAACCCGGATACGCCGACAGTCATTTATTAAACAAACGGAATAGTTAGACTAAATCAACATTTCTCCATTTTTACACTTTGGGTAAAAGTGACCCCTCTGTATTATAAAGCAGTAGAGCTGGGGCCCCTTGTGAAGTCTCACTTACAGTACAAAGATTGAAGGTTGTGACGGTTACGTAACCACGAGGTGTCATGTGATGCTGTGTGAATATGGAGCCTTGTCCCCGTGATGAGAACATATATGGGCCAAGGCTGACAGGCAGGTGCTCTGTCACTGCGTGTCAATACGCCGCCTGTCTCAGAGGCCCATTTCAGACCCGTTCAGGTCCCAGCACAGTTTCTGCTACCCCTTAAATACACACTTTGCTTAATTATCCATGAAGTTTCCAAATTGTTTTTCTCACCCGATCTAATTTGAGTTGGAACTTTTTTTTTCCTTTGCTTTGTCTCCCCCTCAGCCATCTGGTTTCCCCTTTTCATTCCCTGACTGAAAAAGATCTTTTCACTCTGGCTTTCTTTTATATCACACGTACGCAGTGTTCTGTGTTTTGTCATCAGGTATGTTCAGGTATGTTTTGTCTGTACTTGCAAAACCGACCCCAGTTTGCATTTTGGCTTTAACTTGGCATCCATATTTTGACGATTGCACCTTTCTCACCCTGCGACCTTTTGTGCTTAACTGTAGTCTACTTTACCTTTGTTTCTCGCAGTAACTGTTCCCAGGTATGTTATTATGCTGCCTTTTGGACATGCGGTTTAGTGTGCCTGGCAGTGCGGCCGTCAATTCTCCTGACTTGGTGTGTTTATGCAGGTGCGGGACATTTGGGACGCGCTGCCCTGCAGAGTAGTTTGGAGGGGCTTTTTCAGAGCAGCCTACCCTGCAGTATTAGAAGGGGCCGCCTATATGTGGCATTTAGTGGCACAGCCCAGAAAAGGCATTTCCTCAGGTTACTGGAAATGTAGCAGCGAAGGGTTTGAAACCAAGTCAACACATCCGAGTGAGAAATGTTTTTGTGACAGGCAAAAAAAATGGAAGCAGAGAAATACATTGTGATAACAAATGGATGCTATTTGACAACAACAGTGAAGCCTCTCACTATCCATCTGATCACCCACCACTCCTTATCAACTTCAATGTTTAGTTATGCTTTGATGCATTTTCCAAAAATGTACATCTTCAATAAGTTTCTACATTTGCTCTGAATTATGGGAATGAAAGACATCAACTCCAGTACATTTTTGAGAAATTGGAAAACAGGCTTAGCCACTGTCTTGCTGAGAGCTAGATCAGAAGATCTATACCACTTCTTTCATAGCTTAACACAAATGCTGCAAAGGTGTGTGGGTGTTGGCTGCTTGCAGATGGTGTCAATCAAGTCTGAAAGAAAGCAAAGATTCTTATTTCATATACTTCTCAAAATTTTAAAAATAAACCTGAGAAATGGGATACACACATTCCCAAAGGGTAACAAAATGCAGAAGTGTACAGTCTGTCCTGTCCTGTCCTGTCCTTTTTTTCCACACCATCACATGTATCTGTTGTCAGTCAGCCTACTTTGTGTTTTCTGTGTGGATGCCCCCCCACTCCCACCCCTCAGTGCCTGTATGCAACTTTCCTCCACAGCCAGGCAGGTGAGGAAAAATTTCACCACTAAATTGCCTGGAGGTGTGAATGTGGGAATGAATGGTTGCCTGTGACAGACTTGTGACCTGTCCAGGTTGTAACCCACGTGCACAGTAAGAGCAGGGAAAGCCTCCATCTGTGGGGACCATATATGACTGAAACTGAATATACCTCCGAGCTGTTGTAATGTCTGCAATATCTGGTCAAAGATCAGACGGCATCTTCTAACAAAAATTACGATGAAAGTTTCCTTGACGAAAGAGCCATATCTGGAAAACCTCTCTAAGTCTTCTGAGCTCTTAAACTGTTACCAATAGCCAGCTTTGCACTTCATGTGGCAGGACAGCAGTACTCATCATTACCAGGAAAATAGGTCAATTGTATGGTTTTGTTGTCAAGAAACGTGAAGGAAGGAATAATAGTATTGGTCTCCCTGGCTTACACTCTTGTAAAAAGTTTCCAGGATAATAAATTCTTCTAGTTTGGTCAGCCAACAGTAGACATGAACAGAAACATGAAGGCTGAAAGTTTAAGAGGGAGAGCTTGAGGTTTTTGTCTGCTCACACTGAAAGTGTTAACAAAGCCTGCTGTATTGTGGATAATTGCAGATTACCAGTTAGATAAGTGGATTGACTAGAAATGAGTGTGGGGAGTTCAAGAATGTAAAATAACAGATTCGAGTTCAAGATTTTGTCTTGTCCCTGAAACAAATTGGAAATGTACAAGTCCTCAGGAATCATGGTGTTTCAATCAGACTTATTCATTAAAATACCAGAGCAAGTCCTGCTGAAGAAACGCCTGCAATGACTGAATTAAAAACCAGGCATGTTGGCAACAGAAAGCAGAGCTCGGTCCAATAAGCACCTATCTGTTACTGCTCACATTAACGACCTACTCTGGGGCTGGCTGGATTTACAAAGTTTCTGATATGCTCAAAGTTAATCATATTTTAACTCTCCAGTATGTTCCACTTTAAAGCATGTGAACTTTGGCACCGGCTTAAAATGAACACATGCTCAATGAGCTATACTGTTGCTGCATAGGTACAAACACAGATGTACACTTAGTGCACACCTTAAAGCTCAGTGAACATGAACACACACACGGAGAGGGAGAGAGAGTACACTGCACTTCTACATTGGAGTGAACTAGGTTGAGAAATTTTAAAGAAAACAAACAGGATTCCAGAGCGGTGTGGTGTGGCGTGAGGCTGCTGGACTGAAGCACAAAGAGAGGCCTGTTCGCAGCGTACAGGAGCATTCCAGCTAACAGAACAGGCTCTGGGACACTGTTGACCTAAGCTACTTTAGAATGTTTGTGCAATAGGTTTTGACCGCTTGATTAAAAATATCGTTTGATGCCGGAGCGGCTGTGTCCTAGCGAGGGGCAGTTCAGACTGGTCTGAGCAGAGCAACATGTTGCCGCATGAAGGGCGAGCTCTTATGAAGAGGTGAGTACTGAGATGTTTGCCCGAAACAGTGAGCCACAGTCGAACTGGTGACGATGAGCGTCCGTGCTGTCTGGCACTCCATCCTTTCATTATATAATGACTCCCTCAGACAGTGTGCCAACTTCTTAACATAATGGCCTAAAATCTCATACAGTCGATGAGATAGTCCATGGTTCATCTCAATTAGCCCTGACATGGCAATGTCCATCATTGTGTCAGTTCTCCACCATTTTGGTCCAAACTAATAGATCAACAATTATTAGATTGGTTGTAATTTCCTGTTGTGTTGTGCTGCTTTCCAGACAATGAATGTGAATATGATTTTTCCTCTTGCACCACCACGATCAGCATTAACTGAACCCATCCTGCATGGCTACTGCTGACAAGTTCAAATGTTTTACGGGTTTTACGATTGTGGTTAAGTGAAATGTCTCAATAGGTAGATCATATAATCTACTCCAGATTTTTATGTGCCTAAAGGATGAGTCATAATGGTTCGCTGATCACTAACCTTTGTCTCGAGCCATCCATAGATCAAAACTCTTAATTAGCCCAGCACTTTGATTTATAACCAAATCTATGTAATACTGATGACACTCCCATCAGCCTCAGATAACTATGAGCATATCGATGATAGCATTTAGCTAACTACTTAGCTTACTGTATAGTCTAGACCCCTCACAGAAGCTGGTTAAATTCATTTAATGAAACAGAATAAAATGTGAAAATAAACTCATTTAAATTGAGTAAATATATATATATATATATAGATTTTTATTTTTTTTTCAAAATCATTTCTATGAATGCTGGATTGTTTCTTCCTAATGTCTTTTGTGTCCCAAAGGGTCTAGTTCCAATAAGTGAAGGTCTGAAGTTTATACAACTTAAGACTGATGAGAAGAATTGAGACTTTGGATCCTGGATCTGCCAAGGAAAATGTAGATCATGAAGGCAAATGTGACCTACTCTCCTTTCTTTCAGCTAGCGGCATAGAAATGCCCTTGAGAAGATTTCTTTGACGTCCAAATTACTCTGGCGGCACTGCCCACTGGACCAATAGTAGAAGACTGTGGTTGCGATGCACAGCAGCCAGGTATGAATGTGTGTAACTTTGTACTTGTGAAGTAGGGTGTTGATGAAAGAGAGCATGTGTGCTTGGCAAATATTCCCAGGATAATTTAAGGCAAAAAGCAAAAGTCTAGCAAGATCTAAAAAGAAAACATTTGATGTGGTGGCAGATTTGTGCCTTTGAGGCTTGACTTGAACTGGTCACAGAACAGAGAAGGGGGGGAGGGGGTAGATTTAGTTGAACTCTGACTAGAACCTGAATCTGTTTAGCTTATTTTATGTCTTTGTTTAAGCAGATAAAAAAGTAAAAGTAAAAAAAAAAAACTCACCCTGGTGGTGAAATTCATACTATGTTTTCGTCTGACCAGTGCAGCAAGCAATTTGAATTTCATCTCATCTGAAGTGAATTTACCTCCTCTCATCTCGTTTAATCTCAGGGCATCATCAACAATTTTAGAATATCATTAGTGTGGGACATCTCACCTCATTCATTCCTATTATCTCCAATTTCTCCTCATTCATTAAGGCCATTTTGTCTCATTTCTCACAGTCCAATGCTCCTCTGTACATTTCATTGCATCTATCCTCAGTTGTTTGGTTTCATAAACCAGCTGTGTTTAACATATATGCCAGGCAGTGATATGGAAAGTGGCAGTCTGAGAATCCCCCCAGTGTGAAAACATGACGAACATATCACACCACTGTGAGTAAACCGAGGGCCTCCCTCCTTCGCTCATTCCCTCTCGTGAGCTGTCCGTCTCCCCTCCTCTCCTTCTCTCACACGCTTATCCTTCCTCCATCCTTCTCACAGACTTCTGCTTATTCATATGTCTGATGTGTTGATGACAGCAAGCTGTGTTTGCTGAGTGGCTTTGGCCTGACCACCACTGCTGCCCCACCTATCAACCCCTCTTAACCTATTGACTTCAACTGCCCCACCTGCCTGCTCAAACAACACTCACCTCTTTTCCTGTTAGCTTTGTCCATTGCTGACGTCAAATGCCTTTCAGTGCAGCTGATTAACAGATATAACTCACTTTGGGCCCGATCTGTAAGAAATGGGTGTGAAATCCTGCTTTGCTGGTTCTGTCCAGTAGCTCCACCACTGAAATAATAAATACATGAAAAATATTCTTAACAAATGTGTGGATCTCACAACTATAACATTTATCAACAAGACTGTTTTTCAAGGAATAAATCAATTAGCATAATTTGCAAAGCCTACACTGTTAACAGTCTGTATTATAATTTTATTAGTCCCACCATTACAATTTATGATGAATATGCACAGCTGGAAAGAAAAAGGCCCTTAATGTGGATTTTCTTGCTGTGATCGAAGACAAATTTTGATTTATAGAGGAATGCTTTTTGAAATCAAAGAAGTTTCAGCCATAATGATAAGTAACACTAAAAATGCTACAATGATGTTTTAAACTGTCTTTCATTGAACGTGTACAATCATTTTGGCCTGTTCCATCACAATTGCTTATTAAGGCCAAAAAAGCCAAAATAGTCAAATAAGCTAGGACGACATGTCCCCAGCCCCATGGAAGGAAAACAGAGACAGAAAATGATACAAATTTGGTTCCATAATTGCCTAAAATTATGTAGTTTGGATGGAACTCCATCGAGCTAACTCTACTGGCATGTTTTTCCTTTTTCATCCAAATTCTCAAAGTGTAGCTGCAGTCCAACAAGAACTCTAACCCAGAGCCAAATCCCTCCAGTCTTACCATGACCCACAATTTATTGCCCACCATTATAGAAACTAAGACTCAAATACATACCACTGCACCAACTTAGAGTCTAATTCATATGACCCCATCAGGCTGAAGTTCCAGAGTTAAACCCTTACCACTGCATAACAATAACAAGAGCAGAAGGTTGGCTAGGCCTTGCTACCAGTGTGCACGCAGTTTGTGTCTGTTTTTGTGTGTGTGTGTGTGTGTGTGTGTGTGTGTGGTCTGACCAGTGCCCACATCCTTCCAGAGTAACAACATGGCCACCTAGGAGACACACATCCATTCCTCAATTACCTCCCTGCCTTCCAGCATCCCTTCATCCATTCCTCATTCTTCACTCCCAGCAACGTCGAGGTGGTTGGAGGTTATGACGTCTCATGCGCTGCACAAGGTCACTGCAGTTTGTCTTCCTGCATTTTTTCTCCTGGTTACATTCCTCTGTGCAAACATTCTCCAACATATAGGCAATGATTTGAGGTGAGCAAACCCGGATGGCATTTAACTTGTACACACAGAATGTAAAAAAAAAAAAAAAAAAAAAGATAAACAAGGAGATTTATGAAAGCCTTTTTACTTTCTTTGTAACAAATGAATGAATTAATCTACTGGCTGTTTGAGCTGTAAATCAGAGACATCTACAGGATACCTACAACCCAAAGCTTTAAGCTCAGAATGTCAAGCACATCGGCTTCAACTGTGGCTGGGACAATATTTGTTGCCACAGTGGTATTCTGTCATATGCACACGAGCATATACATACTAAAGGTCTGACTGAAAAAATTATTTCAGTATGTACTTGTAATTCAGAGATGCTGAAATTACACAGACCTGCGAGACATTTAGTAGCTTTAGAAATCACGGCACTCAATAGCACAAGTTACTTTTAAGTGGTCAGTAGCTGCCACTGAATTAGTCTCAACGCGGTGGATAAACTAATGGTGAGTCAACGGCAAAAGGACTTTCTGTGTGGTGACAGCAGCTTGCTATGACTGGAATCATGTTTGATGAGAGTGGTGTGAATCACCAGAGGCATAAAAAAGAAAAAGTCCAATAAAGCTGAGAGGAAGTGCAATTGGATGGTAGTTCCCTGGAGGTATGTCACTATGAGCAACACCTATTACATTAAATACATTAAGTAGTTTGAACTACTGATAAAACAAAATTTTGCAGAAAAATTTAAGCAGCTTTAAATGTATTTACTCATTCATGTTGGCATGCTTCAACATAAATGAGCATAATGTGTACTGTTTACTGACATTTTCTGGTTTCTAGTTTAAAAATGTTTGCAGTTGTTGACCATTAGCTCCTATGTGCAGAAAGCGCCATATTAAGTTTGGTACACGGTGAGTTAACAGCTCAGTACAGGTGAAGTGAGGTTTCTTCACTGGTGGAATTTTAACTTTGAAACAGCAGGTGAGTGCAGCGGTTTCCTCTCAGCGTGGAACATCCTGTCACATACCTGAGAGCTACTTCCTCTTCAGAAAAACATCAATATTTACCAGAATACACAGAAGCCTCTAAATCTAACACCCACCCACCCCCCCACCCTCTCTCTCTCTCTCTCTCTCTGGCTTGCATGTTTTTCAGTTGTAGTGCCAGTTGTCATCCCACCAGTGCCAGCTGTACCTCATCTTTATTTATGACCTTTTTTTAAAATAATTCTTTTCAGAGAGAGTACACCACTGAGAAACCTTTTTAACAGCAATCATGCTGCATTCCTCCTGCTGGCCCACAGCTGGACTCCAAAGTAAAGTTTACATTCCTGGGCTGCTGAGAGGAATGCTGCCCTCTGGAGCTCTGGATCAGGTTTAAGGATTACAAGTCAGGGACTTTGAATGGAAACTAGGATGCTCAGTCGCAACACAGTGTTCAATTACTCAGACTTCACTGATATGCCATGTGTGCACTGATTAGCTATTTCTTGTCATTCTATGTTGACACTTCATGAATTATTTTGAGTAAAGTCATCACACATGGTTCTTAAGAGGGTGCTAAATCCTCATAGTCATAAAGCCTGCTTTGAGTTGATTCTCTGTTCTGTTTGAAATCAGATTGAACCTTGACGCAGTTGTGATAGTCAAAGGCCAACATGAGCTTAATAACTGACTTAATAACATTCATGCAGGTATTACTTACAGTGCTGATAAAGCTCTATGCAGCATTGAAAAATGTCTGTCACTCTTCCAGACACATGTTGAATCAATATGACTTTCAGATAAATGTAGTTTCTATTAACATGATAGCCTGGAAACATCCCGTGGGCTTTAGTTAGCCCTTTAAATGGTATGGATGATTAAAAAAAAAGAAGATTAAATTATGATGAGCATAAGGCTTCTGCTAACACAAATTCAGCTGAAAAAATAGTGTAGACTTCAGAGCTATTTCCCAACCATCTGATGGGAATCATTACTGGCTGATCTGTACTCCAGAGCAGACAACGAGTCATTGTCTGATTCAAGGACACTGCTGCAGCCTCTGAAGGGCTTGAAACTGAGCAGCAACCACTTTAAAGAACAGTCTGGCCTTTGAGCTAATCTGATTAACATGGACCCGCAAAAAGAATCAGTCACTCAGATGTTCCTGACTGACTGTGATAAAGGTCTGAGAAAGTTTGCAAGAGCCTCTTCTTATTCTTTATTCCTGTAGGTGTTGACTTGTTTTTCCCTTAACGTCTTTAATTTACTTTGAACGTGTGCATCAGTATGAGTAGTGGGCATTGTAGTTTACTCCTCAAGACTGTGTAAAGTAACAACATAATGAATGACAATCAAAGTAATGCATAGATTGATGGTATATTGAGGATTTGATGGGTATGGTATGTAATACTGCACTGCCCCCTGTTGGATGGAATATTTAATTTCCTTTGATTGCATTGTTTTTGCCAAATTTATTCAGATCGTCATGGCTCAAACTCTAAAGGAGGTTTAAGTAGTGAAATTAGAGGTGACATTACGTGGGTTCTTTCACTATCTTTACACAAATTGGGTCAGTTCATTTGTTGGCACGAGCCACGTGTGGAAAAAGCTCTGGATTTAAATTTTAGGATAAAGTCTGTATGTTATTCTGAAAATCAAATACTTAGTGGCCGCAGCTCTCTTTAAAATTTGTATTTCATGCTGTTTGTACATAAAGGATTATTTGGCCATATTTAGTCTCTCTTCAACAGCCAGTTTTTGATTTTCTTTTATGAGGAGTTGTGTCTCCTTCCCTGCGTCTCTGTGGAAAAGATGCAAACATGAAGAATGAGACCTTCACTGTTTGCACTGTCTGTATTTAGAAGAGTCGCTTTCAGAATATTAATGGAGGGGAATACTAACTGCAACTTGTCATTTCCCCCGATCCACCTTCTCATAACACACGCAAGAACCTGACTTCAGTGACTTCATTGTTTACCCAGATGAGTTATTTTTCCAATTTATCACAGCAAGACCAAATATCCATGTACAGTCTCTGCTACGTTTAATGTCTGTCATTATTTCTGATTTTCCAGAGCAGTAGGCAAAAACAGCCTCTGTGCCCCAGACACATGATGCTTTCATAAAGAGGACTCTGCGGGATACCAACATCTGGGAGGTTAAGCCTTGATTCTCGTCTGCTAGAATCACATTTGTACCTGTGCTCAGCATTTTTCTTAAATACGGCAGTGAAATTAACGTCAAGGAAAATTAGATCAACTAAAAAACAACCTAACAACTCGTTACGTAAAACCAAACGCCTTAGCCTTCTCTGCAGTAGATTTGCATCCTGGTCAAACTTTCCTGGGCCTGCTTAGCTGACACATTTCCATCTCAGAAGGAAAGCCTTACTCAGCTCTTTTCAGCAACCCATCATTTGTACGTGCTTGTGTGTGTAACCAGCCCAAAATATTCCTTGGCCTACTAACGTCTAGTTCAACCCATTCTGTGCCCAAGTGATGTATTTACAACACTGTGTCCAAATCCTCCTCATTTCTAACTCTGCCAGGGAAACCTTCGCCTTCTGCGTCACAGCAGCCTGTTACTTCCACATCCCTGTCCAACTCCAATACTGTCTGCTCTGACATATACAAGCTAACTCCCTTCTGCTCCCTGATCTCATCCTCTCATTGCTGACTGAAACCTACTTCATTCAGGCTGAGAGGTAAGCAAAGAAATGACATAGGATGCGGGTTTTTTTTTTTTTTCTTTTTCTTCTAAACAAGACATCATCTCCTGAGGTGTGCCACACAGATTCGTAGTTGGTCCACTTTTATTTATTTTTTAAATTTCTATCAAAATGCTTTTGGTGAGTTAAATTTTGATTTTGACTTTTATTTAGATGGACATTTTTGGCCCGGCCTCAACAACAAATGACGCATTAACTCCAGTGCTTTTTTGCTTTTTCTGAGCACCAGTCTGAACAATGAGAAGTTAGACTGTCCTTGTGTTCAGAAAGTGATGACTTCATGCATTTTTCAAGAAACAGGAACAAAGTCTTGCTTTAAGAGTAAAACACGAGTATGACAGTTCTGGATACAATCATATTGAGCTAATGTTCAGCTCAGAGTTCAGCCAGAATACTGTCTGTCTGTGTCTATAAATGTCTGGCATGGTATTGAGATTTAAAATATGAAAAATAAAAAGTTCATATGCTCTGCATTAGAGCTCTCTCCCATGAACACTTTCACAGCAGGACTGAGATAGTGATAAAGCTATGAGTAGACAGATTCATATGAACAATTAAGAGCCCAATGGTATGTAATGTCATGTCTACTGAGTGTCAGCCAGGAACCTGCCATTGACTTTGGTAAACAACATATTGTACAAAAAGGAAGCTTCAACTGTAAGAATTATGGTAGTTTCAGCACAACTATGTAATATAATCCAAACTTCGAAAGGCAGGAAATTTTAAAAAGAAATAAGAATCTTTGGGTCTTTTTTTCTCTTTATTTAAGAATCATGTGATCATGTAAAAATCATAAAGTTCCAGTATTTGGTAAAAAGCAGTCTTACTTTAAGCTCTGTACATTCAGGAAGTTTTCAGCACATAGTAGCTAAATCTCGATACAAAAAACCTACATGATCATAATTTTACCCTTGGGTGAAACTGTGGTGTGAGCAGTAGTGTTCGCCTTGATTCCTGTTTTTGGTAGGTTTTGGTTTGTTTATGCATTATAATCAGTCTATCTGTCAAAGAAAGCAAATAAGTGTCAATACTTTCACTTGAGCAATTTTAAGGTCATGCAAATAAAAGACAAACCCCAGCGGTGTTTCTGTGTACTGAGGCGGATTAGACTTCTTGTGACTATAACTGGTCCCAATAAAATGGTTTTTAATAGGTATGTCCATCTAAAGATGTCTGTATGGTGTGCAGGGGCTTAAAAAAAAGCAGGCCAAGCAAAGTAGGTTAAAGCCAACTATAAATTGAAGCCCAAGCTATTACTCCACTCTTGCCTTAAGTGGCTGCATTACAGGCTTCTTTGTATGGAATCACCTGTGGAATATCAGTGATTTAATAAAAGCATCATCCCTCACATACAAGCAATCTTTCTGGCCTAAGCAGTTAAAAATTACTCATCTAGTCAAAGGAAACACACTACCTCCTGAAAGTCTTCCTCTTATTATTGGACAGGGGGATTGGCTGATGATTGGCTGATAGTGCATAGTGTATTTTAATATTCTTACCAGAAGATTTAGGATGAGTTTGTACAGCACTTAATTTTAGCATCAGAATATAACACCATGAATTTGTATTTAATTTAATTCACAACTACTTAAAGGACAGTAAATAATGATTAAAAAAGGTTGTTTTGTCACTTGTTAGAATGAGCTGAATGACGTTTGGCTATATTTCACAACAGCTATAAGGCAGATATTTGCAATAAATGTACAAAGTGCACTTCATAGTTTAACTGTGGTGAGACTTTTAGCATGTTCAGCATGTCTTTGTGTATGTAACCAGATAGAAGAATGCAGCTGGAGAAATATCTCTTGCACCTTCCTACTGACAGCTGCAGCTTCATTTGGCATTTGTTCATACTGCATATTATCCAAAATTCAGCTAATTTCACACACATTGTCAGGACAGTAGTGGAAGTTTCTTGCACACAAAAGTACTGAGCCATTGTTTGGTCCTTCAACTCAAAAATAGGTGAAAATGAAAATCTACTTTCTGTCGAAGTAAATCCTGGCTAAATCTGACACAAATAATTCAATTAAAGCTGATTAAAATAATAAAGCTATCGGTGCTACTTTTGTTCATTGTAAGGGAGCAAGCAGTCAACACACACTAAAATAACTTTTAAAATAAAATCAAAACAAAAAATAAAAGGGCAGATAGACACTCAATAACTCCCCTCATGATAAGAGGCGAGAAAAGAAGTAGATTTAAGAGAGAAGGATGATACGTCATCCTTTGTCCAGGCTGAAGACTGAAGCAGATAAGAGGAATACCTTATTTGCCAACAGCCCCCCAGATGATAAGTCCTACTATAACAGCAACTACAGCCAGCACTATTATCAGGATGCAGATCTTCTTCCGAGAGCTCCTCTGGAAGGGAGAAAAAGCCCAAAAGCGGTTGTTACAGCAATAAATGGATAAATAGATATGATCTGAATCTTACTGGACAGAGGTAATGTTCCCTTGGACTAAATTATGTTTTCAAGTTCACTTTTTCTTTTATTTCCACCCTTATGTCTCTTTCTCCAAGGCTTCTTTGAAGTTTTTAAGTGCCTAATAACTTGGTTACACAAGGGAGTCCATGTGCAGAATCACATATCCACACATGCTCTAACCTGAGAAATGCCTTAAGAACCCATTCTTGCTTGGATTTCTTCCTCTTTGAGTCACAAACTGAGTTACCATTAACACATTTAAATGTCTTGTCTCCTCCCTTTCGTCTTGTTTACTCCCTTCTTTCTATATATCTACATGACTGTACTAATTTTCCTCTCTGCCCTGTTTTACCTGGTAGTCTGCAGCACGGGAAAGCTGTGTGGTGGCGTTCTGGACATTTACTTCGGCATTCTCCACATTGGCTTCTATACTGTCTGCAGAGCACACATGAACAGACAGTTTTATATGCAGCACTCAATGGAGAGCACCCATTTTGATAAACCTCTTTTTAAAGAAAACACTTCCTCTCATTACATATGGATTTATCCAACACAGAGTAAACTGCTTGAAGTGATGCCAGTCCCTGTAGCAATACAGAGGATCTGTGTAGATAAGCATATCTAGGTTCTTACCATCTGTAGGTAGATATTTGACTGTAAACAGATAAAGACACAGAGAGGTAAAGTGCTAAACTGTGACAGTTGCTCACCTATCATGTCTCCCTGCTCATGCACCATCATCCCCAGATCCTTGAAGATGTCATTGATATCTGTGATGTCAGACTGAATCAAGGAAAAAAGGCTCATGTGAAAAGGGGAGCTTGAGGTGTCACTTATTTTTGAAGAGCTATTATAGGCATTTGTCCATTAATGCGTACCTCCAACTGCCTGATGGCTGACTCTCTCTCCTGGATCAGCCTCAGGTCATCTTCAGTAATGGCCTCGGTCTGAGCCTGTGACTGGGAGTCACTGCAGAAACAAACGTGATGCAGCGAGAGTAGTTAAAGCATGAATTACTACAAAAAAGAGACAACAAAGGACAATAATATCCTGAAACATTAAACTGACCTCGGGAATTGAGGCACATTTCCAAAGCTGTCATCAGGCTGCCCTCCCTGTTAAAGGAAAGTAAGTAAAAATGTCTACTTAATATTTGAAGTATGAGGAAATTTCTTTCGAAGCTTATGGGTGAAGCAATGACTCAGTAGGTATAGGATACTTTCAAGATGTTAGCAGTGGCTGAACAGTTTGGTGTCAAAATTGTATGCACAGTGATCCAGAAATGACTTTAGCAGTAAGAAACTATTCCTGCTTATCAGTGTGAACGCAGCACATACAGACACTTTTCTGTGTACTGAGGTAACAGGCAAGATGCCAAACAAACAGACTCCCCCAAGGGAATACTGTAGGTGTTGAAAGCCGTCACGCTTAAAAGCCACAAGAGAACCTCTAGTGAAACTTTACTTCAGTTGAAATACATATAAATACACTATGGAAGTTATTACTGCCTAGTGTCATCTAGAAAATAACAATTGGGACACACAAAAACTAACAGAGTCAATCCCAGAAAGGCAACACAAATGTAGAGATACATAGTACATTTATAGTAATGATGACAATGACAAAACTTAACAAAAAAAAAAATGGTACATTTTGATCAGTACACTAGTCTAGAAAATAATACTAACATACTTTTGTTGAAGCTTCTTTTTGTTTATTTGCTGGCACACAAACAGATTCTGATATTGACTCATGTAACAACAACTTTAACACTGCTCCAAGTTCAGTTCACACAGGCCAGAATATACTGGTCCTTCATTTCTTAGTTCTTTTTAATGAGTTGCTCTGATCTGTTCATTTCAGCAAAACCTCCTCATATACATTCATGCCCTTCCCCAAATCATTTCCCAAACTAAATCCATTTCAGTGTACTACTACTAAAAATTATTGGCCAAATTTAATCACAGTCTATTGCACAGGCCATTGGGGCTTTGCTGGCAGCAGATTACTCACCGACACCCTAGAGCTAGCTCTGACTCTGGCCACAAACTCTCTCTCTTTGTCGGCTGCCTGCCGCTGGATCTTTTGGAAACTGTTTAGGGCGGCCGAGAAGTCATTCAACAGACGTTCCTTCTGTATCTTTCTTTGCCGCTAGGAGACAGAAAAAAACATTACCAGAGAAGCCACGGAGTTAAAAGGTCATGTCTGTTTCATTTATTCAGTCTAGTGAGAAATGTAGAAAAAAAATCAAGGCAGAAGAAGTTACTGATAATTTCAATACCTGATCAGGGCCAACAGGAAGTGCACTGAATGCTTTGATCTGGCGGTCAGTCTCCTTGGCCAGCAAGTTGCCTTGCTGCTGTTTCTGTTGCCTGGAGACCAGAGAAAAATTACGTCTGGATCATTCTTTTCATTCTGTTTACACACTGACAGACTTCATTTTAAGTCAGAGTTTAATGGAGAGTAGGAGTGGAGGTCAGTGAATATCAGCATCAGTGTAATGGTGTTTTAATGATTAATCAGTTGACTGCTTGCTTGAACAGTCCCAGTTTTTGCACCTGTATTTTTCACCGTTCACCATGACAGCTCAACCCTGTCTGTGTCACTTACAGTGTGTGTCGCAGCTGGTTGCTGTCCTGCTCTGTTCCCAGCAGATTCACTGCCCTCTGCAGCTCAGATGCTGGTGAGAAAAAAGGAGAGCAGACATTTGTTTATCTGTGCTGAAGTATCTCCACAACTCCACCGTCATTCACACATTGACGTTGGTAACGTGGAGGCAATCTGACTGATGCAGCTGATATGAGCATCACCCTGTGTGTGTGTGTGTGTGTGTGTGTGTACACAGCATTACTCAGCAGGGTGAGCTTCTGGATGTTGGTGCTGATGCTGTGAACTAAAGCACTGGGCTCCTCTTGAATCCCAGCCTGGTAAGCCATGATGAAGCACTGTGAAGACACAGAAGAGCACAGTCTCTCTCTTCATTATTCATGGGTCACACTGAGATGTTGTTACTATAGTTACTGCAGTTATTTCAGTGAGTTGATGAGTCACATACAAAAACCCCTTTGGGCACTGAGGATAAATCCATTTAGCACGTAAATTCGCATAGTTCCAATAGATTTTCACAAATCTGCTTTTCCAACAGCATTTTAGTGGTTATGCCTCCACAATGGTTTTAATTGTGGCGATAAAGCTACACATTAAAATAGGTTGTGCTGATACAGTTATGCGGCGTTTAACAGTCCAACCACTAATGTCAGACTCAGCTTTTCACCCCACAGGTCTGATTTCATTCTCGAACCCCAGCAAGCCGACACACTGCTGTAACAAAAAACAAACAAAAAAGCCTTGGCATTTTCTGCCATGTCTATCAAGCAATGGCGGTCAATAAATAAATTTTTTGAAGTAATAAAATACACTGAGGTGAAGGTGTCCGCAGACTTTTGTCCATATGCTGCACAGCAGTTGCCCTTGCAGTGAAACGTAAACAATGAAATGTCAACCAGAGGCCAAGTGAGACAAAGCTGGACGTGAGTGATTTTGTGAAGGTGTGTTGGGCCAGTGTTTACAATGAGCCAGCCATGCAGACTTCCTGTGCTCCTGACTGAAGGCAGAGGTTAGACAGATCAGTATGCAAAGAGCCATCTGCTGTGGGGAAACAACGACACACTTAATCAGGTTTTCCGCCCTGATTGGACTTTCTGCGGCTCCCTGCCTGTCCATTTACTTCGTCGGGGAAATGCATAAATGAATCATTAGTTGATATAATAGCAGGACAGTCACTTCTGTTGTTACACCAGGTGTTATAGCCGCTTTCTGTCCACTTTCACACAACCAAAACGCCCAGCAGCCGTGAACGCAGCATAATTTCACGGTTTTCTCTCCGCCTCGCTTTGGCAACAAACTCTTTGAATTTCCTCCCGCTGGCCGTAAAAACTTGACACCGTCAGCTCGGGTTTAACTTTGCAGACCGTTACCCGCGCTGTCTTCCCCTAAATGTTCGTGTTTGCGTAAAAGTTCGTGTGTGTTTTTACCTCTTCTCTGGAGCGTCGCAGCGGCGCCTTGCTTCCTGATTCTGTGCCACGCCCCCCGTCACATGACGTGAGGAGCGGCGAGGGGCCAGGTCAGCGCGTCATGGGAGGAATCACATGGAGCATCAAAAGTGAAGAGAAAAAACAAAGAGCGTGTTCAGAGGACTCATTAGGTCCGATCCGGCATTTAAAGGATCATGTGTGAAATCATCAGGGTTAAAAATTACAGCTAAGATCCTCAAAACATCTCTTTTGTTGGTGTGCAAAAGTGTAGTAACTTTACAACATTAGACTGTCTTAAAATATTGGATTGTGTTTAAAAGCAACTTTTACTGCTATTTTTGCACAAATTGAAATCGTATTTTCACATAGTTTATTTTATATGATCGCCTATCAATGGCTATTCCCTCTGTGCACACGTCTGAAGTGTTCATAGAGGATGAAATTTCATGAATTACATGAATTACATCAATCATGTGCCATGGCCCTCACATGGGCCAGATCTGAATCCAAATGGCCCCAGTTTCTCTAAAGTCCTCCATACAGCCTCAGGTCCATGTAACCATTGTCATTATCGTGCGTACAGTACATGTGCTGTCGAGTAAGTTCAGCAGCTTGCACATCAAGGTTCACTTTGGTTGGCCACACAAAAATAAAGTCCAGTTCTCATAACACCAATCCCAAACTGTGCAATTGGTGTGAGATTTAAGTTCAACATGTGCAAAATCAAGTATCTATCTAAATTTGTCTGCAAAAAAAGTATCATAACAAAGAGAACATCAACATATCATGCAATCAAGCTTAATTCTTGGAAGTCATTTGACCTTTTCCCTTGTGACAACTACATGTGAGCCAGATCACATGGGAATCGCGTTTTGCCTTCCCTCACCTTGGCTTTGGGTACAAAATGAGTTTTATAATCTATATTATCAGTTGAACTTTTGGGGTCTTGAACTCTGGTGACTTTTTTGAGAGTGTTGGGATGGGGGATTTCTGTTTGGCAGCATAGTGTTCTGCAGATATGACTTCACCTCTGTTTAGCAATAAGATATACACAAGCTGCCCTGTATGGTCTGAACAGGTTATCAGTTTGCAGAGAGGCGAGGTTCAAAGTGCATTCAGGACAGTTCAAGTAACCTTAAATCCATCAGTTCTACTTAATATTATGTGCATGTTGAGAGGAGGGAAAAATTAAAGGGAAAGCCTTAAAATCCATAAAATCAGGGAATATCATTGGAGGATTGGTGTTTGTCCTTCCAGCAGAGGTCAGACATTTGCAGAATCGATACCATGGCACCTTGGGCACTTTATGCTGATTGGTCCATTTAATTCCTCTGTGCTTACTTATCTCAAGACATAAAATAAGCCAATCAGAATTATAATTGCATCTTGATTGTATTAAAGGGAGAATTATGAATAGTGCAAGAGCCTCATATTTTTCAGCCTGCACATGCTCCTCCTTAGAAAATATAGTCCTGGTGATTCACACACTTACCTTGCCCTTAAATACATAGATTTCCTTCAACCCAACTGTTTCGTTGACCCTAAGGGGCTGGACAGCAAACACCCTCTTCCACTTAAGAAGAAACAAAAGTACAACATATGTGTGTGGTCCTTCTGACTGTACAAGCCTCTTTGCAAGTAATCCACTTCATCCCACATTTGGACTCAATGTCAAACAAAAAAAACAAAAAAACAAACAAAACAAAACTGGATGTTGTGTCACCGTTTTTACACTTAAGATGACTCTGTCCTTCCATAAAACCTATGTCTGCGTTTCAGTTCAACAGGGCTGTTATAATTCTTTGGTCTTGGGTCTTTCCTTAATTTCTTCATTAGCTTGCCAGCAAAATGTGAGACATTGCTGGTTACTTTTACTGTCCTGGCTGCAACCTACATCACAGGCCTTTAGGTGGGTTTATTGAAAGTTTCAGTATCTCTTGCTTCTGAAAGCTTGTTTCTCACGTCTTTCTCCTTGTGATGAATCTTTTGCAATTGTTACTTATTATGTAATTGTTAATGTTAGGCAAATCGTTGCCAGTACACGTGTAACCTTCATAATTCTTGTTCATAATTTTGTATACACTGTTTTTTTCTTGTTTTTGTTAGTATGTTTATTACATTTGTATTCATTATATCAGATCTGGTATTAGTAGACCTTTCTAATTTGCTTATTGGATGGGTTATGGATATGATAGACAGAGAATAAAGACAAACTGTATTTCTATCATATCCATAACCCAAAGAGTCAAAAAGTCTAACAAGAAAAAAAAAGAAAGAAAATAAAATATTGAACTCTGTGCACACATACCCTTATCTGTCAGTCAATTTGGCCTTCTGAGCAGCAGGTCACGTGGCATCAAGTGAGTGTGTGTGTTGGCTTTGTCTGTGAGGGTCAGACCATCTCAGTATATATACATTGTCTCTCTCTGTGACATCTCAGTCCAGAGTGTGTGCTCTTGATTCCACCCCTGTCTGCCGTCATGCTGCGTCTCACGGCCCTCAGCATCGTCCTTGCGCTTGCTGTGTCTCTCACCAGCGCTGCCGTTATCCTGGAAAATGGCATGCCCATCCTGTGGGCACAGACAGCCAGCCAAGTGACAGAGTTACCCATTCAGAATGGCATTGTGACTCCTGATCCCTGGCACTTCCTTAACCGGATGAGTCTTTACCGGCTGATGATCGCTGCTACAGACCCATTCATGGGATCCATGGGACCAACCGCAACAGAAAATCCTATGTGGGGACTGCCTCTGCAGCTTGGATGGATGCTTACTTCAGGTAAGCTCAAAATCTTTTCCTCATAAATACTACTTGGTTAATTAGAATCAAATTTCTCTTCCTTTAAAAAGTATTGTGATGTCTATAGGGAGTTAGACAGCCCCCAAACTGAGGGAACATATAAGAACAGTTACCCAGCTATACAATTGATGGTGCAACTGAAAAAGTTTTCTTTCTTTAGGGCGCCTTGCTGACCCAACTGGTACTACAACCTGTGGCCATCAAACAGGAGACACTATGTGTATCTCTCCAGAGAGTTGGTGGGGCTGTAAGTGTGACAAACACACACACACACACACACACACACACACACAAGTCGGGGACTTTAAAAAAAACAAAAAAACAAAACTAAACACTGAACTATTTCTCCCCAGGTGTGAACTATTTTGCCTCTGCAATCCCTTTCTTGTCTGCTGCCCAGCAGGGCTTCATGGGAGACCAAGTTCAGGTACTTGTGTTTCTGGACGCCTCAAACTGAAAGTGTTTGTGTTAAATAGCTTTGGCTGCCGTTCTCCTATGCAAATATGAGCAGTTAGTGTTTTAGTAATTGTGAGAATGATTGCGATAACTGTGACTGTATCATATCAGGTCCAGATGCAAGTGCCTGCAGGAGTAGAGGGTTATTGCACCACTTATGCCAGTTGTGCTGCTCAGTACCCTGATGTCATTTCCAAATGGGATGCCTTTTTCCAGGTATGTGAAATACACACATACACCAATAAATTGGCATACACTGGTTTGTAAATAGCAGGGTTCAATAGTGCAGCACTGTTTCATGAAAACAAAATCAACAGGGCGTAATGGGACACTCCTGAAGCCGTGAAAACAGTTGGCTGATGTTGTTTAATTCTACCCTGCAAAGCCAAACCCAGTGGCTACAATTTTTACTTACAGGCGATTTAAGACCACACACCAGTGGCAGGCAGGGTAGCACGGCTAATAGCCAAGCTTCACAGAGTAGCAGTATAAGCTGTTTCTGCCTGGCTCCAATTTGATTTCAGAAGTTTGGACATTATGTGGTTGCATCATATTGAAGTGACATAAATGCATTGACCAGTAGTGCATCCATGCTTCAAAAGCTGTTTCCACAACTTTAATTTCTGTGGAGTTCCAGCCCTCTGCCATGTGTGGCAATATGCTACAAACTGGGTTACCTTTTTTTAATCATCTGTGTTTAAAGGCCCTCAAGGCTGCAGCTGACTCTCCCCTGCCGGACAATGAGAAGAAAGACTCTCTTCTTGGTCTCTACTGGGTCGCCCAAATGGCCTCAACCTATGCCTCTGCTGCATGCAATGCCAGGTGAGCTATCCCCACCTGGACATAGTTCAGTCTGTCTCCTTTTATTCTGCCTCTATACACTCATAAAGTCGAAGCAAGTTTTTTGGCAAAGTCAAGGTGTCTTCATCTCTATTCAAACGACCCTTGACATTTTTGTGTTGTGACATAAAGACTAGAAACAGGGAGCAGCCTGGAGTTACCTAAAAGCAGCATCCAAGAACATCTAAAGTTCACCAATGAGCATTTTATATCTTCTTAGTTCAAAATGTATGAAATGCAAAAATGAGAGGGTGTGTTTTTACACTTAGGCTGTGTCTGAATTGCTTTTTGTCCCAGTTTAGTCTCCATAGTCTCTGCTGGTTGCATGGCAACCTTGCATCAACAACAACAGAAAGGCCAGGCAAGCTGTTCCCCTGACACCAGTCTGAGCTAAGCTAAATGTATCCTGGCTGAAGCTTCATATCCACAGCCAAACATGAAAATGTTGTGACTGTGGTAAAGTTGTCAGAAAAAAAAAAAAGCAAACAAGTTCAATTTCCTTTTCCTTTGACATGTTGCTCTTCCTCTCGCTTAGGCAAAGCTACTATTCCTCTGCAGAGGTGTCATTTGCCAACAGCTGGCTGAACTCAGCAGAGTACATAGCGGCAGCACATTTCCAGTCCAATTTCGAGAAATCTGTGGCTTTCATAACCCCACTGCCGGGACGAATTTTACAGGTACACACGTAAATCTCATCTGTCGATTCATTCACAGCATTTTTAGTGTCTCTGTTTCTAATTTCCGCCCTTCCTGTCCTGTTAATGTGTCCAGGAGGGTGACAGTGCACCTAACATAGCTGATATGACTCAGGAGGAGAACCACACGCTGTACATTTTCTCCTGGATGAAGAATATCAACAGCCTGCTTGGTAGGGCGAACACACACACACTCACACACTCATGCATAAATATTAATACCATTGTGCTCTTACTTGAATTAGTGAACTTTTAGGGATGATCGTGATCTTGTCATCTCTCAGGTGGGACACTGGTGCGCATGTGGAGAAGTGCCATGTGTTCAGTGACCACAAGGGAGAAAGGCAGAGAGATGTTGGAGCAGCTCCTGTTGAATCCCAGCTACGCCACAAGCTCTTTCCTGTCCATTGTCACTGGAATGACTACCAGCTGCTGAGACGGAGCCAAACACACTTGCAAACAAAACAGGATGAGATATTAACTCCAGTTAGATGCTATTAGCATTTTCATCTGTAGGTTAAACAAAAATGTATCTTGCTTGACATGTTTTTATAGTACATAATACAGGATTGGGATAGTAACACTCTGAGACAAGACACCTGGAATACAAAGAAATATGATTAATTTCCATCGTACTGGATGGAATTTATGCCAGTATTCTGAATGTGTAGACAAGGTGACAGATTATAGTGGAAAGCAGGTAATCCTCTTTATTTGCCTAATTTCATGTCATGCTCTTGTGAATATCCGTACCAGTAAACTGTCAACAATCTCCCTCTTCTACTGTTATTACTCTATTTTTAAGGTTCTTGTCATAGTAGTCAGTGATCGATAAGAGAGCCAGGTGGATGTGCAACATGAAAGCTGAAATTTGAATGTGGTTAGCAAAGTTTAAATGTTACTGTAGTGGGCAAGGATCGGGGAAATGATAAAGTCTGAGACTGTGGAACAGCTTCGGTTCTACAACATGGAGTTAGTTTCCATGCAAAAATACTCTGTTATGACTGCACATTTTATACAGAAAATGGAAAACTGGGACATGAAGCCCAGCCACACTCCTTGATTCCTCATTGAGAAATTATGGATCAGACATTGTGCCCCACCCACCAAAACGTTTTGTGCCAGACTGACTGATGAAAGAGCAGTACCCACGCAGATAGAGTCAGAGGAAATAATGAAAAGATTTAGTCATGCGTTTGAGCCTCAGTCAGACCCAGAAGATTACATTATGAAATCCTGCCCCCCCTCCACAAACTGTCAGTCATGATCCAGATTATTAGCTCACATTCTGATTTATTGGTTTGATTGAGATACAGATGGATACTTTAATGGAGCGTTTCATACTTTATTATCTTGACTTTTCCTTGAGGAAAGGATGTAAATCCTTCTCCCACATATCTGGAAGATGCATTTAAAGGTCAGATTGGTGCTGTCAAGTCTAGTTCATCCAGCTCTATGCTCAGTCCAATGATGCTTCCTAGTGGTGGCATGATGTAAGTACAAGCTTATCATGTCATTTTTTTTATTTTCTAATTTTTATTTATACTTATTATTTATACTATAGCTTCAGTGTTGCGACTGAACCCTCTCTGAGCAGCAATAACATGTCCAGACAAATAATTTGTCAGTCATTCATCAACACACATTTGAGCTGTGTGTCATCATTGCAGGGGCAAAATCCATTGGTGGAATTTAATCAGCTCTTACACAATGGGACCATTCTCCAAATCTCAGTCTGAGAAAGAAGCCCCATGTCATCTTTTACAAAAACCACATTGCATTTCTCGCCAGAATGTGACTGATTTTTTTATTTGGTTTTTTTTTGTAATTTGAAATCAAGTGTACATAGTCAATATCATCCTTTTTATAGTAGGTTTAAAAGTTTGAATTAATTCATTCAAGTGCGAAGTAACTGGTATGTAGTTTCCCAAACAAAGTGCGACATATATTAACATTAGAAAGAGAGTCACTGCAGCATTTTTTCGGCATCCCTGTTGCAGTGACTGATTTGAGGATTTATACACAAGATATCGCATACAAAATGGCATCAGGACTAACCATCTTGGCCAGAGCCACACAGAAACTGTCCCTTGAGTTTGCACCTCTAAATTTAGGCTTTCCTAAAGGCCAATAATTGAAAAGTGAGGGACACAATTTAAATAGTATTTATGTAAATATTTTTAAATTATGGAAACCTGTAGTCTGAGATGAGCTACCTCAAAGCACTATAATATAACAGATTTGCAATAAGTAATATTATGAAAAGTCTTTATTTTAACACAAACATAACATTAACCTAAAGAAAAAAAAAAATACAACCATCAGGGTGTTTTGTTTTACACAGTTTGAATCACTGTAGGTAATGGCATCAAAATAAAAATGACATCCAAGACATTTTCAAAAGGAAGGCATTATACCTGCCAATGGAAATGAAAAAAAAAAAAAAACTCACTGTGTTATAACATCATATATCTACGTTAGCTCATGATTGTCGGTGGAAAAACAATAGCAGATACAAATCCACAAAAACAAAGCACAAATGAAGAATGGGATATCCTGTCGAAGCTCATACACTATGTGCATTTTAAGGGTTTTTCTTTCACCTCTTTTTTCTTCTTTTTTGGAGCTTATTCTTGGTGTTTCTTCGTGATTTAGAGAGCATTCAGTTAGTTCTGCCAAATGGTGCTGAGTATAAAAATATTAGTGCATTGATGGGGTTTGACAATTTTAACACTCAGTTTTATCCATTAAACATGCCTCAAATGGTAAAACAAATGCAGAGTATCCAGATGTAATCTGTTTACACCTGCACAACAAACTGTAAAACTTCTTACATAAACTGTGCCAGCTACCAGACAGAACACATCAGCGAATACTGGACACGGATTAGCAGTTCAAACTAACGAAAACACATTTCAAAGCCAAAATCACATGAATGGTTAAAGCCACTGTTAATGTTGAAAATTCCACTTGTGTGTTTCCATCTGTGACAAAACAAAATTTCATTTGAACACAAGAACCTAGGGAGAAAAGGCAGGAGATTTTTCCATTATTGCAATAATTTTTTTACTGGTTGCCAGGTTTTTGTTAGAAGTCGATAAAATTGCTAATTTGCATGTAAGTGTGTTGTGGGGTAAAAAATCTATACACTTTTTGGCCTCTGTGATAGTGCATGATGGTAAAAGTCTGGGAACCCCTCATTACAGTAACAGTTTCTCCACGACAGTAACATTGGAACAATGTCAACAATGCATAAATAAATGTTTCATTCTTTGTAAAGACATGTTAAATACTGTGTTAAGTGTCACACTGAGCACCATATTATCCTAGCTACAGCAAGGATATAGAAAACAGATGTGGATTAAAAACATCAACATGTTCCATGAGGAATGATAGTCAAGGCAATTTTATTGCCCCATTTCCTTTTAGCGTTGGATATAAATTTCACCAAGCTTGACAAATACTGTGAAAAATGATCTGACGAACACTGAGTCTGTCCAGATATAAAATAGGAGCGTCACTGTAAAGTTTAAACAAAGGAGAGGAGTCAAGATGGAAGAAGAAATTTAAACAGACATCAGTCAAACCACTCAGGCCCCCCCAGTGTAGAACTTGAGCACCAAAGGAAACAAGTGGAAGGCTGGGAGAAATTAAGTTTAAATCAGGGGAAACATCCCAAGTTTGGGATTTCACACACACACGCACTAAAACGTATTGGCCCCCTTCAGCATTGCATTGGATTCTTGGTGTCTGTGGAGGAGTGAGGTAGAGAGATGACTGAGTGGCAGACCTGCTGTTAATTGACTTATAGTCGAAATTGCATGTTGATTGTGTTTGCAGCTGCAGTGTTGCTAGGCTATATGAGAGGTAGAATATCTCTGCGCCTCACACAGGAAACTGCCCTGAGCCTGCTAATGCATTGCATTGTAAATGTTTTTATGTGTATGAGAAAGTGTGTTTGAACCTGCGTGTGTATGTCTGATTTTATGTGAAAGAAAACTTTCTGCAAGAATGTGGGCAAGCCAAACAGTTACATGAACGAATATATACTTTGTGTATTCGAGAGGAATGTCCAGGATGTTACGCTTCTCCATAGGCTGAGGCCTTGTCCTTTAACAGGTCCAGACACAAGTGGCAGCTCCAGCTCCCTGTAGAGAGAGAGAGACAGAGAGAGGCTGAAGTCTTCGTCCCACTGGCTAGTTTCCATATATAGCCTTTGCTTGCAGGCTCTCCAATCTATAAACACATCCTCACCGGGTGTAAGACCAGCCTCACACAAGGCCGCTACACCTGGAGGCACAACCAAGTCCTTAAGACTCTGGCAGCAGCTATTGAGAGCAAGAGAACAACTACGAACTTCTTGCCTTTGAGAGCAACCAATTCCATCATGGCCCCAGCCTTCGTCCGAGAAGGACAGAAAAGCCCAACCATCTCCCTGTCAAACCAGAAGCTGGATAGCTAGCCATGGCCCGGGACTGGAAGATGCTTGTCGATATTGACCAGCAGCTAATCTTTGCACCTGAGATTGCAGCTACCACCCTTAGGCCAGACTTTCCCTTTCACTGAAAGCTGTTTACATTACAGAGGTAACAGTCCCATGGGACAATTCAACAGAAGAGGCCTATGAGCACAAAAAACTGCGCTACATAGAGCTGGCAGCAGACGCTCAACAACGAGAATGGAATGCAAAAGCCTATCCGGTTGAGGTGGGATGCAAAGGTTTTGTGGCCTCTTCCACCATCAGGCTGCTGAAAGACCTTTGGCATCCAGGGACAGGCTCAGCGACAGCGGCTGAAAGAAGCAGCCAGTGGTTATGGATCAAGCAGAACGACCCTTGCTGGGCTCAAAGAGCATCATTATGACCCGCTCACCAATTCCCCCCACCCCATCCCCTTCTTGAACACCACAGTCAACTGTAGGCTTTTCCCTTTAAACAATCAGGCAATTCTCATTATTGGGCATGGGACACAAGCTCAGGTTTGATCACCCTGTAGCTGGCCACATTTGATGAGGGTGTCTAGTGTTGAAAGGTCGAAACACCCCCTGATTCAAAGGCACGCTACTGATGATGTGTCCCAAATTTACATCGTACCCACATCTGAGATACAGCTCTCGTGCTACTCTCAACAGCAAAGCAAAGCTCACGTGCATACCATCTACTGGCACAATGGACAGTTTACCATCATGTCCCATGTTTCATGATCCTTCATGACATATACGGTTTTTGCCCACTTATATAAACCGTTTGAGAGCGGTTCTCAGCTGCTGTACCTTCAGGAGGCTGGGTCATTGGGGGCTTCAGGCAGTACATGTGGTATCCTCTGTCACAGTCGTCACAGAACAGCAGCTGGTCCTACACAGGCAGTACACAATCAACATCTTCAATAATGGATGAAATGGAAACAGACAGCATATAAATAGATGTAAGCCGCACTAAAAGAGCCCACACTCGGCCAAAGCCTCTGTCAAAAAACGACCCTGTAGAGATACATTATCACAGACATGTAAATTTTTTTTTTGTGTGTTTATTAGCATGCAGCCTAGTGTTATTCATCTTCATTGCCACCTCATTCTTATAAAATATGACTGCTAGACAAACAAACGTTATGTGACTGCCCAGTAGAATTATGATAATAAATGAAAATTCAGCTTCAAAAGAAAATAAATGATGGAGTTAAGATTTGTTTAAACCTGGTATGAAACAGAAAACCTTTTAGCATCATGGGTAATTCATCAAGTACATACAATATACAACAGCCTGGCATAAATTCAGTGTAATTCATTGCCCAGGAAAGGAAGAACATTGACTGTGGAAAGGTCGTGGCATTAGAAGAATAACATGTCAAATTTAATGTTGTTAAAAGCCAATTCAAGAGGAAATCTAGTACTAACATTTGAGCACAGGCATTTCATTACAAGCCTCTCCTCTAAAGTGCGCTTACATCGTTCTCTGACGTTCCACAGAGGCTGCAAGACTTGCACTCGATGCACTGCCACTGGTACGTCCTCACCGCCTGCATCATGTTCTCAGTAAACTGCAGACATGTAGGGTGACCTGCAAAGAGAGACAAGAAAAGTGAAGAGGGAAGGAAGTGCGGAAAGCACCGAGAGTTTGTGTTTTAAAGGCAAAAATAGTCATGCTTTCTCATATAATACTTTGCAAACATGTGGCAGAAGCTCTGAATTAAAAGACATAAACATATTTCCATCAACCATAAAAATGATCCTCTCCATCTCTATCTGATGACACACATGATCCATGATCTACGGTAACTGAAATGAATAAAGACTGTTTCCCCTATCCGCTATTAATGGTTTGTTGTTTACTGTTTTCTACTAAATTGCAGTCTCCTATGGGCTTTTAAAAAGCACGAGCACAAGTTATTGAATGAACAGTTTTTCCTTGGCTGTGATGAATAGGTCATTCACATAAAACATCATCCAATAGTGTGATCTTTACATGAGTGCTTACTTTCTGTAATTCAGATAAATGTAATCTCATAGTGTTGACAGTCAGTACTGCTGGATGAAATTTACCATCAACGGCAATCTGGCCACCAAAAACAAGTGAGTGATTATACTGTATGTCTGGGAAAAAAAAAAAAAACACAAGCGATGATGTGTGGGAAAACACAGCCAAGTGTTTTATCATCTTATATCCACAGCTGTGACAACACATAGACCATTAGTTGATATACGCTAAATTATCATCCTGCCCCTTAGTAACAGACAATTCATAGCTATCGCCATCATCTTTTACATCCGCCCCGCAGCCTCACAGCGCTGTCAGCATCTTCTCACACATCCATCTGCATCAGCCTGGTATCAATGGGGTATCAATGAGCCGTGAAGGAGCCATAAAAAGGATGGATTGATTTACAGCTACGCAGGGAAAGCCAGAAACATTGAACACATTCACTATTAGATGGGTGAGGGATGACTGTCATGACCTGAGCAGAACTTAAAGCAGAGGTGTTCAAGCCTGCTTAACAAATTTAACTAAGGAATTAGAGTTGGGAAAAAATAGGTTAATAGAGTAATAGCTGCAGGCTATAGCAGCAGTCATTGGAGAAAGAGTCTAGTCCTTGAAGACAGAGAGGAGCAATGGAGTGCCGATTGGCTCTTACCTCCCGGCTACCTGTCCTCTTTAGTCAATGGGGTAACTCAAAAGTCCATGTTCATCCCTTTCCCTGCCACATTAGTGGCCAATCAAGTAATTGACTCCATTTTCTGTGGTCCACCAAGTCTGCTATTAATCTTTTCAGTCCAGAGTTGGGGCATGGATAAAGCCATGTTTATCTTATGATTTTAACTGACCTGATGCAAGCAAAATTGAGTGTTAGCAGTTTGCTTTTTCTTTATAAGAAATGGAAAATATCTTAACTATTCATAAAAAGCATCACTTAAAAAAAAAAGCCATTGTATCCATCAAAGACGATATCTTAAGAGGCTGGATCTTATGTGTAAATAAAAGTGTTCAGAGTAATCCAGTGATTTTTCAGGTAGAGGCATCTTCAAGGTGAGTCACTGCAGTCCAGGCTGCTCCTTCAGAGTCTTTCAGCATTCCCTGAAGGAAAAGGATTTTTACTGCCCCAAAGTCCAACTAGTCAACACGTCCTGTGATCAGCTGTCAGCCACAGTATCACCATCTGACAACAAAAAGTCTTCCAGCTCTGTTTCTTCAAAGCCTTGAAAGGTGGAGGCCTCACTGTCTGACGAGTCGCCGAACAATTCTTCAAGAGCACTCATCTTCCTCCCATCCTTCTTCACTCCTCCTCTTCCAGCTACCATGGAAACATCAGCGTCAGAGTAACACAGACAAGGCCACACAGTCTCCCAGCTGTTCTAATAAGCTCTACTTCAGCAAGAAAACATCTCACTTGCTCAAATGAATGCCCTACTCTCAGTTGAGCTGATTGGAGAAATGGTTTGCTGAGATATCCAGCAGATGCGGCTTCGGCTAGTGTGGGGGGAAAAAGAGGGGAAAAGGAAAAAAAAAAAAAATGCAGCCAAATGTGCAATAAGAAAATGCATGAAAACTGAGCAACAGAAGAGTAAAGGCATGTCATCGAAAGGCAGAAGACCCTACTGATGGACGAGGCTGAACATGGAGAAGCATGCAGGTTGGAAGCAAGCAGCAGAGCCTGTGTATCAATATTTATTTATTTTAAATGGGAGAATCAAAGTGTTCTGGGAGTTGGCTCAATTCTCATGATCTGCAAGGCTCATTGATAACCCACTGAAAGGACACTTTAGCGACCTGAAAGCTCAATTCACTGCACAACATAAACGTTTAATAAAATCGATGTCATTGACTGAAGACACAAGCTGGCTGGTACAACGATGACTTGAAACAACAGTTGTTGTGAAGGTTTTTTGTTGTGGTTTTTTATTTTAAGTAAGAAAGAATGAACTTTATAAAATGTATCGTTAACGCTAAATGTTAAGCTACATTTTGGAATAATTGTATAGCTTTGTTATTAATGTGCCTTCCAAAATATATTGTGAAGAAATTGTGTGTTTATATATCTTCATAGATTCTACGTAGCAAAGATAAACACTGCAAGGAAGCGAGGAATACACATAAACAAGTGGATAAAAAAGGAAGTAAAGAGAAACAAAAATGAGATATGTAGTTGACACAAATTAAAGCATGATTCTAGCAGACTTTGGAACTAACTTCAGAAAATCTTATTTAATTTGCAAAGAAATAGTTTAAGTTGTAGGTGTGATTATTTCCTTTCCTGAAGTGAGATGAACCAAAGATATCACTTTAATACTCTTCATAATAAAGATAAGTAGATAAGTATTGAACAATAATTTTAAAAAGAGATATAAAAAGATATTCTCTTCATTCACTCATATGAGGTTTTTTTTATATTCACTAGGCGAGCTGATGAACAAAAGTCATTTCTTATGGTCTAAAAGCTGACGTTATCAAGGGACCAGGAGATTTAGTTGAAAAGGTTGTGCAGTTGGGGGACTTACCAGAGCGTCCACAGTCTGAGCAGGACACCAGCTCCTCAGCCTGTCCCGTCTTCCTGTTGGAGTCCTGGTCTCCCAGACAGAAGTCACAGTAGTCGTTGGGGATGATGGCGCCGTCTGGGCCCTTCTGAGCTGTCAGCAGGAACCACGAAAGAGAAGGATATAGTAGTTTATTTCATGAATAGCTCGAGGCCTTCTGGGTTTTTGTCAGGAAAGTATTTCAATTTCAGAACTGGCATGGCATTTACAGAAATTTCAATGCCAACGTACGTTTGTGGTTGTCCAAGCTTTGCGGGAGAGATGGCGCCATCTCTGTTTCTTTCTCCTCTTCACCCTCTTCCTCTGCCAGATGAGTGTGTGTATAGTGGTAGCTCAGGCCAGGTCGGTTCTTGTAGCGCTTTCCACAAACTATACGTAGATAAACCATCACAGATCAGTTAGAAACATGGAAAACGCAGCAGTGACTCAACAGTGTGCTCAAAGTCAACTACCACCTCTGCCTAAAGAAATCGTTTTGTAAACTCACTGTCAGTATTCAGGTTGGATGGTTTTTAACTGTACAAAAATCACCTATAAAGTAGAGGCGTTCAGTTTGACCGTCCCAGTGCATCTGCTCTGAGCGACTGCATACCCGTTTAAGGTACAGTAACAAGAAAGGGTTGCAGCTGTAAACATGACTGGACTTGGAAGAAAATGTGAGTGCATTACTAACTATTTCTGTCCTGTAACCAAGACAGAAAACATGGAGATATTAGCAATACAGCCACACTACGACAAAGACATGGTGGGTCATGAACAAAAACTGAAGACCACTAGGACCAGGGGTCAGATGATACCCACGGCACGACAAACTGAGAACCTAATAAGTTTGGAGAAGCAGGACAGTGAGGTGGACTAAAAACATAAACCTGCAACTTTTGTAACATTTACGGGGCTTTTGTTTGACCACTGGTCTAATGTTACTCTCATTGTACAGGTTGTTATAGTAAGCAAAACATTAACAACAGAGCTTGACTTAATTAAAAAAAATAAAAAAAAAAGCAAATATCATTTATATAAAAAGAAATGAAGCAAAAGTGTTGTGCTCTAAAACTACACTGCATGGAAATATATCTAGTGTAGATTATGGAATAATTGAGGAGTCTTCACGGTGAGCACAATAGAGTTGTAGCCATTATAGAAGTTCCTCGTCATCTATTTGGTGTATTATAGTTTTATATTAATAGTAATATTAACTTTAGTTATTGTGGCCAAAATAACTAAATGCTTTATAGAGGAACTTGCGCTGCAATGGCAGCCCTGTGCCTAACTAACTACGCACTAACTAAGCACCAAGTTACACTTCTACAATGGCTACATCTATGAATCACATCACAGCTACAGAGTGGCCAGAGAAACATGCATTCCTCAGTGTGGCATTAGCTCAGCTGCTGCTACAGCGTCACTTGGTTCATGCCTGGCAATGAGCAAGCATTAAAGCTCAAATATTATTATAGCATTAGTGTCATGCAATGCTCACACTGCAGTTAGGGAAGCCTATACTAGCATAAAACATTTAAAAGTAGTAGATGACAGTCAGCCATTCCAACACCAGGCGTTAATGAGTAAGAAAGGCCGATCATAAAGTCAGTTCATAGAGCCCCTAGAAAGACAAGATGGCGACAGGTTCAGATACCTTCTTCAGCCTTTTTTGAGTTATGCTTTTGTTTGTATCTATCTGGAACAGAGAAGACACAAAAGCAAACGATAAAGGAAAGACAGAACAAGACACAAAATGAAGATGAGATTCATTTGCTTGAGGCTCAGTCATTGTGGATATCTCTGTCCACATCCCTGTGGCAATCAATTCTTGGGTTTGTTTTGTTTGTTAGATTGATTCTTTGTTATTTTGTTTGTTTGTTTTGTTTTGTTTTGTTGTTGTTTTTTTTTTTTTGTCCAAGTAAACAAGTGGCATGCTAGTCAGGTCTGAATTAACAGCAAACTTTCTTCATGCTGCAGAGGACTGCTCTTAGAAACAGAAGAGGAGAGGGCCACCATTGGAAGATTGGAAGATTGAAGTTGAGAGTTATCAACAAAAACTCTCATTATCGCTAGATCTAAGAAGACAGAGGTTCTCCGATGCCTTGAGCTTTATGAAACACGACTCAGAATTTTGACTAACGTGGAAAATGACAAGCTGATCACATAATTGCACACAATGTACAAAAAAATCAATATTCCTCTTCTCTTACTGTCGCAGACGTAAGGTTTGTCCTGATCGTCGATGTTAGCAGGTTCTGCCCTCCTGCGACTTGATCCTCTGTTCTGAAAGGAAACACATTAAATGACTGATATTTCATTATCAAATAAACTATTTTTCCAAATTTTTCCAAAAATTCATGATATGTAAATTTCATTTTGAGAACATTAGCATGCTGAAGTAATTTTTATTTGTGGATTTTGTGCAAATGAAACTAATTTAATTTCTCTCGACACCAGACACGCATTAACTGTGATTCTCACTTTGCCTCGGTTTCTGTTCTTTCTCTTTGGAGCGTCCAGTTCAAAGTCTTCATCATCATGGAAGCCGTCTCCATTCTCCTCTGCCTCCAGTACTCTCTACAGAACAAGTACACGCACAGTCAGACAGAAGATTAGCATTTAAGTGGTTACAAGAGAGGGTGAAGAGTAAAATATAAAGGTTTAGGATATTTTCCACTCCTCTCCACTGCGATCATCTGTTACCTAATAGAGATGTTTAGCTTTACGTCAACTAAATCATAAAACGCTGAGGAAATCTTAATGATGTCCATTACACAATGAACATGAAACACATTACCTGTATTTCCAACAATGTCTCCTCTTCCTTACTGAGGCTGTTTTTTTTCTCCAGCAGGCTCTCTCCCCTCAGGAGGGCCTCCAAGGCTGTAGCCTCCCCTGGGGGCACCTCACGCTTGGGGGCCAGCTCTGCTTCTGAGGAGGATATGGCACAGGAGAAGACGAGAGAGAGAAAGGAGTATTTGAGATGGGGAAAGGGAATATGCTTCTGCATCTGCATTCAGACTCACTGTTAACTTTCATTGATGTGAATTTTTCAATAGTTTGCTGACCTTAATAAACACAAAGCTTTTTTTGTACAGTGCCTTCTTCGCTGGCTGTGTGCAGGGCACATGAGTAACCAGCTTTAATGTCAGATCACATGAATTTTTCATGTTCAGTTTTGGGTCAAGAACACACATTGATTCAGAGACTATGCATTGGGATCAGTGTGGAGGTAGCATGACACCAGGTAATACAGTAGAAGGGACAGGCTGCGTTAGTCACCATCTGTAAAAAACTGCATTTTTCCAGGTGCACAGTACGAAAGGAAATAGTGAACCACATTTTTTTTTTAAACTGCTTATAAACTTAAACGTTATCTGAGTATCTGTTCTTCCCACTTCAAACCGTATTTATCTTTCTTCATCTCCCTCTTTTCATTTCCGCAGAGATGAACTTGCAGCAGGATTGACTCTCTGTCCTTGTCTTTGAAGAGTAATACAAGGATAAATAGAGAATGAGCGTGGGGATGTGATAAGGGAGGCAGGGAGTGAGCTGGGCTTCTGAGGCTGTCAGGCACTCTTATTGAATACAGAGCTGCTGTACCACTTTGTCTCTTTCTCCGTCCTCCTCCTCCGTCCTCTACAGGATACGCCTCCTCCTTCGCCTCTATTCTCCGCTGATCCCTTCCCTCCTCTTTTATACTGAATCCCTCTCTCCTTTGCGTTGCTTTGCCCCGTTTTTTTCTTTCACCCGTCCGCTTTCTGCTTTATAACCCCGTACCTCTCCTTTGACTCTTTGGGACGAAAAGAAATAAAATGACTGGAGCTGAATGCTATGTTTTACCAGTGCTCCCATCAACACATGAACAAATACTCATACACACACAACTAAGGTCATTGGAATTTTCTCTTAAGCTAAACGCCAATAGGCTAGTAACATCCTCATCCAGTATCTAACACTGGGCATTTGCACATTTTTAAAGCTCTTGTTAGATTAAACAATGAGTTTCTTCTGAGGAAAGCAAAATGGCTGCTGAGGCTCAGCCCCCAATTTGAGCTGTGGCACGCAAAAATGAAAACAGAAGATCCACAAAAGCGAGGAATTTAATTCTGCTCTTTCAAAGCAACCTGGCAACAGAGCCTCTGTGTTTCTGCACACACATACACACACAGACAAACCTCCCTGCTCAGGAAGCATTAAATAAACATAAAGCATTTCCAAAAGCCCCGGAGAGGAGCGCACGCATTCCTCTGCAGTGTTATGATAGATATCTGGACTAAACTGCAGAATTGGATGTCAGAAAAACAAAACGGTACACTGACAATAATCTTCTGCCCTTTTTCTCTTTTACTCATTTTCCCTCTCTCTCTTATGTGTGTTGGTTGGTCGGCCGCAGCTCTGCAGAGTTTCTTTCTTTTTATTTCATGAAAGTGGCTCTGTCCTCTGTGCAAAGCTAAATCGTGGTGGAAAGCTCTGGAGTATTATGTTGCGTCTGGAAGACAGCGGGGTGAGGGGGGGGGTGGTAATGGTGTGGCAAAGAAGAAACAAAGACCTGCCTTTATGTGCGTCCCTTATCAGGTTCCTGAGCCATTCCTCTGCTAAAATCCCCTTGTAACACACACACAGGCAAGGTTGTATGCACACACACACACACACACAAAAGCATACACTTCTACTTCATAATGCTCACTTACATTCTAATGCCTCATGGACAAATGATTACAGAGGCCCAGTTAGGGTGCTTCTGTGTTGTATCGGGGCACAAGAGTCATGTGTGGCGGTGTTTGTGTTCTTGTGTATGTGTGTGTGTGTGTGTGTGTGTGTATACTGCCAGAGAACAGTGAGAGGAGCCATTGATTCAGGGGAGAGAATGAACCTGGAGACCTGGCGAAAGTGACTGCTAACCAGAGCCAGATGGTCAGATAGGGAGCATTAATGCCACTAAGCAACCCTGAAGCTCTGCGCAGCCATGCAAGAGCCCTGAGGGCACACACATACCATAATGCAGATGATTGTTTAAGTGGCGGAAGTTTGGGCACAAAATGAGAGGGTGCATGGCCAGTACCGCTGCTTTTCACTGTGTATGCATATCAATGTGCTTCTGGGCTGCGCACGTGTGTGTGTGTATGTGTGTCTGAGTATTCTGTTGTTTGTCTTACCTAGTCGGAGTTCACACAGGCGGAGCTGGGGATCCAGAGGAGGGTGGAGTCGCCTCTTCTTTCTCCAGCAACGAGCAGGGTAGGTATACATCTGTCCCGCTGCCTGCCCTGGATGCACACACACAAATATGTAGTAAATGTACACACACGCAGACACACAGGCAGAATTTGGACTAGTGGTGGTTTCTATTTTAACCCTCCTGTCAGCTTTGGGGTCAATTCGATCCCATTCAATGTTTATAATTTAAAAGATTGTAGTTGACTTCTTTTTGGCTTCATATTTCATGACTTTTCCCTGATTTGAGGGGGACAACTGATTAAGCATAAAATTATCATGATGAAACTTTTCAATTTGCTGTACACATGTTCAATTTGACCCCAACCTTTTTAAGCTGTGTGTGTGTGTAACCTCACATCACTACACCTGCAGGTGCAGACGTGATACTTGATAGTCGATATATGACGAAGGGGCAGGGAAAAGAGAATTCCCAAGAGAACTTTGACACGTCTCTTGCTGACTTTCAATGAATGCTTGTTTGTGTTTCGTGGGCTGTGTCCATTCCGACAATATATGCTGAGCAAACCTTTCAAATACATCAAAATTTGGGCAGCATGCGATGCACAGTCCAGCTATGCCTGGAATATGTAGGTTTACACAGGAAAGTCCCCTGAAAAAAACAGGGCACAAGGGTTGTGTTTGGCATGGATGAAGGATCTCATGGGCATAAATAACATTGCATGTGATCATTTATTCCCATCTTATCCCCTGGATGGGGAACACCCAAAGATGAGTATGAGCTGTGCTGCAAAGAAGGAAATAACTAAAAAGAAAAAAATTAGATACAACAATAAACAAAACTATTTCACTCTGCCATTTTCAGTCCCAAACCAAGATGAGAAAAGAAAATGGGTGAGTGACCACAAATGTGTTAATAAAAAAGTAAATAAAAACAATTGAAATAAGTAAATGAAAGGTTTTGGGGTTCTTTCTACTTTGAAGGTTTTGCCTGATGGTGGCACTACAGGAAATGTGTTTCATTATCAAGGGATTATTTATGTATTCAATGAATAAACAAACTGCCTGATACAAGAACAAAAACTTGCTCAGTAGTTTAATTTAAATCATTTTCTGGACGTCGACAGCCCTGGAGTCAGACTGACGCCAAGGATCAAATGTGTGTATTTGAGGATAATAGGAGGGTTAACAAAACCTGTGCTGAGGACCACCCCCACCCTCCCACCCCATTTACACACACACACACACACACACACACACACAGTTGACCAGTCTTGTTCTCCTGACACTTGATATTTTAGTGCTCAGTCTGATGGTCTCAAAGCCTGTTTGACACACAAAACCTGAAATTCAGGGTAGTGATTTTACTTAATGTTCATATTATATTCAACTCACTCCAATGAACCTTTCTAATGGAATTGCTTTGCCGCTGTCTCACCAAAACAGACTTCTTGTATTTTAATTGTATATTTTTGGTTTCTGCCCTTGTGTCCAGCCATATTCCTACATCAGCTTAGCAGATGATGTGTTTTATGTGTGCTTTGCAGGGGGAAAAAATCAAGAGAAAGCAGGGAGGATGGATAAACCCAGAATAAATGCATATAATGTGAATTAGGTCTGCCACAAAGTATAGGGTGTGGCCTGAAGGGCTTTGCATACAAGATGGAGCACAGGCTATTTGTGTCCAGCTCTCAGTAAAGACCAGATTGTTCCCTTTGGCTGCACAGGCGACCCAGATGTGAAGACTAAAGTGGCAATTGTAATATAAGCCTAGATAAGTATATGAGAGTCATTGCTTCTTATCTCTGAATACATATTTTCATTTATTGATTTATTGATAAATGTTTGCTTTGTTTCTTGCTGAGAATTGCATGATCAGACTGATGCAACTCTCATTTCTGTGCTCACCTTAACCGAGCATCATGAGTGGAATCAGGGGGAAACTGCTAGCTTGGCTGAGATTTGATAGGATTCCTTATATCATCTAAGAAATAATGGTGACAAGACGACACCAGGGATTTACCAGAAACAGAAACTTTTTGTTTTTGTTCACCCTGGAGTTTTCTCACCTGGCTGGCGGTGGCGCTTCTCCATCCAGATGTAGCAGTTATTCTGTGCCACGCCAGTTTGCGAGTCCAAGAAAGGCATCCGCACACTCCGCTCAGCACACAGACGGGCATTGTAGCTGCGACAGTGTTCGATAGCTTCCTTGTAGAACTGGTCACCCAGCCTGAAAGCAGACAGAGAAACAACAGAGAACACCAGGTAGTCAGTGAGGTAAACAGACCTGAAGGAAATCAGACTAAAGAAAAATACTCATTATGCTTTAATATACCAGGACCTTTGTTTTTCACTTTTACAAAAAGTGTCCCATTCAATCATCTCAAATACACTGAAAAAATGTGGAGCAAAAGTTTCTCACAACATTATTGTCATTTTTGTTTTTTAAATTACGTTAAACTATTGGCCGCATGCTGCTTCACTTTCTGGTCTCTGTGCCCTGAGTCATTCCTGCTGTTGGAAGTCCTATCAGCTGAATGACTCTTAACATATTTTTGGACAGTTAATGGTAATAACACATGCTGGGTAGCTGATGAGCCGATATGGCCTGCAAAGTAGAAGGCCATCTGGCTTACTAAAACACACATAGACCTCTCTCCAGAGTTTGGCGGTGCGTGCTATGTAAATGCAGATTTAGTGCAAACATAAGATGAGGCAGGATGGCGGCTAAAACGAAGGGAAAGGTCAACAGAAGTGGGGAACAATAAGGGCAGTGAAGGTGCACACATACAGAAGAAGAAAACAATGATAAACTATAAGAGATGGGGAAATGTTGTCATCCTGTCAAACTGATAGATGGCTCGGGGGACTGGATCGAAGTCCACACAATAGACACACAGGTGTACACATAAACGTGCACACGCACACTATTGAGAAGCCTGAGCGTATAAATCAACAGCCATCAATAACATACCACAACCTCAGTCAAGCGCTAAGATTTCTGCAGCTGCAATCATTAGGGACAAAAAGAATAAACATGATAAACTCCTTTTCACCATTATTTAATTTTCCCTCTCTTTCTTTTTTCCATTTTTTCTTTATTTAGTTCCAGAAACCCAAGAGGAGGGTAGAGGACAGATAGGTCTCATACAGTCTGATCTTGAGGTGCATTTCAAAGGCAGGGGACTGAGCCATCCTTAAATACTTTTACCACTTTTAAAATGAAACACATACAACGGAGAGTTTGATGTATCTCAGTATCTGATTGGCCATAGATCTCGGGCTCTTGGAGATATACCCAACGTCTGCCTTCCCATCATCCTGTCTCGCTGACTGCCTGAGCAGAGATGGAAGCTCTGTGGATTCTCTACACAGACATGTAAAGAATGCCAAGCTGGACAAAGACCAGCACTCTGGTCACATTGAATCTCACAAAGATGGTCAGTGTTTGGAAGAGGTGGGATCGGAGGGTGGACAGAGGAGGAAAGGGAATCGGGGAGGGGGTGGGGCTGAGAGGCCAGAGTCAGTAGCAGCAGTGAGTGAACCAGGTATTGCATGAAATACATGAAAGACAACAGGAGAAATCACAGATGATGTTATGGACATTAAAAAGGTTCTTGATTTGCAAAAAAAAAGGAAACAAAAACAGAAAGAAAAAGAAGGGAAACCAGACACCTGGTGTACAGATGAAAGTTCCCAACTCACAGCTGCATTGTCCCCTCTTTTTTCACAGCTATAAATTATGAATTACACTTCAAGTTTGGCGACTGCCACATCTGGACAAAGATCAGAATCAGAAATAGTTTTATTGTCAGGTATGTGTAAACATATTAGGAATATGACTATGGTGTTTCTAGCTTTGAAAAGGGAAAGACAAAATTAAATTTTAAAAAATCAAATAAAAGAAGAAAATAAAAATAGGAAATAACAAAGAATATATATATATACACTGAAATTTGAAATATTGGAAAAACTTGTAGTGGGATATTGTACAAGATCTGAGATGATTGGGAGAATTGTGGGTTCTGACATTTGGATGGCTGATCAGAGAAGGAATCACGTTTGAATATATGTTTTCTACTAAACGGAAACCTGTTGTTGGACGGTAAAGCTACCTAGAATGGCATAAATATGATTGGCAACATAACAGATGTGGCTGTAGAGGGACAGTAACAGCCAGGCCTGCTGTTTCAGGATTTTATGCTGATCTGAGCTAGCTGTTTTCTGGTTCCAGCTTCATATCGTTCTTATCTTGGCAAAAATAACTTATTCATAATGTCAAACTGTTTCGTTAAGGAGTCTTTGCTTCATTTAAAAGTCAGTTTTTGAGAGCAGAGTTGGTATTAGAAGTTGAACACCAGAAGTTGTCTGAATTATGCATATGTTCACATGATTTATCACAAAGTAACACATTGCAGATGCAGCACATGTAAAAAAGAAGAAAAAAAAACTAAAACCTGTGTATGTACAATGTCTGTTGGTTCCGGGCTATGACTTTTTATCAGGGGATCTACAGAAATGTGGGGTGCAGCTGGTGTTTTTGGTGCTGACTCTTTTTTACAGTATGACGAACTGAAAGTGATCTAGTCCAATGCAGACCTCCAGAACAGACTTCCTGTCACGTAAGTCACATTCCCAGAGGTGAAGCTTTATCTCTGCTGTCACTCTTTGTTCTCTGAACTGAAGACTGTGTGTGTGTAGACCTACAGGCTTTGCTCATCTGCCTTTCCTTGTTTTACTCCCTGTGTCATACCATATTTCCTGTATGTTTCTGTCCCATTTCCAACAACAAAGCGTCTGTATAACATCCCCGGGCAGCTTCATAAATTCTTACATAAGCAAGTGTCCGTGCCTTCTTGTTTGCCTGCTGTGTGGCGCGTTCATGTGTTTGATGAAGTGCAAGTAAAGAGCCACCGTGTGTGCATGTGTGTCAATGCTTATGCCTTATAGACCATCTGTCTATGGCTTGCACGCCCTCAGACACTCCACACTGCCCCCACCCTCCACATCTCCACCCCCTTGTACCCGACTCAAGTGACAACAACTGTACTATGCCTGTATTTGTGCCCATTAGTCGACTGTATGGTTGATCCTAGCGATGGTGCTTATGTAAGTTGAGTTTTGCATGTCAGGGAACACATTCCTCTTGGTCAACAGCTTCCTGGATACTGATGGAATCTGCAGTGGAAGCGCGTGCTTGTGTGTGTGTGCACACGCACAATTCAAATTGTCTCAATTACTCACATACTAGCACAGAAAAAAAGAGGTTTTGTGTGTGACGGTCCTTCTTATCACTGCTATATACAGAGGCAACTATGAGCCATTTTATCAGCTGTTGCTAATCATTTACAGGTCACTGAGGAGAGGAGAGGATCTTCACTATTGTTCACTTCAGTTCTTTCTTCTCTGGCCATCAAGACCATCATCGTCACAGGTGCCTCTGAATGATTTACCACAGCCAGAGGGAGACCTCATTGGACACTCCCAAAGACCCAGTTTAATAAAAAAAAAAAAAAAAAAAGGCCGAGCCCATGAAAATGACAGCTATTCAAACTCACATTCAATTCTTCCTCTGAGAGGAGTAGAGGTCTCAGTTTCTGTTTGTGTACTGTCATTCCTGTCCATCAGTCATGCTCTCATCTGTAACATATTTCAGCCTGTTATGGTCTACTCACAGCATCTTCTTCTCCTCCACAAATGGCATAATTAATCCCTGAAAGAACTCATTAATAGCATAATAAATCACTGTCATACTGTTCATATTTCTGTTCATCTCTCTCTGCTCTTGTTTCATGCGATATATCTTAGTTTCCTTATTAGTCAATTATTCAATGTGTCACCTGGCAGAAATTTAAATAGCAAAAACAGTTTCGGACATTTTTCATTTGTTCTATCGAAATGTGAGGACTATATGCTTTTCTTTTTCCTATATGAGAGTTGCTCAGGGAATGGGCTCAGGGAAGGTTTAATGTGCATGTTTTAAAATAAAACTACCAAACTGCAGTTGTTTGTCTTTGTGCAGTGACGGCATAGAATAGCCAGAAGTGATTTTGCAGAATATTATGAGGCCATAGTGAGGAGGACCTATTTTTTATTATTGTTTTTTAAATCAAATTAGACATTTGTTTTGAGTTGTTTTCATAATTTAAATGTGCTTCAGAGAGATCATACTGACTTTGAGCTTTTACCAAAATCAAATCAATTCAACTGGATGTTTGTGTTGTATTTGAAGAGATTCCTTCAAGGCATTTTTGAGATATCATGTTCACAATGATGGGACAGGCAGACAGCCCATAAACAAAACACCTCCAGCCCTGGGTGTTGATGTCACAGAGGTATAAAATATTACCATTTTGCCTTGAGGCAAGAGCTGTTTTGTCAATCTTGTCCTCCTAGCCCTAGTCTACCATAATCACATCTATGTCAGTCATTTTAATGAGTTCTCTTATACAAAGCTGGAAATCAGATCAGCAGGTGAAAGACTGACACGGAATAATGACCTCAAAAACATTTCTACATTTTGTCATTGTGATGTAAAAATTAAGCATTATGGGGGTTCATCTCAGTTTGGGTAGACAGTAAAGTGAAATATCAGCCTTTGTAATGTGTCTGCATGATTACAGACAGACACATACTTTGTAACAAAATGTACAGGCCTGCCCAACAGGAAATCTTCAATATAACTAATAGTGTTATGGAATTATGATGGTTTATATCATACTGGACACAAGATAGCATAAGGGGATGAAATCCAAGTTTAGATTCAGAATTAAGAGGGCCCCAAAGGAAGGACAGGCTAGGGCAACAGCACATGGGCACTGAGAGACATTTTTGTGGCACTAGTTGGCCAGCGGGTGAAGCACACAGGAGGGAGACAGAGGAGGAGGAGCCAAGGAGGCAGAAGGGGAGGAAAGCAGTGTCCCGGGGCACACGTGTTCCCTTGCAAATCCTGTCAGACTCATTTTCTCTCCAGCTCGTGGATGTGTGTACGCACGAGCGCACTCTCCCTCTCTGTTGCCCCCCCCCCCCCCCAACACACACAGACACACACTTGCCTGGCACAAACAGACACACAAAGGAAATGAAAGGGAAAGGTGCATGGTGCAGTCTGAAGTGGGAAGGGGGAGATGTAAAGCCAGCTACTGAAAAGGAAAGGGGGTGGCAGAGGGGAAACCCTGATTCAGATGCTGCTGTTGTATTGCTGTGGAGGTGTGTGTGTGTGTGTGTGTGTGTGTGTGTGTGTGTGCAGATGGTGGGGCGGGGGGGGTTTGGTGAGGTGAAGTCAGAGCTGGAGTAGTGGGCTGAACGATAACTCACTTCAGCTCCACTTGGGGGTCACTTGTGGAAATATGAGAAAACGTGTCTCCAAAAAAGAGGATTGTTCTAACGTACAGTCACATCTTGCTTCTTAAACAGACACATGGAAAAAAAACTAAAGAGAGAAACATATGGGGAACAGGGCAGAAAGGACTGATCATTGCATGAAGCTTTCTAAAAAAAAAACAACAAAATGTTCCTGGCCATTTAATTCCCCATGCCTGGAAACCATTCCCATTCCCTCAGATAGACAAAGGCCAGGGTTCGCCCCTGTGCTAAGGGTGTAGTTTAAATGTATGTAGTAAATTCAGCTAGACAGACCCCACCGCACACCCCACCCCCTAACCTCCATCACTCACTCATGCTCCCTTTCACGCTAACTGGGGGAGGGGTGCATGGCTACATAACCACCTATGCATTTTCCCAAACATACACAATAAAAAACACAGAATCCCAATCACATTGATCCCCTGCTCTCCACCCCACCCCCCCCCTCTTCAGTCTCCTTTACACTTACCCAAATCACATCCCACCTCCCCTTGCTCCTTATGCAAACACAATCAAACCATTATCCACCTGGTTCATTAGAAACCCTAACCTAATGATGAAAGAGAAGGTAAAAGAACCCATAATATGCACATAAACACATCTCTGCATATGAATCAGGGCGCTCATTTTAATACTTCTCATCTCAGTTCTTCATTACGTCCCATCGCACACGGCCTCCCTGGTTTTCATCACAAAGAAGTCTTTGTAAAAATGAGAGTTGAAATAAATCAAGTGAATACACAGAACTAAACATGCCTGAATGAGTCTAGAAATCCAGACGTATAAGCTGCCAGCTGCTGGCGTTTGTACTTCATCTTTCAGAGCTAAGCACTGGCAGGAGAGGAGCGCCAGATCATTACCATGTCCTTAGTGACTGCATATGATTTACCGGGCCACGTCCTGAGGACAGATGACAACTATGCCCATTGTTTCAAACAGACAGTGGACTCACACAACTGCGCTGTCTTGAAAGTAGAGCACAATAATATTTCTTATGGCAGTAACTCACAACTTACTTGACATTTTATTTTACGCATATGCACATTCATTCCAAATACAATTTTAGACCTTTTTCCCTGTATTATGGCAGGGGCATATGTCTGTTTTGGTCGATGCAATCACACATACACACGTTGTTTTCTCTTTCTGCAGATATTGGATGAAAGGGGTCATGGCATATATGAAGCGCAGATGGGGCTCCCTCCCTCCATCTCTCTCTCTCTGCCCAACATGAGACTCCTTCTTTACATCTACCTCTCTCTCTCTCTCTCAACAGATGGACCCAGGAGAATACTGGGACGCTCCTAATCTGATGCACATGCATAACTGCAGACACACAAAAACAAATGCACATATATCTACAGGCTCAACAGCATAATCTGTTTTTGTAGAATACAGCAGCTTAACGGATTTCTTTGTCTGCTGAGACAAAATCTGATTTTTTATTTTTATTTTTTTATTTTTACTGTCAGCAATTAGCTAGTCGGCATTTAATCACACATTATTACAAAACTGCCTTGAGTGAAAGCAGATATGTGACTCATTCATCTACACCCTACACATTTTGGGGGGAAAAAAAACACACACACCAAGTGACCAAATTCCTCTCAAATCTTGACATCTTAAAACGCTCTGGCCTCTTGCACAAGATTGGGAAATTTGTACAAGAGATTTTGTGAAGTTAACTGCACATTCCAGATGATCAGCGGTAAACATCTGCTGTCAGCCAGCAGACATGCAATATGGACGGAGCTCAAAGATACAGCAAAGCTTTCACTGTAATTAGGTAATGTTTTTTTCATTATTGTGCACATTAAAAAAGCCAATGTTGTGTGTTGTCCTGTATAATATATATATATATATATTTTTTTTTTTTTTAAATAAAGAAATGGTTCATGCATGAAAAGTTGACCGTTTCATTTTGTATTTGTTTTCACCAACTTCACAACAACTGCACGACCCTCACACCGTTAACACATTGGAGATTTCTCATTTATGCACTGAAGGAGGTCGACACAGAATAATAACATCCAGTAATCCGCTATTCTTTGTGTTGGCTGGATCCAAATGACAGCACTGGCCGCGCAGTGAGCGACAGTCGCCCTCTCAATGTGCGCCTTGCCACATTAGTGCATGAAACGAAAATCAGCGGTCCAGAGCTGAGAAATAACCGTGCATGCAAACTTTATGTCCCCCGTGTTTGTAGAACAAAGTGTGGTCAATGGCAACTTTCTGTCCAAGTCAAACCAAGTCCGGGGGAGAGAATTAAGCGCGAGTTGGAGACGCTTCCTCTGCAGAATGTGCGTGAGCTTGTGATTTTATATCAATGTTACACCAGACAAACAAACAACATTACCTACAAGTAACACATACACACACGCACAAATAGATGGAGACTACCTAAGTAGATTGCAAAAATGGTAATTTTATCATTCTAATTTTTAAAAAGGCGTACCATCTCACTTACGCGCCACCACAACATGCAATCAAACTATACAGTCGTCCCATGAAATATTTACATTTTACTTACGATTTTAGAGGATTATGAATGACAGTCGCCATTTTCCTTCAGGACTGTAACGTAATATTCCAAATCTCGGTATAGTTTGGGACCCTTATGAAAAAACACACAACAGCCAATGCGGTCCTGGGCACTGTGCTCCCTACCAATACAACTCCAGCATCAAGACATTAGGCGTGGCTTCAGAGAAATATGTCAAACTCAATGTCCCCGTCCTTGGATCGTAGTAATCTCATGAAGTGAACTTGATGTGGATTTTTATCAGCGGGGAAATAGATGAGTGAGCTATATCAGTGTCCTTCCATCAGCTTTGGATTTTGTCAGGTTGTTTAGATAGTGAAAACATAACAACAAAATAACAACAACAACACTAATAATAATACAGCCATTGATAATGAAGACAGGAATTATAAATGCTCAAAATAATCTTTAACCAAAATAAGAGCACCCAACTCAAACTGCACACAATGACAGCGGGTACGTTCATCAATCAAAATCATTTAATTATCCCGGTGCTCGGCCAATAGGCGCGCTAAGAAAACAACCAATGAGACTTCACTACGTCAGAGCAAGTGGCAGCAAACGGGCCAATGAATGACATGGGGAGGCGAGACAAAGCGGAAGGAACTCAAGGCACAGTAGCTAGCTCAGAGACGCTTAAACTTTAATGTAATTTCAATTTACAACAAAACTAAAAATTATTTTTGCTGTAACGCGAATCGCGCTATTGACACACTGAAACCCTCTGGACATTTCCTCCTGTTTAATGCTCAGCGACATGAGCAACATCCAGGAGAGAAGGATGTGTAGCTAACATTTGCTCCGGATTGCTAATGCTGAGTACTTGCTAGCTGGTGCGAACACGCAGACACGTTGCCTGCAGGTCGCTTCGCACGGTCGCACACATTCAGGGAAGTGGATGACAAGCAGCGTGGTGTGAGGACTTTCACCTGGGATGGAAAAGTGGACGTGGCGAGAAGGACGGAGACCACACAGGCGACGAGGCCGTGGCCACAGCCGGGGCTGGTACAGAGACAACCGGCAGAGATCAGCACAGGACGAACAGTGGTATGTTGAGCGACGTGTTGATGTCTGACATGGACCAGCGCACGTACGTGCCAGTAATACACGCTTATCCATAGTTCAGCACTGTGAAATCTCACCTTCATGCCTCAGGTATGGGCACAGTGATGCAGGGCCGTCTTACAGAGGACCTCAGAGGAGGTATGACAACCAGTCTCCCTCTTCCTCATCTTCCTCCTCTTCCTCCTCCAAGGCCAGCAGTGGTGCTCCAGGTCAGAACCAGAGTCTCCCCTTAATAGTGTGAATGGGGCGCTTTTTTTTGTTTGTTTGTTGTTATTCTGGACTATCATGAACACTGGTAACACAACCACAGGTTATGGCAACACTGCACCAGCAAATTGATCAAATAAACTTCACTTAACAGCCCCCTTAACCTAAATATTGCCATGTAACTGCCATGTAGCTGAAAGATATTCACAATTGTTCTTATTACAGAGCTGCCTGGTTTTTACTTTGACCCGGAGAAAAACCGTTACTTCCGGCTGCTGCCGGGACATAACAACTGTAACCCGCTGACCAAGGAGCAGCTGCAGGAGAAAGAAAGGGAGAAACAGAGAAACAAGATGCTTGCAGAGGATGAAAAACCCAGAAAGGTATTTGTTGACTCTGGCAGAAGCACAAGGATGTCCTGTCCTCTGGTTTATGTCAAGAGAAGAAATGCATGTGTCCTTAAGGAGCATGGCATTGTTTTCCACCATTGACTGTGAATAAGCCATATTCTGAAACTTGTGTGTCTGAGTTAGTTTTAACAGTGTTCCTTTCCTCTCAGAAAGCACCAAGAGCAGGACTGAACACTTCACTCCTTCTGCAGAAAAGACACCTCGGCTTGTTACCTGAAAACTCTTACTGCAGGTACTGTATTTCACTGATGTGCACACATGCCTGCAAGGACACAGAGCAGATCCTCTGACATGTTTCAAAACACACAGCTGTAAGGCATTACAGAAAATAACCCCAGTCCAACAAAGAGTAACTAAAATGTTAATCAGTTCTGTATGTGGAGAGTTAACTTTCTTTGTAGAATTGCTGGCATCTAACAATGATACAAATCATTTTTGACGAGGGTTTAAAAACAACCATAAAAAAGGAAGAAAAGTAGGCTACAGCATAGTCAAAATATTTTGCTACCCGATTTGCATCAGCAACCTAATGATTTATGTTCAGCCTATTGACATTTTTCCAAATAAACACATAAGTAGAAAAATAGACGCATGCGCTCTGTCAGATAGCTGAAAAATTATTCTTGTTCAGTGGATTTGTGTAGACCAGTGCTTCTCAGTAATTTTCTGTTATGCCCCCCCAGGAAGAAGAAAATATTTCACACACACCCCCCCCCCCCCCCCCCCCCCCAACTCTTCGCCGTGACTGTAAATAATATCATTTGTTCATAAAATTGTTAGAAATACACCTCTGCATAACATTGTATTCTTATTATCATTAAAGAAAACATAAAAAGAAAGGAATATAGATCACACTTGGTGATCTATTCATCAAGTATATTCGCTATTCATCTATTCAGACACTTTATTCGAATACAGCAAAAAAAGCATGTTCCGCAGGGTCACACACCCCCCTGGCATCGCCCCACTATTTGAGAAGCACTGGTGTAGACAGTGGCAGACAGAGTTACTATGCTTACTGTGTCTCCAGGTTGGTCCATGAGGTGAAGGTCAGCGGAATGAGACGCCACAAGCTAGAGATCCAGAGCACAGACAACAACAACCCCAATACTGACAACTTCAGACTCATAGTGGTGAGACCTCACTGAGATACACAAACACACAACAGGGCTGATACATATATGATGTAGTCTAACCCCCCTATGTAATTGCTACAGTAACGCTCCCTTTGCTTCATCAGGGGGACTCAGCATGTGAGCGGGTGTTTACAGTCAATGATGTCTCTCATGGAGGCTGCAAATATGGCATCATGAACTTCAGCAGCAGCAGTCAGGGCTCTCTCTCTGTGGAGATGTGTGATAATCTCTACTTCACCAACCGTAAGGTGGGAGTATTTCACCAGTGCCAAAGTAGCGACTGAATGTTTACATGTCTCTTGTAATTCACTTTGTCTGCATTGGTTTAGTGGAACTTTTATTACATTTAAATATAAAGTACAACATTGCTACATGTTGCAGAATTGCATCAGCAATGTCAGTGCTGAAAAAATCAAATGTAGTGAATATGTTTTGAATCTAATGGCAGTGAATTTTGACACTTTCATCCTAATTAAATGTGTTTCAGGTGAATTCCATCTGCTGGGCCTCAGTAAACTACCCAGACTCACATGTGCTGTATCCTCCCTCAGTTTTAGTAGAGCTCTTAGTCAGCGGATCTTTATTTATCATGCATAAATGATAAGATTTTCCCACGTGTCTGGTTTCAATGGATACTACCTCTGTTTTCCTTGACTGGGGTGACTATCAGGCTTTGTCTGGTTGGCGTGGCAGACACCCCTGGCTGTGTCAGTTTACTTCCTGCTTCCCTCTTCAGCAACTCCAACCCAGGTTAGATTGAATAGAATATTCTCTGGTGTATCAATTTTATTTAAAACTTTAAATGAACTGGTTATCACTCACATTTCCTATACTATTCTTAAGGCAAAGTTGAGGTACTTTGTAAGATTTTGTCATAAGACACTGGTTTTTAATTAGCAGTCTTGCCAGGATAATTATGGTCTGTCTTGGTCCATTACTCCTAACTGGATTGAATTATTTGCTGTTTCAGTAACATACTCTTACATACATGCATGTCTGCAGAGTGAAGGTGATCACAAAGGGAATACTAGTATTGCTTATTTGACCCCACATTGATGTTTCTTCTCTTAACCCCCTCTTCTCCTCAGACCAGCCTGGGATGCTCTGTAGTTTTAAGATCTCCACAGCCTGGTCTTGTGCTTGGTGTCTCAACCCACAGTTCGACAAGACTTTCAGCACTGGTCTGTTCCTTCTACTCAGGGTGAAACATAATATTACTGGCATCAGTGGAGGATGTTGGCTTACAGCTCCTTTTGTGTCTCTTAAATCACATTCACTTTGTTTGGACAGAAACAAAACTGCCATAATACATGTTGAAAACAAATCATAGACTTTATAAGTAGTTCTTCAAAGGCCACTGTGGGTTCACAAACATGCTATGTGCATAGAAACACAAACAGCCTTAAAATCATCTCAATGTTACAGGGTCATTGATACGTCTATGTTTGAAAGATGATCCTGAAGTAGTAATTATGTGGAGTAACCAAATTCCTAATTATTGATGTAGTAGATTAAAATAAGACAGCCACATAAATTTCCTCTGCATGAATCCGAAGTAATTGCGTTTTTGCACATGTTGGCAGGCCTGTCTCGCAGGGTAATTGTGAAAGATGCAGAGACGGGCCGAACACAGACGTACAGTGTAGGCAGTGACGTCTTGGCTCAGCAGTTTGCCCTTAGGGTGAGTCATTTGTCATATCAGAGATGCATGTGTAGGTTTCTATTGGATATGGCTCAGAGCAATATTAAGCAGGAGGAGAATACCAAGGAAATAGAAACATTACCCTTTTCATGCAGGTTCCTGTGCTGTTCAACGGTTGCCGATCAGGAGAGATCTTCAGCATCGACCTGAGGCAGCGTGGCCGCAGGGATCAAAGCTGGAAGGCCAGCCGCTTCCATCAAGAGTCTGCCATCACTTCTGTCCGTGTACTGCAGGATGAGAACTATCTGCTCGCTGCTGACATGCTTGGCCAGGTATATCTCAAACAGATGTTACGTTCTTAATACTTAATGTTAATTATGTTTCAAATGGAGAGAATAGGCACCTGTCACACAAACCACTTCATGGCTTAAAGGGCCATTTCTTACCTGTAATAACCTGTCACACTAATAGAAAGCACTCTTTATGGTCTATTTAAAAATATTATCTTTAGAGAGTTACTAAGTGGGAAGCATGACATGAAATGTAGAAAAGAAAAATTGAGCAAGATTTTTAAATCAAACTGTTTTAGCTCTTTAGACTGAAGTTAAAACTACACTTAGCCTTTCACCCACAAAAGCCAAGAGGAGAAACTGGAAATATTTGTCCAAATCCAAAGGATCCAAGTAAAATCCCGGGACTTCCCAGAATTAAATATAAACATAAATCAGCATGGATTATGTTATTGTTATAACTTTGTGTGGTTGGGTTTTTGTTTTTTTTTTTCCCCTTCATTCATGTGCAGATCAAACTTTGGGATGTGCGAGTGAAAAAGCCAGTGCAGGAGTACAAAGGCCACTATAATGAGCACGCCTACCTCCCTGTTCATGTCAATGAACCAGAGGGGCTTTTGTTGGCAGGTAATGTGTTCTATTCATACAAGCACGACTGAACAAATTTTGCTTTTCTCAAAACCCTTACAGTCTGTCCGATTTGTGCTCCCTCAACAGTGGGCCAGGATTGCTACACAAGGCTATGGAGCCTAAAGGACGGCCACTTACTGCGGACCATCCCATCACCCCACCCAGCTGCAAACGACCTGATCCCAAGCGTTGTCTTCTCCTCTAAGTTGGGAGGCTGCAGGGGCCTCCCCGGCCTGCTCATGGCTGTCAAACACGACCTGTACTATTTCCCGTACAACACTGACTACCAGGAAGGAGGAGAGCAGCAGATTGTACTTTGTGAAAACAATAACAGTTCCCTTGAGATGTGATTTTTAACAAACCACACCAGACCTATGATTTTTGGCCTTACAAAACCTGTAGGTATTGTTTAATTGGAAGGCTTGTAGTGCATTTTCACAAGGTGGTACTGAACTTTTGCTTTGGAAGGTTAATGCAGAAAACTTGCATTTGTCTCAGGGGAATGTTATTTTTCAGATGTGATTGTGTCAAAAGCTACACAGGTGCTACATAAAAGTGAAGACAATTACCACTGTTATGACATTGCTCACTGTAACCTTTTTAAAAGAAGTGTACTTACTTAAAAGATGATTTACTTACATTTATAATTTAATACCAGATGTTTTCTGATCTGAATTTTAAGTGATCTAAATTGTGTACTGCAGAATTACACAACCTTTTTCTGAAAGATTATCAACCACTGATCTCATGATTTTTTTTTTGTTCACTAAATGACACACAAACTCTCACAAGAGGTTTCTGCAGTTTAATACATGGTTTATGAGCATACACGACATGGTCTGGTATGTTTTGCTCCGTGTGATATCTGTGTTCTTTGAACAGCTCTCTGTGATGATGAGACTCATTCAAGTCAAAGTCTTGTTATTTTAAACTGATCAGACCAACTCTCCCAGTCAGGCAGCACAGTCAGACCTCACAATGCCTGGATGTTCAATTGAAAGCCCGACTACAAAAATGTTGCTTCAAAGGTAACAGTCATGAATATCAGTCTCTAAAAGCGCTTCTCTAACTAGCTACACAGCCTGAGTTGACAGAGTAAAGCTTTATTACTCTTCTAAATGTTTCCTGTTTTGAGGGGCCAGCCTCAAAATGATGGTTTGAAGTATTTTCTCTACCCTATTGCTACTGTGAGCCAGCCACTCTACAAAAGCGGTTTCTGTTGCATCTTATCCCAGTGCAGTCAGATTTGTCTTGTTAACAGATTTTAAAAACGTACCGCCATTTCAAAATGTCCCTGTTAAAGTAACCTCCCCCCAATACATTTAAATTCTATGTAACTATTAAACAGTCCACATGGACAGCATTATTAAGGCTGTTCTATTATCTTCTGCCTACTCCCAATGCCCATCAACAAAAGATCAAGAGATTATGTAAAGTTATTACTGAGTATTTATACAAGCTGGAATGCATCTTGGTGCTACAGTACATCAGTGGCTTCTGATTGTAGAAACACTCCTGAAGCCAAAGAGCAGCAGGAAAGCTAAAGCTAGGATGGTTGGAGGGAATTTCAGTAAATCCAGTCAAACGCGGAGAGAATTTGTTGTGGCAGATCGTTTTTTCAGATGTTCCCTCATTTCCTCTATTTCCAGTCCTGAATGTTTTATCCAGAAACAATCTTCAACTAAAAGTGCTTATCTGGAAAAGTTTTTTACTTCTATTACATTGGTTTACACATGTAGCCCCAGACTACTAAAGGTGCTATTAATACTGTTGTGTTACTGAGAGGGATTGTCAAAGGGGATAAGGGTTTCATTTGCATCCATACAAATTTGAAGAGGATCTGAAGGGGCACAAGAGAATTTACCTGAACTCAACTGGAAGCAAGCATGTACTACGCATTACTCACTTTCAATATCTCTCTGAGTATTTTAACCTCTCCTGTTGCCTTGGTATTCAATCCTCATGCTGGTTTTCTTCACAGTGTAAAATACTGATATATTAAAGTGAGATAGTATTGAGGAACTCAAGTGACGAGAGGACAACATAAAAAAAACAAGAGTCCAGCTGACCACAAACAGTCAGGTGGCAGCAAAGAAAAGCCACTGAACAAGCATCTGAATTGTTGTTTTGATTGTTGTTTTTTTTTTTTTTGTTTTTTTTTGTCAAAATAGCGACTATTTCAGTTTTTGAAAAGAAGAATCTTTACATCTCGTCATGACCACTCTGACTATTGTTCTAGTCCTGGTCCTGCTAGAGCTCGCCAGGTTTCTGGTTGCAACCATTGCAGACTCTTACAGGATGATCCCAGCCGCGGGAGGGCACAGAGCGCCGCTCCTGGGAGCAGTCGTCACAGACACCCTGGCCACAGGCGCGACAGTGGTGGATGGACAGACGTGGAGTGAATTCTCTCTGGCACTCACAGCAGGAATGGATGTCCTGATCTGGGACCCAGTAGGCTGGGCGAGCTGCATCCTTCACCAGACCTGGACACACAAATTAAAGGAAATATGTAAATATAACTGCTCATGGTGGGGTGAAACACCAGAATTATCCATTATAGAGATATATCTTTGTATTAGGCAGCATGGCGGCATAGAGGTTAGCGCTGTTGCCCCACTTGCATGTTTGCATGTTCTCATAAAGCCAATGTCACATATACCCTGCACCTAGTGAAGTAAAAAATAAATAAATAAATAAACTAAATTTTCCAACACATATCACAGTGCCATATGTTAAACGGCGATTTTCACTGCTGAGCAACAGCTTTACAGAGTGATAGTTTTAATTTGAAATTATTTTTTTCTGAATTGTTTTGACCATGCAGGCAGATCTAACACTTACCGAGAGGTATGTCAATAGCGCCAACTACAGCTCCTAAAGTGTTCTGAACAGCCTCTCCAACTTTTCTGGCTATCAGGGTCCCTCCTTCCTCCTCCAAGGCAGCGTCCAGCAACTCTATAACAGCAAAACAAGATTTAATAAGTTCAGAAACTCATTCAGTTATCACACAATTACGAACTTGTGTACACTGTTTATGTACACAAATTATTGCATACCAGTTGAGATTCCCCTGTTGTGAAAGCACGCATCGCAGACCCGGACAGGTGCCAGGCCCCAGCCCCTCTCTGGGACCGGTCTGGTTTTGGAGGAGCAGGCGTCACAGAAACCCTCTCCACAGGCACGACAGTGGTGCTTAGTGTCATTGGGCTGGAACTCTTCTGCACATTTATGGCATTGCTAGAACACACACAATAAGGATAAGACATGGGCCTGCTGCCAGTTTTCACACAATAGCTAAAACTCTGAAAAGAAGAACATTTTGAAGGCATGCTTTTGTTTCAGACCGTTAATTTTTTCATTAAATCCTGTTTGGATAGAAACCATGTGTGTGTGTGGTTCAGATCGCCATGATCTAAATCCCAAACATCTGTCCTCTTTTTACACCCTCCATTCACTTTGTGTCAGAGCAACAAATGTCCCTCACAATCACACTTTTGTTTAAAATGTAGCATTACTGCTATCAGTTGCAACTATACCGTTTAAAATACTGACTCCAGTTTAAAAAGCTAAACCCTTGTCAAGAAGTTCCTGGAGGGTATAACAGGTTTACATTACTGTAAATCAATGACAATAAAAGCACCTTAAATTATGTATTTGCACTCATCCAGTTTCACAGCTAGCAAAGTTTGTTTTTGTTGTAGTTTCAGTCATTTACCAGGATAAGGGAGTTAGGTTTCCAGTACGTGGGAGCAATCTGGTCAGTAAGCCAGGAAGTGACTGCTTTGGCAGGCTTGACGCTGAGTTCAGACACCGACTGAGAAATGTATTTCACTCCATCCAGCAACCTCTGGGCAGCATTGTTGTTGTCTTTCAAAAACCCGTCAGACTGTAAAGAAGAAAAAGTGAGGAAAGAAAATCTCACCTCCGACATGCAGCCTGATTTATTCTGGCTTGGAAACGTATCTATTCAGGACTTTTGACCAAGTATGCTCAGACGAACATAAAAAATGTCACAAATTAAATTTTGCATTACTTTCCTGGCCCTCTGCACCCAATCAGCTGCCAGAATTAACAGCAAACATAGTTCACAGTGGACATGGTAACATTCATTCAACTTAAAACCTTTAAGTTCTTGGCTTGAAAACGTTCTTTAATTGGCTTAAGCAGAATCTCATTCAAGCTGTTCCACTGTGGCCTTACCCCGGGCCAGATGTGTTGGATTTCTGTCCTGACCACTGTTTCCACTGGATCCTGGTTTCCATACCAGTACTGCCTACTTCTGTAGATCACAGCACAGTTGGGGCACTCAATGACATACCTAGACAGGGCAAAGAAGATCTTAGGTCCGGTATCAGGGTGACTGATTGATGTGCTTGGTCTGTACTGCATCTATTACGGTACTTTCTTTTCCAGTTGAGCAAAATTAACAGTGAACGGGTGAACATAAAAGTCAAAGGACCAAATTGCAAAAAGGTTTTCCTACAATTTACCATAATGAATGGGGGCTTATTAAATTATTCCTGCTTGAAAAGAAGCCATTTCCATCAATTTCCCAAATGGCTCTATGACAGCTGAACTTACCCAGACCAGGCATAGATGGCCAGGCCAAACCATGGTGAGTCAGACGAGGCGGTCGTCTTGGGAACCACTATTACCTCCTTTCCTCCCTCGTAACAGGCCTGTGAAGATCCGCACACGCACACACACGCGCACACACACACACACACACACACACACACACACACTAAGAACCTTACCATTCAGGCTTTCTTCAGCATACACATGCAACTTTCTCATGTAATTTGAACTTGCCTTGCAAGTGTAGATGCGATTGTCATACTGTGCAGAGTAGCGGCAGCGTTGTTTGGCCTCATGGTCAAGTCCCTCCTTTAGGTGATTCATGCTTCTCTTACAGCCTGAACTGAAATTGGGAGTGTACCAAAGATCAAAGATAAACGCCAGTTTGCAGGTGAGATAGATAGATAGATGGATGGATGGATGGATGGATGGATGGATGGATGGATAGATGGATAGATGGATAGATGGATAGATGGATACTTTATTTATCCCAGACTGGGAAATTGCAATTTATTTATTTAGTTGTAGTTAATACAACTGAAGCACTGAAAAAAAACTAACCAACTACGACAGCTTAAAAAAAAACAAATATAGTAGTGCATTTTGATTTGCTCCTTCATTATATCTCCAAGTGAAGCTGTCACATCTGAGGAAGACAACAAATATAAAACCTTTTCTGACATGTTTTCTGTCTCATGAATGAAACCTGCCATTCTGAGACCGAACTACAGATGCAGAAGACAGGTGAGGCACACGTACCCACAGCTGAGGCAGATGCTAGAGCAGGTGAAGTACTCATCTGGAAAGAAGGAGTTACTGGTCATATGCTCGTCTGCAATCTCCCCACTGAACCGCTCGCTCAGGGCCTGAATTAGATTACGGAACAGGAAGCGTCAATAAAGCTATCTAACATTATGAACATCAAGTGTTCATAGTGGCTATACAATAAACCTTTCTTCATAAAAAGGAAGCATCTCTACCTGCAGAGCCTTGTAGATGACGCTGGCAGAACGAGGTGAGCGGGTGGTGTTGTTATCCAGCTGTTGCTCCAGGCTGCGCAGCAGACCACTGAAGTCCGTGGGAGGGTTGTAGGTCCGAGTTCCACGATACTGGATGGAGCTGAACGCCTCAGGAAACAGACCCAGCTTCCTGAAACGGTCCTGAAGCAGACGCTCAGCTGATTCAGATGGCTTGTCTAGAGATTGAAAGGCAAGCAGTTAACGACATTGAGGTGAGGATCTTTTATTCCTTCAAAGTGCAGCTCAAATTACAAACAAGCCTCCTTTGACCTGATCCTAGAAGCTTGGTGTGCACAGTCTCATGAAAGATGATCACTGCAGGGCCCAGAGTGGACAGTGGGACATCCAGGCCACAGCGGCTGGTGGTCACCTTCAACTCCCTGGTGAAATGTTTTAAGTAGGCATCTGACGCATCACCAAGGAACTTGAAGAGATCATCATGGAGACGGTCAGCATGGGTTCTGTAGATGACCACATCAGAGATAGCCAGGACCTTGAGAAGCAGCCGGGTGCGTTGACCCTGATTGGCTCCTGGAATCCAGTTTAAACAAGAATATTAAAAGCCTGTTAATTGTCGAAAACAGCTTTGCACTATCCCTGTTTAGTTAATGATATTAGGAAAAGTTGTTTGCAGCATACCGGCCCCAAGTAGTCCCTCTGTGTCGATGACTACAACCCAATGTGCGGGATCCATAGCTGCCCAAACACCCACAGTGCATGAGTCCTGGGTGGGTGAGGTCTTAAACACTTCTCTCCCCAGGAAAAATGTATGATTCAGGGTGTGGGACTTGCCCTCCCCTGTGTTCCCAAAGATGGATACCACCTTAAGGAGCTCATCTGGTCTGCAGCCCAATCGTCCGACAAACTCTGCCTCATCTTTCACCTGCCAATGAGTCACATAATCAGACCTTAACATGAGCAAAACACCCATAACACGTTCTCACACACTTACCTGCATGTCCTCCTTCTCGTCCACTAAAAGAAAGCTGGACACCTTCTCCAGTTTGGCCTTCAGGATCTCCATCTCAGCTTCCCCAGCACTCAGGCTGTTCTCCAGAGGACCTTTAGCTGGAGGATAAGGTGTCAGAGGGTGCTTCCTCTTGTTCACTCCACTGTGGGTGCGTTTCTGGCAGTCTAGACAGAGGTTGATCTTACAGCCCTGGCAGCGCACCACCGCTCTGAGCCGTCCTCCGTTGACGGAGCAGGTGCTGTCTCCTTTACAGGAGTCACAGAAGGGGACATGTCCCGGTGCAATCCGAACCCGGTCGTGATTCTTCATCCGGTCCTGTCTGTGGAGCTCCAGCTCGCAGCGGGCACACTGCAAGCTGCCACACTCATCACATTCAAACGCAGCCTCATCTGACCCCCCACAGGCGTAGCTCTCCTGACAGACCAGGACTGTGTTCATTCCTTTATCTACTGCTGGACTTTGACCACTCATTTCCAAACTGACAGGCACAACCTTTGGTGATGATAAGAGAGGGGAGCTGTGCCTTTAAGTATTACCAAGACTGCAAAACACTGCAGGTGGAGGACAGATGGCACAGTTCAGCAAAGTATACAATTACATGTGATGTAACTTTTTTGTTCAAATTCTCCCCACCAAAAAGCCAATACTGTTAATAACCCACATTGACCTTGTTATCGGTCACTATCAATGGTGATATTCAGTTTGTAATAAAAACTTCAAACACACCTGTCCACACTAGATTACTTGGTTTGGCACAACAGTTCGCTAGCTAACATTAGCTGCTCTGCATCTCTGAGTTGAGTTCAGCGCAAGATGCTTCGCTGCTATTTTAAAATGAGCTCCGTATACTCCCCATGCTGTTCGAGAAAATACGCCGTCACTGGTCAACATTTGCTACACAAAGAGCCACGTTTCTGGAGAACAAACAACCTTCATTTCAGTCGAGTGGCCTGGCAGCGGCTTCTAGTCCGACGGCCGATGGCTGTCTGCGCTGCAACGCCGCCTCGGCAGAGGCTAAACACGGACACGTAGACTAGGAACACATCGCCGACTGCCACATAGAGACAACCTCAGCTAGCTGAGCTGTTTTGTCCTGGACCTGGTAGATGTTGTTGCTTTTACATCAGCTGATCGGCTTGTTTTTATCCAGAGGTCAAAAGTTACAAAGACGCAATGCATTTTGGTCAATGGAGGAAGTGCGAGTTGCATAGAAAGCCAAGTGCTTTTAATTTATCGGTCCGCTTCAATTTAGATTTTATTCATTAACTCGCATTATCCGTGTTGCTTATAATATTATTTTTCTATTTTTAAAAAGCTACTTAAATAAACTCAAAGCCAGATAGCAAATTGGACTCAAACAGCTACCCATAATGCTTTGCAACCGTCCAGCTGCTGTGTGGTCCACTTATATATAGACGGCGTGCACCGTGTGGACGGAGACACCGCTTAATATATTAATATAGCAGCAGAATTGCTGTAACACATGGGGTTTTGTTGTTTGGTGGACTAAATATCTGAGGGATTTGGATCTGGGCTGTAAACTTATCGCGACTATCAGCCGCCATTTGCTCCTCGCACGAGCCACATTCAACGCTACTGCCCCGTTCATTGTAACGAGCGCGCCTCATACCCGGTTTGACTTCTCTTCCCATCCCCTTTTATTTGTGTTTGTTCACGAAATAGTCGATGGGAATCGTTTCATTTCTTTTTTGTGTGTGTTATATTTAAGAAGGCTTTACTAGCACCTTAGACATGAACGCAAAAAGTCCCCTTCACCGTTTTGCCTTTCGTCTCCATTGACCTTGTTTTCTGGATCTGTTGACAGCGTTAGCTCGAAGCTAACGCAGCTCCGCCGTCAGCCGGCTGTCTGTGAGAGTTAGCCCGGTTTCCCCCCCTCTCTCTCTGCATGATGGAGGACGAGGCCTTCACTGACATCAATGGGAAAACCATTTCTCTGGACTGTCAGAGCCACTCCAGCTTCTGCAGGGAGTTCACCGTCAGCTCGCCCAAAACGTCCATGGCTAAGGTGATGGTGTACACCTGCTGTGTGTGGCTGCTGTCATACACCGTGTTCTTCTTCACACAGGTAACACCAGTGACCTGCTTATTCTCTGCATCAAACATTCACTTAATACGTTATATTTCCAGGACCGATTCGCGTCAACAGAGCCACCCAATCGTGCATCCTCTTTGTCGATCAGAATAAGTTCCTTATATTGTTAATGTAGAGCAGGACGTCGTATAAACCTGTAACAGCGAGCAGGAGCTGCATGTCAACATGTGTTATTCCGTTGCAGAACACAGCTGTATTGTCTGCTGCCATTGTCATCACCCTGGTCAGCATGATGCTGCACATCCACTTTGTGAAGGTGGACCACGAGTCTCTGCTCGTCATTGGGTCCTTAGGCATTCAGCTGTCCTCCAACTATGCCTCAGGCCGGGAGACCACCACTTTCATTGAGATGAACAAGATCAAGGATATTGTAATCAATGAAGCAATTTACATGGTATTTAGTACATTTCTGCTGTGGGCAAATTTAAATAAATTATTGCAGAGCACTTATTCAACAGTGAACACAATTTCCCTGTATGTTTTTGTGCAATTAGTTGATTGGTGTGTAATATTTTTTTATAACTGTTATTTTAATTTCAGCATCAGATCATCTACTTCCTCTGTGTACTGCTGAAGGATCCCTCAGAACCAGATGCAGTGTCAAGCGTTGTGCCATTGTTTCAGGTGAGGATGAAGACACTGTGCGCTCCCATCTCCGAGAGACGCTTATAATGAAGTTACTTCTCGTGTCTTGTTTTGTGTTCAACCTGTGTAAGGAGGTTGACAACAGCAACCTGTTTCTAAAGAACACTGTTCTTTGTTTTTCAGAGTTCAAAGCCAAGGCTGAACTGTTTGGTGAAGATTTACAAAAGCTGTCAGGAGATTCTGTCAAAGTGTTGATGGCACACAAGTGGCACAATCAGTGTAGTTTTAATAGAACTTTATCCTTCCACGTAATTAGATATAATAGTTAATAATAATTGTATAATTAATGATTATTATTTGTCCTATTTTGATATGCAGTTACTTGAATAACTTGTGAAAATAGCAATAGTTATAGAACTAAGTGTTTAAACCCAAAGGACCAAACTTTTTAACTGAAACTATATTAAGAGAAATTATATTGAACAACAATTGTGCATTTTACTTATTTATGCAGTTATACTTGAGTAACTGACTGTGAAAGTGTTCTGTATTTTTTTTTATTTAAAAAAAATGTATTTTAAGTTTTACTTTTTATCTCCAGTAGGTGGCAGCGTCACACACTCCTGAACTCACATCCTCATATAAGCAAATAGAAGTAAACTCTTTTGTTTGTTTGTTTGTTTGTTTTTTTAAATAAAATTGCAATTGAATCAGTTCTAACAAAAACACATATCTTTATTTGTCTGTCAGTGGTATTAAGCTTCTTAACTAACCCTATAAGTACACAAGTGCCCAAAATGATGCATGCAGTGCACATTGGATTTTTATAAATAACACCCACACCCGCTTCCTCAAATATATTTTCACTTCCTCATTATTGTACATGCATCCCATAAAGACAGCTGGTCAAGTGTAACTCAGCCATCTGTTGCTTTGGTTGTGACTGTTGATATTACTGGACCTGTTTTAAGTACTAACTCCTTACAGGAATTTTACAGTGTATACAGAGGTACATGGATTGGCATTATTTAATGGCAGTATTCTTGTTACATTGCAAAGGGAATAGCTGTCATCACACTTTTAAAGGCATGATAAGACATCCTCATCTTCCATGGTAGTCTTCTAATACTTGGTAAAGAAGTCTTAGAAGTGTTTTGCAGTCAGGTAAACATTCATACAGTATTTACTTTGTACTTCAGTTTAATTAAAGTTTCGTCTGCATCCAGACATCGTAAACAATGGAAAAATGCCATGTTCAATATTTTCCACCAGGATAAGAATGTGTTCCTCGCACAAAATTACATGCGGTTGTAACAGATTTATAACAATGTCACTGAGTGTACAAAGGGTCACCAGTTGCAGTAAAAGTTCAGAACTCCTGTTGTCACCATGATTCACCCTGAGTTTCTCACAGGTCTTGCTTTTGCCATTCCCTTCTGATTCCCGATGACCATCTGCACCTCCCAATCAGACCTGTGTGTGAACTCCATGCTGCATCGGCCAACAAAACAAGCAGAAGGGTGTGATTTTTCATGGGCGTGAAATAAGCAGGAACTAGGCAGAGGGGGGAAATCTGGGAGTGACCAGGAGTGACACCTCAGGGCTGAATAGGCCTCATTAACCAGCAGCAACCCCCCTGAGTGTAAATCATTGGCAGGGCAAAAATAGTCAGGCTTTCTTCAGCTGGAGATGTGAACTGCTAATTTCTTCTGTTTACAATAGGGTAGTAATTAGATATTAGCTTTTTTGGCTATCAGTATGTTTTTAATTTTCAAAATACTAATCGATTGTAGCCGTGCTGTTGGCTTTGTTTATGTGGCTCCTCATCTTAATGGTGACTATGTTAGATTACTTTATGGTGTCGAGGGCGTTAAAATCTCATGGTTTAGTGGTAGAGGAGGGATTGGAGTCCCACTGAGATGGGGAGTCACCCTTTTACCGCCTGCAGTCCATTTTCGCTGCAGGCGGTAAAAGGGTGAAGTGTAGCATTTACATATCCACACACACACACATGCATACATTACAAATGTATACAAACATCGCTGAACACACTCAGATACTGCAGTTGCTTAGAAAGATGGGGAAACAGTTAGTGTGGCTTCACCCAAAGATAGTAAAATCTCCCTACCAGCCCCTGAAAACGTGAAAAGGTATGTTCAGATAAGGTTATGAGGGGACATGATTTCATGTATGACGATCATGATCATCCAGTATTAGCAACTTTCTTGGGTCTTGCTGAGACTTAGAAATACTTTGCGACATAGATATGTAAGGAAAATGCTAAGTGTAGTTCATATGTACAATTTAATCCAATAAATGAGGTAAAATAAGTGGAGAGCTTTAGTGGTACCGAACTACAGTTAAAGAATTCTTTGGCCAAGTTAACTAACAGGCTGAGCGGTCTTGATCTTTTCATCCAACATCAGCAAGAAAGCAAATTATCGTATTTCCCAAATTCAAAGAGCACTCTGTATACAACCTGGTGTGTGTCAGAGATTCACACGCTGGATTATAAAGGAAGCATATAAATTAATAGAATTTACAGAAATGAACAGCGTGCAATGACAATAATGTTGCTCCAGATAATGTCATGTTAAAATCTCATGCATTGTATTCTGTTGAGTTTTCAGCTAACAGGTGCTTAAGGAGCAAGGTGTCATGATATTGTTTGCAACGTTTCAGTTTTTACGCTCCACCTATTGGCCCTCACAGGCAGGTGTAACCCGATGTCAGTTTGAATTTGAATCTCAAAGAACTCTCCCTGTCTCATTGATGACGTCAGAGGGTTTTACCGGTCACTTTAGTTTCTCTCAGTAAATACACATCATCATGAATACATTGTATCCTGTTGTTGGAGATATATTTGCATATTTCACAGATATACTTTGTTCATTGAGGACTTTAATCTGAGTGTCTTGGAAATTCTATTCTTTTCTAGACTCAGTGGAGATAGTTTATATATTTTTGCATTTTGGGGAAACAATAATTTACCGTGACTGCTTGTCATTAGATCTTACCTTTGGGACTTTTCGTTCTTCTCCCGGACACTCATGCTGCACCTGGTCACCTCTCTGTAACCAACGCCTCACTTTGTTTCTCATGTGCATCTAACATACCTCAGAGAGAGATAGAGAGATGACAGAGAAAATGACTAGCACCAACTTATAAGAAAATAAATTATTTAAATTAGAAAAGATTTGGATATAAAGAAATTATAATAATATTGGTTGTGTTTATGTATTCGTGAACTTATACAATTCAAAATTTTGAACAGATGTGCAAATTTACTGAAAACGGGGGTTATTCAACAAGTTCAATGGTGCTCAGTCTCCACTGCACTAAAATAGACAGTGGACAATGACAAGAGAGGAAGAGATAAGACTAAGATGTGTAGGATAAAAACAGTCTGCTGGGTGGTTTTGCAGAACCGGTCTTGGCACAAAGGAATGTTTATCAAACTCTGTGAAGTCTTTTTGGTAATATGATCCGTGGACTGAAGGCGCTTTTTACTGTTCCTGCTAAAGTTTGATTCAGATAAACGATCCGTTTTACTTTATTTACATATAAAAACCCAGCATTACTCCTCTGACACCATTCTGAGTGGTACTGAATCTTTGTGCTGTGAGAGGTCATGAGTTTTGGTTGTAAATATCAGCACATGTTTTAAAACTTTGTCCAATCCATCAACTGCCAGACTAAAAGCAATGACATTATGGTGCTTTAACGTGTGGAGCAACCATGATAAATAGTCTTTTTCTTCAGGGGAAGACTTGTTTTTATTTGCTCATAAACCTGTTTCTTTTCTGGGAAGGAAAGCCCGGTACTGCCTTCCTTCTGTCCTCTGACAGAGGACATATAGCCCTCACTGTGGAGGTTGCCAAAATGTATTTACTCAAGTCTTTGTCTACTAATTCACTGCTACTGTTGCTGCCAAATGAAACTTCTAATGATATTGTTAATATCAGTTGATCCTGTTCCACCTTTTGCACGATGGCAGCTAAGCCAGCCAATTGAATCTATTTTGATTCAATATGCAAATTGGGCTTTGAAAAGTAAAATGAAACAGATTTTGCTCAGGCCACGCCCTCAGGGCGAGCGTCACCTGGTGACTGTGAGGTAAGTGAGACGGACTTCTCGTCAGGCCAGCTGGCAGCAGATAAGAGAGTCAAAGCCTGCTCTACAGGTCTGTCAGGAGGTCTGACAGCAGAAAGCCAACTGCAAACACACCTTCCGTTTTCTAATTTGCCTCTAAAGAAAAGATCCAGGCCATTGTCATGAGCTTGTACGGTTTGGTGCATGGGCCACATTTCAGCTGCTCCAACTTTGTTTTATTGTCCTGGAATAATCTGGTTTCGCTTGTTCCTCTATGTTGTGAGTGTCCTCATCACATTGCAGTATTCCCACTCCAATATCAGTAATAAACTATTACTGTGTGATGACAGCTGCTCGCTCTCTTCACTTTGAGTAGAGCCACAGTGTCTGTGACCAGTGATTGATTCAAAATTAATTTTCTTAGCAGCAATATACCAATAAAGGACCATCATTTAAAAAAATATACGACTTTAGAGCAAGCCCTGTAATTAATGTTGTTTGTTAGGTTGCATTTTATTCCATAATAAATCATAAAGAAGAAACAAACCGCAAACAAACAAATCAGCAGTTTAAATTTTGTTGATGCTGTATGTTTCTTTGGTGATTTTTTTTTTTTTTTTTTTTTTTTTGCTGTTGTTGTTGTCATTTTGAGTCATCCCACCAACAACTAAGAACTTGGACAGCTGCTAATGTCGTGACTGGCCTGTTTTCTTCATGTCTGATAATAGATAGGCATGTGCAGATCATCATCAGCTCATAGTAGGTCTGCTCTGTAATCTGCTATGGCAGAGACCTGCATTTTGAAGATGCTATGTCATTTGTTAGGAATTGCCCCCATGATTGGCACATACAAATGGCATGTGGTCCACATGTGAAATTACATCACAGGTAGCAGTGGAAATGATGAGTAAGAGCCACAATGGAATGGAAAGGAAGGCCATTGTAATCTGTGTTCCTTTGACATTTTCTACTCGTCCCTTATATCAAGATTACACTGGCAACACAGTCCTTCGACACTAAATGATACATGACTTACCAAAATAAAAATAAAAAAACCTTTTGGAAAGAAAATATTCCACTGACCCAACTCCGACTTTCTTCTGGTTCATTAGGAGCTGATAAATTTGTATTTATATATTTTCTGATTCTCTGTAATATAACTGCAGTGGTCCAACATGCAGGCTGATGTTTTATCGTGATCCTGACTGTTGTTAGCGCCAACAAGTTTCCTACTTATATGACACACCAAAGGTGGAAAATTGGTTTCAATGTTAAGATCACTGAGGCAGTTCTCCCCTGACGGTAGCTTAATATACAGAAAATAGTGTGATACAGGTATCATGCCTCACTCTTACTAAGAATAAATATATTTCCTAAAATGACACACTGTCCCTTTGAGTAAAGGATGCACCCCACACCTCTGATGCTGGTGACACAAACAGCCTGAATAAGCCGATTTACTGTGACTAACCAAACAACAACCAGTCACTCTCTGCTGAACGTGTCCTGACAAAAATTATCACTCTCTCAGGAAGTTGGGTGAAACGTACAATATCTACTGTCATTAACCCATGAGACTACATCATGTCTGCCTCTGGGTTTTATGGAACCTGTGAGTATGTGCTACCTATACACACTCATGTTGTACATCCCAATATATTGACTATATCATTGGTGTTTCTATGTCTTCATATCGATACCTGCATGTGTGTATCCACACGTGTGAAGCAGAGGTTTACATGGGGCAATAGAAGCTGCACTGACTTGTCCCGAGCCCTCACTTGCTTCACTGCCACCATGTGTAATACGTAAATGTCACAACATCCCCCATGATCTCCCTCCTCTCCTCACCTAGAGCCACTGTGAGAACACCTCACCCCCTTGATTCCCAGACACGGACACACCCAATGTACAAATAAGACTTCCCATATTCAAATGATGCTAAGGATTCTGTCCTAGATATGCTTAACTGCCACTTTTCAAAACAAAAATACAATCATATTTAAACGCAAAGAATCTCATGCTCTTCATCACCTTAGCGCGTACAAAGATTTAGCTTGATAAACAGTATGAAAGTAAATCTTACCACTGAGGCACAATATTGACTGTTATAAATATATATGGCTTATCTAAACAACAAACAGCAAAAGTTGGCACAATTAGTAGTGTATCTCTGATACTCGTCTTTGTAATTGTATGAATTATTTTTATTTAATAAGGAATTATTACAAAATTTCAGAACTTATTTTGGTGGAAACTCCCCATTCTCCTGATTCTGCTCTGGCTAAAAATGTAATCAATGCCATCTGAATCAGCCTGAATGTCTCCCACAATCTCATTGCTCTTATAAAACTGTGAGACACTTCTAGCAATCTTCAACCATGTGTTGCAAATTCAGTCTGTCTAGAAAGTTACAGTCACAAAGGAGTTCATTGGGAAAAGAGGCTTTTAAAAGCAAAGGGAAATTTGGCTCTGATGTAATCCACAACCTATGGGTCTCACACTTGATAATGATGACTATGTGTTGCTCCCTACAACCCCCAACAAAGCCACGCAGGACAGATAGACATTGACTCTTTTATTTCAGATCAGAAGGAAGGTGTCAAGATCTGACGTAGCTCACTCCCACTCTCTATTCTGGTCAGATAATACTGTCGTTTACTGGTGATCGTCAGGACAATATGTTTGCAGATATGTCCTGTAGAGAGGATAGTGCAAAGATAAGATTGCGACACCCTTAGCCAGTAAAGCGTGTCTCAGACCTTTGATTAATTCTGTTCATCAACTAAAGCACACTTGGAGATTCAGACGCCTGAGCACGATGGTTTCACAATCAACAACACCAACCTGTGCTGTAAATACTGGGAAAATGAAGATTTAAGGATATAGTCTAATAGAGAATGGCATTGGTTTAGAGAAATGTAAAGAAATGCACTACTGTCTACCGTAGATGTAGATATTAGATGTGTGTTTGGTTTTTAAAATAAATCCAACTTCTAACTGGTAGCTTGCATACAGCACTAGTGCCCACACACGTGTTATTTAAATATGAAAATGACAAATGACAAAATAACAAATTTTTTATGCAGGATATGTTCCTGTAAAGACGTACTTTGCAGCGTGGTGTTACATAGTCTTAAGTTTTTCATTTCATTTCATGTGATTGGGAAATCGTGGAACAAACATAAAAGCAGCACAACATCACACACAAGTTTACACTTTTTATACTACTAAACAAAACTGTTGATTGCACTTCTCTCTCACTGCTCCAGCATGCTGTGTGCCCTGAGCTGTTCAGCATGTCTGTGGGTTGTCAGGAGTAACATAATGAACCCTGAGATGAGGCCTGATTGAAGTGCTAATGCCGTAATCACTGTCTGTCTTCTTCAGCTGTCTCTTCTCGGAAGCTGCATGTACTTCAGTCCTGCGCTGCTTTGATCATGTGTGGTCACTGATGGTCACTATGAAGTCATTATGTCCCTTGATGACTTAAGATGAAAACCGCCAATATACTGTGTCACAGATAAAAAGCTCTATCTGATAATGCTGAATGGCTCAGTTGTGTTTCGCACCTTTGGATACAATAAAGCATTGTGATTATCCACAGCTGTTGGCTGCTTTGCAAATGTTTGTATACAAACCTCCTTATGTATTACTCAACTGTATGAGTGACGAACTCGGCAGATTAATGGAGACAGACTTAAGCTGTTCACTGTGGGACAGAAAAAAATAGTTGTTGCCTCAAGGCACAGTCATACTCAGGAACAAAAATGATTCTCACTGGCTTTGCTGAACACCGAAACTGACAGTTTATGTTTTGAAAAAAGTAATGAAAGTGTTTTTAACAGACAGACCTGCACAGTTGAAGTGAGTGGCAGTCCTTTTAATTATGCAAACTAACTAACACGGATAAGTGGGAAAAAAATGTAAATAAAATGCAATAACATTATATAACAATATTTTATATAAAATTTATAGTTTATATATATATCAAATTCAAAAGTGTCTCCAAATAGTAAAATTGATGTTTTGTCATTGTTGCCTTCAATTTCAATGTTGAACTTGCAACCCAATATCAATTTTCCACAAAACTGTCTCTGATTCCCAAAAACACATTCAACCGGTAAAGTCGGAAATAAAACAATAACAATTACAAAAAGCACAACAGAAAGTTTTTTTTCTGTCTCTGTGTGAAAGAGACACTGTGAGCTGTGCCAAGTCCTCCCAAGAGCATAACTGCCCAAACTGCCAATTTAAGTGACCGAGCAGCAGCAGCAGTGAGCCAATAGGCTTTGTCCTCATCCAGGCAGACCTGTTGGTGCACCTGCTGATTCCCAGGACTCCTTGCCAATCTTCGACTACAGTGAAACCCAGCGAGGGTGAAACTGGCTCAGAGCCAGAGGAAGAGCTGGTTGACTACTCCTGACACAATCACTAAAAGCAGGGGATCCTGGGGTGAGAACCAGCCTACAGTGTGGATGTGAGAAATATAGATGACTAACCATGAGAAGAGAACGAGAGGAGGAGGAGAAGGAACAGTTTACTCAACTCCTGGGAACCTAAAACCTGTCTAACGTGGCCTACGTGATTGCTCAATGAACATACTATGACAGCGCAACCTGTGTGAGTGTCTGTCTTAGCATTGTGTGTAGTGTGCAATGCTGCAGAACATGAATCATATTTGATATGATAGCAGTTTGTTGTATTTAAGACTTTACAAAGCATTTGTGTGTTGTCTGAAAAGTGTTAAGGTGGAAAAGGGTCATAAATAAGATATGACAGTCGAGCGTGGTTTTCAAAGGAGTCTCATGGCCTGTTATGACCCTGGGCTGCAACCTTTCAAGACCTTTTCACCATAACTATGGTCCGCCTGACTTTTATCTGCCCTCATGAAAATCCTGAACATCCCCAACCCTTCAGCGAAACACAGAGTCAAATGATATAAGGCGAAGCCGACATGATGAAAACTATTATTAACGGTCATCACATTTCAAAGTGTTCCGTTGACTACTCCAACGCTAAAGGCCAACAGATGACTTCAAAATGTATCTGTTTGCACACAGATGTTATTTCTAGGTCATTACAACCTTGTATGTGCTATCAATTGGGTCAACAATGCACTCAATACATTCTTTGCTGAGATCTGAGCAGACGGTGGCATCGCTGCAACACAATCTGTCTGGACAAGAAGAATAAGCGGTAAGATAACCAGACAGGTTCTAAACAAATAAACAGCTGAGCAAGTGGTTTATCTAAAGCGCTTTATTTGGAGATAATATTTAAGGTGATTATTCCATAATTAGTCACAGCTGAACCCAAAAGTCCATTGAAGTGCAGCTAATGATGAATCATGATAATTATTTGAATCTCTGCCCTTTTTGTGGCGGTGTTATTTTGACATTTGATCATCTCATTACCTCTGGTCTATAGATCTCTGCTAGAATTTCAGTTTTAAACATTGTTGCTGTTACTGATTCGCCTGTTTACATTAGTGGTTAGTGACTGATTGGCCGTCCCATGAGCAGTGCAAAATACAACAGTGATCATCATTATAAAGCTTACATGGCTAACGTGATGGCAAACAATAGCTGCACATCTCACAGTCATTCAGCAATATTAGCAATATTAGCATTATTTATTTGGGTTAATGTTTATCTCTTCCTGACTGATGGAAGTCTGATATTCAATGAACTTTTAGCTCTGCTGTGGTCCCCACCAACCTCTAAGGGAAACACTGGACTCTATGTCCTCTATCTGGTATTGAGCTGAGAAAAAAGTAACTTTCATCTGTACCTGAAAGTCCTGGGAGAGTGAATCCAACAGTAGTGTTTTGGCATTAAAACCAAAATGAGTTAAATTGATGCTAAAATACAGAATGGAGCCGATCCAGCATTTGATCCAACTGCAATATAAAAATGTTGATTATAGTAATTTTAACTTCTTTTCATATTCCTCTTAGAAGGTCCAAGCTTTTCCAGACGGCCATGACTGATACCAGCTGCTGCATGAGAGTCAGATGAAAGTTAAGGAGTCCGTATGTGTCAGCAGTGTCAGATGACAAAACACCAGCTCCTTTCTCTGACCTCTCCATATGAGGTCATAAGCCTGAGACATGGATGTGCTGCTTAACCCACTGATAACAGCCGTTCAAACAGAAACCTGACACATGGCTGCACAACGGACAGCACACTGCCTAATGGCAAACAGATTGGTGATGTATTGGGGTGAGTGCATGTTTTTAATCCTCCTGCTCATCTGTGACTCATCCAACCTGCTCAGAACGAATGCACTTCAGAGCGTTGACCCCCTGTCACATTCACCCCAATTTGTTCACAAAGAAAACTGTGCTCAGGCTTATTTTCTCCTCTCAGTCTCAAAACAAATACGGTTGGCCTTTTTAATCCAGCTTTCAATTCATTGATGTTGCCAAAATTCATCAACAACGTGCTCACTTCATTATTGTAAAGAAACAGCACACTGCTCCTGTTTATTCTTAACCATGAAGCCTGATTCAGTCACTCTACGCTCGGTGCTCCCATGTCTCCGGGCCTTTGAAAAAGACACAGCCACACAGAGCAATCAGTCACAGCATGCCAGCATGCCATGCCACTGCCAGACTATCAGCAGTCATGTGGATTGCATTAGAATTGGTAGCCCCGCAGCACAGCTGGAGGCCAGAGGTTACTTATCATATCCTTGGATTAGGAGAAGATGGAGGAAAGGTACCTGGTGTGGAGAGGAGGATTATACAGACTCCCCATAGAGACCAGTACTCGCTGCTTTTCAATGCTTTATTTCCCTCTTTGTAGAAACTCTTCCCCAAATGTAAAGTAGCTGCTACTATCAGATGTGTTCGGAATCAATTGTGATCTAAAAATATAAATCAACGCAGGAGCTATAATATGCACTTCATTTATTTGCATCACATCACTGTGACATGTAGAAAAACGTTGAGGGAGATAGACAGCGATACAAATTTTACCAAGAGTTAATGGAGAAAATATATGCATTTTAAATCCATGTCTTAACTGTTATTTCTAAAACACAAACTTGACAAGTGAACTGTTTTAACAAACAGAATAGATTATATATTAGACTGACTTCCACAAGAAGCATAGTAAAGCTTTTTTCTGGTTCTGGTCACATGCAAACATTTGTATCTCCACCAGATATCATGACACTGCATTTCAAAATATTTTTTTTCTGTACAGATGTCACAGGCACAAAACTTTTTTAAAAATAAAAAAAAAGTGTATGACCTACACTTCCATTCACACAGACACTGTTTAGCATCCTATTTAAGAGATTAGGAGTGTATTGAGCATATAAACAAAGAAGGGGCATAGAAAAAAAAAGAAGCCAGGGTGATGGTGGAGGTGGTGGGAGGATCTGCAGGGTGGAAATGAAGACACCTGCAGTGCTTGGTTTTACAGATGCAGATTGATGAGACAGGAACAAAAAGCCAAAAGTTAGTGCTCCCGCGCAACCTTTCACATCGAACAAGAGGATTTTCAAACAAGTTCCTGAGCCAACATGAGGATTCAAATAAAAGAAATGCATTTGTTTGTGATTTGCCACAAACAAATCCTCCTGTTGTACCTCTTTTTTTTTTTTGAAATCAATGTTAAAATGTCTGATAAAATTTTACCAAACGAAAGTTAAGGATGATCCGTATGTCCGTATGTATTATCTTGTGGGCCATTAAACGCCCACCCAAACCAGCTGAGGGATTTCACACACAGGTAAGAATGTGCCACTTAGGACCGGACTTGCAGCTGATGCATATAAATAAACTGGTGCAGCCAGACAGCCAAAATACAACAAAGAAGTGGCTAACACCCATCTGCTCAATCATAGCCTCACAGTTTCTGTTTCGCACTCCCGAACTTTGAAAAGCTTCAATTGGTGGTGAAGTTCACCATGCAAATTTAGAGCATTTACATGATGGTAAGGTTTATTCTTTGTGTGGCTGTGTGTTCAGCAAGTTGGCTTCATATGCCCCTCCCTTTAGAAACTCAATTCACTGCCCTTTCCTTTCAAATGGTTCATCAGCGATGCCTCCACATTAAAGCATACCCATACTTCTTTATTTATAGGTCGATGATTATGTATATTCTGCTGCTCTGGAACAATGATTTGTTTGAATGTAATGTAAACACTGCCGTTCTGAGGGTTATATGATGGATCGTGTGACAAGTCCTGGCTGTGATTGACCCAGAATTCTCTCAGCTGTTTTCACTAATGTTCATTCCCGATGCTCACTGTGCCAGTTTTTAGGTTTTGTTTTTTTTTTTATCTCCTGTACCACTTGGCGTCCCACACTTAATGACCCAAACACCGAAGAGGGAAAAATGCTTAACTATCATTGGTGAGACCTGTGACATTAAGTGAAAGTGAAGAATAAATATTAAAGTTTTTGTCTTCAACCCACAGGGTTAAGAGTCCAGTTCAGATGAAGCAGAAGAACTTTTTCCAGCTGCACCTAGAGAACGCTTTGGTGCGTCTGTCAGAAAACCTCCTCTTCTTGGTCTTGCGAGCTTTGTTCTTAATGGCTGCAAAGATGGCCGCATCAAATGTCTCCTTCAAGTTCTTTTGCGTGAGTGATGAACACTCAATGTAGTCTGCAGCCCTGATCTTGTCCGCCATGCTCCGGGCGCGAGAGCTCAGAACTGGCTTGACATTAGATCTGTCCAGATTTATGAGGACGTTCACATCTAGTAAGAGATCCGACTGGGTCCCAACAAGGATGATTGGTGAGGACGAGTTATAAGCCCGAATCTCTGGAATCCACTTCTTGGTAATGTTGTGAAATGAGGTGGGGTTGACCATGCTGAAGCAGAGGAGGAAGACATCCATATGGGCATAGGACAGAGCCCTGAACTCATCAAATTCCTCCTGAATAGAACATGCAGAAAGAGAGAAACAATTAGCGCCAATGAAACTATGAGCAAACATGAGTGAATGAGACTGACTCATACAGTATCAACTGAAGATCTCCTCCTGACTAATGTTAGATCATCCATTTAAATACATGGTGAAATCTTGTTACTGAGTCACATATATATATCTTCATAATTCATCTGCCATAACAATAAAATAAAAAAAAAATAAAAGAATCAAGAATATTGTATGAACAAACTGATATTCTTACCTGCCCTGCTGTGTCCAGAAGCTGAACTTTAACGGGCGCTCCTTCTACTTGGACCTGACCTGTTGCAAACCAGAGATATATATCAGTTAGTACCAAGTCTTGTTTCATTTCAGACGAGAAAGAAAAAAAAAATACAAAAGTTAGACACATATAGCACGCTTAAGGCAAATACATTATAAAAGGAGGTTATCGCTTTAAAGGACCTATTTTCAAATGAGTCTTAAATTGGCAACTATCAATTTCGAAAATTTCTTCAGAATAGTATTTTCTAGCAATGCGAAATGCACAGAATATAAACGTATAAACAGTCTTTAAGTTTACACTACAAACTACAGGCTACCTCTGTACTGAACCAACACATCACATCAGTGTGCTTGCTCTCTACAACGCAGCACTCAACATGATACCGTCCGGAAAGTTGGTTATTGGAGCAGCATGTGTTCAGATCACTCACCGGAGAAGACGTCAAATGCCGTCTGCTTGTACTCTGTCGGATAACCATTGGTGGTGTAGCTGACGATCATGCTGGTCTTCCCGACGGCTCCGTCTCCGACCAGCATGCAGCTGATGACGCCGGGCTCCAGCTCGTCCTCCCGGGTGAGCCCGCAAGCGGAGGGGACTCGGGACTCGTGGTAAAAGTAATCCATGTGAGGTGGCATGTCGAGCCGCTGTCACAGAGTCTGTCTGCGGACACCCCTGCTGTCCGATGCCCGAGAGAGGATACTGAGAATCAGCAGAATGAGCGCAGCAGCGTCTCTCACATATCTCCAGGCTGCTGGGCCTGCTCTGACTGACGGGACACATGTGTGGGCTGGGTCGCTTTCAAGGCCAATTTATCCTCAGACAGGTTGCGATTTTGCATAGACACTCCTACCGAGAAAGAAAACAAGAGATGTTCCTCGAGGATGGATAGATAGATAGATAGATAGATAGATAGATAGATAGATAGATAGATAGATAGATAGATAGATAGATAGATTGATTGATTGATTCGATGTTGAAGCGAATTATTAAAAAGAACTATTATTGCTACTGTTATATATAACTAAATTATTTAATAAAGAATCAAAAAGATAATTAGTAAAATTGGGCAGATAAGTCTTTTTTCTTTTATTTTCTTTATTTTCTTTCTTTTTTCTTTTTTTTTTTACTAAGGCACATGAGTTTAATTATACACACACAAAAACACAAACTGATGGTACAATCATAATGCCATTTGTTTCCAGTGTTTTCAATCTCTCGCCCTCTTTTGGATAAACTACGCCCCCCTGTGTCAAAGACAGGCCCTGTACACTGAATGTGGATCACATGATCCCCTAAGTCACCTGATTATCCGAGTCCACCCTGTGCTGTGCGGTCTGAATCTAAGTTAGCTGTTGTGATGTGAATGGGAAGGTAGGAGCAGTCCAAGTTTCTCACATTTCTGTGTGTAAGCTGCACTGAGGGATATTTTACGCACTGCACTTCTCCGTTTGGACGCATGCGCGGAGAGGAGAAGCGCTGCTGAGCCTCAACAAAAGGAAGCTGCGATAGCTAGCTAGTTTAGCTTTTTAGCTATGTCGTATGTCTAACTGGCTCTCTGCCCCCAGCCTTTTTTATCTGGAGAGACTTTTCATATAGGTTGTTAAATAAAGTCAAAGTCCAAGCATGGCTTCAATTCTGGACGAATACGAGGACTCGCAAAACACGAGGCAGAGTGCGCAGCAGCACAGCCGCTTGTCAAACACCAACATTGGGATAACACATTCAGGTAGGTCGCTCCATACGGTCAGACGCATCCACCAAAACATTAGGATGATCAATGTGTAATAAGAGCTAAATATTGTTGAAGGATTGCTTTCACTGATATATGTTCCCTCACGCCAGGCTTTGTGAACGTGAGACTGGAGGAAGAGAAGCCAATATTCAACAAGCAGAGGATCGATTTTACTCCGCCGGAGAAGATAAACCATCTTGCAGTCTGCAACAACCAGCTCTGCATGAGTCTGGGAAAGGACACTTTGTTGAGGCAAATAACGCTATCTGTGGTTTTGATGGAATTGGTTGGATTTACTCCCTGCACTTCTCTGTTATTACTGCTCCATTTGTTTTGTTGTAAAGTCTATAAAATGTGTTATTACACGTTTTCATGTCCTGATCTACGTAGGATTGACTTGGCCAAGCCAGATCAGCCAAACCAGATTGAATTAGGAAGAAAAGATGACAGCAGAGTGCACAGATTGTTCTTGGACCCAACTGGTGAGAAAAGACAAAATTCAAAGTATTCAAATTTTCCTTTGCATACACTGACCTAAAATCATAATTGAATTAATTGCTATATTGGTATTGTGCTATCACAACGTAAAAATGCTTCTCAATATTAATCCAATTATTTAAAACAGTAATTTGAAGTGTTTAAGTAAGACTTTTGCTGAAATACAGGCAACATCAGCTCCCTGGAAGTTGATGCTGCTGCATTATTCATAACATTACCCAAGTTGTGCCATGGTTTGGACTTATTAACAACACCTCTTTTCCATACTTTCCCACCGCAGGCTCCCATTTGCTAATCAGCCTGAACACCAGTGAGTGTCTGTACCTCAACAGGAACACCCAGAAGGTGCGCAGTCTGTCCCGCTGGAGAGGCCACCTCATTGAGAGCGTGGGCTGGAATAAGCTGTTGGGTAATGAGACAAGCACAGGACCCATTCTCGTTGGCACCAGTCAAGGCATCATCTTTGAGGCTGAGATCTCTGCCAATGAGGGCAGCCTGTTCAACACAAATCCAGACCAATATTTCAGACAGGTCAGATTAATTATCTGAGAATGCAATATTTTGCCTTCAAAATATACATTTATACATACTATCTCAGGTGGTACTGTTGTATCTGTCATCTATTATATTACTGTAACTAAAATAGCAGAAATAACACGTTCTTATCTGATGCAGGTCCACTCCCTGGAGGAGGATGGGAAGCCGGCACCTGTCTGCTGCCTGGAGGTGGAACGTGGCCTGGAGAACAAGTACTTCATCATTGCGACCACACGCAAACGCCTGTTCCAGTTTGTGGGTAAGGTAGCCGAGGGGTCAGAGCAGCAAGGATTCAGTTCCATCTTCAACCAGAACCAGGACCTGCTGCCAAGTTTCCAGGAATTCCCAGCCAATATGGGCTACAGCGAGATCACCTTCTACACCTCAAAGCTGCGGACCTCCCCCAAAGCATTTGCCTGGATGATGGGTAATGGAGTTCTTTATGGTCAGCTGGATTATGTCAGGCCCGATTCCCTGCTGAGTGATGTACAGGTAAATATTTATGTAGAAAAATTCTTATAGCTCAATAATGTTTAGTTCTACATTTTTTTGGACATATTGATCCTTATTTCCTCTCTCGTGATTCAACAGGTATGGGAGTACACCACGGACATTGACCTTAGTGTCAGGAAACCTCTTTCTATTGTGCTGACACAGTTCCACTTCCTTTTGTTGCTCCATGACCGAGTGAAGGCCATCTGTACTCTGAATGGCCAGGTGGTATTTGAGGATGTGTTCCCAGACAAATTTGGCCCACTTAAGAAGATGATCAAGGACCCAGTAGGTGGGCTGGTGTGGATCTATACTGAGCGGGCGGTCTTCAGGTATCACATCCAGCGTGAGGCCAGGGATGTCTGGCAGATGTACATGAACATGAACAAATTTGATCTGGCTAAGGAGTACTGCCGTGATCGCCCAGAGTGCATGGACATGGTGCTGGCAAAGGAGGCTGAGCACTGCTTCCAGAATAAGCGGTACCTGGAGAGCGCCAAATGCTATGCGCTTACACAGAACTATTTTGAAGAAATAGCACTAAAGTTTATTGAAGCCAAACAAGAGGAAGCACTGAAGGAGTTCTTATTGAAGAAATTAAATAATTTGAAACAGAGTGAGAGAACGCAGATCACTTTGTTGGTCACCTGGCTAGCAGAGCTCTACCTGAACCGCCTTGGCCAGCTAGAGAGTGATGGAAACAGCATCATCTTCCAGGAGACCCGTGATGAGTTTCGGCATTTCCTCAGCAGCCCTAAGCACAAGGAGTGCCTATTCAATAACCGCAGCACTATCTACGACCTGCTAGCCAGCCACGGCAATGTGGACGACATGGTGTACTTCTCAGTCGTCATGCAGGACTACGAGAGAGTGATATCCCACTACTGCCAACATGATGACTACTGCGCTGCTCTCGAGGTGCTCTCCAAGCACTGTGATGAAAAGCTTTTTTACAAGTTCTCTCCTGTTCTCATGCAGCACATTCCCAAAAAAGTGGTAGATGCGTGGATTCAGATGGGCAAGAAGCTGGACCCAAAAAAGCTCATTCCTGCTCTAATGAACTACAGCCAAATGGGCAGCACCCAGCAGATCAGTGAAACCATTCGCTACATGGAGTTCTGTGTGTATGAGCTCAATGTGAAAGAGGAGGCGATCCATAACTACCTTCTGTCGCTCTATGCGAAGTATAAGCCAGACTCTTTGCTGTTGTACCTCGAGCAGGCAGGTACACATGCCTCAGAGATATACTATGACTTGAAGTATGCTCTCAGGTTGTGTGCTGAACATGGATACCTTCGGGCCTGTGTCCTCGTTTATAGGATCATGGAACTGTATGAAGAGGCAGTAGATCTTGCATTACAAGTAAGTGATGCATGCTTCTGGGTAAATATTCCAAATATACATTTTGAATTATTGTGACAAATTTTGACAGTGCCACTAACTTATTATAAATGTATTATTTAAAGGTAGATGTAGACTTGGCTAAGTCATGTGCTGACCTGCCCGAGGATGATGAGGAACTGAGGAAAAAGCTTTGGCTGAAGATTGCCCGGCATGTGGTGCAAGAAGAGAAGGATGTGAAGAAAGCCATGAACTGCCTGTCCAGCTGCAACCTGCTCAAGATTGAAGACATCTTGCCCTTCTTCCCAGACTTTGTCACTATTGACCACTTTAAGGTTTGTAGTTTAATATTTCCTTTCATGTCTTTTGAATAAAGATGTCACTTTTCATCATCTCAGTTCTACTGACTGGTTCTTCAGGAGGCCATCTGTAGCTCCCTGGAGGAGTACAATCAGCACATTGAGGAGCTGAAGCAGGAAATGGAGGAGGCAACAGAAAGTGCTAAACGCATCAGAGAAGACATTCAAGAAATGAGAAACAAATATGGTGTGGTGGACTCCCAAGAAAAGTGTGCTGCTTGTGACTTCCCATTACTGAACAGGCCATTCTACCTATTCCTTTGTGGACATATGTTCCACTGTGACTGCCTGTTCCAGGTAACTATTTTATGGAAAATTAGTCAACTCCAATCCTCCACAATTCCTAAAAAACTTAAGTGTTGAAGTTATGTTCCCTGTTTTTCACACTCCTTCTAGGAGGTGACCCCTCACTTGTCAGCCTACAAGCAGGGTCGCCTTGAGGAGCTTCAGAAAAAGCTTGCTGCAACTACACAATCTTCCAAGTCACGCCACCGCTCAGTACCCAAGGATGAAGGAGACACTGCCAGTCTTGGAAAAGGCAATGCAGGCACAAGCCGGGAGCAGATAAAATCAGACATTGATGACATCATTGCATCAGAATGCGTCTACTGCGGTGAACTAATGATCAAATCCATTGACAAGCCTTTCATTGATCCCCTGAAATTTGAGGAGGAGAAATCCAGTTGGTTATGAACAAGGCGTCCATGTGAAAGAGACATTTGACAGTCCCAATTAATGTATATTAGTGAAACTGCATCATTCACAGGACAGACATGTTCAGTGCTACTACTGATTTCCTGTTTGGAGTGCCTACTATTGAAAACTGTCAGCTTCATTTGCTCTCTTCTTTTGTTGGCAGTGTTTAAAGCTTATTTAGAAATCTTTGCACTTTGAAAGGGAGCATTTATTGAAAACTGGACATGATTCAATGTGTATATAATATCACCAGGGCTTTACAGTACATAAATGTGCCTGAACCTTTAATTACAAATATAAAAACGGATTCAGTCAATACTGCACTATATATGTTAACAGCATTTGTGTACGTACTTGTTTGGGCCAATAAACATTATATAACCTTAGATAATACCCGTGTTTCCTTAGCTGAGTTCAGCTTCTCCAATGTACAGGCCTGTGGCCACCCAGCGGTTAATGTGGAGCAGATGATCAGTTATTTAATGTTTGCCTTTCTGCATTCTAGTTGTACCACAATACAGCTTGCTAGTACTGATGGATTGATTATTTGGTTGTTTTAATTGTAATAAATATTAAAGAAATAAATGAAAAAACTATCTATTGAGAGAAATTAGCACAATTCATTGCAGTTACTCAGAATGGAGTATACAATTTCTGGAGCAATTGAAAAATCCATAAAAGGAGCTGAATTTGAGCCATATTCACACAGTTTGGAATAAAATTGGTCTTGGATCAAGCTGTAGTTCAGAAGGGAGATTTAAGTTTTGACACACACACCATTTTAATTTTACCAGCTTTATTTAGAGTTTTTGACGGAAATATCGTCTATATCACATCTTAATCGCTGCTGTAAAATACAAATAATTATAACATTTGTATAAAGCAACTTTTCATAAAAAAAAAGCCTGGACTCAATCCTCAACACAACACATCACAGAATAACTTTTTAATTGTCCCATTTTTGTCGGTGCAAAACTGTCTCACCATACCTTAAACGGAGTTTCCTTCTGATGACGTAAGACGCAGCTCGGTAATCTTCGCAGCGGGCAGACACTATTAATCAACATCGGAAATGAATCGATACTATTCTATTACTTGCTAGTTTACGCCCCAAAACGGCACATATGGGCGACTTTTCCATGGAATTATTACTGAAAGGTGTCACTGGGGTTTTCTGTCGAAACAGCGTCCTAGGACACATCGACAAGCGAGCATCCCTCTCTCTGTGATTGATTAAAACGCCTGCTCCTTGCTGTACCCTCGCCATGGCGTCGTGTCTCTGCTCTCTCAGTAACAGAAAGTGGCCGCCTCTCTGCTGTTGCTGCCGACTCAAAGCTCACAGACTCGCTCGGCGCCCCAAACCGCCATTTTGGAGTGAGAGAACCGAGAGTCGGCAGCAGCGACGAGAGAGACGAAAAGGGGGACACGGGGCCGAGGTGAGATACTCCGTGGTGGTTGTTATGGCGAAGGAGCAATGGGGGGAAGATGGCCGGGAGGGAGAAAGAATTAAAACATGGGGATCATTCGTTCACCAGGCAACCGAGTCCCTGCTCGTGTCCGCAGCAAGGGTGCAGCAGGCGCGGGCGGAGGGCCTGGCTGCGGCAACGAACTGGCTAAAGAACCACCATTAAACCGATATCATATCTAAATACATTGTTTAGGAAGGGAGGTGGCGGCCTTAAAGAGACAGAGTCGATTTGAATGCTTCATATTAATGGTGTGAGAGGACGTCTGAGGCGAAACGCAGTAGATTGTCATAAGCTACCCCAAATGGAGAAAAGCTACAGCAGACCAGGCGCAGCCGGCAGGGAGTCGCCCCGTACCACAGGCCGAATGCCGGGCAAAAAAAAACTAAACGACCACCGGTGCTAGCAGAAACATTTACCGTGGTTTACTTAAAGGAGAGATCCGTCTCCGCGTGCACGCCAGCACCTTGACCCTTTCCTATCATTGATCGGGAGCCAAGGCTGCTTGTGCTCACACAGCGAGTCGGCTAACGGTCGTTAGCTTGCGAGCTAGAAAATAGTGCACCATCCAAGGTTAGCTAGTAAAGGCGAGCTAATGCTAGCGGGGATTTTCAGGGCAGCTAATAAAAACATAAAAAAAAAAGAGTCACGCTGGCAAAGGGAGCTGTTTATGATCACACGGCCCTCAGGTTTTCTTGGTTAAAAAAACAAAACAAAACAAAAACGAAAGTCTTGCTTGTCGTTAGTTCTCATCCAAGCAGGGCAATGGACTTGTCTTAAAAAAGTCATTATAGAGGACAACTTGTGTAACTTCACTGTATCAGTGTCACTATTGGGAGAGTCTCCTGTCTACTTAAAAATAAAATGACCTCGTCTTAATAGTCACTGACGTTACCAAACTATCTGCACATAATTTGCTCCAGTTTCAGCTCGTAATAAATAAAGCATGCTGTGTAATATGCAAACCTGTCTGTATTGTGTGAGATACAAGAAAGGAAAATAAGGAAGAAAAAAAATCTTCCCAAAAGTAGACATACACTTTCCTCAGTGTCATATTAATATTATAAATATGGAGGTGATTACAGTTTAAATACACAGTAATGATTTTTTAGATTGCACAATGTTCTATGGAGGCAGTTCCTTTTTTTTTAAATTCAAGAACACTCACATTGTCATTATTGCTTCACAATTAAAAAAAATAACTTGTGTAAAAGTGCAGCAGTTCCATGTAAAACACTTTTCACTTGTGCTATTTCAATACAAGTGGGTGATGGTGTGTTTCCTGTTTTGTAGGGTCATTCACCTTTGTCTAATCATTAATGTTGGAATCAAGAACAATGATATCTTTTGCTGAGAAGGTAAGTCCACTGTATCTACTGTATTTTGAACAACAAATCGGTTGGTGCTATCCTACATGCCGAGCCATTGGTTTAGGTGGAAATGGCTATTTTATTTCTTGACAATATCTAAAACACGAGTGGCAACTGAGAACCCTACAAGGATCTAAGGAGAATATCTCCTGAATCTCAGATTTGACTATATGGGTAAAGCTCTCCATGAAAAATGTACAAATCATTTTACATGGCAAGAGTCTTCAAAGCTCAAGTTTGGTAAATTACCCTAACGCATTGAACCTTAACTTAATCTATAATGTGCTGCTCATGCTGACTGAATATCCCTTTTATTCTCTCCCCACAGTAAAAGTTCTTGCCCTGCTGGGCAGAGGTGTCTGTGCTGCATGGCGTCAGGGCAGGGTGGCCGGCTGGAGGTTGGGGCATCGGGGAGCTCCGGCCTGGCCAAACCTCTCTACCTGCAACGCATAGAAAGATCACTTAGGTTGGACAGTTTCCTGCGGCAGACAGCCGCCATCTTCAACAGAGACATAACCAGGTAATGGCAGAAGAGGGGTTAGGGTGTGGGAACACACATGCAGCACTCGGCTACTGGTTTGTTCCAGAGCACATTCTACAATTCATTTCAGCAGGTGTTGCAGTTTAACACAGCTTCTGTTTGTATGTAAAGAGTGCTGTAAACAGAATTTTGTGGTTACAGGGTTTTAAGATGAACCAATTGCAACTAATTGTTTTATAAACACTAAAGTGCATCTTAGCCAACTCTCATTATATTGGTCTATTAAAACTACTTTTAAATGAAGCAAAAAGCTAAATTCATTGTGACTTGATCTCTTTTCTATTTTATATCACATTCATTCAGTCAGTAGCAGCTAATTTACTATCCCAGTATTAGACCCAGGATGCAAATGGTAAGTTTATAACTTATTATTTATAATAATAATAAATGTATTTCTTATTCTCCAGTGATGATAGTGACGACAGCGATGGTGCATTGGGGACAGGGCTATCCCTGGACCACTCCACTCAACATACAGCGTTGACAGTGAAGAATGAGTCATGCGAACAGATGGATGGGTTGGCAGAGGGCAAGCCCCTCAATGGGGTTCTGCTACAAGGGAAAGGTAAGACACACATAGAAAATTCTTAAATTAATACACAATAATGTGCCCACTGCTGTCATAAATACAGTTAACGCATCTTCATTCACTCTTTCACATCTAATATATGATTTCTTTCTCTTCTTTGAAACCCCACAGACCAAAAGGCAGATAAAACAAATCTCTATAATTTCTCCAAGGTGAAGAAAAACAGGAAGTGGCTCAAGGTATTTTATAAAATTTCCCATTCAGAGCAAAATTTTAAAGGAAACTGCACATAATAATAAGAGTAATACATAAAGCAAGTGTAACACATAGGCAAAAAGCCAAAAAAATTTAATAGACAAAAGTCCTTAATTTCAACCTGAACAAGGAAATTTGCCCGATTTGTACTTTCTCTGTGTAGTGTGTAGTGTGTGTTTACAAGCTTTCCTTACCATCTTCATTCTGCTTCCTAACCACATCTCTGCTCTGTCTCCTGCAGAGCATCTTGTTGAGTGATGACACCACAGACTCAGACACAGAATCTGATGACTCTGATTTCAATTTATCCCGGGAGGAGCTGCATGATATGCTGAGGTTACATCGCTACACCCGGCAGCATCAGAGCAAGTTCCACTCTGACCGTGAGGTACACATGTTCACAAATACATTGCAAAGAAATATATGGAATCCAAATATAATGCATTTTTGAAATGTCATTGTATCTTATTTTTGTGCTGCAGTTTCACCAATATCAGCACTATAGCACTGGACTCCTCTCCACTCATGACCCTTTTTATGAGCAACAGCGCCACCTAATGGGCCCAAAGAGGAAGAAGCTCAAAGAAGAGAAGAAATTCAAGGGTGAAGACAAAAGAGAAATCTCTGGAATCTCCTGGAGTGATTATCATATCAATGCAGCAAAGAAAAAACATGTTTTTGTTTTTTGTTTTTTTAAGAAATAGTTTATGAGATTTATATATTTTTTTTCAGCCAAACTGAAAAAGGTGAAGAAGAAGAAGAAACGAGGAGAGGGAGATTTTCTTGAAGAGGGGCGTCCTTACATCACTAAGATCTTTGCCAAGTTTTCCCATGATGCACCACTGCCCATGGTAAAGAAGAAACATCTGACCATCGAGCAGCTCAATGCACGTCGGCGTAAAGTCTGGCTCACCATCGCAAAAAAGGAGATTCCCAAGGTAATGTGCTTGACACTTCCAAAAAAAAGGGGGGGGGGGCATATAACCAAATGCTCATTAATTTCCTTTTCTGGTGAAATGTTCAGTACCAAAAATTTCCCATTTATTCTCATCTTGCAGTCTTTCAAGCAGAAGACATCTGCTAAAAATCTTGTTTTGACCAATGCTAAAAAGGTAGGTCACATGCCCAAACTGGTGTAATAATGTTACTTATTGAGATTTTTTTCTGAAACAAAGTATCAAATTTTTCTGCTCTTTCTGCCAATTTTCCTCTCTGCTTCCTTTGCATCAGCTGGCTCATCAGTGCATGCGAGAGGTGCGGCGAGCAGCTATCCAGGCTCAGAAGAACTGTAAGGAGACATTACCCAGAGCTCGCCGCCTCACCAAGGAGATGATGCTTTACTGGAAAAAATATGAGAAAGTGGAGAAGGAGCACAGGAAGAGGGCAGAGAAGGAGGCCCTGGAGCAACGTAAACTTGATGAGGAAATGAGAGAGGTAGGTGGAATGAGAGCCGCTGTCTTTACAGATCATTTTACTTTTGCTTCTTTCAGCAGATTTTTTAGTTGCATTATTTGTATAAATGTAAGATATATATATATATATATATATATATATATGCTAAAGATTTTTCAGCAAAATGTGATACATCATTTTTTTCCTCTGTCCCTCCTTTGTAGGCCAAGCGTCAGCAGCGCAAACTAAATTTTCTCATCACCCAGACGGAGCTTTATGCTCACTTTATGAGCGGTAAAGCCAGCGTTGGGGATCCAGGCGGAGATACAGCTCAGGAGGAAATTCTTAGAAAGCTGGAAGACACTGCAGCTCAGAGACAGATAGACATTGGAGGAGGCGTAATGGTCAACATAGGACAGGAGGACTATGGTATAAGCATCTCAGTCAAGTTCATTGTGTTAGTGGAGCACAATATTGATGGCTGGCATTTGTGTATGCCCAAATTCCTTTGTGGAAATGCTGACAAAGGTCCCCTGAACTATATCAAGCCTAAACATAAATGCCAAATGTGTTTATTGCCCCTTTAATCACTTTTGTGCCTGTAGATTATACCTCAAAATCTTAAGGTTAATTAAATCTATAATGTAATACCTTGTAGAAACCCCATGATTTTACATTGCTGTGCTTGTGATGGTTGCTCTTGTGTCTGATTAAATTGGAATCTGTGGTTTTATGCACATTTTGGTTATATGCAATTTCAGATAGTGAATACTACAAGTCTCAGGCCTTGAGAAACGCTAAAGAAGCATATCATATTCATCAAGAGAGAGTAAGTTGATGCGTGCACAGCCTTTGGGATGTACTTATCCATCACATGTGCACACACACACACACGCACACACAGATGTATTGCTATTCTCCAAATTTCTCCCCTGCAGACACGAATGTTTGATGAGGAGGCAAAAGACAGTCGCAGTGCATCTCTGCATGCTGCTGGTGGCTCGTCCTCAGCTGCAGGCTCTGGGTTCGGAGAGAGCTACAGCTTGTCCAACCCGTCCATCCACGCCGGTGAAGACATTCCTCAGCCCACCATCTTCAACGGCAAACTCAAAGGCTACCAACTCAAAGGCATGAATTGGCTGGCAAACCTCTATGAGCAGGTACCCGGCCAATAACAAATTTGTTTCAGTTGTCAGCAGAGTTTGCACTGATGGATAGTTTTGAATAAGTTAAAACACAATTTGATTATTTGTTTTACAGTCATTTTGGGATTCAAATGATTTGTGGCTGTGCTTCTTTTTATGCACTGAAAGGTTTATTTTCTCCTCTTATATCTCTGCAGGGAATCAATGGAATCCTGGCAGACGAGATGGGACTGGGGAAGACAGTGCAGAGCATTGCCCTTTTGGCACACCTGGCAGAGGTGAGAGAGAGCAAAGAGCCAAAGGCCTTTATTCATCACACTCTTTTGAAAAACCATCTGGCATATTCAATTGTCTGCTGCTAAAACTGGCTTATGAAAACATCTGACATCTTCGTGCACCTGCATCCTTTAAAGAGTCCTGCGTTTCTGGCTTTGCAGGTGTTGGAATATTTCATTCAGAGAGAGTTGAATTATTTCATTGTTGTGAACAGCTAATTTGCCATTTCTTTAGATTTTTTTGGGCCACAAAGCTCCAAAGGGAGAACAAGTGGAATACAAGGGAAATGTGAGCTTTTCGCCGTTGAACTGTCGCTGACAGGAAGATGCATGAACATGTTTCCTGTTATTGGGTGCTGCACACATATATGCGTATATGGAGACCACCTGTTGTGGTGGCTGATGGCATCTTTTCTTTTCTGTTCCTGCACAGAGAGACAACATCTGGGGTCCGTTCTTAGTCATTTCTCCTGCCTCCACACTCAACAACTGGCACCAGGAATTCACCCGCTTTGTTCCCAAATTTAAGGTGAGAATGCAGAGCGTTTGTTACGTGAAATGAATGGAAATATTGGCAAAAAACATGTCTCAGGGAATCCTGTTGTCCTCATCAGTGTTGCTGTTCTGTAAAGAACCTGGTGCTGTTTTGTTCAAGGGAAAAGTGGAACTGTAATTTAGGGGGCAGTGTTGTAGCATGACTTACATCAAGGCAACAAAACACTATTTCTACTTTGATGGTTGGGTGGCTGCTCCTTAAAAAAATCCTTTGCATCCTTTAACTGGTCTTTGATGGGTTGTGTGCATTCTTTTGGACTGAAGATCATTAATCAAATAACATCAAAATGTCTGCAGTGCTTCAGCACTTATAGCTCGTTTTTTTGTGTTCAGCACCTAACTATGTCCGTTTTTGGGGTGGCTTGGAAAAAAATCAATTCCTGTCTATTTTGCTAATGAGGTGTGAAAAGACCGTATTACACAATTTGAAGATAAGCTTCCTGAAAACTCAAAGCAAGACTCGATGAAAACAATGAAACACCAGCTTGTGTTGAAAGATGTAATGATGTGAAAATCTTTTCACATCACATTCTAGCTCAACAACTCGCCCACTGAAGCAGTGATTCATATGTGAGGCTATGCCTCAATATTTCTTCTGAGTGCATCAGTGTAGCTTGGTTTAAACTACGTTACTCATTCTAACTGTGCATGTCTTAGAGTACCATAGTTTGAATATAGATAAAGTGAAAACGATTCAGACATGCAATTAGTGCTACTGAATATAAACAGATATAGCAACAGAGCTGACTACATTTTTCCCCTCATCACTGATTTTTCCACCAGGTGTTGCCATACTGGGGAAACCCTCACGATCGTAAAGTGATTCGGAAATTTTGGAGCCAGGTAAGAGTGCGCTAATTTTGGTTAGGAACACTGTTTCTGAAGATAAATCCTTTCTTGTATTTTTTTGTCAATTAAGCCTGGTCATCTTTTAACCCATCACTCTGTCATTTGTACAGAAAACCCTTTATACCCAAAATGCACCATTCCATGTTGTTATCACGAGCTACCAGCTGGTGGTCCAAGATGTCAAATACTTCCAGAGGGTCAAGTGGCAGTACATGGTTTTGGATGAGGCCCAGGCCCTGAAAAGCAGTACCAGGTAAAGCTTTAACATAACAAAAAGTAGTTTTGAAGATGAATTTCAGGTTTAATCCCTGCAAACATAAACAGATGGCAGTAGCTGCTAGAAGAGTGGAAACACACATTCCACTACACACTTTGGGAGTTGCTGTCAGTAATGTAAAAAGGAATAATTTGTAATAAGTTGACCAGAAAATGTAGAACACCTTCTTCTGAAACATTTTTGAAACCAGCCAAAGGAAAAAATAAACAAGTAATAATGTATTTATTCAAATCTGCAACTGCAAAACATGCATCATTTTATGGTGACTGCTGGACTCACGCCAAAATCTACAAACAAATCCAGTCCGAAAATGTTTTTAGAAAGGTTGATCTGTGGATGTGTGTGAGAAATACAATCCCCCAAGTACAAAAACATCCTGCTTAGCGTGAGCAACGGGTGGGATTAAGTGCTAAATAATTATGATGAACTTGTGCAATTATTGCATCAGTCAGCATTTCTGTCTGTTTTCAGTGTTCGATGGAAAATCCTGCTGCAGTTTCAATGTCGAAACAGACTGCTTCTCACAGGGACGCCCATCCAGAATACGATGGCTGAGGTGAGTCCCATGCTTTTTTTTTTTTCCTCACATGCGGGAGTTGTTATGTGCAATGAATAACTGTTGACAAGTGTATGTTTTTACTGTCTCTCAGCTGTGGGCCCTGCTGCACTTCATCATGCCTACGCTGTTTGATTCCCATGAAGAGTTTAATGAGTGGTTCTCCAAGGACATCGAGAGCCACGCTGAAAACAAATCAGCCATCGATGAGAGTGAGTACAGTTCTGAGGGAAAAAAATGTTTTTGTTCTTTTTTTTTTTGGCTACATGTGAAAGTTGTCACCTATTTCTCTAATGTTATTTGTACAGAAATTCTTAAACTCATGTGCCAGCAAAGATGTCTGATTCCTGCTCACTGTTGCATGTAAGTTGCTTTGTAGCTAAACTGATTATTTATTTATTTATTTTTTGTTTCAGACCAACTTTCCAGGCTGCACATGATACTAAAGCCTTTCATGCTGCGCAGAATCAAGAAAGATGTGGAAAATGAGCTCTCAGACAAGGTAGGTTGAATCCCTGAACCAAGCCTGGGTTTAAATCATTGTTGGATGAAATTGGAAAATATTACTAGGTCATTTGAACAAATAAAAATTGCAATAGCTTGAATTTTTGATAGTTTGTTAATTTCATCCTCAATACTCAATTGAAAAAGCCATTTTATATTTCGGCAGTACCAAAAGCAGCTTCACTTCTCCTCCAAACCCTTCATCCAACTTGACACAGAAAATGTTGTAGTATGTTTGTGAATGATGCCGTTGATGGCAGATCCTCCTGACAGATGTTGGACTCAGAGTCTCTCGCTGTCACACATGCCACACACATACTCAATCATATGCTGTGAGAGACTCGATACAGAGTCAGTGGGATGGCAGAGTTCACCACACCCCCACATCTGTCTTTTTCACTTCCCTTCGCACCCACAAATACAATCCTGCCAGCCCATTGTTGTTGGTTTCTCATGTTTTTAGTCAGTCTGTTGAAGCCAACAGTAACTGTTGGAGTTTACTTATGGTTCAAAGGGTTTTTTAAAATATGCTATTGCTGAGTTTTGGTGCTTTGATCAAAGTATGAGGCTTGATAGAACCAAACATTTTGATGTGTGTTTAATGAATGTCGGGCAAGTGGGACATGAGTTCAACAGTCATATTTTTGGTTGAGCCCATGTGAAAATACTGCATGAGCTTTAAAGGAAGTGATATGCGATGAAAATAACATCAAAAATTTGAAAATTACAGTTTCACTTACAATACAGAAAACAACATTTATAATCTAAATATTGAATTTTAAAGTGACAAATTGTGAAGTGGAGATCCAAACCCCAACCATACAGACATTAATTCTTCAGGATAAAATGTATTCTTGACTTAAAAATTACACTAAGCTGATTCTATGGTATCTTTTTTTACAGATTGAGATCCTGACTTATTGCCAGCTGACATCCCGGCAGAGGCTGCTCTATCAGGCTCTGAGGAACAAGATCTCCATCGAGGACCTGCTTCAGTCCTCCATGGGCACGACCCAGCAGGCTCACAGCACCACCTCCTCACTCATGAACCTGGTCATGCAGTTCAGAAAGGTACACATCCTTCCCTCTGTGCTCCAGTGCAAAACCCGAGCCAAGTCAATGATCATAGCTATAAGTTCAATTAGTCATCACTTTCCCATCATCTTACACAATGAGTTGTCAGTTATAGAATAAAAACATGTGGATAACACATCTTCCTATACTTTACTAACTGCTCTGCCTCTGTATAGGTGTGTAATCACCCTGACTTGTTTGAGCGCCAAGAGACACGATCTCCTTTCCACATGTCCATCAAGCCCTACATCATGTTGAAGTTCCTCTACCGTCACGGCCTCATCCATGCACAAAACCAGGCCAGGAACAAGTAAGTCATACCACACACCTCTCCTGACATAGGCACAAGGGCAAGAAAGAGCAAATCGAAGTAAACAAGTGATGAAAAATTTCCTCTTTTATTGTTTTAGAATTGCTGTATTTAGTGTCGACCACATTTGTTTTCACAGCAATTCATTTGAATGTTTTCTGATCTGGGACCCAACTCTCAAAGAATTACTATCACAGCTTTAACTTTACACAGAAATGTTGCGGTTTGGAGTAGGTTCAGTTTGTCATCCCACAATGAGTTGCTTGCTTTTTCTCACATTCAGTGGTGTAACCTTGTCTCTCTCTCTACATCCTCCTCAGATTACTTCAATTGCTGTTCTCTCCCTTCTCCCCGAATCACATCCAACAGTCTCTGTTTCATAGGAAAGGTAAGCACGGATCGAGCTTTCATCCGTAACTAAACAAGGCTCTTCAAGAGAGAAGAATTGTATAAGATTAGCTTTCTCATGAGATGATCGCTGCAAACCTCAGTCTCATCATACTTTCCCTCTACTTTCATCAATGTTTTTTTCTGTTGTTGTTATCGTTCCTTCTTCCAAATTTGGTCTTTTCTCTGTCTCTGTTAATTTTCATATTCTTCATTCTCGGTTTCATTTTTGCTCCCCCAGGTGATGACGAAGGAAGTTGTTTCTCCTTCCTGCGTTTCATCAATGTTTCACCAGCTGAGATGTCCAACCTCATGCTGCAAGGCACCTTAGTGAGGTGGGCTTCAGGTTTCCATCTGTAGATCTGTCACACTTTCTGTCTTTGTTGTGGAGAGAGACAAATGTGTAGGGAATGTCTCTAAGCAAAACCTTGAGCAGGTTTTTACTAGTCATCTGACCAATTGTTCAACCAATAATTGGGACTCGTGTGCTATACACACACAGTGAGAAATTATGTCAGAAATAAGAGCTGTTTAGATTGAGGTTGTTTGAGTTAATCATAAAAAAAGAAAACTATAAAGTAAAGATCGACTTTCTTTTTCATTTTTTTTTAATTAAGCATGCATAAGCACCAAGCCCTCTATTGTGTTAGTACTCATTGCAGCTGTTATTATCCTTGAAATACTAAAAGAACAAATAATTATTATTACATTGTTATACAGAGAAGGCATTAATATGCTTGAATTATAATTTTATAACTTAGTGGCCAATTTTACACATAACAATTTTATGGTTTTCTGTGAAAATTCTTTCTATGATTGTACATTTCCTCTCCTGCCTCGACCCATTCGCTTTCACAGATGGTTAGCCCTTTTTCTGTCCCTGAAAGCTGCATACCGGCTCCACCATCAACGCCTGTTTAGCCTTGAAGAAGAGCGGCCAGAGGAATCCAGAGATGGGGAGGGGGATAGTGGGAGGTTAGAACCTAAGATTAAGTGTCTGTCTCACAAGGACCTGATTCTGTGGCTGAACAGACCCACCAACTTCCCCAACACGCACACCAGCCCTGTCCTCCAGGTAAGGGGTAACACATACTCAAACTGTGGTACACATCCTTAGTTGACAGATAGATGAAATGCCATCTGGGATGGCTGTGTGGCTGACGATGCTGAAATTTTCCCCGGAGCATCAGTTTTTGTTGGGCCACACAGCATGCCCTCTGCCCCAGGCTTCCTTTCGCTTCTCGGGGATCCATTCCGGAACCTAATCCCTGTGTAGCTCTATGACCCAGAAACCCTGCCCTCCTATCTAAATGTCTCAAGGGCCTCTGCAAACCAGAGTCTCCTGTCACAAATGTTAGGGAGAGCTCTAGCAATCATCAAATATTTCTAAATATTCAAAATAGGGTATCTAAAACAGTTTAAATGTTTTCATGTGTTGGATTCGGCAGCTGGGAACTGCTGGGTTTGGATGAAATAGATATTTCTGCATCTGTTGTTCATTATTAGTTCTTCATTGTTTGGGAGGGAGAGACACTCAAAAACACAAGTTCTGGTCTTAATGTATAGACAACCAGATAGTCTAGGCATCTGCTGTAAGAATGTGCTAGTCATACCACTTAACTAAAATGTCCTTGAAGATGCATCCCATCAAACTGCTCATCCAGAAAACAGATATGTATCACCTTACCATCCTGCACCAGCTCGAAGTTAACTTGTGGAAAATGCTGGCAAGGTAATTCCATCCTGCTCTTCCTCTCCTGGCCTCATCACAAGCAGCTGCAGAGCGTCTAAGGTTCACCCCCTGAGCAGTTTATGGACCAAAAGAGGAGAAAAGCATAAGAAACTAGTTCAAATATAAGAAACAGAAACTTGCGAACACTTGGAGAGCCAGAACTTGTATGTGTATTGTGAGACCATTCTGACCCCAGATTCCCACTTGTATTTGTAGAAATTACTCATTCCCACAGTTTCCACTTGTCATTCTTTTGAAGCTGTATCTAGCTGGCACACAGTGCCTCTTTTCTCTGCTTGGCTCATCTCTCTCTGGCAGGGCACTTGACACTGTGGTCATTGCTGTATTCAGCTCTCCTGCTGTTCATGCTGAGGAAGTGAGAGAAGCAGGCAGCTTGGAAAGCTCCTTACCATACCCTGACTTTCAGTCTTGTCTCTGTGGGCCATTGTTTCTGTCTCTCTGTATCAGTCTCTCACGCTCTGTCCATCTAAACTTAAAATGCATCTGCAAGTCACATTACATTTGTATAATACTTATAAATATATTTATATATGTATGTCAACAGTCTTTGTTCCTTACAGTTGTTGTAATGTGTAACTGGTTGCAGTCCCAGTATCGCAGACCCTAACCCTAACCCTAACCCATGAAACTGCAGCCATCCCACTATAGCTTAGTCAATATGCTGTCCACCTTTTACATCTGGTATGATACATTATTGCAATTAGACCAGCTGTTACTCATGAACATTCACTTATCAAACATCCTCTGGTTTTTCCATTAGGGGTTAATACTTTCATTGCTCTGATTTGTAAGATCCCACTATAAAATCCCATGTTTCTGTCTGCTCACATTCAGTGAGTTGCAGAAATGAATACCTACCAACCAACATACGAAGTGAGAGATGATGCCTTTTTTTCATTCCACCATTAGGGGGCACTATGTTTCCACTGGCAAAACAGTATTACACAGAGACATGCACATAACCTTTAGATATTCCTTTCGTACCTACTGCTGCATAAAACTTATTTATCATATCTTCAGTGTCTTAGCCTTTTAATCAAAGGTCACACAATTAAGCATTTATCCAGGGACATATGCTACTAAAATCGTATACTCTCTATAATCATACAGTTTACATAAAATTTAAAGCGTTTAGCTGAAATTTTGCATAACATTTGAGGCTTATTGCCAGTAAAACGTCCATATACTGTCAGTGATAAATCCGCACATGATGGCTTCACTAACCCTCTTTGGTCTTCAGCTACTTTACCTCCATTAGTACTGTTTTTCATTTTTGCTGTTTATTTTTTATATATCCTGTAATTTTTTCTGCCCACACAAATTAAAGCCGGAGTCAGTTCAGCAGGCGATGCTTTCTGAAATTACTGTCATTTTGAAACATATCCCCTCTCTGATACAGTGATTATATCAAGTTGTGTGTGTGTGTGTGTGTTTCAGGATCTGGTGTTCACAGCCCTCAGGCCTGGCATACTGGGACACAGAGATGTGAAAATCCACAGCAGAAATTCTGCCACTTCGATGCTAAGGCCCTGCCAGCCCACACTGCCACCAAAGTTTCTGCTCGCTGCCGCGCCCAGGGTATGTCTGTGTGTGTCTGTCTGTGTGAAAGGAATTTGGCTTTTGCTAAACTTGTGCACATTAATGTGAACAGAGCATGTGTGTGTTTGCCTGTGTAAGATAGGCAAGTATTTGGGTGGTCATGGAAAGAGAAGAGGGAAGCACTGCACTCAGTTATAGGTTTTCAACAATGGGCAGCTCTTATCTATTAAATGTGTGTGTGTGTGTGTGTGTGTGTGTGTGTGTGAGAGCGTGTGTGAGCAAACATACAACAAACATAGCCTCTTCTTCATAGAACTTCTTGCTCAAGTTTTTCACCAGTTAAAGTTTCTTCCTGCCCTCCTGCTATACACAAACAAACACACATACACACACAGAACTTGCTGATTCTGTGAAATAATGCTGCATCTGGAGGTTTCTCCACTGTGTGCAATATTTATCTATAGATGGGAAAGCTATTGGTTTCTGTTTTTTTGCTTTGTTTCTTTGCATTAATAGATCAAATATCACCTGCAAAATCAAAAGGAAATATTTGGAATCACAAAACAATGAAAAGCCCTCACATAAAAACCTTCCCATGTCAGCATGCAGATATTATCTTAAAATTCTCCTCTTTCCTCTTCACAATATCATCTTTTGTTTTTAAACCGTATCTCTTCTGGTTTCCTAGGTGACAGCTTTTCCCATGGAGCGTTATTGTGCCGACCGCAGTGCTGAGTACGAGTGGTGGGTGACGCGCAGTGGCGGGGGAAAAGTCTACAAACAGTGTTTCCTCTACGGCTCCCCTGAACTAGCACTAGACTGGTGTGTAAGGGCCAATACCTTTCACCCACAATGCCCTGGGGGTGTGATGGCCCTCTATCCTCGCCATGGATGGTCCTTCATTCAGATTCCTGGTAAGAACTCTGTCTGTGTGTGTATGTGTCTTTAATATACTCTCAGGTGCTCAGCTCACAGACTCTGACCCGATGCTAAGTAGCTAAAGGGCAACAAATAAATGACCATCAAGACAGCCAATAAATTACTACGCCCATCAGTCAGATACCATAGTTTATGACTTGACTGCAGCAGTCTTTGTTGCCGTGGGAAAAGATAGCGATGCTTTCTAAAACTTTGGTCCACGTTTCAAGAATGCAGATTACGCTGTCAACAAGTTTGCTTTAGACTGATTTGCTGTAGTTCATTTTACTAACAGTTTTATCAAAAGATGGACATACGGTTTAAGGGTAAAGGGAGAGATTCAGGGCCCGTGGGAGAGTACACAGAGGTTCGCTCAGGGTCAGCAGGGCAGAGCCGGGCACATCACCCTTTTCTGTCTCTGCCTGTCAAACCCTCCACAGTCTACTGGAACTGCTGAGATAAAGAGCTTCTACTCAGGTTCGCTCACATAAACACATACCAGTGATTTCCATTAAATGTGAATATATTATTGTATTTGTGTGGGTGTACGTGTTTGCTTAGAAGCACTTTATCAGAAGAGCTTGGCTTGTTGAGTTAAGGGTCAGCTGGAGCAGAGTGGGAGCTGATTTGCTGCCAGGAATCAGATGACTGATGGATGTCCAGGGTGAAAGAGGCCATTACAGTTTTACAGACAACACTTCCCTTCTCACTGACCTGCTCAGCCTTTCTACCGCTGATAAAGTATCTCTGTCATGGATTATGATGACGGCTCTTTTTTTTTTGTTTGGTGCAGTAATAGAGGTTCCCAGCATGGAAAGTTAACAAGTGTGTCCTTTTACACTTGTTTGATGAGCTGACAATATACACATTTTGTGGATCATTGTACGTTAAGACCTGTTATTGATCACACATTTTGTTTTTCTACCTCTTTTACTAAAATAGTAAAATTCTAATTCCACAGACACACACTCACAGATTCCAATATTATAATACTTTTTTCTGCCTCTCTGTGTGTATATGAACTTGTTAAAGTGCTTGTGTGTACAAGTGAGAAACAAAACAAGTTTTTGTGTGTCTGTGTGAGAACAGTCTGAAAGCTCTTGTGAAGTTATATGGGGGCAGACAAAGCGAGGAAGTTTAGCTACTGGTCATTGTTCAAGTGCTTAGTTAGGTAACAGTAATAGATGGTCCGTCTGTGCGTGAGTGTGTGTACAACTGTGTGTCTGTGTAGCATCGAGTCCATTCAAGGAACTGCACAGCGCTCACACAGGGCCTGAGGTGTCTCTCACCTCTCCCCTCGCACACTCTCCCACGCTCAACAGCACTGCCTCTCCTCACACACAGATCCAGGACAAGCTTCACCTCCATCTCACCCGCTGGGGGATAGGGCCGAGTGCTGATCTGAAATCAGTATCTGGCTTCAGCCTCTTAGTCCGTCTGGTCTCCAACTTCTTTCTCAGCCTCAGTAGGAAGGAAGTGACCCAACACTCAGGCACCCGTCCTCCGCTGAACACATTGTTGCCACATCAAGGCCCAGATATGTACAGTAGCCCAGCTGAAGTTTCCCACCCTCCCTCTCCTCCACACTCCCAGCCCCACACCTTTAGAACAAATGGCAGAGCTGAATAATTGTTTGTTTTGAGCGCCATGGCGTGAGTTCGGCTGCCCACTGATATCGATGGAGGAATCTAATCAGACGACTTATTAGGAATCAGTCCATAGAGGAGGAAAAAAACAATTGAAGCAGCAACGTATTGGGCCTCAGTTGTTTTTTTTTATTTTATTTTTGGTTTATTTATTTATTTTTTTTTTCACTTTTGATGTTATTGTAATGGTAGACTTTCTCTGCAGGAAAGCCATTGTTCATTCAAAATAGGTTGAATTATCATTGTTGGCCATATTAATATTGATGTAATGATCTCGCTACATTTTTCATAACTCCATCAGTGAAAATCTCAGAGAAAGCAAGGTGCATGCTGGGTGCTGTCCCCATGTACTACCCATGTAGCCGCCCAGTCTGAGCCAACAGCATGCGGCAGGAGAAAAAGCTTTCGCTGTAATTTAGAAAAAACACTCCTGTCTTGTTTGTTTGCTAAATTGTAGCAGTTTTGTGGTAACCTCTTCTTCATTCTCCAGAAATTTAACATAAAGCTGCAGTTAGGACTCTTTATAGTCAAGCAGGAGATGGTTTTTTTACATGCGTGCTGTAGAATTATTTGCAGAACATTCCAGTGTTGCAGAAATAACCTGCCCTGTTGTCTGTGTGGCCCCTGTGTTGCCTAAAATAATTAGAAGGAGCCCGTCCACAAAATGATGGCCTTCTCACCATAGAGCACCGTAGATTGTTGCCTCTTTTTCTAGCTTTCTTGTGAGCTGGGAATTGACTGTGTGTGTGTGTGCGTGTGAAGGAAATGACAAAGAACTCACTATTTATATGTGTTTTGTGCAACTTATGAGAATGTGGCTCTTTGTTTGTGTGTTTGTGCATCAATCTGACGGTGAGAGAGGGAGAGAGCAGCTGGTCAGGTCTGGTCCTGCAGCCCACATCAGGCTGTGGGAAATAAAGTTCTCTCTTCCTGTCCCTTCAAAGAAACTCTGCTCTCCAGCAAAATGGCAGGAAGTTTCCCCTGGCCCTCTGATAGACAGGCACAAAACAACACAGTCAGCCAGGCTCATAACATTGCAGTCTGACTCTGCCCTTGTCTATCTACATTAACTGGCACCGATAACTGTATGTGGAATCTAGCTCTCTCTCTCTTTTTTTTTTTTGCCAGAAGAGAAAAAAAAACAACAATCATCCAGCCATGTGTGTAAAGGAACACAGATGTTTTTATTTCCCAGTTTATGACTTTGAGTGTGTCTAGAAGAAGGAAAGTGCTCACTGATGTGTAAGAAAGTCAAGTCTTAAAGTAAACTGAAGGGGGAGACATTAGCCACATTTTATGTCCACGATGATCTCTGTGAACATGGAAGTCAAGTAATGTCTAACTCACTGTGTCTTTTACCCTTTTAGGCCCATCGAGGCATCTGTGGTGTGTGTTGGGTCACTGCTGGCCTAGGGAACTAGCAGTAATCTATCTTAATGACAGAGTTCACAGTGGGCTTCTGCGCTGTGGTGAGGTTCCCCCACAAAGCTCATAGTGCCTATCAGACAGTCTGTCTCTTCTCCCGCTTAACAACTCCTGGTGAAGCAGGAGAAATGCTGCTGTTGCATGTTTTAGGGGAGACAGTGATTTACGTGCAAAAACACGTTCCACATATACATACATAAGAGTAGTCCATCATTTCGGTCGCACGCAGCCATGCAACTATATTTTTCAAGCTCTCTGGAATGCATCTTTGCTATTTGGCTTCCCTCCAGGGCTCCATGGTGGAGAGACTAGACTCTAGACTCAGACACACTTTGGTGTAGCATCTGTAAGACTTGAGGGCCAAGTCTTAGCAAGACGATCAAGTCTCCTGTCCCTCACCTCATGCTGGCATCTGGCTCTTAGCTGTCCTGATGCTGTTGCTGTGAGAAAATTAAGTTTAAGTATGATCTTTGTCAATACATGCAGAGGCAGCAAAGTAGTGTTAGGCTAATATTTCCATCATCAGCACTGCTGAACAAGTGTTGCCCATTGACTTATTGATTGCACAGTGTAATGTATCATTATACAGTGAGGGGCCGATGCTTGGTTCGATCGTTTATTCGACCCGTTCTCTGGCCCCCCATCTGTCTCTCTTTCTCACATAACCATCCATCCATCTTCTTTCATCAGCTCTTGATGTTTTGATGGATTTTTTTTTTTTTGCTCTGCAGTCTTACTGCTGTACATGTCTTTCAATCGCATCTGGCCCGCCTCCCTCCCTGTTAAAGGTGGTCCAGCTCTTGGCTTTGGCAGCAGCAACAGCAAAAGGGAATGGGACAGAACAGAACAGGGCAGAAGATCGTAGTGGCGTATTAATGAAATTAACGCCATAGTTGGTTTGGGAGTATCAGGCGCCAGGCACCAGGGCTTCGCCGGGGTTAATTAGCTGGCAGCAGGCCTCTAATTGGGTCAGGACCGTGTCAGGCCCCTGGCTCTGGACCTACAGGGATTGGATTACACTGTTGGGGGACAGAGAGTACGGGGAGGGAGGGAGTGGTGTGTATGGTGAAGTGAAAGGGGGTAGTGGTGGTAGAGGAGAGCAGGACAGAGGGAGCTGGAGGGTGCAGTGGATAAGGTAGGAAGGGGGAGAGAGGAGGGACAGGGGAGTGAAGCCTAATCTGCCAGCAGGAGGTAAGGATAGGAGGAGATGGGGAGGGTTCGCTGGGTGAATACCGCTGTTCGACTGGATTGGATTGAAGCGTTTGTCGGGGGGGGGGGTTCTGTGAAAGGGGGGCAGGGCAGGTGGTGAAGCTTGATATGTGTATCCATAGCAACGACAGAGTGGTGTGACACCACATGGGACTTGCTTGTGTTATTGGGGCGTGGTCTTAACACAGTCCTTGTTGTTGTCAGTCGGTGATTGTAAAGTTGTTTTGTGTCCATTCCAGTCCTTTTAAACAAGATTCTCATTTTGCTGCTTGTGTATTCAGGAGGAAATCCAGAAATGTCCTGCTGTTGTCCTGGTTTTTTTCCAGTTACATCATACTGCTGTGACATGTGACATGAGCAAATATTGACTGTATTTCAATTTAACAAATGACATGTTGACCTAGTCACATAAAGCATCACTCATGTGAGATGTATTCATATATTCAAATCAATCCCTTTAAGCCCTACTTAAATTGTGTTACATGTATGGTTACTACATCCAGCATGCTCACATTTATGACCAATGGTGCTGCATTTCACGGCAGCCACATGAAGCCTATAATGTAAGCCATAAGTGCTATGTTGGAATGAGACAGACCACCAGAGCCCTCCCAAAACACTCTCTTGGCTTTGCTTTATATGGTATGACAGCAATATTTAGAAATAGAGATTTTTTGTATGCAGCAGTTTAATGTTTTGAACTCAGCCACCTCTCTCTGTCAGCCACATTGCGGGGCTTTACAATTTTGCTCTTTCTGTTGGACATCTGTTTCCCTGATTATTGAGCATATTTTTTGTACTGATCATTTCCCTGTAGGTTAAATGCCACAGAGATTCAAATTGGTTAGTGATCAGATGGTGCCCTCAGCTAGTAAACAAAGATCAAAACTTTTCCATATCGTCGGTGCAGTCAACGTCAGAAGGTGGCTCTCTTAGTGATCTGGCATAAATAAAGTGATTCCCTTGACTGACAATTCTCCTTGTCCAAAAATAATAGTATCCAACTGCTTAACATGAGATTTTCAGATTTACAATTTAGAAGAATTAGTTTAGATACATATAAGATTTAGTCCTGTTAGGCCATAAAAATCCTCAGATAGGGGCTTTAACCTATCTTCAAACATGCCATTGGAGCCCGAAGGCTGAAATATAGTCTGTTATATAGAAACAGATTGGTGACAGGGGTTGCGCAGTATTGACTTATATGAGCACTTGCATCTTTGCCAAGTGGTGGTTTGCATCTGGGTGGTTGGCAGTATGGCCCGCAGTGCTGGTCGGTGCCCTTGACTGAGCAGTGGCCCGCGTTAGACTGGCACCTGTGGTGAGGAGGCCCCGTCTGATCTAAACCATAACATCACCGCCGCCACCACCATGCTAATACCGCCTCAGTTTAGCTGGAGCCACCACAGACCTCCTTCACCCTCCGTCTGTTCCTGTCTGTCTGGCCTTTTTTCTAATGTGCGAGTGTTTAATCTTTTGTGTGTATTGCTCTTTTCCTCATTTCCTCATTTTCTTGACGCCAAAGACAATTATAGGTCTTTGATGGTTGGATACAGTTTTTCTATCCCAGGGCTTGTGGTGTGTCTTGTTGGTATTCACCAAGTTGAGTTTCATGGATGTTTGAAAACTATGCACTTACAATAAATTTGAAGTATCTTTAGCTTATTGTATCTTGCTATTAGTAGATTATGGCTATCTTTTCTTGTCCTCCTTTTTTGTCTCCTTTTTCCCTCCATTTTTCTTATCCTGTGCTCCTGCCTATTTGTCCATCTCTTATTTCATTTGGGAAAAGTACAAGCAATGAGAACAATAATGCATGTTAACTTTGTATGCAACACACCAGCTGTCAGGTGAAAACCAAGAAGTGAAGTTAAATACAACTTTGATTTCAAACTCAATCTGTCAACACTTTCTCATGAGCTGATGGTCTGTGTGTTCGACAAGCTGACGCCACATCACAGTGACCTGAAGGGGAGGTCTCCAATACATCCCCAGAGTGTTCCCCTTGTTCATCCGTTATATTAGTTCCTCTTTAACACCTCTGTAGGGCCTGACCTTTTTTTTTTTTGCGGGGGGGGGCTATACAGAAGGGTCACAGGTCAGGGTTCAGGCTGAGTACTCATTAGCATAGAATGCTACTGGTTTAAAGTTGAGAGAGATCCAGCAGGTTTTATGGCTTTTTTTTCTGGATCACTTTACAGCATCTTTGTCTCTTAGAAGTAATTGTATATCAGTGTTTTACGGATATTGTGGTGGGATGTTGTCACATTCGTCATTACAGCCTCAGTTTAAATGATCTGACTTTGGTTTTCGGATTAATAAATTATAATTTCAATTGTTACAATACCTTGACAAAAGAGGGAAATAAAATCTAAAATATTTCCAAGCCCGGGTTTTCATTGTACAAAAAGAGACCTGGAAACAAGTGTCCAACTCAAGCACACAGCAGCCAAGCCTAGCTCTCCCATAGGGACTATCTTGTAACCCTGGCCCAACTCTGTCACCTGACCCTGGACCTGGCCTTAGGTTCTTCCCACTGTGGGTCACGACCCCTCGGTCAAACACCATAGTGTGCCTGTCACTTGGTCGATGGCCGCCCATGCCCTTTTCTCCTTGTGCCATTGTGCCAGATGACGTTAATTCCTCATCAGCTGGACACGGCTGGAACCACTTCAACAGCAGACCTAGGGTCAGATTGTTCCCTATTTGCTCACAGCACTCAATCATCTAAATTCTGCAGAACGTCTGACGTGGTGTTCACCAAGCCCAACTGCCAGGCTTAGTTGTTCATCTATTGCGCCATTATGTGAAATGGTGTATAAATGTTTTTTCCCGCAATTTCTTTCTGTCTTCTTTTCCCCCCTCATTCATTCTCACCCTCTCTGCCCTCATCAGCAGTAGAGTCAATAAGGGCACATGGTTTATTTAAACAGTCCATAGAACAGGTTTAGGAGGATTGATCCCCAGGCTGAACACAGACTCTTATTGAGGACTGTTATTGATTAGGAAGCAGTGACTAACTTCTGAATTGAATGGGCTGCTTTTCTGTTTTCACCGTGTGCATGTGTGTCATGTCAAATTGGTGAATGAATTGGTGATATTAGAACTACCACAGAAGAAGTTTAGAGGATAAGTATTTGTATTCCTGGGTGAACAGATTTAACAACCATACAATTTACATCACAGTTGTTATGTATATATACATTTGAACTTCAAAATGAAGGCCAGGTTCAAAGATTGACTGTTTGTACTAATATTTTGAACGTCATTGTGTTGATGGGGGTTGCGGCTAGAATGATCTTGTGTCAAGATGATCTAAAAAATAATACAGTGCTGGAAAGTCTAAGGGCTCTAAATGTTGGTGCACCAGTCTCTCTCGTTCCATGTGGGTCTGAGGTTTCACTTCTATGTCTTTTTCTGTTTCAGATAAGGAGAGTCTGATCACGGAAAGTGGAAAGCTCCACACTTTGGACATCCTGCTCAGTCAGTTAAAGGCACAAGAACACAGAGTCCTCATCTACTCCCAAATGACACGTATGATAGACCTGCTGGAGGTACCGTCATTTCCTTTTGCTTTAATTTTAGGTTGAAGTACACTTTTGAACACATGCATTTAATCAACAACCATAAAAATGCTGAGATCCCTTCTGAGAAAAGAGACCATCAATGTGTCATCTGCATAAATCCACATTGTTCCAAGCAAGTAATAATAATAATAATATTACATTCGATTTATAACGCACTTTACATCAACTACATCAGAGTAGTTGAACTGGTTCACCTCCACTGGTGGAGTATTGAGCTTCTCTAATCAGCCTGCCTGTCCCTGGTTAGTGCACTCATTAGATGGCTAATTAACAGGTCACAGCTAATTAGCAGAGTCTCATCTGCAGGGGAGGCAGCCAGATGGGAGGGGTGGCTGGAAGAATGGAGGAGAGATAGGTGAAGGTGGAGAGAAGAAGGATGGGGGATAGGAGTGGCAAAGGCTGTGGGGTTAGAGGAGAAACAAATAATGCTGGAAACTGAAGACAAAGGATGGATTAGCGCCATTCTGGTTCCACATCAGCCGCCACATCAGCCATCCTGTTTAAATAAGGATCAAGTCATGAAAATTACATCACTATGCTTTCCACAGGAAAATACGAGCACTAAACAAAAATGCAGGTGATCGTGTGTCGACAGCCAGTTCTCTATTGTTGCCTCAATATTTGTTGCATACATCACTGTGGAGCCAAAAGCCTTCAAAGCCATGAAGTCATTGGGAATTCCTTCCCATTCGCACAACGCAATGCTGTTTCCACAGTAGATGGGCCCAGCCCAGGTGGTTAAGGACTGTCTTCCTGTGTGTGTGGAAAACAGTGTGAATGCCTTGTGTTTTAAGGCCAAAGGAAAACAGCAATGGTGAGAATAGTTTGATAACGCAGGCTAGCCTTTCAATGTTAATGTTCGTCTAACTGGCTTTTCCCCCTTCAGTTGCCCCTCCAAGCCATGATTTGCACAGCTAATGGGGCGACACTACAGCTCCTTGTTTGTAAGTGACCTCATAGAGTAAATGGAGGCTGTGACAGCATCTCCTAATGGTTGAAAGACACCCATAAATGAAATCATGTACAGTACTTGCCCAATCTGGCTTCAGTTTTTCCCAACTCTATTATCCCGTGCCTTGGTTGGGGGATAAAATTCTGCAGATGGAGTTGATTTCCTGAACATGAGACTGTGACTAAGAGAAAGAGTAAAGGCTGATGCTAATCGCTGTCATTACGGTCATTGTTTTTGTCGCCGGTCGGCTGCCAGCCTTTATGGTGACATCAGTCAAGTGATGGATGGACGAGATCTGGGTGGCCTGAATAAAAAAAAAAAAAAATTTTGTGGGTTTTCTCTGGCAGGAGCTGATCGCAGAGCAATACTGCCAAGTCACTGCAGTCCTGTTTGTGCTCTGTCTCTGTGGCTGCTTAGGCGGCACTTTGCTGTACTGCAAATCTGCAGCTTAGATTACTGCCTCAACTGAATTTGCCCATCACTTCCTCTTTTTCAATATTAACCAACATATAATAATGTAATGTAAGATACAGTGATCCATTACACAATACAAGGTATTTATTTTATTTTTGAATTTTACAATATATTCAGATTCTCTTATTTTACGGATTTCTGGTCATTTTTCTATTTTAGCTGTCAGCTTTGAGCTCTGATGGACAAATGGTGATGCTGCTTCTTCCAGGTTTTCCTCCTGGTCCGCATTCATGCAGTAACTGAGGGCACCGGCAGTCCTCAAAGGCATTCAGTGCGTTTTATTCAAGGAAACCAACCTCACAGAGTTTTATAGTCTTTCTTTGTTCATCCATCAAAAAAGCTGCAAATATAGACATCTAGTTTTTGCTTGAAAATGATGATGATGAATCAATTAGTTGATTTATCATGGCAGCTGTCAAAAGAAATCATTATAATCTTTGATTAATCCATTAGTCTATTGTGCTGCTTAGCTAGGACTGCGCAAACGAATTAATTCAGTATCTCATTACAGATATTGTTAGGCTATATACCATACCACAAATGAGTATTATGGTGAACTTGGCGAACCCTGCAGATTTTCTGTAACTCTGATTTTTCCTTGAGGCCTGTGAGCCCATTGACTGATCTCAAATCAGCTTGCAACTCCACCAATGCAGCATTGTACAGCTGTAAGACTGTAGTCGTGGTCAGTTTTATACAGTGTTAATTTATATAGTGTATATTAGTTGACTGGTAGCAGGTTATGAGATACGGCTGTGAATTCCAACTCTGTAATGAAGAATTTCACAGTGTTGGTTATCTACACTGTTCAGTATGTAGTCAAGACCTGCTCTTTTCTGTGTATTGGTCACAACGGGAACAGGCCTTGGCTATCCACCCTTTGTTAACAACTTAACAACTTTATTATTTCTTTTGTTTTTGTGCCTTTGGTTCTGAAAGATTGATGCCATACTCATATAAATGCAGACTCCAAAGACTTAAAACAAAAATTCAGTTCAAACAGACAAATATTTGACAAGAAATCAGATTGTTCAGTGGGTTATTACAGGAAATTCTCTTCTCCCACATCTTTCTTGTCTTGCTCATCACCTCAGCCTATTTTTACAAAATATGATCTCTTATAGGTTCTTGACAGCTACAGAACAAGATGAACTTTTTGACCAGTTAGAAGTTAGCAAGAACCCCAAGCTTGATTTAAAATATTTGCAAGAGGACACACTACAAAATCTGTGACCAAGTGGATGAGTTTAGCAGCATGACTTGAAATTAGTACTAACTGAAGAGAAAACAAACAGGCAGCTGTTGAGGTATGGATGTCAGTATGTGACGTCTTAGTGCATAACACTGACATTAGTTTTAACAAGCTTAAAAACATCACTGAGAGACCTTGGTGAATTTCTTTTCTTTTCTTTTTTTTTACTTTGATTATGATGACTTAGATGTGTGTTAGGAAAGCTGAGTAAGTTTTTTTTTTTTTTAAGAGCAACAGTATCTGCAACATCCTGCTGGCAACAATGTTAGCAGCATCTTGGCGAGCACTGAGGATAATGGTCCTTAATTTGGTGTTCACTCAGAGCAGATGGGCTTTTGGGAGCAGAGCCAGACACATACACAGAGGAGGAGGGTAGGCCTTGCTGGGACAGAGGCCTTGGGTGTTATGACAGGGGTCACTGAAAACATAGTGGCAGATCATTGATATCATTGGTAACGATAGTGTGAGGTGCGTTGTGATCTGTGCAAGTAACTGTGACTGGTGCATTTGCTCAGGAGTACTGACATGTTTCGGGCAGGAGGTCGGAGGGTCAGGGCAGAGCTTAAAGGGAGATCAACTTGTCACCTCATCAACTGCTGTTGCCCTGGCCTCTGCACAGAGGAACCCTTCCCATTAGGCTTAACACCCACACACACAGTTTAGCAGACTTTGGGGAGGATAGAATAACAGTTTCTCAATTTCTCTCTGTGCTGATGCATGGAGAGCTTCCTTAATTGTTCCTTTCTTGACTTTACAGGAGTACATGGTTTATCGTAAACACACCTACATGCGCCTTGATGGATCCTCTAAGATTTCTGAACGCAGAGACATGGTGGCTGACTTCCAGAGTCGGTAGGTAATATGTGTTTGTGAATGTGTTACAGTTTCATCTAAGATATGTATGACCAGATGTGCGTGCTGGTGTGCTCTCTTGGATTCCACATGCTCTGTTTTACATTAGTGCAACACTGAGGCGCTGGTGTATGTCTCTTGTTATGGGGGGGAGGGTTATAGGTGACAGAGTTTGTGGTGTATGGAAACAGCCTTATTGTGCACAACTCCACAATTGGTATTAAATGCATGTTTAATTTTCCATGCTTCTCTTGTATGACAGTTTTAACAGGCTGTCATGCCCATTTTCGCTGCCAGGCCTCACTGACATTTCTTTGTATGGTTCTTTACTTACACTTTAACTTGATTTTCTGCCAGAATATATGGATATTTGCATTGTAGCTGTAAATGATATATTTGGATTTTGTGTCTCTCCTTGTCCCGCCCTCTTTTACCCCTCCCCCCACGACCTCCTCATAGGACGGATATCTTTGTGTTTCTGCTGAGTACACGGGCGGGAGGGCTTGGCATCAACCTTACTGCTGCTGACACTGTGAGTCACTTCCATTAAACAATATGTTACTTATGCAAAGGCAGAATTTAAGTAGCTGTTATGTTTTCTAAATGTATTAAAAGCCAGACCACTGTACATCTTCTCCAACAAGTATTTTCTTTTACTAACAGACCTTGAGCCAATCAGCGTTAATAGCATGTTTACCTAATGGTGAAATGATGATGTGCATCACAACAGGAGAGCATCAATAGCTTCTGTGTTCATCAACATAACTCAGCATAATCTCCCTTTGTGTCCCCATTGCCCTCTTCAAGTGGGATTAGTTTTTAGACAATGAGTTTGAAGTGACTGTTAACATAGGACATCTGTCATGTTAAAGGGCAGTCACATGGGACAACACATCACTGTGATTATTCTCAGAAATTAGAGGGAGACAAGAGCGTCTACTTCAAATCATAATAAACAAGTTATAGTTTGTGGTAAACAAAGCAAAGCATTTGACTAATGCTTTTGGCTGTGCTGTGTGATTTTTTTTTTTTTCTCTTCAGGTTATTTTCTATGACAGTGACTGGAACCCTACAGTGGACCAACAGGCCATGGACAGGGCTCACAGGCTGGGTCAGACCAAGCAGGTCACCGTCTATCGCCTCATCTGCCAGGGCACCATCGAGGAGAGGATCCTGCAGCGGGCCAAGGAGAAGAGCGAGGTGGGAGAGAGACACTATGCAAAATACAAAATATGGCAAAGGTTTAGGCTTTTAAAAGGCTTTATTCAAGACTATCAATAAACAGAGAAAAAAACAGAGCAACAAAGTTTCAATAATGAATGGTGTATATGAATGCTGTGTTCTTGTGTCAAAAAAAGATCCAAAGGGTGGTGATCTCTGGGGGTAACTTCAAACCAGACACACTCAAGCCCAAAGAGGTGGTCAGTCTGCTGCTGGATGATGATGAGCTGGAGAAGAAATGTGAGCCACACACACTTGTCTTTATTCATTTTTTGCTATGTTTTTACATTTTTTTATTTTTTAAAGAGCTAACGTTTATTAAAGAAACAATGTGTAAGGATGTACTATTTCCTTTCTAATAGTGCGGCAGAGACAGGAGGAGAAGAGGCAGCAGGAAGAGAGCAGCAAGGTGAAGGAGCGCAAGAGGAAGAGGGAGAAATATGCTGAAAAGGTATTATGCAGCATGAAACCTTCGTCCCAAACCTCTGCAGTTCTATCATGTGAAATAGAGCACGAGCATTGATGTGTAGAATAAATGAAGTATAAAAGAAATAGTGTGGAAGGAAAACAGTGAGAGGGGAAGCTATTATTTAATGAAGGAAGGAAAGGAGTAACAAGCAAGACAAAGTAGGTCCGTGTCTGTATTGATAAAGGTGGAAGGAAAAGGTGAGGGTGTCACCCAAAACATGTAGATTTCTTCCCTGGGGAGCTTGATTATTCACAGCCAATTTCATTGAAATCCAAGTATTCATCTGAGATCGGCTGTCATGGCCAAAAGTGGGGCTAGAGGGGAGTTCGAGGGGGTCAGAGAACTCTGGAAATGATCCTCCAGGGAATATATCCATACCAGATTACATGTCAATCTGTCCCATAGTTATTGAGGTTCTTGCTCTGGCCTCATGTGTTTGACAGACTGCTAGTGAACACTCAATATAGCCGTCCTTAGGCCTTGAGGTAAAGACCAGCAGATTTAGCTGCAAGAATATGAGTATTAAATCTTTTTCCTGCTGCTGTTCTCTGTCTCACCTGCAGAAGAAGAATGAGGAATCAGAGAACAAGAGAAAAAAGGAGGTTAACCTGGTTATCTCCCATGCACCGTCAGCTGATAACTCCAACATGTCTGCAGACGGAGATGATTCCTTCATCAGCGTGGAGATGGACTCAGCTATGCCCAGTCCCTTCAGTGAGGTGAGGGAATTTCATCTAAAATCAAAAATTACTGATGGTGCATATCTTTTGTTGAAGTTGATGTGATTTATGCTATAGGGGATTGTTAGTGCATGTTTTGGCATGAATCCACAAACTCACTCTGTGCGTTTAAATTCTCCAACCCATCTTCCTCTTCTCATCCTTGTTCTTCCTCTTAATATCTATCATTGATTCTCTTTTATGAGTGGCTTCTTTCTCTCTCTCTGCTCTGCTATAACCTTTTCTCTGTCTTCCTTATATCCTGCTGCCCATTCTTGCTTTCTGTATCTATTCTATCATTCCCCCTCCGCATTCCTTCCATTTCCTCTTTGTTCTTTGCACTGTTCCGCTACCCTTTCCCTTTATGATGCCGACCTGATCTTCCCTGTTCCCCTTGGTGCTGATCCCCAGCCTGTGTGTATGTCTGTGTGTGCTCCTGTACATGGCCAGATCTCTCTGAGCAGCGAGCTCCAGCCCGGTTCGTTGCCACCAGACGCTGATGCAGATGAGAGCAGCAGCGACATGCTGGTCATCGTGGATGATCCGGTGTCTTCTGCGCCGCAGTCCCGTGCCACAAACTCCCCCGCCTCTGTATCTGGATCAGTCTCTGACAACATGAATGGTGAGAAAAAATGAGTGTACCTGACCCTTGTCCATTGCGTTTGACTATCAGTGTGAAGCATAATGGTAACTGTTGTGTTAATGTTTTTTATGTACCAGTATTTTTTTTTTTATGTGGATTTTTTTACCCTAAATTAAACTTTAAATTCAGAAATTATTTATCATAAAAACTGAATATTTTATATATATATATATATATTTTTTTTAGGAATGAAATAGACACCAATACAATATATTATTAACAGAAATAACAAAAACACTGTAATGTCTGCACTTCCAGTTTATAAACGCGACTTGATATTTGCTTAGAGTACCTGAGCAAATATCAAATGTTGCATTGATACTTTTATTTAAGTAAAGGATGTAAGTATTTGGTGAGAAGCTTCAGATTTATTAGATCAATCCCAAAGTGCAGGATATAAAAAATATAATTGGTACATAAAAGCATTTATATTTATATTTCCTACTGCCAAAATGTTTGTGTTTGATGGCTTCCTAAATGAAAATAATCTTGGTGGATTTAACCTCCTCTGGTGCCCTTCATTTTGAAAGCTCCAGCTATGCCAAATATAACATAATCTGTGTGTTATCCATGTGATAGCATTATCTTTAGACAAAAAAAGCAAATCATTGTGACCTACAAGCGGGTTGTCTCCACACAGAAGTCTGCATGTCCTCTGCGCTATCAGAACTTTTGTTTTTATAGGCTTGTGTCCACTGAGACAAGTAGTCTGTTACCTCATATGAATTATGCATTATTTAGATTTATGAGGCTGTTATTTTGCCTTGGCCAAACCATCTCCTGCACCACATGATCCAGATATAGAGTCAATACAAATAGTTAGTTTTTTTGCTTTTATATCTGAACTTTGGATGCGTGGCATAAAGTAATCCCTCTTAAACACATGCTGCCTCATTGAAACCCATTTGTGAGGCTCCTGCCAGTAAAATTATATATGTCCCCTGCTAACCAGGCCCAGTGAGGGAGAGATGGCGATGACGTTATAATAAAAGGTTTGGAAGACAGTCTGAGGGCTAGAATGATGGAGCTGTTTGTGAACTTGGACAAATAAGTGAAAAAGGAGGAGGGGTGAGATTAAGAGCTCTGTAGGGTTTTTATCTTTGCCTGTGGAGGGAAACATGGAGACCAATGAGGAGTCAGGAAGAAGACATAGGGAACTAGAGGATAAGGCACATTACCACTGTCTTAAATTCAGCAGGCCCTATGGAAAATGAGAGCTTTGCTGTTTCTCATTTTTGCTTGTCTGTAGTTATGGTAGTAATGAGTAGTGGGTAATGTTTGATCGTTTGTCTATATTGGAGTTAAAAAATATCAGAGCATCTTTCACCGGGTTAAGCCCATGTCAGACAGAACTAATCCTAACCCTCCTCCAGTAAGGTATTTCTGTCTCAGTCCAACTCTGCGCGGTGATACTGGGAAAGGGAAAATGTAGCTGACAAATTCACAGGATGTACATATCCATCACTGTAGAAGGGATTTAATTTCAAAAAGAACAGCAAAGAAAATAAAGGAGTTGCATTTCACATTTCATGTGTCTGCGTCTGTCCTCAGGTGCTTCAGCCTCAGACACTATCAGTCCTGGCAGAGGCAGGTCTGGGCGGAGTCGGGGGCGGCCCAAAGGATCTGGAGGCGGGGCCAAGTCGGGAGCAAAAGGACGGGGCCGCAAGTCCACAGCAGGCAGTGCGGCAGCCATGGCAGGAGCAATGGCTGGTGCAGCAGCTGCCTCAGCTGCAGCTTATGCTGCTTACGGCTACAGTGTTTCTAAAGGTTAGTAATGACTGCAACTCCTCACAGCAAAATGAAATAGATGCAGCCACACTGCAGGTCTTATCCAGAAACATCTCTGCTGGCTGTGGGTTGAAGGAATTTGCTTCACTTGCCACAGTTTGACATTTTGGGGAAAAGTTTCAATATTCTCAGAAAACCATTGTTTGCTTGTAATTGTAATCAAGAGCAGGATACACTAGCCTTGTTTAAAAAAACAAGGGTTTTGTTGACAGAGTAGTAGAAACAGATTTTCTGTCAAGTACATGATAATTCTAAAAAGATTAGGAATATTTAGTGTGGTCCCATTGGAGGGAAGAACTTAGGTATGCTCTAAGCTGAAAAGTATACTAAGAAAAATAAGATTTTCCCATGATGTAACTTTCTTACAAAGCATGGCTGGGTATTATGGATTGGCATAAAAATCCTTTGTAAACATCCCATAAAGAACAAGGAACAAAGCCAGTGGTTAAATGTCAAATGTTCATGTGAAAGCAAATGTGGCAAGAATTTTCATGTCAAAATTCTGCAACTCTTTCACAAGTAACCTCGCCAATGTTTTCGTCCTTCCAGGAGGCCTCTCTGCGTCCAGTCCACTGCAGCCTTCCCTGGGCCGGTCCGGTACCAGCCCAGCCTTCAATCCCAACAGGAGCTCCTCCCCCCAGGCCAAAGGAGGCGCCTCCACCACAAGCCCCCACAAACAGCTGGTCCACAGCCACCACCACAGCAGCCACAGTGTGGTCAGGAAGGGCAAGGGCCCTGGTGGTCCTGGGGCTCAATGATATGCACTCATACACACTGTACTGACGTTAATGTGCGCGCACACACACACACACACGCACCCTCACACAAAGATAGCTGACCCTCTTTCACTGTGATCCCCCCAGATGCCCGATGCTTAAACTAATAGATAGGGAGTGCAGTATTTATAATAACTGAGGCTCACTACCTGGAGGACCATGCTGTGTGCAGCAAGAGAAACGACCCTCCCTGCACACAAACACACAAGGTCATTTGAAGATACACTTCCTACCAGCCTCCACATGTTATGTGTCAGTTTCATTTTAGTGTCCAGGTCAGTGGACAAAAATCTGCCTGAGCACTGCCTGAGTATTTTTGTTTGTGACAACAGCATTTCCAAGTTCCTTTTGAGAAGACAAACTGCACGTTTCTACTCTTGACAAGAAGCTCTCTTGATTTTGCTATGAAGCAGTGTTGAAATGTTGAAACAAAGACGTGAACAAACATGCGTAGGTTAAAGGGCTTTGAAATGCTTTTGTTTGCCTGCACAGTGAGGCGAAGGAGTTTCTGTCAAATGCACTGAGCCATGTCTTCCACCCCCCCACCCCCCACCCCTCTCCCCTCTTGTTTTATTGATTCTTATTCATGCACACTAGATTATTTTATTGTTCTGTAGGTATGCTCAGTACAAACTGGTGGATGATTCTGCATTTCACAGAGCTTACTATGAGCCCACACTTTACCGAGCTATATGTCTACAGCTTTTCTACTAAAGCTCTTATTTTTGTAATAAAAAATACAAGTACCCAAACCAACGTGGCAGGTCTTAACATTTTGGGAAGAATAAAATAAAATGTATTTGCAGTACAGAAGGAAATGAAAATTGATTATATATTTTTTGCCCAGTGGGAAAGTGAATGATGTAAAAAAAAAAAAAAAAAAAAAAAAATTATATTCTACAATGAGGGGTACTGGTTGACACGGCAATGCTGCTAACAGTAAATTTATTAGTTCACTGATTATTTGGTTGTCTGATATTTAAGTTATTTGGTTTGTGTTGGAAATGGGCAGTTCGTGATAATTGCAAATGGGATATACACCTGTAAGACTGTGTAAAATATACTGAAGCCATTTTCTATTTTTCAGAAATATTTTTTTTGTGACGAGGAGTCTGTGGTTCGCTTTGATGTCATTGATGTTTTAGGAAAAAAAAAGGTTTTGCATCAGTGTCCTACGTTGAGCACTACATCTGTTATAGGTTTGTTTTTGTGTTAATAGTGTGATTAAAATATGATGTTCTATATTGATGTACATAATGATGAGAGTGGCTTTTCCTCTGTCTTTTCCCTCATTTTCCTGTCTATTTTTATAGGTCATGTACATATGAAGAAATGCATCTGCCATTTTACTAACAGGAGAAGCCAACTGAAAATAAAAGAGTGCTAAATCAGTCTGTTTGTTTTTTTTTTATGTATGTATTATGTGTTTCAGTTTGTTATATTGGTTGTATTTGCATGACTCCCTCAAATCTGTATTTTTGTTTAACAAATGTACAACAGTGTCTTAAGGACACGTCACTTATTCATTGGCAACAGAGTAATGGGAACAAATTTAAAGTTAATCTCAAGATACATTTTAAACTATGTTGAATATAAATGGGGGTGTGGGGCGGTTAAATGTAGGTTTGCAATTCTTGCTATGTACTGACACAAGGTTTCAGAATTATTTTACCTGCTTTGCATCCCTGCAAGTTTAAATGATTGTTTCTTTCATTAGGTCACGTCGTTTACTGCAGTTCCAGGGTGGAAATCAGGTGGTGACCCACCTCATCACACACTGATTTGTGAATGACTTTGTTCATTTTGTCATGTTAAAAGCAATTTTTTCTTTGGAGGGGGTCTGAAAAATGGTTGGATGGAGACTTGTGATGCCATATTTAAAGTTTAAGTTTCAATCTTCATATATTAAAACTGCTGAGACTGTCATGGAGTTGGTTCATTAGACCATATACCAGATGGGACTTTCTTATATAAACTTTATGAACCTCAGTCTTTGTTGAGACTGTCATAGTGGAACTGAATCAGGCCTTTTGAAAGGATGCTTTTAAAGTCTTAGGCACATCCAACTTCGACAACATACTAGAACATAAAGCAATAAGGTCCCATTTGTAAAACCTCTATGTATACAAAGGTTACATTTATTCCTATTTTTATTTGCAGTGTTCTCAATATATATAAAAACCATATTTAAACATTTCTCTGAAGATTTTACAGACTTCACTGTGGACTTTTTTCAGTAGAACCAGTTTTTATAGAAGAGGTTGTCCCAGTGAAAGCTGAACAGTTACTGCGGGTGAAACCTCAGCAACATGTTGTTTTTGGAAAGACCTGCTGATGTTGAGTTTTCCAAATGAAGCTATTAAGTGCTCTGAGCTGCAAAGACCAAATTCCGTTTACCTCAAATGTACTGGGAGCTAAAGAAAAACTGAAACTGTTGGAAACTGAAGAAATTTGAGGGATCTGCTTTGTTTCTGGTGAACTAACCCATTGGAGGATACACTCTGGAAATCAATATAGCTTACATGCACCTGGATTCCTGGCACAAGATCATCACATGTGGATGAGCATCTCAGCAACATGTTCTTCCTGGTGCAACTCTGACATGACCGCAGAGCAGAATGTAAACACAGGACTTCCAGGTCTGGGCCTGTTCCCAGTCTCTTGTTATATAAGGATTGAGCTCCTAGATACTTTTGATTTGAATCCCATCCAAGGTACAAGCTGCTCCAGCCAATGTTTGGGAGTGTCCAATGTATGTTTGTATGTATTTCCGGGACAGGGGTACAGTCCATAGGTCAGGTTACTGAGTTATCTGGGTAATTTTGATCCTAATCTCCAATGTCATCCTTACTAGAAACAGCCTTTTTTGAGGAGGATTATGAAAAGCACTGAGCATTATTTCTTTGTTTTGAATCATATGGTGCCTGATTCACTAATGTACCCTGTGGTGGGTCTTGACCATGTGCTTTATAAATTACTCTGCACATGAGCCATCTGCTCAGTGTTTGCCTCAGCACAATAACAAATGGAGGCAATATAAATTAAGATTTACTTGGATATGAACCAAGACTACCTACCACATGCCATGTAAAATTTTCTGTTCAAGTCTGAAAAAAAAAAAAAAAAAAAAAAAAAAAGCTTACTGTCATTTTGCTCATCAAGTAGTGCTCCCAGCAGCACATGTTACAGGTACCATAAAGTTTAAAACAAAGACAAGACTTGCTTTAACTTTTTAATTGGTACTACTACACTACACTGCATGGAAAAAAGTTGCCATACACAACTAAAAAAAAAAAAAAAAAAAAAAAAAAACAACCCACACACACAACAACAAAAATAATAATAATAATAATAAAAAAAAAATCCAGGGCAATACCTTAAAAACACATCACAGCAGCTTTTTGGTGAACCTACAACAAACTGCTATACTGTTTGGATGGAATATTAACTGTGCAAATAGCAAAATCTGAACTCTGATACATATTTTAAAAACACATTTACAGTCAACAGTTGAGAGCTCTCACTTTCTGTGTATGTACAAATGTGCATGAAAAAAAAAATGTAAACAAAACAATACACCTAACATCATGCTGTCCTCACTTTAGGAGCATTTAAGTGCATTGGGTTACAGTTTGAAGCTACATAAAACATAAGCTGTTTAGTGTCAGTGATGAAAAGCCTGATCTTTGTGTGTGTGTTCACTATGTATTGGCCTACTACACGCTAGTGAGACAAAGGGTACGAGCTACTGGTGGCTAACAAATAGGACACCATGGCCAACGCTGCTTTCTCGATGGAGAACAGGTGATGGTCTTTCACATGTGGGCAGGTGGTCCTCATGAACTGGGCCAGCCGGAGCAGGTACTCCAGGTTGTGGCCTGACTTCCCGCTGCGCAAAACAATCTGGGCTCCGATCTTCTCGGGGCTGGCCGGCCCCAGGAACAGGGGGTTGTCAGAGGTGGCAATGTACACCAGCGCCTGAACCGGTGACTGATTCTCCCCCTGGGGAAAGAAATCCACCATTTTGGTGACATAGCCACCGCAGACTGTCTCGCGCACATTGAGGTACTTCAGGGACTCTTCCACTTGAGAGCCTGTCACCTCGAATGCCACACCCCAGGTGCTCTCCTGTGAGGAAAAACCAAAAAGAGACAAAAAAAAAAAAAACATGAGTCAGAAACTTCCCCCCAATCAGCCTGGAAACTCCTCATTTTCCACAGAATCAGCAGCGGGCCAATAGGAAACAAGAGCTGCGCTTACGTCATCATCTTCGATCAGCGTAACCACTCTTCCGGGCTGCGGGGGGAGAGAGAGAGGAGAGACGGGTCACGTCATGGACGGCGCCTGAGCAGCAGCTCAACGTGAATCAGCACAAACACACACCTGTATGTCAAAGTAAGTACCAAACAGAATCACAAAAAAGCCCCTCACCAAATCGTCGTTTCCGCGGTGGAAGTTGTCTCCGTGCCAAAAGCGTCTCTTGTAGCCCTGAATGTAGCCGACCACGCTCTTCCTGTACCTGAAGTCCGGCTTCCACACCAGAGACCCGTACCCGAAGATCCACAGGCTGCCCTTCCCGGACACGATGTCCTGAGGCTTCATGTTTCGATCGGGTGGCGTCGATGGCTGTTTTGTTATTTTTCAGATGGCTCGATGAGGGCTCTCGCTCGTCCGCTCGGGTGTTGACTCGGCTAAGCTGACTAGCTTGCTAGCGTTATTAGCTTCCTCCGGTACAGGAGCAGCGGGACCGGCTGGCTCGCAGGGATACCGCGACCGGTGTTTGAGGCCGACTGCTTGGCAGCGGCGAGGGCGGACTCACGCGGTGGGGTTTGCCTTGCACGATGCATTGCCGTTGCGTTAGTGCAGCCGCATTATGCCTTAAAAATCCATGGCAGCCGCCTTTGGCCTTCGGATGGGCGGAGGAAAACACAAAAACCGCGTCGGCCAGCTGTTCTGCCGGCCGGTGACTGAGAGGTAACCGATTCAAAGACAGAAAGACGGAGGGCTGATCTGTTGATGGCTTCTGTCGCCTTCGATCGTTGGACTTGTCGCCGTTAGCAGGTGACGATGATCGAAAGCGATTCCTCTATAATAAACCGAGGCGGCGCCGATGTACTTATACATAACAGGGAAGGTGGGCGGATCTACAGCACTCATCCAGCCAATCGTGTTAAAGAAATCCTTGTCCGCCTCATATTTAACCCAATCAGGCTTCGGTGCGCCAAATAAGGCGGAACTCTAAGTGAAACTCGTTAGTCTATTGGGCCAAAACTGCCTTAAATCCCACCCCTGAGTTTCAAGGTGATTGGCCAGCAGACAGTCACTCTAACAGATTCCGTTTGTGATTGGTTGCCTGCGTTGTCAGTCTAAATACGCGTCAGACTTGAGCTGGCTGATGCAACCTGCCACAGCATTTCAGGGCCCAGCAGCATCCAAAGCAACGTACCAAGACATTGCATCAGATTTGAAGTAGAAAGAGCCCTGCTAAGGAGCGATGGTCTCCACACATCAATCCCAGATGTGTCGACGTGAAAATACAGGAGCTGCATACATTTGTATTGAAAGCAAACCTAATAAAAATAAAATAATTTCTCTCTGACAGGGTGATATGACCTTGGGCTAAAGGAAGTCACTCTTGGCATGTGAGGAAATGAATTATCTCTCCGAGCCTGAGCATGAGAGGACTGTAATCTGGGCCCACAGCTCAAAAGGCATAATGTCAAGGCTGACGTCCAGGAATGTCCCTCACCTCGAACCCAGTCCTCTGGGAAAAGTGTCTTCAGAAGCACTCTATATGAATACAGTGTCATAGTACAATATGAATATTTGTCAACACCGCAAGGAGGGTCACATAGCATGTGATTGGTTGGCTCACCACCAACATCTGGTAATTGTACCCTTGCTGAAATATTCCTACTTTGTGAAACACACATGTCATTCTGGAGTAAATCTGCAGTGTAAAACCAAAAGCAATAGATACAAGTAAAAAAAAAAAACAAAACAATAAGAATATTTGGTACAAGCAAAAGCAAAAGAGAGAAATCGAAGGATATAGTAAAAACAAAACCAACAGGGTGAAAGGAAAAGCACAAGTGAAAGCATTTGTGTGGCTTAGACTTATTTCTCCTTATGTTAACTATGTTTCATTTATTCCTATTTTTATTTTCAGATTTATTCAAATTATTTTCTTACACATTTCCAAAAGTATTTGTTTTTAGCATCACTCCATTCTCCAGACTTGATGCTTTAGCAGACAAATATATAGTCTTGGAAGGAATAGGTGATTATTGAGTTGATCTCAGGTTCAAACTTCATGTGGACAACATATGTATACTAATACTAATACAAATAAACGAATAAACCAACTATACAGGAATATTAGAAATGGCTAAAATAATAACAAAAAAAATGCAATGGTGAATCAAAACGATGTCAGACCTAATCAATTGTAAAGAGGATGCCCACCACTCCAGGTGGATCTGATATAATATTAGAGGCTTATCTGTTCTCATTAAATAGATTATCTATAAATAGCAGGCATTACCTGCTTTGATAAGAGGCCAGACAATAAAGCACCATGCAATCCAGGCCTTTAAGATACCCTGTGTCATGCACAATCGTCCATCATATTATTTTATGGCCTTTTGGGTCTATCCACCCGCGGAGCCTACAGTAAGGGCAGCTCTCAGGCTACCGCAGGTTTTTACATGTAATGCTGCCTGGAGTCTAAGACCAGCATTTTGACTAGTGGTCTCAGCAAGAAAATACTCACTTCTCCACTTGTTTGCTGTGAATGATCTGACAGACAAAGTATGTACAGTTTTGTTTTTTTTTTTTCTTTTTTTTTTCTCTGTATTTTTTTTTAACTTCCAAGACATGAGGTACAATATATCCAGAAAAACACACATTTTGGTCTGGTTATTGAGGAGGGAAGACAACACATGCATTATCCCCCCGTGATACTGAAGGAGGCTGTTTTTCTGATGTAACCATTCCTTTACAGGAGCTTGAGTTGAGATTACTGGTGTGGGACATTGACTTCTAAAGGTGGATCTTATAGAAGGACGCAGATCTTGAATATATTGTCTGTATCATTAAATGTATTGCATTCTTATGATTTTTAGTACATATAATGCAAATAAACATGAGTCTTTTTTGGTGCTACGATTGTCTGTTGCTGTTAAATTAGGTTGCTGTAGAATTGAATATGACTGCACCTGTGGTTTTGTTTTGGCTGGTAATGACCTGTCATTTCCTGTGTGTGGGTTTGTTACTGACACCTAGTGTTAATTGATGAGACAACTACAAGGGCAGAACAGGGCAAGGTTACAGAGCGATGGATAACGTCAGTGTGCGAGGCTAGTCCACATGCATATTTAAAAACAGTTTAAATTCAGTGATCAGCTGTGAAAGCAAGGCTGGACCACAAAAATTGTGGCTCGACTTCCACCTTCCTGGTGAACAGATAGGAAGACTGGACTTCCAAAATTCCTTCCCAATGAATGACATCAATTCATGTGTTCTCCCCATTTCCTTTTTCCGAGTAAATAGTTCTGATTAGTTTGTGTGTCTACGCTCTGGCTTGTTTTGAGGTTGTTTCCTGAAAACCCGCAGTCATCTGCACGAGCCTGTGCCGACCGAAGAAAGCAATGCGTGAGAAAAACATTTGGCCAGTGCCGACATGTTCAACATTTTTTAATCACGGAGGAAACAGGAACTGATGTCACTAGGTCACAAACAGGATGCTGTGATTATAACACAATGAAAATGGCTGGCCATGCAATGGAGACCCTGAGGCCAAAGAGCAGGGCCCTAGCAAATGTAAATGAGGCTGTGTGGCTTCGTTAGGTGTGAGTATGATGGTGGTGCGGAGAAACTATGAAGCTGGGTCAGGTAGCAGATGATTAATCATTGTGATATGTGTATGTTTTTCTTCAGCTGGGACGGAAACAGCTTCATCTAAACTCCTTTTTTTTTTTTTCTTTTCTTTTTCTTTTTTTCTTCGTCACACTCACACACTCACATAAGCGTTTTGAGGAGGATGCCCAGGTCAACAGGCTAACAGGATGTGCGAGAGGGAAAAGCCATCCAGATTTTTCAGCCTAGTGATGATAGCTCCTGATTAGGGAGTGTTGACTGTCACAGGATTTCTGTTAATTGGAAGCAGGGGAGATTTTGCTAATACAGATGAAATGTTGCCTGGATACAAAATGAGTTCCTCAGTGGTGATGTCTCCCCAAAACCGCACAATGTTGGTGTATCAGGAGCAAACAGCATTTCCCCAAAAGAAAACACAGTCAGAGGGACACAAGATTGACCAGATTGCTCTGACAAGTCAACTTTTCTAAAATAGAGATCTTTGTATGTCAGTGGATTCATAGCAGATCCACTTGCTCCCATCTGGTTTCCCTCCCTTCTGCCTCAAAGACCTGGTGCCAAGCCTGCTCCCCAGCTTTGTTTGCAGGAGTGGGTGGTACAGAACCGGGCATTGAAATATTGCTCTTAACCCTGAAGGGGAAGCAGGCAGTTGGGGAGCCTATAAGTGCTTGAGTGTGTGTGGGTTTTTTTTTTTTTTTTATTATGGGAGGAGGTCTGTGCACTCTCTGTGTCATGCACACGGGGCGAGAGGCCTGGCATATGCTGCTGTTTTTATGGCACTACAGATTCACTCCACGCTCCCCCACGGCATCTGTTTGATTGGCTGCTTGTGTGTGTGTGTGTGCTGCTTGTGTGTGTGCATGCAGACGCATGTGCAAGCATTATGAAGGGTGTGGTGGGGGGTGGGGGTGTTCCCCTTTGCCCTGTGCCTGGCTTTGTTTCGCCATTTCCAGCTTGAGGGGGTGGTATCCGTGGAAACGGATTTGAATTTCAAGCCAATTTAAGGCCAGGGAGAGGATGAGGGGCGGGTGAGTGGAGTGTGAGCCAAAGGCGTTTCCAGGAATTACTCGAGGTAGGGATGCTGCAGTCAGAGAGCTTATGTTTCCCAGTAAAATCCAACACATCACGTATGATGTGTAAATGTAGGAAAGGACTGGATTTTGTCTTCAAGCACCTTGTCACAATTGAAGAGCTCTGGCTGTGGAATATGTGTTTAAAAAAAATAATAATAATAATTTCCAAACTTTAACACACTCCCCTGATATTAAGCCTCGATGAAAAGAAAGACAAGACACAATTCATCATCATTTGTACTCAATTTCATTATTTAAAAACACCTCAAAAATAATTTCCTTTTCCGTTTACTGACATCAAATTAAAAGCAGGTTCCAAGGAAGTTTTATTCTTCAGAAGTTTGGTCCTTATAAATATGCATTATATACAAAATAATATTATAAAACATATAAAGAGCAGTGTGTCATATTTAAATTAATCTCTGGAAATAATCATTTAAAAAAATTACATTATTGGTTCTGCATTTCTGAAATTTATTATAGGCAGGCAGTGGCGTGACAGTCTTTTCTCTTTGTTATTCTCAGTGGGGTTTGCATAGAAACACTTTTCTATGCACTTTTCCTTTTTCTTGGATCTTGCTGGCACAGCACTGACTTTTGCGCTCCTGTGGTTTTTCTCTCCAAATCGCTGTTGATTAAAAAGTATTTTCCCCCCTACTGTTTTTTCCACTTTTCTTTTTTGTAGTGCAAATGATCCAAGAACAGACAAGGGCACAAATTTAGCATTCAACCCCCCAACCCCCCCGCCCCCCATTTTTTAAGGCTTCTAGTGAATTTGGGCTGCATACAATCTTCACCATTGCGTGGAAAAGTCCAACCAGTCATTTTCACGTGATTGACAGTTGAAGATTAGTTTCAGACATTCAGAATTCTCAGTGTTTGTGAGGTTGGATTGTGACGGTGGGTGAGTTCACTCGTCTCGACCCTGAGTCTTGCATAGCAGGCGAAGCTGGCGGGAGTGAGTGTGGGTGGGGAGGGGTCACATCTTAGGCACCTTTTTAACTGATTGGTTGGCTGTCAAAGTCATCATGATTATCACACAAGGCCGGGTCAGATACGAGGGGGCAACGATCCACCTGCGCCTCCTTTTACTGTCCAGGATGGCTGCGATTATAAATTAATATTTTAATGATGCTCTGTCAGTCTTCACACCTCGTGTTTTGCAGTCCTTCTGCCAGTCCCTTTCACCATTGTCACAATTAAGAGGTCCTTCACTGTACATGTTTTGCATACAAACACTCGGTGAGCATAAAGTTTCTCGGTTTTCTCCTTTGCTTTTTGTAGAGCAGACGTTTCTGCCCTGTCCAGTTCTCAAGTGTTCCAGAGCAGCAGTGGACATCTAAAACAATCTCCAGTCTCTTCTCAGCATTTGTAAACAATCCACAATATTATATTCTGCCTCGATTGTGTCTTTTTCCTCATCCTCTTTGCTCTCAGACCCATCACAGTTTATACCTATATGGGGGAAGGGAGGGAAAGCAAAAATGAGTGTTAAAATTAATGAATCAGCCAAATGCAGAAAATATGACAGTGTAGAAAAAAACTATAATAAGTTTTTTTCTACACTGTCTTTTGAACTTTTATAGCTAATATGCGTCACTATCACTATTGTGTTTTTCTTGGAAATAACATTAAAAAAAATTCCCACTTATTGCCACAGAGGTAAAAATATAGCACCCTAGAGGCCAAGTGGAGCCAAACATGTGTGGGGAATCAGTTTTGACTTAAGTTCATCACATGGCCAACATAAAGAATGGCCAATGTAATTCACAGAGAGCGCCGATGCAGTGGATTGGGCTATCCCAAGCTTCGGTCCAAATGTCACACCAGGGTCTTTCTAGAAATAGCAAAGCCCCTAGCCATAAATGTTGGTGCAGTAGTGAGAGATCATACACTTGGGACAAAGCGATGCATTTGAAATGTCCGATCTGCGGAAATGCTAGTGAAGAAGTGATTGTTTTGGCTTACCTCAGTTGCTATGACGCATTCCCTCCTTTCCTCTGCTATAACAAATACCGACTGGTACATGGAGTCTCTTGAGGAACATATTGTTGATATCCTACACTCTGGCTTTTCACTGGAAACACAAATCACACTTTGTGTTAATTTAAACTAAGAGCACATGGAAGCAATATGCATTAGGCATACACATATACAGTGAGGCAGCAGAGAGGACAGGCGGCGGTTTTGCGGCAAAGTAAGTGTCAAATATATGTAAACTCAAAATGAATGAGGAACAATGGATGGTGTCCAAGATTGAAAAACACAACTGAGGCTCATTGTTGTTAACTGTGGCATTGCATAAGTGAGAGCTCTAATTAACCATGATTTCCAGTCAGGAAGGCTCCGTGTACAAACTACTGAATGAGCACAATTAATTTAATTACAATTAATTTCCTTGCATTTAAACAGGTATATACAATTGTTATCTCACCAAAGATGTAAGTGCATAAGTGAAAGCAGGAGGTTATAGGTTATGTAAAAATGGTTCCTCTTACCTGTACATTCTACTCAAGGGCATTTTATCTTCTAAACACTTGTCATAAATAAGACTTTTATCCTCTTGTGACTTTTCATCCTGAAACTCCTTCGATTTCGAGTTGTAAGAGTCCAAGTGATAGTTTTTATGGATAAAGTTCGATTTCTCTGAATCACAGTCCACTTCCAGGCTGATTTTCTGGTTGGTGTTTTTCAGCTGGGATGCAGGGATCAGGTTATCCCTCTGACAATTCGACAGGTTGTTCATAGTCTCTGTGTCTCCTCTCTCTCTTTGGGCCTGTCTGTGGATATGCCTTAAAGCCAGGCCCACCATACACAACAGCACAAGCAGTGCTACCAGCCCTACAGCCAAAGAAACTGCAGCCCACTGGAAGCCATCTTGGGTCTCTCCATTGGACACGGGAGAGGTGACGGCGGCGAAGAACTCGCAGCGACGCCCGGTAAAGCCAGAGGGGCAGATGCAGGTAGCCGGAGGCTTGCCTGGTCCGCCACCCCCAGAGCAAATACCCCCATTGAGGCAAGGGTGAAGGGAACACTCATCCAGGATTCTGTCGCAGTTTCGTCCACCGTAACCTGCAGGACAGGCGCAGGTGTAGTCGTTGATCCGGTCTTGGCAGGTGCCGCTGTTAAGGCAGGGGTTTCCAGCGCACTCATTGATGTTGATCTCGCAGCGTTGGCCGGTAAATCCTGCTCGGCAGCTACAAGCTCGCATGCCACCATGAATCAGGCAGAGACCACCTGCGGAGGAGATGGACAGTTAGTATCAACAGCACGGCCAGTTCTCTAAGCGACACAGGCATTGCAACATCAAGGAGTTTCAAAATCAGAAAGAACTCGATCTCCATGAAGCTTCGCAGGAGGCCCCTTCAATTCACACATCTCCATCAAATCCAGTGTGACCACAGCACTTTGGATGTATATTGTTTACTTCCATGTGTATTGTTCTCCCAACACAGAACAATCCCTGAGCCCTCCATGTTTACAAGAAGACAGAAATCGAGCTATGCTGGAAATTTGTCCCCTTTCATCAACAACCACAGCGAGCTGTGGTGACATTTACAAGCTGCTGCTCTGAGCTGCAGAGTGTTTATACGGAGGACAATAGACACCAAGTTCCCACGAATTCCTGTTGTTCCACACTGCTTCCAGTTGCAGGAATTTGAAGGGGGCAGAAAGAGTGAGGGGAAGTTCAGGAAGGGGGGGCAAAGAGGGGAGGAAGACTATACCATTAGCACAGGGAAGCGACGTGCACTTGTCCATTCTCTTCTCGCAGTTGAGTCCTGTGTAGCCCCGGGGACACTCGCACATGTAGCTGCGGCCATTGTCCTTCTCCCAACATTTGCCGTTGTGGAAACAAGGGGAGTCGGCACATGTCAGCAGAGAGTGTTCGCAGTGAGAACCTTCGAAACCTTGGGGACATGTGCACTTATAACCGCTTTCAAAATTCTGGCGGAAACAGGATGACAAGAGGAAAAGTTACTTCAATGCTCACTGAAATCTAGAAATACAAAAATCATCATAAATCTGTTACTTCCAACTTACTGTGCAGATCCCTCCATTCCTGCAGGGGTTTCTGTCACACTCCTGCATCTCCAGCTCACAGTTGACCCCTGTGTAACCTGGCAGGCACGTGCACGTGTAGCTTCCCTGGCCCGTGTTCATACAGGTGGCCCCATTCAGACAAGGATGGTGATGGGTGCAGAAGTTTAGGTCTGGGGAAAAAAGGGAAGAGTGTGTGAGGATAAACTAATTTACTAATGCTTTCAAGTTAGTTCAAATGGAAAAACAAAAGTGTCGAAGTAATGTGAGACAGTCTTTTAAAAAGTAACAACTGCAGTTGTCCAAGTCATCTGATGTACCTTGGTCACATAATAGGCCTCCCCAGCCTTCCTGACAGTTACACTGCCACTGTGTCTGGCAGGTGCCGTGCTTACAGGCCGGGTACGTCTTACACTCGTCACAGAAGGTGCCTTGCCAGCCATCTCTGCATCTGCAAAAAGGCACAATTTGCTCCTTGATTAATGACAAAATCTATTCTTGGCGCTTAAAACTGGCCTATTTAGACATCCACTCGCCTACTTAAATAAGAGCAGACAGCTATGCTGTGGCCTGTTATGGATTAACTGGCTCTTATGTTGATAAAACAGCTATTAATCATGCAAAAGGACATTAATAGCGTAGCTGGAATTGGACACAATCTTTAAACTCTCACATAAATTCTTTATAGCAATTGGAAAATTTTGAAAGCGTGCTACTCCTGGAGCTAAATGTGACAGTTTGTAGTGATGTGGGTTTTTTTTTTTTTTTTTTTTTTTTTTTTTTAGAGGGAGCAGGAGTAGTTTGAAATCATGCGTCGGCATTGGCAACTTTGTTTTTCCACAACCTTATTACATCAGCAGACGTAAGTTATTCTAACGTTCTAACATTGTTCTGATGGACAGTGTTAGTACTGGAGGTCAAACAATCTAGGCAGTTGCATGCACTATATGGATAAATAATTACATGACAATGCAAATGTGAAATATAGCTGCAAAGATTTTTGACAGTAAACCAGCAGTCCACAGTTTTAGCCTCATGTTTCCCATGAATATCCATTTCTCAGCACAGTGTGCAGAAATCTTGTCAAAATGAGAGATTGTGGGACTGAAGATGTACTTTCAAGGTTCCAACATTTCTTGCTGAGGCAGCAGACGCATGGGAGCAACTTTGCGGTGTTGAGTATCTTGGGGGTTTAACCTGGATTTGGGTCCATTTTTGCAGTAGGAATGGTGGATTTCTGTCTAAAATAGAGAGCAAATTTTGGATTTGGGAGGGCTTTCTCACAGGGAGCGGGTGAGTGAGTGTGAATTATCTGAGTGAGTGAAGGAGACGGGCTAGTGACAAAAAGGGAACGTGGGAAACAGATATGTCAGAGAACGACGCAGGGAGAGGAGAGCTGACAAGGACTGGGGGGGGGCTTTGCTGATTTTGTGAACTTCAACCTCTTTGAATGATAGACGTGGATGCCTTGAACGTGACTCCTCGAGCTGAAGCATCCTACTCTGATCTGTTGATTTATGTCCGCTGCATGTGACTCACACTGTTTCCACACCTGATTTAAATACTTCACAATTACTCATACTTACACACACTCGCCAGGGCTGGAACAGTTTCCGTTCCTCTCGCTGCAGCCCTCCAGACAGATAGCTAGAAGCCAAAAGAAAAGCACAAAGATACATGAGTGTGCTGCTGGTTTTAGATTTAACGCCATGTTGACCTGATCACATTAATGCAGCAAATATTTGGTAGCTCCCATTTAACTCATTTTTCTTGAAATAACAGACTGTGTGTGTTAAAGTCTAACTTTGGCTTAACTTGATAATTTAATCCAAACCTGTGGGCCACGCCACCAGCTGCAGCGTGAAGGAAAATCGGTTGTGTGTGTGTGTGTGTGTGTGTGTGTGTGTGTGTGATTGGGGGGGGGGGGGGTGTTGTTTGTCCTGTTTTAAAGTGTACCGGTCGTGCATGACACTGATTCGCGGGGGCTGCATATCAGGCGAGTGACGGTAAGCGGCCGGTTTAGTCCAGAACAGATGCTTGCTCTCAATAGCAGGCAGCTGTCACTATTGTTGTTTGTGGTCCGCCGCAACCATATTTGCAGCTGCCACCGCCGCGCGCCAAACAATGAGAGGGACTAAACATCGGTGGCGCGTGGCGGATAATGATACCGCGATTAACCTTGGCGCGTGCAGCCACCCGGGCTCCTCCCAATAATGCCCGCCCCCCTCGCGTGCGGATTATGATACCGGGGACGCGCCTGGTACGGTACTTTAATATATTTGACACATCTGTCTGTCTGTCTATCTGCAAAGTTATCAGGTTTCATTTAGTTGGGACTTCTTTTGTAGCGCCGGCAGTATCTCTGCTGAATGTCATCTAGCCTTTCTGTTCTCAGCCATTTCTTTTACATTTTCATTTGTGTTATTTTGAATATTGCTCGTCTCCGTTTCCAAATTCTACATTACAGTCTCTGCGATGCCATTCTTGAGCACTGTTGGCCTTGTACCCCACTGCGGGCGCAAATGACAAGGTTTGTTTAAACTGCTGTATGGGAGTGTGTGTGAGAAAGAGGGGGGGGGGGGCTTAGAAAGATGCCCCATCTATCTTTCTCGTGTATATTTTCTGTAGTCGCCGGCGATTGATGCGTCTGTAATTGTGACACGTGAGCCCATCTGGTTAGAATTTGGCGCCACAGTCAAAATAGAACATGCCAATTTCTCTTTCACCAAGTGACACGAATGACAGATCCGCTGTCACCCATGTGGTCACACATCCAGCACATGGTAACTATTATTCTCACGGTGCCTCCTTCCAATCTACTCTTTGATTAATTTGTTTTGGTGAAAGGGGCCCTTGGTTATTGTGCAGCCAAATGGCATTGGGCCTCCTCATAGATCCATTCAGAGCTGTCCAAAAACATGGGAGTGTTGCTCTATGATTTGGCCAAGTGGATTTGCACGAGTATGATGTGCCTGTTGTCATGCTAAGCCGCCTGTCTACCACTTCCCATATTCAATGAGTATTCACAAAGCCCACAAGCAATTGCACACCAAAATTATATGATTGCTAATTATATGCAGAAAATATCTCTACAAAATGCATTCTGCGCCACAATTGCCTGTCAGACTTGCCAGACATCATTACGTCATGTCTTCTTGTAGCCTAGTGCTCAACATCCTGTGGCTTTAATGATGATGATCCATGGGGGTAGACAACTTATATTCTGACTGCTGATATGTGTAACTTGTGCATGCTCACAGATCTCTCCTCTTTTTAGGTGCCAACGTTAACAATGAATGTTAAAGGTCCCCCAGTCCACGAGGAGACAGGCTAATAAGGACCTCGCATGAGTATCAAGTCGTTTAAGGTAAGAATTGGCCTAAAAATCTTAACAAGGACCGTATCACATTAAGCTCAAAGATCACAGGCCAAAACAGACTGAATTATTTAAAACACATTTTCAGACATCTACATGTTGCAGCATGCTACCAAATATACAGACACAAGTTCAGTGTAACACTGACATTAGAAGATATTTTGATGATTACTTACGTTCTTCGCAGTATTTCCCCTTCCAGCCAGGCAGACAGGATAACTGCCCATCGCGGGTACAGGTGTAGTGGCCAAATCGGTCGTCCCTTGGTGTGCACTTTTTGGAACAACTTTCTCCGTAGTAACTGTCGTTACAGATGAAGCGATAAGAATACCTCAGCTCTGTCTGCTTCGCTGTCTTTGTATCCTGGGACCATTCAGTCCCTACACCCATCTGTCTTTGGATGGCAAAAAAGCTAATCGAAAGGTCTTGATTGCTGGTATCTGAAAAAAAGAAAAACAAAAAGATGAGGCGCAGGAGTCAGAATTTATATAGGATATCTAACCTTGCAACCTGCTCATGTCCTGGGGGTGATTATGGTTTTATGTCAAAAACTGCATCATAAATGGCCGTGGGTTCAAAAGTCATCCACTTTCACTTTAATAAACTCCCCAGTACCAAGCTGCATCCCTTATCAAATCCCATACAGCTTAGATGAAAGATAAACTCAGGTTGAAATTTCCTCTTTCTTTCCGTCAGCAAAAACATTCCCAGGCCCAGTCCCCTCTTCCAAAGGGCGGAACAGAGTAAGGTGTAAAATACAGGAAGATGTAGTCAGGGGTTTTTGGCAGGCGCTGTGTATTCTCACCAAAGCCCACAGCTCTTTCCCACGCCAAAAATAAACCAGAGGAAGTTCAATTGTATTGGGTATAAGAATGAAAAAGGTGTTCTGAAGTTCATAACAAAGGAGTGAATAGGCGTGAAAAAGTGTGAAATTATGAACAATTAGCAAGAGGCGGAGGGGGACATGTTGAATGACTAAGATGTGTTTAACAGTCCAATCTTCGATTTCTTTTGTGCATGCATTTGTGCAAAAACGATGAAACTAGCTGTGAGAGCCTCGTGTGGTAAATGTACAGACAGAGCTCCCTCCTGTGGTAAAAAAATGTTGCACTTACCTACAGGTAGATTTCCATAAGGTGAATGCCAGGCTTCAATTATTAATGAAAATGACCCCTAAGAAGAAAACACATGTAGACAATTAATATCTAAATTAATATTTTTCTTTGGCAAAACTCATCATGTAAGAAGAAACATGTTTTCGCTTTCTCTATTTGACTGATTATTAAAAACAGCATTTTTCTGTTCCACTACAAACGTGTTACAATCATCACTACATAGCCTTCTGGATTTTGAAATGAACGACGTCGTAGCATTTCCAATCTGTTTGTTCACTGAGCATTACCTAATGATATGGATTAGATGAGCTGACCAGTAACCGGTGCGCTCACAAAATGCATAGCAGCTCCCTTGAAAACAACATAACAGCGGGGCTCGCTGGAATAAATCAAACAAAGTGGACGCACAGCTCCACTCCTCTTACCGGCCAGCCAAAGTTGAAGGGTATTTGAATGGGTCTAGGTAAAGTGCCACTGTCCTTTGCGCTGAAAGAGTTTGTCCCCAGCACTGGTGTCATTGTACTTCCAAAGATGCAGTCACCTGGTGAGACCACAGCCTGGTAGTTTTTCAAGCAAATTTTAAAATAAGTCCTGCAGTTGGGTTTGCACGCGTTCCCGTTTGCCAGCAAACCTTTGGGATTTTTAAATTCGTGGAGCTCAAGCTCAAAAACACCGGAGCCAAATACCTAAAAAGAGAAGGGGATATCATTTAGGAAAACGTCGGCATTGGTTAGATTTAGATTGTTCTTCAAACGAACAAACAAACAAACAAACAAACAAAAAATCAACAAAGCAAAACCAAAAATAATAATAAGGAAAAAAGAAACCCCAACCAACGCCAAAAAAATAAATGAACAAGATAAAATTAGTGGCTCTCCATCTGGTGTGCTGGAGGTCTGTGGACCACCGTAGAGATGCTTTCTCCTCCTTCATACCTGTGTTATCAACGTGGTGCTGAATGCGATGGTAAAGGTGAACCAGGCTGCCATCCTTCTCACTTCTCCCGGGCAGCCGCGTCACCAACCAAAAAAGCAGCAAAACCTCCCTATTCCAAAGTATTTACACCGAGGTAAACAAATGTTTCAGGAAAAAAACCTCTAAAACAAAATATAAATCCTTATTCACTCCCAGGGAGTTCTCCCGTTGGTCCTTGTTACTGTGCGTCAAATGCGTCCAAAAAAAGCGCTTCCAATCTCCAAGTTATCCAAAGGTGAGGGAAGACTAATATCCACAGCCGTGATTCTGCCTGTCCGTGTGTATGTGTGTGTGTCTGTCTGTCTGTCAGCAGGCGTCCTCCCCTTGCATGGTGTTGTACTCCACAATGGTCACTCCGCTGTGTGTGTGTGGCTCAGAGCTTGTTTTGGTGCTGAACTTGGTGCGTCAGTGCGCCACGGATGTTCACCACCCGACTTATTACTAGTGAATGAACGGTGGCGTGTCTCCTCACGGATATATAGACTCTCTGTGCGCCGCTCATTACATAAACCGTCAGTCACCGCCGCTGGCCCCGCCTACTTTACATATTCAACCCCCTTCCCTTCCAACCCAACAACAATTATCCAGATTTAATACTCCCTGGCACTGTGCTGACTGACCACCATGGATACTGGGCGATTATTAACAAGCCCCAACATCTGCTGGCTTATTTTTAGCGCACAATACGCCGGACACACAATCACACATTATGGACAGTGAGGAAGGACAATGAAGGGGAGCTGAAACTTCGAGAACAGAGAGCAGGAATTTCAGTGCAATCACTGTCTTGCTTCTTTGCACCATTTTGCCATTGGGTTTGGTATATTGCGCGTATTATTAGCGCCTACTGCGCCTTTTGGGGCTTTGCGCACTATTCACTCCAATACCCTCCGCTCTGTTGGGTCAACGGTGTCTCTCCCTTGGGCTCTAACAGATATTCAACCTCAAAAAATGTGGATTAAATGAAAAAATCTCTCCAGTAGCCTCTTTGTGCGTGTGTGTGTGTGTGTGTGTGTGTGTATTTGAAGTTCACTTAAAAAAATAGAGACGCAAAGAGACCCACGGCGTACCAGAGCAAGTACACTGCAGCAGCCCCCCCATGTTTTATTTACTGTCTTTTCTCACACTTAAAACACACTACTTATGGTTTACTATGACGCACGAATACGCTGGCACCCACTGTGTCCAAATTGAAATTTTTTTCCCCTAAGATGTTATTTTGGGTGGATGTTTCATCTTGTCGGTGGCGTGTGCCCCTTCGTGCCCACCCATGCGTTTTACGGTTTAGTGGCAGCGTGCCTCCTATTGTTGCGGCGCGTGTCCCTCTCTCGCCCTCATGCGGGTAATATGCGGGACGGGAGACATAACCATTCAGCTGTATGCAAATTGAGTTTCTCTCTCTCTTTCTCTCTCGCTCGCTCATTCTCTAACACTCACACGCACACGCGTCACCTGCATCCGTAAAATTGGTTTATTCTTCCTCTTGGCCTTTAAGCGCTAATGGGAATGGCACAGTGATTGTGCGCAGCGAGGTTCCCAGCCCTGAGATAAAATATTCAACGATGGCTTGAAATTGACAGTGTTGTTGTAGTAAATTGACAATGTTTCCCTCCCTTCTTCAGTTAGTTAGAACCCCCCCCCCCACACCAAAAAAGAAAACAAAAACCCCGAAACAAAAGCAAAAGAAAAAACAGACAGAATAAAATTACCAACGCAGATAACAACCAGTGTAATTACCACCAATGCAAATGCCTCTTAAATTAATTAATTGTATTTTACTTACAGATTATTATCAGCAGCAGAGCCCGCAGGGAAGTCCCCAAAGAAATTAAGAAGCAACGCCATTTTTGAAACAAATTAAATGGTCGATAAATTCGGGTTAGGAGAAAGAATTGTACGAATATTTGGCAAATAAACGAATTTTCATCACTGTTTCACCACATAAACACGAATTGGGGTTTTTTGTTTGTTTAGTTTTTTTTTTTTTTTTTTAACAATCTGATTGGTTGTATTTGTTATTCGATCCCCCGTGTCTCTCTCATTCACCATCTGGTGGGAGACTGGCAGCCCGACGCACCGTTTTCTATCGTCTGTTCACGGAGGGGACAAGCCAATTTTCGCCAACCTGTTCATCTAAATTTTGTTTGGCATCAACTGTGCATTTGTGAAAAAAAGGGAACTACAGTAGTCTTGTAATAACATTTAAAAAGAATGTCTTATTTCCCATATTGCAGACGCTGGAGATTAATGCAATGCAGCAACATAATTATGCCAAATGAAGGCTTCTGTAGAATATGATGGGCTAATAAGGTCATAAATAAGAAAACCGAGTGCCAAATCATTCAGTGTTAGTCATCTTTTATCAGAGTGCGTTTATTTTTAATGAAACTATCTTACAAAGATAAAGCAAGGCCAATCCAACACTCAGTTTCCATAAAATATCTGGTTGGGGTTTGGAACCTTGGCAGCTCACAGAATCAAAATTTTGAGAAGACAAGCAAACTCTCATTTTGTGTATGATATGCTCAGAAAGTTGGAAAGTTATCTAGTAAAATAAATGTTGCAATTTCTCCTTGAACTTTCCAGTCTCTGAATGTTTGCCTTTCATCTGTTGTTTTTCTATGGTAGCTGTGCACTGCTGAGAGTGAAAATGGAGCACATCTATATTTATTCAGTGTTTATATGAGGCAGGCATAGTGGATTGGTTGAATGCTTGTCATATTGACACACCTGTTGTGTCTCCAGTGGGTCCACAGAGACACAATGGCATTGGCTGGGTTAGCCTGTGTGCCGTGCCGCGCTTTTCTGTGTCCATATGTCCCCAGCTTCTACTTCTGTTACTTGTTGACACAGTGTGCAGTGATAGCTCTTTGTGATTTGATGAAACAGTATTTCAGATTTCAGGTTTTAATGCTCCCCATAGATTAATAATGGTACTGATGGAAAGCAGTCTCTCTTAATGTGTTTGTTTTTTTTCTTTTTTTTTTTGTCCTGAATGTGGGTGAGTTGAGCTGAGATTCCAGGTTTGCCCTAATTATTGCATCATCCGTCCTGCCAATAATGGTTTCTAATAGCGAATACAGCCTGGCTTATCTTCTTTTATAGCCATATGTCTTCAGTCTGGCTATCATGAAAGTGCCATAAAAAGGGTGGCAATTGCAGTTTATAGTAGGTTTAGCAGGTGAGTGCAGCTGATAACGTGAAACTCACATCACTATTAGGATTAGTGAATGACATGTGAGCCTTATGTTCTTTCCACACAGCTGAAGCAAAACACACACACACACACACACACACACACCAGCCATACTTTATCATAATGCTGTCAATGTCAGATGGCTTCTGCTTTTATTATAGTGCTTGCACTGCACACACATCCCACATATTGGTTTACCTGTAAATGACCTGTTGGGGTTAGAGTTAGGGTTACTGTGTGTATTTTCTCAAAGACAAATATAAACGGCATGCTACAGGAGCTGAGAACCTTTTTTTTTTTTTGTTAATAACAATGGGCTGAAAAAAGACAGAAAAATTTGAACACATGTTGCATGATGTCTATGGTCACAAACATTTCCAAAAGAGGAGCTGAGGGAGAGCTGAAGCTGCTGTCAACAAATGCTTTCTGTGGTTTTATTTATAACATGCCTCCCTGAAAAAGCAATGTACTATTACGCTCTTATGCAATGCCAGGCAGTAACTGGAGCCTACAACAAACCAAGTGCTCTTGTGCAGCTCATACCAAGGCTATTTGGACCCATTCACTAAAAAGCAAGCTGGGACCCAACATATATTAGGATGTGGCATCAAAGGTCTTTGCTTTCCAGCAACACAGCAGGGTCTGACTGACCAGACTTTACTTATCCCAAAGCTTTGATGTCTGCATGTGTGTGTGTGTGAGGACAAGCTTGTACGTGAGTGTCATGGAGGACGAAGAAAGGATCTCGTCTCGCGTCTCATCTGCTTCCCACTCTGAGACAAACCCCACAGGTTGCTTCAGATTGTTCTGTCTGCTTCACGGATGCTTTTCCATTTTTTTTTTGTGGATCTGAAGGATGCAGTTCCTGCTCTCTCCATTCTGGCCTGTTCTCATGGAGAAACTGCAATCTTCTGACAAGGAAGCATAAACAGTTGCGGTTGATTGGTCAGGGAGTGGACATGAAAATATCTATTGTTTTCGAGGGAATGTGAAGAATGCTGCTGTATCAAATGAAGCAAGGATGCGACGTCAGTCTCCAGTTTTATCATATGAAAATCAACAGAGAGCTACTTTTCACCCAACTTAAAATGAGCAAAGGAACACATAACTTGGAGGAGCAAAACATAATGAATAATTTTGTCAAAAATGAATGCATATCTTTTCACGAGCCATACAGTCCATTTCATAATCAACTCTCACATGTAAAAGTAACACTGTTTGATCTGCAGACTGTAAGGAGAAGAACGACACAGATCCAGTCAAGTAATACCTAGATTTTTTTTAAAAAAGCTTGAGAGTTTTTACCTGCCTGAGCTGAACACAAAACTTGGAAATGTGTGTTACAGCAAAGTAAAAGAAACACGCCAAGTAAAACAGACTTTACATGATACCACATCGGACTGAGCTGGTGATATATATGACATGTCTGTGTGGTCATGTTTATTTGATACTGCTCAGTGGACTGATGTGCCACCTGCTATATTGATCAGGAGACCATAGTCATATTTGCTCTCCTTGGTGCAGCTAATGTTTGCGGTCCAGCTGGGCTTGATCATAAAAGTATTATAAATCTCGATTTAAGTGAAGGGAGGCCAATATGTTGCAACAGATTGACAGTGACAGCGGCAGTAAGACGAGAGGAGGATGGTAGATTTATGATCTGCTTTTCAGTGGCACAGGCTCAGTTCCTCGTTGTATGCTGGGTCCCTCTGGGAGCAGCACCTGACAGAGCTCCCTGAAGGAAGTCACCGATGACCTACATGAAAGAAAGTTGGAGAGAACCAGTCATCAGGTTTGAGTCTCTCTGGAGTTCCTATATGGTGCAGGTGAAGGAAATGACCCACTGAGGTCAAGCAGTTAAGATTTCTTGGTCCCTTTGATGATTTCCAAATGAATGTGGAAGTTAGAACTTGTAAAGTCTCCCACAGCCAGCAGACCATAAGTTTGTATTTGAACAGATAAAAACACATTTCAAGCTTTCTGTTTAAAGGAAAAATACTCAAGCTTATTTCTTGCCAATTGACATTTAGAAAAATGATACCGTTTAAATCTGACACGTTTGCCTTGATCATATTCACCCCATGCTCTGTTTTGGAACTTTCCTTTCATTTCTTTGAATTTTTGGTGTTTACTACAAACAGCAGTGTCCCAGCACTGACCTGGCCTTTTAGCAAGTACATTGGCAACATGAACCAACATGGTTGTTTAGCTGTGCTGTGTAATGCAGGGAAGGGGTCATCGCTGTCAAAACTAGCCTTTTCTGAGAATATCATCATCTGGAGGCTGTCAACTGAATTAATTCATATGGACTGCAGATACCTTTAGGACAGGTTATTATTATTATTATTATTTTTATTTTATAAAGCATATTGGATAAAGGTTAAGTAAAAAAGGAATCAAAGTTGTCCTATTGAAGTGTAGGTGTGGCTGGAATGTGAAGCTATATGTAATGCAATGCAATTGAAGTGTCACTTTTAGTGAAAGCCAAACCAAGTGTGCAGCACTTGTGACTGCAGTGAATATCAAATAGACTATCCAGCTTTTAATGAAAAAAACTGAAAATCCACGGGTATCATGAGGATGGTAGTTGAAGTGGGCTGAGAGAGTTTTGGAAAGCCCCTTTAAATTGGCTGCAGTATGTGGGCAAGTTAATGAAATTTATGTGGGCTTGTGTTATGGAACCCAGGTGGAAGCGATCCAAATGTCAGACACACATGCTGTCATTACTGACTTGATGTCAGAGTGTATAGATTGTATGAATTTTCTGCCTTCATTCAACTTTAACTCGTGTAGCTATGGAAACATGGGCTATATAGGCCTAATATAGTGACAACAGTTCCTGAAGTTATATAGCATCAAATATCATTCACCATGAACAGAGAGCCATTATTATCGGTTCAAAAAAATGGAGGGACTCGCACTGCTCTCTGATTGTTGATGTGCAGACATCAGGTTCAATTTATGAAGCGCATTGTTCAGTACAAAGACCGTAGATTAGTGAGTCAGGGACAGTGTCACCGCCTGAATTTGGAGTTTTAATGCAAAAAAAACATGGGAAGAAAGATTATATGGCATTGATGTGGTTTGTATGTGTGCATTCAAGAGTTAAAAAATTATTTACAAATCTAATCAAACCAAATGATGAGCAGTGCATGAGAGAAACTGCCACACAAATCCTCCTCAGGCATAAATGTCTCTGTGGATTGGTGTCACAAATGCAAGTGTTTGGTAGTGAGAGTGAAGTGGGTGTTCACAGTCTCTCCAAAGCCTTAACCACAATGAGATTAGTGTCAGCCGGCAGCATTAATCCCAATAGTCTCCCAGCAGTAGCACCAAGCTGGCCCACTGTTAGCCGAGGAAAACACTGTGGGGAGACTGAAGGGAGTGGGCTGTAGCGACTTAACCAAATAATGGATTAATCAGATACAGCCAAGGGGAGGACATAGCTCTCTGCTTAATATGTAAAGCAAAACAAATGCAGGGGTGTCAGTGATACAATAACGTCAGATGGAGCAGGCAAAGTGACATCGTGGAGGGAGGTTTGGGAAAAAAGCTGGTTTATAGTTTCTGTCCGGCTTTGAAGGGCGTGGCAACAAAGTAGTGCTTCACAAATCCCATCTTTGGACACCCAGAATTGGTTAATTTGAAATATGCATCTTGTCTGTGGGCCAGTGGAAGGTATTTCTTTGATTGTACTTTTGGTCCCCAACCTTCATTCGCCAGTCATTGAGCCAAAGCATGGAGCTGTATCATCTAGAGCTGCAACAATTAGCAGATTAATGATGTAGGCTTCAATTTTTAGATTTGAAATCAAAAAGTTGTTCATGGCCTCCCTGTCATCTATTTACGTTCATAGTCTGTTGGTCATGCTTGCAGTCCTCAATGCCCCCAGCATATCTGCTGGAGAGAACAGAAGATGAGGTTGGAAGCTAGAAAAGGCTCTTCGTGGAAGTTTGAGCTTTTGTTTCACATAATGGCTGCAAACATCAAGTGCACCTCCATGCTCGAAGATGAAACGCTCACAGGAAGTGTTTTCAGCTTCGGTCAGCGCTGAGCAACCCAACATTTCAGTAACACACCTATCACATCTGTTTTTTCAGAGCTCAAACCTGCTCTTCTCTCTTGGCAAAGCAATAACTCTTTTGCCTGTCTGTGCTGCAAAACGTCTGTCCTACCCACTGATTCCCCACCAGAGACATCCCCTGGCTCCTGTCCCCTCCCTTCCCCTCCGACGTTGGTACGATCCAAAAGCCCGGCGGTTTGTTTGCTTGGGAAAGGAGAATATCCTCTGAGGTCAAGTCAAACAGGATGTGCTAGAGTGTGGTCCCTCTCTCCTATTGGCTCTTTGTAATAACGCTCTCAGAGGGGTTAACACACACACACACTGACACGTATGATCGTGTGCAGGCGTGTGTGCACATACTCATCTGAAATGCCATGCCTAACAACCACAAACTTAGTTTTGTGAAATGCCTATCTGACAGGCTATCCAGTTGTATTTACCTTAAAAGAGGAGTTTGTGATTAAAGCAGCGGGCTCCGAGCAGGCTTGTTTGAATAAGACGCTGCGTTGGGAAAATGTCAAACACTAACACCAATAAACAGAAACTGCAGAAGACGAAGACTCCACTTAGTGAAAGCAAGAGCAGGACGGCACAGTCAGACGAATCGCTGCATCAGCAACTGGTCATGGCTGACTGGAACGCAGATCTCTTTTCACTCTTAGCCTCCTAAATAGACTTATTCAACAATCCTGCATATGTTTGTTAAATCGGCGTCTCAGAGCAAACAACATTTTGTTATTTTCCAAGTGTCCTGAACTGTAGATGCCATGAAACCCCCAAAAAATCTTTAACCCACTTCAGGCAGTGAGCCAACTGAGCAGGAGAGAGACAGAACAAGCAAATTGTTTATTTGCTGTGATCTGCAGTCAAACAAACGAACAATGGATCCGGTTTGCTGAATTGGCATATTTCCGTTCAGGATTATCTGCATCACCGTTCTTTAATTAATTTTCCATATTATACATGGAAATATTCCAGTTATACTGATCACAGACCTGATAGACATCACAGAATGTAAAGTTTATATTATTTTAGAATGCAATGATGAAAGGGGTCACTCATCCAGACTTTAAAATACGATCTGAGTGGTTTGAGTTAAAATCAAACATGTTGCCTTCAGCAATATTTAGCAATTCCCAAGTGTAGTGAGATATATTATCTAATTTAGAGATTTTGTCAAATTTGATCTATCAAATAAGCCAATGTAAGAAGTGACAGAATGAATAAACAGACATAAACAGAAGAAGACCAATCTGGAGTCTTCAAAACTACTTTAATTGCTCTGATGTCAAACAGTGTTGACATGCACACAGAAACAGGTCTGAAGTTGTTGATGGTTGTGAACAGCCATCTGACATGTTTCCTCCAGACATGAGAACCAGCGACAGATATAATGTGTGCATGTGTTAGTGCGAAGATGGGACCCTTTGTCAAGTATTAGTGTAAAATGCAGTGTTGAACCGCAGCCATATATGCATGCTACTGAAGCTATATCCAATTCCTTTCTGTGCGACAGTCAGTCTTTAACTTAATGCAGGCCATGCCTGAGGGCAAAATAGCGGTCACATGCTGCCTACCACTTGTCTGCCTGCAAGTTGTAATGCAGGGTTTAATGGGCGAATGATCAAATGTTCCTAACACAATGGTTCGGTTTTAAAACTATGCCAAGACATAGTATGGCCTTTATTAGTTACATACTGATCTCAACACAAATAATGTAACAGTCTATACAAGGCAGTAAGTTATCTACTTAATCCTTTGTATAAATGGAGATTATCAGTTGTAAGTGTTTATGAAATGTGATGCCTATGAATACAGGGTGTATATATACATACAAGACAGTTACAAGCTCTCTTGGGTGTTTCTGGCTTAGGACATTGTTCCTGCATGCTGTCATTTAACCTGGGTAAACTGGAGATGACCCAATCAGTACAGTATTTTTTTTTTTTTTTCCAACCGCAGACCCACATCCACAGTGTTCTGCTTGAATTCAGCAGATGACGCCACCAAGTCACTAAAAGTTTAAGTCTGTCATTTAAAGGTTAGAGTTGCAAGCAAACTCCTAGGGAGGAAATGTTGCATTGAACTGACATCACTGGTGGACTGTGCTCTGAAGTGGACTGAATGAGAGTGTCCTTTTTTGGAGACAAAGGAAAGCGATTTAAAATGCAATATTGGACCCATGAGGTATGGATCTATTAGAACATCCTAATAGGAGACCAATGGCTAGGAAATTTAATCAATTAGGAAGAGGAGGTCAGAGGAAATGACCTCAGGGTCGCTGAACTCAACCCTCAGCCACAGGAAGGACTCTGTCATGGTGCTGACCACTGGAGCTGATGACCTGTTAAACTTATGTCAAATAAAGGTTTTTGGACCTTAATGATAATGCCCTTTGATTGATGATTTACACCACTTTTTTTTTTTTTTTTTATCGACATCACTTTCATGCTGATGCAAGATTGCAGTAAACTGACGCCTTCTTCTTTTGACAATGGAATGCAATATCTTATTGCATCACTTCTTGTAAATGTAAAAAAGGAAAAAAAAATGTTACACAGCAGTCATCACTTAACAAAAGACAGTACTGCTGGCTGGATGTCTCTAAGTCTGTCCAGTGAGGAGCCCTTCTGTGAGTCCGAGAGCTAATGAGGGTCATAGTTGGAGCTTGTGCTTTCCAGACCTGTGTAAGACTCAGCGAAGCTGGGAAGAATGATCTGAGGAGCAATTGCACTTAGAAAATATCAAAAAAGTCTGCTATTTGAAGAGTTTTCCTCAATGCTGAGTGGCCAACAACAAAGCTAATGAGCTGAAGATGAAATGAAGGAAGTATGTATGGAAAACTGTCCTGTGCTGGAGGATGAGAGTAATGATATTTCTGTTTATCTGCGGAGATGGGCCCGCGGTATTTTTGGATGGCTGCTGTTTTTTCCTCCGTAAATTCCAGGTTCCGGCTGTTTTTCCTTCTCCTTGTTCCCAGCCTGTGAATGCAGGGCCGCTTCCTCTCCCTGCTTCCTATTCTGAGCCTCTGATTGCATGGTTGACAGGATAGAGCGTATATGTGTTTGTGTGAGTGTGAGCAGGAGGGAGTTACTTGTGTTTTTAATCTGGAGGAAGGAATGCTTCAATATGTATTTTTTCTGTCAGTCGTTTTAAACTAATGAAGGCGTGTGTGTCTGAGTGTCTCGGGTGCTGGGTGTGGAGGATGTAACCATTAAAGAGATCAGCGTGTCAACTGTTCCCCAAGTGGTGCTTTCTCTGATCCAGCTGGCGATGGGAGGTGTATGTGTGTGTCTGTGTCTGTGTGTGTGTGTGTGTGTGTGTGTGTGTCTGTGTGTGTGTGCACTCTGTGCCCTACACGCTCCTCTCAGCACGGAACAGACAGATGGATCTTTGCTTTGGCCAATGTTGTCTGAGTCTGGCTTCTGGTCTAACTGTACAGACCTGCTGCAGGCCAAATTACTCTGCATCTTTTCTGGTAAATTAACCAGCTTCTTATCAAAACATGTGACAAGCTGCAAACACTCCGGAGAGAGAGAGAGAGAGAGAAAAAAAAGAAGAATGCACACATATGGGAGAGATACATCTATAATAGTTGTGTGGTCAAAATGAGTTTGAGCATCATGAAATTTACTTTGCACTTATTAACGTGTGGTTGCATGTAAAGCATAAAACATCTCAAAACAACATGCAGCATTTGGTTTGTTGCCTTTAGTTGCCACGCAATTGTACATGTTGATATTACATTAATCTTGGCAAAGCTTTTTATTTGACTTCTTGGAAAAGGGTTATTGGACTGGTGTCTAATTTACTGATGTCTTCATTTTGTGCTTTCATTGGTTTATAAATGCTGCTCTCTTGGAAAAAAAATAGAAAAAGTATGGTGAATATTTGTGTACATATTTCGGCAAAGATTGAGAACAAATGAAGCATTCACGTGTAGATCTATTCCACCCAGACATTGATATGTCTCAGTTCTTGATTGCCAGATATTATTGTAAACACACGACAAAACCAAAACTTGCACAGAAACACATTTCTCATTTTACATTGTAAACTTCTTGGGATTTATGAGGCTTCTCAGTATCAACTCAGCCTCTAGTTTTCAGTCCTTTTACCACATAAAAATCAAGCAGAATATGTTTCTTCTGTTGCACATCTCAAATATATTAGTTCATGATCCAAATTGTTCACGGAACAAAGTACAGTTGTATTTGAGTTTCAGGGAAATAAACCTGAAGTGCAACTCAAAAAAAGAGAAGTAAATAAAAGTGTCTCATTCACACACAGCTAAACTTTCATCAGAGTTTGTGAAATTGCTCTTCTTCTTCTGTTTGATTTGTTTCTCAAAGTAAAAGCCATCAGCTTGGTTTTTACATTGATATTGGAATCGAATAAAATTTTATTTCCCATAATGCCGATCAATTTCTTCAAATGAGTCCAATCCCACTGATCTTAATCACATGGAGCAGGTTATACACGGCAGTAGGTCAAAGGTGAAAGACAAAAAGTCGTACGTGTGTGTCCTTTGGTCCTCTGAATGAACGGCTCAGTGTTGACATGAAAACAAAGGCGCACTGCAGCCTGTACCTCTGTTTACTGCACAACAAACCACTCCAACCACCGCCATATTGAATTTTTCCTCTGTCTGCAGTTTTTAGCTTCATGACCTAGCTATATTGTTAAATGTATCGGTGTAAACACGCTGGTGTGCACTTGAATACACACACACACACACGTGCGAGGTGTGTAAAGCACCATGTCAGGCCTGCTGTGTGTGTGGGGGCTCTCCTTCTTATCTTTCCATGTCTCCAGATTGCACTTGAGTCTTTTAGGCAGCCCAGTAATCAGATTTCTAGTTTGATGGATCTCTCCTGCACTTACAAAGATGATGATTTCCCTCAAGACAAGTGAGGTAAACAGCCCATTGGTGTTCTTCCACTCCTGCTTCTACTATCATTTGGATTTCATGCCAAGCAAAGTGCATGGTAAATTTGTACAGTTATTGTTTGTGTCTTTCCCATCAATCTCACACAGTAAATCTTATATTTTGCTCTTTGTCTGGAGTCTCTCAGGGACTTGTAGGCGTATTCAAGTCGACAGCCGAGATGCTTGGACTCTTTTTTTTTTTTTTTATTCTGGTTCTATCTAGATTTGAGATAGAGGCTGTTGCATTTCTGAGGATTATGAAATATCCTTCTTGGACAGGCAATGGCTTTGGGCTTCAAAAACTTATTCTTATCCTCTTTCGCTATCTCACAGTAGTCTGGAATTTCCAGCCGAAAGCAAAGCGATAGTGTGGGTGTTATCTGTGTTTAGACTATAAATGTTTATGACGGATACATTTTGGAGTGTAGCAAAAAACAGACCTTTTGTGTGTGAGTTTGTGTTCATGTTTTACTGTACAGTAAGTGAGCATGCATGAAGGCCTCCAGTTACAGGTTAGAAACCGACAAACAGGTAACTCATGACTGCAGTTTGTTTTACAGGGAGAGAAGGAATTTGTCTTTTCCTGGACTCATACATCAATATGGCAGATGTTTCCTTAAGGATGGATCATGAGGCCTTTCAAAAGGATTCACAAGCTAACTTAATTGTTGTTTGCTTTGTCTCTCTTCACTCCCCCCCCCCCCCCCCCCCCCCACCATTCTCAGTCTTGCGTCAAACATCTGAGGAGCATTTTGAAGAACAAAAAGGAACTCATATTGCTGTTGTGTTTTTGGCTCTCTGACACACACACACACACACACACACACACACACACACACACAGGGAGTGGGGTATTGTTTCCAAGCTTTTATCCATCCACCATTTGATCTTCATTCCCATCCACAGTCTGAAATGCGTTCAACCTGCGCTAGCTCTCATTTTAAGTGAATAGTGAATCCCATTCATGGTGTTTTTCCATGCCTGAGATGGGTATTGGGTGCTGATAGGATATCAAGCACACCTAAGTGCTTCCCTTTCCTCCCTCTCTTTATTTTCTTTCCTTTTCTCATCGGCCTCTGCCTCTCTATCAGGCCCCCCACACATGCTCTGTGTCACGTCCTGTCGCGAACAGCCCTACCTTCCCTGGAAGGCGTCCATAGATCAATCCTCTATGTGTACAAGACTGATGGAAATTTTTGATAGAGGTTTGCTGACATTTTTTGGGAGACAGCATGATTAGTCACTTTTTCTTCATTTTTTATCCAATTCGTCACCCTTTTGCTTCTGATTGACACATACAAAGACTCACTTATAGATGCACTCATCTTTATTTTCATCTGGCTTTCCCATCCAACAGTTATTGACATGAAAAAGAACAAAAAGATCTTGAGCATTTGAACGTCACTGTGATTTCACCCTCCCATGTCTGTGTGTTTATTGACTGCCAGTCATTTTCTAGCCCCCATTATCATCAGGTAGGACTGTTTGTTGATGTTGTCTTGGTAACAGCTTAGGTTGCCAAGAGTTTCCCGACCACTGCTAAAGAGAAAGCAAGGCCCTGGTGTTTTATATTTTTAAACTACCTGAGCTGTATGTCTTTTAAATCCCGTAAGTTGCAGTTCCTCAGAGATGCAAGCTGTGAGTTCTTATGTACAGGACTAGCTGTATCATGACTGGCACCTTGGGTTCACATCCAAGAGGGAAAAGAAGCAATGACCTCATGTTCAAGTGACTCAACGTTTGTCTTAAATTCTCTAGGTGCACCGGACGATCAGTAAATGCAGCACAATGAAACAGAGTCCAAAAGGTATGCACATGACTGATCAGCATTGCTTTACATGGCATCAAGGGGAAAGAATTAGGTCATTGCACAGTCAAAAGTATGGTGAGTAATTTGACTGTAAGGGAGTTAGCAGTATAGTTTACGGCTGCTGCCAGCCCCTCACCCTCCCTGTGGCAGCGGTGATTCATGTGATTGAGAAGAGTGTGGGAGGGGAAGTAGGGTGGAAGGGGAGGAAAAGAGGCAGGAAGTAGGGGGGAAAAGCTGGTCTTTCAACGAGGCCTGATAATGGAGACCCACAGGAAACTGCTGAGGAGGATTTTCCACGATGTCGCACAGGAGCCCTGGCACTAGAGCTGACCAACACACACACATGCATTTTTTTTACACCTCCTCTATCCCCACCCCACCTCTAATCCCACACAAACAGGGCCACACGCACCCACATGGGTGTCGTGTAACACCCCTGTCCAAAAAGCAGCCTTGCATCAACCGTGTCAATCAGTGTTTTTAAGTTGATCGGCAGATCTCTCAGCATGCTCTCCTTATCTCCTGTTCTAGCTGCACCTGCTCCATCACATCACCATGCCAGCTCCCAACCCAGGCCTTGTCATTGGCTGGGGGCTGTTCGGACCACAGTGCGTGTTGTTCAATAAATAAAGATAAAAATAGTGGGTGTACACAGAGATAAAGGTGGCCCTTGGGCCCCTCCTAATATGAAACCTAAAGCTAAGGTTGCACTAGCTTAGTCACCGTGTGTGATCTCACATCAAAACATATTTTTTCAAAAATGAGACCAAGCCAAAGAAGCGCAGTAAGAGAAAGGTGTCCAAAAGGACCTTGGCTCCCCTCCAGAGCAGCCTGAAAGGAAAGCGAGCAGGCATGTGTGTAAATGTGTGTTAATGTGTGTGTGTGAAACATGTTTGTCCCGTACTCGGACAGGGAGGGGTCCTTGTTTTCCTTCTGCTCTTCCCTTTAGTTACACTGTTGTTTCCCAGCCCCCCCCCACCATGTACACAACACATCCCATTAGGAAGGCTGCTGCTGAGAGACCTCCTCATCTCACACACTCACACACACACAAACCCAGGAGGAAAATCAATGCTGAGAAGACCTTGCTTCTCTTCCTATGGTGCAGTCGTTAGGGAAATGGAGAGGTAGTTCCATCTGCGTACGCCTGCTGTTAACACCATCTTTAGGCTCTGCCTGATGATGGTTAGCCACCGCTGCTGTTTTCCCAACCAGTGGTCGTGGTCTGAACATCAGGTGTGCTGTATTTCCCTCGTAGTAACTCGAAAATCTGCTTTTTGAGTATGTGCCAGATGGATATTTAACTGTTCCGATCTCCCTCATTGTCAGCTTATTGACATTTAATGTCTGTTTTGATGGGTACAACGTTTTCATGTTCATTTTCTCACCGGGCGTCATGCTGTTCAGTTAGCCTTCAGGGGACTGATGATCATTTGTATTGGATGTCAACTCTGTTTGCTGTGTGTAGGTTGACGTGGTGTGTGGCTCGTCCCCAGTTTAAGAAGCTAGACACTCTCAGGATGTCCTGTAGAGTACCCCCCACCCCCACCTACGCGCGCACACACACACACACACACACACACACACAAAATCAGACATGAAAATGCATACACAAACACACACACTTCTTCCAAATGACGCCCCCCCCCCACAGCTCCAGCTCCTTATCTTCCGCGTCCAGGCAGCTGTGTATTTGTCTGTCTGTCTGTGTGTGTGTGTGTGTGTGTGTGTGTGTGTGTGTGTGTGTGTGGGAAAGAAGGGAGATAGACTAGATGTGTGTGTGTGTGTGTGTGTGTGTGAGAAAGCAAAGAAATAGGTGTGAAGTACAGTGAACCAGGTTGCCTTTCAAGTCCCCCCCCATGACTCTGGTCAGAAGTCAGAGGTGGGAGGGAACTGGATTAACAGCTGCACAGGTCTGCTGAGTCTGACGGTCACTGATGAGGGTAAGACTCTGACTCCAGCCAGACAGAAGATCTACAAAAATCTGCAGTATCACGACCAGACTTCATTTAGGACTTCATGTGCCATTAATTCAACATGATGCCATACTTACATACAACAAAAACCTTGCCATTAAAAACTGGCATGGGCTTTACAGATGTGATCATGTTTTTGATATAGTAATTTCAAATGCTGTTTTTCAACACCTGTGTACACACACTTTTCAGATTATCCATTTTTCCTTTAATGGACATTTCAATATATATTTATATTTTTTACCTCCTAAGTTGAATGGCCTATTGCATGATCTACCCATAGCATTACATTGTGCCTGGGGATTGCTTTTGGACAGTTATCAAAAGCTTTGCTAATGCGTTTTGATGCCAGAAAACTGTTCAATGCAAGTGGACTTTTTATTCAACTTCAAGTTTAAATCAAGCTTTATTAGCATGAATGTTGATGAGCAAGATTAACGGAATGATAGAGCGTTCATACATTTTGAAAATATGCCTCTGTGAGGCTGCACTAACGATCTGGATCATAGTTTCATATTGGTGATACGTCTTTCCTTTAGAGGCACTTCCAGCATTGTATACTATAGCTGGTAGTTATCCAGGATAAACAGCTTTTTCATATTTCAGACACAAATAGAGGGAACAATGCTGACAGAAACTGTTTGCAGGTGGATGGATGGATGCATGGACAGACAGACAGACAGATAGATAGACTGATAGGGGGATATTCAGATGTCCTGTAGTTGACACAGTTGCCACAAAAAACAGCCAGTACATAAAAGCAATAAATATTTAAAACAGAGGTAAACTGAACTGCAGAGCTCAATAAATTACTCTTAAGGAGTGCATCCCCATTAAGCTTAGAGATCAGAATTATAAAATCTGATGGTTGAAGGGATGAATTGCTGGAGGCGAGTTGGTTGTCCTTTCATAGCTAGAGTTTCATGGAGAGGGTGTCCGTGTTGTTGTATCTCGCTCCTTATACACCTTTCGACCTCAGCCCCCCACCAGGTCCACTCCAGCATATCATTGCACACATGAACTGATTTAAACCATCTGAGGGAAGAGAGTCCGCACTGCCCTTTTTTTTTTGTAAAGGGCATCAGCGCTGACAGACCAGTCCAGATTATTCTGAAAGGCTGGGTTCCTACGTCTGTATGTTTGTAGTGTATTAAAACATTGGCTCCAGCTGTTAAGAGGCTCAGAAAGAATGTATGTGTCCTTGACACAGATCGGGTGGTCCTCCAGTGCATTAATGAAGGTATCCTACGATGTCAAATAGGCATATCACTTGTCTAATCCTGAGTGTGAAAGACATGATGTTACCAAGTTGGCATGTTTGTCACACTATCGTATGTTTATATACTTGTGTGTCCCCTTCAGAACACATCTGTAGTTTTTTTTCTTCATGTCAGATTTTCTGTTTACTGGATTGTTTGGGTTCACCAATCTTTGATTTAGTTAATCGGTGCATTTGATGTTTTCTTTCCTCGTTGTGCGGCTCTTTTTGTGCCTGGGCTGTTTGTATTTCTTCACGGCCCGTTTTTTGTGGTCGGGTTGTTGTCAGTTTGTGCAGGGATTCGGGGTCACTTATCTGTGTTATCCTACATTTTGTGTCTTTACTGGGATTTCAGAATGTTTGTCTGTGTTTTTGTCTTGATTATTATGGGATGCAGCTTGCTGCTGAGCCACTTCCTGTTTATTGCCCTCATCCTGGCCCCGGGATCATCAGTGACATCACAAGGTTGTTTACGGTGTGGGAACCAAGGTGAGCTATATTTACCAGGAGTGTGAAGCCATCTCTTAACCCCTGACCTTACAAAAATTAACTGTGTTGTTTTTTATATTAAATCATAGCTAAGAGAGGTAATGCAGTGGATACGTTCTACAGTTTGTTTTCACATGTCCAGTCCTCAGTGGATTTAAACATTTGTCAGCCATTCTCTGTGTGGACCAGAAAATGAACCACTCAAACCTTACACTTTTGTAACATAGTGAAATTTATGAAAATACCTCAGGGCAGCATATTTTACGCGTCTGAGTCCTGGTCAGACATTGGCTCTGTCAAATGTCTGCAACTCTTTCATAAACTTTACTGCATTATACAAACAGTTGTCTACTTAGCACACTTCACTTCAGAATGGTTTACACAAGTTTCACCACATCCTCTGTCCTGGATACCATGACAACCAAATTATACTTTATTTGCCATATATGCATTCATTTAAGTAATAAAGTGAAAGATAAGACTTTGAATGGAAGTCAGGTTGTAACGCCAAGCTTGTGACCGCTACTTTGAAGGGGTCAGACACTGCAGAGTTATTAATCTGTATTTTCCAGTAAGGTTTCATGATATACCGGCATCCGTGTGTTTCCATCCTGTTGTAAAATATAATTTGTCACTTCTGACCTGCCTACCCTCATGGTTTATTCACTTCCTTAATGATATGAGAGCTCAACATCAGTCTAATTTCCAGAGGTACTGTACAAAAGTCATAATCCCATGTGTTACTATTAAACAAACAAGATATATAGTTATATCGCTAATATTACTGGAAGGCATACTTTGTAACTTTCTAACAGATCCAGATCGGCTACCAGATCCAGGTTAGTAGGCTAGTACAAGAACAACAGTGGCATCACTTATTAGATCTCCCCAAAAAAATTCTAAAGATGTGGGAATGTTCCTTTAATTAAAACAAAAAATACCAAATGACTACCTGCCATGTGAATCAACATTCAAATAACAGATTTTATTGAATGTTTAGTTCAGTGATTTGATGAAAAGCCCAAAATAGCAGAATGAGATATAAAGTCATGCAGGGTGGATATGGGTTGAGGGAAAGAAAAGAGAGACAAAGGTAATGAGAGAAGAAGTTTGGCAGCGCAGCATCCATTCGCAGTCACAGTGCAGGGTGGAGACTGTTTGCTGCCTCAGTGCCAACCAGGCCAGGCGCCGTGCTGCCAACTTCTGTTAAAACAAAACAGAGGAGTGGGGCCCCCTCCTCCTCCTCACCCCACTTCCTCAAGATGCAGCCAGCGTCCTCTGTCATCTCTTGCCTTGTCCTGATCTCATCATTCATCTATTGCTCACCCCTTCGTCTGTGTGTAATGCACCAAGAGAAAAAAGAAATCCCCGCTGATCTGACCCAATGACCTTTTGAGAGATTCTTCATTGGATAAAAAGGGAATTGACATTTATTTTCTGCACATTGAAGGACTAAACAAAATTGTCCTTTCAGAGTCAGACATTCTTGAATTTTAAGATTAAATGTCCCACAAATCAAATACCAAGTCACCTTCTCACATTTCTTCCCATATTACCCATATTGTTGTCTCAGTAAGCATGCTTTTTTTGTCTGCAACTTAAGCAAATCCGTCAAATGACCCCTGCCAAAGTCTTTCTTTCACCAAGGAAAACATATTGCTTTTGATTTAATGTACAGTAAATTATTCTTATTGACATAACCCCAAACAACCCTGTAAGATAGGGTTGGAAAACAGCACCTTATTTTACCAAAGTTGCATAAAATGTTTGGAAATAATAAATATGTGTCTATAATGCTGTTGAGGAGCCAAATCCTCCGCCATTGAACTGTAATGCCACGCTTTCTTTGCATTCTTTATGATCTTTCTACAACATCAGCACAGATTTTACTGAGGTTTTATGCAAACACCGCAGGTTCACAAGGACATATAAAATAGTTATAGTGTGAAGCGAACAACATATGCTGCACCAGGGATATAATGTTACTGGAAGGCCATAAAAGCAGCACAATAGCAAAGATTTTGTAGCTGCTGTAAATGAATTATTACTTAACACTTAAAACTCTTATACAGCAGTATTAATCAGGTGTTGTAGTTTTCACTAAATATAGACTTCATTATAAAATAAAATTTTGGATAAAGTGGATGAAGGGTCTGTGTTTTCAGAAGGCCATTCTTTTGCTACCTGTTTCTGTACCATCATGAAATTTATGCAGATCTAATGGATGCAATTCTTGAAACTTGGTTGAATGTAATTCTTTTATCATAATATTAAGATGTCTGATATAGTCAATGGAGTTCGCTTAAAGGACAATTCTGGTTTTCTTCCACTTACGCTATTCATAATTTTGACCATCAGGTCATTGGATATTATGAAATAACACCCCAGTTCCACCAATATTTCAGAGATTGTTGTCATAACTGCGGTCAGATGATCATCTAAAGCCCAGTGTTTAGCCAGGTCACCAAAAAGACTGATGGCATAACTGAAAGTGATCAATTTGGGAAGTTGTTTTTTTTTTTTTTTAACTGTGATTGAGGTTTATAATGCACCACTAAGCTTGTTTGCTCCAAATACATTTAAAAGGGGTGACATCAGGATCCAAACCAATTTTATTCCAGACGTGTTAGCATCTAATAGTTTACAGCTTGTCAGGAGCCCGCCCAGGCCTGTAGCAGCTGGGATCTGCTAATCGTGGCCAACTGCGACCTCGTTAGTGGCTTCCAGATCCCAACGTCCATATCCTTAGAAAGACGGCGAGTGCCTTATTTCAGATTTATTTCCCTAAAGTATTCTGAAAGTCATATTAGGGAAGTAAAGCTTTGCGTGCCAATATCACATCGTTTATTACAACAGCTGATTAGTCTGATTAGTTGTTACACAAAGAGCGGGAAGGGGCAACAATGTAATAATGAGCAGGAGATTGGAGTTACTTTACTACAGTTCACTTGGCAATGAGTGCCCTGTCTGCACTCTCAGCTGGATGGTGAGACTGGACGCGTGATTTCAGGCCACGCCTTCTCTTCCTCCAGCAAACTAATCAGCTTCAGGAGTTGTAGCTGAAGTCACCATGGCTACAAATGCTCCTGGTAGCAAAGGTTTCCTCTCCATCTCTCTTTCTCTCTCTCCCGCCGCACTCACGGCCTTATACCTCCAAGCCTGGGAGCGGAATTCTGGGAACATTTTTCCATGTGAAACAGCGAGGGTCAGTGCAGGGGTGTGACGCCACGGCATTGTTCCCGCTGCGAGGAGAGGAACCGTGCGCCGTGAGGCCAATTCCTGTCCGCTCCAAAAAAACAGCCACTTTCTCACACCGCTTTCCTTCCTCCGCCAGACAGCTCAAAACAATCCCAGAGTGTTTGTGGGTATGAGGTACAGCAGTGCAGGCCAGAGAACAAGTGAACAGAAGGAGGAGGAGAAGCAAAAAAAAAAGAAAAAAATATTAAAAGAGGAGGAGAAAGAGGTCCTTTTTTGCTGGTTTATTCAGACTGTTTATGGGCCATTGAAAACAAACAAAGGGGGAAAAAAGATCCCACTGTGCTCAACTAACACTCGCTCAAACAACTGGCCGGCTGGCATTATATTAGCCTAAGTGGGCCTGTGCAGCCGTCTGTTAGCTCGACCGCCTGGGTCTCAGTAAATCTGTTTTGTTGTAAAAACAATGAAACATTCTTGTCATAAAAAAATTATTACTGCTCCCTCAGTAACAAGTTTTTCATGTCTTCCTGTCACCCACATTCTTATAACGATTCATCATTATATTCAGATGTTTCCCCTGAGAAAACTTTGATTAGATGTAATTTGCTCTAAAGATTGTGTGCATGCATGGGAGAATATTTAAATGATCCTTTCCAGAGCATCCTCAGCTTTTGTTGTTGGCCTCCTTGACTGGTGGCCAACCCCATTTCACCATAAAAAGTCCCTGGAGAGCCAAACTAGTGGCTCTAATCATATCTTAGGGACATTACCATAACTCAAAGCTAAAATACAGTGCCCTATTTCTGTCGAGTGCAAAGCTACTATTAAAGTTCTTGTGATGACACTAACAAAGGGATGCACTTCTGTTATCACATATAATTAGTTATTTCCTATGCTTTGGTAAATTGCAGCATTGGTTTTTCTTTCCTGGCTTCCACAAAGTTTTAGTGAAGCCAGGAAGACGTCTAGCCCAGTTTAGGCCAGAATGTGGTCTTTGGTTGCAGCCCTCCTCAGGTCAGAAGTTTAATAAGTTCCAAATGTGCGTCTGTGTGTGTGTGTGTCTGAGCGTGAGTCTGTGTGTGCATATGTGCCGTTTATTTAATAAGGGACGGAGCATTGCATACGCAAACCTCTCGGCACTGAATCAAAGTATACCCCCTCCTCACCATTCCCGTCTCTAACCCGAGCCGACTCCTGTCAAGACCCCCCTGTGAGCCAAGATGGTCCCATTGTTTTAGTCTGCTGTGCAATCTGCACGTATGGACACCTCACATTCCTGTCCGCCGTGTCATCCGTCATTCATGGTATAGACCTAACATAGAGCGCAGTTGGTCTCTATTACATCGATGCTTTTCTGTAAAGTGCAATGAGGAAACACAATAGGAAGAATGAGCCTCTCGTACGTAAAACAGGAGACATTCTTCTTCATTTTGCTGCTCAGTTTCCTTTTAATAGTTTCTTCAAGGTTTATTTGACTTTTTTATCATCGTGCTTCTATTTACGTTCTGGGGTCTTTTTTTTTTTTTTTTTTTTTTTTTTTGCATGACTGTGTTTTTTTTTCCTACCTGTTTTGTCCAGAATGGAAACCGAGAGGAGAGAAAATAGCTGTGGCTGCTCTCTAGAGTTTCCTGCCTGTTGTCAGGCTTGTCTGTGTGCGTGCCCTGTCCTCCGTCCTCCTTGGCCTGCTTGTCCTCTCCACCCCGCCTCTCTTGTCTGAGGATGCGTATGTGTGTGTGTGTGTGTGCGTGGGGTGGATGTCTGGGAAAGCCTCTGACACAGCTAAGGGAGGAGATGAGCAACAGGCCTAATATAGTTTGCTAATGTGTGTGTGTGTCTATTTGTATATGTGTGTATGTGTGAGTGTGATGTGTATCATTAAGGAAGCACCTGTCCCGTGTGACCGTCAGTTCTGTTGCGTTTATCTGACCCCTCTCACATCAGGTGGCTTCCTGGTTTGCGTCAGATGCTGCTCCCCAAGGCTTGCTGGGATTGGCCGAAACAAGCTCCTCCTGTTCCTTTGCTGCTGTTCATTGATCTTTAGAGGGTTGTTGCCTCGCACAAACGTCTTCCAAGGCCCAGATCAGAAGGGAAGGTTTTTTTGAATTTAATTAAAATTGTCATGAATTTTAAAACAGTAGACAGAACAGAAAAGTAAATACATAGTACAAAATGTCTGCATTCTGCAAAATAGAATACAATAAAATAAAAATTCTATCTTGTACTATATATAATAATAAATAATAATAAATTGAAGATCTCATGTTAAAGTCTTATAACTATTTTACCACCTGTAGTAATGGATGTAGTCAGTCAACTACACTGACTAACCTACACTAGTTTCTTGGGTTAGAGGTTGGAGGACTAAAGAAGCTGGTCCTGACATTATCAAATTTGGGCATCTATACACTACAGCAGGCTCAGTTGATGGCCCCTGTAGATGCTTGGTTCCCAGTCCTATATTTGTGCATATGTATTTCTTATTTAGATTTTAGGTAAGAGAAATGACCTCATAGAAACACTGCAGAACTTCAGGCAGTTCAAAACTTGCTACGACACAGCACAGATTTCCTCAACCCCCGCGATCCCAGAATTTCTACAACCTCCATCAAAGACAGTCTTTGCCCGGTAAACAGCACACTTGTGTCCTATTCTCGTGCTCTTGCTGATGACTCTGCCGTCTTCCCCTGCTGGTTCACTTTCATACTACTCTTCTGATCCTTTCTCCCGTGGGGAATGTAATGACCCACTGTGTCTTGTGGATGTGCATTGTTGTGCAGATATTTAGGCATTTTCTTCTATTGTTGCGTGCACATTATGATGCAGATATTTGTCTTGTTATTGTACCCGTTGGTTTTTAGAAAAATATATAATTATTAATGTTTTTAGTGTGTCTTTGACTGAGTAAGCGGAAGGCTTAGTGTTCTCTTTCCTTCACACTCTTTCTTGTTATTCTATTGTGTGTATTCATCGTGTGCACTCTTTCACTGTCACCTTCCCCTCCTCTTTTGCTCCCTCTCTGTTTCTGTTTCATGGATATATCAGTCATCCACAAAGCCGCCACAGTTTTTTAAATTAGTCTTGCATACAGCAAGTCTTCCCTGTTTTTTAACCTCCTGCTGGCAAGGTTTTGAACTATGTTTGTTTACCAGCAGGAGTCTTTTCCTTGATCCATTCAAAGGCGGCCTACTGTATTCTCTGATCCAAGCCCAGGATGAGACCAGCTGGGTTACTGCACACATCATTTGGGGAATTAAATGATTGTGGGAGAATAGAAACAGCAAACAGAGTGAGAAACACAAATGTTAACACCAGCCTCTGTGTTCTTTCGTTTCTGCGTTCACTTAAAATATACAAAAAGTGTTATAGTTTCCAAGCAGGTTCTGTAGCTTGAGGCTGTCAAGGTCAGACAAGGAGAGGGGAGCAGATGTAAGAAAGCAGACATAATTCTAAGGTAGACAGAAATTTGGCAGGAAAAAGCCCTTTTCGTCACCGCCCATGCCTGAACAAGGCCAAAACCCTCCACTTAACCTGCTAGCAAAAAATCCACTGAGATGCTGTATTTTGACAACCACAGTCTAGTGACAACCCCATATTGCTAAGTTCTACCCAGTGTTATTCCTTAAGAGCATCCTGGCTGCCACACTGACTTGATAAATGCACCCAAAGGACAGCTAACCTAAGCACATTTATGGGTGGCAGTAATCGAATATGGCTTAAAGGAAGTGATTCAATTACTTTTGTGTGTGACACAGCATGCCCTCCTTCCTTTTTTTCTCTCTGTCTAATGGTATCGTGTCTGTAAAGAATGCAGCCCAAATAGCTCCCTGTCATTGCTCTTAACGGGGGCAGTGGAATCTATATTTAGGAAGCACAGGGTGCCTTTTAATATTCTAAAGTGCCCCCCACCTTGTCTCTCCTTTTAGGAGAACACATGCTAATTTTGGACGTGTGCTGAGAGCATTTTGGCCCCCTTCTCTGTGTTTATAATATCGGTGATATGGTTTGACTCAAATTGTTATGGAAATGAGCAGGTTTCACTTATAATTTATCGTACATACCTTTTTGTTTTAAAGGCCATCTGTTTTGAAACTGTTTTGCCTCCTGTCCATGCATCTTTGGAGTTTTTGAGGCATTAAATATTGAGAGCTTTGGAAATGCTGCAGGACTCATTTAGGTTTGGTTGTAGTCAGGATGGGCAAAAATGCAGACTTATGAACACAATGATGTAGACATCCACAGTTGCTCACTGAACAGGTCTTCCCAACCTTGACTACTAATGGAGAAAGTAACATAAATAATAAATTACAAACGTTTACCAACCTTGGTGTTAAATCCTCCATTTTGCTTTGTCGTAGTGTGCAACATGAATCAACTCCTGATTAGAAGATACTTTAAGGGCATGCATGTGTCTACTTTCACTTGGGATGGTTTTGATGGAAACTGTTGCTCATATGGAGCTTATCACATACAGTAATAAGTTTTGCATTCTTGTGGACATCTCAATATCTTCATGTAGTAATGGAGACATGTTGCAGTATAGCATTAATTAAATTCTAAATATCATATTTAGCAAAAATTCAATAGAAAATAGAGGTTGAATTATGTGTCTCAAGGGATTTATCCTTATACTAGACATAAAACTAAGCAGAATTTAAATAATTTAGTTGTGTCCAGCTAGAAGCCAGAGTACACAAAATGCTTTCAGATTAAAGCAGTAGTGAAACTTTATGTGAAATCCCCATATTTCCCCTCTGTGGTGGAGGTAGATTCGGAGAGTAATATCTCTGTGACATCAGTTTCTAGTCACTCTATCTTAATTTAGCAAAAAAAAAAACAAAAACAAACTGCAAGCAGATTACATGGGTCTGCTCATTAATTTTAACATTTTTCACATTGTTAATTGTTAATTCAATCCATACAGAAACTACAATGCCTATTAAACTTATCATTTTGGAAGGGGTTCTGTGCTGGGATCAGGGCCAAGTTAGCCATTACTCCTGCTTCCTCTCCTTTCGAATACAGACATTTAATCAGTAATGATTTGTGTAACCCTTGGAAAGAAATTAACAAGCACAAAGTTTTATTTTTCCTGCTTATAGTGCTGAGCAAAAAATTCATGCGGTATTTGGTGGACAGCCCCCAGACAGCCTGGCCTGGTGGAGGAGATAACATTATGACATGTTAGGAACGGAGCCCGAGCAGAGCACCTTATCACATCTAGATACTCTGATGTTGTCGTTACAGTCTGGTTTGTAACAAAGTTTCCCAAAATCTTCCCTCCACCATCAGAGCATCTCTGAACTGTGGCAGAATGGGAATTCCTGTTTCCAATCAACCTTGTTACAACACAAAACAACAAACAGGTTTCCCCTTGATTCTTGTAAGCTGCTCTGTTTTCTGGTACTTTCCACAGCACTCAGGGTTGTGTCAATGTTTTTATCTAGCAGGTGTTTTAGGCCCCCCCCCCCAACCCTCTCCCCCTTCTTTTGACCTCCCATGACACACTCACTGAAACAAGTAACTGTTAAAGGTATTTGGTAACCTTATGTTACACCATCCCCCAACACTGAACAAAAAATAATGAGCCTAATTGACATGGGGGTCATTTTTGAGCAATTTCCTTTTTCAACGGGAGACGGCTTGATGCCATTTGTTTGGTAAATGGCAAAATGGCATGCGCCTTAATGGTCTCCCTGTGAAAGAGTCCTCCCCGTTTATCTTAAGTCCCAAGTGATCTTCAGATCCTGAGAGGGCTTAAGTTAAAACAGAAGCCTAATTTAAAGCTGGTCTGTACACCCAGGCGGAATAACAAGAAATGTTACTGAAACTGCTGATTGCGTCTATGGAGTTGGACTCGGCTCCGGTTTCCTTTAAAAGGTGATCACCTCTGGCTCACATGTTATAGTCTTAGCTGCAATAAATCGTCTCTGAACGTCTGAACGATCCCTTGGCCAGGTTGCACACCACAAAGCTGGGATTTCTGCCACTCTGCAGACGTTGTATTGTTCTGTGTGTGACATGTGGTACAAGTTTTTGGAGGTTGTGTGTACATGTGTCACTGGTCGGTGAAGTTTCTCTCATCAGGGGCTTGGTTCCCAGGGATATTTACTCCCTGAGGCAGAAGAGTGACATTGGCCAGAGTGTGATTTGGTGGGAGAAACACAGCCCCCACATCATACAGTGGAACACATGGCCTCTATGCACGCACACACACACAGCCATCTGGGCATGGCAAATGTCAATTACCTCCAATTCACCTCATGTCACTCAGGAATAGTAGTCATGGTGTAGTGTGATTAAAACAATGATGTGTACTGTAATGACAAATGAGCAATAAATTTCTTTTCAGCTTACCAGCAGAAGATGAAAGACGCGCCCTGTAACACTAACAGAAAAACATGAAAATGTGATGATGCCTGGCCGGCCTAGACTAATGGCCTGGACTTTCCTCTTCAGTGGAGGAACTTGTATTTGCTGATGAATTGGCTCAATTTTCTCAGAATGATCTAGCTGTGAGAAACAAATATTTCGCCAGTTTCTGGAGTATGTTTGCGGGCGTAAATGTACATTTCCCTGAGTGTTCTGGAAAATGTATCTCTTAGATGAGCTCAAACGTTTGGAGTTGTAGAGACCTGCCTCCCCCATCCCTCCCACTCTCCCACCTCATTGATAACTTGGTGTCAGCTCAAACAAACCAGCAAGTGATGTAGGGCCTCGTGTGATGAATGTCACCAAGGAGCAGTGTCCTTATAAATAGCACATGGAGGTTTAAACAGGAATGAGATGACACAGCCGACTTACTTCTTAGTCAAGTATGCCTATTTTTAATATCACCATCAATCATCGAAAATGTATTCCATTCACGGTTTTTGCATTGAGTGTCCACATATTTCTTTTCTCGACAGACCACAATCAAGAACAGACAAAACCTAGGGGAACCATGTTGATGAGTGATGAATTGTTTTTCTATAGAAAGTATCATTTAACTCTAACTCTAACAGCAAACAGAGATATTTATGGATGTTTTAGCTGCCTTTTTCATCTGTATTTTTGGGGTATTGTTTCCTTTTAATAGACAGACAACAGGAAATGAGTGGAAAGAGGGATGGAGAACGTAACGCAGGCAAAGGTCCCGGGACACAAAATGGGGATGTTTCAGTTCCTGCTCCAAGCCCTAACAGTGGGGAACAGTGGTTTCAGTGTGTCTTCTGCACTTTGGGGGAGCCAGGAGATTTATTCGTGACCTCAGAGATGCATATTTGTGGTGAATATCACAAGGTTCACTTACCTCCAGGAGCGTTTGGCTGTATCCCAGACTGTGGGATGCATTTACCACATGAATCCTGCAATGGCGCGGTCCCAGTGTCGCAGCCAGTGTGGGCCCGAGCAATCAATACATTTTTTTTCTGACCAAATGAAAGGACTCAACTTTCCCAAAGAATTTGATTTTTTTTTTTCCTTTTTAAACACGTTGACCCAATTTTTTTCAAACTATATGCTTTTTTTTTAAATCAAGTTATGTTTCGAAGAAAACATATAGCTTGTATGTAGGGAGAAAATCAATTAATCACGTATTTGAATGCAGATAAATTTGAGTATATTAATTTAAAAACTAGTTGCATATGTGCACCAGTTGCAACCGGTTAGTTTTGAACCAAAGATGCCTAAAGTCTTCCAGGAATTCAAAGGAAAGCAAAGAAAGAATAAAAGCCTTAAAAATGTGTTTTGTGTCAGAGAAACATATTATTGTAATGTTTTCAGTGAGTCACAGGAAATTGTTTTTTGTTTTCCAATTCTGTAAAACAGACTGTGAACATTTAGGTTTCAGAATCTGTCCCACAAATGGTTCTAAACAAAAACTGCCAATGACAGCACTTAATGATACAATATCAACAGAATCCCAGTTTTTACTGAATATTGAGAAATATACTACACTGAGTGTGAAAGCCACTTAAACGCATTCACATATTGAATAAGCGGATGGAGAGACATGCTGACAGATGCAATTTCGATTCCTTAGTCTGAGCACAAATGTAACAAGATCTGGATGCAGTCATTATCAGACAGTCTTTCGTTTTTTCCTTCTTCTCTCAGCTGCAGTTTCAACATCACAGTGGTGATCCTGCACCAACTTGCATTGGCTCTTCTTAGAAAATCACATCATGCTCATAGATCTCTTCAGGTACTTTCCATATCCGTTTCTCTGTCACAGTCTTACACATTGAACGCACCATGGACACTTTCCTTATGTCTTGTCCAGCATGTTTGATCTTGTTTTGGAGCATTCTTATCTGTGCCTCCTGAGACTAAACATACACAGCATAGATCTGCAATCTGCACACAGCTTGAGGGAATTTCAGGGTTTTTCTCTGAGGAGAAATTCAATTAAGTGCACAGACGGCACTGCACAGTTGGACTTTACTTGAGCAATGCATGTTCTGTTGTGATCTTGTTTATTTCAATCAGGTTTGTTGGGGTAACACACGCCACTTGTATTAGATTGAGTACACAAATAAAAAACACCTGTATTTGTCCACACATAAAACTATTTGACAGCAATTTTCTTGTATTGCGCTTCTGCCAATTGAGATGTTCAAAAGAAGAAAGCGTTGAATTGACGTATCCATCATTTTCGCCATATATCCTGTTGTGATGTGTGTGCACCATTCTCTAAGTTCACAGTGTAAACGAATTGTGTGTGGCAGCAGGCCTTCGTCTGTAGTCCCAGGGAGCTACCTCTGGCCTGAATCAGCCAAAGTCAAAGCGATAAGTACCCTTCCTGTCTCCCAGTGTGATTTCTGCAGCTGTTGCACACAGCAATGTGGACAATATTGTCTCCTAATCAATCTGAGCTCCAAGCTGGAGTCAGTGAGTTGATGCCAAAATGTCAAAAAACAAACTTTGCCATTTTTTTGTCTACTCCCCCTCAATTTTTTTTATTTTTTTTTTTTTTAGTTGCTTGTAAAATCATAAGGAGGTATTCAGACATTCCAGCGGCTGGAAGACTGACAGCTTGCCTGGTGATTGTCTGGATCTGGGCTTTGAGTGGAGCAGAGAGGTAAACACAGCAGGCCAAAGAGCAACATGGGAGGAACCTTCAAAATGCAGATTTCCCATTAGATGTAGTGAGAAAAAAAAAAAGCATGCTGTTTTGGGGAATTCACAGTCACATGCAATATGAATCATACTCAAGATCCATTAAATATACAGAAAGCTGAAGAGTTACTCCTCTGAGATATAGCACTAAAACAACTTCTTGGAAAAGGCACAGATGTTTGTGAACACACTTTCTCTTACGTGACAGTAAGAGTTAGTCTAAACAAGTACTATGTGTGTATGTGTCAAATTTTGTCGAAGGCTTTGGAACAATATACCCATCAACTTAAAATGCTTTTTCTACTTCAGCCTATGGCTTGGAGAAATGCAAATTGCCTTACAGGCGAACACAGATGTCTGGGGCTCCCAAGCTGGCTCAGCTCAAACGTCCATATTCATGTTTTAAGGTGTAACATTTTTCTGGGAAAGAAAATGAAAATAATGAGTTGGTGATCGCAGTATATGACATGATCCAAACCTTGTCCAAACCACAAAACAACACTCTGGACTATGTCATGAATCCTGTCAGCATTGTGGCTGATTAAAAAAAAAAAAAAATTGCCATTGTTCGTTAAAGATGAATTTTGCTGCTTTGTGAGCCGAACGGAGCCTCCATCGGTGGAACGATACTGTACGGATACATGTTTATCAGGAAAAGTCCAAATTGTTTATATTGTCCCTTATCGCATGCACATTTTAGAAACTCTCTCATAAACTGTTCTCTGCCACTTGTGTTCCCTCACACATTGTTGTTCTTATCTTCCTGACACCATGCCCCGGGAACAAACAGACCATGGCACAAAGAGAATTTAGAAAAAAAAAAAGAGTAGAAACAAATGTGATCCTTGCATGCCCTTGAAAATCTGTGTGTGTGTGTATGCACCCTAGTCTTTTCCATGTTATTGAGCATTATTTATAGTGTCTGCGAATGTCCCCATGTGTACTGTACACCAGCCTGTCCTGCTGATGACAACAGGACAGTTTACGTTTACATTATTTTATTGTAAATACAGCTTGGGGCTGCACAGGGAGAGGAAAACGAAAACACAGGCACCTGGAAACTGGAGGTGGAGAGGTGGAGGGGTGGAGGGGTCAGCTCCATCAAGTGGCCTCATTCAGCTCCTCTGTCAGTCGATGATTAGGGTCTCAGTTTGTTGTGCATTCTCAGCAGCTATGTGAGGTGGATTGAAGTCTTAACAGGAAGCTCACATCAAAGGTTGTTATTGCTTTCCCTGTCGCTGACAGGACAGCTCAGTGATTGAGTAAAATGCAGCTGATTTACTCTCAGCTTCAAACTCCTTTTCTGTGGCTACAGCACGATAGCACAACCGAAACACCTTCTCTGCTTCAGGTGGCTCTCCATCTGTTTAAACCATTAGTCTCGAAATCTGGTAGGGCACAATGAGCGCGGGGGACACAATGGTGCCGCCATATGCAGACAATAATGGACTGCATTTATATGGCAGTTTCCCAGCCCCTCTAAGCTCTTTACATTGTAAAAACGAGGGCGAACTCACACATGGAATGCTGACCACAAAGCAGTTCAGGTGGCTTAAGGAGCTAGACATGCAGCATTGTTTGATCTTACAAAGGCCAACGCTGATGTCTGGAAATCATAAGACTTGCAAAGCTGTTTTAATGTTGCAGTACAGGACAATATTCTCCACTGGAGGAGGGCACTTCCTTTGGGATCAGTGACTTATTTGGGGGAGTAGGCAATTGTAGTTTTGTTAAGTTCTCAGGTTATAGGGAAAGATAAGTCCTTCTTGAACCTAAAAAAAAAAAGGGGGGCACTAAACTGACGTTTGCACTTTCCACTGGAGTGAAAGCCGCAGCGTCGTCGCAGGGTGTTGTTACCCACGCCTGACTGGACCAACTTACCCAGCTGTAATCTGATGCGCCAGCATGAGCTTCAGCTGTCATCGCTTGTTAAGCAACATTGCCAGATAGAAGATGCAACAAGTCAGGCATCAAAAGCTGTCTTAAATAACAAGCTGAGCAAACACAAAATGGTTTGCATTCTGAAAGTCCCAAGAGGTCAATCAGTCATAGGAAAAACTGAATAACATTTGGAGATGGACCCCGTGTTTATATTCAGCTGACGTGTTTGAGTTTGGGAAACGTTTTTAATAAGTCATCTCCAAGGGAATGAAAGGAGACACCTGATGCTTCTATTCTATCCTCACATGGATAATATACTTTTTTTTTTTTTTTCTTATCAGGGCTATGTCTTTCCCCTGTTTCAACACCGAGTAACCAAAGGCCATGTTTGCTATGCTAATAGCATGCATGGCTCTAGGAAAGTCTTTCAGTGGGTCCACAATTTCCAAATTGAAATATTGTTTCTTACATTAAACTTACAGGAGTTTATATAATCCAACATAGACTTCTGTGATCCAGTGAATTTACCTTTAGCACCACAACAGTGCTGACTCCTGGGATTTTGAGGAAAATGTCAGTAACTGTTGGATGGCCATGAAATTTGGTTGAGGCAGATTTCCTTTTCATCAGTTTGTACTGTGCACTTAGTCTAAATAAGCAAATGTTAGCATGTTATGGCACAAACCGAAGCTCCTACACATGCTTTACACTGGCGTTTTAGTATTAAAAACATTCTACCTGAGAGCTTTACTTTCTCTTTGTAGTTTTATGGTAGATGGATGAGAAACAGAAAAAAACCCCCACTTCCCTCCAGCAAGGATACCGATACAAAAAAAACATGTGACCACACACCCCTGCATTCTTACTCAGGTACTCTCCTTACCGTAATCTGCTGTTTTTAGAAGCATCTCAATAGAAAACAGATGCCGGCTCACACAGAAGAAGCATTTTAAAGTGTTGCATTTAACTGTTTGTGACATGCTGTGACGATGTGGCGGGCCAGCCCATGTCAACTGTGAGCTTTTTTTTTGGGGGTGGTGCTGCTATGAGATATAGTCGTGATATTGCAAACATCTTCACCTGTGTCTAATAAGGCGTTGGTGAGATCAAAATCAAAATGAGTCAATCTTGATGTGACTGTTTTTACTGAAAGGAGGGATTGTGGGTGTAGTTAAAATGATTAATATTTGCACACAACGTTTCAAAGTTTATTCAAGTTCCTTTGCGGATGCTGTTTTTTTTTATTTTTATTTTTATTTTTTTTTTTAATAATGTGTGTATACTTCGAAGATTGTGATGTCTGGGTCTGTATTATTCTATTTGTATATGGAGCTCCGTTTGTATGTGTGTGTTTTTGCACTTTTATGTTCTTTTTTTAGGGAGGTGAAGAGGCCATATTACAATTTGGGTGTTCTCCTTTGGCCACAGAGTGCAGTGCTATCATCAAACAGAGATACATATTGTTCTCATTTAGCTTTGCATGAGAGAGTAGAGGTTTGGCAGAAAGCAGCAGAGGCCCCTTCTGTTGATACAAAAAGGTCATTTAATATAATTTAAATGACGTTTAACTGGAAACATTTGACAAAAGCCTTATCAAAGGATGGACATGTTGAACTGAAGAATAAATATAGCAATTTTTTTCTTCTATCAAATGCGTACATTAGGATGAGTCTGCATCCAAAATTACGGTAATTTAATCAAATGAGCCTTTTTGATCCTCTGCTCTTGATCCATTCCCAGTCACAATTACTTTTCAATATTTGTTGACCAGTGTTTGACTCCTGCATCCAGTTTTTTTTTTCATCTTCTAATTGATGACAGCTGCCTTTTTGTTGATTTTTTTCCAGATGCAATTATACTTTTTTCTTTTAAAAGATGGGTTTGAGGAAAGGCTGCTTTAATGAATTGATAGCTGTCCAACACTCACAGAAAAAAAAAAAAAAAAAAAAAGTAATTTATCTTCCTCTGAACGCTACATAAGAATTAAGCAACTGTTTGAAATGGATATGTAGCATTAATAGTTTGGAACTCTGTTGGTTTGAGGGCTCAGATGTGTACCAGGAAATCAGATAGTGTCCTTTCCCATATTTTCAGTTTTACTTTCCAAGCTGCTGCAAAATGCCTTTAAAACGCCAAAAGAAGCGCTATATACGATCACATTACATGGAGCCAAATATTATTATACAATTTACATACAGGCAACTAGTTACTCTTTCATACTTTCATACATCTCATTTTTACTGTAAATGTACAGCACAATGCCCACATTAAATTGACTTTGATCAAAGTGTTTAAAGGAGTCTGGGGACTTGCAATGGGCAGATTTTAAAAAAGCTCAAAAGTGGTGTAGCAGATGCAGGTCAATTTAAAGTTTTCCTCATTTGTATGACTCAGGTACTAGAAATGTGGGACAGCAATTATATCAACCCTCCACCAACCCAGAGGGAGGAGTAAAGTCAATTTAAAATAACTCTGATACCAGTGCGAAAATAACTTTGTTACGAGGAAGCTTTTTTTTTTTCCCCTCCAACAGTTTGGATTCTATCTCTTGCCTTGTCTTCTCCTGTCTAATATGTTGCATTATAAAGCCAGACCGTGTTGGTGATGTCTGCAGTCTGAATGAAACAAATCCTTCACATATGCAGACATGCTTGGAGGCTGAGATTATGGACGAGCAGCGTAATCCTTTTGTGATTACAGTTCTGTGGGTGTAAATGTGAGAGAGCGATTCGAGTCTTAAGTAACAGTGACAGTAGTGGAGTGGTCTGCAGACAGCTGGCTCACAGTCGCTCTCGTGATTCACTCAAAAGGTGACACACCACACATTTGCGGCATTATATTACTAATATCATTCTTAAATGGTTGTTGGCTGAAACGACGGCTGGGAAGTCTCCACAGCAAAAAGACAACAGTCAATCTAAGTCTTTGAGGTTTCGTTTTTTGTGGTGCGGTTTAGTGGCCTATTAAAATGGCTGCCGACTGTGTTAGCCACTACAGGGCCACTTAATGTAATTGAGTGTAATAGTTGTTTGATGGCGTAAGGTGTTTGTGGTTGGCAGACAGGTGAAAACAGCAGAAGTTTTGCTCTCACTTGAAATATGACTCTGTCAACGGGCTGTAGTGACTCACTGCTTCACCTGCCCCTGCATAGGAAGATGACTTCAAACAAGTGTTGTGCAACATACACTACAATGTTTATGGTATGGCTGAACCTTTCATCATTACTGTTGAGTTATTGCTCTGAGGGTGCAATATATCTGAGAAACATTCATCGTGCCAGAATATACGATGACTTGTTTTTAAAGGCATTAAATATTTAATTTTATTCAACATTTTGACATTTTTTTTATCTTTGCTTTTGGTTTTTCCGCAGTGCAAATTCATAATGAAGAGAATATAAGAAAGGCATTATTTCCTTGCTTTCTTCTGAGCTCTGTGTGCAATTTGGCTTCGATCAGCATGTGTTTGTTTGTCTGTGTGTGTGTGTGTGTGTGTGTGTGTGGGGGGGGGGGGGGGGGGGGGTTTAGCTGAACCAATCTTAAGATGAAAGAGTAGTTTTCCAAATGTCAGTCAAGAATTTCTTCATAAAGTACAAGATACTTTGTTTTCAAAATCACAGCCAGTTGATGTAATATGTGTCATTGTAACAGATCTCTGCCTGTTGAATGTCTGGCCCTGCAGGCCGACCTGTTACCACAATGAGAAGATTTTGCAAATCTTAAACAAAAAAATATCTGTTCTTAACATTTGATTGGCTCCTACGACTCTGTTTTTTTTTTTTTTTTTTTAAACACATGATATGATTGACAGCATTCTTGTAGGTTAAATATGAGACTACCACCAGGAGAGAGCCAGCTTATTTTAGCATTAAGGCTGGAAATAGGGGGAAACTGTCAGGGTGGCTCAGATTAAACAAACAGGATGTAAAAAAAAATGTATCCCACTCGGGCCAAAATCAACTGAAACACAAGTAGTTTCAGCTGAAGCTGTCATCACTGGACAGTGATGCTGTCAAAAGAGGAGCAGCAGCAGTGTAGGTGGAGTGATGGCAGAGGGGGATTTTGTTGGAAGGACTGAGAGAGAGAGAGAGAGAGAAATGAAACATCTTTGCACCGATGAGACATGGAGCTTACAACCTCCAAACATCCAAACATCCATGCTGAATTATTCAAATGCCTTCTGTCAACCAGGCTCTATGTGCCACAGCAATATAAACATCGCCTTGCCAGTAAATCTCCTTGAGTCCCACTGAACGTATTCTAGGGAGTGCCCCAAAATTGTTTGGTATTCTTTCTTCTCCCTGTGCACCCTTGAGCAACTGGTAGACACCATTTGGCCCTGCAGACCCACAAAAGTGCAATCTGTCGTACCCTATTGAACCCCAGAGAGGTCAGGGTCAGGGCACCGAGGGCCAAAAAGACATAGGCTGCTCTCTCACTTATCATCTCTGCAGTACACCCACCATTTTCCGCTATGGTGTGATATAAAGCTATTGTGTGGGAATGAGCTTTTACTAGTTACAATAATGTCATTATATGATTTGCAGCTCAGGAGCTAGTGCGGCGCGGTCGCTAAAGCTCCCGTTCCCGCGATGTGGAACTGTTGTGCTTGGATTCACAGGGGAGCTGTTTAGTGTGGCACCACTCATTCTGACCATTGTTTCTGCGCTCTTAATGACAGACTCAGCCACAATGGAAATCAAAATGGAGATTCTGTGCCAATGTGTTATGCATGCAAACTGCAAGTTCATGGGGCCAAAGGTGAGAAATGGGCCTCGATGAGGAATAAAAAAAACAAAAAAACAAACAAACTGATAATAGCTGAGTGATTCAGATCTGAGTAGATTCAGATGGATGTGGTGCATTATTACATGTTAAAGACCGTATAAATATTATGGAATGACATTCACCTCCACAGCTTTAAGCCATGTTTCATTTGTTTATAAATCACCGAATATTTTTCCACTGCTTTATTCCATTAAATGTGTTGCAACAGATGTCTAATTCCTTCCATTGAGTGATGACTATAATTAGCCAGAGCGCTGATGTCTGGGTTGTGCATGTAATCTGTTCTGTTCAGTCTCTGGGATCTTTGCTTGGTTCTATAAGTGAATCAGTCAGCACATCTGCAAATTAATGAGGCATGCTGTGTATAATTTCATGGTTACCTTGCGGACGCATGTACAGATCTACGGTAATTTGTAATGTAGAGATTTGCCTAAGAAACAGGACTGATGTATCTTAATGATGCTAAGTGTGTGGCAGGTTGTCAGAAGCATGTGCCTTTGTACTATTGTGTATAACAGTTCAGCTGCCAACAGCGCTAATTAATATTTCACCACTGTTTACATGCTGTCACTCACAGTGTATTGAGGAATAACTACATTTCAATCACAGCCTCATTTGGCTGTCACGCCAAGGCCAGCTAATGCAGGTTGAGGTGTGACAGTTCCCTTATTTCAAGGCTATATTAAAAACACTGGTCTGATGGGCAGGTTTTCCCTCCAGGGCTTGTCAGTTACCCCGCCTGGTGCCGCCAGCTGCCGATGGAGTGGCAGAGCTTACAGAAGATTTTGGAAGAGTTTCAGTGACCCTCTTTCCTGTGTTTCTTGGTAACTAAGCAGAAGATTTTCAAACCAGACCAGAGGCAGGCAGAGCAGGGGAGGCGGTGTGACTCTTATATCCAGCTAGATAAAGACTTGTGCCAAGGCCTGAACAAATAAACAAGGGGACGATTATTTCAGCACACACGACTCGGCTAATTCAGAGTGAATTAAGAGCGCCCCGGCTCACAGTGCCGATAAGCCGAACCCCCCGTCTCTCAGCCCTCGCCTCTGTTTTCTTAACTAATGCCCTCCTCACTCCGTCCCCGGGTCTGTTTAATCAGTTCAGGATCTGCATTGGCTCTGCTAACCATTCAAGGATGAAAACGTCAAAGCAAATTATATGAATGAGCCACTTCACACATCCTATGTGTAGACGCAGATCTGCGTATATCTCATCTTGTTTAATGAATGTATATTATATTAAATGTATTTTCTGTGTCTTTTTCTGGGCTGGTCTTCTATGCTGCTATTCCCAAACCTGTGGGAAAAGCTGATGACAGTTATTTAGGAGTTTGGAGTTCCCTTCCTCTTCTTAAACCACAGACATTGTTAGATTTCTGTGGATTTACAGACAGGTTCTCTTAGCTTGATGTGACATTATACTTTACAATGTAAGATTTCAGAACCATTCATGTGTTACAGAATATAAATAATGATTCTCTTAATAATTACAAACAACTACTCCTCCTTTTGAGCCCCCCCCCCCCCTTATTTTGAGAGTCATTCCAAGTGGATGGTTTGCAGATGTTTCCTCGATGAGACTCATCAGTGAACTTCACTGCTGTACCAGGGCTTGGATTACATTCTTTTTAGCTTTTTTTCATGTTGCGATGGAATTGAAGGTAGATAAAGGACGAAGTGTTATTGTATGATTACAGCCGAAGCAGTTCCTTAATGACCCCCCCCCCACCCCACCGCTCCCTCCTCCATCAAGATCAGTCATCGGCCGCCTGGTCTCTCTGGCCAGCATCACGTAGACCACAGACCTCTGGTCCCCATTAGCCCCCCCCCCCCCGTCTTGTATAGTATCTCTGAGTCCGACGGTTAAAAGACTCAGGCGGGTTCCGTTCCACATTAGTTTTGGTCTGGTATCTGGCCTCAGCAGTGTGTTTGTGGCGCTGCCCTGCAGCACTCCATGATGATTGAGTGGCGCTGAGTTTCCCCTGCTTTGATGCCCAAAAATGTCCTTTGAGAGCAAATAGGCTTACTGTACCATTTATTAGCAACTATTAGAGTTGCTCTCTTCAGTTTTTGATCATAGGGGATGTAAATGCAGTTTGCTGGAGCAGTTTATCTGAGCTCATACATTAACAAAGAATTTGTATTTATTCCTACGTGTCCTGCTCCTGTGATCCAAAGGCACTGAGTCAGAGGAAACAGACCTGGGGGGAAATGAGCATGTTAGTCAGGTCCTGTTCCTGTTGTCGACGTTGTCACTATGACCAACAAGAATCAAATAGGAATACATGACCTCATCACTACAAACACACCTTGAAAGGATCTGAATCTATATCCCAGCCTGGTGTTATGACTGAGATTGCTCGTGTGGTTTTTCTCTGGTGCTCTTAAATTTGGATTGCCTGCACAGGTGTATAAATCGGTGCTGTGATCAGGTCCATCTGGGATTGGCTGCCTTGTTTGAAGGGGGATCCTATAAAAACGGCCACAGTGGTGACCTCTTGACCTCTGTAGAGCTGACAGCCGTCATTCTCCAACCAACACTCATGTGTGTCGAGCTTTAGTCTCGTTTTGTTTTTGCCTTTTATTGTGATAGTAGGGGGTGGACTTCCAGTTTTCTTCTGTGTTTGTTAACTAGGGAGGTAAGTTGCTTTCTTTTAGTTTGTTTATTTGACAATAGGTAACCACAACTTCCTCAGTTAGATAATTTTCTGTTTGTTATTTTGGCCTCTGTCCACCCTGAAGCCGCTCTTTTGTCAGCTCATGCATTCCAAATCAGAGTTAATTGTGTGCCTATGGCTGCTTGGGATGTGGCGAACATGGGAGCCTTTCATGCTGTGCCTCAGGTCCCCTAGACTGTATGCATCACTGGATAGAGACACCTTGTCCATATCACAGCTGACTTTGGCCCCACTGTTTGAAACCCAGAAGCTTCTGGCTGTGAGGTGACCACAGCATCCTCATGCATCGACAGATAGGTGTCCAAGAATTTAGTCAGACATAGACACATTTGACATTTGAAATCTGCTTTGTAAATAATGCTGGGAAAGAAACACGTTGCTTTTCTTTGGTGCCTCAGCATCGTGCTCCGCCTCAGTGTTTTCTCAGCGTATCCTCCAGGCACAAGACAAAGGTTTTAGAGGAGACAAGTTGATATCTTATCAGCTCCCTCTGACAAAAATGTCTCACTGTGTGTGGTCACAAGTACTGGGGACACTTCATCCTCTCTGTGAGGAAACAGAGACATGCAGAGGGCATGTTTCCTCTGCACTGGCCTCTGACTTGATCTTTTTATTCAGCATTAAACATTTTAGAGGGAATATTGTCAGCTGGCCTTTCTTTTTCAATTGCTACGGAAAAAAATCATAACCTCAACTGCAGATAAAATACTTTCCTGCAGTTCGTGTGTGCTTCTCTACTCCATAAAGATTGCTTACATTATCACGGATCATATGAAGGAGCACATGGTGTTATATCATGGTTTATCTGATATGCAAATGAAGGAGTGATAATACCACTTCCTTTGACATGTTTCCAGTTTAACAAGTAGGACCAGCCAGTATTCACAACTGTGCATATTCTAATTGTTCAATTGCATAACAACAGTGTCTGTGATTGTTGAGAGTGCTGGCCCTCTCTTAGTTGGTCAAAAGAGTGCATCAACCAATCAGGGAGCTCAGTATATCTCCTTCCATCCTTGGAAATCTGCTGAGTGACAGTGGCCATGGCAACAGCCTGGCTCTGTGCGGCTGCCTTGCACCCCCACTGTGCAGCGCTTGATGGCAGTTAAATGTGTTGTAGAGTAATTGGGTTGCGGACCGGATGAGATATGTCCCCTAAGGTGTGACAGAATGTGAGAAATGGAGCAGGTGGTGGGAGCCCAGAGGCTCTCCCATACGCATCGCAGCATTCAAGCCAATGGTTATTTCTTTACCAGGTGTAAACCACAGCCGCACTCTGTCATCATTTCTGCGTGACAGCAGGGAGCATGGACAGGTCTGGAAAAGAAAATCAAGTTATGCTGATTAGACGGGCATGTGCCCATCCTGTCACACAAAAATTTGTGCTTGCAGGCCAGTGGAGTCTGTTAATATCATGGGCTGTCTCAGCTGCTCCCTGAAAATACTAACAACCTGGTGCAAATATCCAACAATTGTTTGAGTTTGTTCAGTTTTCCTGGAACTGTGGCTTCTGAACACAGTTCTTGCACATTGTGGACCAGGGGAAGATTGAACAGACTGCGAGGTTCGCCTGGATCATTGCATTTTAATTGATGAATTAAAGTGTTGAGGAAAAGTGACAGGCTGCATATTCCTACATCAAACTTAGCAGCCACTGGTGTTCCCAAAATTAAAACTTGATCCGACTCAATTGGCAGAAGTGGTCAGAATGGATCTCCTGGCTGGTGATGAGTACTGTAACTGAGTAGCATAAGCCTATCAGCTTCTGTGGTGACCATCAGATGGACGCCATGTGAAAGGAACGAGCTGTCACATTACACTTGTACCAACATCCATGAATAGTGCCAAGGCATGCCAAACGTGATCGGGTGTCACAGTAGCGGTTGAGTCCGGCCAGGTATGTGACGTCACATGGTATCACAGCACAGAAGGGCAATGCCAGCTAGGCTGCCATGTGGCACAGCAGGAAACATACGAGAAGGATGGCACAGCCATCTTCTTGCTCAGAGAGAGAAATATTTACTGTCCATGTGAGAGAATCAGTGAACATAACTTTTTTTTTATACTTGTGCTATATGCTGTATATACGTCAATATTTTAGAGCAGTCAACGTGCTCCATTTGATATTGTTTCAATATCAACAATATATTGACTGTTGAAGGGTGTTTTATAGTCCTTCCATCCAAAGCATCTTGTCAGCTTACAAGTCTGATTGACATACAACATTCAAATGCTGGCAACAGGCTAATATAATCCAGCAATTTAAATATATAAGATTACTGGATGATTAATATTACTATTTATAGGTTCATTTTTATAGCCAATACTTTCAATTCATGCTATGAATCCAAGGCTGAAGAGTCTGGCATGTCATACCAGAAGCAGAGCAGCGAGGACTCTTGTGTAACTGCAGGATAAATTTAAGTATCGTGCAAGATCATTAATAAAAGGGAATAATTAGTTTTTCTAGATTTCTCAGTATTCTTTGTGTTTTTTTTCATGTGGGGGGAAAAAATAAATAAAATTGCAAAGTTAAACTGTTCACAGCTTGGTGAGATATGCCACTTGGAAGGAAGGGTCAATGGTGCCCGTAGGATGCATTTACTGAAGAAGGACGGAGCGACTCAGTCTGTTCTGTGATATCCGATGAAAGAAATGCTAATCAGTGAATCGTGCAATTTTGCCAATGTATTCATGATATTTAAAACATGTGTACACACTGGCTACTCAGCCATACAAAGGATTTTCTTGAGCGTTTGGAGCCATGAACCTAAACTGATAAACAAAAGACTCCCGGTTCCTGTGCTCGGCACCATAAATCTCAAGTGTCCAGAGCGTGAAGGAAGTGGGTTTAAATCATGAGTGAAGTGCTGTCGCTCATTCATAGGGAGAACTGCATTACCATAATACATTCAAGGATAAACACAACCACCGGACTGAGTCGGATACAATGGTGTGAAATTGTACCCTGGTGCAGGACATCTAGCCGGCATAGCAACAACACAGCGCAGCGTGCCAGTCGGAGGGATTAAGTTGTTTTGAAGCCACAGTTGATTGTAGAGTAGATAGTGAGAGGGAGAGAGCCGACCCTTACAGCCAGATAATGGTGTGAGATAGCCTCCCACAAAGCTGCATGTCCAAGAGCCTAGCTCGACTGAGAAGTGTGTTTGTGTGTGTGTGTGTACTTCACGTGTGCTTACGTACACGCTTCCATCTGTTTGTATACACATGGTAATCTGAAACAACTGTGAAACCTGAGCAGGTTGCGCCCACCACGTGTTTAATTATTCAAGGTGCTTTGGCCTGAAAACACGATCACCTGGAGGATTTGTTGTTACTGCCGCAAGCGCCCCTTGCTAGTTGCTGCCCCGGGCGTGAGGGGAGGAGAGACAGAAAAGGAGACCACTGGAAAGGAAAGAGGATACCACACTTGCTCTCTGTGGTATGTTCACCTAAACAGACAGAATGAATTAGCCAACATGGTGTATAATACCTAAGGATCCATTTGTAAATCTGCAGAGCAGTTGCTGCCATGTGGAGGAATCAGAGCTCGTCAGGTTATTATACTGTAATGTCTGCTCCGGAAAGGCTCCTAGTTTTCTTTATATTTTTCTAGCAATTTTCTAAAAATTGGTTCGTCCCTGATGGTTGGAATCAAAACATGTCATCTTCCAGTATCCTCCTAATCCCCCACAGTTCTCCAGCAGCTGTCTTGATTTCATCCAATCTAATTTGCAGAGGAAAGCAAATTGTGGGCATTTGACCATCTGGTCCAACGCCTATTCCCAAAAATAGAGCCTTTTCCTGCCCAGTCAGAGGTCCCAATTTTATTAACAGCATTGGGCAAAAGACACCCGGGAATTAACCTTCTTCCTAAGTATACCATGGGGGCAAGAGCCCTGGCTCTGGAGGGGAAGTCAAGCCATGAAAATAGTGATTTGTCAATGTTGTAGCTGTGAATGGCGTCTTCCCAGGGAGCAAAGTTGTTCTATAAGCCTCCAACTGGCAGGGCATTACTTGGTTCAGTGAGCAGGATGCTAAGGCTGTTCAACATCCCTGTTCCATTCAGGCCTGCAGGACCATGACACCTCATGAGGGCCAAAAGCTCACATCTACTTATTCTGGTTCCTGAAAGGCCAGCCAGTTTCCACCATGGTTTTAAAGAAAGTCTGTGGCAAAGGTTTCCTGGCAAATTTAGGCCAAGTGCGTCCATTTACTTGCACAGTATTATCATAGTGTTAGCTACGCTTCACAAATAATGTCTTTCAGCAACCCCTGGGTCGGGAAAATTTACATGTTTTAATGTAATGATGCCATTCTGTGTATAGAATGTAGCCACTATATATGGTATACATGTAGATGTATACTAAAAACATTTTTTTAGCTGAAAAGAAAATTGACCTTGTGTTTGAATGGGCCCCTCAGTCCTCACATAAACCCCTGAGGCAGCAACACAAACATCGGCGAGCTTATGTCAATCTGGCCAACTTAATGAATATTCACACTCAGCAGACTGACTGTGAAGCTGAGATAGCAGCTGGGGCCCGGGGCCTGGGGCCCAGACACCCCACAACCGCTTGTTGGAAGGACCGTTATTCATCTGTATGTGGAGATGGCTACCAGAGCCAAGCTCCCCACGTGTTGCCAGGACAGGACTAGACTGGTGATGCCAAAAGCACTCTAAGGACAAAAAAGAAATGAGGCTTGGACAAAACTATACTTGGTGCATATTTCCAACATGGCTTAGCTTCTGTATTCCTCTCTCTAAATGTGAGGAATGATGAATTATCAATTAGCCGCAGCAGCCGCAGAATATCTTGGTGTCAGAGAAAATTATGCTTGATATAATATAATCCCAATAAGCAATAAAATAGGGACCTGGACTATAAAATGATTTTCTACTGAAACAGGTACAGCAGCTGGGACTTCTCTGTGACTTTGTTTAGGATACTCATTATGCACTGTGGCTTCCATGAGGATTACTAGTTTTACTGGAGTACAAATTAATATTAAGTAAAGAAGCATCTTAAAATAAAATTACACTAAAGGTCTTCAGTAATATTTTAATTTTAACACACGTTAAATAGAAATTGTTCCTGCCTGGAACAACAACTGAGTTTGTTAATGAATGGGGTCAATCCATTCTAAATTGTCATATAGTTAATTCTAAGTTGTGAGTCCCATGAATTTGGAATGAACTACCACTGACATATTGTCTCTCTTCATTAAAAGACATTTACGAGCATCTGAATAAAAAAAAAAGCAAATATGCTGCAGGTGGTTGAAGAGACTAATTTTCCTTTATTTATAGATGATGATCGTCCTTTGTTTAGTCACATAATGAGCAGATCTAATGAAACACCTGTCACATCAATATAATGATATAAAATGACTGCAGTGATCACTCTGGGTACACTCGTAACTGCATACACAGGTCATAAAGCAATTTCATCAGGTGGTTTCTGTGTCCAATAACGGATTTTATAGATGCTTTTGTTAGCGATTTGTGCTGATAATCATCCATTAAACTGTTACTGGCTTAATGCCTCTTTTGTCTTAGGAACAAGACTAAAATCTGAGCTTTCACAGCAGCGTTTTTTCTTCATGGTTTTTATAGTAAGTGTTTAGCTGGCTGCCATACAAAAATCTTAAAAGAAAAAAAAAAAAGGGCTTTTAAATCTCCAGGTTTACATGGGCTTATTGGCTTATTGTAGGCCTATGGAAGAAGTTCTAGTATTTAGTTTGAGCTTGTTTCCCTAAGAGGTAGTTAGATTTGGTTCAGAAGTTACAATAGTTGCTTCACACTGTAAGAATCTTTGTCTGAGTGCTCTGGTTCTTCCCACAGGTCCAAACACATGTGCATGAGCTTTTTGGACCGTGTTAACACTTTTGTAAACTAACAATTAACCAAATTGGATCTTGCCTCTTGCAGAGATGATGATCATGATACACAGATGGACAGAGTCATGACTCACTTGTCAATACAAACCTGCTTTATTCGGTACAATTTAATTATAAGAGAACATATAATGGACTTTGCCAAGCTGTGCTAAGGTCAATCATTTTCTTTTGCTACTTCTGCATCCACCGTCATTCATTCATCACCGGTTATCTGTTTCCGGGTCACGGGGGGTGCTGGAGTCGGTCCAACTCCAAAAATATTAATTAAATCATTTTTTTAAGTTTCCCATTTTATGTAAATTTGACTTTTGTATTAAATTGTGAGCCATTGTCTCACATCTTTCAGATCTGATGACCCAGTACCAAAGAAAGCAACAAACATCCCTTTGAGTCTTTGATCACTTTTTCTGCAAGTCACAGAATCAGGCTGTTTTTATCTCACTGATGGTGATTTAGCAGCATCGGCGCAATGAGCACAGAGTACTGGTAGAGTAAAGTTGTTAGTATGAGCATCTGATAATATAGCATAGTACAATACAATATAATTTCATATAGTATTACATAACTAGATTAGAACAGCATAATAAGGCAAAGTTGTAGTGTAGTAATGAAAGTATCAACTCGCAGGGAAACAGAGAAAAAATAATAACTTGATATATTCTACTAAGTCGTACATCTTGGCCTCTGCCTCTAAGACTCTTATTAAAACTGAGCTGCTGCCAGCATGAGGAGACCTCCGTAAAAGACCATCACAAAAGGGTCAAATGTGAGCTGGTCGCCAGGTCATTCAGTGCAAGCTATGATGAACTGCCCGAGAATGCTTGTGTAAAAGTCTCATCCAATTACAGTGCATGCATCCACTGCAGCTATGCTGCATACACACTCACATACTCACACGTGCAGACGAGCAAGGCCTCTTCCCAGAGGAGCAGTAGAGGACCACAGAGCAGAGACAAGAGGATATCCATTAGGAAGTTTCTTTGATTGGGGTGCAGTCGGGGGCAAAGACACATGCAGAGAGGCAGAGCTATAAAATCTTAATTTGGGCCTACGGTTCATACACTTAAGATAATTCAACCCTAACATTAGGAATCTTTCTAAATACCTCTCTCAATAAGAAGCCTCGTAAATCTTTGCAGCCCATCATGTGGGGTGGATGTTCCACAGATGTGGCCTTTTTATTCCTCCCTGCGCAACTGGAGCTCATCTGCGATAAAAAGGGACTGACAGCAGTAAACTGACTCATCTTGAGCCGTCGTGTTATCCAACTCAGCTGTCACCAAAGTCTGCTGTTGACACTGGTTGGACTGCGGCTGCTGCTGCCGTGCTCGTACGTCACACTATGCAGACTTATTTGTAAAAAGAGGAGGCTGCGTTTGTGCTTGAGGACATTACTTTTCCTACTGTGGTCAGTTTGGGGAGCTCTGCAGCAGCTGCACAGAGGACTTCTGACTTTATTTTATGGCTATGGAGAGTAGTAAGGATTTCATTTCTGCTAAATTACTCCTCTGTCACTGGATCAAAGTATAATATGTTAGCCATTAGCAGTGCACTGGGAAGCCCAGAGGGTTCATGTGTGAGTTATTGTTATGAAGAATTATAGTATCAGTGTCTGCCATAGTCTGCTAAGCCATGACGCGGTATTTCCAGGGGAGCATAGGTTGCGCATTCTTCACTTTTCTCTTTTTATTTGTCTTTCTCCATCTCTTCCTATCGCTCATTGTGTTGTTTCCTTTTTTCCCCCTCTGTCTATTCCTCTCTCTCTCTCTCTCTCTCTCTCTCTCTGTCTCATCTTTGTCCATTTAACTCTCGAGGTCATTATTCTCTTTTCCGCCTGTTTTTATCGCTCCTCTGTCCTCTCTCGATCTATCCATCCGCCCTGCTGTTTGACAGGGCGTGTGTGTTGTTTTTATCCAAGTGACATCGGGTCTCTTCCCAGGGCATGTCCCGGGAACAACAAGTTCAACATGATGAGTCCCCTGGGTCCTGCCCCTTCATGAGTCTCCATGTTCCCCCTGTAAATTACAACCTGTCCCATACATACACACGCACACACACACACACACACACAAGCATTCATGGGCATTCATGCGCACTCACTCACCCACCCATGTACACAAAGTTTCACAAATGCTCCAAACCATGTAGTGCATACAGCATACATGCAAGCAGCAACAGCAGACCCCAACACTGTATGTATAGATATGCACATACACAAACACACGCACACGCACACACACACACAAAGTACGTGTTTATTCAGGTATATCCTCTCGGACTGCCAGTAAACCTGCAACAGTCATGTGAATAACCTTTATGAGAAAGACAAAGAGAAAAAGAAATGAAAGGTAGAAAAAAGGAAGAAAAGGAGGAAAGGTTCAATCTTTTTTGTGAATTTATGGATTTTAATTACTCTCTTGATAAATATTATGACTGTCTGAGAGAATGAAAATGGAATCTACAAAGCTTCAGGCCACTGAAATGAAAGCGAAAGCATGCGAGTGAGCATGTTAGATTGAAAGAGAAAGATTTTTGTCCACAGAGGAGACAGTTTTGTTGAAGGATGGCTGAAGAGATGGCGAGTGTGGGCGACAGACAGATAGAGAGAATGCCACAGGCTCTGTGATAGCAGAGCGATAATGAATAGGTTGTAAAAGCAGATGAGCATGGAAGATGCAGGATGTCAGCGTCATGTTACACACACACACACACACACACACACACACACATGCACAATTCATAAGGCTGCCCATTATAGATAAACATAGCCACTCTGTGGTAAAGGGGAAGTCATCCTTCGGCTTGTTTTTTATGCAGGATTGCTCCCACAACATCTCTCTGAACGTACCAGTGTGAATGTAAATGAAACATCTGTGGAGCTCTCACTTTTTCTAACTCTGCTGAGTCAGTTCCTCATTGTTACCTAAGTGGCATGCTACCTAACCTGTGCGCTGGGGAAAACAATCATGATGATAGATTGACTGTTCACACTATATACCCTCAATTAGCCTGGATTTAAACCCTTGCTAACCCACAGCGTCAAAAAAGTAGATAGGACAGCAGGCCTGTAGTTTATCTGTGCTGCTGTCAAACTATTTTAAGTCTGGACTTTGAGCCTTGGCACATTTACTACTGTTCAGTAAATATTCACAGGTGCTATATTTCCTACTCCACACCACAAACATATTTCTTCTCTTCCAGACTGTTTCTCCCCATAAAGGAGCCTTTAACTGGACCCCGAGGCCCAGATAAGTGTATCTCTCCCTTCAGTATTTCCTGTTTTATTTTTCAAGCAAGGTTTAATTTCTGATTATTCATCTGTGTGCTTGCTGTTTTCATGAAACATCCTCCTTGACTGTCACACGCACTTCCACTCTTTGTCATTTGGGATTACAGTGAGGTTTTTATTCATTAGCGCTGTGACAGCAGAGGAGAGCAGTACTCATTTCCTGCCGCTGCGACATCTCTCAACTCATTGTCCATCGGAGTGCTTTTCTACATATATATCTATTTGCCAGATCTTTGTTTCCATTGCTGACAAAGTGTCTGATTGTGCTCATCTGACCTCTGAAGTCCTTCAGAGGTCAATCTGGGACCTGTTGATTCCCCCTTTGGAGGACATTGTGTTGGTTTTCTGCGGTACTTATTATTGCTATCATATTGTAGTTGATGAAAGGTTTAACCTAATTGTTCTAAGGAAGTTAATGTCTGGGTTGTCTCTTAGTAGCCTGCAGATAAGCCATAACAAAACTGAAATTCTGAAATTCTTTCAACTAAATGAGACCAATAAAATTTTTACAGCAGCACTTAAATTTTTTTTCCAATCTGATTAAATACTGAAAAGTAAATTAAATAAATTTTTTACTCTCTATTATCTTTCCAAGCAAAGTCTTAATCATTCCCCCGCTCACATCTTGGTTATTATTATACCATGGATTCTTGTTTCATCCAAATTAAGATGCAATTTTGCTTTGTGATTACAAGAAAAGTTATTGTTCTTACATCCTCCAGGTCGATGGCTGGGGTAGAATATATATTTTTACTGTTGTCTTACAGTAATTGCTCAATGACATTCTTTATTGACAAATGTCAGTTTGCTGCTTGTTTTCTTCGACATTAATTCTGTCTCAAATATTATTCATCTCTTTCAGCCTTGTGTTCCCGCTCCCTGTGCACCATCACCTTTACATGCAAACTCGATAGGGACTTGCGTGTCTCAGTCTTACAGCCCTGTTTTTCTTCTGCCCCACCCTCTTATAGATCATAAGTGTTAGTGCGACCGCACCAATAACTGAGAGAAAACATATTGTTTTCTGTGTGTGTGCGAGCGAGAGAGACACAGAGTGGTGAGGATAGAGGGATCTGAAGGAGTGATGATGGCTGTCTAAGGAGGAAAATGATACTCCTTTCACCTCCCTGCTCTATTTTCTATTGATAGCTGCCGCTCTTTCCCGCCTTCCTTTTATGCATCTCCTGCTCATACCACACATACTGGGGCCCATTTCCTTCCGTTATTTCCTCATCCTCTTTCTTTCTTTCCTTCCATGTTTACCTGTTAATCTTAAATTTGTGAAATCTTCTAGACCCTTCCTCAGCAACTCAGCAGCATTTGTTATTTTTTCATGTCTTAAAAGTAGTCAAACTATGACATGATAAGCATGTACATGGAAACACAGATACACAATTTGTTTCTCTTCTTTGCTTTTGCACATCTTCCCTTTCTTTTGTCAGCCTTGTGCCATTCTCTCTTACCCATATTACTGATTTCATATCATATTTTTGAGATTTGTTTCCATAGTAACAGATTGTAGTGCTAGAAGAACGACAACTTGGAAAATCTCATAAGGGCATATTGGTGCATCTTTCTATTTATCACCCATCTATAGGCTATGATCGTTTAGTCTTAACCAGTTGTGCGACCACGGTGTCTGGCAGAGCATGGACTTTGTGTTGGTCATTGACCCCTACTGGTCACCTCCAGAACAGCATCAGCATCAACATCGCACTTTAAGTTATACAAAGGCAAACACTAATTCTGTGATGGGTGGTATCAAACCTGTCTCACTTGAAGTCATACATCTGTAGAAAATGTGTTTTTGATTAAGGCAAAGCATCTCTTAAATCCTGGCCACTGATATAAATGCAGCGACCTGGGAGTGTTGATTTTAGATTCAGCTTGAAATGAGGAGTAAAGGAGAGTTTTCTTTCCTAGCTGGTCCTTTGTCCAGATCTGCTTTCAGCTCTATCTCTCCCTCTCTCTCCCTCTCTGCTCGGCCCACTCAAACTCCTACGCGGCGCTTATCTACCTCTCACCTACATCCTCCTCCCTTCTTTGGCCTCTCTCTCTAACTCTCGTTTTTCTGTTAACACATATACACTTCTCCAAAGCTCCCCAACCAATCATTCAAGCAGGGTCCTCATATCTCTATGTGATGTTTTTTGTATTTTTTTTTTAATACAATTGCAGTGATTGGAAATAAAACGCAAACTGCAGGTGACAGTATCAGTTCAGCAGTTCTACTTTCACTGAATATGGAATCTCAATATGGAAGTGAGAAAAATAAAAATAAAAAGTTTCACATAATGATAATCTTATTCATTCAATCAGAGGTTTTTGCTTAGAAACCTTTAAAAATAGGGATTCTTCTTCTAGATTAGAATCCCCTGTTCACACCTCTGGAGATGATAACTGTGTGCATGAACGCTTTGAATTTGCATGCCACACACACACACACACACACTCTCTCTCTCTCTCTCTTTCTCTATCTCTCTCTCACTAGATCCAAAGCAGTGGAGTGGCTCCCATTTACACACGACTGTAAATTACCCAACACTTCTCAATCAATTATTCATAATCCGTAATTAATTATGAAACAATCAGTAATCCAACACCAGCCCACTCTGCTTGTAGTTGCCTAGTAACCATGACCCATATTAAATGCCACCATTGTTGGCCGTAACCAGAGCGCCATTTTATTTTATTTTTTTATCCCATAGGGCTTTGGGGCCTGGGGCTATTATAGCGGAGAGTAAATAATGTGTGTGTGCGCACATGCAGTACAAAGTTTGTATGCGCCGGTGTACACGTGTGGCCATATCATACTGGTTGCTTTGAGGGTTGATCACATAGGGTAAACAAGCAGGGCTGGTTAATAATGCAGTATTTTAGCTCATGCCGGGAACGAAGAGATGTGGCCTGCTAGGGACTGCTAATGGGACACACCACTGGGAGCATGAGCAAAGAGCACGGCACTCACAGCCAGACAATGATGCTATAACACGTCTATGGGGATACATAACCGCACAGCACAGTACTTTGTCCGCACTTGTTTTGAAAGTGCATCAGCAAGTTCCCATATGGCGCTCTGGAGGCCTTAATGAATGATTTATAAAAGAGGTTTTGGGGTGTTGAGTGGCCATTTTTATGGAGCATGTACAGTAGATCACTTTCAATGCACTTTACCACAACAGCACACTGAAAACTGACAATCCTTTCATTTCTCCCATCTCTCTCTCCCTGACGGCTCTTAGCCTGTCCCTATTCCAAGTGCTTCACCACTGTGTTTTTAAATACAGCGTCTGCATCCTATTTCCACACCAGGAGATAAACACGGCCCCTAAATATAGAACCAGTGTTTTTTACCCTTCAAACCATGTTAGTGACATGTGAAAATATCCTTTCAATCTGGGGAACATCCTGCCTTCAGTGAGAAAACATAGCATGTTTGTTTGCATGTGCACGCCTTCTCCTGCCTGAGGTAGAGATGGTGAATCTGTGTGGGCCTGTGTGGGAGGTAGAAAGAGACAAAGGTGAGGGCAGGGATGAAAAAGTCAATGACAGAGAAACAGAATGACTGAAAGAGAGAGAGTGTGAAGAATGGAGAGAGGGTGGGTGGGGTGGAGGAAAGGGGGGAAGCGGTGAGCACCGTGTGACCAGACTGTGGTTCCTTCCTCGCCACCCTGAGAACCAGGAAGTAGAGCTGCTTGTTCCTGCATTATTGGACTAACAGGAAATGCAGAGGTCTTCTGGAGGGGGGTGAAGTGTGTGTGACTATGTTAGAATAGTAAGCATCTTGTTGTTGTCAAACACAGTAGCCATAGTATTTCAATGAAGATAAATAAAAAGCATTGTTTTAACACAAAGACTTCTCCTAAGATCTTAAATACCTATGTTTGTATTAATTGGGCCAGTTGTAGAGACTTATCTGTGGATCTTGTGTGTCAGTTTTATTTAATTTCTTTTGCTCCCGTCATCCACAATGTTGTTTTGATTATCTCCCAGGAGTGTCATCAGACTGACATTAGCAAAAACGGCCTGGTCTGATGAACACACTGTGCGCTCCAGTCAAGCAGAATAGGAAAGGACAGCAGCTAGCTCATGAACATAGCAGAGTAATTTGGATATTTCTCTCCTCAATCCAAGCAGACCAAAAACTGAGCTAAAGGAAACAAAACAAGAATGTTAATCAGAACTGATGAAGCCTCTTGGATCAGACATGCATCTTCAAGAATCTACAGCCAAGTCCAGTTGCCCTAGATTCAACTTCCTCAGATGTCTATGACCTGGATTACCGAGGACCTTCACAGAAATCAGCCATATACTGTAATTTGGGAAAAACTCTTTTATCATCTTCTGTTTTCAGCTTGTGATCGGCAAATCAGTTGTCGCATATGTAAGATCTGATTAAATACTGCTGTTTCTGTTACAACAGAAATGAGTAAAGTTGATACTATTTCATTGGACAAGAACAAATGGGCGATACTTTGTCCAACTCGGCTGTGCTAATCATCCAAGGAGCCCTTGTCTATTGTCACTTAGCCCCAATGCAGCTGTCTACCTTCTCAGTTCCCGATTATGATTGTAACTGATGGTGTTTTTACATAGTACAACTGTTAAATAGTCAAATCACTGGCCTTCTAGACCAACACACACATAGGAATATACAGGCATTTAGGGAGTATATGTTCAAATGTGTGATCTGCCCTCTTTCCCTATCATTAGCAAATGTCAGTGCCTTGGTGTCCTCCAGCATATTATTGACTCAAATCAGTCCAGCCATGTTCCCACTGAGATTCCCTATTTTGATGAGAGTATCAAAATTAGGCTGCGACACGTCATTTGGGAGCCATTGCTCAAGGCTGTGCCAAGCATGTCACAACTGTCAGTTTCTTTGTGGATTCAGGGTCTGCTCTGATTGTTGTCTTACTCCCGGGCTGGGGCTTTTTTGTCTCAGCGTCTCTGTGCACTTCCTAAACACATTTCCAGCTGAATAAATGGATGACATGTAGAGGGAGATGTTAGATCGGTCGATGTGGACTCCAATGTGGGCTTCTAGCAAGGCAGGAGATCATCAAAATAATCACTGTTGCCTGTGCAAACACTGTGCAGGTGCTCAGGCACAACACAAGATGACACAGGGCCCCCCACGCCAGCTCGCAAGGGCCAGGGAGCAGCAGGTTGCCTTGGGAACCCTCGGCTCCCTCTTTCTTGTCATTACTCCCCTGCACACTCCCCCTTTTTTAATCTGCACCATGCTTTCACTGACAACCCCCATCCCCCTTGATATATACACACAATACATGCATGCACACACTCACATATAAAGAAGCTCTGACACACATGGAGACAGACAGAAACCCAAATTTCATGTGCATGTACATACACATATGATGAACAGGCCTCCAAATATAACCATATTAGTATAGCCATCACTGAGCCTCTAAACACTCCATCAGTCTTTCTGTAGCCTGCTCTCAATTTAGATTTCTCCCAGGAATTAAATAAAGCCATTGTAAAAGAATATTTATAGTACAGACGTTAATGTAATCAGAGCTTGGATCAACTTCAGATATAAATGCCTTTATGCTAAAAAAAAATGCATTTAATATAAATGTATTATCATCTATTCTATTCATTTGCATTTTTCTTTGATATATTTTCATTTTGTTGCATTTCTGTTGCTTTGTATCTGAGGAGGAAAACACATTTGTCTTTCTTGCCTCGTCCTTAGCCTTCAAGACAGCATAATCAAAGGCGCCCCCCCCCCCCCCCCCCCCCCCCCCCCCCCCCCGCCTTCAACTGCCACCTTTGTGAAGCCACACATTTACTTATGTATACATAATATAATATACACAATATGCCCAGATGAAGGTGAGACCTGTGTAAATCTCACTCTGATTGCCCTTTAAAGGGTGGAGGGGGTTGGTGGGAGGGGCTCATCAGCAGGTGAAATGACTGCACTTGAGCTTCTCAAGCAGAAACTCTTCACATAGTAAATTTTTCATTAAAATAATAAATAATAAACGGCTTCTTGTTCCAATGCATGTCAGTAAATAGAAGCACAAGTGTATGATATGGGCTGAGCGTGTGTTGTTCTTTTGACAGAAGTGTGCATTTCATGTGTTATGGATGTAGACTTTGGGATAGTGCAGCATTACATCAGCTCTGGTCTGCAGCCATTGAAATGAAGTGTTTTATGTAGGTGAATTTGAGGCTTGATTAAATAGGGCTTTGCCTGCAGTATATCAAAATATATTGAATTTGTGTATAGTTTGTTTGGCTGCGCACACAGACAGCGCTTTTGACTGACTGTACTGGTCGTGTGCTTCTACTGCCTCTCAGTGGGCAGTGCCTGACTCAGAGCGAGATGTCTTCGATCACACATCTGGAGCTGAGGCAAAAGACAAAATAAGAATAATATGAAAAAAAAAAAACAGAGGAGAGGAAATTAGAAAAACCTGCTATCATTCTTGTTGTATTAGTCAATCCAAAATCTGTTGAAAACTGAAGAATTTGCTTCTGTTTTTGGACTTTGTGAATGTGAACATCGAATAAGCCATTGAAAGTTTCCAGAATATTTTTATTTCTAACCCTAGCTGCTACTCTTCACTCTCTGTATAATGCAGCCTTTGGATTTTGGAGTCACTTTGCAGTTTGAGGCACCGTTTTTATTTCATTTATTTACTCATTTATTTTTTGGTTTTGGGGTTTTTCATGTACAGACCGAGGGGAATCTAGCTGAGCTGAAACTGTCATTAAGCTTTTAAGGTTCATTTCTAAAAATTGGTAACATTGTCATCACGGCCAAGCTGCAGCAAAAGGTGTGATTTCCTTCACTTCGAATCTCAGACTTCAAATCTCTTTATTTCCATGGGAGTTACCAGCTGTAGTCTAAACTCATGCAGGGAGTTGGCTGGGTCAACACACGGCACTCCTGGTTATCTGGCTGACACTGAACACACACACACACACATCCAATCATTTTGGGTCATGGGAACGCGACGGTATGCTCATACTGTGTTTATTCTGTACGGTTTCCTATTTGAATGTGTCCTTCTCACGGGACTGTTAATGGCTTTCCCTTTCCCAGGGCTAGGGCAGAGCGATCAGACCTTATCCAGGTCATGCCAGGAGGGCAGGAGGTACCAGGAAGAATGAAGTAAGTCCTGGAACCTCCATCCTCCTCAAAGACTCTTCCAAGGTTTACCCAGGAATTGAAAGAGCAGACTTGCCTCAACAAATAGGAACAAATATGATTCCTCCAAGCCTGAGCTCTCAGTGTTGGAGAGGACTTTTGTAGCTTGTTGTTGTTGGCATTATTGTATGCGCTCATACATTATGTCTGTGTTTTTGCTGAGAGGGCTTGGCACACTACTGAAGAGGGAATATCTCATGCTGTGTATGTGGATGTGGGGCGGCAGAAGATTTACTATCGTGCTGAAGTGATGACAGACATAACAAGAACACTTTTAGTAGTAGTCAAATCCGATTTTCTCTTGACTTTAGATAAAGATAAATGCTGATTGATATTTTTGTAGCAGTCGCCTCATAGCCTGATGATAATTTATTGACTGCGGTTTGATACAGTGAGAGGCTGCATCACTTCAAGTCTCTAGCCTGGAGGTAAAAGGATGCATCTTAGAAGAAGCCTGTGGGGGGAATTGGCTTTCAAAAAGAATGCAAATGTGACATTTTTGGGTTGAATTATCTTCAGTGGTCTGGACAAATGTTGACATTTTGTGAAGGTAAACCAACTTAGGAGACTGACAATAAGCCACACTTGTGTCCTGCTGCAGCTTCAGAACTTAAACATGCATGAAACGGGTAAATCTCCATTCTGTGGAATACAAATAAGGAGGCAGGAAGATCATAGGAGTAAAATGAGTGGCGAAACTTTGACCACAAGAGGGAGCCATTGTAAGGTTTATTTTTTTTACCCACTTTGTCAAACGCTGTCCTCCTTGCAGCATTCAAAGCACACAACTTTGAAACATGTGAAGATAACAAAGTGCACTCTGCGTGGGTTTATAATAATATTACCTGTTAAGGGCAGTCTATAAGAACAGCTCGACTCAGGCAGTTATCATGAATATGTCCATCTTTCACACACACAGCTCGGAGCTCAGGACTGCTCAGATACATTGCTAGGGGGCCCCAGAGGGAATTTGGTATTCAGCACCCATGCATAAAAGATTGATAACAGTGTAGCATAGACACCATAGACAACGACATCTCACATCCTCTAGTTGCCAGAAAATGGAGTCAAATATTAACTCCAATATTTGCTGCTCCCTGAAGGGGTTCAGAGGTGCCTGGGCTTGAAACTGAAAGGAAATGGAACATGATAAGAACTTTAACTAGAAAAGTGGGGTGAAAAACTGCCACTGGTATCTCATTAAAAAGCCAGTGTTTAGTATGGACTATATTAAGGCTGGTATTGATCTCTACTGAGCTGTGCACTTGGATCGATAAGCTCAATGAGGGGCTTGCTGGGTAATACCACTGCCCTGTAGGCACTTAGAGTAAAGGTCATACCCCCTCCTGCATTTGTACCTCTCCTCCACCCATATATCCATTTTTTTTAATCTATAGCTGTCTCACTTCTGATGTCTTCATTAGACCCTTTGTAAGATTCCATTTTAATTTTCATCACAGCATCTTATTCTCCCCACAAAGACATCCTGATGCCGTTCCGAGAAGTGCTGTTATCATTATTGAACTGGCCAGATAATCTACAGTGTTGTTTGTGCTTGACAATTACAGGTCTTTTCACACCCAGTAAGTTTCAGATGAAGTAGTAAATGGCGAGTGCTTTTCTCATTGATGACTATGTGAACGAGCCATCTTTTCTTTTATAATAGCAGTTTATTTCATAAACTGTGTTTTTAAAAATACGATGACTGAAATTACTTTATGTCCATGGACAGGGGTTGCTCGCGGTAAGCATCCATGAGTTACTCTTTCTATTTATCTAATCTAATCCTTATCTTTTCTACTTATTTAAATCAATGCTACTTGTGTAACCATGGCCACTGTAAATTGAACCAGGATAAAGTGGTTGAATTGTAGAGCGAATATCTTGGCTAATAATATGCAGTGTCTCAAAATGACCAGAACAACAACTAGACTTTTTAAAAATGTCTTTTTTTTTTTTGGTGCATGCTGTTCAGCTGCCTTGTACCAGCTTTAAAATGGTCACAAACCGGATGATGTTGAGATGCTCAGCTAGCTGGAGTGTCTGGAATTTTTTGAAGTGTAATGAAGAAAAAGAGTAAAAGCGGCACAATTATGAAGAAAAGCTCATTCTCTATTTGGGACGATGAAATTGGCATTACAGTCAGACTTGGGGAGCACAGGTTGGTTTTCTTCAATGTCATATTACATGTTTTAATTGTCTAATTTGTAATATTTATTTCCCATACATTTGCATTTAAATGAGTCTGAAGAATATGATACAAACTGCCTCCTGGATACTTTAATATAAAACAATTAATTTCCAATTACGGGATGATGCCTTGTTTTGTGTCGAAACTGGCAACACTGCTCATTAAACCAGCTGACCTTCACTAGAGTTAATACAGTGGCCTGTAACAGTTACCATGGCCAAAATGTCCCACATTTAATTTCATTGACAAACAATCTTTATTTTAATCATTGTGTGTGGAATTTGAGTTCACCCCAGTGTTCATTTTAGAAATCTACCCATCGCGCTGAAAAGATAAGAATAGGCTATTTATAGTTCAGTGATTTAAAGGGGTTTTTTTATGCTTCATTCAAGTAGGAAAAAAAATTGCTACTTCGTTTTAAAACATCATTAAAAATATTTCTTTACTTTGATAAGAAATACAAAGACGCCTGGTAGAGATGCTGCTTTTTTTGCCCAACAAGAAGGCAGACTATTCCCTGCCAGTGTCAGCCCTCTTTGCATGATAAAATAAGAGGAGGAGGATATCTTCATTAGAGTCTCTGGCTATAGCTCACAGCTCTGATTTTTAGTTTGTGGTGTGTGAGTGCAAGTCTCCAGCCCTGCCAAGCCATTAGCATGACTGACATGGTTATACACGGACTCATACTACTGATGAAATGTCGATATAGACCACCATAAACTCTAATCAACTTTTAATTGAGGAGGAAATGGACTGTTGCTCTAAGGTTCAGTCCCTGCATCTCCTTCTGGTGTCTCTCCTGTCTTTCGCTCAGCTCATGTGAGACGATGAAAAATGTGTCAAAGCGTAGACTGCGCTGAAGCTCCCGTAAAGGTCCTTCAGAGTTCTTGAAGGTTGCGTGTTAATCATTCATGACATTCAGCTCTCAAAAACCTGTTTCAAAAGCCAAGTAAGTTTCGTCATCTGTAGTCAGAAGTCGCACATTCACAGAAAACAACTCACTTTGTGATGTTCCTAAAGCCCCCTTGCTGACTTCCTCCCTCCCTACATGGTGCAAACACGGGCCACTCTGCTTTCCCTCTTGTGAGATGCTTTTGAACGATGCAGGGGTTAGTTTATAGAGGTTGACACCATCTACATAAAAAATGAGAGACGTAAAAAATGCTCAGACAGGCTGGCAGTAAGTCCTCATGGGTGAGTAGTTCACCTCTAGATATAATCTTCATAAAAGCCCCGGGTAGGTGGCTGTGCCCTTTAAGACAATAAACAGAACCGTAACAATATTCATCTTCCTCTTCAAGAGTGCTGCCGAATTAGCTCCGGCTCTGAGCATAGAAATAAACTCACTTGTGTCCACGGATAGCAAGTATAAAGTTAAGTAGCAGAGCACACTGAGGTCATTTGTGGTGTGGAGCAAAAATGGAAAGGGTTAGTAATTCTTGCTTGTGTTAATTGGCTATCGGCATTAATAATATGCAGTGGCTGAAGAAAAGGCGAGGGGAGTTTAAGCGCCTGGTGCAAAATGTCACGAGCAAATTCAACCCCACCTCTGGAATGGAAATGTCGCCTCACTTTTTTTGTGCATGTATGAGTAATGGTTTGCCTGAGTGTGTCTGTGTGTGCTCAATGGCATGTGTGTGTTGATTCATATCTGCTGAGAAATTAGATACTCTGTCTTGTTAACATTGACCTTTAGTCTAATTACTCTAATTGCTAATTACGACCTTCTCCCCATTTCCTGTAACACATCCAACATGCACACACACACACACACACACACACACACACAGACACACACACACACACCTGACACTCTTGCCACAGGTTATAGAGTAATGCATAAGCTTAGTTAATGAGGAGCTGTCCAATTGAAAACACTACATATGGTTGCGCCAAAGAAAATCATATATCAGTTACAAGCTAACATCTAATGGAATTTATGAAATTCTTTTTCAGCACTGGTAAGAACAAGAAGAAGAAGAAGAAAAAAAAAAGAAATAGTAAAAGAATGAATAAGGGGGCTACCAAAACCAACTTCCCTTCACAAAGATGCCAATTCAGTACAGCAACACTAATCTCAGTTGTGTCCATTTCCGGTTTCATCCATGAAATGTTAGTTGTGTTCCACTTGGGAAACATTCTTGGGTACTAAATCAAACAGTGCTGTGTGTTTATCAACATATGTCTTACACACAGAAATTCATATGCATATGTTCACACAGCAGCTGCTTATTATCCTGGAGGGCCCTCCTAAACCAGTGAATTATTCATCCATAACCATAGATTTTCTGCACTACCTTTGCATTTGCAAATGCATCAAATGCTTGACACCACTAAAGTTATTGGTGCTTCATTTATCGGGACTTCTTATACACTGAAAGGTGAGGGAGCATGTGTGCGTGTGGTTTCTTTTGCTTAGGTCCACAGGTGCTATCACACGTACATTTCCGTAGTCCAAGTGAATCATGCTGCAGACCTTGGCTTCAGCTGAGAGAACAGTGATGTAATTTCTAGACAGAGTCAGCGGGGGGCAGTGAATATCAGCTTGTCATCTACTTCACTTGAACTGTAGAATTGAGAGGACAGTAAAAGGAAATAAAAGAGTGAATTGTGTTTCCTTTCCTCCAGCTCTGGGTTTGAATGATGATGGCAGGCCATTTACAGTAGATTTGAATTTGACGGCTGGTTTGATCGTGACCAGTCCTGTCTCCGGGGGCCCTCAGCATCGCTAAAGATAAAGGGGGAGAGTGAGCAAGGAGTTGGAAGACACAATGTGGCAGCTATCATCGGGCCTTATAATATAACAACATGAATGGATGGAGGAGACATAGCCCTTATAATCTCTGTGTTTTAAAGTGGTGTGTGTGTACACCGTGTGGTATTCAGTCAGTATTGCCCTGTCTTCATTTGTACAGAACTCTGACCTCCATCAATCACAGTTGAGCCTGCCAGTTTAGGTTGAATGGCCTGAACAGAGTGGTTCTAGCCCGGCTGCCTGCTACGGTAGCTGACGAAACACACACATAAATACTTGGACATACAGTATATCAACACACACGCACATATATGGCATCGGTGAGACCAACAGCAGACCAATAAATCAGCCCCTTTCACACTCCTGAAGGACAAAGAGGATAGAATAAAACCTTTCAGTCATATTTCCCCACCAATTGTCACGTTCTGTGTTGTGTAAGGAACATAAATTTGTTTACTTGTTCTGGCTGATTTACTGCAGAGCACAACATAACATCACATGAATCATTTTCATCTTTTATTCCCCCCACGGTGGTTGCCGCTGACAGCTCTGTGGGTACATGGTGGGAAGGTGTTAGCCATGCAGGCTTTCTGTTGCTGAACCAGTGCTGAAGAGGGATTTATTACAATGTTCACTGTTGTTTGCAATGACTGGGATTGAAGATACTGACTCTGTGGGTGGGGGATTGAGTCAAAAGGAGGATACACTCTCATGGAACTATACTCCTATTTGCAGCAGGATATGTAGACCTTTAAATGTGTTGTATAGATCAGGGATAACAGCTGTGATTCTTAGAGCAGTTTGATTTCATAACATCGCTGTGAAACATCTGGAGGTTTGTCCATACACTAAAAATTCATCATCAGGATCCTCCTTGGGCTTATTTTGGACTTGTCTAACCAGTTTTGCTCCTATTTAATATTCTGCTATTTAGCATAATATATATAATTATGATAAATTAATTGACTGATGTGAATTAATTTGATCTGGTTTGAAAAGTAAGGCAATATCTGGATGAAGAAAAGCCCAGGATCAAAATTTAATTAATATATCAAATGTGGGTTTTATTTACATAGCATTGTAGAAAATTTAACTGGAAATGATGATTTCATTTTGGTGGACAGGTGGGAGGTTTGTACTTGATATGGTGCCCACATGTGAGCAACAGCCACATGCCAAATATGTAAAGCAGCTTGCTATGTATATACATACTCTGGGAAGGTGAAATACTCAAATCGAGATGATTATTAAATATAAAAAAAAAACAGGTAGAAAGGAGGTGACAGGGGAGCAACCGAGAGGACAGAATTGGGGGAAAAATGAAAATAGCCAGGAGAAAAAAAAAGACTCTCTACTATATATATCCACCCAAGACTCTTCACAAAGAACTGTCCTGGGGGACATTTTATGAATCCAAATATAGAAAATCGTAGAACCTGCAGCCCCTCCTCTTCCCACTGCTTACCCTACCTGAGACATTTGCAGCAGCATTTCAAAATGAATTCTTAATTTGTCTGGAATACATATAGAGACTCCTGAGGAATAATAGTCTTTGCCATGGAGACCTCCTGCCTTAACCTCTGCCGGCTCTAGCTGCTTGGATTCCATCAAAACTGAGATACCAAATCAGCCATCCCATAGTACAACAGAAAGCTTTCTGTGTGCTGAGTACACATGGTTCCAATACTTCCTGTAACATTTGTAATTTATAGGACATGTGTGAAGTTACCAAAGTGAAAATATGTGCAGGGAATACATTTAGAGAAAAAAAACTAATGTGCTTTCAGCACTGCATAATGTTGAATTGACATTAGCATGTTACTATTATCATGAGTCATTGTAACTTAAAATGAAGTCTACATATAATAAATTAAGTTTGACTTTTTTTAGTTAGTATATTTTAAGTGTAACTGACCATAAAAGGACGTTTATGTATTGTTTATAGTTGGGATGCAGCCACTCAGAATTTGTTTAATGTAGTCAACGTGAACGACAGTGATTGACTCAGAATCAGTGCAAGAATCCAAAAGGGAGAAAGGCGCCTCTCATTATTCACCATTAATTTAGTGCAGTTGATGGCTTTCAATAAAATGATGTACTTAATGTCACATTTGCCTCGCAAACTATCAGTTATGGGTAGTTAGTTGTTTAATTTTTCTTATTTGCAGTTGATTTTTTTTTTTCTACTGTGAAAATACCCACATGTATCTTAATCATAATAATAATGATGATAATAAAATGCGTAAAAATATTGAAAATATCTGCCTCCTCAATGCGAACTGAGGGCTGATCCTACAGGAGAAGAACCCAAGAGCTGATGGCTCTGCTTACTGTAAACAAAATCCCATAAATTATCAAGAAAGTGAAAATATAGGGCACGACTGTGAGTGGATAGCATTAGAGTCTTGCTAGCTGGCCTATCTTATTCATATGTCAGGTTTATAAATTATCTGGTGAAAATGAAATACAGTAATACCATGAGATACAACCAGAAAATTCAGTAGAGATGCAACATCACTGCAAATTATTGTGATCCTTTCATTTGTTTGTTACTGTTTATCCTGCCAGACAAGAGTAGGACATATTCACCCTGCTCAGCTCTGCATCCTATTCCCACATGGGAGAGACAGTCGGTGTAGGGTCTATAGATTATAAATGGCTTCCTGCCTAACAAATACGCTTCACGGCAACACAGAATCTGTCAGGAGAAGCCAGGTGTCGGAGAGCCGCCCAGCAGGACTGAGTCACTGAGACACTGAGGGAATATCTGCAGTGAGGAAATGTAGCAATCCTGCAGCAGTTCTAATAATCAATTTAACCAAGAATACTGCGAGGAGAATCGGGAGAATCAAAGTGCTCTTTAGTCCTTCTGGCAGCCTGTCTGCCTGCCAGTCTGGATCTGCACTCTTTAGTTTGTAATACGCCAACAGTGAAGACATCCTGAGAGGCTGTTCTCCCAGAATGCAGACCCGTTGTGTTCTGTTGTATGATTTCATAGTAGTAATGGACCAGCATCACATTTCAAACACGTAACAATTCTTTTGCACTTTTCCCAATTAACAATGAAGGCTCGAGGTAGAGGCGAAAGGTGAGAAAGAAGAAGCGAGACTTGAGGAGTTGAGAGGCAGAGTGAGAGAAGCACTGTCAAATGCATCAACGACATGAACAGCATATGAAAAATAAACCTTCATTTAAGCCTAGTACCTTCACATGAAAGTGCTTCTGAAAGGATTTTCTTTCTAATGCTCCTGCAGCTCAGAATCATGTGTAAAGCAGATGAAAATAGAGGGTGGAGGCTGGATTTCATGCTGCCTTATTAGACCAGATACAGAGTGCCCTTTGTCAAACAGTGCAAATTTTTTTGTTGCTAGAGTGTTTTTCTGCCAGCAGAGATTTGATTCGAACAAAAGAGTTGCTATTAAAGATTAAAGCGCGTTTTTCTTGATGCCTTCTTTAGAAATGGATGAAAGGGCTGATGCTCTTATAGGCCAGCTATTTTTTTTTTTTTTTTAGCTTGTCATGTTTTCCAAAGCAGATATGAATGGTCAGAATGAGTAATTTCCCTTTCAGTGGGATGGTGTTAAAATTGAAGCCATGTTGCCAGCCTTGTACCTCTTTATTTCCAACAACAGTATTGGCCTTTAAAACCTGAGGACTTCAGGAGGCTCGCTATTGAACTTTCCTAATAGCAGAAGTGATTTAACAGAGACACACACACACACACACACACACACACACACACACACACGCACAGCACTGCTTTATACCAGCAAGCAAGTCCCCTGTACTTCATGACATTAGAATGCTATAGGCCTCTAGTCTATTTTTGCTTGTGGTTTACAACAATACAATTTCCAATTCACATTTTAAAAATGTGACAAAGTCAAGCTTCATTAGTCTTTTTTGTTTTTCCAGTCAGTCATTCACTGGATTTTAAGAGAACACAATCTTTGACGGGTATTGTGCAACAAGTATTAATTGTGTTTGTAAAGTTTTTGGTTGAACTGGGAATTATTTATGAGGTGGTTTATGACACACGGCTCTTTTCGATCTAATGGGTGACTTTATGAACAACAACAACAACAAGCAACAATGGGGGATGCATGTTAACTAAGTATTACAGTGCATTATTGTAGAGTCATTATTGCAGCAAGAACAACCACAGATTTTGAAAACGTCAAAGGAAACAAGTAGTATTCGTCTTAAAGATGTTTCACAGCTCATTAAAAATGGATTAAATCTCAACGCAAAAGCTATTTAAAGAGCATTCACACTTTATGTTGCAATGCTCTGAGTAAAATAAAACTCTTGAAGCAGGATGTGTTACTTATAAGCTCAGAATTCTTTGGGTGTTTTCTTTTTTTTTTTTTTTTGAGCGACAACCCACATAAACAAAAATAAGAAAGAACAGGGTTTCTAGTGACAAATCAAAACATCATAATAACATAAATATTAGAATTTAGAGTCAGTTTTCAGTGTCAGTGTATGACAGCTTGTGTTGCCAGTAGCTATTCATTACGAGCTTTTTGTGCATCCATCATTCAGCTTTTTCTTTATTCCACACACCTTTGTGGCAACGAATATGCAGTTTTTTGCTGCATTTTGTTTGACACAGCACATTATCATTATCTGAAAACCTTGTTATGCTGGCATTAAATCTATGTCTATAATCTATATGGAAATAACATCACTTATCTTGTATTGATTTGTAAACTGTATAGAAAGTAGAAAGTCAAAGTTCATGTAAACACCTAAGAGGTGTTTGCATGAACTGCTACTATATGAATGACTATTTTATTATTAGTGTTGAACCCTCAGGGTTGTTTAGACTGTCAGAGAAGGGGGTATCGAAAGAGTTATTGGTTCACTCATTGTTTAGAACATAACAGGGACAGAAGGCCTGAAACCCTAATATCCATATATTTTTGTTCAGAACATAGCAGATGATTTAACCAACCACATTTTGATTTACAGTGGGTGAGACAAAACTTCCCCAAGGTCCTCCCCAAGATTCAGAGATGCTCTTGATTTTCTGTGAAGTATTTACATGGATTAATTTGAGTCTTAAAAGTGAAGTGTGCACTAGTACACCTGTGTAGGCAGATAAAGAAACCTATTTAGATAGCTTAGAGAAAAACAAACTCCCTCCTTCCTGGGAGAAACACAGTAAACACATTCAGTTTGCTTCTGGCACAGCTGCACCGCTATGAAATGGAGTGTTAGTATAGCATGTTTTAATGTAAATCCTCTTTGGAATTATAAAAAAAAAAAAAAAAATACAACACATTTTTTATATAAACTGACATAAGCAAGAAATGTAGTTGATTTTGTTGGTTGCTGTGAAAAGAGATGATGTAATCATTCACCAAAGGGTCGCGACCCCCATCTGAGTCACACGCATGACAGGACTGTTCCTGTTCAATTATAAGGGAAAGTGTGTCCAAACATTTGACAGGGAGTGCATATTAACGTTATGAGATGGCTAAATGATATAGTTGAAGGGAAAAGCTCTGCTCTTTGATGACTTTCTCAAAGAATCTGAACAGCACCAATTATCCCGCTGTGAGCTGTGTCAGAGTAAAATGGCCCCGCCATACGCCTCCATTTATATGACTGGATATTTTTTGCTAGCTGCTATTCAAAAGTTCATGAATGAGTCAGTGCTGGCAGGATACGTAAAAAAAATATAGATATATAGATATATTACTTTTCACATTTTATAAAATGCACTTTAGCTTCTGAGACACACAGCCGTCAGTTGTCAGGATTTTATTCATTTAAATAGTAAAGCAGATTTCTTTTTGACTTGTGGTAAAATAAGTATAATGCAATGTAATTATTTACTCTAAATGTAAACAAAAGCATTGAGTTTTGTGTGTAATTTTCCCTCTTTTTCATCTGTAATCAATGGCTGTGTAAGGAATTTTACTAACACACGGTTGGAGAAAAGAAACTGGAAATGTGGCACCTCTGTTCCCTTTATATCGTTATTTCAGGGAAGTTCCAATCTCCTCGTCACTCAATATGGTGCTGTTGTTGTCAGCAGTGGATGTTTAAGTTATGTTTCATGAAAAACCTTTTGTAGTTTTGGAAGATATTTTGAAATTATAGTTTCCACTCCCCCCCCCCCCCTCCTTTTTTCTACACAAAGCGTGAAAATTACATGGGAAATCTCACTGTGCAGTTAACCACCAGCATGAATATTTATGAATAACAGCAACTTGTTGTTCCCAGCTATACCTATATTTTTGCATAGTGCACAGAAAGGACAGGTTTTAGTATTGTTCTCCATGCCACAGTAAAGGTTGAAGGTACATAAATAATTGGTTACTTAATCGAGAAGCAAACCTCAGTAGGTGGTTGGTGTCTACACTGCTCATTAGGAGGATTGAGGAGAGAAATGATCCTTGGCTGTTTTACTTTAAACAAGTGCCACCAGTCAGGGCAAAAACAAGGCTCTCATTACAGGATATGCTGTTACAAAGCAAACTGTATGGTTGAAACCCCCCCCCCCAAAAAAAAAAAACAAGCCAGGAGAGTTTTGCTATCAAGTCACATGCAACAAAATAAATAAATAAATAAGAACAAAGAATCAATGAAATCACATTTGAAAGCAAACAGTGCTGAAGATGAGCTGTTTGAGATGGGATCAAGAAAAAAACATTCAGCATGTGTGTGCTATTTTACGCTGAGGTGAACTGATATAATGAGTGTGAGAGAGCAGATTAGTGTTGACGACAGACACACTGTAGCAAAAGAGAGAAACACAAGGAAATAAAGTCAGACGCTGAGTAACTTTTATGCCAGTTTTCTTCTGATCAGTTTCTATGGAAACCATGCGGAAGAAGATCAATAAATTTCACCCTGTGATTACTGCTGAAATCTAAATTTCCATCCGATATCCCATCCATGGACTCCTCATATAAAAGCCCATTTGAGGCCTGATTTAGAATCTGCAAACCACAACAAGTCCGCTCTGTACTTCTTTAAATTTGTACGAGTGTCTACGCTCTTGAGCGCGCTCACATACTGACGCTGTCGGTAAACTCGCACTGTGTGACCAGATATTGTTCCCAAACCACAAAACTTACTTTAGCCTCAGTGAGCCTTTTATTTCCAAAGATACAAAAACATGACATCCTGTAAGTGTTTGCTTCATTCATTGCTTGAATGAAGAGAAACAGAATAGCCTTGTAGCCTGACTGAATTTCATGTCCCTTCATATTTTTCAGCTTTGTGTTTGCGCTTGTTTAACATTTTTTGCAGTCCCAACCTTATCACCAATATTAGTTCAACCCCCCCCGAAATCAGGGATGTAATGCTGCTGCATGTACATGTACACAGTGATGGCCTGCAGGCATTTTCATCAGGATGAAGGGGGGGGGGCAATTTTAATGTGAAGGCACAATCAGTACTCTGGACCCCACCAACACAGCATTTTATGATAATCTTGTCTCTAAAATCAAACAAGTAAGATGATTATTATTTCAATTCAACATGCCTTTGCTTTACTGATATTTTTTTCATCACACCCAGCCTTAAAGTAGGTCATTCCCTGACTAACTGGGAGTCAGGTCACTGTGTAAAATAAAATATGTCACTCTTTCTACATGTGGCTCTGCAGCAACATGTAGCCATAAAAATCACTTCCAAACTTGTTTCCAAGGGTGTTGCTAACCATCTAATCCTGCCAGCACAGCTCTCATTCCTCAGCCGTGTCCATCTGAAGGGGAAGCATCTAATTTGATCTGTTTCATAAATCAGACATATTGTATTGGTGGCTTTGTCGTGGTCTTGAGCCAGGGTAGTCCACGTTGGCTGTCTTCAGTTTGAGTGGCCAGTGTTTGTTTAAGCTACATCATGTATCAGGGTTTAGTCTTTTTTTTTCTTTTTTTTTTTTTCAACCTGCAAATCAGCTGTCACTGAGCTCAAGACTCACTCGCATGGCAGACAGAAAAGTGCAAATATAGACAGTGAGCCAAATTGGAAACAAGCCCACGCCGAATATACTTGATTTGATACTAGCACGGCGAGGAGCTAGTGAGCGAAGAAAACTTGGATGTCGGAGGGTAAAAGGTTCAGGAGTTCATAGCTCAAGGGGAATTTATGGGATAACATTAACAACCTGAATCCTCACACATTCATGTCACTTCTTTATTGTTTGGGGATTTCTGGCGGCACCTTTTTGGTCACAAGCCTCACCCTGAGTCCGAAGTTGCAGCCGCCCCTCTTGGCCTTCGTTGCATGAATTCTGCTTGATCTCGCTGTGCTCTCCATCTGAACTTTACAGTTCAATAATGCCAGAAACTCAACTGGGACCTGTAGCTACGTCTCAATACTTATCAGCAGTCTTGGTCCATCTGTAGGAAGCTGTACTGCAGAGTCCGCTCTGACCTTTCTAAACCAGCGTGTTAAGGAGGCAGACAGGGTTGCAGGCAGCACAGCGGGTCTCAGAGGAGAAAACAACAACTTGGCATGGAACAGTGCGCCGCGACAGCAGCATATTGAATGTGTCAAGACTGAGCTGATTCCAATGAGTCCTCTGTGTCTGTCACACTGTTTCATTTGTTTCCCCAACCTACCTACCTGCCTAATCCTCTCTGACTTCTTCGTATGCTGTCTTCCTTAATTTCTCATTTTGAAAACCAATATTGCGTAGTAGTATTTGGAAGTGAATGTAATAAGGTCCTCTGTGCACAAAGTCTGTGGGAGAGAGTGGGTTACGTAAAGCAGATGATTTCTTGGTGATGCTGCAGAAATGCTTTTGGGCCCCCAGGATTCAAATTAGCCAGTGTTTTCGGTTGCTTGTATACACTTTGCTTATCTTTTTTTTTTTTCTTTTATGTATTTAGAGCACTTCATTTCCGTTATTTTCAAATCTTTCCCATTTTGTTAGACACTTCTGAAATTGGCAGGCATTAGATAAAAATAAGGGGAAATTGAGCCCACAGTCTCAGAACTAATTTACACACAGTTAGATGGTGGGTTTTGGCTATTTATCCTCATTAAAACGCTGGGTATGCTTATATTTACAATGTATTACATCATATACAGTAGTGCATTTCATTATATTTCATATGAGAAATCATATCATCAGATTTCAACACAACTTCCATAAACAAATTCTGTGTTACAGCAGAGTTGCTGATCAACACAGTCAGTGAATTAACATCGTTGGGGGGTACTTTGAAGTTACAGCGTCCATATTTACTACACGCAGTGTTTGCACTGTGGCAACAATGCAAAGAGATTTCGAAGAGTGCACACTTGCAGATGAGTTCGCGGGATGCTTTAACGTTGGATTCATCCTCCTATGTATTCATTTCTGTTGTACTTTTACCTGAAAATGCCCCCGTGCCACATGTAGCTGCTGAAAAGATATATTTATGTCTTATTTCTGTGACAGATTCAGCGTAGACATAGAAAACTATAGTAGAAGGTTCCAATTTTGAGTAACACTGTTGGAATGATGCCAACGTGATTGTCAAGAGATATTCTGTCTGTTCGTGCTGCAAGACCCACGTCCAGTGTGGAAAAATAGGTGAGACACCACTATGAATGCAATGCCTGGCCTCACAGATATGGCTGATATGTCAGTTAGGTTGGACAGGTGGTACGGCAAAGCTAAACTTTAAATCAACTACTACTTTATCAAACTACATCTCTTTCCAAACTTTAGATTTTTATACCAAATCTAATGAATTCATTTCGGTAATCGGAATAGAATGTAAGGTGTAGTAGCAATCAGGGTTGTTGAAGAGATGGTGCAAAGTTGATGCCATTTGTAAAGACTTTCTTTTTTGAGTCACTCAATGCGAACCCACGACACTGATAATTGCCATGTATTGTGCTGTGCTGCTCCCACATGTGTCGCAACCTTTAAAGGTGATGAATGCATCAAAGTCAACAACAGCACAGGATTTCCTGCACACAAGAAGATATATTGTTGTGTCGGGGAACCACAGATTAAGACCGGAGATGTCCATGTTCCCTGAACACAGTGTGTCAATACATCTGTACACGATTTCCATATAAATTGCATGTCCATCATTTCCATTTTTATATTACAGTAGAGGCGGGACAGATAGAACATCCCGGGAAAAGAGGAGGCAGTGGAGAGATTTAGAGGCAATGATATGTGCCGTTGTTTGAGAGAGAGAATGGGTGAATATAGACTAGGCTTACTTAAAGTACAGGGAGTGGACAGTTGCATATTTTATGCTGCACATCTCATAATCTGCATCAATATGAATTCCAAAGCCTTTGGAAGGAAAGGAAAGACTTCTCACTGTGTTCCGGTGCCTCTGATGACGGAAAAATATTCAGAGCACCATCATGATTGCTGCTCAGGTGTCACTGGGGTCGCTGATTTAATGACTACTGATTTTAATCTGCAGGTGATGGTGGGAATGTGGAATGTTTGAGGAGAAAAATAAAATCTTTTTTTAATTCTTTTAGCCTAAAGGACATTTACATATATTTAACAATGCAAATTTTTTGCCATAAACTTAATGCTATTTAGCATACTTTTCTATTTTTAAACATGATATCTGTTGACCAACTGAGAATTGCCATTGGTAGAAGATGCATTGCAGCCTTGCCCATTTTCAACAATAGATTTAGTTCAAAATGTTCTCACTCCCAACTCGTCGCATATGGACGTTTGATCAGGACCCTTTGGTGAAGTCATGCCCTGATCTGAATCCTGAGGCACTGCATCACTTTTTAATGTGCTGGGTATGTTCAGTGTTATTTTTTATTTAACTGTTGCATTTCTGGGCAGAGGAGTTGGCAGGAGGTGGTCGGTGTGCATACAAAAGCACAACCGTCATGACATTCGTATCCAGACTGTTGGATATTTGGATGCAGTTAGGTTTAGACAACAAAAGTGCTTTAGGTCAAATGAGGAAACTATTGGTTTAATACCAAAAAAGTTTGCTCACAGGATAGTGGTGCTGTTCGTAACTCTACATAACTCACTAGAATATCAAACTCTTTCCAATAAGACTGAGTTTACAGATGCTCTCTAACACTGCTCAGCTTGATTGTGAAAGTAAAACATGTTGGTCCATGTGTGTCATTCATGGGAGGGCACCTTGTCCCCAGAACTAAGAGCCCCATTACGAATCCAGCACTGACCTTCTATCACCCCAATTATTGCATACATTAATCCCATCGCTCTTCCTGCTGAACCCCCCCCCCCCCCCCTCCCCACACACACACACACACACACACACACACACACACACACACACACACACACACTAAAGGTTGCCTGCACTGATGGGCTGCTGATTGTTTCTTTTGTGCTGAAATCAATGAGGGGACATAGTTTATTTGCGGCTTCCACTAAATTTGCTCCTGGTTAAACTAATTGGAGCTTGCTAATGAATAGCAGTGTGACTGTCTCATGTATCCCTGCTTGAATATCTAAATTAACGAATAGTTGTGTAGTCTTCAGTGGATGACAAAACCCAAGGACTCAAACTAAAAACAATAGGTGTGTCCTTGATATACATTTATTTGTGGTGTGCATCTCTTCCTGCTGACTCACACTGCTTTTAAGATCTATTTCATGCCACTCAAACTGCTGTTGATAGGATAGTTGCGTGCTGCTTCACACCCACTAAAGTAGTGAGTGAACATGATGTGCCCAAGGTTAAAAAAAAAAGTCATCTTGGCATTTTTTCCTCTGACTCTGAGCTCAAAAAAGTCCATCTCTCTCTGACAATCAAAATGAAGACAGATTTCCCATCCAAAAAATGAGCAGGAGAAAGAATTTCTCTTCAGTGGGTTAGAGTGCACAGTGAATTTGCCGGCTGCCAAACACTTAGGAGTAAATTGAACATATTCTGATCTTGGAGGTTGGATAATTGTTAACACTCCCCACTCACTCTCATGGGGTCAGTCCTCAGCGTGCATGTTGAGATAATTGGCCTTTCTCTTTCTAATGATGAACCAAACAGAAAGCAGAATGAGTAGCGAACAAATAAATTCACCACGACTCATCCAGTTGCATTTTTTAAAGATAGAAAAAAAAAAGGAAATGAGGTTAATGTTTTGGTAATTTTTAGTCAATATAAGTGATAGCACTGTGTCCATTTGCACAAAAAATTATTTGAAGGCATTCTCATTATACCTCTATATTTGGCTGTGAAATTAGCTTTAATGATAAATTATGAAAGGCTTGCTGTCTTTTGTACAACACAAACAATAAATAATGTATTAATGCAATTACTATTCAGAAGCAGATAAAAGAAGGCACAGACTTTTTACTATAATGGCCACCCTCACACAATGTAACATATTTTGCCCGACCTAAGGGGACATATATTCCACTTATTCCTGCAGCATTTACGCAAAGGGATAAAATGGAATAAAATGGGCAGCTTTTGCTGTGGTAGAGAACGCTCCTTGGGACAAACAAAACACTGGGTTGCAGGTAGAAAAGTCATGTAAAGGTCACTGAAGCCTCATGAGGAAATGTTGCTAACAAACTGAAGAGAGATATCACGCAGTCTTAGGACAAACTGTCAGAAGCCCTTGAGGTAGAGAGCTCCCTGGACTGTGGACAGGTTTGCGTGTTTGTGTGTCTCTGGAAGAAACCTTTGCACGGTTCTGCTTTTACCGCACGCCATCAACGTTAATCGCTTAATTTGTCTTCTCTCTTTTTGGAGAGTAAGTAGCTGAAAAGGTCACTGGTTAGAGCATGAATAGACAATTAAATTTATGGAAAAGATCTTCCACAGTTAAAAAGGCAATCTTTCCTTGCAGTAACACTTATTTGAAAGGCATCCTTTACAATGAATTTTTAACTTATAAGTTATGATTTCAGTAAATAACTTCATGTCATCATGTCATGTCACGTCATGTTTTAAATCAGTTAAAAGCCATTCAATACGGCCAGCTTGAGGGTTGTTAGGTTGTAAAGTTTGAATAGAAAAGCACAAAGCTTCCTTTATCGGTCAATCATGCAACTTTTGATAATTTATTCAGTTCCTATTCTCTGCAGTCCTTACCCAGAAAGTAAAGTTAAGATGAGGCAACACAACTTTTTTGTGTTTGGAGATGTTTGTTGTGTCATATCAAGTGATCAGCTCAACTCACTGAAATACATGCAAATATACAAAGCCCACGCAACTCACCCCAATTTTGTCAATTTGACAGCAAATGGGTTTCCACTGTGGTTGTGTTGTGATTATTTAGAGTGCCTGAGTTGCCAAATGTTGTTTTTTTTTTTTTTTTTTTTTTTTTCCAATTTGAAACGTTACCATACTTTGTAGAGCGTTGAGTTACAGGCCCACAATAGTGATCCTCACTATGCTCCACCTGACGGCACCGGTGGCCTCTTTGCATCATATTCATGGGCTGCTTACAGATATGGACTCATTAACTGGTGTTTATGTGAAGAATTTCAGATGTTGAGTGGGTTGTCGTCTAGAGGTATACCACTCTCTGTTTAGGTTGTTGAATTTACTTATGACACATATGTGTATGTGCCCACGCACGGTGAGTGCCGCTCCCGTGGTGGCAAGCCTATGCACATTTGTCTACTACAAATGCTTGGCTGACTTGATGTGTCAGATATTTCTATGGATGTAAGTTGTAATGAGTGTGGTATTGACGAATGAAGGCCAATTAACACAGGTAGTTTGTGTCATGAATTACTTAATTTATTACCTCGGGCTGAGCAAATGGAGCCATATTCCAGACATTATGCTGCAACGGAGGCAGAGGTCAAACTCATCAAACAGGCTCAGCTATGAAAATGGAGGTAAGCTAGCTTTCATTTCCAGCAAGCTCTGTGAACGCCAGCTAATTCTTGGAGGTAATGGGCTGGCTTTGTTATGTTTCTTTGCAAATCCATTGAAGAAACAGAAGTGATTAAATGTTTTCAATGTTTTTCTGCATGATGAGGGCCAGGTAAAAAAAAAAAAAAAGCGTCTCATAGAGGACTCAACTTTAAGGAGATGCCATCACGTGCTGTAAGAAAGCGCGCGCACACACAAACACACACACAGATGCAGGGAAGACAGATTGAGACACAGCCTGTCGTGCAGACTGATTTAAAAAAAAAAAAAATCTGTCAAGCTTCTCTCATTTTTCTTGTTTCAGCTCAGTTCAGATGGTATAGTTAGAGGATGATTTTGGATACAGCCTCTCTGGTTAATTCTACCAACTCCACCATTAGAAATTATCCCACGCTGTTGCTTTCTCTCATACCAATTACTTGCACAAGTAAAAACTTGCAGATTTTTTTTTTTTTGAGGTTCTTGGACGTAAATACATTTTCTTACCTGTTTTCACTTTAGCACATTGTGCATCCCCTCAAGTGTGAACCGTAACATTCACTCAGTCCTAGATCTGAAAGCTGGCCTCCTTCTGGCACGTCATCGACGGTGATGGAAAATACAGAGAGAAACAAAACAATGAGCATTTGTCTTCCGATCCCAATTTGTCATGGCAGGAGGGGAAGCACAGGAAGAAAGATAGTCCTGGCAGCAGACTGTAAAGTGAACGGGTGAGAGGGAGTGTGAGGGATCTGCTCGACTGTGACATGCCGACTAGCTGTGTCAGAAATCGCAGCTGTTGGTCCTAATTACCAAACTGTTCCAGCAAAGGAAGCGAGGAATTTCAGGGCGCTGGAAAGACCTTGTTTGTGTGTGTGGAAGATGCCAGCGTATCTAGTGAATAGATGGAGCGTAGAGATCCATTATTCATGTTAAGCTCTTTTTGAAGAAAAAAAAAAAAAAAAGCTTTGAAGAAAAATGTAATTATTCATTGAATGCAATGTGATTAATCCGAACCAAAGCTGCTGACCCATGAAGCACTGCTCTGTTTTTAGAGGCTCCAGTGCGTACGAACGAATTTATCTGTTCCACGAAACACTTTTGATCCTGAACTGTAATCTGTGCCAACTGCATATCAGACAGTTCACAGGTTGACAGGGGTTTGATTCCACATGTCATTACCTTTGGCCTTTTGACAGGGTGCCGAACTGAGAGCGGTCTGTCATAGCAGATCAAGAAGAAGCGGTGAGGTGTGGTCTTCGGTGAAGCCTGAATGTTGATGGCTGATAAGGTGACATGTTGTGGGGCCCTCAGGAGCTTCTCCTCATCGTACACACAAACACACACACACACACACACACGCAATTTGTCTGCTTATCTCCAAAGAAGGAGAGCCCCTACTCCACCCGCACAATCGTTCTGCCTTTTCCTTCTCTTTATCGCCTCACAGTCATTTTTATTTGGGAGATGGAATCAGAGCAGCTCCCACCGCTAACACGCTGCAGCTCTGGAAATGTGTGTGTATATATATATATATATATATATATATATATATATATATATATATATATATGTATATGTATAAAGAGATATAAAAAGAGGCAGAGTAATGAGAGAGAGCAGAGAGAGGAGGAGTGGAGCAGGTGAAAGCTGCAGGGGAGCTTTTGTGGGGCAAGAAAGGAGGTTGAGTTGAAGCTGGGGGTGGCTCTGAGTGAGAGGTGAAAGAGTAAAATGAGGGATTGAGAGGAGCACCGGGAGAAAAAAGTGATTGAGAGCAAATGGAGAGACTTTTTCTTTCATCCCCCTTTCCACCGTTTAATTTACTGCTGAGAAGAGGTGAGAGCATTAGAGTAAAACAGTAAAAAGGGAGTTACACAGGGATGAAGGGAAGGCAGCGCGGCAGGGGGAAGAAGACGGATAAGAAGAGGAACAGAGCTGTAGGATTAAACTTTAGGAAACTGGGCTGTCACGGTAAAACTAAAGAGGGAAAAATGTGGTGTAATAATAGAGTCACAGCAGACGAATGAACGCACAGGAGAAAAGACACCGTACTGGAGCCATCAGTGGGAGCGCAGGAGGGCAAAGAGATGAAATTGGTTTGAAAAAAACTGAACAAAAACACAACAAATGAGACGCTGAATATATGGAGAGTGGGGCTTTTTCCAGGAAATATAACCCAGACTGATATCGGAGTTGGCTGTCATTCTTTTCCCCATATGAGGCCAATAATTTTTGGCCAGGCGGCTCTCCCTTAGGCAGCCTTGGAGGACAGTTTGAAATTGCTCACTTCTGTCACCGTTCGATAAAAGGTTACTTTCGAATGTGGAGGGGCTTGGAAAAGCTCTGAGATTCTTCCTGCAGCCAAAATGAGCTGCACAGCTCACTTCTATTGTCTCTGTTTCACAAGTTTTATTTTATCCAGCTGATTTACTTGCTTACTTCCAACATCAATAATTGTACTTGTAGTTGTTGCACATATAAGTGTTATAGCTGTTATAATATAGATTTCCTTGTAACTGGCTTTGATAAGTGCTTCAGTAGTTAATTTCTGGCTGAGTCAATGTGAGTAACTTTGGGATCAGATGTTTTTATGAGAGAAGAGCAAATTGGAATGATAAGATAAATACTGCCAATCAAAGTGCCAGATACAAACTTTCTAACTCTGCTTGATTTTTCATTTATCATACATTTTCCACCATTAATGTGGGGGAAGCTGAATCCTCTGCTTTGCTTGGAGGAAGACCTTATTCAAATGCTAGTCCTCTAGTCCCCAAAGCAGAACTATGACTAAATAAGTTGATGGGTTTTCTCATATTAACGGAGATCAAATGCTCAGTGGTAGGCCTGCTATATCTGTGAACCATGGGACCATGTGCCATTCTTTTAATTTGGGCTGATGACCATGCATACTGATGCCATATTTGAAGTATTGCCTTTGACTTTTTATGTGCTGTGGCTTTCTTATCTTGATTGTGTTGCTGTCTCTTACAGTATTTGTAACTTTGTGATGGCAGTGGCCCTGCCTGCTTAATATCTTAGTAATTAATAATGGAGAGGAAATAGCTGATAACTTGTCAGAGTTCGTCTGAAGATAAGGGTGAAACTATGTTTTTTTATGCAATTGTGTCTTTTTATCTTCGTGAACTGCTGTGCAATGACGCGTTGTCACTCTCCTGCATATTGAATTTTCTCCCCATTTAACTTCCTGGTTTACAAACTCAAAAGTGTAAATGTCACATCTTAATGAGGTTCAGTATCTTTTTTGGAACTTTTTTATTCATTTATTTATTTATTTCTTGCTCCCATGCTCCCTTTGGTACTTTTCCTTTCCACACCATAGTGCCTCTGAAGTATTTTTTGGTGCCACAGTACCCCACAGTGAAGCACTAGAAAGACTTTCTTGCTCATTCTGCTCAGCTCTTTTCAAAAAAGCTCCTCTGAACCTAATTTCAGGGCCACATATTTGGCCATGAATTAACTTTGCATGTATTTTTCATGAACAGCAGTGGTGGGATCATAAATGAGATGTAATGTTGGGTGTGAGTGGTGATATATGAAAAGAATGGGTGCTAATAGTCACTGAGACAGATGTTGCACTGCAGTCTATTTGTTTTACCTCATGAAAGTGGAGATGAGACAAGTGGTAAATAGCATAAATGAGATAATTACATGCATACATACATACAAATGGGATAATTTATATAAAGTATATATATATAGATATACAGTAGTTACAATAGAGCAACAAGAGTGTGGTTGGAGCAATGCAATAAACTACATCATCAAGAAGTGAATATATAGTATCACCGCTGAGCAAAACACACATCAGCATTTTGCATTTTGCAGATCGGCTCTACAAATTTACATTTACATTGTTTTGTGTGCAAATGTGCTGGGTTGGCTTCCAATTTCATTAGATTTAGAGGAAAAATATGCAAGTTTACATAAATAGTTCATTATGATGGCAAGTGTCCAATATAGATAATATCTGACTGCAACCGACAGGAAAACAAACAAAAAACGCAGTAAATATGATACCTGGTGCAACGCCTCATGTTTCCTATTTTTACAAAGTGTTGAAGGGCAACTTCTCAAAACACCAGGCTGCGGGCTAGGGGCAACTGCACACAGCCCGACTGTGCATTATTTTTTGTAATGCATGCATGTGACATTTTGTGTTCCTTAGTTTATTAGTCTTTATGACAGTCTTGCACCAGCTTAATATCAAAGACCTCTTCTGGTCCGCAAGAAGAAAAGCTACGTTTTTTGGCCTCTGGTTTATGAATTAAACATCCATTGAGCCCTAATGAGCTGCATATTTTCAGAATGTGCATACGATGCACAAAGGCCATGTTAAGAGGATGTGCATTAGGCTTAATGTACACGTTATATGTGAAACTCTTTAAAAGTCAAAGCCAGGAGCAACGTGTAAAACATTTGCATGTTTGTAACTTTACTTTACTTAACTTTGTAGCCTTGAAAGATATAACACTTGTACGGTAAACTCTCCCACTTGTGCACATCTCATGGGGAAATAATGAAACAAACAAACACACATGCCATAGTTCTGACTGACAGCAGAAAGGTTATGAATCTAGGCACTGAAGGAACGGTGTCTCTTTTTTACTCCTGCGGGGTAGAAAGAGGGAATGATGAAAGGAGAGTAGTGTAGCTGTGGGAGGTCAATATCGACACAACCTCAACTCAGAAAATGACTGGCCTGAGGAGCAAAGTATGTGTTGGGGGAGAAGCCAGATTGAGTACATGGCAGCGCTGTAACAGTAATACTGTTCCAACCCCGAAGGCTCTTGGTCACCACCATCATTCCGTCAAGGATCCCTACTGCAGGTGCTTTGCTATTTCACGGTGTCGCTGAAATGTAACTATGATAGTTGTTTACAGACTTGAGCAAGAGGCAGGTACAGAAAAGTTTTTGAGCTTGACACTAGAACAACAACAACAACAACAACAAAAAGACGCTTGCTCTTTCGTTGCAGGTATTGTTCTGTTATTGTGCTTCTGAATAAAGCTGACATCAGTCTGTTCAGGACTCTAACCCCTAATAACCAAAGCCAAACTCAGCAGGGTGGCTCAGCTGAAGGTAGCAGGAGCCTTACAAATCTGAACCTGATCATGATCAATGACAACGAGAACATGCCTGGTGTCCCCAAAGTTTACAAAAAGACAATCACACTGTTTTATCTATTCAATGCAACAAGGTCATTGCATAGCATAGCAAACGTCTACAGTACCTCTATGAGGCTGGCTTTTGGGTCAGTGGAGTTTAACTGAGTTAAGTATGGAAGTGTGAAATTGATCACATGCTAACCTGAAATGCCAGTTCTAACAGGTATAATTTTCACCGTCTTACTTAAGGGAGTTATGAAGATATCCTTTAACTGCAGTAGCACTAAACAGAAGTTATACAGCTATGGCTGTTCAATTATCATTCTTGTGTGTAGTCATAACACCAAAACAGAAACATCAAACAAACAGAAATGTTGGCAGTAAAAGAAAAGTCAGTAATCAAAGTCATTCAGAGACATTTTGTGAGAGTTGTAAAAAATAGTTTGTCAAATGATCAAAAGGAGCTTCACATATTTGGGATATCTGCAAAGTTCTGGTGGTGGAGGACGAAAAATCAGGGCGCCAGTAATCACTTATCCTCAGAGCACAGAGGACACTAGAACCAAATGACAATTGTTGCTGAGATTCACATCAGAATATGGATACTAATGCATACACTGTGACTATCTCAGCAAAGCTTGATGGACAACAAAATTACACAAAGAAAAAAAGAAAACAAAGGAATCAGAAAAACGGGGGTGGATTACATTATAACTGTTTTTGTATTCCAGCTCTGTGTTTTCATTTTCAAACTCTCGTATCATTGCGGATCAGGCTACCCCTCTGCCCAGTTTCCTGCCTTCTGGCTGCTCCATTCCTGCACACATCTGTTTTCATTTACATAACTGTCCCCTCTGAATAGACACCTCCCTCTCTCCATTCACCAGTTGTCAGATTGTCTTCATACTCTAGACCTCTGTTTGCTTATCTGCTTGGTTCTTGTTGCTGACTGTTTGCCTGCCTGTCACCTCTTTGTACCGTTGCCTTCCTGGTTTATTTGCCTTGTTTGAACGAGACTCTTTGCCTCTCATCACTGACACTGTGTGCTGAGTAATGTTTAGCCTGGGTTAGCAACAATAAATTCCCCAACACAATACTCATATCCCTGCACATTAAAATGTCAGCAGTCTATATTATCCTTTTTTGTTGTTGTTGTTGTTTTTTTTTAAGACAATGTTCACATTTATTCCTGTAACAAGTTATCAATCACTGGCACACAGCCTGGGAATACAAATATCTACTGCAGGGAAAAGATTTAGAATATATAGGTTTGCATTTCATTTAACAACATACCACTGATCCATGATTACAATTCATGAACTGAGTGCAGCATCTTTAATAAATAAACCTATTCACCCAGCTCATTTCGAAGCTGTGTAATGTTATTTGAAATGATTTGCCAAAGTGAAATATTACTTTAATTCAGCCCCTCTATTCATATTTATTGTTTTGCCACTGCAGAAAAAATATGCCGGACACCTGAGTATTTCAGTTGCTCGGCAGGGTGCGTTTTGAGTTTGAGGTATCTATTAAAAAGAACTGCATGTACTCCGTGTCCCGCTGCCCAACACACTGCCGCACACACACTGAGATGATCCAGGAGTAACAGGTCAGCCTCAAAGTGGATGCTGCTGGCTTTTCAGTGGCAGCACAGCTCCGACTGAGCATATATCATGCCCACAGAGGGAAACCAATCAGCTCACAGGATGCTGCTCTTGCTGCGCGATCTTGACATCTAATAGACATGTGTTCAGCGCGGGATATTAAAACACAAAAAACACAGACACAGCAGTGCTTCATAAAATATGAGTGAGAGCGAGGGGGAGATAGGAAAACAGGCATAGTGATTAAAATGTCACCTAAAATGACTCCCCGTGGGTCCCATAGTCTTACTATCACTATCATTAAAGTGATGATATGTCCAAGCATACTCATATCACCCTCCACATTGGTAACACTGATTTTCATTGTTCTTTCTGTATGTTGACTGTATCGACCAGGCTGACTGAGAGAGCGCTGCAGCCCAGTATGACCCCTGCTATTGATCTGCTACAGCCGCAATGTAAAAAACACTCCTGTAAATGTCAAAAAGCAATCATTCAGGCTCTCTGAAGACTGTGGGTGTTTGTGTGAGTGTGTATGTGTCTAAACATTAGTCCAAACATTACTTGCCCAAAAAACTTGTCTGCTTGCCAGAAAGTGTGTTATTGGATGCCTGGTGTGCAGATTTCTGTTTGTTTGGTTTTCAAACTTTTTTTTTTTTTTTTTTGTGCATTTCTATACTTGTGGAATGCAAACAGATGGCTTGGTGCACGCATCCGTGTGTGTGTGTGTGTGTGTATGTATATGGAGCCTTGAATTTATGAATTCAGAATGAACGCTGGAGGCCACCCACCCAGTGTCTTTCTGTTAACATGCAACTCAACAGCTGAGAATGTTTATCTGTACAAATACATAGTCTGCAGCACTGCAGTCTTTAATATGAGGTATGAAATACAATTGAGTTGAGATCAAGAAGTGTCCTCAAGCTAAAATTAACTAGCAATAAAAAAAGGAAAACATCTGCTTAAAAATACACAAAAAACATCCATACCAGTAAGTGCATGTGCCACTAATGTAAAGGTCCAAAGCAGGATTATTATTATTCCTAAGGCAAGATCAAGAAACACACTCACAAATACATAGTTATGCTGTTCATGTCCACAGCCCGAGACCGCAAAACAAAACACTTGGCTCAAATTTGGAAGAAAAACAACCAAAGCATCACATGCTTATTTTCCTTTAAACCATTACAACAACTTCACAAACCCAAAGGCATTTAAAATTTAGTCTCCCTGTTGCATTATCAGTGATGTTGCTGCTACCAGGGGCAACAGATCACCGTTAGGAATGCCTGTATGTCCACACTGTTGCCATGGTGAAATATTGAGCTTCACGAGCCGCTGTAATGGGGGCTATTATGGGCTGGGCCAGAGGACAGGGAAGCAATGTTGTTCTTAGGAGCTACTAACAAATAACAGAATCATGATGTTGTCCTTTTTGTGTGGAGCTGTAAAGGTACACATCATCACTATATCATGAAGCTTTTTCATGTTTAAATCAATTATTTACTTCTGCTCCATAATTTTAATTTTGTAGCTTTCTACATGACGAAGGGTTTGACTAAAAGACAATAATCTAATCAGGTTCTGTAACGCACAGTCAGAAAATATTAATGTGACGGCCTTTAAAATTCAGATCTTGTCCAAAGTCAATTTTATTCCGTCTTTTGATGGACTGGAGCAGGTTCCCTCCTCCTGATTGAATGAATGGTCTGTCCAGTAGTGTTTTACAGTCACAGACCTTGGCAGCTCCTCATTCTCTGATCATATTACTTCTGGAGCACCACAAGATTCCACTGTGGGCCAAAAACATATTGCTGTTCTGCAGATGACATCCACTTATTCATACCATCTTCCCTATTGACATAAATTTTTTGGAATTTTCACCCTGATCACGTTAGCCACAGGAAAGGCCAAATGTCCACTCAGTTTTACCAAAATGAGAGTAAATGTACATATCTGCAGCTCAGCAATAACAAAAGTTACTAAAGTGTGACCTCAGCTCATTAGGTGTCTCTATTAAGCCCTCTCCCTCTAAGCAGAACTTGACTTAAACCTTGTGTTAGAACTGTCCCCAAAATAAATTATTTTCTGTATTTCACTGACACGTAGAACGTCAAATATCACTTTATCTTTCCCAGACTTGACAACAACAACTCAAAGGCAATTTTCACACCAGCAATTCAGATTTCACTCGACATGGTGGTGTCACTGAGAGTGAGAGGGAGAAGATGTGACTCAAAGTTGAGTTATTTATCTGCGTGCTGGAAGAATATTAACCCATTTACTGTGCTTTCCACGAGAGAACAGAATAGTGCAACATTATCCTGCAGATTTCATCAGGTACCAAGTCAAGGTAAAGCAAGTGTTGAAGCCTGGACTAGGTCTGAGATAATGGAAAGCAGTAATTCAGGTATGCCGCCTCAAGGCAAACTCATTTAATATTTAACATACTGAATATGGTTGTTGTCATATAGATTATTCATTTACTTTATTGTTTTTTAAATGGGCTATATATGGAGGATGGATTTTGCATTAAAAAGTCCTCATAAGGTGTTTTGAGATGATTGTTATCTTAAGCATATTTTGTTCCCGTAATTAAGCCATCGCAATTCTCTTTTGTGTCTCTCTATTTCAGACACACACACACTGGCCCACCCTAAAGATATCAACCCCCACAGCACATTCTTATTCGAAAATATGTTCAGTACCAGTCTGAGAAAAAGCAGTCTCAATTTCCGTTCCTCATTATCTATTGAAAAACAAATAAAAGCAATATTACTTCTTCGTGAACAACACAAAAATATATATTCTCTGTGTCCAAATTGCCCTGAGATTCCGCACACCGTGCGTCTATTATAACTTCCTCAATAGTTTGGACACACACAGTTTAAACAAGCAATCAGTGGCACAGTGTTCCCAGGTAATTTGCAGGAGCCGTTTGTCTCGGTGCAAAGGCTACAGATAGTTTGGTGGCTGAGTGAGACGGCAGAGTAATGGCAAGAAGTCAGGAAACGCTGGTTTATGAGTCAAAATGGGAGTGTGGATGCGCTGAAGGCAGAACTGCAGAGACAGGGTATCTTAAAACAGGTTCGCTTATCGCTGGTATGTAAATGCTGTTTGCCGGCCAGTCAGAGAGAGACTTACCACTTACACATATCCTGCAGGTGTGCAGGTCGCTCAGGCAAATGTGCTGTCTTCTGGGGGTTTCTTGTTTGGTCACTGAGCAGCCATTAACTATCAACCTAACATCAAACCATTCCAGGCAGAATAAAGGGAATTCATTCCCCTGTGTGAAAAAGGCTTTTGCTTATTGAGGGCCTGGCAGAAGGAAATTGGCTTTCAGTAGTTTTGAAGTCAAATATACCAATAATAGTTATAAAACTAATATAAAGTTGTTGCCTCTGTTGCTTAACAGCTGTCGGCTCCCTCCTGCTTCCATGGCGCATCGCCTTAATGCCTTCTATTCCGGTCAGCGGAGAAAGTGTTTTGTTTTGCTTTGTTTTTTTGGTTTTTGGATGACCTACTGTACAGAAGAACAGAACATTATAAATTGCTTACTCATTTTTCTGTATAACCTTGCTTTTTTACCTACACCTTCCAGACAGTCTGGGTGAACGCTTTCATAAACAAATTCAGGCTCTGGTGGTTAAAAAAAAAAAAAAAAAAAAAAAAAAGGTCAGCTCTGCTATATAGCTGTCAGGAGCCTAAACCTACATCTTTATTTTCAGAGCAGGATATAAATCACAGCTCTCCCTGTAGTGTCTCAGTTCTGATCTGTACGTGCATGTACACGTATGCCTGCGACTAACTGGGCAAGCTTCTTGAGGAATTCCCTTTTTGAATATTTCTCCTGCTCCTCACTTCACAAAATATAAACAGTATCTTCCATATTGCAATTGATGTAAAATCTCAAAAGGTCATTTTTGATGCGCATGATAATGATAGAGTGATGTGACATTAACAGCTTGAGTAGAGAGCTGCATCTCAAGCAGAAACTGATTTTGTGTTGTGAATATAATGTCAGATACAAGCATCCAAAATACTGCAGTTGATTGGAGTGATTTTAGCTGTAAATAAATAATAAAAACGAAAAAGTCTAGATGACTGCCCACTTGGCTTTTTTGTGTATTCATATGTAATTAGAATATGATGATTGAGTAGGAGCTGTCAAATGTTGAATACTGATGTTTCATTAATACCTGCCACCGCCATCTCTGCAGGCTGTGGCAGTCTGCAGTGGGGGAAATGACTAATGTCTAAGGCCCACATTTTTATTAATAGGTCTCATTTCATGAAATACTGGAATAAAATGACACGCATTCACTGTCTCTAATCGCGGATTTCCCAAAAGGGTCTGCAGGGGAATTTAAGAATATCACATTTAATGGAAATTGGATTACCTTTTAGCTTTCATGTCCGTCCCGTGCACGGCTCATTTCATTTCATTTTCGTTTAACTCTCTCTGATCAAATGGCTAAGGAAGTAGTTTTTCTTACAAAGAACAAAACACATCAAAATGAAAAAAGGCAAGTCAAAAGTTTATGATTTTCACATGTCGCAGTCAAAACACTTAGTGAACAAAAGAAATCTGCTTTTGATACAAAAGCACAAGCAGAAAATGAATGCGAGGAAATATTTGGTATAATGAGCCGGTGATTGACTGTAAACTAATTAATTAAATTTTGCTCAAGGCAATGGCAATCCAAAATTATGGGAGGAAATATTTGCAAAAGTAAACACTTCTCCATATCTGAACCATCTATTTTCTTTTTGAAATAGTTCTGTCAGATTTGCCCTTTTCTGAGGAACGGCGCGTTGTTGATGGAGTCTTTTACATACCAAGGAAATTGCTTTATGTCTCTATGAACTGTAGCGGCCAGCGCAGTGTCCCTTCACACCAATTAAAAAGTATACTGTGTGTTTATTACTGTAGCTCAGCAGGGAGAGGCTTTGTTGTCTGCTACTGGCATAAGTAAAAGAAAAAAGCAAAAATATAAGCTGTTTTATTATCTTAAGGAGCGTTCAATCTCATCCAACCAGATCCCCACCCCCCTGCCCTCTTCTGTGCTTGTTTATTCTGCTCAGTTTTGACTGAGAAACTATTTCCAAATCAATTAACTGTAAGAAACACAATCAGGGCTGAGGTGTAGCACCAGTGGCACTGATGACGAGGGGTGGACAGGCAATTTGCCACTTGTGTGGACTTTAATAGTGCAATGTTTATACATTCATCTGGATTCCCTGTTAAACCTTGGAGGAGGGTTTACCTTTCATCCCCACGTTGACATTTGATCACAGTTTATTGCTATGGCAGTCAAGATATTTAGACAAAACTGCTTAACGTGCAACTGCACATGCTACTCGCACAGCTTAGTCAATACAGAGGGATAACCAGGACAGTGTTACAGTTGGACCTGAGCTGACTTACAGCGATGAACCATAACATAAAACTCATCAGATAAACAACCGTCATCATACAACATACGTTGGAAACAACAAGGATATATTCATTTGTGATGTATAGCCTCTATGACTGCCAGCCCTGAGACGTAAACGCTCTCAGTCCATGTGAATGGAAATCACATTTAACCCATTAATATTTGCGGACATGTGTAGCTATTGTTTCTTTCTAAACAGCTGATTAAAACAGGTTATATGGTTCCTCAGTCAGTAGCCAGCAAGATTATTATTCAAAGGAAAATGCATTCATTAATATTTGCCCTCAAGGTTTTGTCTGTTTATCTTCAGTTGCACTTGTTGTGCTCAAATGCATATAAACTGCCAAAGTTTTATTTTTTCTTAACATTTTCTTCACACATCAATCCACTTGCTTTTTCACACGAGGCAAACGCCCTCAGATTCTTAGAAGATAATCTTTACATTCAACCGAATGTAACCGCTTTCTGTTTAAAGCTTCACTAATCCATTTAAAAGCTGAGAAAGTCATGACTATGCAGGTATATGGTTTGAAAGGGGTTGATTGTGGCGACACACCTAGAGGGAATCGTCACCCTGCAGCTCTGCAGAGGGCAACGTCAGTCATTTCATCGTTTTGCTTTTCTGGCCTTGCTTTGCTCTGCTGTTGTTGCTTTGATACGGCTGAAAAAACTTACGGCACACCGTCTATAACGCAAAGACAGACTTGCATCTGGTGAACACAATGGAGCCTTTAGGAGCGAAGGAGTCAATATTTTTCTCTGGTGTAGGTGGAAACCAAATTAAATAAAGAATAAGTGTGGCTAAATCTGTTGGTTGAAAACCCAACTCTATTAATGCTAATGTAATCATATGCTAATATTTTGTATGTCTTACTAATAGAGATTGGTAAATGTTTGCTAATATGCTAGCCACGTCAACTTGATTGGGTGATAGTAGGTCAATACTATAATTAAATCTTTTTGCACTGCCAGGAAACAGTCAAATCAGATTTTCATTAAATACTTAATGAATAGAGCACAGAAACGGTAAAAGATTGTGAACTATTAAGAATAAAAGAGGACATTTAGAGAACCACACACTAGCAGTTCAATTAGTTGTTTTTTAAAATGAGTTCTGTTTTTAAGATAAGATGGTACTTTAGATGTAGTCTGACAGCGGCTGGAATAAATGACCTGCAGCAGTGCGCCTTCTTGCACCGCGGGTGCAACAGTCTGATGGTGTAGGAGCTGTGTAATTCTCCTGCAGCGTCATGGAGCTGATGGATGTCAGTTTGGCCACCATCCTCCTCTCACCCACCTCCTCAATGGAGTCCAGAGAGCAACCAGGACAGATCCTCTTCCTGCCCCTCTCTGAACTTCCACAGCTCCAGGAAACCACTGCATAAAAGATGGCAGAGGCCACCGCAGAGTTGTAGAAAGTCCTTAGCAGAAGCCTGAACACTCCAAAGCACCTCCGTCTTCTCCTTAGGTGGACACGACTCTGGCCCTTTTTGTACAGTGCGTCAGTGTTGAGTAACCAGTCCAGGTTATTGTTGAGGTGAACACCCAAGTATTTGTACTCCTCCACCATGTCTATGTCCAGACCGCAGATGTTCACTGGCGCAGTGCTGAAGTCGATCTTTGTCTTACCGGCATTAATGTGCAGGTGGTTCGACAACAGTCAACAAGTTTTTGATGAACTCCCTGTACTGGAGATCGTTCCCCTGAGATACACATCCAACAATGTCTGCATCATCAGAGAACTTCTGGAGGTGGAAGCTGTCTGAAGTCTGACGTTTACAGGGTGATAGCACTGAAAGGTTGTTTGTTAAACCACTCACGGTCGAAATCTACTGGAACAAGTATGCGTCACTTCAGTCTGTCTGATACACTCGTGAAGAGCTTTTATATTGCATCGTAACTGCAGTGGGTTACATTCGATTTTGCAGGTCTTAAATCCGCTGCATCCGCCCTCTGCATATTCACCCATACATGCGGCTACAGATATACACTCATTTTGAAAAGACAAAAGGATCCTATCGTAAAGTGTTAAGGCTCCCATTGAAAAGAGCAATGAACATAGAGCCATGTGATAAAAAACAGCGTGTTCCACATGGTGATATATGATGCCCGTATGCATGCAAACAGGTGCGCAAACTCAAACAATAACACAAAGCAAAGCACTTTGGGGATAGTTTTCAGTGTGCTTGCAGTGAATATATTTGTATAGGACTCCTTCCAGCCTCTCTCTGATTTTCACACTAATTACAGCCACAGGTGAAAGGACCTGTTTAACAGTGGCGGCTTTTGTGTCGAGGCAATCCGTACAAATGAATTAACTTCCCTGTTTTGGCCCTGACACCCTCACATCTGTTTTACTGTCTGTCTTTCATGCTAATGCCACGCATAGATTGATGCACAATAAAACACCTTCTCACATAGACATGAATGTCGAGGTGTTTTTTTTTTTTTTTGTTTTTTTTTTTTGGTACAGCTACGCACACGCCTTGTGTGAGTTTAGTGGCACAGAGGGAGACTGCATCAGGTTGCGCAGAATGGCAGGCCATTAACTGAACAAATGAAACATGCATCCAGGCTCTGATGCCCTGGCCTGCCTTTGCAGACAGCAGTGTTATCACGTACTCCATCGCTCAACCTTGCTAAGACCATCTAGGGACTGGAAACGTGTATACATGAGTGTGCGGTTTGTGTACCTTCAGCTTGGTCTTACCACACACACGCAGCTATGTTACTGACTGTGGAATTGAAAGGGCAGGATTGGAGTGTTGGTTTTGACCTTGGTGTGGTTCTCAGTGGAGTTTTATTATGAGCAGACCTCTGTGGCTATGGCGCTGTATTGTGGCGCTGCAAATGAGACTCATTAAGTGAAATTCTATATTATAAGAATTGTTATGTGTTATTTGCTGCCATTAGCTGTCCTGTGCAAGAAAAGGTCGCCACCCACAGTCGTGACTCTGTGAATTAAAATATGCACTTTTTTATCTCAGTTACTGATCATTTTGTAAAAAGAAGATAACAGTCAAATTGACCAAGTCAGACAGACATCAGAACGCATTTCTGAGCTGTGAATTGTGGGCTTGTTCTCCAAATATGCCCCAAAATAAATGCATAATTTTGCATTTTCATTGCACTTGATCAGCCTTGTATATAGTCTGAGTATTATCAAACGTGAATAGCATTGAGCTACAAGACAAACAATACACAGACAAAGCAACTTTTAAAGACCAGCTGTTGGTTTGCCCTTTAGTCAGTAATGGCACACAAGAATTACAGCTGCTTTAAGTTTTTATTTGTGATATTCAACCCAGTTCACATTTTTGTGCGCATTGTGAAGCTACTTTTCTAATGCATTCGTGTTGTTTTTATTTATTTATATCCTAATCAGGGCCCTGCAACAATTCCTGTTTCTTTCTTGCGTATGTGTGTACACAGCTTCTGTTGTTGCTGTCCATGGTGCTGAACCGTACCTCACTGTGCAATCAACAGGACTGGTGGAGTTTCTCATTCTCTCCATATGTGTGCTGACTCATCGTGCACAGTATAAGTTTATTTAGCTTAATGACTTTAAAATAAGCATATGGCATCATGTGCCATTGTATTATCATGACGTCTTGCGCTTAGTTGCTTTGGACTGACAAATAAATCAATGTAAATGTAATGTGTTTATGCAAAACAGGATGCCAGCATAAAAAAATAAAAAAAATTAGCCATATTACAATAAACCTCACCTACTGCGTTTGGACTTAAGTTGAATCTGGTTGTGAGACTCTGTGCATCTGAAGCAAACAGGGGGAAAGATAAAGGAAAACAAGTTTTAAGCTTTCATCCCTCTTTTCTGTCTACCATAAAGCACAATTTTGATGATGAGGTCCGGAAAAATTGGTCTCACTATTTCTTGAATAGAGTTGAAGAAGAATGAGATTCTGGTTATGGGTTTTAAGATGCACAGTTGGTTTTGTCAAGTTACATGAAGGGGCGCAAAGCTGTGCGGGTTCAATTTAGGATAAGTTGTTTTTATAACTATTTTTAGATGTATTTGGAAGACAACATTCAATTTATGAAACAACCACCTTCTCTAAACGCATCGGATGCTGATTCGAATGGTTAAGCTTTCCTTTCTCTTCCTTATCACACTGGAAAACTACCGGAACCAAATTTATGGTTCAAAACAGATTGCTTTTTCAGAATCACAACTGAAAGCAAATATCCACCAAGAAAACTACATTGAAGCTTTTCTTTTTGTCTTTCGCCAATCGTTTCAAAATATTTTTGTAGGCCGTGTAACATTAATTTGTACTCTTGTGCTTATATACTCAGCGAAGACAAATACCCACGGTAAGTGTTTGAAAGCAAATCTCTCAAATAGGTTTGAGTTCTGCTCCTGCATCTGACTGAAAGTACAGAAAGAGCATACGTTAATGCTAAATTACCATTCGAGCAGTAGCTCATCATCAGGTAAAGCAGAATGAAAGAAATGCTCCCAGGCGTGCCTGTTCAAAGGGGCTTCATGGAGCGAATTAGTGAGCTAGACACTGGATTCATTTTCTCTGTTTCTCATGCATGCATACACACAGACACACACCACACACACACATGCGCAGTGCGTGTCCAACCATTTATGTTCTTGTGTATCCATGTGTGTGTCCGTTTGGGTTTTACCCCAGCCGACCCTTTGCTTTCAGGCCACTGTATGGCCCTTTTCAATTTCAATCCGCCCTGCGGTGGATACAAACCATTTTGGAAACTGCTGAGTGAATCGAACTTTTCTGTTTGGCTACTGAGGAAGAAAAATCTGCTCATCAGAAAAAGCTCTCTGGGGCTTCTAGGCAGGCTATGACAAGGATTGGTCAATTTACACCTCGAGAAGGTGTTTTGCGCTCGTGTTGGACTTTTGTTTCTGCAGGGTATCTGCGCTGTGTGGAAGGTTAATGCGGCTAAATTACTCAATTAAAAACAAAATGGATGAGTTATTTCAATTTGGCATTGATAACAGTGAAGGTGATAAATGAGATGACTGGCAGACTTTATGGTGGCTGAACGCTTTTGAAATTTCTTGTTCAATACTTGTTTTTTGCCTTTTCAATATGTCAAAGCTTTTCAGCTTTGCTGGCTGGAGGGATACAGTATTTTAGTTGATATATCCACTGGGTCCAGAACCTTTCAACAAATATTGAATAGATTGTCACGGTTATTTGCGCATATATATAACATCTCCAGAGAAGGTGACCTCCTCACTTTTTTTTTTTTTTTACCTGCATCTGTTGTGTGTGTGTGTGACTGCAAGACATCCTGTTTCGTTTTTGCTTTGATGCATGTGTGATGCATGTGTCGCAGCAAAAATAAACAGACACGACCAGTCGAAAGTGATTATGAAATCATATTGGAAATGTTACTCATGAAACCTACACAGTCCCTATGTCAGTGTCTAAGTCTGAGTCTGAAAATATTTCACCATGATTGGTACCTTATCTACACAAGGTTACTGTGTGGCCTCTTTTGTGATTGGTCTGTGGATTGGCTGACAGGGTCACAGTAATAAGGAAAGTTGTTTAGTGCAAAGCTTTGGACTTTGGTTTTGGTTTCAAGGGCTTTTTGATCTGCGTTGTTATGTTTAAAAAAAAAAAAAAAAAGAGAAACATACTCTTGTGGAACAAAATATTTTCAAACCAATTTACCACAAACTCCAACCAAAATCCAGCATCAAGTGTCCTGCGTACCTCAAGCAGACAGACAGAGCTGGCAGTGGTGGCGACTCACAGCTGGTTCGAGTACACACTCATGATTTTATGGAGCACCATTCATCCAGTCTGTCCCCAGTCTAACGCTGCCTGCAAGTCAGAGTTCAGTCACATGTCTCACCAGGTAATTGTTAATTAGGAAATGTTAGCATGCTAGCATGCTAAAATAAGAAGGTGAACATTTTATCCACATCATAGCTAGCGCGTTAGAATGTCGATGTTAGCATTTAACTTACAATAGAGACGGCTTTGTGTACACAATAACCTGCTGACTGAGGATAATTCTGCTGTTGACCACCCAAAAGGGGATTTTTCTCAGTTTCTCAGTCACTGTCAGTAATAACGTTCACTCAGTAAAGGCTGTTTGCAAAGTATAAAAGGGTCTAAACCACTTTTCTATTTTAATAATTTCAGCTACAGAAACTATTACTGCAGATTTGCTCTTTCATCGCTGTTTACTTTTCTCTCTTCCTCTCACCCCTATTCCCTGTCAGCTCCTATCTTCCACTGTAGATCACCTGTTTCTACCCCCAGCTGCTTCATGATTACATTTTCACTCATAACCCTCCCACATCCTGTGCCCTGAACACACGCACATTCATCTCCCTTTTCCCATAGCCATCTTAGATTTTGATTTGGGTTTGGCTGGGGCATGTTTGCTCTCTTCCTTCTATTCAGCAACCGGTATAAAAAAAAGAGTGGGGTGGTTGATTATTGTTTGCAAGATGGGTGTGTAGAAAGAGAGGGTAAAGAAAAAAGAAAGATGCATAGGCAGGGACATAGCGATCGTGAGGATTTATTTTATAGACAGTACCTCCTGATGGGATGTGTGGTGTTCAGCTTTTCTGTCTGCCAGGAGGGTTAGTGATCCCACTGTGCTGCTCCAGACTGAATGAGGTGAAACTCTCATTCATCCATTACACAAACTTGCACTTGTTCCCCATCTAGGCAGTATCCCTACAGCAGCATCAGACAGTGTACACACCCTATGGTTTTCTGAGAGTTTTTTTTTTAGATATCACTGACAGCGAAATATCATTTGAGTGACATGAAAAGTCCATTTATGTATGTCGGCTGGGAGAAAGAGCTCGTCGAGTGTCGACCAAAGCATGTCAGATCTCATAAAGGGCAACCAGAAACTAAGGAAGGTTCCTATAGAGGGGAATGCAAATCTAACTTTTTATAAATGCAGAGAAAATGGGAATTGTGTAACAAGCCTTCAACAGAAAACTTATTGTCATCACTTTTATCATGTGCACTGGTGCGGTGCTGGGAGAAAAATTGTAATGGGAGGCTCAGTAGAAGAAAAAACAGTGTGGAGACTTTCATGGTTAGGTTCACCTTTTTTTTTCTTGTTCATTTGTCTGGAAAATCAACATCTCCAGCCAAATTGAAATTAGACTTTTCATACCTGTATCTCAACCCCCCCAAACCCCCACTCCTCTTTGTGTTTGTGCGGTTTCTTTTTCCACAATCATTCAAATCATCTCTTTGTAAACATGAACAGCACCAGAACACTGAGCAAAGGCAACAACGCAAACTGATTTTCTTGCTCTTTTCTTCCCAAACAATGACCTTTGTGAAGGCTCCACCAACTTCAGAACCCTTCAGGCAAGGAGTGGTCCGGTGGGGCTGCTGTCTGTTTTTGTGTGTCTGCCAGAGTGCTGTTGCCCTTTTCGCCTACAATTGCACTTTCATTTGAAGTAACTGATTGCTGTGGCCGTGCCCAGGGGTCCTGAGGAAGAGACATTCAAAAGCTGTGCCATTGTACTCATTTTACAGCCCACAGCCCAGCGTTCCTATGAATCAAACCCCGGCATCACTTTCGACCACGTAATGAGAACCAAAGCAAGGGCAACGTGAGCCACTAGATTACACAACAAGCTTTGCGATTGTTTTTCAGGGATGGCAGGAAAATTAGGAGGCATTTCAAAACAAAACTGTAAATTTGGGCGGAACTAAGCTTGTTTTGACAATCGCTTTACGCAAAGAAACTGTTTTTACTATATGTTGTGGGCTGAGGGCTTATCTCAACCACAATGATAGGAAAGGGAAAGGAGTGAGATAAAGGTGTAGGGACATCGCTTCAAGCTTTGGAAAACAAAGAGCAAAATCATACTGTAAAAATGAAAAGAAAAGCAGAATTACTGTGACTAATGTGAACCCCCCGCCCACCCACAAAAATTGGTTTCTATCCTTGTGGTTATCTAACATGTCTACTGTATAGATGGCAAGACTTACTGATTTCTACAGTTGTGGATGCACAGAAATAAAAAAAGAAACGTAACTCCAGTTTGTTCTGTTGGAGCTCCGTGGTAAAGTCCTTGTCTTTTTGAAGCTTTTTGTTAGACAGCAGCCTTCTGCCCCCTGTAGTAAAGGGCACGATGTCCTGAAGAGGGAGAGACAGAAAAAGATAAAAAGAGGAAGAGCAAATGGAAGATTAGAGCGGCACAGAGAACATCTGAGAGTGCGGGAAAAAGAGATGAAAAAAGAATGGAAAAAGTTGCAAGAGAAAGATAACACTTGATCGAATATTCATGAACGTTGCCTCATATACATTCACGCTCCGTTGCTGGTGATGATGGGACCTTGACACCAGAGTCCCTACTTTCTGATAAGCACGCGCTAATTTGCTCCCACCCATAGTTTCCCCCATGGCCCACGCATCACGGCCACACTGCGCCATGCTAATCCTCGGCCTCTGCTTGGAGCCCTAGCTATAGGGACCCAAGCCATCTTCTTCCCCAGAGGCCTCGGAGGCTCCTGAGCTGTAGTACTTATGTGTGTAATATGATCAGGCTGGAGCAGAGCCCTCCACCTCGGAGGACAGCTTGCTGCAGAGATAATTTAAACTGAAGGAAAATAATTTCTCACTCTTTTCTGACTTGCTTGGTGTGCATGTGAAGGGAGGTGGATGAAAAACATGTGAACCATTGAAAGCCGTGACCAAAGCACACGTATTAAAAAAACAGGAGAACTCACTACAGGGTAGTGTGTTTGTTTTGCCGTGCCTGTCCTACTTTTTAAACAGGAATTGAGCGGTAGGTGTGTTTGTGTGCAAGGATTCTTCACCGAGGTAATGTACCTTGACCCTGACTTTTGACTGCAGCTTCCACTTCTCCGGCAATTCCAAAGTCCCACATCAGCATCGTTTGAAAATAGAGGGTTGGATCAATTTTCCATAAAAATCTCAACAACAGGACTCTCTAACCATGTGAGCAAAACCGCAAACATTCCCATATCCAGGACACAAGAGGTCACAGAGTTCACAGCGGAAAACATCAGCTTTGAATTGTGAAGGTACATAGATATGTTGGTGTCGCTTGTGTTACCGCTGGAGGTGCAGATTGTAATAGAAGTACTGTGCTGCAGCATGTAGGACATATCACATAAAACAGCTTACATACACATGGTTTCAACGATATCGCACTACATGCAATAAAATTGTATATTGCAAGAAAACACCAGGCTTTTTTAGTGGTGAAATGATGTTTTGTTCTTTTTTCCCTGCAAGAGATAGAACAAAAAACCTATTTTAAAAAAAGCTAATCAACTTCTACAGAGCTATAGCATAGCCACTGGACTGAGTGAAAGACGAGAGACAGCAAAATGATCAAATATTGTATTCTTGGTGTTCAGTGTTGGTCAAGTTACTTGAAAAAAAGTAATTAGTTAAAGTTAATAGTTACTTACCCAAAAAGCAACTAAATTAGCTACTTAGTTACAAATTATAAGTGTAACTAGTTACTGTGGAAATTAACTATCGCGTTACTTTCAAGTAAATGTTTAAATGCTCAAATGTGTCGCCCCTCTTTAAGGCAACTTAAAATACATGTGCATGTTCAATTCTAAGATGTTTGAGTAAGTTGAGTAAGTTGGAATTACTTGACACTGATGTGGAAAGGCCAGGCATAATGTGCATTTAACCATTCCATTCGTTCCTTTCTTGTTTTGTATGCATAGGTGAGATAATGAGATATAGCATACCAATTGTACCATCCTTTTTTTTTTTTTTTTTTTTAAATCCTATTCATCTTCACTCTTGGTTATTCCCATTTCTTAGCCTGTCTGACTTCTGCATTCACTGTTATTCAGTTCTCTGCTGCCAGCACCATTCATACTTCTTTATGTACACATGTAACCATGGTGACGGGAAAAAAACAGCTGTATATTCTCATTCAACTCAGTCAGTGACGTTATTTGCAAAATGTGAAGGTTTTGAGATGAATGCCACGCAATGACACACATGCAATAACATCTGGGAAATAGGTTTTGTTAGACACATTAAGGTATCTGACCCGTTTTACCAGATTCTGGTCGACCATTTAGACAGCTGAACAAAAGCAGACACTTCAGGGTTGTTTTGGTGTGCCCAAACAGATAAATACAGCATGTCAAAAATACCAGTGCTTATTGCTCTTGACTCTCACACCCACACATCTACCTTCAGCTTGTGGAATCTGCATGTGTTCATGAATCAATTTGGCTTTGGTCTGCTTTGATCTGAGAAAATTTTTTCAAGAGATGGCCACATGCTCAATCTAATTTGAGCGACTTAAACCACCATCTCCAATCTCTGCATATGCCTGAATCATGCACAGAGAGAGTGTTTATGTTTCGATGTTTCATTTTACTGACTGATGATGAGGTACCTGCATTATGGTGCATGTTCATTTTATGCATTAGGTCTTTGAAGGCACAGTCCATTCATCCCATTAGTGTGAGTTCCCTTCATAATAGTCCCAGCCTGCTCTGAAACATGAGCATATGCGTCGTTTGGAAAGCTGATGAGCTGAGGCTCAGTGTTTCTCACCAAAGAGTATTCTTTTCCAGGTGTGTGGTCCTTAAAAAAGTTACACTGCTTGTACATAAATGCTGTTGAAAAACGAGATTCTGCAGCCGTGCCCTTTGCAAGGCTGTGCTATGAGCTTGATGCTAACATCAGCAATGTAAAACGCTGAAAGTAACATGCTATTTTTGTACATTTAGCAGGTAAAGTGTTTATCCATCTTGGAATCCGTCTTGGATTTTCACGTCAGCGTGGAACCATTAGCTAAAAGTAAAAAGTGCTGGACAAATAGAGTTGAAAACCGGAATGAGTTTAAATCTGTGTTCAGCTGTGGGCCACAGAGATATGTCCAAACCGATAGTGGGCATTATCTCTTCCACACATAAACCCATGAAAAGGCAGAGAGAGAGAGACATCCACGGCACAATTTACTCATCATTTCCAACTTGCAGTGTGAGGACTGGTCTGGAAAAATGATAATTGGCTTTTTGTCCAGTTGACTTATCGCTGATTGCAAAGGGCTCAAATGCGATTACAGCCCATGGTACAGTTGTAATAGATTCCCAGTGCACCTGCAAATGCCATCCACCACCACCAGGACCAAGCCTGTGGGTTGGTTTGTTAATTTATCAAAGTCGGACATCAGAGCAGGCTTCCCACGCTGAAACCTTCTTGTACCATGTCACCATTCGCATCCTCCTCCAGTGACGTGCATCTGAGATTGTAGCGTTTTCGCCCTCATTTAAGCTGCGTATTTGACAGGAGCCCTTCTGTTAGCCATCACATGCTCATCGGTCAGCTTATCTCATATAGAAATCGGAATAACCGCCAACACCGCTACATTAAAATGCCTCCTGACCAACAACATTCTCTTTTGGAAATATAACCACTAGGTCTAGCCTTTAATCTTTCCTTTTCAAACTTTGTAGAAAGTTTCCAGCTAGTTTGTATTCCAGATCTATTCATTAGCCCGATTGAGTGGTTTGAAAACAATCTTCTTTTAATTGTCTCTGTTTGATTTCGACCAAAGCAGGGGCTGTAATTAAAAGAGAAACAGAAAGAGGGGAGATAAATTAAGAGTTTAATGGCCAAAGTGATATTCAATATGTCAAAAGAATAGGGGAAATAGAGGCTAGTAAGCAACTTACAGGTCTCAGAGCTCTCAGACACTAATTTTGTTTGTTTAGAGGTGCACCATAAAACTTTCCAACATGAAATGTATGTTCATAATTCATTATTAATGGATATATATATATATATATATATACAGACAGACAGAAACTCTGTTAACAAGCTAACAAAACACCAGCAGAATGTTCTTATTCTTTCCTACAGGCTGGAAGTAATCCGCCACTTCACATCACTTTTTCTCTGCGATTGGGAAGTCTGCCGCCGCTAATTAAGTGCTCAAGACACGTGGCACTGTATGGGAACTTTTACAAATGTAGCAAAAGGATGAAATCGTTTCTACAAATGTATTGTAATCCTCTCTTATCTTTATGTTTTGCCACAGTAACTTCATATAGCGCGGCATTAAATCTGACATCACCATCATTGGGCAGTGAGCCGCAAGCCTGGATGTATTTTCTATATTATACAGATAACCCCATTCACACAGTAACAATATCCTGTTACATATATTTCTGTGCACCACTAGCAAAGAAGCACTATGTCTCCGCCGACCCACAGGCTGACCTGCTCTATTAACGGGGCTATGCTGAAAAGTGCTGAATGGCCGTTTCCTACAAATGGGATTTCCTTATCTTTGGTCTCAGGGTATTCTGTCATCAGCAATAAATGATTCCCTCCATTTTGCTCTGTGATTAATTCCATCTTTGTTCTTTTTGCTTCACATCCTCTGTCACTGACAGGTGACACATGAAATACTGCAGTCTGTTTGCTCACGGCTGTTGGACATCTCAACTTCGTGAGGACAAAAGAAGTAAATTCAATAAACTTGGAGAACTTGAACTTGGAGCAAAAACTAATTATAGGCATTAATTCTAAAAAAAAATTGCTACATCCATTATTAAACTATTAAACATGCAAAGAAGAGAGATCAGGGTTGAATTTCTATAGATCCTCTGCTGTGCTATCAGTTCAACTGATTTATGCCTTTGGTCTAATCTGCTGTGTTCATAATATCACAGTCTCACATTTGCAAAAATGACACTTAATTTATTGTACACACACACACACACACACACAGCTATTGGGCTCAGTATGGCCACCTGCTGGTGGACTTTGTAGGCCCTGTGTCAGGAGAGCACAATCTGACTGTCTCTACTTACACAGATGTTGTGGAACTGGTAAGAAACATCACAACAGCTGTAAATGGCAGGTGAAGTCAGCACCATCTCTGCACAGCCACCAGCAGCCAGTACAAAACAGCAGAATGAACGGCAATGCAAGCTGTGGTGAAAGTCCATTTTTCTTCCTCAGAACACAGCATTTTATTCTTTTTTTTTAGATTTATTTATTTATTTATTTATTTTACAACTTGGACATTTACACTCCGTCTGGTTTGGGAAACATCCAGCTGAAATAGAGAAGGCTGCAGATTTAAGATTTTATTTAAAAAAAAAAAAAAGCAAAGTGCTGGATGGAGAGGAGGGGGAAAAGAAGTGTGCTCACAGACATAGGGCGCTTTGATTGTCTGGATAATTTTCTCCTTTCGTCTCTCATGTCCTTGACAGTATTGCAGTTCATCATGTTGACGCTGCTCTTGGTCAGTCAAGGTCATTAGTAAGTCATTGCCATCTACTCCTCATAAATTTTTCAACTCTGTAATGATGCGTGCATACACCTGCCAACAGGCAGAGAGAGAATAGTGAAAAATCATCCCTCTCTTTACCTGACCTCCTCTCCAGCTCTCACTCTTTTAACTCCCTTTCTCCACCCATCCATTAACATTACCCTTGTTCTCCTCTGCTTTGTAATGTTGACCAGGCGCAATATCACTTCTCTTCTCCTTGACATTGATTCCAGTGATTTAAATCTTCCAACTCGTGACACAAATTACCTGTAATTTACCGCCTACCCCCCATTTCACTCATAATATGCTCCAGTGAGAATTCAATGTTCCTTCTGCGCCCCATACCCCCCCTACCCCCACCCCCTATTCCCTCTCTGCTCTTTGTTCTCCTCAAGTCCCGTTTTTCTCTCATTCATTCTCCTTCCTTGCACTTGTATCTTTACTGCATTACGATTTATGACCCGGGCTCCTCCTTGTATCAAAAAGAAAGCCTATGCAAGCATAGAAGGAACTTTGACAAAGTCTAACACCCTCCTTTTGAATGGGCGCTGGAATGTAAAGCTAAAAATGAAGTGTCAGCCCTGCCACTTAAATAGACAAAGGCTGGATCCATCAATACTCAGCAAAAGATAATGTTGGCATACATCACAGGAAAGACCTGTTTTACTGTAATACCCCAGGTATTTGTTCATCCTCTGGTTTGAAGCCCTCTCTAAATTCACCGGCTTCCCCTCAAAGGCTCCTCAGCAGTAGATAAAATGTTTTAACTCTGCACTTGCTGAAGGATATTGTCAAGTTTTGGGGAAAACGGGTTTTATCTTCTTTTTTTCTTTTGTCATCTGCTGAAAGTTAAAAGCAATTTGCTGCTTGATTCAACATGTGACAGGATAAATCCTGGCTGTTTCTTCACCCACCCCGAGGAGAAAATTTAAGAGTGCATCAAAAAGTATCAGATCAGAGGCATTTTATCTAAAACCTGGGACTCATTGAAAGAAAGACAGAGCTCGGACTGTGACCAGTCACAAACCAGTGAGTGGAAAATGTCCTTTGTCACTTCAGTGTTTGCAGGTAGAAACCTTGCAGATGTGGCTCTTCAAGAATTGAGGTAGCAATCACCTCCGAAATGGAATTATGGAGCACTTCACAGCTCAGTGGTATCCGAATGCTTTCAGCGCTCTGCTATAGAGGGGCTGACGCTCAGACAGCTAGAAAATGATGCATACACAAAGAAACTGAAGCATGCACATTACCTGCTACCTTCCTGGCCCTTTTTGCAGTTCTTAGAAAGCATTCTTTTTCTTTTATACTTTCACCAAACTACAGGATTTCTATACTGAATTGTGATGAAGACCATATGGATTTATGGCGTTGACATAGCGCTGAGGGAGCTGAGCACAGAGATCTGGGGAAGAACTGAGAAGAAAAACGAGACTATAGATTTGCTTTGATTTAAAATATACTTCTCCTGTCTGAAAATATTCCAGCACCTGAATTCTCAATATGTCTTGATTTTTTTTTTTTTCCTTTAGGCTATAGTAGATTCTCTGACCTCATCAGAGAGTTAAAAAAAACAAAAAAAAACAAAAAAAAAACAAACAAACTGGAGACAACAAAGATGCTGAAGATGAGACAGGCATGAAATAAGAGAGTACAGTAACAGGCCCATTTAAATACCTATGAAATTTGGAAGTGTGGTAAAGTTGTGAGCAGACAGAGATTTTCCAGTCAACAAAAAGCTTGACAGTACTTTCATTTTGTTTTGATCAGTAATTTCCTGCCAAGCAACATAATGAAGAAAAATGACAAAGGATCAGGCTGCATAATATCTGGGTTCAATCAATTCAGGATAATTCTGTCATGGTTTGCGCCTTTGGTGTGAGACCCAAGATGGCAGCGGCAAAGCAACCCAAGACTGGGAACAATACAACAGTACAGTAACCCAACCCAATGCAAAGCACAGTCCTAGTACTAAAACACCATACAACATAAAGTGTTTTATGTTAAAGGCACAAAACCAAAAATGGCGGCCAGGTATGCTGGCTGATTGGCACTCAGGCCCATGATTCAATGTCCAAAAGGTGGAGGTTCATAACAAAGGACATAACAAAAAAAAAAAAAACTACAGAGAATACAAACGTTCTTGGCAGGCAAGGCAAGACAGTCTGTGAAAAAGCAGCAGCGAGGAACACAGTGGCGCCAAACCTCTTCCTGTAGCAGCTGAACTCTCCGATGTAACAGGAGAGCACGGAGAAACACACTGGGGTACAACCTGAAGCTCATTCAGCAGGCCATTTAAGTGCAGGAGGTTTGGTGAGGAAAAGATGGAATACAGGTCTGCTCAGCTGCGAATACCAGGCCATGCCTCCCTGCCACTGTAGGCCCACACTCAGGCCACAGGAAGAGAGTGCTCTGGAGAAAGGCAGGCAAGGGGAAAAACAAACAATGTGACAAGCCCCACCTCTTGACAAATTCAAGGCCAGAGAGATACAGGAACAATAGAAACCGAACATTTCTCTCATTAAAGTTTCATCTGGATGATATCTTTTTGGAAGCCTCTGTTATGTGTCATGTTTTCTCCCGTTATTTCTCTCAGAAGGTTGGTTGTTTTTTTGGCCCACAGGTTTATAAGCCGGTTTAATGTATAGTTCTATGTATTAGACTCATTAAAGGGACAAAACGTCTCAGGTCAATAGCTTGCAGACTTGCATTTTCATTGCACATTAAGTATGGCAGCAATAATACATATCAGGATTTATTTTACTTCTGACAACTCAAATAGCTTTCTGCCTGAATAGTGCTTGATTGAATTGCTGATGTATTGTGCTCTCTGTGTGTGTGTGTGGTGTCTCGGTTAAAAAGAGGAATGATAGAGTTGGGGATGCTTATTGTTGTTGCAAGACATAGGTTTCTTCGCACGCTCTCACACACACAAGCACAACTTTAATCTCCATCGAACACTTTTGGCCCTGCTTGATATTGTTATGCTTTACAACCAGCAGTCAATCCCTTTGGCGAGTTAGAGCTGGATTCAGCATTGAAGGGATTAGAGTGACCATCCAATTTGAGTTTTTAATACTTTGTGGCCAAAGGTAACTGTTGAATGTCAATGTAAATTGGATCTCACATTTCAACCAAGCCTCTATCTGTCCCCAGATGAACCATAACACTGTTTCCTATTTGTTTAATCAATCTTTTCTTAGTCATAGTAGAAACTAAAGTTGTCTCCCATCTGCCTCCTTATCTTCTGTTGCCAGAGTGTCCTCTATCTCCTCACCATTTTCGGCAAAGGGAAGAATGAGACCAGCAAGCCTCCTCGGAGTTGACTCTTCTGAACCTTGTCCCAAACCCATGCTCCAGCTGCTCTTCACTTTGCTCCCGACTGACTCCACAAGGAGATTTTAATTACTCAGCGTCGAGGATTCTCTCAGGAAAGGTATGTGGTGATCTGTCGAGAGGACTCAGTAAGTGCTGAGGGGGTGAGTGAGGTTGGGGGAGTTATGGGGGTGACTGGAGGTGTCAGCCATACCGATGAGGTCAGGCTTCACCTTCCGGCTGTTGCAGATGAAAACACCTGGGTGTGGTTGTAACTGTGCAGTTACAACATGCAGAGTTGAGAGAAAATGAGGGGAGTTTTCCCAGGCTGGATATTACTAGCTGGCTGATAGCTGTCTAGCTGTGAGGAAAACAAGTGCTTGTAAGACATGAATGAAACAGCTGAAGCCACATTGTGCCTGAATGGTTTATTGTTATAGTTCTTAAAGGAATGCTTAAATCCTCTGTGTTTAGTTTAGTCACTTAACTAATAGACAACAGACATTTTCTGTCCGTTGGAGCCAACACGGCCAATGTGACATTTCTTCAGACTTTTAAATAGATTTCGTGCTGTGGTGTTTGGAGACACCTTTTCAGTCGCATCTTAGTGAAACTAACAAGCTACCTGGCTACATTCGTAGAATACAATTCAAACAATGAATTGTTTTGGGGTTTAATCCAAAATGGCGTATGACCGGAAGATGACCAAAGAACTAAACTCCGACTCTCCCTGCAAGAAATCTATCAAGATGAGCACAGTGTCGAATTGAATAATTAAGTTAGTCTTATTAGTCTAAATTACTACAATATTGTAGGGGTAAAATCCAAAGTGAATAACAAAGATGAATATATCATGCAGAAAAAATGTATTTCTGTGTGTCACTCTGAGATATTGGATGCATTTTTTATTATATTGTAATCTGCGGAAATGGAAGATGGGTGGTTTCAATTTATCCATGCAAAGGCAGGGAATGAGGATAAGTAGATGTGATTATACATGTTTTAAAGTGGTCCACTGGACCAGGAAGACATAATAATGACACCCATTCTGAGGAAGCACAAAATGTAGAGCTAGGCTTTCAGTTGTCAGGATTATAGACTATAGAATTCTATTACAATTGTAATATCCATTCACCATGTCAAACCCTGGAATTTAAAAGGCCCTTGGCATTACCCAAGATGCATCTGACTTCATTTTTCCCCCCTAGAAACACAAATGAGGCGTCTTTTCTCCAGAGAAACAAGTGTGGAGAATACAAAGTAAATGCCACCAGGTGCTTTTAGTTTTTTCATATATTTAGCATTTCACTGCAGCCAACTGCTGTGGTGTTGTATTGTAACTGCATTTTATGTTTCATGTTAATGAGAAAATTGTAGAATGCTAACACTGCTAAATGAATTTAATGAACATGGTAATCATCGTGTCCTCAACACATGCTGCCCTCTCAATTAGGTTACGTGCTTTTATGTTATGGTATTTGTGGTTTGCTAATAACATACACCAGGACACAAATCACCAGACACTACTTTCCTCATAAAACCTCCCAATTCCTGGTTGCTATTCAGGGGCTTGGGAGGCTTGCACTCTGTTATGACTGGCTTGTGGAACAAGATACTTCCATCTTATCTAAAAAAGCATTTATTTGCTTTTGTCGGAATGCTCTGTACATGATGCAATTATGCATGCATAATTACCTCCTGCAATATGATGGATTTCACAGCTCAGATTTTACAGCGTGTGGGCTAATGCGAGCCGACAGGAGCAATTCCTCTTCATTAGACCATTCCAACATTCACAGTGACACAAGGTGCCTGTGTTTACACGACAGCAGAAACTACACAATACCTGCACCACTGCCGCACGCACACTTTCCCTGTCTGCAGCCTTCATTAACAACCCTAAGCCAGATATTCCAGTGTAGGAAAGCTTTCTTCTAACCGACTAGCAGCGTCCCCCAAAAGAGAGGACGAGTGACTTTCATCATAGGGATAGTTGTTGACATGTGACTTCTTGAATCCAATCACAGTGAAGCATATGTGCCAAAATGTTTCATCAGTGTTACATGTTGGCAGCTGAGACAACAAACCTTACTGTCGTACAGTAGCACATGCATCTGTGAAGCTGAGGCAGGAGAAACATTGCTCTCTGAAGATAAGTGATAGTCACAGTCCCTTTTAAGAACAAAAGCACAGTCTCTTGGATGTGTTGTGTGCTGTATTATGCTCTCCAAATGTTGTAAAGCGTGTTCCCTTTTACTTCAATGGGAAGGCAGGTGTCCAGATATCCAAGCAAGAATAGAGATAATCTCTCTCGTGCCGTCTCTCTCTCTCACCAAGGGCTATAATGAGCAGGAATTGGACCTTCACTGTACATGCACATAGTAGAAATGTGCTCGAGAAGTAATAAATGAATCTAGTATGCAGCTCCCATAGGACCACTGCCAGCTTCATCCATGACATCTAAATGCACATCTACTTGTGTGTCTGGATGGAGAAGAAAACATGATAAATTTTACCATAGCTCCACGTCACGGATGGTTGAAGATGGGATATGAAATTTATTTAGTTGCTGAAGATTTTTTTCTTGGCTCTTCCTTGCGCTGTGATGTCATTTAGGAGGCTGGTTGGTAATTGAGGATGTGGGGGTTAGAGACAAGTCCCTATTGGAAATCCCCAGCAGATCAGCCATTATCCCGCTTTAAGGATGGGTAGCTACTCCGCTGCTGACATTTCCATTTATATCTGTCACTTTTGGATCCTGACAAACAGAAATGAGACAGAATAAAAGAAAGGAGGAGGTAGTTGTTGTAAGGCTTTTTTACGGCTATAAACAAAATATGGGTGAAAGAAGTCATTCTGTGTGTGTGTGTGTGTGTGTGACCAGGGTGTTGGTATAAACCATGGAACTCACAGTCCAGTTCTAAAAAATAAATAAATAAATAAATAAAAACAGCCTGGCAAAACAAATAAGATGAAACACAGTAGTCAGCAGTAAAGCACAGCGAGACAAGGGAATTGAATTAATAGGAATGGAAGATGCATTCTTTTGCATTTTTATTGATAATATTTGGGGGGGGAGTCATGTGGGCATGCTGTAACTAAGGAGAAACAATCAGACAATCTCTCAGATGCATTTCAATTGAATTAATCTTTGTGAGGTCAGTAAAAAAAATGAGATTGCAGTGCTTTCATCAACCACCCCCTTATTGGATCAAGTTGTGACAAGGCCCTTCAGAATAATGAAGATTTTGTTATTCCCACCATTATGAAACATTACCCAAGGCTTGAGCACAACTGTATAGATAAGTGCATTGGTAAAAGCAGAGATTGCAGGAACGCTCCAACAAGCTGTGAAGGAAGAAATAGTTTTAGCTGCCACTGGACTAGTATTATGTTCATTTATGTCTTTTGGTCTTTCTGTTTTTACAAATGACGTCTGCTGCTTCTTGTTTCAACCAGCAATTCATTTTTCTTTTTCCATTTTTAAAAGTGCCCCCACAGAGACCTCTCAACCGTACCATTTTATGTATATCCCTTCTCCTTTTGAGAGGTAATTGCACACTTTGAGGTGAAAAGCAATTATCTATGTAGGGGAAACAATTAAGGAAGATGAGAAGAAGAGGAAGCGATATGTATGTTGTCATTTTAGTGTCGGATGCGTGTTCCAGTATTTGCACTTAGGGTATACCTTGGTGAATTGGTTTTTACAAAATTTTATAAATGAAAAGTTACTTTTTCCCCTTGATGTTGAATAGGACATGGAATAATGAAATGCCCAAGTATTTCTGAAATGTAAATTTAAATATATGTCAACACAACTTGTTGAAAGATGTTTTGTTCTTTGTAGTCTACCCCTTAATCTGCCTTCCACACTATAGCCCGTTAAAGATAGAGGACTGAGGGAAAGATTACTCACCTCCATGAGGAAGTAAAGGTAGTGAGAGGTCTCACAAGAAGTGGAAGAAAAAAAAAACCCAAAACATCCAAACCAAAACAGTTGCAATTTATATGTGCCAGACATCCACAGGTCCTGAGCAGGAGGATCTATCCACTTGTCTCAGAGTAAAAGGCCCATGGGATCAGCTCAGTGGTTGGATGAATTAGGTGTTGTGCCTGACACCAGGAGATTCAAGTTAATAAATGGTGTGCTTGATCTCAGGCCGGCTGTGCAATTGTATTTAGACAGTGTGATGAATTGGGGCCTGGGAGCTGTCTTCACTTTTTTCCTGAACAGAGGTGATAATTCATGCCAGAAGGCTTGGTGTCGTCTTTAAACTGTAGGTTCTTCTGTTGAAACAGTAAGAGGGTGACCTCACTGACTGGAATACCAAACGATGTCCATTTGTTGGCGCACACTCATAGATATGGAGGGAAGCATATTTATTGAAATAAAATTTCAATAAATACATTTTAATAACAAAAACAACGAGCACTGTATATGTAAAATATGCAAAAGACAGAATGACATTGTCAAATAATTATATTACCAAAACTAGATCTGCCAAAATATTTTCCCTTCAGTTAATTCACCTTATTTATTTGTCCTAACCCTAACCCTAACCCATCTTGTTCTGCAATTTAGCTGTGCATCTATAGCAAAAAAAAAAAACAAAACAGGGATTTGAAACTAAAAATGCTCAATAAAGATAATTTAAAAGAGCCATACAAATAAAGAATGGCCATTTACTTAAATGACACCTTCACTGAAAATATTTAAAGACCAAATCCAAAACAGAGTAGCAAAATGATTAGAATAAAGAGCCCTCTCCGTTGGCACATGGGATGAGATGGTGTTTGAACTCAATGCATGTATGAATAGTCACTTATAAACAGACATTAGCACTACGGTACAGCTATTATTTCATCTGGTTGCTCAGTAACAGTTTATTTCAGTTTCAGTGCAGGGTTACAGAGGAGCCAAACTCAGCTAGCATTGGCTGAGGGCCCCAGGCTAAAACCTTTAACTAATGATAGTTGAAATGAAAGGGCAAGAGCCAAAGTGAGACTGTTTTGTAATCAATAACAATTTTCATATTATTGGATGAAATGGCTTAAACATGGATGAAAAACATAAATTTGCTTTCATACCTACAAATGTGTTTTTTTTTTTTTTTTTTTCCTTTGATTTTCCCATCTGGTCTCACTTCTAACGTCATGAAGCTATATGTTGTGGGTTGTTGCCTGCAGTCCCTATAGTGCAGACAAAGAGCTCAATAGGTCTGCGAGACAGCCTTATTCAACTTTTCACAGTGGAACTCTCCCTGAGCCCTTTTTTTTTTTTTTTATCAAGAACATGCGTCAGTGTCTGAGAGTCAGTGCAGCCGCTGATATTGGAAAACCAACTTAGTCTCAGTCTGCCATGTTTCTGAACTGTATAAGACGGTGACATTCATAAAACTGTGTGAAGTTATTGCTTTAAGGCATATTGAAGAGGAAGCCAGGTTCTCCCCTGTTGCTTATATTGCCGGCAACAATCAACTACATATTTCCATTTAATTTCTCTCCAGCAGGGACAGGGAGCACGTGAAGGACAAAGTGTGCTGGCCAAGGTATAGTCTCCTTAAAGGAAATAAATAGAATCAAATTTTTGGGATGTAAATGTTATTGCCTGGCATTAATATATTTTGAATTGCTTCCTCTGCCGCTTTTGCAGAATGAAAATGGAGGTTAAATTCTTTCATTCAACATCTGGTCCAGTTCTCTCATTTAACAGTTACAAAGTAACAAACCCGTAATAGTTTCCACTTTACAATACCACCTACAAACTGCAGCTGAAGTCTTTAGGTGACCTTCACTTCTGCATAAGAGCCATGTCCATAATTTTGCCAAACCATATACGGGCAAAATCACAGCCCCATCTCTCTATTCAGATGAAGCCGCAGTCAGGCTCAGTGCCCAGAATAGATGGTGAATGGACGCTAGACAGAGCTCAGTATGACTATGAGCATGCCAAATTACTACCTGCTTAGATAGAGACAAAACACGAAACAGTGCTGCTCGATTTGCATGTATCTCATACTGGCTGCATAATGCATCAAGAACATGAATAATTTACGTAAACAAGCGGAAGGAGACTGTTTGGTGCTCTGCCAAGCCTTTCCTCTTCTACTTTTACCTAAATGCCTTTCTTCTTCCTTTTTGGAAAGAAAAAACAAGAAAGAAAGAAAGAAAGAAAGAAAGAAACCTTCCATATTGGAGAGACAGATGGCAGGCTGGGTGAAACGGAGTATCCTATCCAAAATCACACTGTGATGGAAATGGAGGTTGCCATGGTAATCAGGAAGTGGAATCAGTTGTACTCCCCAGAGAGGACACCGTGGTCACTTAGTGGACTCTCACAATGTCGTACACATCTGTAAATATTTCTGAATTTTTTTTTTTAATGTTTGCGCAAGTGGCACCGTGGGAGTGTATTCATTTGTACCAGTTTGGCTCTCATCCTGGCACTGAGGCGGTAATATTTTGGAAACTCCAGGAAATACTGATTAAAAAGGAAAAAACATTTATATTCCATATTTTTTTTTGGAAAGGTTTTGCTTATGTGAAAAACATCTCATGATAATAAAAGGGCAGTAACATGATAGTAATACCTGTGCTATATTAGCAATATCAAGATAACATTATCATCTACGAATGGAATAGAGAACTGGGAAATTGAGGAATCATGTCAGAGTAATAAATTATATTAGGTCCATGTTTTGACTTTTAGATGTCAGCTTTATTATTACCCTCCCGTTTTGTACAAATATTTAAATATTGTTATTCGCTTCATTTTTATTACCAGGAAGTTACCAGGATATTTATAAGTCATTACCCCACCAGGAAGTACTTTTATATTGGGGTTTTATTTCATCTCCAAGGTTTGATGAGAATGTTAATATTGGTCAAGCAGACTAGACGTTCAAAATCTCTCACCTAACACTCCAACTTCAACAGACCACTTTCCTGGCGGGTAGATTCTGTTGACCTTGGGCACAGTCGGGCTCGCTCTAACCTCTTATCAGCCTTCATACAAAGCTAAGCCATTTAGCTGTTGTAGCCAGCACCATTTTAACCATACAGACATGTGGACAGTGTCACGCTTTTCATCTAATCCTTAGCAACAGAGCGAATAAGAATATTACCCAAAAGGTTTGACTCATCCTCTCACTCTGCTGTTACTGCAACAGACGATGAAGTGCACCTGAAATAGCATGCACATTTTGTTAAATGCAGCATTTGCCTGAGCAAAAGCGAGTTTGGAAGTAATAATCTTGGGCACCATGGTTAACAACTCTGGCAGGCTCATTTGTTAACAGTCCCAAACTCTCCCAAGTCCTTGGTGCACCTGGTTATGATTTGTGTAGACCAAACCCACAGCTGAGGACAGTGGGGGACAACAAGTCATGCAGCCCTTCATATATCCTGCTCGCAGAGCTGTTTTCTTTTTCTAACCAACAATACTGATAGTGAGTTTGTGCAGCAAGTCATGCTGAAATGTTGCAATACACTGTCAGGGGAGTGGTGTTGGTGGGGATGAGTTTGACACTGGGTGTATTTTTAGTAAGGAACACATAACACAAATGTTGTTTTCCTTCCTTCGTCTGAAGTGCCATGTAGCGTCTGATTTTAATCACAGGGTGGTGTGCAGCATGGTCCTGCAGTGATCAGCTCCCGTTAAGAATGAAATGAAGACAGAAGAAGAGTGTTGCTAGGAAACTGATACATCTTTATGGCAACGGTGCATTTCGACATATTTAGCATATAGTGAGAGAGTTCATGTTGAGTAATGTACACATCACGCGTGTTCATTTGATTACATCTAGGTTAATGAAACCAGTCAGTGTGCAATTTCCTCTAAATTAGATTCATTTTCATTTTGTTTGTATAACAATTAAACTGATTACTGCTGTGTGTTATAGTTGTGTCACTCCTAACTGCTTTATAAGGACCAACTTAAGCAAAATGAAAGCAGGAATACTGAATAGGTACCTGTGTTTTGTGAGGTGTAAAAATACAAGTATGTACTACATTTACTTATCTGTGCAGAATGAAAATATTAGATAGATTTAATTCTGAAAGGAAGGCAATATAACAATTTCCATTTTGACGCCAATGTATTTGTCATGTTGGGCAACACACGAGGCCTGTTTCTTTCATCCTGCTACATTCCTTCTCCTCAGAAGCTTTGTTTGTGTTAAGTATGAGGTTCACCATGTCTGTCAGAAAGAGGCATGTCTCACTGTCTCTCTTAATCATCTTCCGTTAACGACTGAGTTCGCCCTGGATTGACAGCATCCAGACACAGCAGGAATGACGGATGGCCTGCTGTGCTTCCAGTTGACCGTATTGCCACTTTATTTTTGTGCAGAAACAGATAGCTATAGTCAGACGTTGTTCTTAACCCAGTGAGCTTGGATTCATGCCTGATGGGTCGTGTGTTTCTTGGACAATCAGTTTCAAAGCCTTGCCTGGTGCTGTGAGCTTCAGAGCCTCACTATCACTGCTGTTCCAACGTCCTGCTGCTGCTCGGGGATCATGTATTAACTGTACCATATACATTTATCTGACTAGATATGCAAAGTGTGTAATCATATGGCACATCATATGGCCGTGGCAGGTATCTCTGGGCTGTGCCTCTGGATTTTCTTAAACAAAGCCTCTCTCTCAAGTGTTTCACGGATGGTTGGAGTTCTGGCTCATCCATGCAATTTCATTCCTGTTCCTAACGTCCATCTGGTACCTGCTGATGTGAGTGTGTGTGTGGAACTTCTCTGCAGGTGCATGTCTGAGTGCCAGTTTAGACAAATCACAGCAAGAAGCCATTAAAGCCATTGTCTGGTTGTTAGATGGGGGCATGAAGGGACAGCCCACATGTCATGTTCACCACAGCTTCCAAATGGACTTCATTTCATGCTGCCATGTTAGAAGGGACGGCGCCAATACAAATGATCTACCGGCATATGGGTGACATTTGGTATCATGTTCAGTTTATATGGTAAAGCGCACAGGCATGCAGTCTCACAACTACAATCACCACTTTACACCTACAGAAATAATTCAGGCACCGTGGCTCTCCCTCCCCATATCCTTATTTATATCCATTTCAGAAGATTCTGAGTTCCCTACTTGTCCAAGGCGAACATGCAATCTGTGGCTCACAAGAGGCAGTTTGCTCAAATTGTGTTTTATTCATCCAACCAAAAAATTGCACCATTTTAAAAGCATCAACATCAGCTCCATATTGGATATCGGTGATCTCCATGAATATCAAGCTCCATTTTCTGGATAAGAGCAGAGCACGCAGGGACATGCTATAATTAAGCCTTTGTCCACAGTAAGAACTGGAAGTAGTCCACATACCCCTTAAATCAATCCGGCGCCGCGTTGAAGCCAATTTGCTGTTACTTAGCAGCATTACAGACTGGCAAGTGTGCAGACCTGTTGTGACGGCTCAGACAGGTGTTCAGGATGCTGCGGCAGCAAGGCACAAGGGAATCAATCACTAGGTCCGCTCTCTTCCATCAAGAAAAGAAGCTCTGTTATTTAAATCACACCTGCACATCTGTCTGTTGCAATCCGCTCAATAATGACTCAACATTTAAAAACACAGACGAGTGGAAGAGTGTATGCATGTTTAAAATAAGAAAAATCTATTTATTCTACTTGGTCGGCAACTTTGTCTGAGTTTCGAATGATTTGATGGATAATATTACGCTTTTTTATTCAACATAAATTCTTCTAACTATCGAAGTGCAGTTAGACTTAAAGGGATAAAAATCTGATTTCATGAATCGCAGATGAGACAGCTGGATGGCTTGAAAGTGTAAAGAGAAATAAACAGAGAGATGGTTAATGGAACAAATTCAGTCGCACAGAACAGAGGAACTAAAACAAAGAATAAGTTCATCCGTTGAGTTGCCTGTGAGACTGTTGTCAGTGAGTCATGGGAGGAAGCATCTTGGGGGTTAATTATAGCCTTTAATCGCATTAAGAGGAAGAGGTTGAGAGGGGGCTGACAGCAGGGGCTGAATCTGCCACTTCACACTCACTAAGCACGCCAGTAGCTCATTTGCGTCCCTTTCTGAGTCAGTCAAGATACCATTGTTCTCTCTTTCTCCCTGGATTGTACTGGCCTGCCACTCCTCGCAGCATCACGTTCTCTGGTGGTTATGCTGTAGTCAGCACAACATCCAAATGTTCGGGCTCTAGCTGACTTTTTGCTGAAGTATACATTGCTTATCCTGACGTTGGCAACTCTATATTGGATTTAGGAAAATGTCCACTTGAGAAACCTCAGCCAAACTTATTAAGCACAGAAAGTGTTATATTTAAAGTTCATTCATTAATTAATTCTTAACCTTTGCTCTTGAAAACACCAAACACCAACCATTAGTGAAAATGCCTTTATTCAGCGCTACCTTCTCTGTCTTAATAGATCATATGTATTATGAATGAATCTTACTAGCATATTTATAGCTTATAGCATATTTATACATCATTCAAAACAGACTCAAGCTCATCTTTTTCCCAACAGCAATAAGCACTTTGAACGGACTCAAACATCCAAAATAACTACTGTGATGTGGCACAACTGTGTGCAATTTGTAACTGCAGTCCTCATCCACCACATATCTTATTAGTGGTGTTATTATTGTACGTTTGAATGAGTGGAGTATGTGTTGTTGTTGTTGTTTTTTAGCTTGTGGTATCTTTTAGGAGTAGCACTCCAAATTTTGTTGTACATTTCATAGTATTCTATTCTATTTTAGCTACCCTCAGTACATTTTCATTTCAGCCAGTGGGGAGGTTTTTTTTTTTTTTTTTTGCCAAGGTCATTTAGGATAGCTTCAGTGATTTAAAGCAATATAGTGTTATAGCTATGGCTGATCAGTTAGTTCATTCCAAAAAACTAAATCAATTTGGCGCTATTTATAGGAGAGATATGAGAAAACGAAATAAATATGAATCTGAGAAGTGTAACAACAGTAACCAGACTTGCTGAAACTTTTTGTGGCAGTTCCAAACAACAGCCATATATTTATTTTTCAGGTGTCACTTTGTGGAATTATTGTGTCATTGTGTCAGCAGCCCACCCATTTAACCTGTTGGGAGTACAGTTCTTTGTACCATTCTGAGTTTCCACTACTGACTATTGTCATTTTGGCTCAATCACAAAATGTTTCAGCAAGTCGAATAAACTCATATTTTTATGGTTATGTTGATTGACACTGTTGCCCTAAAGTGCAAAGCACAACAGAAATAACTACCCCAGACTGAGAAAAACTATGGAGAGTGGACAACAGCCATAGTGACAGTTCAGAAAACACACTAAGACATTTTTGGGGGTAAAACTAAATTTAATTTTTGAGAGAGTTTTCTGGGAAGTCAGGCGTAGTGGTCTTCAGTTGCAGCTCACTGATGCCTCACAGCAAATGCTGACTTCCTCTGTAATAATCCTGAAAATAGAAAGTAGTGCAAAGCCAACACCTATAAATACTATATACTGCAGAAAAGAACTAAATCAGGGGGGATTTGAGGAAGATCCAGCCCGCTGGGAGACAGAGAGAGGAAAGTAGAATGACAAATAATGTGAAGACATAATGAGATAAAAGGAAGCGATTGCTGGGTTGTCAGAAGGAAATTTATTCAAAAAGTAAGCCATTACAAAATGAATTTGGGGTTGAAAGGGGTGAGGCATGTCACAAAGATAAAATGTGGAAAACGTTTTTGGGATTGTGCCAAGTGAAAAAGCTTCAAAGGAAGAAAGTTAAAAAAAAAACAAAAAGAAAAAACGTCAGTTGTCATATCTTTTCAAAAGAGAGAATCCCTCTCAGAATCATTAAGTTAAAAGTGACTGAATTCAGTCCAAATGCAGAGTGAACCAATAGAGCTGAACAAAATGTCCACCCAGAGCCTTTCATTTTCCTGAATTAAATTCTGAAAATCAGCTTTGTATTTTGAAGCAAGGAGGAAAAAAAAAAAAACCTATGGGGTGGTGTTGCAGGATTAGTCCTTTGAAAGCAGCTGGCATTTCTTTTCACTTGTTTCCAAAAAGGTCTAAGCTGTTTAAGGCTGCTTGTTGAACTGCTTTATATTCCTGTAGAAATAGACCGTATGCACACCTCTGCAGTGGACCTGAGGTGTTTCTAAACACATACTTTATCACAGACAGACCAGACAGCATTTTCCTATTAAAAGCCTCCATGGGGAAAAAAAACCTGCAAAATGCAATGCAGTTCTGATAATGAAATGTGCAAATAAGAATATTCCAGAGGTTTTATTTCAATTTAAAATATAATTTCACAAGACGGAGCTAAAAGAAAAATTAACTCATCGTAAAACCAAACAGACATCCTTCACAAACATCAATTACAGAAACACACCAATAATGATTTTCCTGCTTCGTTTAGTGTCTCCTTGACTCTTTAAGAGCATTGTTTTTAAGCAAGAGACATTCAAATGACAAATCTGAAGCCTTTCTCTGTTAATTACTGACAAGTTAAGCTCCAGCCATAATTTCATGAATATTAACCATGTATACAAGCTGCGAATGACCACAAAAAAACACATCAATAAATAAATAAGAAATAACTATAATAAACAAACAAACAGAAACAAGTGCATGTTTTGATGATACATAAGCCTGGTGAGCAAATATGATTACAGAGTGTGTATCATAACACATGTAATTGATTCACAAGGCTGTAATATGCTTCCTGAGCAGCACACAGTCTTCACTGCAAATTTGACTTTCTATTGGAAAGTAACCTGACATCAGTTGGCTAACTCCAAAATAAAGAAAAAGTATTAAAAAGTATAAGAAAAAAAGGTGATCAAGAGTGTTTCGCCTATCCATCCCTGGACACAACTCATCAACAACTGTTAATGTAGCATAAGCAAAATTTTACCAGGAAAAACTTTACTCCTTTAAAGTGATTGCAGAAAATAATCGAGTCGGGTCTGGCTCTATTCGTTAGCCTGTATCTGTTACAGGTGGGGTGTGGGCGGGGTCTTTATTTAAAGTTCTTAAATCATATAGAAAATACTTTATAAGAAATTGAAAAAGAAACTATACAAACCACGAGCTACAAATACAAAATTGAACATATACAGAGTTATATATTCGGTATAAAAACGGCAGAAGAGAATAGAACTGTTATTCGAGCTCTCTGTTATTTGTCAGCCGCTGACTTAAATCTGTCCGGAATCCTTGTTGGGTAAAAAAATGTTTCTAATAAGACTTCAGGTTGCAGGTTCTATTCTATCTGCTCATTTCCTCAGAGAATTTAAATGTCAGCTGGTTTGTGTGAACTCCATTTTCTCCTCTAAAAGGAATAGTTCACACCTCTAGTGGTTCCCCAAGGTGCCAGTTTAAATGTGCACAGCAAGAGCTGCAGAGCAGAGGGGAAATGAGTTAAGGTGCTGATGATGCCTCATCTAAAGTGAGGGGCAAGTCACACGTAACCATTAAAATGACTGATGAACAAATAAAATAAAATGAAATCATTTTAAATAAGGTTGAGTCGTGACTATTAAGGTTAAAAAAAATAAAATAAAATAAACGAAACTACATTTAATCTGAAATGATGCATTGTCCAAATTTTAGTCACACAACTTTTTAAAGGCCAAACTTTCCTGTCTGAAACAGCACGCATACACGCGTTGTGAGGAAATGTACTTGGAATGATACTAAATGTTTCTATTCATTGCTGGTTCTGAATACAATTTTGTAAACAATTCTTTCTTTCCTCGTATCCGCGGGAGCTTTCTCAGATATTAATGAAAGTTGTGTTGGTCTGAATGAAGGCTGGCTGTTCAACATTGGTTTGTAAACATGGAGCAAAGTGTGAATACAATACAGTTTAATAAAGGCTGTTTCCCCCGAATTATGTTGTACCAGTCAATGATAGAACTGACTCACAATTTTATTATGAAGTTTTGGATACCTTTTTCGCATTTTTATTTCCCTTTTCTGGAAATACAGCAGCCATGCTGGGCTTATATCATTCATTAAAAATCATATGTGATATACCAAGCAATAATACTTTATTCAAAATATGTGGAGCTAAATCATTTTCTTTGACCTTTGTTGAAGGTCCTAAACGAACATATTAAAACCGAAGAATGTGAAATCATAAGTAGCCCTTGCTGTGAATGTGCTATTGGATAGCTCAGGGCAGGGAAAGGCCAGCGGTTATGATCAAAAGCAGAAAATGAATGCATGTTGTTCCACACAGCTTTTCGGTCATCGTTCCATCGGGAGGCTATAACCAACGACACTCATCTCACTCACAAACATAGCAGTTTTTAGACAATAAAAGAATACAAGACAATGATGGAATCGATTTCCTTGATTTTTCTGCATTGGCTCCACATCGTTTCTCGAGGGAGTGGGAGATTTTGTGGGCAGCCAGACAGGAGGGAGTGTCTCTGGGGGGAACGAGACTACATGGCGGCTGCAAGGAGAGAAAGGGACTTAAAAGAAAAGGTGGCTTTCCTTTTACTTAGCTGTGCTGGACTGTCTCTTTAATTAAGAAACATTACTGACACAGTTATCTGAGAAAAAACAACACATGCTGTCAATCATTTTGAAGTCACTTTGCAATGTGTTGGAACAACAATCATGATCAACATGATTTTTAACACGAGCCTAACTAGTTCATGGGCATTTTCATTTTAGCTTTGTTTGTTTGTTTGTTTTTATTTTATTTCACATTTTTTGTGCCCCAATTATTTTCGTGATGGTTTTAGTTAATATTTATGTTGTTTCAGGCTACATTTTAGATTGGTTTAGTTTAAATTTTGACTGGTTCTTAGCTCAAATTTGGATTCACTTTTAACTTGATTTGGCTTTGTTGTTGTTTGATCTGATTCTAGTTTCAGTTCAATTTTAGCTAAGCTTATAGCATTTTTTAAACCATAAAGCTAGGCTATGTTTATCCCAAGGAAAGCTGGCAAAAAACCCAACATTATTATTATTAGTAGTATTATTTAGTATTCCTAAGAGCTGAGTGAGTGCAGGCATTATTCAGACATCTTTCCATTGTATATGGGAGCAGTGAATGTTGGTTTTCTGCACAGTATTCTTGATATAGTATATTATTCACCATTGTTTTTGAATCTTTGATTCAGTATTTTCATTGCACATTACATTTGCCATTAGCAATGATGCCATCCTGTGTTTTTTTTCCCCGCAGGTAAATAATACATTTTTTAAAGAATCATTTTTTACTAGTTTACCTTTAACTGTTTATTTGTGTCATATTCGTAAGTTTCTGTATTCATCGTCATTCAACGTCAATGGAACAAGTCGAATAGCATAAAAAATTGCAGTCGTATGCCACTTTTGATTCCTGCCAGATAAAAGCAAAGAGCCCCAGTGGCTGAATTTGTAGTCGCCTGGAGAGAATAAGAAAAGAAAATGATTTGTCAAAAGGGAGAAACTTCCGACTTTCTGGGTGTTACGGTGCATATCTTGATTCAAAATGTCATGCTTCCCCTGGCTGCCAGCATCCCATTTTGTTCACTGCATTACACATGGTCACAAGAGAGGCTTTAGAGCTACGATTGTATGGACACTTTTCTGAGTACTCCCGGAACTATGAAAACTGTGTTCAAATGCATCAGTATCGGTGCTGCTGCTTTTAAGCTCACTGATAGGATTTTCCAAGGTTGCTGTAATGTAATGGTTTTCTCAAGCCCTTTAAAGTGGATGGTGGACATTAGAGGGAGATGTTAAGCAAAAAGACCTTGTTAACAAAAGATTAATAGATTTTTTTTTTTTTTTGCTTTAGTGATGGCAAACGTCACAGAAACACACTGAAAAAAGGACCTGGTTCTTCTTACTATCAGTGCTATCAAGCAGGAGATGTTCGTTTCTGTTTGTTGTTTAGCAGTACATCTGAGATCAACTCCTTGCAAACGCTTTTGATGACTTTTTTCCTTAAATTTTAAAACGATTCCTTAGGACCTCGAAATCTGTGTTTTCTCATAAGAAACGACTCAAGTTTAACTCTTTCGGCAGCTTACACCATTAGTTCATTAGTTCCTCTTCTTTGTGTTCAAGAAAATGTTATGTCAAGCGATTTCAAAGAATAATTTTTGCTTATGTGTTGTCACTTCTCTTCTTGATGAGCTCACAACTTGTCAATCTGACCTGTTTTTCCTTTAGAGAGCGACTGTCTACGTTTCTCAGAATGGTGTTCAGCTGAAGTGAATCTGTTCTTGTTGGAGAAAGACAAGAAAGATTCTTGCATATAGTATATGCAAGCATATTGCATATGCAAGTCTCTGACATTAAAACTATTAACTAACTTATGTAGCACTAGAGACTTGAATGGAATTTTAGTCTGGCTACTGTATGTGATGCCAGGCCACTTTTTTCCACTTCACACTTGTAAGCGATTTAGTGCGACATCAAACCCACACTGAGATCAGGATTCTGAAATGAGACCTGAAAATTGTATCAAATTGTTAGCAGCACAGCAGGCAGAAGTCTGTGATGTCATGAATGAGTTTAACTCCTGTAGGTCAGATGAGTTACTGCCATTCAGGCTTTTTAATGCTGATTAAAGCATTGCTTCTTGTTTTCATTCATCCATTCATGCATTCATCTTCTACCGCTTATCTGGTTCCAGGTCATGGGGGGTGCTGGAGCCAATCCCACCTCACACTGGGTGACAGCAGGGGTACACCCTGGACAGGTCAGCAGTCCATCACAGGACCAACACAATTTAGAGTCACCGGTTAACCCAAACATGATGTGTTTGGACGGTGGGAGGAAACCCACGCAGGCATGAGGAGAACATGCAAACTCCACACAGAGAGACCCCAGGCTGGGAACCATAACCCATCTTATTGTGGGGCAGCAGGGCTAACCACTATTCTGCAGTGCTGCCTTCTTATTTTCATTTTAAAATCTGATCTCAGTTTCACATCTCTCCTTTACCTTGCTGGGATGGAGATGCAATGAAGGCTTTATACCTATAAAGTGTTTCAATCTCAGCCAGCCACACAGAGAGGCAGTAGTGGAGATTCAAACTCAAATACTGCACCCCACCACGAAGTCAAAACCATACTTATTCCACCTTTACGAGACTTTTTTTTCCCAGTTGTTTTACAGCTCTACTTACGTACTGAAAATGGAGATTTTAAAGACTGATCATGATTCCTTGGAAAGATGGATCCACCCATGAGGTCATAAAATCGGTGACGCTGGGTCTAATATGGACAACTGCAGCATCAAAATGTAATACCTGCAGCTAATATACAACAATGTAACTCATATGGACTCAATAACAGATGGTGAAGAAAATTGTTTCAGTGGGAACACCGTAGCATGGAGCTGCAGTGATTAGTACTGCAGTCTCACAGCAAGAAGGTTTTCTGTTTTCAACCTCTCAGTTGACAGGAGCCTTTTTTTGTGGAGTGCAGATTGGGTTAAACGGTGGCTCTAAATCACCCATGGGTGTTCGGTTGTTTGTCTATATGTTGATCTGTGCGCTGTTCAGACTATATCCCAACTCTTGCTCAACATAAACGACTCTCCTAAAAGCTAACGGCTAAATGGTTTGGCTGATGGTTGAAGGCGGGATGTTTTTGTAGATCCTTGTTCACTTCATAAAGCTGCATGATTGTGATTCAACAGACATTTATTTAAATGGAAGTCTTTGCGATTGCAGCTTCAATGGTTTTTGAATACTAATGAAAAATTATGGAGGTAAACCGAAGCTTTTTCAAAGACCAGTGTATCGCAGATATATCATAAAACAAACATATCTAATGGAGAGCAAGTCATGCAAGTTTCTTGTCATAGCTCTGCTTTAGTGAAGGACACTATTAGCAGATAAGTGCTGGGTGAATGAATAAGTGACTGAGGTGCCACAATAACCCAGCATCCATAAAGTGCTTTCCATCTAAACTCCTGATATCACTTCCTTTATAAAACATCATTCTAGAACAAAAAGTATAAGATAGACCCATGTGGCCGGTGATAATATACTAGTACTTAACAATTTTATGTCAGAGTGCATGTCTATCCAAACCTATTACTGGTACAGCACACAGAAATGCAGCAAAGAGTTTAGATCCCTCACCTGGGAAGCTCTAACGACCTTAGAAGTGGATGGCCAGTTTCTCTGCAACTATAAAAAGATTTCAGTGAGGCTTGTTTGGCTGAGATAGTACCTGGGGGGGCGGGTCACGGCTGTGAGGCCTAACTTTGCACGCTCTACCAGGGGGTCAGGCAACAGCCGCAGAATCCATTAGCACGTTACATGGCCCTCTCAGCCAGGAAACGAGAAAAAGCCATCGAACATCCCATTTCACCCTGCCACACAGATTAGAGTAGTTCTAACGCAGCTCCAATAAGGTACGCTCCTCGTGAGAGAAGGGGAGGGGAAGGAGGAGAGTCAGAGGGTGAGAGCAACATAGAATGAGTGAGCGAGGGGGAGGAAGGCAAAGAGAATATAAGAAAGAGAAATGAGGGAGTAAATGAAGTGTGCACCACTGATGATCATTCTCTTTGATGGTGCATCGGTACAGCATCCAATAGAGCGCACATTCATTAGGAACAGTGTGAGAACAGAGTGCAGTTTCCCTCCATGTGTCTGCTGGAAGCGAGGCAAAAGTTAGGATAACAAAACCGAATGCAGAGAATATCGCTGTAAATCTCTCTCAGCACAACTGTCCAATTCCTGAAGTGTCAATCTTCTCTGCGTATAATATATACATCTGATAACGCTGTTCCCTATGGGACACTGTGTTGAACATTTCCCCTGTCAGCTTGAGTTGAGAAGTGCATATATAATATCCTTTTGATACTTCTTTGGTCATTGGTTGTGGGTTTCTGGGCCATTGCAAGTCCATCCAGCGTATGCCAATGCATTTGTTGCGTATTGTGAATTTTCCCAAACTCTCCTTGTTCTAGGGGTTTACAGTGAGGTTATAAAAAGACTTCTTAATGGGTTTAAATTGCTTTATTAATTGCCATCACCAACTTAGTCTCCTCTTTTTTCCTATGAGTTTAGTTTGATCTTTGATTTGTCTTTTTTCATCTAAATACAGCAATGAACATTTGTGAAGATGCATAAAGTGTTTGGTGTTATCATGCTAACGATAATGCAAACTGCCTTGAAGGAAATAAAAAAAAATCCACCCTTTTGGTAAAGCTTTTGCAGTGTGTGTGTTTGTGTGTGTGTGAGATTGTGAGGGTGTGCCCAGCAACGGCTCTTCAGAGAATTGGTTTACAAAAGCTTTCACAATCTATGCCTGCCTTATAATTTCTTTGAAATCATAAAAACAATATGACTTGCTCTTTTGCTTCTCCTCCGGCACTCTTACGTCAGACGGTGTTGGTGGGGTGGAGGGGGTGGTGGGGTTAAGATGCTAATGAAAGCATTTAGACAACTCATCTCGCCTGCATTATGGGAGTGAAAGTGGCCAAAGGGAGAGGTCTAGATGCACACGATTCATTAAAAATGATTTGTAAGCTCTCTACTATCTGTCCCTGCAGACATGAAATGCCTGAGGGTATGATACAGACATTGTGGGATGTTGTGATGTACTGGGTGCCCTGTCCAGTGCATCCAAAGATAGCACGAACGAACAGAGAAAGACCAACAGACTACAATCACTCCATGATATAAGCCTGGACCACATGCAGAGATATGAAAATGTCCTTGCTTGGGAGGTTTGTGAGTGTACAGCCATCAAACAGAGCTGTATTCCTTGACCATTTGCCCAGCCTTTCATAAATCCTTTTTTGATATGCTAAAACATGTTAATCCACAGTTATGTTTCTCTCTCAGTGCGAAATCAAAGTTTAATCATAGTCGAAAACATATTTGGCTGGCGTGTCACACCCATAATTTCATCCAGGGACATTTCCCTCAATGCTTAATATTCCATTAAATTAATTAGCAGCCTGTATATATATGCAAGCAGGACTGATAGTCAGAAAGTAAGTTCTGTTACATAATGCTACCACAGGGATTAGCTTTCCTAAACTAATTCAGGGCAAAAAGTGAGTTTTTCTAATTCGCCCCGTTGTCCGATAAGAATAAATTCTTCTGTGAAGGTGGATAAGCCAATTGACTTACTTAGATTCTCAAATAATTTTCATTGAATTGAAGGAGTCAGCCGTCATTGCACAGTTTTACCAAATGCATTTCACTCTGTCTTATAAAAAGTGCAAAACATTTCGACTAATAGTTGTATAGTGGTGTATATGTATGTATGTGCTTTATCCTCACCTTCACTTCTCCGGTGCATCTCAAATCTAGCACAAAACAGAAGATGACATTTTCTCTCCTAAATTTATCTCTCTGCACAGAGACTCTTGCTTCTTGTTCCAGACACAGAGCAGCAGAGGTTCATTCATTTCTACAGAAGTCTGTCAGTTCCTATAACATGCCCCCTATGATTTAGTTGAAATGCCAAGTGATGGCTAAAATACTCTGGATACGCCTCCTTTGTTTTAATGATGGACTTGTCAAATTCAAATGAAACTTCTCCCAGTTATCTGGCTGGGCTGTACAGGACATGGCAAGAAAACATATTTTTGAATCTCCAACACTTTCCTGTGGAAGACTAATTTCTTATATCATTCTCAAAGTAAACGTTTACTTTGCAATAAAGTAAAAGTTGTAGTAAAATGGGATCAGCAGCTAAAATTTCAATCCACCAAACATTCGCCGGATTATTTGCCATGCATCTATTAACTTTAGATTCACAGCAACAAGCGTTCAGTGTTCAGTAATAATGTTCACCATTAGTGGGGTAATGTGCCAAATTTAGCAGGAACATGAATGTTTAAGTGTGTCAGTCAACTAATGCCAAATCCAGGCATCGAGCCCATTATTCCTTTACTTTCCTTTCAACATAAAAACGTGCATTCAGAGGATGAATAGGTTGATGCACATTGTTGTGAGGAACAAGACAAAGACAAAGAGGCCCTGTGACACCACTGTCAGGTGAATGACTTGCATGAGGAGCAGCTCCATTGAGAAATGTCTGTTTGTAATGAAAAGCATCTCTTAAAAGGTGACTTCTGTGAAGACACAAAGACCCAGACAGGATAGATAGACAGGAAAACAAAACACATCAAGCCCTGATGCCAAAAATGCTGCCTCTTAAAGCAGCCTATTCTCTAGGAGACGCTGTCAGTCTCTATCTGTCACTCAGCGAAAAATCCAGCATTTATGTGTCTTTTACTGGCGACTGTGGTTTCTTTGGTGGGAGGCAGATAGAAAATACAGCGGTTCTGACTTTGTGCCTATACCTCTGTGCATTTGAAGCCCGTGTAAACACTGGCGACATACAATGCGAGATGACAACAAGCTGATTTAAACAGTCAATTTGGCTGAGAATGTTTGCTGTTTTAAAAATAGCAACATGTAAACACATAAAGCCATATAAATGGCTTGGCTTGTCCTGGGCTTGTTCATTTAGCCCGGTCGGCTTTTCTCTGCATAATGAAGAGAAAATTGCCTCTGTCTGCTCAGGGATGGGGATTTTGGAAAGCAGGAGCAGAGTGGGACGGTGTTGACATAAACAAAAACAAACAAACACGATGTTATTTTTGGACGATTTTCTCAACATCAATATTGTGCTGATTTGGAAAAATACTAAGTAGAACTCCCTCACCCATGACAAATATGATGCACACATATAAATAGCCAAAGCCCAAGGGTTTCGGCTATGTAGTGCTGTGCAACAGATTCATACAATATTCAACACTTTGTCAAAATGAAACATCCGACTGCCACTTCTGATAAAGTTTTCTTTTAGATTTCATTTTATGTTGAATTGTTTCAGCCATTGGAAAGTCACCATGTAGTCTAAATTCCGCTCTGATCTCAACGTTACCATCAACATGCACACTGGACCATAGTCTCTGACAGTGTGATCCAAGAGCCCCACTGCTAAAAACGTTAAAATAAAGTTATAACCATTAGCTAATATTTCAGCCATTGGAAAATAAATAATAACCTGAATTTATGCTATTTTTTGCACAGCTTGCCAGATTGGCATGGGGTTTGGTGTTTATGGTCCCCTAAGGATGGATCTTAATGGTCTAGGTAAGCCTGTGACCTTTGGTCTTCATATTGAGAGGCTAAACTATAACCAGTGACAATGTATTTCAGAAGCTACTGCTTGGATTTACTTGACATCTTTCTGGCAGACCTGGCGGGCACATAACTGTTAATGCTTTTTTTGGCTATGCAGCACTAACAAGACTTTGCACCCCTAAATGCACTCATTGTTATTCAAGTTATTGACAAAGGTCACTGCTGTTTCTTTGTGATATAATATAAAACACCAAAGCGCGTTAGAAATTTACAGCATGCACCCATGTTTCCATTTCTGTTTTTGATTCTGTGTGATCTCTCCCTCTTCTGCCACCCGAAGCCCATCAATTTTCCAAAGATAATAAACCCTTTTGCTTTGAGTGACTGCCTTTGTCTTGAACAATTTTTTTCTTTGTACATGGAAAGAGCAGCTCTGTTGAAAACACTGCAGTCCAAAGCCTCAGTGAGCTTTGGACTTGGACTCTTTTTTGTATGTATGTTCTGTTCCTTCATACACCAAATTACTTGGTGAGCAACTGCCTGTATTTGTAGTCGAAAATAATGTCAGAGCACTCAGCATCATTTCAGTGATTATCTGCGTCATGCAGCAGGGTGTTACTGGAATACTGATAATGTATGGCTGTTATTAACCATAAAAAACAACAAAGATTCATAATTGTCCTTCGTGACGGCACTGATAGTTCGGCAGGTGTTTTTGACTTGTACACAACTTGCAGACCTCCAATTATAGATAGTAACATTGTATAAACGCACCTTGACGCTTTTTCTATCAAGATTTCCTATGGATAAAGCAACAGGCACCACAAAAAGAAAACATAAATAAATCTGTCGGTCACTATAGTATTTGCCGGCCTGTTTCTTTTATTGTGCACCACAACGACTTCAGAAGATAATGATTTCAAGAGGAATAATCTGCTCCACCTTCGGTTTTAGTAAACTAGTAGCATTTCATGTTAAAGAAAAAAGAAAATGTTTTTCGAGTGTAAATCTCAGAGAAATTGGCAACAACTTTAATTTCATGATTCAGTCAGATAACATCTGACTGACCAATGTATATCCTGGTCACTCAACTCTATCAGCTAGCTAAGGTTTGGCCCACAGTTGCAGCTGTTCTATAAGAAAAATAATTTTCATACAGGGCAGTCACTTGACTCTCCTTTCCTTCCACCCATTTGCACATTCCCTCTTCCTGAGAATATATAACACATACTTACGTTATGCATGAACCAACACAAAGTCTGACGTTTTAATTGAATTTTCAGAGAGGCCTTGACAGCCAGATTTTTGAGCATGGCAAGGTAACTCTAAGTTAAGTTTTATTTCCCATGACCGGCTCCAGCTGAGTCACTGAGTCATAATCTCAGGAGCCGAAGGCTGTGGGTGCCATCACTTTCTGCAAAGTGGGGAGAAACTTATCCCGCCACACAAAACCCCTTTTAGTCTTCCATATCTTTAACAAAAAGATTAAGCCAGACGAAGCATGCTAAATGAGGCTTTAATTGAATTAACATGAAGTATATGCTGACAAACCCATTCATTGCTATAAAACTCAGTTGATTTCATATAGTTGGTCTTAGAATATACTGTTATTACTGAACATTTCTGTCTGTCGACCACAAGGTCTTAGTGCTAATGATAACTGTGCAAAAACTTGGTGAATAGTTTTTTACATTAGTGGTATACGCCCCACAGGTACAGACCAAGTCACTTGTTGTAAAATGCTTTTTGCTTATTTTTTTAAACATGACACATGAGTCCAGGAGCAATCCGACGTCTTATCAGCAAAATTGCACAGAATTGTTACTTTGCCACTTTTATGATATATATGACAAACACATCATTTTTATGTGTAAAATTAACTTAAATTGAAACAATTACAATAATTGCAATGCAAGCCAGGGCAGCAGGGATTTTTTTTTTTTTTTTTTTTTATGTGAATAACCATTTTTCAGTAGTTTAATGTTCCGTTATTATCGTTATGTAGAGGACACCTCTGCAAATAATTCAGCTGTCCTTGAACTCTCCGGGTCTGGATCACAAATAATCTGAGAAACAGTTGAGACAGCATGATACCCTGAGTTTGCTGTCAGTTAAATGCTCAATGCAAAACAAACAAACAAACAAATAAAAAAAAACACCATTCTATATCCTCTTACAGAAGACATTACACAATGTGTATAAGGCAAATACTGGAAAGAGAGGGAAAAATTATAACTGTAACATGGTCTGGCACACAGCACAACATCCCCATAATCACTGCAGTAGTCACACAAACGTATAATTAGAGACAGGCTTTTTAGAATGTTTTTGGAGTTTTTTTAAAGAGGAAAATTCCCAAAAAAAGCTCATGAATTTTGTATTAATGTCAAAATAAGCTTAGAGCTACAAGCCATTTGAGCTAGAGACCAGCGAGCCATCTTACTGATTAAATGGCTTGTTTTGTAGTAATTCTGGCCTCTCCAGGTGTGTGTGTGTGTATCACAGACCTCAGTCACAGTCTTATATAGTGATTAGATTCCTTTGCCTCCTTCAGCACTCAACTATGAATAATTCTATTGCAGCCCCTCATTGTACATTCTGACCTATCTGCAGATTTCTTAAGATGTCTGTCCACAATGACGGTGATTCCAATCACCACCTTGCTCAAGTAAATTGGGTTTGATTGTCTGCTCAGGGGTTTTTCCTTTTACTGAGAATGTAGAAATATGCCCCAATGCCTAAAACCGTGGATAGTCAAGTTGAGCTTCTTTGTGCCTTTCAACGAATACTTACTATACCTCTCCCAAAAAATTAAAAATGTTTTAAACAAGCTAATTAGTGTCAATGCACTTAACATCCAGATTTTATGTTTCAATCCTTGCAGAAACTTCTCACAAAAGTTTGCCATAGAAGATACTGATGGTTCATGAATAAATGTTCATGAAGTCAGAGAGAGAACAATGGGGATGAAATAAAAATGAGCTGGTGGTTATGCATTCGGCTGCTCCCTTTATGGGAGCTGAATTATATGAATAATGGTAACATAGAGCTCAGTGTCTTTGGCATAGAAGGCGAAATCATGCCAATGTTTAGATGCAGAGCAGAGAAACTGGATGGGTAATATACAGTACAGGCCAAAAGTTTGGGCACACCTTCTCATTCAAATGAATAGGAAAGTGTGTCCAAACCTTTGGCCTGTACTGTATATTGTGTGAAAATTTGGAGCAATAAGTACTATTTTTGATTAAGATCAGCCATTTGGCAACCTCTCTATTTAGTTTCCACCTTGTTTGATTGCAAAATAACTGAACATATTAACGTGGAAGTTAAAATATATCCATGCTTATTTTGCGAATATGTGGATTGAGCCATTTCTATCATCATCTGACACAGTGTGTCAGAACAAATGAAACACTTTGATAAGAACACAGCATTGTATTGTCGGCTGAAATCTAGGTTTCATTTTTTTACAGGGCTGACATAAAAGCAACTGTCTCGATTCGCTTTCCCATAGCAACCTGGATATCACTCAGTCCAGACCATTGTGCATCATGGCCAATGGTTACAATTCATTCAGACCCACAGTCTTTGTGTTTGCCACTGCAAGATGAACAGCTGAAAAGAAATAGTGTAAAGTGCTCACATGTGATAAACATTGGGATGACATCATTTATGCAGGTCTGCTAAGACAGCTTGTCAAAATGTGTCCCAGCCGTTTATATTATATATTTTGAATTTGGCTTTGCTCCTGAGAAATCAGGAGTTTTCCATATAATTTTCCAAACGGAGCTGCCTGAAATATCAATAGAGCTATTTGGACTGGCATTTGGCCATGCTGCGCTACTGATTACCTGAGGTAGGCAGGACTGTATTCTCTGCTAAAAAAGCTGGCAACTTCATTAGTGGGGCCTAGAAATCAAGGGTACACGGGCTCTCATTAAGCAGTTGGCAATCATACATCCTGGATCCTCACAAGTCAAAAGCATCCACAGGAGGCATGTCTGAGCTCTAAGGACAGTAAATTTGAGCCTGGTGTTCTGAAAGGCACCCTCATTTTTTGATAAAATCTGAATATATACGGTTTGTGGTTTTATTTTGCTTCCATGTCTCCATTCATAATCCTCACAGAAGCAGGTTTGCCTTCCCTTAAAAGAAAAAGACTGAAAGTTTATACATATCAGTTGTCTCTTCCGGATGAAAGAAACTGCACCAAATTAAAAAATTGGCAGACTTTTAAGAAGAATAATAATAGAGGCATATTCTACCCAGCTGTGCAATTGTTTCTGCAATATATTTCCATTAAGGTAATTAAATTTCGAGTTAAATTAATTGCCAAGGAGGCTTTGCTGCTACAGTCATTATAACGCACACCAGAGTCTTTGCTGCTCACTTGTACAGTATCCACTGGAGGGTGAGTCATTTGATTATGAAGCAGTCACCTGGGGTTAGCCATGGTCATATGATGCAGAGATGTGGCTTGTGGCTGAAACAGTCATGGGCAGGCAGAGTGCAACAAGCGCAGACAGGTGGTGGAAATCAAAAACCAGAGAGAGATGCTTAATAGGACACCCGAAAAAACTGGCAAGTGATGCTACAGACAAGCAGAGGGTCTTGATCAAAGAGGTGGATGAGCTGAGAGCTGGCATCAACAGAATACTGCCATGGTGTTTTGCACTCGATCTGTTGGCCTTGTTAACACTCAAGGAGAGACTAGATGATAATTTGCATTCCTAGACATCCATTATGTATGTTGGATGTGTATTTAAGCAAACATATGGGTGCACATATGCATATACATGGGCAGGCAAACCCACATCCTACAAGGGGGTGCCTCTCCTACAAGCCAACCACACCTCAGTTTCCCTTCCCTGATCATTAAAGGGTTCTTGTCAGGGCCCACAGTCTTGTATGCTCATCTTCTTGAGCAAAATTAACGGCCGTCATTTCAGCTGACTACTTGACCTTATTAGCATTTCCCAACCTGTCCGTCATGTTGCACACGGCAAAGGTTTACCCCTTTTGTGGCTGAACAAATCTGTGATTATTTGTCTTTTATTGAAATATCTCCATCTGAGAAACTGACAGTTAAGCCATGTGACAGGTGACTCTGTCATAAAGGATCAATATATGCCTGGATAAACACTACTTGACAGTTTCACAATTAGCTATAGAGATGCCATGTGATGGACAGATTTTGTCATGTGAAGCAAAGTGAAGTTGTTCGCAATGCGACAGACAAAGTAATTAATCTGTGGCAAAAAAGTGAAATATTTCTCCATCTTTTTCGAGGCAGTAAGTGGGCAAAATGTCAATTTCAACAATGACCTTGGAAACTGTTAAAAGGAGTGGACTGACGGATTCCCAGTAGGAGTGGGGGCGGGTAAGAAAGAAAGAAACGTTGAACACTTGCCTCTGAATCAAACTGTAGCCATGAATGTACATTAAAGACATAGCTGAGTGGAGAGATATGTCTAGACACAGTGTGTCTTGACAGCCCCAACGTTTTCTCCAATAATCTGCTATGAAGGCACTCTTCATATTCAAACTGGAATAAAATTCATAAAACATCTTCAAAGTTTTTTTAGAACAGCATGTGTTCAGCTCCAAGAACGGGCCCACTTCTAGTGTGATTCTTTTCAGACACTTTTTTTTTTTTTTTTGTTTGTTTGTTTGTTTGTTCTCTGTTTCGTTTTATGGTAAGAACAGAAAGCTTTGTTTGAAAAGACTCTCTGATCGGTTCACACTCTGGCTGTAAAATCCCATTAAGGCATAGACAAAGTCACACTAACCATTAAAATGAATGGGAGTTCATTTAATTTACTAAAACAAGTGCTTTGCATTTAAATGTTCTTGACTTCAAAGTATGAAAAAACAATTATTTTATTTATCTGTATTTACTCAGGTGAATCCCATAGCGACAGCATCTGAATGTATATGGACAATGGGAAAATAATTATGAAAGTAATTGAAAACATTTCCATTAGTTTTTCTTTGTTAGCTTTGTTTTGTCTGCTGAAAGATGACAGGGGAGTGCTGATAACGTACAGGCGTGCTTTTCTCTTTCTGCAGCACCAGTGTGACTGATGTTCTCACCCACTGATCTGGGCTGCAGCAGATGACTTAAAGGGATACGGAGTTCACCTCGGGTTGTGGTAGTGTTTAGTATGCTCTGTACAGTTCTTCAGCTTCCTTGCAATTGCCATATGAAACACGAAAACACAAAAAATTAGGCTATTCACCTTGCAGCCATTACCAAGAGACAACACTTTAGCCTGAGGGTCATGAATATAAACCAACTATGGTTTGTGGCAGATTTTGAATAACTTCAGCTATTTGTACTCACGTTATTGTTATTTATATGAATCATACTGACTTACTTGACTTTTTAGAGGAAAACCCTTATCAAGATAAACATTTCAGATATTTCTGCTATTGTGTATTTTTATTGTCATTGTTCTTTATTGTATTACCATCCTTTAGGAATAATTTAAAAAATTAGGAAATATGCTTATGCCTTCTTGAAAATTAAATGAGAACATTAATACCACAAATATGTACCTAGACCCTGCAGCTATAGAACCGAGCTCTGCGGTGAGGTTATGATTTTTTTCAGTCAGACACTGAACTGAGAACAAATGCAGCCACCTCCCCAAGACAGGCTCAGGCACTGTTTATCCTGTTGTTTCTGGTCTTAAGGCTACGCTAAGCTAACTGACTGGCTGCTGACTACAGCTCAGACCACGACTCAGCGCACCCAGCTCTTTGTATAAGCCATGGTTAACTCTCACCTCTAACACTGCAGTGCTCTTCTGTTAGGTCTCCATTCAGACTGAAGCCCTTGAAGATTGTTGTCTGTATTGCCATTCCTCCTCCAGTCCACCACAATCCAGATCCAGACTGTTCTTGTCCGTGCTTCCCTTCATTTGCGATTTGCTTGCGATATAAGCGTTTGCAAAATGTGTAGAATTATATGTATATGCGTACACAAGCGACAGCCGTGCAACAGTTATTCAACTTAACACAAGCACCGAAGCAGCATAATCCGTGTTTGGGTTTAGAAACAGATGGTAGGACCCACAACTAATATCAGCAGCATATTTTTCCTTCATTGAAACAAATTTATGACAACTGCAATTCATCTGTGATTTAATAACTTTTAGTTATGTGCCAACATAAATGTACATTTATAATGAAGAAATGAGAAGTGCATTAAGTAGGCATCGTATGCCTTGTCTCTGAATGATCATTCTAAATAGATAGATAGTATGTAGAGTTAAGGTTAATATATTTTACAACCCATGAATGCTTCATTGTCAAACATCACCTTGCTCAGCTAAGTGGAAGGTTTGGCTTTTTAAGAACTTAATTTTCACACTGTTGCTCATTTGTATTCCTTTCTTCTTCTCCATGTGAATGCCTGCGGTGAGCTACGAGTGACTGTACATGTTGTAACTCTGAGCACGACATTTCTGATCAGCTCTCTACCTTCTAAACTCATATGAGAGACGGTCTCCAAAGGTGACGAATGAAACCATGAGGGAAGAACAAGGGAATAGATGGTCAGGTAGAGCAGGGGTTTATAAAGACAAGCTACCTCAGGTCTAAAAAATTCTCCCCATGCAGCTGCCATTAACGCAGCGTGCCTGTCAGCTGTTTGGAAACAGACCTGTGAGGTGCAGAGCCCAGAGATATTCATTTACAGTCCTAATGTTCTGTGGCAAAGATATTGGAGTCATTTTAACACACACACAAAAAAAATGGCTATTGCAGCTGTTCTGAAAGGCAAAGACATGCCTGTGGGTATGGCATCAAAGTGAAAACCACCACCAACAAGCTTTGGACGATATAGCAGAATTCTGGTGGGGCAGCAGCTCAGTGGTCAAGCGGGGATCAGAACAGGAGTGAAGAAAAGAAGGGAAGCTGTGTATAATGTCTATGATTGAGGGGTTTCTAATGAGGTCCTGAGAGCAGCTGGCCGGTGGATCTGAATCTATTTGTCAGATATGATTGCAATATTGAGTCAGGAAGGTTGGCCGAGCAGGGGGGATTCTGAACATACCAGAAATACTGAAAGAGTGAAAAAGGAAAATAACACACAGCACTGCAGGGGAAGAACCCGGGTTGGATTGAGAAAAATGTCGAAAGGGAAGTGTGATCAGTGTTTGAGAATATTACACAACCTGTCAGAGCCACCTCACTTCGCCTCTGCCCTCTTTTCTTTCCCCTGTTGTCCACCTCTTGGCCATCCTCAGGAATGATCAGTGCTGCTACAGGAATATTTTTGATCCTCTCACTTCTTGGGTATTTGGTGCCGCTTTCTTTTTTTTTTTTTTACCTGTGAAGTCTGCAGGTTCAAATGCCAAGCTCACAACATATTGTACATGTAAGGAAGGAGGCATTGATACTGCAGGTCCCTCAAGGAGAAAAGAGCAACTATGTCTCTAGATCAAAACAACAAGATTGTGATGATGATACCAGCTATGTGCTTTTAAAGACAATTTAGATCCCAGATAATGATATAGGATTTCAGACCTGGTGCATGGCTACTTTTAGAGTCCATTTACTTCAATGGGCTGCTTGAACGATGCATTAACCCCACGGACGTGGCCTGAACTTTGAGTGGCGACCTTCAGTTAACAGTCAGCACATTAACCATGTCTTTTTACAATTTACACATACATTAACACTCAGTTGGCGTCAAAATATTATATAACTCATCATTCCAAATCATCTCACATTTCTACATATAAAAACACCAGGAAGGGTCCTTTGCAGTTATCATTTTTTATCTCCATACAGTGTTGGCCAGAATTCTCTATCAATCAAAGTTCTTTTAGAAATATTTGTGATTTTTTTTTTTCTATACAAACAACAAAAAGAAGCAATTCACAACATGAACATTTTAAATATATTCATGTGTGTGCGCATGCTCCGTTGTCTGCTTGCATGGTTTACTCTGTCACTTGTATGTTCACTCTGCCCGACCATACCTATCCTTCCTTCGTGCCAGCTCTACTGTCTCTTTGGTATGCTTTATGCATGAACCTCAATTCAAGCCAGTCATTTGCTTCATTATGTTAAAATTCCCTCTTCATTCCTTAATCCAACCAACCCTCGATAATCCATGCTTGATGAACACCTGTCCTTCCCACTAATACCATGCAGCTGTTGGTCCAAGCCATGGATAACTCTTACCTCAAATGCTGCAATGTTCTTCTTGTGCGACTTCGCTGCCTTTAATATGGTTGTCTGGTAGACTGTACTCAGCTATCCTTCCCCCACACTTGCAATTTGCATTAGATATACAAATTTGCAAAATATTTCAAATTAAATGTGTGGATTAAATCTTTGGCACGGCCGGTCTCAGTAAGGATCTTTATAAATCAAAGTTTAATGACGAGTTAGACTCTGCAAAAGCTTATCTGCTTAATCGCGAACATTGTGGTGCGATATGATCAGGCTTGATTGACAGTGGCTAAACAACTTAGCAACTCTGAATCCGATTGGTGCATGGAGATGTGTGACATCACTGATACTGAACTGGGGTCACCTCAATTAAAGCTGCTGAAAACGAACAAAGATTGATCTAACTCTGGCTGAAAGATGTCTAATGACGATGCTGCTAGTAATGATAAAACGCAAAGCCAGAATATAAATATTCAGAGCCTCTAAAGTATATGAGTCATTATTTTTGTGTCAAAGCAGCTTCTCTTCCGCCTGACCTAATCAAGTTATTCCCCCCCACTGCAGTGGGCCACTCAGAGTAATTGTTGTGGCATTTGTTTACACTTTTCTTTGATTTGCAGTGGGTTGTTTTCATTATCTATGGACTGTTATACCCCCCAAAAAATAAAATAAAATAAACCAATAATAATAAAAAAAAAAAGTTTTTATAGCTGATTTAAAACAGGGAGGGTCAAACGGATCAGCTGGCCAACCTCCACTAAGAGACAGCTTTTGATTCTGCTGCTGCTGAAGGTTTGAAGGAAGAAGAACAGAGAGAGCATAAAAAAAGCATCGCTCTAAGAGAAGATTAACCTCGTTCACTGGTATGAAGTATAAAGTCTTTGGAAGTAAGGAGGGAGCGCGCATCGCGAGGCGTGCTGGACTTCAGACTAGTCAGTGAGCCTCCTGCTTCAGGATCTCTAGGTCTCTCTCTCTCTCTCTCTCTCCCTTCCTCTCTCTCTCTCTCTCTCCCCCTCCCCTTAGACACACACACACACGCACACGCACACAAAGGGGGCGATTCAACTTTCCGAGGGCGACAACATTTCAGTCGACTCTCAAGGTAAACGGTTATACTGGGGGAGCGGGACCTTCGCATTTATAGGGAGGAGAGATTAGAGATTAGGAGGCTGTGGCGGTGGCGGCGGCTCGCCGGGAGGAGAGGTCTGTTCGCCAGAAAGTGATCGGTTATTTGTTCCAATGAGAAAGTCCGGGAGATGTCTCTTTCACCGGGCGACACCGTCAGCATCCCAGCCATAATGCACAGGCGGGAAGCAGCCAGTGTTTTCAGCCTCCACACAATATTTGGATTGTCAAGAAGTCAAAGGTAGGAACAGATTACAGCACCTTATCCAATTAATAATAATAATAATAATAGTTATTATTATTATTAGTTTTGGTCTCAGTTTGCATCCAATAATACGCGCTTTGCTCTGTTAAAGCTGTGAAACACGTGATCATTTTCTTTCAGTAGTAGTTTTTTTTTTTGTTTGTTTGTTTGTTTTTTTTTACAGTAACACACTTCAGTGATGTTAGAAATAAGTGTTAATTGCGACGCATTGCAATACACAGTTTTTTCCCCCTTTGGTGATGGAGGATGCTGTTGGTAAAGAACTCTGCACTCAGTTTCCACCTGCGACTGCTGTCTGTGTGTGGTGTGAGTGAGATATACGTTCGCCATCAAGTCATCGTGTCACTCTGAGCTGAAAGAGTGCGTTTTTGTTTTTGTTTTTGTTTTTTTTTTTGAGAAATGGACATTGCTCTGCGCACTTGGCTGAAGAGTAGAACATCCCATAAACAAAGGAAGATAACAAAGAGCAATAAAAGGGGGTGGTTTACTGTTTGCATTTTATTCCCACCTTAAATTTTAATGCGCGCAGTAAGTCACTCTGTAAGGTGGTAATTGTTTCATCAAAGATTTAGGTGGCAAGGCAAATACATTCACACACGCGCGGGCGCGCGCACACACGCACAGAGCCATCAATTTCCACCCATTCTCTCTAATCTACTACTGGTGCCTGCAACAATTGGAACAGCTGCTTAAACTGCAGTAAAAATGAGAAATCTCTGTCCAAAAAAAACCCCAAACTATTTTTCCATTGTACGTCTGTCTACCCATCTATCTATGTCTCTATCTATCTATCAGGTGCTTTCTGTAGTTAATGTTAGAGCCAGAAGACCATTTAAATTATGCTGTCTTTCTATCAGCAACTGGGGATCAATAAACTATAAAGACAACTTAGCTGGAGCCTGCCTCTCGCCAATAACAAGCCAACCTTGCAACATGGGTAAGGCGTTTCTGTGTTTGTTGTTTGAATGTTCAAGGATGGTATGCTATTGGCGGCAACCTCGCAGTGAATAATTCAAACACGTGTCAGAAATTTTCAATGGCGAATTTACACATCAAGGAACACTTCAAATCATGTGCCGGAGGTGTGGACAACACTAAGCCCAGTGACATGACTGTAATGGTACAAGGTTCCAGAGGAGCCCTTACTGCTCTGGAAGGTTTAGTGCTAAGTGTTTAATGTTTTATCAGCTCCTCAGATAGACGTGTAGATGAAGGGGACAGACCATCAGCAGTGGCTGCTGACACAGGAATAGGATTCAGATTAATTTCATGTGGATTACGACATTTTTACACAGTCTCCTTTGATGATAATAGTTCATAAAAGGATCAGTCAACACTGTGTTAAGCCCATTACTCACTTCATCCTCTTCAGTTGCTTAATCTGTCTGTGGACTTCCATGTGCCGAGGCCAGGGTGTACAGTTCACTGTCAAATTTGCTTTAGGATACATCTGCATTTTGGGCAATGAGCTCCTGTGCATTGTGCCATGCTTTGATCAACAGTAACTACCTGGTGTTACCTTATTATGCAAATTGCACACCAGGCACTGCCTCAGAAATTAAATTACAGGAAGATGAAGTTGTTGTTGTAGAGCACAGTGAGCAGATCTTCACATGCGGTAACCAGGAAAAGCTGCGAGAGACCCAGTCTGGATGAAATAGGTTGGTAAACATGGCTGACAGATAAGACACATTGGTATTCTGCTGCATCTGGGCACACCGGCCTCAAGGCCTGGCTGATAATACTCGCTCTCAGCTTCAGGGTCAGAGGTCTGAGGTTGATTGGCAACGGGCTGACACAGGGAAATAGAGTGTGCTGATGGTAGTCTAATGGGACTGAAGCACAAAGACGAATCAGTGTGGCTGGCATGTTAGCAGTGCCACAGTCTCATTCTTACCCTCCTGCACCTGGATGCTTACAGCTTATTTGTTAATCTATTAGCTCCTTGTCAGACACCTCCTGGCTCGCCTGCACAGCAGCACTGCAGCACATGAGCCTGTACTTGTGGCATCTCTGTCATGGTGAAATGTTTTCCTCACAAAAGCATTTGCTCTGCCTCATTCGCTTTCAGCTCTGCCTCCCAGCTCTTCATACCTCCCAGCCACTGCTTACGACCAACATGCCCAACGCACTCCACTAGAGCAACGTGCATGAGTAGGATCTCTGTCTTTCTTCCCCTCTTCTCTCTTTTTCTCTGTGTTAGCCTCTTGCGCTGGAACAAAAAGATCCATCCAACTGTGCACACGTGTTTACTCATAGTCATACATACACAAAACAGAAACACCCACGAAAAATCGTGAGCGCACACACAGCTGTGGGATCATAGTTACGTCAATAAAATTAATTTCCACTGATAATGGAGGTGTCCTACATTGCTCAGCTTGCACTGAAATAGCTCGTTCACTCTAGAAAAAAAAATAATCTGTCTGTACCAAGAACACAACAGTAATGAATTTGGAAGAATGACAACATGGAAAAACATTTGTCAGAGCATCCCTAAGTAATGACACAAAAAGTCATCAGCTGTCAGCTTGCAGCACCATTCCTGTTCTAGAGTGTTAGAACTGAGGAAATAGTCATGTTGGATATATGAAAGCCGTTTTATCTGACCCCTGTCGAACAGAGAGTTAATCCGAATTGACCTCACTATAACAGCCTGTGTCGTATTCTGTTTGAAACCCTTAATGAAGAGAAAAAGAAATGACTGAAGCTTTGCCATCTGCTATTGTGAAAATCTCTGACGACTCAACATTCTGATATGTGTTGTTTGGCATTATCTCCCTGACCAATGCTGTGGAACAGGAATCAGCCTGAATACGTTTTCCTCTTGCAGACTGCTCCATGTGATTATGGTAATCACAGCAGCGCCTCAGCATTAATGCAGTGGTGATTTATTGATGTAAACTGCTATTTGTAGCCATTTTGGAACTTAAGGGGCTACCCTTTGGTATGAAAAGTAAATGCTTTGTGACATTTTAAAAACTTGAAAAGCAAGGGTGAGGTATGTTGAATTTGTCTTCGAGACCCTGTTCAAACCCATAAATAGGAAGCGATATAAATGTTAAAAATAGTTGCAGTTGGAGTGCAAAAAATCTGGTGGAATTACTCATCAAACCCAGAGCAATCGCAGTTCATTTTTAGAAGGAATTTGTTATCCCTAGAGCTGTCAGGGTTAGTTTATTGCTGTGGGACACTTAAATAAGCATCCTGCCCAAGGAACGCTTGACAACAGCATCCAAGGTAAACGGCGATCTCAGTACCATAGTTCCATATTTCTAGTCATTTACAAGGAATTAGTCCACAACTGTTGTAGTGACACTTTTAGTCAGCTGACTTAAGAACTGCAAGTGTGCCTTCCCTAGAGCTAAACATGGACCAAAGGGAGCACTGATGTGGAACAGTGATGTCAGCACATTTGAACACAGGGGGTCTAAGAGGGAGGAACCATGAAAACTTTTTAGGCCATCCGGTGCTTACTGGGCTACAGGAAGCCAAGGAGCGTGTGCATATTATTGTATCCATGGGGCAGGAAACATGAAAAGCACAGCAAAAAAAAAAAAAAAAAACCCAAAAACCTCACATTAGAGGAAACTTGAAAAACAAAATGACTTTCAGTGATAAAATGAAGAAAGAGTATGAGAATCTAAGGAGGAAGTGATGAGCACACTGTAAATCAAAGCTTACAGGGCTAAGTGAAAACTTTTATTGCATGGGTGAACAGATAAAAAGTAGGAATGGCAGCCCACTGAAGATCGGCCAATTTCCCTCCACAATATGCTCGAGCACACAGAGGTCCAGGGGGACCCCAAAGTCCAATACAGCCAATCCAATCTGATACTGGTCGTACAGAGCCATACTGAAAATATTTTGAATTAATCCACTCTAATAATGGATGTTTGAATGATTGCAGGAGATAAGGTATAAAGGTTTAAGCAAAATAACCACAATTAACCAAAGAATAGACCAACCGGGTAACCGGCCACAGTGGCCTTTTAAATCATGTGTAAACGGAAATACCTTCTCTTTGTGGGATGTGGAAATACTGTCATAAAACAGCCATACACAGATTTAAATAAAATGTGACTATTGTGAGACACATTACATGGAAATTTAGGAACTGCTGAGTTTTATTTTAGGAGCAGCACGTTGGTATAGTGCTTCACGCTGTTGCCCACAAGAAGGCTGCGGGTTCCATTCCTGGGCCTGGGGCCTTTCTGTGCAGAGTTTGTTCTCCCCATGCTTCTGTGGGTTTCCTCTCACTGTCCAAAGACACCATGTTTGGGTTAATTGGTGACTCTAAACTGTCCGTAGGTCTGATTGTGAGTGGTTGATGGTCTCTGTCTGTCTCTGTATGTTGGCCTTGTGATGGACAGGCGACCTGTCCAGGGTGTACCCCGTCCCTTGCCCAGTGTGTGCTGGGATTGGCTCCAGCATGCACTGCGACTCAGAAATGGATAAGCGGTAGAAGATGAATGACTAATCAAACCAATGCAATAGAAGATATCCAGTTACTTTTAAATTGTAATGGGGTGGACAGCACCTTCCAAAGCGTTAGTAAGACAGTTGCAGGCTGATGAAAAACATTGCGGACTTCAATCTTCCATCAATTTCCATGCATTGACAAGGAAAACAATGAATGAAAGAAAATGTGGCATCAATGTAAAAGTAATTTCGTCATAAATGTCAGCCATATACAGTACAACAGCAGCCAAGGCAGATTACCACCCTGCAAACTGTGCATGTATAGATGGTGTCAACTGATCCATATCACACGGTGAGGCTGATTACACCAAACACCGGAGCAATAGTAATCTAATTAGGTGTGCAGAACAACATATACATACAGAGATAGCGAAGGATCATATGGTGAGGTAACAGATGACGGTGCTGTGAAAAACCGAGGTTACTATCCTGAGATATTTGCGTGTCTGTTAACTTACTGTACGTGCCTGGAAGTATGGAAATTCAACGTAATAGAATCATCTGGAGGCTGCCACTCTTGACGAGCACGATACCGTTAAAAAGTTGTTGCTGCTGAGGGAGCGACAGCTGAACCTTGATCTGATCTGAGCAAGTGTTTGGTAAATTGTCATCCAGCTGGCACCTGTTAGTAGGTGTCAGATAAAAGTCTGCTTCTGAGTTTGAATTTAAAAATTGCTCTTTTCTGCTCTCTGTTTGTTTTCTGTAGGTCTCAAAGTACTGATTTCTGAATGACACTGAGTACTTCACTGACATCAACGCACATATCTGAGGAGTCGATATCACCCAACAGTCTTCCATCCGCTTGCAAGAGGTGCAATCACTAAGAAGCTCCTCCTGCTCACCTTTTGACCTTTGTTGCTATGGAGAACCTCAGCGAGCTCCAGAACCCTTTGTTGGACAAAAACAGTAAGCACATGGTCAATGGTTACGGGGGAGACTTCCCTAATAACCAGTACCAGGAAAACATTATTAATTATTTTGCTGGAGGAGGAGGTGGGGGTGGAGGTGAAGGAGGAGGAGGAAAGGTCAATAACAGCAATGTGGTGAGTGGAGGAGGCTACAACACCAATGGGAAGGTGAAATCTCAGCAACTTTTGGACGCCACCTCTCTGCATCTGGCGGTCGAGGCCTTCTACAGGCCTAACTTCATCCTATACAAGGAGGACAGCGGCAGCATCAAGGCAAAGGAATACAAAAGTGAGTGCTGTGAGACTACCTTCACAGAGAAGAAGGCAAAAGAGATGTCCAACACAGCCGGGACAGACACGCCTGGCACAGAAGACCCTCAGGCCAAGCTGCTGGAGGATAGCGAACACATCAAAATCCAAACAGTTTCCTACGAGGTGGAGGAGGAAGAGTACGTGGAGTACGAGGTGAGTGGAACCAATGCACCTGTAGGATTAGGAGCACTACATTTTCACCACAGTGGATTTCTAGAAAGAAACGTCTTTTTATGTTCAGCAATTAGATCATTTTTATCAAATGAGTTAGGTCCCACAGAACAACACAACAAGTAAAGACATTGTTCAAAAGTGTGCAGCAGAAAGGCTAAAGTGAAATGCAAATTTAACATAGCAGAATTGCTTCCTCATTTCTCCATGGATGGTGCTACTTGTCCACACATGCCAGGACACGTGTTTCAACACTGAATAAAAAAATAATCTGTCAATGCAAGAGTGCAATGCGCTGTGACCCACAATATGCAGAGGTCATTGTAATGTTTGCACTGGGCTGCCACATTGGTAGACCAGTCAAAAAACTCCATCAAAAACAATATGCTTTTATTTCCACATGTTTACAGGAAGTGTTGAGTTTGTGTTAATGCTTCATGGACTGTACAGAGTAAATAATGGGAGTGGATCAACAAGGATATGTATGAATGAAATCTGCATTAAATGAATAGATATTACCCTCAATGGGTGAATTAAATAAAGAGTCTGGTCACCACTTGAGGAAATGCTAAATTATTTGAGAGGAGCAACAGGCAATGGGAATAGTTCAGGATTTGGCTGGCTGATCAAAGGTGCAGATGTCGTCGAGTTTTGGCTGGTTAAGCCAAAAGTCTAAAGCATACAGGGTTTTTGCTTGTGTTATTATCCAAAAGTGTAGCACCTCAAAAATAAATCTCTATACAACTCTCCAAAGAGACCCACACAGATGAATTTATTTTGGTTTATGAAGAGATTTTAGGTAGTGATCTGTGTATCGTTCAGGGATTTAAGGATCTTGGTGCTTTTCAACTTCAGGCCCAGATGGCACGAGTATTCTATCTAAACCAAGCCTGAATACCTGCAGTGTGTTTGTGCTGAAAGAGAGAAAGAGCAAGCATTCTTGTATTCCTGTGGTGTTTGTACTCTTGTATTATTAAACCCAAAGACTGGGCTCCATGCCTGGATCTGTCTGAAATTTTACCAACCACCAATCCCATTTGATCTGGTGACCTTGGCCTCAATACCCAACTCGAGTAAAAATTCATCATTAGATAATAAAATATCACCCACGCTGTCCTCGCACAGGGACATTAGGTGCTACAGCGTGACAACATTAGCTACAGTACTTTCACTCTCAACTGGCACAGCCAATGGCACAAAGCACTCCAAAGGATTTAAGAGATTGGACAGGCGGAATAGGGTGTTCAGTGACCAGTGTCCTGCAAGACCTAAGGGACTGAGCTCACACCTCTGTGTCCACTGGAATTAACCTGCATTGGTGTGATAAACATGTAGCTGCTGAAATGCAAAGTGGCATGGGCAGATATAGCTGTCCCTCGGCAGGAAGTCACTGCATTTCACATTATGGCAGAAAGATAGTCACAGGAAATCTGTTAAATTCATGCTGAAATTAAAGTCAATTTCTGTGTGAGCTCTGCTTTTTACAGGAGGAAAAAAAATGTGGAAAAACATTAACATGCAGATGGCGAAGACAAAAAAAAAAAAAACTTCCAGTTTAGACGGAAAAGGATGACAGATGAGCGAGACGTGATACTGAACACCAACAGCAGGTTCCTGTTGGTTGTTCAAAGGTTAAGTGAGCAAATTACCGTATCGTTCATGTTTCTCCACACCTCTCCTGTTCACAAATGAACAGGCACATAAAAAAAAGCATCATCAGGCCCCCACTGCCAGCTTCAAAATGCGAAGTGGAAAATGCACGGTGGGACTCATTATGCAGCCTCCCAGCAGTGTGAGGCATCTCTACCACCCTGCCTGCTGTCTGACACAATGCAAAGACCTCCGCCAATCCTTCCACTGAAATACACGCAGTAGTCTGTGTGTTACCAAGATGGCGCTCTTTGTGATTTGAATGGAAAATGGTTGTTAGCGAACACAGAACAGTTAATCTTTTTTATCCAATTGTAATTTATCCAACAAACGGCCAAACAAATGGTTTAAGTCTAACATTGAATGCATTTTCTTCCTTTACAATATGTCTGCTTATAGTATTTGCGTTTGCTATCTTTGTGCTACCTTTGTGTGAATGCTGATCCTTACACTTCATATACCACCAAAACATATGGTGTTCAGAGACTTCAAGGCTCACTTGGCAATTGCATTTTTACCTCCGTACGTATCGTAATTTCTACTAGTAAATGTCAGGTGTTCATATTCTTTTGTTATGTGTTTTTCAAATGTTACAATATAGTGTACATTCATCACAGTATTAAGAAAGCGTTATAAAGTTAGTGTAACGTACTGCATCGGTATCCTCAAATACTTAGACCTTAAAAGCTCTGCTCATAAAGCTGAACTGAAATACAGTCCAATTCCTTTTTCTCTTTATGTAGTAGGCACAAAGGCAAAGATAAATATAGGTAGCGGAGGGTTCCACTGAGGGGGGTTAGGATTTGGATTGTGGGATGGAAGCCACAAAGGGATGGAAGAAGATAGGCCTACATTCTCAGTTCTTTATGCTTACAAAGTGGCTTTGTGTGTTAGTGGTGCTGTCTGAAAGAGTTTGAGGAAGTGCTGTCTTTGAGGAAAATGATGGCTTCTGCAGCGCAGCAAAGTCTCATGTTTTGGCTTTGATTAATGGGTACAATTTGACAGTTTCTGGCTTTGTGGAACATCACAAGGAATGTCAGCTCTCGAGCAACAATACCTGGGAGAGCAACTGTTGCAGTTGTTTTTCACAAAATATACAATAAAAGAACATTTTATGTCACATGTCATCATTGCCTGTACACTGCTCAGCGTTTTTAAATTGTGTCTGACTAGACAAACTCCTAGGGCCTGGTTAAACAGTAAAAAAAAATATATTTAAGAGTAAAATATTGCCACAAAATCAATTCAGGGACTCACATGTCTGGGGGACTGTGTCATATTGGCGCTCAGCTCATCTCTGCTGAATCTGCTATTTTGCATTGACGACTGCTGACGGCTGTTTTGACAGCGCTGACTTTTGAGAGAGTGGTGAAGGTGGGTGTTCAAAATGGAGGAAGCTACCGCAGCTCATTAGCGGTTTAAATAAAAGTGCTCGACAAAACTGATTGTTTACAACGTACTACTAGACAAGTATCCATGGTGCCTTTAGATTGAACTGTGACCCTTTTTATGCTGTTTGTCAGCTGATAGTTTGCTGGGCTGCATTTTGGTGTGACCAAGCTTACAACCATCTTTGGGTGACTAACTTGCTCTTAATTTTACTCTACATTTGAACTGTGTCTCTAATCATCTCTCGGTATCAGGCCGGTTTGTCTCTATGTACAGCTTCTCTTCAGCAAGCCATATTGAGTTAGGAAGGGAATCGCTAAAGTTTAATAGCTTTTTACTGATTCAGTGCAACATTTTGCAGCAAGAAAAGAATTTGTTCTTCAAAAAAAAAAAGAAAAAAATCTTGTTTTTTAATTGAATCTGCCGTCGAGTCCACAGTACACATAATCCTGTGGTGCAGAATGATGCAGCTATTATACATCAATATTATTCAAGGTATGAGAAAGGTTTTCATCAGCACTTTGTAACTATATCAGAAACTGCTGTCAATGCCGTAGACATTCCTAAGAGAAATGCAGACCACTCTTGAGCCTATTCACATCTCTAACATGTTGTTATAGCAGCAATATATGTAGCAATATATCAATACAACCACAGGACTGGGCCGATACCTATTCCTTCAATGATCGCTATTATCAGAAAGGTCTGAGGTCTTATTATTGTGACATTGGAAGAAGAACTGTAACACAAACAAGTTGGAAGAAATGTATAAATATTTGGGAGAAAAATTTTAAATAACTAAACTTAAGTTAAATTCCCTTTAACTTGCAGATATTAAAAGCCTAGTGTTTTGTGAACTCATTGCAAAAAAGTAAAAAGGGGTAATTGCTGCTTCAAAATAAAATGTTGTCTATTTTGCTTTTTTATCAGCATAAATAAAGCACACATCATCCAATTATCAGAGTGCTGAGTTAATGACGGATGGCTTCTGAGGAGAATCGCAAAACTAGAAGAGAAATTTTATCAAGGACACTTAAATGCAGTTTTCTTTGTTTTGTTTGACCTTCTCGTCAAGCTTAAAACACAAACTGGTAGTTCATTCATTAAAAGATTTGATTCTTTTTGTTCTGAAGTACTTTTTTCCTGGCCCACATCTCCATGTAACATAACTCTACGATTGTTTGTTTAATGTAAGAGACTTCTGTTTGGTATCGTCAGTTTGCCAAGCAGCCTTCCTCCTTCTGCGTAATTTTTGAGGAAAACAGTAGAAAAGCCGCAGCGTAACAAGTAAGCAGATCATCTATTAAATATCTCTAGGATGATAACAAGCGTTATCCCTGCTGAAGTGCCCTCTGGCAAAGCACTAAATCCCTTCAAGCTACAAGTTCACATTTCGGCTCTTTCATCTCCATGTGGAAACCTTTCGAGTCCAATCTCATCTGTCTCCTCTTAGCAACTCCAGCTTTAACTTCAATGAGCACTGGAGGGCTGCCAAGGGGACCCCCCCCCCCCCCCCCCCTCTAGACGACCACCTGGCCCTACCAGGTGACGACATGACGACTAGCTGCGTAACATCTCTGAGTATAGCACACCACACACCGAATGTAAACCTGTATATATATATATATTGAGGCTGTCAGAAGATTTCACAAGCACAAATTCATAATTGAATCGATCTTTTCATTGCCGAAATGCCTACATTTCCTGACGGTTAACAGGTAGCATTCATGAGCCTTGGACAAATTACTGCTTTACTCGCTGCTCATTCAGTTGTCTGACAACAGAATCTGAAAAATGTCAGATAAAATTGCATGTTCTGCTGTACTGAAGCATAATGGAAGTCATCACAGAGAGCAGGGGGTGGCAGCACTGAGTTTTCTTTTTGAAATTTGTCAGGAACTAAAAAACTAAAGCTGTAGGAGGAGGAAGAAGAATTTCAGCGAATTTTTGGTTTTATTCTTCAATAACAGGCAACAAACTTCAACACTTTTTTTATGGACTTTAACACTTTATGCAGATTTCTTTTCCAGTTATCATGTGCAGTTCCATAGTGCTGGCTGAGAGGACGGTGTCGGTCCTTGTTAAATCATAATGTGGGTCTGTGAGGGACAGACCATCAATTCTATGTCCAATAACATTGAAGAATGAATTGGCAGCAGAAGACAGGCCAGTGTCTGCTCATTTGTTTCAACAACTCACCTCTGCAAATTATCTGTGATATTGCCTGAGACTGAGGCGCCAGCACTTTAATGAAGAAGCTGGAAGCAATTTATATTGAACCAAATCTTATTTCTGCCTTTCTTCCTCCTAGCGGCTCTAGGCTTTGTTTTGGTGACACCTGTGGCTACCGGTGGTAACGCCTGCAATGGCACATTTATTGATAAGGAAATGCAAATACAGGGCCAGAAATGCAACAAAAAAGATTACAGTTTCAGTTTTTTCTCTCACTGCGGGTCTACATCTATGGTTTACTGGAGTGGTGGGTTCTGCCAAAAACAATACAAACTACTATACAGAGAGGTCACTAATGAGTGGAAATACGTTTAACCGAGCAGAATAAGTCCTGACACTGACATGACCTCAGATTTGATGTGGTTGTGATTTGAGAGAATACATTAAAATGAATGTATTCTCTCCTACATTATAACACTTGAGCTAGGAAAAAACCTTCCCTTTCTATTTGTGTGCCATTTGTTCTACCTTCTCCTGTGCATGGAATTTCCATTTTATCAATATATTTCATATTCACATAATAATGGAAATATATGTTTGTCTTGCACATGAGCAGAATTTGAATGAAATTGTATCTTCTCAGTTTTTCTGACTGTAGCTTTTTATTTTATTTTATTTTTTTTAGTTCAGGCATTGTACTGACAAAATCATGTGTGCGGGTATATAACAATAGAGGGCTCAGTTTTGAAAAAATTATATCTCCAGCTGCCCTCTGCTTCATCTCGGCAGAGTTTTAGATCAGGCCAGCTTTGGCTGGAAGGGCTGTCCATTCTCACGAAATCTGAGGGGACATGAGCACTTATGCCTTCATTAAATTTAAAATGTAGTCATGCCTCAGCTCAGTGCACACATATTGTTCCTTCACTGAAAGGTGCAGCAGCTGATATGAGCCAGTGTCATATATTCTAGTGCAATCTTTCAGTGATATCTCATTTCTCATTTAGCAGTAAATGACAAACTGATCTCTTGGATCATTTCAATTCAGCTGTGAGCTGGTCCATCCATTAGATTTCAAAGCTGCACTCTTCTTCTGCTAGCTGGGCAAATTTATTACATGGTGTGTCTGTGTAACTGTTAGAAAGCTTCCAAAAAAATTTAATTATGACACACACACACATATATATATTTTGGTATAGATTGATTAAGAGTAAGTAAATTGAAATGTTTAATTAAATCTTTCAACAATACTGAAAAATGAAAGTTTGCTAAAAATGATTACTTAGATTTCTTTTGGTATATGGTCCCATTTATTGCTGCCATCCAGTCAGGCATCTCAAACATTCTATGTTAAACTATCTCAGGTTCTCCTCAACTCTTAAAATTTGCATTCATTTGAGAGAATTCCGTGCCAGACTTAATTATATTTTCATTATTTCATTTTTGTTCAGTGCTAATATATTTTTTAAAACATGTTTCCAAAATGGTCTCTGCAAGACTTTTCTCATGGTCAGCTAATGTAACAGGCCAAATCCGACTACTCAACTTCGTATCGTTGTACTAATCAACGATTTCCCCTGCAACAAGACTTTATGTTGTGAAGTCTGCAAATAGGAATGTGGCAAATGTTCTTTCAAGGAAGATGCTGTTCCTGTGGAAGTTTAATTGACATTTCAAAAAAAAAAAAAAAAAAAAAAAAAAAGCTGAAATTATTTTAATTATAATTGTTGCTCATCTAGTTTACTCAGCAGACGATTCAATCTATGCATTTGCACAACAATTACAGGAACAGCAAATGTCTTACAGTGCTGACTGAGAGCACATAAAGTCATGATTGTGCCGTCTAATGCAAAAATGAAGGCATTCCAACCTGACTCAGCTGGCAGTCTGACATCCTTTGCCAATGGCCAATCATTCTGATTAAGTGCTTCCCAATAATAATTTAACAAGCCGCGCTTCCCTAACAAGTAACAACACTTTGCTTTTACCTTGTTGTGTTATTGATTTTACTCTGTCCTGTAAAGCACTTTCTTTTGAAAAATGCTATATAAATAAAGCCATTATTATTGTTATTATTATTATTATTAATGTTGATGTTATTATTGTGAATGCCTAACGGAGTTGCATGTCCACCATTGTTTACTTCCACTTACTTTGTGCACTGGGCAGAGGAAAGAATAAATACCTGGAGTGCATTTTAGAGAAATATGTCTTTTTTAAAGTACACTGTGTCCTCTACTTCCTTTGAAGGGTTTATCTCAAAGAGCTCAGCTCAAGACTTAAGATTTTATCAAAGCAAACTGCAAAAGCGTAAGACAGTTTCTGACAGTTTCAGGTTTAGATTTGGACAAATAAATCAGTGAAACCGTCTCCAAATGGAGAGAAAAGCACGACATGGGGCATTCTGATGGTACAGGAGGAAAGAGACTCACCACTGCTGCAGACTTCAGAAAGACACCAGAGGTTCTTTAGCTATGGACCAACAGTCCAGGAGGGAAGCAGAGGGATTTCTGCCATGGTTCTACGAGTCTCCATAAAGTTCTTCTAGTCAGTGCTGAAGAATAGTCTGGCTTCATCCTAAATCTTGCTATTGGGGGGGACAAAACTGTAGTGATCTATTCGCATTTCTTTAAATCAGTCCCTGAATCGTTCTGTGGTGGTGAGCAGTGGTGGTGGTAAATAACAAATAATGTCAGAAAGGAGCTTGTCACTGATATAAAAATTGCATTATTATTGAATTATTATCATTATTATTATTATTATTATTAGTAGTAGTAGTAGTAGTAGTAGTAAGATGGAAGGCTCTGTAAATTTACTGTAATTTTAAGTTACTATTTTCTGTGCAGGTTTTGCCATTCCTTTTTCTCATAATTAGGGGCCACATTATGACTTCTTGGGAAAAAAGTGTATTAATTGTTTAGGCTAAGAGAATCGTCCAGTTTTCCTTTAGCACTGGTCTCCGCCTCTCGTTTAGGGATTCACACTGCAGGTTCACTCCATTGTTTTGGGATCCAGGTTGCTTCATGCACCACAGTACAAAATGCAGTGCTATTTTTTACAAAACTGAGTGGGATGTGTGTTGGGCAAACACCACAAACCTCCAAGTGTTAGTATTGCTGTATTTATCATTTTCTAACATGTATCGGGGATGTTTTAATCCAGAAATAGCTGTATAATGTTAAATATGTTTTACAATTTAGTAAATCAATTCAAGTATCAAAATGTTTTAATTCTATAATAATGGTTAGCGCTGTTGCCTCACAATAAGAAGGTTGTGTGTTCGGTTCCCGGCCTGGGGCCTCTCTGTTTGGAGTTTTCATGTTCATCCCGTGCCTGTGTGGGTTTCCTCCGGGCACTCCGGTTTCCTCCCACCGTCCAAAGACATCATGTTTGGGTTAACTGGTGACTCTAAATTGTCCGTAGGTCTGAGTGTGTTGGCTCGGATGGACTGCTGACCTGTCCAGGGTGTACCCCGCCCTCACCCAGAGAGAGCCGAGGTCGGTTCAAGATGAATGAATGACTGGAACAGTTTTGATCAAATCTGTGCGACGTGGTTATAGTTGTTAATTATTCCAGGAATGTTTTCCTCATTCTTTCTTTTGAATACGTTTCCTGAAAGAACAGCAAAGTAGCAATTTGTTGTCCCTCAGTCAAATTTCACTGGTGCATCTTAAATCCTTGCCTGAATGACAGCTCGCAGAATTAAAAAGTGAATAATGAGAACAATGCTTCTGTAATGGTATGAGGCTGAGTAATATCAGCCCTTTGGGGGATGATTACACGTTACAAATCAGAGCAGTGTTTTTTTTTTTTTTTTTTCATGGACAGACATATAATGATTGTCCATCAATCTGTTGGATTTAGATGGATTTAGATGGTTTTAATCCCCCCACCCCCCCCAAAAAAGAAGACAAAAAACAAAAACAAAAAAAAGCAGAGATAAGGCTCTTTTTCTGATGTGCTAATCGATATAATACCTTGAGGATGTGGAGTCTTATATCCACTCTGTCCCTCTGTCCCTTCGTTTGACTTGTTCATTGGCTGTGAATATGCATTGCAGCTTTGACATATCCCACATTACACAGCCAGTTTGATGTTAATCAATTACCTGCTACATTACAGATGCACGCCAACTCACTTTAAGTGTGGGAAGATCTTGCAACATCAATGAAGGTGCTGGTTTTTGCTCATTTATAGCTGGAATCACAGGAATGGTGGATTTGACTCTGGTTGTGTGGTAGGAGGATTGTTACCAGACCTCAAGCTAATATTTAAATTCTTTAATCCAGTTCCTTCTAAACTACAGTTTTCAGTCAAGGGCTTGTCAAAAAGATCCATCTTTAGTTTTTCTTTTAATTTTGTAATATACTAAGTAGGTTGTCAATACTATTTGTGTTTCATTTTTAGCTGTGGGATAATCAAGAAGGATTCTGACGTTACAGGGCAATACTTTTCTTTAGTGAGATTTCATCAGGGAGATCGTTGATCCACAGCAGAGTTTTCTTTGAGCGTTTCACCGTGTTTACAGAGCACGATAAGAATACTAAGTGTGGTGTGTAGTGTTTCCCTTTTGTAGCCTCATTACACACTTCTAAATTGCGCACCTGTCAACAAGAGGCCACAGGGGCAACAGAAAGGAAAATAACAAATATTTTATTCATAAATTCTCCACAGGTAGTATATCAGCCCCTCCCACCTCCGCCCCAAAAGACTGCAATGTATGTTTGAGAGCCCCGCATCATGACAAGGCTCTTATCATTGTGATCACACACTCTCTGACTGAGTGCCCCTCTGAGGTTCCTGACTCTGGTGGACCTCACTCAGCCAACAAGCCTAGGCACTATATAAATCACTAGGTCTTATTGACCCCGGGGTGAAGTTTGTATTCCCTTTCAACGGCCGCCCCGTTTGGTAGCCCTCGGTCACTCTGCCTAATAGATTACAAACCCTCATACCAGAGTGACACCTGGGGCCGCCAGCTCCTGCCCCGCCATAACTTAATGTGACCATCTGTGGTGGTGTGGATGCAGACCAAGCGTATAGCGCACTGATGCCACATTACGATGCAGAGGATGCATCTAGCACCTTGTGACTAGATGACCCGCAGATGACTCTAATGCAAAGTGAACATGTGCTGCCTTTTGTACAAACATAATTAAATGACAGGGAGCGTATGGATCCAAATGACTTTTGCCTGCTCCATTTTTAAATGGCATGTTTTCTAATGGACATAGGACACTGTTGCAGATACTCAATTATCATGAGATAATGTCATGCATAATTTTTCTGGTTTACTGTGAATACAGATTCTATGTAAAGTCACTGGAACCTTCATCATGTGCAGTATTGCCTCTTTAATGACATTTGCTCATTAACTTTGCTTATGCATTCAGCCAAGTAATTGAATTCCTGAATTTCCCCTTGGTTGTGAAGTAGTTTGTTTCTACATATTCAGGCCTGCTTCTGTACTTTTGTGTAGCTGCACAATAAAACAATTAACTTCGGTAATCTTGGCCACTGCCTTTGGCTTCATGAGATAGCAGAGAAAGAAAAATCCCCCCCTCCAAAAAAAAAAAATACAGTCTGCAATTTAACTGTTTTATGGATTCAGTCATGGTGGATGTATTCTATAACATGGAAATGCAAAATTCTACATGAAAATTTCCCTACAGAGGCCTGCGGCATCTTTCATATCGTGAATCTGCATTTAAAAGCGTCACAGAAAGGCATGTATACACATATGTAAGGGGCTGATGGATCTTGCTAGAATCATCCCCTTTCAGCTTAGCTTGAGTTTGTAGATGTAAATAATGCAACAACCTGTTTAGGACTTTGCACACACAGTACAGCAAAGACGTTAAAGCTCATAAACGTTCATCCACATCAGTTACGTATGATTACACGTCATGAAATAAGACATTTACTTGACATAAAATCAGGACTGAAGAACAATGGTTCAAGAACAAGTATCCAATTTGGAAAGCTGGAGAATAGGGGGTGAAAAAAAAAATGGCTGGGGACACATTTCCTGTATGTTGCAGAGCCATTTTGGCAACAGATAAATTGCACCAGCCCTCTTCTTGGTTATGATGTCATGGTGGATTGGTGAAACCATCCATTAGCACTTCGTTATCTGTCAGCCTGTTGCCTCACTTTGACAGGATTTATGCCCCAGAAGATATATCTGTGCGCAGCTAGCAGCACCAGCATGCATAGTCATTAGGACTTTCTAGTACAGGGGAGGTGGTGAATGGCAGACAAAGCGTGAACACACACACACACACACACACACACACAAATACACATTAAGAGTCAGGTAAAAAATTTGTAAACAAAATTCTGATTCCTTTAAATCAATGGCAGCCTCTCAGTGAGTCCAACAGCCTTGAGTAGTTTTGTCACAATGTGTAACTTTGGAGCACAGCTTCCTAAAAGTTTGATCAGAGTTTGGATGATACAGATTTGCAGAAATATAAGAAATAATGATGAGATTGCACAATTATAGTCGTGGGTGGATGGGACAGCCTTGCAGAAGGATTGGTGGTTGGTTTTCATCTGCTCTGGATCTCCTGCAACCAACTGAGGGCATTATGATTAATGACTTTCCTGTATATTCCTGGCAGGTCTGCATGTAGCTTCCTGTACATGCTGACCTGTCTGCAACTTTGCACTGACTCAAGCCAACCTCATTGTTCTCTTGCCTGACTGATTCTCTCTGCTGCTCTCTCTCTCTTTCCTGGATACCATTGCCGACCAAACAGCAAGGATCCCTGGATGATGTGTGTTTTCATTCTCTAAACAGCCAGAAGGCTGTGCAGATATTGTCAGTGAGCTCTTCAGGCACAGAGCAGAGCAGCACTGTCTCTGCAGAGATTGCACCGTAGCGCTTGCTTAAGGCCATGACAGCAGAATGATATTATGCAGAATGCAGGCTGCATTATACTCATGTGTTATGACCTTTTTTTGTTTGTTTGTTTGTTTTTTTTTTGCCTCACTGCTGCATGATGAACATAATGAAAATATATCAATCAAGATGACGAGGTTTTGTGCTCGCAGCTTTTAACAGGTTTAGAAGTACAGGCTGACATCAGAGCGCACGGCCATATTGGGATAGTTTTCAGTTTGGGAATTTAATATACCTGTTTTTCCGTCCGGAAGTTTATTTTCAGAGAGTCGATCCAGCGCTTCTCCCTACCTTTGGTGGGTAGAGTCCCAGCACGTTTTAACCACTCGCTCGTTCATCATCATCAATCATACAACAGGGCCATAAGAGCTGTATGATTAAAATTTATTGAAAACTGTTTCAGCCCTCAAAGCAAATGCATCTCCAATAGTCTTACTCAGCTGGAATAATTTAACTTTTATGACAAAGCAAACACAACTGAAGTGCACTCTCCTCTATTAAAATAAGAGCAATCATACATAACAAAAAATTCACGTTTTAATAGAATAGTCCCTAGTGCCTATGTTTACTCAAATTATCCTTCCCAAAAAATAGCTTTTATATTAAGTTGGCCCTAATATAATTTTTTACTTTTTTTTTTGCTCAGGTTTTTTATTTTCTCATAAAATATAGCTTTAAGTGTAACAAGATAACAAGCCTTGATGTTGCTATCAGCTGCCATTCATCTCTCTTGCTCATTTGCTATGAACTTTCTACTGTTCATTGTAGAATACTGATGTGAAAATGCTTCCAAAAGGGATACAAGCTAGAAAAGAAACAAAGCTTCATGCCTTTGTTTGAAGTTTGCCATTAGTCATGGGCCTAACTGAAATCAGTCTAAAATGTCTTGTTGTAGCGTGAGCAAATGACAACCAGCTTTGTGGTGAACACAGTGCACATCAGGCTGAACGGCAGCTCAGCAGGAAGACTCGTTCCCTTTGTAGTATCTAGATAAGATATCAAAATATGCTCCCTCTAAAACACTGTGATCTGTATTTGGAATAAAAGTCCAAATTCATCTGGCACAACCAAAAGGATGATTGCAGGGATTGGGAGTTATAAATCCACATGAAATATTTAAAAATGAAGGATTACTTGGTGACAAGATTTCATAGTGCTAAACCCCCCCCCCCCCAATAAACAAAAAATAATATAAATAAATAAATAAATAAAAACAACAGGAAGACAGCAAGGGTGGAAAGTGCATCTCCTTTAACAGAGATTTGATATGTAAACTGAGTAGTTCTTCATAATTTTTCTAGTCTTTTTGCATGTGAACACTGTCTGTCTGGGTTCCCCCACCTCCGATCAAATGTTTTTTGACGCAAGAGTATGCTGTTCACCTTGATTTTTTTAATTTATTTTTTATGTCCCAGACTGACACTGGATCATTGCTCACAGGATGACGAGTGAAGGTTGCAGATTAATTGCGCTTATAAAAAACTTCTTTTCAACACATAACCGTGCTAAATAAATAATGCTCTTTTTTCTTGGGGGAAAATTCCCTTTACTTGAATGTTTTCGTGCCCATGTTAGAGGTTAAAGTGGCTGGAACAACCCAACTTTAAATTTCTAATGCACATTGATATTTTCGGCCGTGGATCAAGACTGAGAATTGGTATGCAGATGTATGTGTGTCTGTTCTCTTTTGCTGAAGGCGTTGCAGTTCCATGTGAGGAATACTGCATGGAGCGTGAAATAGTTTCATAAAGCTTTAGGGAGGAGGTGTATTTGATTCATAACTATTTCACATTTGAAATGAAGAGTACTTTCAACCGTAGCAGGTTTTCTTTTTTTTTTTTTTTATTCCATCTGTTGTTTAGATGCCAAAATGTAGGAATCTGCATATCTCCAAACTAATGAGAAACTAATGACCCATCACAAAAAAGTCCATGAACATGAGCTGTGACATTACGTGGAAGCAAATGATCCTGTATGTGGAGATTCGTCTATGTTTTGTTTCCCATTACGCAAATGCCTTTATCTTTCTGAATGATCACAGATCCTTGTTCCCAGCCACACAGGAAAACTTTTCTTTAATCTCTCCCCAACAGAATCTCCCTCAGTCCACGTCATCAATGATCAAAACTTTACAATTGTTAGCAAATGGATGCACTGGCTTGACTTTTGTGTCATGAATGGCCCAAAGGGGGTTTGGAAATGTTGGAATTACAGGATGTGGATGGTTGTATGTGGTTGTATGAAAAAAAAGAAACATAAAGAAAAAGAACAGATTTTTACATTTTTCACTTGAGCTTTTGTGTCGATCAAGTACAAATAGCACAAATTGCGCATGTGTGTTTTTGCCTGAATTGTTGTTCTCTGTGCAGACGGACTGTTCCAGTGACAGCGAGAGTGAGGACAACTTCATCGTCGTCCCTCCGCGAGACCACCTCGGCCTGGCCATCTTCTCCATGCTCTGCTGCTTCTGGCCTCTGGGGATTGCAGCATTTTACTTCTCACAAGGGGTGAGGACAAACACATGCATGAACACACATAACCATGTCAGTGCAAGGCGAATGCTTCCAAAGTTGTGTTTCTCACACATGGTTTCCATCGACACGCAATTTCTATGCATTCTTCGACATGAAAGCATTTATATATTCCAGAGAAAATCCTCCCCCAGAGGTTAAGGCTGTCACACGGACAGCTGGCTTGTTTTCCACTGATGCAAGGCCACTTTTTACTGAGGCATACGTCAATAACGCAAGGCCAAACTGTAATGGCTGTTTGATGCTCCCAAAAAGAGGCGAGCGGTGCCTTCAGGAATAGTATATGAATAACCTCCAAAGCACTATCTGCAAGCTCCAAAAATGTGAAGATGAGAGAGGGCCTTTGAACTAGTAGCATTTTTGAGGGGGCTGAATGAACCCCAATGAAAGATGTGCCGACGTATTAAAGGTGATGGCTTCTCAGACATATTAAATAGCCCTGCTTGAGCTTTAATCTAGCAAGTACAATTTGAAATCAGTAATGCATGAAAATGCACTTAAAACTGCACTTCAGAAAATGTCATTTCTGATCTTCTTCACAACAGTGAAGGGCCATCTTTCTGGGGTTATTTATTTCTCTTGCTGTCACCATGTTTAAAACACTAGATCAATCCCTTAACCGGTAATACATTCACAACTGACGATAAACATGGAAGAAAGCAAGGCACTTGAAAATGAATTTGCCTTGCCAGCAATATAGTTCTTTGATGCCCATATGTCTTGGTGACCTGAAAAGTAACAAGTTAATGCATTAGCTGGGTGCCACCATTCATTAAACTAAACCTTAACTCCCACTTAAACCATAGGAGTTTTCCTCACAATAGCAATCAATGTGTACTGCAAATTCAGCAGTTTATTCCCAAAGAGAACAAGCCGGTGTGACCCGATAAAGTGACAGGGAATGCTGTTCATCCTGGAGCTTTTGCCAATACGTTCTTAGTCAGAAACATCAGCAGCCTGCACATAATGGTTGTCTAATTGATTCCAACTGGACTTACTTCTCCTTCGGAGTTCGTGATGGTGTGTCAGTCAAACAGAGAAGACACTTGATGCCACTTTTCCCGCTGCTCATCAGTTCTGAAGTGCACCATCAACCTGACAATGCAAAACACGTTAAAAGGTCGTTAGTGGCATGTAAAAGCACACACTAGCAGTATATGTTATTAAATATTCTCACACATATGTGTAAGAGACGGACAAGAGTTTGCAAAAAATTTGTTCCATCTTTGGCTATAAAACCTTGTCAAAACCTGAAACGTTTAGCTCGCTTATCTTGCGGGCACGAGTAGTCCATAGCAGAAGAAAGCAGTCACTGAATTATCTTGTCAGGAGCTAATTTGATTCTTCCTGGGTAATTATGGGGAAGTGATGGCTGTGTTTAGGGATGGATGGCTTTTCTGCCAATCTCCCTCCTTCAGAAGGTGCCATCCTGAGGAGCTGTCAGAAAAAGATATGGTGGGAGTCGGAGATTGCTTCATTTTATAGCTCAATAAACCACTTCACTGGTCTTCATTTCATTCAATTGTACAGGAGGTCCCCCCGCCTACTAAATGAATTAAATCTGTGGGAGTTAACACAGGGATATTGTGTTAAGTTTTCAGCAGAAATTTCATTATACATATGAAATTCTATGCTGCTGCGTCTCTGTATGTGCTGTGAAGCGTGTGGGATCTCTGCTGATAGACATTAACTACAGAAGCTATCTTGACAAGATTTGAGTAAAATCTGAATCTCACTATTTACATATTCCCTCATCGTAAACTCAAAAAAGCTTAGTTTTAAGCTTTAAGTTTATATTAGCATGTGCGATAATCACTGTCTGAGATTATAGTGCTGGAAACACAAATTAAGACAGTTTTATTAAAAAGTCATTTCAGCATTGCTTAAAGACCAGAAGTGTTTTTGCAGAGCATTATGATGTCACAACGACCTTGACCTTTGACCACCAATTTTTTTTTGCAGTTTGTCCCTTAGTTGTAACCTAAAAAAAAAAGGACGATCTTTAGAGATGGCACTTAAAATGAAGTGTTTGCTGTGACGCTTAGTGACATCACAGTCACTTGGACTTTTTGTATTGACCCAAATTTTAAAGGACCCTTGGGACTTCTGAGATATTGGATTCCCAGGAATAGGATAGATGGACAGACAGGACTGACTACTTGCTGACATTACGCTTGTGGCCACTACGGATGTATTGCCGTATGAAACTCCTGTTGACATTATACGAAATATTGCAACCTTAGCTGCAATGCCAGCGGTGCTACAAGGAGAGAGCTCAGTTTAAAGCTATGAGACCTTGTAGTGCATTTGTTCATAAAATGATATTTCTTTTCCAGTCTGATATGAGGCCAAACTCTTCACTTTGCAGTTCTTAAAGTTCATGAACAGTGTAATTTTTTTCCATCTTATATATCCATCTATCTACAGCACACATCTGCTTGTGATTACATTATGAACATGTTATGAACTCCATTCACTGCTCCTTTCCCATTTGAAGCCAATTGAATATTCATCATGTCATTTATTTTACCATAAGTACCACAGCCTTAAACATGTGTTTATTACAGTAATTATGATATCAATAAGTAGCCTTTGTAACCCAAACCTCCATCCACAAGATTGATCATATATTTGTAATTGTAACCATGATGATCAGGGACCATTACACCGGTCAGTGAGGCATATTATCATCGGGTTGTATCGGAGAGAAGAGACAAACAAGCTTCATAGTTGTTTAATTGGTCCATATTTTTGGGATTCGAGGAGAGCAGCAGAATGAGCCCATGCAAAAAGACAAATGATGGCATGACATGAGCTTGCCCACTTAGTCTGAGGACATTTACAAACAAACAGGTTACCAACTTTAATGGAGTGTACGGATGGCGGATCAATAGTGTTTTTGTCCCACAGGAAGGTCAGGCCACTTTGCACTGAGAGATGGCTCCCAAGCAAAGCAGCCCAGTCACACATTAGATACAAACATGTCTACGTGTGCCGCTTTAAATTGTTTGTATCTTACCTGTCTACAGACTACATCAATAATACGGTGCAACAACGTCATGTTAAATGGCACTGCATATCATCCATCATTAACCACCATCAGAAGCCCGTAACCACACACACAGATGACAGATAACGACGAGAATGCTGTGAATATCTGGGGAAAATTAGCTGTGAGTGTTTGATTGGGGAAACAGAATCGAGGTTTGAATTATTGCCACTAATAGGGTGAGTGTTTTGTTTGGAAAGGCTGATAAATGTTTCTCTCAGCTCTAAGACATCTGTGCGGGGAAGTGCGGAGCTGAGAGGCAGCAGTGATTCCTTTCATGGTTATGCAAATAAGACTCCCCTGAAGTTATCTAATGGCATACAAGTCATCATAATGGGTGAAAATGAATGAATGAGGAAAAGTTTATGTATTTGCATGTGCGTCTGCAGGAGAGAGGTCGATAGACTGACAAAGAGGGAGATTTTTGGCTCTGTGTGTTGTTTGTTTGGAAGAGAAACACGTTTTGGGTACTGAATTGACTACCGAGAAATCACCATACCTGTCTCTCCATGCAGCTAAGTCTCAGATATTATCAGTGTTATCACTGACACCCCGTTTCAATCAGTTTGTCAAGGTTGTGAAAATAAAGCTATAACGCTTCTAACCATCTAGCCGTCTCTCTCTCAAGGGGATTCAAGGAAAAATCCTCACATTGAGATGTACAGTACATTATATAAAGCTGAAGCTTGGAGAAGACATGATTTATTATTATCCCCATCCACATTCCAGCTTTATTAGATTTAGTCTTTCAGTGTTTCTTGTTTCACAGGGAGCGCCACAACATGCCTTCATTTAATCATTTGTGGGAAGTGGAACAAAAAGTAAATCAATTACAAATGTTTTCACCGGAGAAATAAAATGGCAAGTATGTGCCCTTCAACTCCTGCAGAGGTTGAGAGAATTAAACCGTCCGCTGCCACATCACGAAATCGACAGTGAGGGAGGGCGTGCTACATCCTCGAAAGCAGAACAAGCTCCATCTCATTTTGAAAATGCATTCAAGCCTAATCTCCCACAAGGCCTCCATAACACCAGTTTTGTTTCAATGATTACTATACTGACACTGAAGCTAAAGACTTTGTCCTGAATATATGCCCTTTGTCTAGATTTGTTTCCTGACCTTCCAAGGCATTCTTCAAGAGTCTTTCTCTCTGGCTCTCTTCTGGCTGTCTTTGTTTTAAACTGTCCTCTAAAACCTTCTTGGCACTAACCAAACACTTTTAACACTTGTGAGGAGACCTCTAACTTTGTTGTTTTTTTTTTGTTATTTGATGGATGGTTAGCTGAGTTTTATCTTCATTATATATCATGTTGTCCAGTGGTTAAAGATGCTGAGAGTTCAGAAGTTACCTGCACTGTGCCAGGACAGAAAATCAGTTTAAATTCAATAGCTAGTTAGAAACCATTGGACTTTTTTTCCCTCACTGCATTTTTTTCCAAGATACAAACAAAAGCTAACAAACCTAATCTGGTTGAATAATTGGCTGAAAAACATGTAGGGGAATGACATTCCCCTTCAACGAACATAATGGGCCACTTGACATGACTAAATTATCATTATTCAGTGGTGCTTTCAATGCAAATACAGGACAGATACAAAGAAGCTAGTCCTGTGTCTTAATGTCTTGCTATCTGAGAAACAGACTGTATTATGTGGAATATCTGGGTTAAGCAGGCGTTCTGTTGCTGGTTGCATGACTGCAGCCTAAAGAGGCAGATGCAAAAATGAAGTGACAGTAAATATGAAATATTCAAAAAATGAAAAACATCTGTATAAAGAGTACAGACGAGGTGTAGCCCAAGCCTGTGTCTGACACAGAGCCAGTGCGTGTGAGAATTTTTTGGCCTTGAGCTTTTAAAAGTCCCACATTGTAAAAAGACTTTTTCTTTTTCTTTCTGACTATACAGCGGGCCTGACGTCACAATTTGTAATGTAGTTACTTTTTTATCTTTTAATAAAAGTGACAGCACTAAGCAGTCCTTGTGTTACAGAGCTGACTGGAAATAATGTGACATAATCGGATGTCAAGAAGCGTTTTCAAGGGCACAATCCAAGAATTAGTTTTTACTGAAATCCTGGCAAAAATTAGGCTGCAATCTGTTGTCTTTGGTTGGCCTGGCCACGTGTCACTCAGAAATTCATTGGGTCTAGAGAGCAGTGTGAGAGGAATGGTTCAACTAAAAGGATGTATTGGAGACTATGGTGAGTGCTAGAATCCTATTATATATAGGACCTTTAACTTATTTTATAGTAAAATCCACTAAATGTTAGCATTACTGTACTATTTCAAGGTTTGTAAGCATTCTGTCACTTACAAATGATCTCCGACTGGTGTACGTGCTTCAGCAGGGTGTCATAGTTGCAATGTAGTTAAATTCAATCTATCATGCAAAGTACACCTAAAAAGGATGATGCTTGAATGGCTGGCAGCCTGAACCAGCTGGCGCCTCTCAATAAAGAGATGCAATGGTTCACTTCCAAAGTCTTCAAATTTCTGAGCTTCTCGCTCTGTTCTGAGGATGAGGTTAGCAATACAGACCTCATTCATGTCATGTTTATCTTCAATCTCGAGAACTTGTGAGAGAAGATGAAGGTCGAAACGCGGATTTGTACAGAATCTTGATTTGGTGCTTTATTTTTCAAGTCACTACCGCCTCAGATCAGTGCAGACATCACATATTAGACGAGCAGTTGCAGTCCTTCTTAACCTCAGCTGCAAACATGTGACTCCACTTGCAGTGTTTGGAGCTGGGCTCACTTCCAAAATGAATAAAATAGGTTTTTGAGATAACCGTGTTTTCAGAGTTGGAGGAACTGACCCTGTTTTATCACACACTTTCACACACATCACTCATCGGCTCTGTCATTGTTAGAATTGATTCAAAAGAAGAAGGAAGGTCATTTCTCACACACAACCCTCGCATTTCAAACTGTGCCGGCATACGATGAACGCAGTGGTCTGAGGGGCGTATTGTGTTGTAGGAAGAACAAATTAGGACTGGGATTTAGCAGCATGCTGTACTATTGACCACTGAATTCATAAAGTAGAAAAAAATAATCAATAAATTAATATGTGATGACACTGAATCGAAAAAGAACAATAATAGGAGAAGACTATGGAGATGGAAAATGGAAAAGCCAATACGAATTGCAAACAATGGCCCCATTACACTTAACTGTTTAATTTCTGTTTTGGTTGCGACATCTATTCAGGGATGTGCATGAAAGCAAGTCAGAATAGGAATCTGTCTTCACTACATTCAGGCAAGCTCGTTGAAATACAAAGGCAGCAAGAGAAGCCCCTGTAAGCACATTGAACACTTTTCAAAGAATGTTTATTCTTGTATTTTTAGTGCATTTGTTTTATTTTTGCAGGTACACGGGCCCAATGTTGTTCAAATTGTCTGACTATATTAGAGGCAATATTAATAATAGTGTGGAATAATAACCATACTTAAGTCAAAATATTTGCATTTCTCTGATTGATGAGTATGATAGTTCTTTGGATTCTTTGCTTGTTTTTTTTTTTTTGTTTTGGGTTTTTTTTTTTTTTTTTTGGGGGGGGGGTTCAGATGACTCACATGATCAACTAAAAACTGACTTACTCTTTACTGTGGTTTGCACAGTGCAGTAACATTTAATCACAGCTGTTATTTAAGCAACACAACACAACACCAGGGAGAGCATCTCTATGTGCCTATAGTGGGCTATAAAAAGGCACTATAACCTTAAATACATGGTAACTGAATCATGACAATAATGGAGTTGTTGCCTGGGCAAGAGAGAAATAAAAACCCTCCATGCGACAAAGCAGTGTAGAACCCTTAAAGAAATCTAAATAAATAAATAAATCTATTTAGTTTTTTACTTAACCATTCAAATGTAATTACTTGATCTATAAAGAATCATCGTTGGTGAGTTTTTTTTTTTGTTAATTTACAGACAAATTTTGATAAATCGTCTTTTCACCTGTGTGGGTTATGCTTCAGTGTATGCAGCTGAGATAACCATAACGTCCACTCCTTGACATTTTCACACATTTGCCATTTTTCCATCCTGTAATGAATGATGAGCTTTCCTTGGCTGCACTGAGCCACTCGGTCAGTGGGCATCCTTTAACTCCTTAGTCTTCAGCTTCTGAAATTATATTCCTTCCCTTTTTTTTTTTTTTTTTGTTAAATTTGGTCGCTTCTTTCTCACTTGAGATCCCTTCAAACTGTGTCTGACTTTCTTCTTTTTCTTACACTTTCTCTTTTCTAGACCACCAAAGCGGTGAACAAAGGTGACTTCCCGCTGGCCAACATTGCCTCCCGACGGGCTTTGTTCCTTGCTGCCCTCTCCATCACTATAGGCACTGGTGTGTATGTGGGCGTGGTGGTAGCTCTCATTGCCTACCTTTCTAAACCAGGACGCATATAGCAGCTGCACCTTTCTTCTGCACACCTCCAGGGATCCCAGGAAGAGAACAACCCCCTCTGGGGAATGTCATTGCTTCTGCAGACTTTGAGGAAAGTTTTTTTGGGGGTTGTACAGTTTCCTCCCACCACCTTCCTTTCTTTTCAGCCTTCTCTCCCTACAGGCCCCTCTGTCAGCCAAGATTAGCCACAGTGACTGGAGAGAGGTCAAGCATGACGGTGAGAAGAAGGGGATTTGGGGATAGACAAAGTTGTTGTTTTTTTTTTTTGTTTGTTTTGTTTAGTTTTTTTTTTTTGTTGTTGTTCTTGTTGTTGAAACAGAGAGAAGGTTTAGGTAATGGAAGTTATCCATATTGGAGCCCAGTTTCAATCCCATTGACTTAAAGTCCCCGGATGACAGCTCCTTGAACTGAAGCAATTATTAAAGGTTGAGGACGGTTAGACATCAAGATGAAATTAAAACAACTCCATCTTATTGTTAGTTAAGTCGCTACTAAATTTGGGGCCTCTATGTGGAGTTCTGTCACCTGTCATCACAGTTTGCTAACCAAAGCTGTCTTTAATAGACTCTGATCTCCCCTCATCAACTCCAAATACCAGGGCTCCATACGTCTCTGGGCTGAGTGGGAAATAAAAGATGCATCACTCTGCGCACTGTCTTTTAAATCATGACAAAGAAGGTATTTCATTTCTGGGAAAATTTTCGAAAAAATACATAGCTACTGATAGTAATTTCCATCAATAAAAAAATGAAACCCTGAGAGGTTGAAAAAAATGATCGCATACAGTCAGGAACAAAGGCTATTTTCTTTCTTACTGAACAGTATGCGCTGGCATGAATAACAAGAATCTCACTGCAGCCTCAGGCTTGTATTTCACCTCAGAAAAGGTATGTATGAATTAAAGACATGCCCTGAAGTCTGACAAAATCTCTTTCTGCCAGATATATTTTGCCTACATTCATGCAAATGTGTTTTGTTTTTATGTTTGTCTTCTAATCTTCCCTGCTGTCTAAATGCCCCTTGATTAATCTCGCTTTAAGGAATGTTCAGTCATAGCCTTTTAAAGTAAAGCACAGATGTGAGGTGGCCAGATGGTCAGAAATCCAGGGGAAATGGTATCCAGTGTCTCCCAGGCAAAGAAAAATGCAGCAAAACAAACAAACAAACAAAAAAAAAAAAAAACACTGCATCTGGTAGCACATTGTGACATAAAACATCAGCATGGAGGTTAGAAACCACCTAGATGATGTCATTTATAAGGCGGGGCTCACATCTCCTTCAGAGCTGAGCATACAAACAAAAAGTTGCAGTCTGACAGCTTTGAATGTAGCTGTGATCAGTTATTCTTTGCATGACTCTAGCTATGCCAGCGGTGCACTGCTACGCATGATTGATCGGATTTAGAGCTTGTTTTTGTCAGATCATAAAAAAGCTTAAATTAAAATTGATCAGGCTGTGAAGGGGCTCATATTTTTTGCAATACTTTAGCCCACATCCTTCAATTCAGCTATTAAAACAGCGAGCACTTCAGGAGTAATAAAGCATCAAGACATTTCAGTTTGTCTCAAGAATTGTCTCAAGCCAAAAAAATAAGACACTCAACAAACAAATTTGTGGCTTCTCCTTGTTTAAAGGGCTTATTAATTACTGACATTTTACTTTGTGCTTTCAAGATTATAGATTATAAACCAGACAGATGCTGAGTTCAAGTAGTTAGGCCCCAAGAGGTGACATTATATACTTAGTTTTCCCTGCAAAGATCCTACATTAGTCATATCTGACATTTATGGTGCACTGTTAGCTCCCTGTAATGGCTTTTTCTGAAGGAATGCGTACCCTCTGGAGCATAGCCCTAAAATAGCACAACCACATTAATTTCACTAATAAGCCACTTTTGTCGTCACTGGTTGCTGTCAAATCCTGCAAGTAAATAATACATTTACACATCCTCGGCTCTGTGAACATTTCAAAATAAACATGGAAGTCAGTTGTGTTGTGCCAATGTAGAGTGAATATTGCCCATACTGCATTCTCCACGAGGGGAGGTATCCAGTGTGCTTCGTTTTCTAGAAAACTGTGGCTAACACTTTAAACTTTCATTTCAATGCTAATCTCTTGGCTGCCCGACTGAGTAAACATCCAGCTATCACTCAGACCATCGTCAAGTAAAAACTGATGGATTTCTGGGTGTTTGTTTTAGGGCCCAACGCTTCATGACACTGAGTTTCTGCTCATCTCAAGACCTGGATATTACACTTTCTATGTTTTGCCTTATGACCTCTGGCCCCTTCTGAACACATATCCCGGTGGTAACTCATGATCTACTGATCCCACATCAGTGTATGCACACATCATGACCATCACTGTAACTATACTGAAATGTTTGCTTTCATCTATTTGAGACAGTTTTATTGCTGATAATGATGAACATGCTTTGTGTTATGTAGCGTGTCATGACAATGATGTGTTTTTATCTGGCTTCTTTGGCAACCTGGTATTGTGCAGTGTGTTACAAAAGTATGTGGGTTTCAATGCAGTTGTTATTTCCTTCTCATTGTGATCAGCTGATGTACACATCCACGTGACAAAGACATTTGCTGAATGCATTCCTCAATGCCAGGGTGATAGTGCTCTCTTTGTGTCATGCTCTTAAACTGAATTGAAGAAAATACAATTTTTTTAAATCATTTATGTTTTGGGATATTTTCCTATCTTGTGTGAAGGCAACATGTACATAGTGCAAATAAAACCATGTTAAAATGTAATGACAAATAAATCAGAAAGGAAGGATGGCCTTTCGTCAAACCAAAAATTGTTTTTCTTTGTGGTGTGTATAACAAGAAGGTCTGTTGTCAGAGTCATATTGGAAATTGTTCCACAAGCAAAGAGAACTGGTTGAGTAATTGGCATGCTCGATTTGTCCTTAAAACAACGCGCATGAGTCATGTGCGTGTAGGTGGTTTTGCCAGAGACAGCTGGAGAAGCAGCTCTGACGTTTGTACAGTTGCACTGTACAGTGGTGGCAGTTCTCGTTCGCTTAAAATGTGCTGCTGAAATGTGTCGTTGTGCTGCTGCTTCACTGGTGCAGGCAGATCTTGTGTTTCTGCACACACGTGAGCCAACCGAATCATCAATCCGTTATGTGTACCGCTTTAACCATCAGCCAATCCCAGCTGACTAAGGATGAAGGCGGAGTGCGCCCCAGATAGGCCGCCAGTGAATCGCCTCCTTCAAGGTGTGGCTCTATGCATCCACTTATGTCTTGAGAAGGAGAAAAAAGACGGCGCACTCTTGCTTTGCATCATCAGCCTCTCTTGCCCATACCATAATATTTAATTCCTGTCTAGCAACCTTAACAACACATGGCTTTTTTTCTACTAAAGCCAAAGATTTTAAACCCTTTAACAGTTGCGAAAGCTGAAACCCAACACTCACATTTAAGAGTGTAATCCTCTGGGTCGCTGTTGATAGTTTTTGCCGCCATATTCTTCCCTCTACTGGTGTGCGATGAAACATGGCATAGCTTGAGCCTTAAAGGATCCACCAAGAAATTACCCTTTTGTCCATTCTAACTGTGCGCTGATTTCCTGATGGGGATGGGTATCTCTCTCTTCATACCCCTGATATTTGTTGGGCAATACCCTGACTGATTCACGCCAGTGAAAGCTCAATACTCCCATTAAGGACTTAAATTGTATATGTGTATGAATCCTACTGTGTTCGAGCTGACTCTGAGGTTTAGCATTGCAGGTTTGTGCTGGTGCTCATGCAGTAGTGGTGGGTTTGATTGCAGCAACAGAGGAAGCGCTCTCATTACAGGCGTGCATAAGAAGTGAGTCACAAGTTGATGTCTTTGTTTGACAACACACTGCACCAGAGTAGACACTACGGAAGCTTTCCTAGTCATCAGGGATTAAAAAAAAGAAAGAAAAAGCTTGTATAAATAAGACGAATGTGCCTGCTTTACGTTTCCTTTTTACTTCAACAGCAGACACAGTCAGATTGAATTAATCAGCAGCGTAGATCAAAAGAATACTGTTGTGTTTTCCAGCATAATGTGTGTTTGCCTGAGCAAACAAGACAGTGAGCAGGAAAATATTTCATGCCCTCGTCCTCTGGACTAGTCTGATTTGCAGGGATTTCATAAACCGCCTTTGAAAATAATCTCTTATTTTTTTAAATTCTCCAGAAAAGACTTTCTTATTATCGAGTGGCAAACACATTTATCGAGTGATAAATCACAAAAAGTCAATCATTTCGCAATAGCTTTTGTTTATTTGACTCAATGAGGTATCCATGGGTGTCCCCCGGTTACTCTCATCTGTCAATGATTCATTTATCATTTCATCAACCATCTCTTTCTCCCATTGGTGGAACACACTAATGGTTCTCACGGGGCAGAAAGGACCCTGGTTGTTTTTGCTCACTGTTTTAAACTAAAAGCTAAAACACTAGATTACAGTTTTCGACTGCAAGTGCATTTCTTGGAACTGGTTATTGTATTTCACTCAAGGATGGTGCAATACCCTGGAAACCTCCACTCTACGAGCTCTTACTCTTGCCCACACACGTTTGAAATAGTGAATCCGTGGAGCTCCAGCTTCCTCTCACATTATTCACAGATGGATTGGGCAAAAAGATTTGTCGAAAGGATTCCATACACTGCAGAACAATTTGGGTTTTAATTACAGCTTACATGGCACGTGTTCCTCTCCGATGCCTCTCTGAGTCAGATTCTTTTTCTCAGCAACCAACATTTTCACTGTGGTAAACAGTCAATTAATTTATACAGCCGCAGATGACCACCTTCTAAAACCAGAAGGAAATGACATAAATGAGAAAGGGCTGAATTTTAATGGGAATGTTCTCAAAAATGTTTCAGGAGCTCAGGTTGTTATCCCGCCCAGCCAAACAGAAGATTGTGAGGGGGTAATGCATATTGACCCAGCGATTTCAGCTTCTTCTTTCAGGGTTTGGAGGTTTGTTTTGTGAGATAAAATGTTTTCCAATGAGCCCATGAGGATTTCATACCAGTGAAAGTGAAGTGGAGGGAAATGGAAGATGAAGAACTGGTGAGTAGCCTCCTGCCACAGAGGTCATTTCCTTCCGGCTGATCCATAGGACATAATGCGAATCATTTTTCAAATATATACTTGCATAACTTATTAGATTTTTGGTGGTTTATGTTGAGGTTGTTGTTTTTTCAATGAGTTGCTAAAATAGGTAAATTAGAATATGCTATTTACAGGTTGTAGGTGGAATCACTTTGGGCATTAAGGTTTTCAGCCAGATTTCAACCTCAGATGAAGTGGCTCATCTGGCTTATGGGACTCAAGCGCATCATAAAAATAGCACAGAACAAAGGTGGGGTACATTTTGTTATTGTTTTTTAATCATGCCTTCTGAAAGCTGGAGATAGTACAAGAATCTCTTAAAAAAAAAAGATCAGAAAAACACTGTCTTTTCTGAAAGGAAATAAAAGGTATGCAGATGTTATGCCATCTAAATGTTCTCATCTTGGATGGATGGAGCAGAGAGGCCCCAGGCTGCATTGGCTCCACATCTGTAGCACTCTCCAAGGCAACGCAAACTCCTTTGGTGCAAACTTACTGACTACGTATCTACTAACTGAATTTTTGTTTTACCTCTCCCTCCCTAGAGTCTCTGCATATGGGTGGAATATTCCTCATGAGCATATTTGCTCCAGCTGCTCTCTTATAAAGAGAAAACCTCAGTGGAAATAAGAAAATTGTGTCACTGCTAAATGTAAATCATGAGAAGCACCACATTTTCAGTTACTCCTGAGGAATAGATGGAAATACCCACAGTGACTGACGATGACGACAGACTTTTTGAAACTCAAGATTGGATTTTAAGCATGAGCCAGTTTATTGTGAAATTATATTTTTCTATTGACTCATGCACAATTATTGAATTGTGACAGTTAGAATCAACAGGACCTGGATGAAAGACTTGACTTGAATTATTGTGCAATTATTTGCACAGGCTTTCAGTCTGCTCCACAGTATAGCATCAGTATCATTGTTTAACTTGCAGCAGCAAATGCTTTATGCTGGCTGTCCATGCTGTCTCAGAGCCAGCAAATATTATAGGTCTGGGTAGAACTTCCATCATAGAAAAAAATACACTCTTTTTCCTAAAAGCACAGCCTAAACCTGAACCTTCTGCAGCTCCCCTTCCACTCATGGCTCTGCACACGTCTTGAAAAGTGTAGGAGGTGTATTTCCAGGAAAGCCCTTTCAAATGCAGTGAAAGCGAGGGATTGCTTTTTTTCATATAACTTTGGCTTTCATCTTACTTTTGCACTTGTCGGTTTGTTTGTAAGCAAGGGAAGAAAGGAGCCAAGATGGAAGTAATTTCATGGATTCTGAAGCCCTCTGGAAAGAGCCAGATTCGCGTGCAAAGATTTATTTATCAACTCAACAGCAAGCAAGTGAAACATGAGATTGTACAGATGAATTTATGTATGTGTACCTGTTCAGCAGAAGCTGCTTGGCAGCTGAGCAGGATGAATCTTCTTAGATAAGATAATATATAAAAACAAACTGGCAAGGCAGTTCTAAGCATGAATCGCAGAATCATATTATGGGTTATTCTATTAAGCTAATGCTTTATTTGAAATATGTTTCTGTTTAAATTAGAGGAATAGTTTATTATTGCTTCAGTGAGATTGGTACCAGAAATAAATACGGAGCTACTTACAGTTGTAGGTTAGTCTATCTTAGCACAAACACTGACAAAGGAGCAGCAGCAGGAGCTCTGTTCAAAGTTGCTAGTACCTTTAAAGTTCATTGCTAACACAATTTGATATCACGTGTGTTTTATTTGTGTGTTATTTGTGTTGACTTGTATTAATTGAAGAAGTTTTAAAGGTGCAGACAGGGATTTTGCTTCATGTAGTTGCCGGTTGTTGATGCTAAACTAAGCCTACAGCAGGGTCACTCTGCTGTACAGACATGGGAGCGTTATCGACAGTCAAACTAAAAGAAGCTACAAGACATGAGCACAGACGTAAACACTGTAAGATAATCCATGTCTCAAATCCAACTGATTTACATTCTGACGCCACCGTACAGACACACACACAACCAAAAAGAAAGAAAAAAAAAAAAGAACACACACATAGCCATTTAAATCTGTTGCCTCCAGCAAAAACACATCAGTTCATTTTTTAGCAGAAGTAAAAACTAATCTCTTTCTCTTTCTTTCCTCCATATTGGTTTTTTCCGTGTGTGTGTGGGGGGGTGTGGCTGTACGCGTGTGTCTACAAACATTTGAGCTCCAAGCAGAGTCACAACCATCTATGAAATTTAAAAGCTGTCATCCTCAGGACAAAGGAGAGCAGGGTGTGGATGAAGTGTAATAAAATGGTGCTGCTGAGAGTAGTGCTTTGGGTGTCTGGTGACAGATGCCTTTTCCAGAGGAACTGTCTCCAAAGCTTCCATTTTAACTCCACATTGGCCATAAAAGAGGACAGAATTTTAACTTGTCATCTGGTTGACAAATTTCATGGTTTTTCATGCCAGCATGGGTGACAGATGCATCAGACTTGATGTGTCAAAAGTCAGATTAAGATGCATTTTCATTAACTGAGACATTAAAAAGGAATCATCGCAGCAGTTAGAAGGGGTTGTAAGCCATTCCTACCAGCAGAGGTACAGAAGAACTGCTGAGAATCAAAGCCAGAAATGCGCCTCAAGCATGACACACTCCATGGAAAATAAGGACATCCATTGCTTTTATGGCTGTGCAGTGTCAATATACATGCATTAATTGAGAACAATGGAATAGCTATGAAGCAAAATTAACTAGTCAATGTGTCGATGTTGCAATGATATGACTGAAAGAAGACAAGTCACTTATTTTGTTCCCTTTTCTTTCCTTGAATGACTTTCGCACAACTGTACATACAGATATGTAGTCATAAATTGCCACTGTGGTGTGGGAGCCAATTAGATAAGAGGTGGTCCCAGATATTCTCATCTATATTATACGGTACTTGTAAAATGTCACTAAATGGTAAGAATGATGGCATGCGAAGCTCTAAGGTGATAAATCTGTCCACCTCCCAGTAGCTCTAGCCAGACTACTGCCACATTAACGATTCCTCAAAGATTACACCGTTTTAGACGGATCTCATTGGGACCTCCTCGTCTTCAGCGAGCTCATGTGTAATTGAGTTAACAGCATCTTGGCGGGAGTTTTATTGCTCTACATTTTTGTCTGCAGACTAAATGAAGCCAACAGCAGCATGCAACCATTGTCAACTAGAAATGGAGATAGTCACAGTTTGAAGAATGCAGCAGCGACCTACACATATTTGCTGCTGTCATTATGAAACAATACACGCTGGCCCACTTGTATTTGTCTCACACTGTCCTCACAGCCACCCATCAGAACTTCGACTCTGTGTTCAAAACGTAGTTTCTTCTGTCAGACATGAGCTCCCCTGTAGTGTCGGCTGACTCTTTTTATTTCAACCGCAGCCAGTAAACCAGGCCAATGGCTTTCTTTGGATTAGTTTCATATCAGAGATTTGCCTCTTTGATTAACATCAGGAATATTTGTTGCTCTCGATTCTTATAGCTTTGCACTTAAGACTCTCAATTTTTCCATCCGAAATCAACAGTGTAATTGTGAGTCTAGCTAATTATTATCCTTTGACGTCTGTTAACTTGGGTACAACTTCTGTTCTGGTCCAAATTAATTACTAGACATATTGTTATGTAAGTTGTTTAGCACAGCTGAACCTGCACAACTGTACTTTGTTTGTGCTCATAAGCACAGACAAAAGCCAGCAACTCGATAGAGCTTACCAGGATAAATACCACTTTAGTGCCGACAACGCACTCATATGTCACTATGACGAGATAAAAGCTACCGTCGATATGTGTCCAAGCAAAGCAAGACGTGAGTGGCAACAATCACTTTTGCAGCAAAGACCACTCTCTCAGTCGTCGCGACTCAGCGAATGGAGTGATCACTCCTCCTCCCAGATAGAGCACAACCGAGCTGTACATGCTGTGAATACCAGCAGCAACAGCAACATGAAACGATACGTGAGAAAGTGAAAGAGCAGGGTATCTGGGAGTGAACTTTGTATACAAGATGAATAAAGACAACAGAGTGAAGTAAAATGAAGACTAGACTGGGGCAGCCAACGCCTCCTGACAGACAGGTAGTGATTTATTGCTGTCCCGCTGACTCTCACATTGTTGTCTCTGTCTCTAATTGACAGTCAATTATCTCCCAATGACAGCCCCATCCAATGGCGAGCCAGTCTGCGTGAAGGCTTTGTTGACATCCCCAGGGCAGGGCCGAGTTTACAAGGCTCAGCTCCAGTGACATATCAATCCTTCTTTGCGACATCGTTCCTTTTTAGCCTCAGAAACAGGAAAAAAAAGGGTCATTGACAACATGTGAGAGTGATGTCCAGGGAAGATACAGACCTGCACTTTAGGAGGAAGGAAAAAAGCGCCTTTAGATGAGTAAAAGAGACTGATTACAGGGAGCCAGATAATTATGTTTTACAAGAATGGCTAATGATGATGAAGGGGGAAGCGAATGGATTTAATGTTTCAGAAATGGTGTTCAGTGAGGCTCTTTTTGGGATTCTTAATGGTTCAGAAAGCTGGAGGTTTTTCCAAATAAAATGAAGCACTGTGTTATGATCATATAGGCGCTAAACGATAAAAACATTAGCACACCAGTCAGTGACAAATCAATTGTTAATTATGCTGTGGTTGAAGGAGTCCAACTGTTTGGGTCACTGTAGAAAAACTCTTATCCCGGGTCAAAGGGTGTCTGTGAAGCACGGTGGCAGCAGAATCAATGTATTGATGATATTGCAGCAGCAGACTCACAGCAATACAAAACGCTAAGTAGCATGGCAATAGAGCAAGATTGTAAAGTGAGATATTGTGTGTGTGTGTGGGTGGATGTTGTTTAATGTACCCAGGGTCTTTGTGTGGTCCCTGAGGCGCAGCTAAGGTTTTCCTCAATCACAGCTGTTGTTGTAGATGGCTTTTTTATGCAAGGTCTCATCTCCCATCACCAATGAAAACAGCTTGGTAAGGGTGTGTACTTGGCTCTGTAATGAAAAGACATCCTGTGTGCTACCAGGCAAAGAGAGCAGTTGCAAACACCCTCCCAACACCTGTCCAATCAGCCCACAAGACCCAGCCTTAAATGTTTTTCATCAGTGCTGCTGGTGTTCAGGAGCTCTGCGCTCACAGGGAAAACCTAGTAATTGGCTTCTGTTTGTTCCTGGCCTTATCAGTGTATTACTTTCATGGATAACTTGGAACTAATTAATCAGGGTACGGAGGGAGGGATGGGATTTGCCTCTCTCTCGCTCGCTTTCATTTTCTTTCAAACCTTAACTGCTCTCGCAGTGTTCAGGAAGCCCTTTTGGAAAGTACAGATAGGCAGACTCAGAGAAGTAAAGATAAAGGCTTTGAGTGTCTCCCAATTTAGGACGCTTTGTTTTAAAATGGCTGATTGTATGTTTTTGTCACACGCGGTTTTGTTTAAATGTGTACAGTGTGTGTCTACAGCTGCCCCGAAGCGTCTCACAATCATCTCAATAGAAAATAACAGAAATTTGCTCAAAAAAAAAAAAAAAAAAAATCCCACTGTGTTTGAATAATTGCTTTGATAAAATCTACAAATTTCATATTAATACCCCAGGAAGTTCTTTAATGGAATTTGACTGAGTATTTTCAACAATGATGTTGTAAACTGTGCTCTCTAGCACAGAAGCCCATTGTCACACATATCTAATGAAGGGCAGCTTTTAACATGAGAAACGCATGGCGCACATCCTTGAGCTGAGGGAGATATGTTCAGCCCTGGTGCTTTATCACAATTTTCCAAATGTCAACAAACAGACGTGACTGGCAGTGCACTTCACTTATTTCTCATGATGGTTAGTTAAATTATGCATATTTATACACATGTGTGACACATTTGATGGATATAAGTTGAATCAACCCAATTATCAGAGGTTGTACTTTCTGAAGCCCATAATCAGATGCTTTCTTTCCTGTCTGTGTGTTTTATATTCTAAATATGCCGTACTACCTTTACTTTTTGAAAATGAGCGCTTCAGAGTTGTTTGAGTTTTTTTTTTTTGCCTTTTTGGTCATTTGCCTTTGCAATTCTTCATGATTCATGATTCATGATATTTTTTGAAACAACAGAAAAAAAACTCCCATTGTATGCGAATAGCCATGTGAGGTGTTCCACAGGTGAGTTAGTATGGACAGATTATTTTGAAGATGATGCTGAGATGCTCTACACATAACTTGTAGCTCCAAGTTATGTGTGTGGTAACAAATATTAAATATTAAAACAACAAAAAAACTTATTCTAACTTTTGTGCTATAGCCCCGGGCACTACAGGCTTAGACGCTGAAGAACTTGAACCTGCAGTGCTGACCCTGTAAGAACACTATCACCCCTACTCTGCACCTACTGAGAGAATGTGGCCATCTAACTAAAGCTACAAAGTATAAAAAGTTTTATGCAGCAGTCCTGCTCCTTAGGATGGACCCACAGGAAATCTTTAAATTCTGATAGTGATAAATTACAGAGCAAGATACTGCTCAGATAGACCAACTGCCATGCAGATGAGTACTACACTGTCTCACCGAAAGAAGCCCAAAGGTCGTCATCTTCTTGGCAGAAAGCCCCCACATCGCCGATGTGTGAGCTGTTGTTTGCATAGTGTTGTCCCCACAAACTCCTTCACCATAAATGATGAACAGCTGCTGTGAGCTTCTCTGGGAGGCTGTATGTCCCCCATAATGTGCCAGAATACACAAAGACCCAAGTGATGCATTCCCGCCAGCATGTGCTGGAGAGAAAAGGCATTTAGCTCCACCATCACAGACCTACAATAACAGCCTCAGGCGAAATGGATGGATTTGACTTGTTTGTACCTCTAGACCAAATTACCCAGAAAACTACCTGGACCAATAAGTATCATAAATATTGTTAGGAGATTTTCTTGAGGTCATGGTGAACAACTTAGCCCCCATTGAAATTACAGAAGACATTGGCCTGCAAAAGGGCACCAGGAGCATTATTATTGAGTGGAAACTGTAGATCAGCTGTGTCTGCTCCCGGTGTGAAGCTACAGGAGCTGAACAAAATTCTACAAATGAACTATAGGCTTAAAGGAGAGAGAGCCAGCCAGCTTCCTTCTCCAACAGATTGCAGAAAAGGCTGTAAATTAGATACGAAACACGTGGTTTGCTGCCCCAGCACTGAACTGCCGTGTCCACTTGAAGATGATTTAGAGGGTCTGGAAGTGAAGAGAATCTGCATTACCATGCATGAAATCAGACATGATAAAATAGGAAATTGTCATCATGGTTATTGAACTAGTAATTGCCTAAAGTGAGCTGGATAACCAGCCACACATAATTTCTACCTGCAACGTGGGTTAGGCTGGTGTTGATTTTCAGTCGGGAGCATGCCATGTATTCAAAAATACTTTACATATTTGATGTTATGTCTGCATGTTAAGGATGAGGATGCTAATGAATAAATTTGTCCTGTTGGCAGCTTGAAAAAAGCGATGACCAAATAATTTCATTTGAGTATCCTTTCATGCTTCATTATGAAGAAGGAATTCAAGCCTTACAGAAGTCTTCTATTATTTAAGAAACAGCGGGGAGCATATTTTGGCTGGAAAGACCTTTGACACATTTCTTTGGTGATAAAATGTAGCCTTATACTTTTGCCTAACATAAAATTTTTTTCCCTGAAGAATCTATCCTTTGAGCAGCAGCCCATGGGAGATCCGCCTTGTGATTTTTTTTCTCCCCTCTTCTCTCCGTCCTCAGCCTCGGAGTGTGGGAGGAGCGCAGGAGGACCTTGCATTAACACCTCATGCTTTCAAATGGAAGCTCATCATCGGGGGGATGTGTGTTTGTTTCGTTCACTTGATATCTAACTTGGTAGGGGGGACAGCAAGTATGAGGATTAGTGGACAGACACACACACAGCATGGAGGTCTGTCTCGCCTTGACTCTGTAGGATCCCAGAAGACAGCACACACATATGTGGGGGCCAGAGGGCAGAGCCGAGGACGCTGTCAATTTTCGAAAACATGCATGTTGATAAAAGGCCAACACTCACTTACACACACATAAATATTAATAAGTTTCTTATATATATATATATGCCCCCCCCCCCATGTGTGACATAGAGTGCATTACAATTTTATAAGTAGCACAGTATCACATTTTCCATGCCCCCACTGATATTAAACGGATTAGAAGAGAAACCTCAGAAAGGCAGATTGACTCCCACCTACATGAAGCTCAGTAGAAACTCCTACCCAGCGTGTGTGTGTGTGTGTGTGTGTGTGTGTGTGCAACCCCTGAATGGGAACTTAAAAATTAAATGTACATTATAACAACATTAGATTGAAAAGGAAAGTTTAAGTCTGAAGACATCCCCACAAGCTTCACTTGATCGATTGGTAATCAAAATTATTGTTGACTGAAGCCCCAATTGCATCTCACTTTTATTGACTAATGTATAGCAAAGTACACCATGACATTTAAAGCTGTGCGAATCAATACTTTTATAATAACGATGGATCAAACGGCCAATGTTAAAGGCAAGTTGTCACTTGTCAATTCCCCTCAGCTCCATGGATCTTTTCAGCATCCTAAAGCTCTCTTTCAGGTCCAAATGCTCTAAATGGCAGCTATATGCTACCTTCACAGCCCCAAAGCACCTAGCTGGTGAACATAGTGGGTCATTAACAGCTAAAGAGCCAGATGGTTCTTCTCAGGGCAGCCACCTAGAAAGAGAGTGAATATTAGGTATATGGCCATTAGGTGACCAGAAAAGAAAAATAATGTTGCTCTGTGTTTAGTTTTTGCAGGCAAACACCTTTTTGAATTAATTGTAATAAACAATACTAGCAATGAACATGGCAATGTGCGATAACAGCTCAATTCTGCATTAAATATTTCAGTTTTATTGAAATGTTTCTTTGTGTGACAATCGTTAACGTTAATCGTGTTCAAGTAACTGCAGGATTACACAACAAATGCAACAGATATGCTCTATTTCACCGGCATGGCTTTTTAACCGCCTAAATTTGACTTTGTTCTGTGAAGGACTCAGAGGAGAAACTTTAATATAATATTAACACAGGCTGCTCCAGCCTCAGCTTATGTATGTGCTTGTGTGTATGTGTGTGTGTGTGTGTGCGTATGTGTGTGAAGAGTGCAGCTGTGATTTTGTGCGATGTGGGTGCAGGTGGCCGATATTGGCTGCCTTTGCTTGTGTGCATGTGTGTAAGTGTGAGCCTGGGATCCTGAGCACAGCTGTGATATGGCAATATACTCAGCATCAAGTTCAGCTAAGGCTATTCATACATCATCGCCACAGTCGGAAGATCCTAGACTTCATTTGTGAAGATGTGCTCTGGTAACCAGCTCATCCTCAGAATCACTTGTCATCTGTGCACTCTGCAACACGACAGCACTGCAACGGTGCCTCTTGGCCTTTTTGGAATTAAAAGAGTGACAAATTATTTTGTATGACAGCTTAACGCAAAAAGATCTCACATTTCTGATCTCTTCGTTGATGGATCAGTGGATTTGCGTATCAACTCACGATCCTTTCATTACTAAAAGTATTCCAGTTTGTTTTTTCTGGGTTTTTTTTTTTTTTTTTTTTCTTTGAACAAAATATGTGACTGTAAGTGTGTCTGTGTAAGTGTGTGCTTGGATCCGTGCCTGTACTCTAAGTATGTGGAAGTAGGAGTGCAGCTGTATGATTGTGTGGGTGGTTGTGTTTTTCAGGACTAAGTTGAAAAGCTCTTAGACGAGAAGAACAAACCCTTTTATTATATTCTCACAGAGATTTATGTGCAATCTTCCACTGTGGCTCAGCGGGCCCTGATAACAGAAGCCTGTAATCTCGCCCGAGAATTTAGTGGCATTGTCGAAGGGTCAGTAACCTCTACATCCGTTCACAGACCTCTCAACATGTGATGGGTGACCTAGACCGCAGCAGGCCATAGTGTTCATGTCTGTCATGTCTGACAGCCGACAATGTGTGCACCTTAAACTTTAAACATACTGCGATGCCACAGCCACCAACTAGTTTACAGTTTAGTCTAGGAGTTTCTTGTCAGTTTTTTTTTTTATTCCTCCCCCCATTTTCCAAAAGACCTATTTGGTGCCTTTCTTTGAGAAGAAGTGTGTGTTTCACTCGATGGTTGACATTCGCAAAAATTCCTCAGACAACCCACGTGTAGAAATTAGAAAGAAAAAAACATTTCCTGTTCCATATAGACGGCATCCACTCTGAACCAAACGCAATTTGCCATGTATTTATAATTTTTTTAACAGTTAATGCTAACTGTTAAAAACATAAAGGAAGGATAATGTAAGTAAAGACTCCTCCCAGGATTTCCTGGAGCGAATAGGTCACAACTCACATCCTATTTCAGATTATTCAGCACAGCTCTCTGAACACTCTTCCAGCCATACACTATGAAAACCACTGGGACACTTACTGAGACATATTGACATGAAAATGTAATTATAATGTCATTAAATAATAATTAAAAAGGCAGTCATCGTTATCCCAGCAGGGCCACTAACTCCACATTTGCCATCAGCACAGCCAGCTCAGTGGTCTCAGGGCTGAGGCACATTCCTTCACTGAGAACCGTCAGCAGCGCTGGCACCATTCTACAAAATGACTACATCACTACCACATCATTCCACCAAACCCACACACTCAACGTGGCATTTGCTGCTGTCACAGCTGTTTATGTTTTGTTTTTTGTTTTTTGTTTTTTTTTTTTAGTTTATAACAATTGACTGCAGTAGTTTATTTGCATAGAGATCATTAAATACACTAAATTAAACATCTGCACCAGCAACTAAATACCTGCAGGTGATTTGGGCAACAGGAGACAGAAAACAGATCAATTAGCTTCTTACTCTGAGAGATGGCAACTTGTACAAATACATAATGATCTGCTAAAGTAAAAACAGCTTTGCTTATTGCACAAGAGTTTTTTTTTTTTTTTTTTGTCAGCTCTTCCCAGGGTTGATCTCAGCTCAACATCATCCTGTCCTGGTGTTAGCTGAGTTATGCAAAATAGCAGTGTGGCTGAAGGGGGCAGCAATGTTGATCTGTCAGTTGGCCCACCACTTTGACCATCACTTAAATACCTCAGTTTGATTGTTTGTCACAGCTCCTGTGATTCACTTTTAACTATCGGATATAACTGGCACACAGTTTGATACAAAAGTCTTCCTCTGGATGAACTGCGAGCATATCCACGAGCATATCCCCTAACTTTTCATATACAGCTGTTACAGTTTCAACATGTTTGATATTTAGTTTTATGACTAAATGATAAGCAAATGGATAAGAGTTTCATCAGCCAAATTGAATTCAATTTGAAAATGTGAGCATGCTATCGTAAAGCTTTGTCTCTCGCCGCCTTGAGCCCACTCTACCAGTCAGACTACATGCTAAGGGGCCAAACTAAGAGGCAGAGAGGCCAGTTCCCTGTCTGCACTGCAGCTCACGCTGCGGGTGCTCTGGATGTGATGTCATCGCTTCCTGTACTTGTGTGCGTTTTGGTCCTCTTCGAGTGAAAAGGCAAACTTGGCCTGCAGTGTATAGAGTGAAGTTTTTATTAGGTTTACCCATGTTTAAAAAAAGCTGCTCATCTGCACTCATTTAAGTTTAAAAGGGATATTACGGAGCCGCTAGCGTGGCTATAGACTCAATAAACTGATTACTTTTAAATGAATTTTAAAGCTTTTGTTTTGTTTCTTGCTTCAGAATAAATAAATAGATAAAATGATTTTCAGTCAACTCCTAAGGGGCTTTAATACACCTCTCATTCTCCAGAACAATGGTGGTGTATCCTGAGACTGAACTGAGCAGCAGTTCTACTTGTCAGAGCTACAAGTTGCCATTTCAAATGTTGTTGAATTTGCTTCTCGACTCGTTGCAGAGCTAGTTTGGTTTTTGTTTCTTGACTCACTCACAGTGCCCAGAGTTTATGCTGGGTCTCATCAGTCTTGGAGCGTTATGATTTCAATATTTCATTAAAATGTTACTTGGGTTTGCTTTTTCTCCATCTTTCTGCACTAAGAACAGCTTTAGGATTTATGTCTTTATACTCTGCACTTGACTGATGCTGCCCTGGAGACCAAACCCTTTCACCAAACACATGGACTTTTTCATGTGCAACAGCTGCATTTGGATTTCTGGAGAAGTTGAACCTTGCATGTGTGTTACTTCTTTGATGAAGATTAGAGAAAACCAATTCAGACACAGAAGAGGCAATGCCTCCCTCACGCTGAATCTGCTGCGGCGGTTTGACAACTTGCCTAACAGAGTTGATAGAAGTGGGTAACCCCAAAGCAGTGAAAGTGTAGGAAATGCTGAACAATTCAAGAGATCAGGGTGTTCCTAGTTTTATTGCCTTAGACATATCAGCTCAGGCAACTGGCAATGTGAAGTAAAATATGTAAACAGAAGATGATGATTTATTAAAATCATACAAAGGGGCCCGGGGATGTAGCTCAGTGCTGAGCTGCATGCTTTGCATGCAGAGGGCCCGGCTTCAAAGCCCCTCTACAACGCAAACCAGTGGTAGGCTTGTGCTGGCCCCAAACCCAGATAAATGTGGAGGAAAGAATGTGACAGGAAGGGCATCCAGCATAAAAACAGTAGCCAAATCAACCATGCAGGTCACAGAGCTGACTTGCTGTGGCGACCCCAAATAGGAAAAAGCTGAAAGAAAAACAAAACAAGTCTGTAATGTGGGCTAGATTGCCAAAAGCCATGCACTGTCTCATTAATGCTTTGGGATTTACAATAGAAATTTTGGGCAAAGACCGTTTTGTCTCCCTGGCTCAATTACTGACTTTTCGCTGACTCTTTCTTGGCTAATGTGTCTGCAGCCAAGCCTTGAAATATATTATGTAGAAAGTAATCCTTTCAATTCAGTGAGATATTTGTTATCTGGGTAACTGCCATAATAGTTTACCACACATACGAGCTGAGGCTGAGTGAGAACTGAAGTGTGGAGAGTCATCCTGGGGCTCGGCTGGGATTGTTTGAACCTTGTTCCATGACATAACGTCACTGCCACTTACCTGCTCTATTGACTGTTAAACAACAGGCCACAATGATAGCCGACCTTGGATTGGGGAGCAGCCCCTGGTCTGCCCATTTGGTAATAAACACTATCTGCCTCATTTCACACTCTTTAGGCCATTCTCATGGCTCCTACAGCTGCCAATATTGTGTTTGAGGCTCTTGAGGTAGAGCATAATCAGAAGGTGATTTGTTATGAACCTTCCTAGCTGCCTGTTGGAGTGTCCTTGTGTCAGTGTGTACATGTGATAGAAAGGCGCTGTATGACTTAGTGAGTGGATGCTTGAATGTTGGTTGTGGTGTAAAGCACTTTGATTAAAACAAGGAAAGTGCTGTATACCCAGATGGTCCAATTTTTTCAAAATAAATGAGAGCTGGCCTAGAGCCTTGATTTGATAGTAGACCTTCAGTAACAGTTTTTTTTTTTTTTTTCCACCATTCCGGGTAGAGACAATGGCTTACAAATGCAACAATGGGATCACTTCATTAAGCTCATATGGATACTTGTTAGCATAGTTGCTGCCACTCCTCTGTGGTTTCCAGCCAGTAACTGACTGCCTCTAATTTGCTGCTAAATGTATAACTGGTTGTGGGAGCTTGCCTGCTGAGAACAGTTGGCTGAAAAGCCAAAAACAGAAACCTTCTCGGCCCGTAAAGCACACCAGCGAGTTAATAGGTGATATGCTGCCATATAGAGCTGTGGAAACATGAGAGATGTTCTACCGTGAGTTCAGGAGTATAAGAAATGAATTTCACATTAAATTAAAGCCGCTTTTACTGGATCTGTTATGTATGAGGAAAAACTTCCATAAATGATCCAGTCACATGCAAAACAGATAACCCCACGGTTAAACCTTAAGTGACACTGTTTTAAAATGTATGCTTGTGCACAGCGTGCCCTGTCTGACTCTTTTGACATCAAACAGAGAAATGCTGGCTTTTTATTGGAGGACTTTGTATTCATCTTGGTGAACTCTTGAACTGTGAACCAACCCGAAGCACTGATTTAAGTATGATTCAAACTCGGTTCTGGCTGTGTCAAAGTCTGGATTTGAATTTTTTGACACAATTATAGAAGAGGAAGTTCATCCTTACTCTCTTTTAATGAAATAAACACACCTTTAACTGTGGGAGTGGTGGAAATTTATAAGAGCAGGGGACTGCAGAGAGCATCATCACACGAACATGATAGATGTGTGCAAGAATAACTCAAGAAAATGGATAAGTAAACAGCTGCAGGCGGTCCGAGTATTAGAGGAGATTATACAGGTGGCCGGCTGCTGGGCTGCCCTAGCCCCATTAGCATCAATACCATCCTGGCTTTAAAGCAGATACTGCGTGCTGCTCCTAAGCCCTGCTTCTGGGGCCCCTCACCCCACTCCAGATGTGTGGCTCCTCTAAGCTTGCCTACATCCACTGAGGGGAGGCAGAGGCTTAGCATCCCACTTTTTAATGCCAGAAATAGGGGGCTGCCTGTGTGGCAGCAAGATCAGAAAATTAAATTTGTGCCTTAATCTCACATCTCAACATGTCTCCCTGATGGGAAATACACTTTCTCTAGTGTGATTTATAAAATATCTGGGTGAAATGTGGGACAGCAGAACTTTCAGCAGCTTTTTCCCAACCTTGTGCTTCATTTTCTATAGCTCTGTGCCACTGGTTGGCATCCAAATGTGAAATGTGCGTTTCTGACACTCTGTGCCATGCTTTTGATTAGCCACACTGCCAAAGATGAAAGCAGCCGATTACACTGACTTGTCTAAACAATTTGAAACAATTTCTTTAGCAAGAGTCATTTTTTCATAATGCCTTCATTGCTTTTTCAATGCTGCTTTTTTCTATCCATCCATCCATCTTCCACCGCTTTTCCTTTCCAGGTCGCGGGGGGTTCCTGGAGTCAATTTATCTTCTGGGTGAGGGCGGGGTAGACCCTGGATAGGTCAGCAGTCCATCACAGGGCCAACATTCAGAGACAGACAGAGACCAACAACCACTCACCCTCACACTCAGACCTACGGACAATTTAGAGTCACCAGTTAACCCAAACATGATGTCTTTGGATGGTGGGAGGAAGCCCACGCAGGCACAGGGAGAACATGCAAACTCCACACAGAGAGGCCCCAGGTGAGGCAACAGCGTTAACCACTCTGCCGCTGTGCTGCCCACTGCTTTTTTCCATTGCCATCCAAATGTGTTCAGACGTAGGAGTAAGGAAATGGCTGAAGGAATATCTTTGATTTTCAAAAATTCTGTGTCTGGAGATTGATTGCCAATTAGACAGGCAGACGGCACTTTCTTGGTACAGGTTTAGGGATAGATATTGACGCCCCAGGCCTTCTTGCTGTGCCCTGTCTCAGATTTTTGATAGGGTGCTTTTGTGTTACCATGGGGGCATAGAAATGAAGCATTCTCTTATTTGCACCCCTCTGTTCTCAGAGAGGGAGCCGCTTTCTGAATGTTAAACAGTGTTTCTATATCTTCAAAAGGCGACAGTCAATTGATCCCCTTGAGCAACAGAGGACTTTTCCATCAAATCTGGGATCAGTTTAACGCCATTCCCCACCCAGCACCCACTTTATGTGAGCGAAATCATAAACTTACCTTCAGATCACAATCCAGACTCTTTGGGAGTTTACTTTTGTCCAGTTCTTTGGAAGTCACACACGCACATGATCGAAAGCACTTCTCTGTCTTTGATTATTAAAGGGAACTGATACATACAGATATCTCTGAATAAAATGGCCCACAAAACAGCCACCCCCTCATTATTTTAAATCCAAATATATCTCAAGAAACTAGAACATATTTGTAGTCTGCTCACAGGCAACAATATATACTTTGTTCTTCTTCATTCTAGACTATCAGGTCAAATAGTTGCACACGAGAGGGGAACCAAGCCACATTTAGCTTGTAGCTCTTGCTCACTGTTGCACAGTATGAATATAGTACATTGTAAACTTAACAATGGGTCATCTTCATAAATAACGGCACCTTTTGGCCAGAATAATCATCTCATCTATAGCTCATTTCATGACTCAACCTAAACATGCCGAGACTCATTAGAGTCTGTGGCCTGCAGTTTGTTCCCCTCTCTTAGCCCTGACAAGGGAAGAATGGGTTATTCACTCAGGCGTTACACAAAGGAGGTCCAAATACAGGAACAGCACCTGTTCTAGATGTTAGAAGTCTAGAAGTGGAGAAGTTTGGCACTAGGTCCAACCATTGTCTCTGTCATCAACAGTGGCAGAAATATTCCCCACACCTTCTGTGTCTGTTAGTGAGATAGAAAGAGTTCTAACTAAACATATACAAGGCCGCACAATGGACTGTGCTGGCTGGAAGACTTCAACCCTACTACTAATCCCCATTAGGGTTCTTTATTTTTATTTTATTTTTTTCAACAATCGGCATAAGTGGATGGCCGCTTACTCTGGGTCCAGTTTTGCTCAATGTTTCTGCCTCTTAAAATTAAGTTCCTTGCCATCTTCACTGCTTCCCCTTTGTGGTATTTGTGAAATAGCTGTAAATAATATAAAAGACCTGAAACGTAACTCTAACCCATTCGATTTGAAAAGTGCCTTGAGATGTGGTGGCAGATTTGCCGAGGGGCTCATTGATCTCCACTTCTTTGCAACCATGTATGCTGCAGTGTGTGTATATAAATATATATATATATTGCATACCATAGCTGCACATGTCGTATAACCGCCATGCCATGTTGTCATGAAGGAATAGCATAACACTATTCCTCAAGAAAATGGAAAGCCATCCTGCTCAGGAGTGGATTAAGTCAGGCTTATCTTTCACACATTCACTTATTCCTTTGGGTTGTTTGGTTTACTCACGAGGAAGCATTGTGATGGTCTTCATTGTAGCTCAGATTGTAGCAACAGACTCCATTACCATTCAAATGCTTCCTTTCCCTTTTGATGCTCTTTGCAGCTTTGTGTGTTTCTATCCTCAGCCTCCTCTGTGACATTAGGAGGTTGCTATTCATGATGACTTTGCACTTCTTAGACAGTCCCAGGAATCTCATAGGCCTTTGAAATTCAGACTGTGGGACAAAAAAAAAAGAATTAAGACTTGTTTGACAGCCAAAGTAATTACGCTCTCCTGTTTTCCTTTGCGTGAATCTCAAACCATTTCTTTGTTTTTCCTCACAGTTGCTTGGAAGATGATTGACTTTGACTTTGAAAATCTTTAATGTCCCCAAAGGGCAATTTGGTACTGATGCCGCGGCAACACAAATGAATTATACCTTCTGATTGTAAAAAAAAAAAAAAACAAAAGGCACAAAAGCACAGTCGTGAGACAGAAAACAGGTGGGCTGACAGGAAATGTGGCCCTGTTTTTGTGGTTGAAATTCCTGTGAGTGGTTCATGGTACACTTACAAGACTTCATTGTTTAATTAGTTCAGCCAGTAAAGGATAAGACAAGATGAATGTTCACAGATTTTCTGTGGGGAAATAAAGCCATAGAAACCAGCAACGAGCTTGTTACATCCCATTAAGAAGCTGATTCTACATCTGTTGTTTATTAAAAGCTAAGTAAAAGGATTTTGAGAACTACGGCAGCGTTTAGAATACAGAATTTATACCACTACAAGACAGTGCATTGCTGATTGCCTGAAGTGATTCAACACTTCAGGAAATGCACATTCTTACTTTCTTCATAAGATGAGAGGATTTAAACTTCTGTGTGTATGTTCAATATGAGGCCGCAGACAATAGCTGGCTTAGAAGACTGGAAACATGGAGATGGAAGAATAAAAACAAATCTGCCAATGAATTAAAACATGAGTTAATCAGTGACTTCTACAGATGCTGTAAAAAGACCCCTTGTCTTTTTATCTGCAGGGGCAGTCTGGCACAACTCACCACATTAAGCTACTGGCTTTGTTGTTGCAGTTAACAGGCTGACACGAGAGCGGTATCAATCTTCTCATCTTGCTCTTGGCAATGAACTCAAAAAGTCAAACCTTTCCTGTAAGGTTATCAAAAAGCATTCAGCCTATACATCCTGGTCTGTCATTTGTTGCTGTTACTACCTGTGCAGACGAGGTTCAAAGGTTTATTATTTTCCTTTCTCAGAGTCATCTTCATTGGTATGGAGTGATAACCTGATTTCAGCCTCTTGGAGGGGAGGCAGTTGCAGTGCAAAGATTGATTAAAATAAACTATGAAGCTGTAGAGAAAATGACAGACAGAGACAGATTATTTTAGGCAAAGGAAGCGAGACGGAGAAATATATGATTGTGCTGGGATCATCTCCGTGTGGTCAGACATCCTCTTGAGAGTTGCCTTTGATAGCTACCAGCAGAGACACTCTCTGCTGATAATGAGTAATGCAGTCAATATCCTCCTGACAGATAAGAACCGGTCGAATTGGACGCACAACAGAGTAGCACTGTTACAGCCGCTTGCTTCAAATGAAGGACCTGGCCCAGGGGATCAGTTGGTCATCTGTTGCACAGCTCCCAGGGTTTGTTTCCAAAGCTAATAAATCAGGACAGATTGAAGTTCCACCCCACATGGGAAATACCATTTAATTTACAGTTAATGAAAATAAAGTGACTCATTCCTTTTCAACGTTTTCTCTTCTTCACTTGGAGCTAGAGTGAGTAAATTTACACAGAAAACAAGTAATTGATTTTCAAACTAAAGACAGGCCAATATCTATGTCTCGGATATAGCTGTACATAATATATCACTTTAATAAAATTACAGCCTGATGTGGTCCCTCTAACAAAGAGCAAAAATAAGTTGCCAATCAGGAACGTGAAGAATTTTGTATCTATTATAGCATTGCACTTTTTTTAATGATAACATTTGATTTATTTACCGTTCTCCTTAAATCCCAGGCAGCATCAGCAGACACAATCAGGAGCAGGTCTCTGTATCTGTCATTCTGCATCCGAAATCAAAACCTGTCATGACACTGTTCATTAAGTCCCAGCCACCCTCCAGAGGTGACAATGATAGATTTCCAGCCCACAGTGGACAGCAGCTTGGAAACAATGTGTCCTTGATTTCATGCAGTGGTTAGTTATCATTAGCCTTACGAGTTGGTTAACAAGTTCGGAGGATGTATTGTGTGGTGCAATTAAAAAGGTTTATAGTCTGTAGAGTCTGGTAGAAGAACTGGCTATCAAAGAGAACTGTGCGGGGATATAATACCATTTTAAAACTGGGCATGACAACCCACTCTCTTCAGGAAGATATTTAGCGAGGTACTCAGTTGGAAATTGACTTGAATGACTGTTGGGAAGAAGTTCAATGCCCAGCTCATTTCTCACCTCCGCAAAGCTGGTTGGATAGAGACCTTGAAATTCAACATTGGTGAGCTGTGCAGCGAGAAGAGCTCTGAAACTACTCCAGCGTTTTTCATTGGTGTTTCATCCACTCCTGATACTGACACACTTTTTCTTTTCTCTAAAAAAGTCAAAAATTAAGTCAAGCAAGCCCCTTGAAACTCTTTAGATACACTTCTTCGTTCAGTGACCGTGAGTATTGACCTTTACGACCTGAGCGCATGATATGCTGAACAAGAAGTCAGTGGGACTCCATTGTACCAATACTGATGCAGCAACCAAAGCCTTTTCCTTCTCTTCTCCCTCCTTAAAATATGACCAATTTGCATTAAATTGATCTCTATACAGAAAAGACCTTGATGCGCTCAGTCGGTGTCCTATCCAACAGGAATCATGACTTTTCTCTCATAACATTTAGAGTTGTCAGCTCACAGCCCTCCAGCACTTACGCTTTGTATCAAAACCAACGCTGAGCCAGTTCTCCATCCCAGAGAGCATTTTTAATACATCAGAAGCATCTCCTAAGGGCAAAATTATGTCCATATCTGCATGTACTACATTAAAAAGTTGAAGTCCTTTTTCCACATGAAAGATTTTAAGAAACAATGTGGTCCAATTCCATCGATTCAATCAAAGGGCTCTGCTTTCCGAGCAGGCAGATGAGCAAATGCGCCCAGACAGAAGGATCTAGGACTCCTCTGCATTTGTGTGAAATATTACAGACCTGATTGGAAGTGACACAGCTATAATTCAGCATGGTGAGAGGGAACAGCCTTTGCTCCAGCTCGCTCATAACCCCACCAAACAGACCATATGCACACTTGCAAGATACAACTCATTTTCACACATTTTCATCAGTATAGCTCTATGCCCAATAGAACTATGAAAATCACATAACGTGCATTTTTTTTAGTCTCTCAGCACAGTGACAGCGCATGAAAACAAGCACTAATGTAAACTTAATATTCAACACCAATGAAATCATGTTTTGACAGACCCCAAAACAAGTTTCAGCTGGAATTAAAAGCACTTAAGCTGTGGACCGTCTGACATCGCAGTCAAAACTTGTGTTGTACTCTCCACATCGGGTTCTGCACGTTTATCGCTCTTTGCTGCTCCTATAAAATGAAAAGTCTATATGCTGATTTTTGTGCAGTGACAAACAAATCCTTCAATTTATAACATCAAAGGTGGCTTTTACTGGATTTAGTGGATGCACATACTAATAGGCAAAGATTTTAGATTAAATCAGAATGCCCTTATTAAATGTTCTGAATCACATTGCCAGAAGTCCATTTTTTTCGATTAAGAGGAACATGTGTTGACCTTCTTCATAGGATCAATGCAAGAAATGAATTTGCATTATATACTGTCATTATTAGCAATACAGAAAATAACTTGGGCTCAGTGTTGATGTTCTTCTAAGGTCTGTGGGTCATTTAGTTTGTAAAAAGGACTGGCTACTGGCTGGTTACAGTTTATGTTGCGAGAAATAACAATAAGAGGAAGAACAAGAGGAAATTCTTCCAAGTGTAAATTACACATAACCTTGTGTTGAAAATATTCAAGAGCTCTCCTTGCACACATGCACACAGACGCATGTGCAGCCTCACACATACCATTGTAGGAATAAAGCTCTCGCATGGGTAATTGTGTAGAATGCTTAGCTTGTAGGTGAAATGTATTTCCCCAAGCACACATCTAAGATCTTCTTAGTTCAGTAAATTTCTTTAATTATTACAACCCTGAAGTGGTCTGACTGAAGCCTGAGACCTTGTATGACTAAAATAACTGGAATAATTCAGCCTAATATACTCAGCAAAGGGCTTAAATCCACACCAGGGACGGTGTGATTCATCCAACTCAGGTCTGACTAATAGAGTAGTTTACTTTATAAATGCCAATGTATAATTTCAGTACAGTTTTGATTTTACCTCATTTTCTGCAATAGATTACAACATGGACAGACTGTGACTATCACAGGGCTGAATTTACATCGATTCAAATGTATTTATATAGCAACAAATAGTAGCCTAAAATTATCTCAAGGAACTTTATAATTTAAAGAGAAGCTGTTTCCACCAGAAGTAATCAATTGTTGAGAAAAAAATATATATATTTAATAGGAGGATGCCTCAAATAGAAGTGGATTGAGTGTCTGCCTTGGGTGATTGATAGTCGTTCCAATGAATAATAAGAACAATAAAATGAATAATCCTGGTAATGAGTGTTGAGTTTTGGTGGTAGATCTGGATTCTGCATCTCCCAGGAGATATTCTGAGATAATGAAAACAGGGAGGAAGGCAAAGAGGAAAAGCATAAATATACAGGAGGTAGAAAATAAAAAGATGAATAGCATGCATGCAGTATGAGAGAAGGAAGAGAGAAGTTTTAGACGTATCATGGGAATTTTCTCAGTGGCTTCAGCATATAGCACCTGAGCCAGTTCTTAACTTAAGAGGGAAGCTATAAGTCTACTCCTAAATATGGAAAAGGTGTCTGCCTCCAAAACCCCACTTGGTTCCACAGGAGAGGAGTCCAGGAGTCGAAAATGTTGCCATCTACTCTCTACCTGTAAACTATAAAAACGACAAGTGGGCCAACGTTTTGAGAGAAAAAAGTTTTATTCAGATAATATTAGCTCTTAAAGATATGATGGGGCTTGATCATTAACAGCAGTGAACATGAGCATGAGGATTTATAAAAAAAATTCTGGATTTTGCAAACAGGGAAAATCTCCTTTTCTAGCATGTTCTTAGACTGCAGCATTTTTGGTCAACTAGAGGCTTTTCAATGACTTTTCCGGGAGCTTCTGGTCACAGGAAATTGCAATAGTTCAGTCAACAACAAATGCATGGGATTTTTTTTAAAGCATCATTTTAAGACTGAAGGATTTTGCAGCTGTAATTTTGACAATATTGTGCAGGTGGAAAGAGGCCGTCCAAGAGAGACTCATTTTCTAGGGGATGCAAGACATTTATGGGTTAAAATATTTATTTACAGAGTGATGTCCTTGTTTTAAAACCCTGAAAAAAAATCATATTTCTATGAAATTAACGGCCATCAAATTGGTTTGCAAGAACTTTTTTGAGAATTTTAGACCATAAACCAAAAGAGGGAGGTTAGATGGGAGGGAGGTTGAAAAAAAATAACAAAACACAAAAACTAATTGATCACATCCAATTCAGTTTTGCTAAAGTATCTTTGAACAGTCTCACTGGAAAATGATCCAGAAGAAACTCAAAGTTAGCTCAAGAAGAATTTCCGTTGGAAAGCAGTCTAAATGTAAATCAGGCGTTATAGTCAGTTTCAAGGCATCTGTACTAGACAGCATCTGTGCCAGCTGTGTGAAGGAGGACATGATTTTCTTCTGTAATAGATACTGTTTTTTTGCGAAGACAGTGATGAAGTCATTACTACTGAAACTTAAAGGAATAGAAAGCTCAGCAGAGTATGAGTGAAACCTGAGGTTTTTTTTTTTTTTCTAATGAAGATTGAGCCATTTTGGGGAGCTGCTTATTTTGTCAGACTATCTTCTATCTTTCTCTCAACGCGAGGAAAATTTCTTTTAGATTGGTTCTAGCGCCATTTTTTTCCTACCTTAGCATCAGGGAATTATCCTCTGCTGATTCAATACCTTCCTTATCACAGCGTAAATTTCCAATGCAGTGATGCAAAACTATCAAGAAGAGCATCAAGTTGTGTGGCAGTAACGCTGAGATAACTGTCATCCATTAAAAATAGCACTGGATTAAATAATAATGCAACATCTACAGCCTTGTCAGGTAGACACAGAATACAATTGATTTTTTTTTTTTTTTTTACAAAATGCTGTCTTGGGCATTTTGTGATCTTAAAGGTTATAAAAATCTGACAAAACAGGATTGTGTGGACCAATATTGATTAAAAGCACTGACCAAGTTCATCTGCATTTTGAAAAAAGCGTAATAGTGAAATAAAACAAGAACCAAGAGGTAAAATTAGGTTTATTTTTTTTCTGTTGCTTGAATTTAAGAGTTTGAGAATGAAAGGCTCTCAAATGAATAATACATTTAGGTTTGATTTAGCTGGAGCAGCAAATTACCGGCACCCTTTCGTCTGTGGTTTGACAAATGTTAAAATTCACTTTAGGAGGGAATGTTGATTCATTTAAGCCAGGGGTAGGCAATTATTTTTCAATTAACTGTGGCAAGAGGAAATGCTCTTGTGCCACACGAACACTTCAAAATAAAAGCTGGTTTAGATTATTTCATTTGTCTCTGTAGCTTCATAAATAAAATGGCGTGGTTTGTCCTCGACCTTGATGGTCAGAAGGGATCATAATGCGGTCCGGAGGCGGTAACTGTTCTTTCTCCCACTAGAAGGCTGTCATACACAATCCCAAAAATCTATGTAATGATTAGTTATGAAATCAATGGCAGACGGCCTTCTGATTTTCTACATAGCCCACATTGTTAGCTGGACAACAGACAGTTGAATGATGATGTCATCGCTCGTCAGATTTGGTAACGTTACAGGAAAAAAAAAAAAAAACACATCCAGGATTGTTTTTTTCCACACTGACACACAGTATCTCTCCTTTTGTGACAGACGTTGATCTTTTCTAAAAGCACTCCTAAAAAAAAACGTTTGCGTCTTCTTCGAAAGTGGAAGAAAATGCCTGCTGCCATAGAGGAAACCCTCTGCGCCGTCACAGCTGCTGCTGGTCTCTGCTGTTGCTCTGTTCCCTGCAATAAGCTAACTTGTTTTTCTTAGCTGAGCTCTGTTTGTCTCCTTGTGTATATTTTGATTGGTGTTGTTTTCTCTGTGTAATATCGGTTGTTCCTTGTCACTGAAGCGCCTGGCTCCCTGGCCAATCCGCTGAGCAATCCCCTGTGATCTGAGATTGTGAGTGTGGTGGCTCAAACTGACTTTTTGCACTTGCAGCACAATTAACCCTTTTTTAACTGCTGCACTGCTGCAGTTTTTCCCCTTTATGCATAGCTCTTGTCCATTCTGTTTGGTCCCTTGTGTCCCTCTCCTTTTCCCATTAGTCTTTTTTTCATTTAAATGCTTTTTTGGAATCAGTTTAGTCTTAGTGGGTGGGAAGGAAAGCAAATACTTCAGAGCTATTCGACTCTCTTTCCTCTCCCGTTATAATGAGGAGAAATGTAAATTATTCTGGAACGTTTTACATTCTCGTCTTTCCATTAAGAGAGCGTCAAAGAGGTCATTTCAGCAAGTTTAAAGTTTTTCATACGCTGGCAATCAAAATTCTGCTGTCACAAATGCAGAAGCTCCCATTTAAAGTGTTTTCTAGGAGTGACTGATGCAGACAGCTGGTTATTACCAAAAGTCTTCATTTCCTTCCCCTACTTTTACCGTCACTGTCCCCCAGTACGCCGCTGTTCTTCTGTTGTATGGAAACAAAATCTACCAATTAGTCCTTATCTTTTCATTCTGCTGACAAGAGCTCACACTGAAATGAGTTCATGGTTCATGGTTGTGGTGTTTTTAATCACAGCCCCGGACATTAGCGATTAGGGGAACAGCTACAGCTACAGCTACGCTTACACCCTCCCGTCTCACAATAGAACCCACACAGTCATTATGGGAGGTTCATTTGTTGAAGGTGAGGTTACTAACGAGGCTTCGTTTTAACCAGCAAGTGAAAGTGGGCATTAGCAGGGTTGTTTTTCACATCATTTTGACAGTCAGAGTTATTTAGCCATCAGTCTCCACCCAGAATGATGCAGAAACACTGAGCCCTTAAAAAAGCTGAGGACAAACACGTTATGTGATGGCCATGTCTGTATTTATTCCGCCTATGTTATTATATGTTAAATTGAAAATTCAAGCTTTGGGTAAGAATGGAGGACTCATATCTATGTATAAGTGCAATATGTAACTAGGAATATTTGTAAATGCTTACTGGTGAGCACAGGGGTACAACACTGTATTCTTATTTTTACTGTTCTCGAGCCTTGTGGCATTTATTTTATTTTTTATGCTCACTATAGTGCCTGATATCGATACGGCCACTGTTTAAAATTTACAAAAAGAGCAATATTTTTTTTGACAAATATTCCGCCTTCTCGTGAAGATAGTTACTAGCCTCGTGGTTACCTGACCATAACTACTGTCAAAAATGGAAACATGGAAACAAGTAGCTTCCTGTGGCCAAAGACTCGTCTTAGTAAATCTATGATGGGCTGGCAGCAAAATATTGGTGTTTCAGTCTTTCTCCAGTGTTGTCTCAGCTAAGCTAACTATCAAATTCAGCTGATAGACACGAGAGAACAGGAGTTTACAACAATCTTATTTCACTCGAAACTTTTGAGTATGCGATACCGAGGTAACACGGTGATCTGTGAAAAACACATTATAGGAATGAAAACACTGTGAATAAGGTAAATAAAAGTCAAGTATTTGTGTCTCTCCCTTGCCTTTTTTCACTTGAACTGGGTTTTACTGAGAGCTGCTGGGATAAGATTTGAGATGGATGGCTGGATGGCCGTCTTATCTATATTGAACTTTGATGTCTGGCTGTTCTGCTCTTCGACTTAGAGTTTGAATGTTGCATTGGGGGATTGAGACTCTGGCTTTCACCATCATGAATCCAAACTGAGCAGGTGGTGGAGTTGTACAAGACCACAAAACAAATACACACAAAGGACAACATGACCACACACATGGATTACCCACCAAGGCCCTTATTTACATGACCTTTAGCCCTGATTATCATCTGTTGACATGCGATCTGAGCATCTACTGGGATCACAGGCACAATAGCCGCTCTTCTTCATACACTGACAATCCCTCAAGTCTCTCTCTCACATACTTCATTCATCAGCAAAAAAGTATCACAGAATTATTGATTCTGTACCAACAGAGTGGACCAAGTGACGCAGGAAAAAGAAGTCAGGGGTTGTCACTCATTGATTTACTTGCCAGTAGTTGTAGTGCGTGTGTTTGTTTACTCGCTTAGAGACGAAATGAGCGTGCTTGGACAAAACAGCAACAGTAAACCTACAGTAAATCATTTAAGAATAAGTGTGGGAGGACCTTGATCCAAGCAATGTAAGACAGCAGTAACTAAATAATATTTTCCTCTTCTGATTTGCATTAAGAAAATCCTCCTTGTCATGTCTTCAAGGTCTGAGCTCTCAGGCATAACATTATGCATAATTAAACATAGAAATTGCACATTACCCGCGGTAAAGCACAAAAAGCTTCTTGTCTCCTCAGTTGATATGATCAATTTAGAAACTCATTTTATAACCAGACATGCACCTTGAGAGAAATGAAGTGTCATATTATCCCTCAGAGAGTGTCCTGCTTCGAATTCAAGCAAATCTTTTTTTTTTTGTTTTTCACCATAAAATCTTGAAGAAATATTCATGTCGATTAATGCGACACGATGCTGAATCACCTAAGGTTGCACCAGATCGAAATGGCAAAAATATGAATATTATTAGTAATGATATGAGCAGTGTTGCCATAACACCTCCCTGTTAACTTGATGGGCTTGTTCTCATCATGGGTGCCAGTGCCAAGGTCTGAGCTTGTATGTAATGACCATAAAGATAAAATTTATCCAAGCCATTAATAGCTTCTGCCTGGGGCTTATAGGTACTTTCATCTCTCTGCTTTCCTTGTTTTTCTTCCTGTGCTGTTTATTGTGTCATGAAACAGTTTGTTATCTGGTGTAACCATTACCAGATGCATACTAGGATATGTTTATTAATGGAGTTATCGCAAGAGAAATATGCACTACATTCTCTGACTCATGCAGGAACACTGTAGTTTGGAGTCCAAGCGTGTGTGTCTGAAGTGCATTTTCCTGAAGGCTACCAGACCGTAAAAACTTTTCTCGAGAAGTAAACCACTGCCATCTAGTGGAGATGCTCTACATGCCAGTGTGTGCATTTGTCTTAATCTTCATGAGTGCACAGATAAATTAGGAAATGTCACCTAATATCAAACTTTTCAATCTGAAATGGTTTTTGTTTTTCAGGCAGTTTTATTCGTCATTTTACACACAATAAAGTCATATTTCAGAGTTTATCTGATATCATATCTCTGCTGCTAACAGAGGGTAATTGGCAGCAGACAGCAGGCCAGGAGTCCCACCGGTCTGCTTTGTTTACCGAGAAAATTTGGCATCCTCGAAATGCCTCTGTGCTTTAACGCTCCGTCTTTCTGAACCAACTGCAGTATGCTAATCCTTGAAGACTTCAGCTCCCACCTGCCAACCATCATTATTTTCATGCTATTTTTGAGATAAACAATGTAGAGTAGCTGAGTGCCAGTGAGATTTCCTCCCATCATCCAGTAATGAAGACAGAAGCAGACCCAAAGGCAAAGAAAGACATTAAGACTTCAGATCAAATATTTCCTAATGCCAAGGTCAGCTGCCTTAGAAATTACCCGGATTTTAATCACACCACTCTTTAAAAATTACACTTTTGGAGTGTACATTCATTTTTAATTACCTGTCAAATCTCCATGTTTGTTTGAGTGGAACAACAGCCATATTACCATCTTTAAACACATTGCTGGTACTTCAAGTGTTTCATTTTTATGACAACTAAGTGTCCTCCATAATGAAATCTTACTCCTTATGTAAGAATGCAATTTTTCAGCACAGTATTTTTATGAACATTTGCCTGAGAAACGTTACCTGTCCAACTTCCAAACTTTGTCAGCCATAACTGTGGCTTTATGGAATCAATGCTGATTTTTAAGTCAAAACTGTTTAAATCCCTGCTTCTCTCGGCAACCCCCCTTCTCTTGAATGTTTTTGGCCTTATCTCAAACACCTCTCTCCCCATGCATACAATTAACCCCTTCCCCCTCTCTCTATCTGTACTCCTTCCCTCCCATTCTGGCCATTACTCTCATTAGCATAAGCACAATAGCCAGACAAGAGTGAAGAACAGTGAGCAAAAATCACAAAACTAGTCTCAAAGCTCATTACTATTGTTTTGCCACTAGTGTAGTCAGACCTGTTTGTCTGCGGTTATACAAAGTGAATTTTTTTGGGGATTGTTTTTTTCCCTCTTTATCTTTTGATCAGCACTCTGGTTGTTAACATAGCAGGGCCTGACATGCCGGTTGGGTCATTATGCATTGCAATATTCCCCCACTAAAGCGTTAAGCTTTCCAATTTGTCCAACCAACGTATCAGAGTGAAGATTGGGATCGTGATGGGGTTGATGGGGCACAAGATTGAAGTTTTTAGAACAGAGTAAATGCTATCATTTCAGCCTGAACAGCAGCCCACCGACATGGAAGAAATGACTATTGTCCGATGAAATTATTGCAATCAATGCTGGATATTTTGGTTACAATGATCTGTAAGTGGTGTCGTACATTAATGACCAGATAGAGAGAGAAAAAAATAATAATATGAGGCTATGGCTTGATGCTGATTGATTGATTTATTGATATACTGCCAGTACAGACCGACTCCCCCTCTAACTGAACACAGTGCAGGCTGCCAGTAACAACAGTACCAATTACAGATAAGCGATGAATAGGAAAAATAAATACATAAATGTAAACTGAAAGCTATATTAAAAAAAAAAAAAAAAAAAAAGGTATCACATTGGCAGTTTTGCAAAACATGCCTGTCCATGTGAAGACAAATGGAATGGAATTTCTTTCACAGCAAAATAGTAGACAAAACTAGCTTATAAATGAAAGTTTCTCTCCCCAGTTTTCAGGGTAATAGGTAGTTTTGAAATGAAGGAGTGTACAAAAAATAAAATATCTTCATCTATATTCAATTTTCATGCTATTTCTAAAAATAGAGTTGTAGGAACGTAACCACAGTGTGCATAATGGATAAGGAAATACATTCAGCGGCATATAATGGGAACCATTTTAGTGCAAATATTGTGACAAAGCTCACAGTTTAGAATGATAATTACCAAAAAGGGAGGCATTTTAAAACGCCAAAACCTTGATACAACAACCGAAAACCATCAGTGCACAAGTGAAACCCTGAGTTGGACATTCAACAATAAATGGAATAAAAACGAATAAAGACAAGAACCCTGTTCACAAAGAGTAACTCCACCAAGGGGCATCTCTGAAAACCCATTGCTGACTGCTTTTTACATGAAAATTATATTAAAAAAAAAAATAAAATAAACCACCTAGAAGCCAGATCAATGTAACATTCAGCAACAAAAAGCATACATTTAAGCATTAACAACTATATTATAATGAGAAATGAAAAAAATAAGGCACCTAATTACAATGCCTAGCAGGGATTAAAAGACACTGGAGGAAAAAAAAACTGCCTCAAACAAAATGCCACTAAACAACAGCTTTGAACTGCATTTTGCCTGGAGGGCAACATGCAGAGTTTAAATGGACCCCACAATTCAGTTTCTTTTCAAACACGTGCAAATGTCCAGGAGGAAGGAATGAGCTATGGTGGTGGGGCTGAGAAAGGACACAATGCATTTAGATTCTAAGCTGATGTACTCAACACTCCTACAGAACATGAACGCTGAGTGTGGGCAATGTATTAACAACAAAAAAGTAGAGGCAAAGACGTAAATATGAATATTTTAGGGCCGAGAAGTTCCTCTGCCGAGCTGTGATTATTCAACCAAGAGGCTTTTTTTTTTTAAACAGATAAAAGCCGAGGCATTTATCCATGAACCAGTGACACGCCGTGATGCAAGGCTCGCTTCCACATGTAGTACGTTGAACGTGGAGTGAAGGGGAAGTAACACCTAAATTCCTTAAATGTAGGGAAGGATTTCTCCTCAAAGCGTTGCTGGAGGAAAAGCTTGGCCTTGGCCTTGAAGTTGGCAAGAGCCACAAGATCCATTGCAAACATTTGCTCATCTGTTGGTGCCTTGCCCAGAAGGGTGTGCTTTGATTGTGGGGTATTGAAAGAGGGCATGGTGGAACTTTCTAAATATCTAGGGCTCTCAACAAATGGGAGCACAGACTGACTCTCCATGCTCTTATTTTCTGTCGCGCTCTGCAGACTCTCAGCTCGGACATCAGCACTGCGGTCCACCATTTTCTTCTTCTGCCTGTTGCGCCACAGCCAGTAGAAACAAGGGGACATTGACGGGAACTTGAGTTTGAATTTTGTCAGGGACCAGTTTGATTTCTGGACGTGCAGCTTTGCAGCATCTCTCAGCTGTTTTTTACTCATGTACGCCAGCCTGAAACTTCTGTGTTTTCGCCTGCAGATCCTCACTCGGGACATGGTAGGCTGGTTGATGTTAAGCAGGACAGGTGACAAACTTTTTGGACTTTGGCTCTTGTCAGCATCTGAGCTGTCTTCACTGCTGCCAACACTCCCTTTGTAACCTCTGTTGAACAACATGGCTTCTCTCCTCCAGTTGTAGTAGGTTGATCTGGAGATCCCTGGGAAATTTCTTTTGAAGACCCTAAAGGGGAGTGAGGTGTTCATGGCAATGCAATTCTGCAGACAACGTTTAGCTTCCTGCATATTTGTTACATTCTGGGCCCGCTCCACCGCCAGCTTGCCCAGACTGAGGCCAAACATACTGACCACGCTGTCATGGTCTGGCTCATCCTGTTTTGCTTCAGGTGAAGACCAGGACTCTTGCTCTGTACTCTCTCCAGGACTAATCTCCCCAGTTGAAGACGAGGTGGAGAAGTTTCCGCCAGACTTCAGAAGCTCATGCTTCCAGTTGTAGTAAGACGACCTAGAGATTTCAGGAAAAAATTCCTTAAACTGATGCAGAGGGATGAGCTTTCCCTCCAAGTAGCACGCCTGCAGGAAATATTTGGCCTCATACCTGGCTGCTGACTTTTTGCAGTGCTCCTGTGTCTGCCTCTTCCAACGATAGAAGGTCCTCTTGGTGATGTTGTATTTGTCCTTCAGACTTGGATAGGAAAGCTGCGAGTCTGGGTTCAGCAGCTCCTCGCTCTTGATCGGCGATGCCCTCTGCTCACTGTTGGGACTTCCAAGCCTGAGGTCTGCAGTCTGGACTAGGGCGACAAAATTATTCGGCCTGAACAAGGCCTCAGACTGCAACTCTCCAGACCACATGATGTGGAGGGTGAGTGGCTCTGAGTCTTTGGGCCAGGTCCTTGGACGTATGACTCGGTTAAAATAGGGCCGAATCTTCAGGTTGAACATTGGGTAGATGGAGTAGATGTTAAACTGAAGGACTGATGACAGAGCGTAAACGTGCCACATGTTGGCGTAGGAGCCAGGGAAGCAGGAAGCTTTCACGTCTGCATCAAAGATGGCCTCCAAGACCGCGACAGGCAGATTGAGCATGTCCTCAGACTCTTCAGCACAGAGACTGAAGCGAACTGCCTGGAGCATCATTTTAGAATCAATCATCCCAGACAAGTAGTATCGCTTCCAGAGCACCATTTCCACTACAGTCCGCACCTGAGGAGGAAAATATTCATGACGTGAATATCGCAACCATTAGATATGCACATATCCTCACATAAGTGCAACAGTCCACATTCAGAAAAGTTAAAAACTCACCTGTAGCTCCAAGCTTAGTCTTGTATTTCCCACTAAAAGCATGCTGACTGCATCAAACAGCAAATTGCCTTCTCCCTTACAGTTTAGAGGCAAGAGGCCCATAGGTGCATCAGCTGGGTACAGCCCATGTGCGGTGTCATCTACGCCTGCCCACTCAGGGAACTCCTGACAGGGGATCCTGGGAAGCTGAAAGGGAGCCAGGACCTTTTCCACTTCCAGGGCCACTCTGGTTAGAGTGTCGAGGCCAGGGCTCTCTGTGGCCTCCTGGAGCTCCCCCAAAACAGACAGCACAAGCTCGTTCCTTGGAATCATACCTGGAAATCTGAGGAGAAAAGGTTGGAATGGCGTGGCGGGAGGTGGAGTGGAACAGAAGAGAGGGATGTTCCTCTTGTTCCTACATTCAGTAAAAACAGATGACTGAGAAGTGAGATAATATTAAATTCCCAGATCAGCGGGGTATCAGCTTAGACAGTTTGCTAATGACTTTGCTACCAATAGATCAGATTATGTAGATTTATTTCTATTTGTACACAAACAACAACTGAATCTAAAAACTGCTCCAAAAGGAGAAAAAAAATCCAAGTTCCTAATTTGTGTTAAGGGTAGAGAATTAATACCTGCATGATTTCTTTTTTCTAATTTACCTATTGGATTCTAATTTGACTTATCTCTAAACTTTCAGTTGTTTCTCAGTTAGATAAAGGCAAATCAAGGGAGTTCATCCCTCTTACAAACAACTCAAAAAGGCAACAAGAATCAATGGTTTTATATTCTAGTGATTTTTTTTCATTGTGATTTGTTTGTTTGGAAAGCAGCTGGAGAGTAAACACACCAACTACAACAACTGTGGGGCCAACAATAAACGGTATAATATCCCTGTCTCGTTTTTAGGATCTCATTCATTCATTTGCTTGTTGTTGAGTTTTGTTTGTGTGCGTGTGTTTGTTTGGTTGTATGTTTTTAACCGAAGTTTCGGCCTCCACACTAAAAATCCAACGCGTTTCTTTATTTCGTGCGGCTAAGCCACAGATATTTCTACACGTATGAATAAATCGCATGGATGAATGAAAAGCACGATTGGTTGTTCTTACCTGAGCGTCCAGAGGCTGAACTGCGTTTGAAATGGAGTGACTTGTCGGTAGTTTGGGGGCTTTCGCGGATAATATGGGACTCTCTCCGGGAGTTTTTAGTCCATTGTGTGCGTGCAGCTCCAGAGTGTCCTGTCCTGTGAGCAGGGGAGATTTGGGGAGTGATAAGCAGCACCTCCCATCAGGAAATTGTGAGTCGACGATTCGCTTTTTTGTTTCTCTGCCCCTCTCCTCCCTCCTCCCTCCTCCTCCTCCCCCAGCAGACAAGAGCCAGGGTCAATTTCAATGTGAAGTGTTAACAAAAGCCAATGTGTCAGGGCTCCCCAAGAACACAGAGGAAGCACTGCAGGGGGACAGGTATGCTGCTTTTAGGTTTTATCTACCGGCTTTTCCCCCTTCTCTTTGTCAAAGCTCCAAAATCCAGCTCCACATGTCAACAGTCACTTTCAAGGTTATTTGTCAAGTGCTCTCGGTGTCAAAGGGAATTTAGCTTTTAGCTGTTTTTTTTTTTTTGGTGGTGTTGTTGTTGTTGTTGTTGTTGTTGCTTGCTCAATTTAATATTAAGATCTTCCTAAAAATACTAACAAAAAGAAAAGAAAATGAAATAAAGAAAAGCTGCCATTTTGTTAATTTTCCGTGAACTTGCGCTTCCCTTCACAATCAGAGGCCCGGTATGTGGATTAGAGTGGATATGTGCAGACAGGGTGTGGACATGAGCTTTATGAGAGGAGAGGAAGGCTCCTGAGCTCCAGCTCTGTTTGTTTCTCCACTGTATCACTTTTAACACCTCCTCTCCTCTCCTGCCTTTTGCAGGATTTCAGTAATCAAAGCCTTTTGTTCCACACACGCACAACAATCCCACCGACTGTCCCCCAACCCCCACGAGCCACACTGTAGATACCAACCCTGTGGCTTGTTCCACACACACACTTACATTCACACACCAGGGGACAACAGCATTTGGCCCCCGCTCCCCTAAGCACTTGGCAGACAAGCTGGTGCCTGAGTTCACTGGGGGTCAAGTCTTTGACCTGAAGCTTTATCAGTTATTTAGACAATGACTGTGTGATTGGCCTTGTTGTGGGGTTTCTAACATTACATGCAGATATAATGCAGGGATGCCAATGTGTTGCCAGGTTTGACTTAAAATGTTTTGGGGTTTTTTTTAGGTTGGATTTTGGTCGTATCTTTAAAGTTCAAGCAGCAAATTTAAGACAAAAGACTGTTGAAACTTTTACACTGTGTTCATACAGAATTGTCAGAGAAAGTGTTTGAAAGTTGTTAGTGGAGTGGAGGAGAGGTCACACTCGTTTATCTTGTTTACTTATATACATGTCATTTGAGTCCTGTTTACTGTTCATCACGAATCCAGGTATGATAGAATTAAGTTTGAGTTTATTGCTCTGACTTTGGAGAATTTTATTATTGCTCAAAATTACTTTCAGTACTGTACTAATATGCTAAATGTGCAACATTAGAATTTTCTGCACTTTGATATCTTCCACGACGTCTTACTTGTGACCTCACCTCTTCACCTTCACCTAAAATCCCCTGCTCACCTTCATATTCCATTCACTTTAATGCTTTAAACAAATTTTACAAAATACGCGCTGTCTGCTGTCCTTTGCATCTTGTTTTTGAAAGACACCATCAAGAAAATGAATATATCCAGTCTATTTAGCATATTTGCTCCAATTTTATGTGATATATAACAAGGCCCCCTAACTTTTCCAGGTATGGTGTTTTCTTCTTAATTAATTCCCCCTTTCTTTGTTAGTGTCTTCCCCATCTCTTCAACCCCCTCCAACTCTAGGCTGTAGTCAATCACACACCTTAGGTGTGTAGATTAGCTGTGCTGCACTGCACTGTGAACACAGTAGTGGGCTGGCTGCTAGTATTTAAAATGCAAATAGGGCAACACTGGGACCGGCTCCGGCAGTCTCTCACCTGCTGTGCACATTCTGCAACCCAGACTTCCAGTTGTTCACAGCTATTAGTCCCATAATTTCACAGCACGTACTGTGCATTTGGAGCTAAAATCTCCGGCCTTCATACCTGGACAGACTTTTCTTCACTCAGTACTGTTTCTGTCTTGGCCTTATTGGTACCCATTCTAGGCGATTCTCTAGCGGCCTGCCCTAGTAACCCATCGAATACACAGAATCCCTTTTATTCTGACCCTGGTCTTTCCTGCAGAGCTAGCCATTAATAAGCAAGAAATTATTAGTTATTCTTAGTTATTCAATTCTGGGAATCACAGTGGAATTCATCCAAGAAAGCAGTCTCTCCTGAGACCTAGTTTGTCTCCTCCAAGCTCTCCTGCCGTGAGCTGACTCCGCCTCAGGCCTTCAGGTCCCACGTCAACCCTATTTTCCGTGCAGGTTTTTGGGGGTGTACTTTTCCTTAGAGCACTGACTCTATTACCGTCTCATGCCAAGGAAATCTCCCTTCTGACACCAAATTGCTGTAGGAACAGGTCTTTCCAGTTTATTTAAATACTCTTTGAAGACGGCGATTTTCAGCAATTAACACTGATAATGCTACAAAGCAGAAAAGGGCATGAAACCGTCTCTGAACTGGTAACCAACAGGTTACTTTACTCGCAAGCCAGCTAAGTTGAAAATTGTTCAGAAATGGACACAGAGTCTCCTCAGTGTCTGCTGTCAATGTCCATAATAGAACCTTGAGTCTCAAATTATCCTAAAATCAAGAGTTACATTTCCCTGCACGTGAAATGTGTATACTGCATATAAATATTCCATCTCCATGCAAAGATATCATCTTGCTGAACAACAGCATTTAAGCATTGTTCTAAGGCAGCATACATCTGATTTCTCAACCATGTCGCCTGCCACCACATTTCACAAGTTCCTAGAACTGCTTTACAGAGTTGAGATCAATCATGGAAAATATCTAAAGTTTCATTTGCTTGCCATTCTATATTCAGCAGCAGTACTTCTGTAACACACCCAGAGTTTTATGAAAGTGAAATATTCACATTACTATGCCAATGCGTTTTTGAGCTTGATATTATACAGTCAAATCATGCAGGAAATTAAAATGAACACATGAAGCCACATTTTGTCAGGAAAAGACAATCACAAAGGAAAACAAATTTTAAATGGAGCAAGAATCAACATACGTGTTTTTCCTTCTTATTTATTGCAGGCTTAAACAGAGGCACACAAAAACAGGTCATTGACAACTAATGGCAATCTTGAATAATCTAAAACTATAAAAGGTGTAGAGGTAGACATTTCAAAAACCTGTACAATCTTTTCATGGCTAAAATACTATAATTATACTGGTTTAGGTTAAGAACAAAATACTTGTGAGGTATGATTTTATGTGCCAACTGTTACTACAAGGGCTGAACCTCACAAACAACAACAACAAAACACTGCAGCTGAGATTCTGGCCAGCAGGCTAGATGTGACGAACACAGGCGTATTCAGTGGACTCCTTCTCAGAGATCAGCACTCGATCAGAGCCAGCAGGAAACGTAATGTCAGCGTAAATGACATCATCTATTTGTATCTCCTAAAGCCACACACACACACGTACATTCTCTTAATGTTCCAACTCGTCACAAACTGATAAAGAAAAGTTGTACAGCATGCCATTTATGGAGAATCAACTTACACTGATGGTACCAGCCTGGATTGAACAGTCTTTATTAGGCAGCTGGTTTTCTGAAATGAAGAGCAAACATGCATTCATTCATATTTTCATACTAATTTTGTTGACAAAATTTACATTATGTAACCAGATGAATGCACAATGTACTGACAGCACAGTTTGCATAAGAAAGTCAAAAAGCCACATTTGACGTCAGGGTACACACTTGCCAAATAATAAAATAGGAACAGTCATGAATGCAATCACACCTCTTGCAAGCGATTGCCTCAAAGACCATGAAATCCAGTTGTGCAAGGTGACATATAGGCACGTGAATTCAAGTGCCTGCACATGTCAGCTAAACAAATCAGCACGAGATATCGACATGTTACTATTATATATGTAAAGCATCTTTGATAGCTATGAAAAGCACTATATGAATTTGATGTATTATTAGTATCATTATTGTTACAACCAGCTTTAGATTTTTATGTGTTTGCTGTGTGGCAATCTCCCATTATAGCAATTTGAGCGCACAGATCCTATAGCTACAGGTCGTTTAGGAAAACTTACTTCTTCTTCTCTTTACAACAATCACTGCAATAACTGCTGTCAGAACTATACAGCCCACAACCCCAACAGCCGCCCAATTTTTGCCCAGGTTGCCTCCTATAAGAGAAAATAACAGTCATTTAACATACTGGAAACTTAGCGCGCTGAAAAATGAGGGAATAATAAGTTAAACTAATGCTGATACCCTACCTTGATGGTTATGTTCCAGGTCTATGGTTAAGCCCTTTCCCTTCCCTCTCAGGGCTGCAAAGAAAACTGTATTTGTTATTAGCTGTCCTGTATTTAACAAACAGGAATGTATTCATTTAGAGTGAAAAATATACCCGGAGCTCTGAGCCTAAACTCAGCTGAAGTCTTGATCTGTTCGTTCACTGTTGCCTGGCACCTAAGCGTCCTGTTTCCAGGGCTTTGAAAGGTGACGGTCAGAGTTATAGCACAAGGGGACGGTCGATGTATTAGATGATAAGCGTCCTCTTGGATCCTAACACCATCTTCATCCACCCATGCCAGACTGACCCTTCTGCAAAGTCCTTTATCCAAGTAGGTAAGAGCAACACACTGCAGTGACACTGTTTTAGCAGGTAAGAGGTTTAACACCGGGGCAGCTGAAAGAAAAAAAGAGGGTTGTTTTTTTGTTTTTTTTTTATTTGAAAAGTATTCAGTTTTAACCCACATAACCACGAGATTTGAAACTTAAAAGCACACACTACTGTGAGTGGAGAATTCATTGGTCCTTTCACTGCACTGATGATGTCCGATGTCCTCCACAGTGAGATCTTTGACTTGTCGAAAGCATTTTCTTTCCTCTGATTCAGCTGCCAGGATGTCTCCATTAGTAACTATGGCAATATACCGTCTTGTCCTGATCTCCCATAAGTGAAAACAGGCTAAAGTGTCCTCACATGGAAATGTGATAACATAACCATATCCTGCTGAAACAGAAGATGAAGAGCTGGGTGAGTATTCTGCCGTGTTTTAAACACAACATTATAAAAACTAAGGTTGTGTTGTGTGTGTAGGTAACTCACCTGTGAAAGAGAGCAGCGGCAGCAGCAGAATCATCGCCATGTCAATGTGGACTGTTCCAGCCATCTTGCAAAATGAGTCACTGTGAAAAACTACGCCCAGGGTTTGCTCTTCATATTGGTCAAGTGTAGTCACACCCATCATTAGTCAACTTTAACCTGCTGACTTGACAAACCTTTCTGGCTGACAGCCTTGGAGAACATGGTTCAACAAAAAAAGTTCACTTTTGAAAATCGAATCTTTTATGCTACCCACAATTTTCCAAGTAATGTGAAGAAGAAGATACAACTAGAAATGTAACTAAAATCGCCTTCCTCCACCAAGGCCAAACATTTTCTCCAGATTATTATCAAGACAAAGATGAAAAGAGCTCTTCATTTAATCGTGGCATCCTTTCACGAGAAATTGCTGCAATGAAATGTACGAGTTTTAAACAAGCTCAGTGTGTATCAGTAACAACAACAACAGCATTATCTGTTGTTTGGATGTTTGAAATATCCCAATGAAAAAGCTATTTCAGTTTGCATTACTACCTGTAAGAGTATTGTGTGTTTTTTAGACTGTGGATGAAAAAAACTGGGTGTCTCATTTTTCTGCTCCTAACCGCTGCATATTTGTATTCTGTCTTCAGTTGGGAGATTGACAGCCACGTCTCTACAAGATGTGTGGAGGAGTTTAAAGATGAGAACAGGTTGTTTTCTCTCCGGCAAGGCCTGTCTGCAGAGATGGCCTTGTGATACACAACAAAAAGATCCTCTTTCTAGAGAGTTTTTGGAGGATTTCAGTGAATAGCAGAATGCATTCCAGTAAGTGTGACCTTAAACTAATGCTCACATTTCAACTGGAACTGTAGCTTGCTGTCTACATTTTCCTGGTAGCCTCATCTTTTGCAAGATGGATATTTCAGTCATGTAAAAAAATATACTGAGTAACGATTATTTTTGTGATCTATGAGCAAGATCATTTAGGGTTTTGGGTTTTTTTTTGCTTTCACTTTTTGTGGGACTGAAATATTATTTGATGAAACAAAGGTAGATTATCTTAGTTTTTGTTTTTTTTTTAATGATGGCATTTATATTTGAAAGCCATTTGAATTTGGATGATGTGACTGTTGTTGCAGTTATTCCTGCTCATCAGCAGGTGGTATATAGTTTAAATCCTAAATCCTGAAGTTACAGTGAATATATCTCAGAGTATCAATGTGTTTATTTTGGACAGTTTAGGTCTTCCTTAGTATTTCACAATTATGTCTTTGGTGAAGATTTATTTTACTTTTTCCACTTTCCTTTCTTCCCCTTTGCAAAGTTATTTCAGACCAATTGGAATTAGTTTGTAACGAGATGTCTGGAGCTGAGGTGAAAGTATTAAGCCTGTGATGCCTTACCCTACTCCAGCACTCGTCACTAAACTTACTGCAAGTGTACCAGATTTCTCCTTTCTTGCCTGAATATGAGGTTTATTCCATTAAGTGTTGAACAGCTCCCATACGTACCAGTAAACAATAAAACCAGGGCTGTCCAATTAATCACTATTTCCACATATGGCAGAAAAATTATAATTTTCTGTGGATATTGTTGGACTACAAAAATAAATTACAGGTTACAGATATGTTTAACAGTATTATTTTTTCTTTATGACAAATTCAAAGGAAGAATAATAGTTTTTTAATGGCAACTATAGGATGGATGGAATGATGAAACTTCACAACTGTTTTTTGGGCCGTATTAACAATGTAAAGCAGTTTTTGGTAATGTATGTTTGGATATAGAGTTTGCCTTAAAACTCAAACATTCATAGTTTTAATTCTGCTCTACACAAGCAGTAATTACTTTTAATTTGTCTAATTAGCAATTTTGGAGTTCGACGTTAAGAAGAACAAACCATTAGAAGCTAATGTTGTTGTTTTATTGATCGTGATTAACATGTTCACACTGACATCTTTGATTAAAACACTATTCACCCATTTGTACAGATCCCCGGTGACAAATCTAGACAAAAAGGTAATGTGTGTCTATGTTACAAAAATATCATGTCTCAGTTTTTCAGTCAAAATCTCCTCAGTAGCAGTAACTGATCAACAGAGTAGCAGTAGCAGCAAGAGACTTTAACAACTTAAACCCAGACATTATGGGAACCACGAAACTACTTTACACAGAAAAATATGTTATAACGTGTGTATATATTTACATTACAGTCACTTCAGAGCAATCTCACGTTAATAGAGTGACATCCTGTACATATTGCACCATAACTTTAGCTGGGTTTAATGTTAGCTGCTAAATAGCACTGACAAACATTCAGATGTAGTCTACAGCCAAAGATAACAGTTGATTAAATATGAGCTATGACATACACAACCAACCAATGCCTTCTTCTCAAAACTGTCAGCTTTTCCTCATCATCCACCATCAAACCACAACAACAGCCTGGGATATTCTCAAACATCCCGAATTTGTAACTTTCAGTTTTAAACAAAGTGATGGCAGGGTAACATTTTGCCTTCCAATTCTAGAGTTTCGTAACAGGTTTTACATTCAACATACTGAAGGTGCTAGTGCGTCTGTCACCTCCTGCTTTCACAAACAAATCTTCCATTCATGACACCAGTAACCAGTTTAAACAGAGCAGATTATCTTCTGCTGGGGGCAGACATTACTGTATTTGCTGCGGGAGAAACTTTGCTCTACATTCAGGGAGGAAATACAGATAGTTTCATCTGATACTTACCACACACATGCAGAACATTCAATTCCCACTCAATAATAATCTGCACAATATTGAGCTAATACAGTAACTTAAATAAATAAGTCTCATTAAAGCCCTAGTCCAGACAATTAAATACAGTATATGGACTATAAACACGCAATGTAATCTCACATTTCAAGTTCAGGAAAAACAAAAAACAAAACTATCCAACAAACAAACAAAAAAAGATTCAATCCAAATTCACAACTCAAAGCAAGAAATTAACTTTCTTTATGGGAGCGTTTTTCTTGACCCTTTAAGGGATATTTTAAGTGATTTTCTCAAAGAATCTGTGTTGAACAACATTTACCTCTAAAATGCTTACAGTAGTTTTCCCTCAGACTGGAGACAAGACTTTCATGCTCAGAAATCACCCACCAGTGACCCCTGGTGGAGGACAGCCACATTGTAACACTTGTATTTGAATAATGAAATGAGGGTCATCTGAAATAATGACATTTGATGGACTGTTTTTACAAAAACTTATGGGAACTTCTAGCATAAGGTTTGGTCGTCACAATACCCACATAGTGTATACCTTTAAATATATTCAGTTTTTATATTTAGTTGTAATAAAACATAATAGAATAGGATAAAATAGCAGGGCAAGCAAAGTTCCACATGTAGCATCATATTCATATTTGACTTTTGGATTAGGTCTTTAAAGAGCATTGAAGTAACAATAAAACTTAATATTATTTCATAAAACATAGCATGCCCAAGTCAACCAAACAAGACATAAACATCACCTGCAATCCTAATCCAAACAGATACAGTACAGCCCTTCACACCAGTTGATTATAGTCCACAAAGGGTATTAATAAGTGTTGGAGGGACTAACAGTATGTTAAAGATCGTCATATAATAGCTGCAATATGTTTTTGGTTTGAAAGCAGGCAACAGTGGAAAGGTCTGCACCTTAACACATGCTACATTACTTCTCTCTCCCTTGCTTGGCTCTTCAAAAGGATACAGTTCAGGTACTTCCTTACAAAAACTTTTCACATAGTAAGGCAGGAAACTACTTTCCAATGTACATGAAAAGAATTTCCAGGTATCCAGTTTCCAGTATTTACAGGTACAGTGAGAAACTGCACATTTCAAGATCTATTTATGGTGATATCAGGTTTCACTGTCTATGTTGTTCACAGAACCTGGCCAGTCAGTCAGTTTTGTGGCTCAGCAGAGGTGGTTTTGAGTCTAAAACCAATGGAAAGAATCTTTTTTTTAAGTATTGTTAAATGTTAGAAGCTCAACTTAAAGTATTGCTAAAAAATAAATATCTCTTTTCCTTTGTGTCATTTTTAAAATGGAAGTAAAAATCAACCAAAAACCAGGTATTTTCTGACTCAAAACTGGGAATGTCTGGTCCGATGAAAAATGAGTCAGACAGTACTAAAAGGTATGCATACTTGCTCCGTCTGTGCTCCTGTAAAGTGCCAGGTTTTCAGGGTGTGACCTCTATGCTGTCACAGGCTGGAGTTTCAGGCCTGCTGTTGGATCGGTGCACGGTGGCTTGGCTGTGATGACTCACAGTCTTGTGGTCCTTCCTCCGTCCCCCGGGCGTACATGAGGACGAGGGTGACAGTGGCGAAGGTAGCTGCATTCACAGGGAAGGCTCGTAGCAGCGTGGAGGTGAGGCCTCGTGTGAACACCATGTACCCCTCTCTCCTTACGCTCTGCCTCACACAGTCAGCAATGCTGCTGTACTGGTTGACTCCACCAATGCCATCTGCCTGAAGACGGGATTTGATCACATCTACAGGATAGGTAGAGAGCCAGGAGGCGATGCCAGCCATGCCCCCCGCAAACAGCAGTTTGGGGATCATGTAACGATCGTCAGGCTCACAGCCTAGACTTCGCGTGAGCACATCATAAGCCAAGAAATACACTCCAAAGCCAGGTGTCTCACGAATAAGTGTGGTCACCATGCCTCTGTTTACGCCCCACAGACCCTCCCGGTTGTAGATTCGTGCCAAACAGTCCAGGGAGTTCTTGTACAACTTCCTCGAGGATTTCTTCTCTCCAGTTCCCTGCATTTGCATGCGGGTCTTTGCCAGCTCCATGGGGCAACAGATGACACATTGGATGGCACCTGCTGCTGCGCCAGCAAGGAACTGGTTTGTGGGGGTGTCATGTCCCAACAGACGCATGGTGTTTCCTTGAACACCAAACACTATAGCATTGATGAATGTGAGGCCCATCATGGGAGATCCGATGCCTTTATATAAACCAAATACCTGCAGAGAGGACCAGAGATCTGACATTAGGAACAAATACCTTATTAAAAGACAACACCTGAAATTCAGGATTAACTCCATTTTCTCTTTTTAACTATCTGTGAACTATATCCCATCACATACTTTGACAAGAATTAGAGACATGGTCGCATTAGAAATCCAGAGCAACTGTGCACTCTAACTTCCAGTAGTAGAAAGTCTTAACTATTCAACTCTTGCACATCCAAAAGTATGGGTAATATATCACATTAACTCCTTTCAATAGGGAATACATTTTTATTTTATAGTTATGTGCAATATACATATCTACGTCATCTTTGTGCGGTCTGGCAGGCTGACAAACACTATATCCCATCAAGCAATCTATCTTACAATAAAAGAACAATTTGTTATATTGAAACAATCTAACCCTGGCCTGTAAGGACGGTTATTGAAGGTGAAAAACAATACTCCTATAGCTAGAAAGAAAAAATTACAAAGGAAACTGTGAGAAAATAAGCAGCCCAAACAAGTCTGAACTACAGAACTACACACATATTGACATATTGAGTGCCCCCAACATTGGCCTCACAACTTCAGATGGCTCATTAAGTCATTAGAACAGCATTCAACATAACTCTCCAACTAGGTTACTCTGAGCTTAAACTCAAACCGTTTTTTTACATCCAGCCGAGGTGGCTTTTTAGCTGTTCTTAAACTGAACTACTTACAGAACAAATCCCCCATGTATTTAATTTTACTCCAAATGCTGAAGAACTTTCAAATGCATAAGAGACTGATTTGTTGATGATGCTGTATTTTTATTATTACTGCATTAGAGTTGTATGGAAAATGAATCCACCTACCGACTCTTGACGTATAATGGACTGGAAACAGTGGAAGGTCCCACGGTACAGTGGTTTATCAATGCTCTGGACCTGCAGTCTCACCTGAAAAAACATAACTCTTCAGTCATCTGTTAAATCCTGGATAAGAGAGGAAACAGCTATATGCCAATCTATTTGTAGCATACAGAGGACGATGATGAAACAATCGAATTAAAAAGCATTGAAATAAATGCATAACCACTGATTAAAAATTAAGTTTGTCTAGTCCTGTGTTGATGTATTTTTAAGGGTGTGTGTAAAAACAGGGAATTGCCTCAAGGTTTCTCAAGATTTTATGTCATATATGTCCCAGTGCACTGAAATATAGACATTTCCTACCTTAACTGTGTCAAATGGGTGTCCAACCAAGACTCCAGCAGCACCTGAAGACAAACATACAACGGATATTTAATCTGTAAAACGTATGTCAAATTCAGCTATTAAATGCAACCTCACCTAAACTCATTAACAACCTACGCAAACCCCAAGCCTTCATACTCCTCAACAGTCCTTAGTTGCATTATATTACAAGAACCTGTACTCAGATTTTTTCCCCAATTTACTCTAATCTTATAAAATCACTCATTTCTTCATTTGCATAGTGAAAAAAATTTGTATGACCTGTCATTCAAATACATAAGGAGGCCAACATGCTTTCAGTACACGTGCTCATCTTCTAGGAAATCTGGTCCCGATGACACATCAGGCTAAATAAATCAGTCTCTGTTTTATGTGAAGGGTCTTTGAAGGCCAAAACTCTTGCTGTTGGCACTGTTATGCAAGTACATCTCAGATTTCGTTGCTTTACTCAGCCAGAGCTAACTCAGTGAGCTGACTGGGCATCATCACCCTCTAAAATCTTTTGAAAGTTATATAATCTGATTTTACACAGCATATGTTCTCATGCCAGTTTGGGTTTCTCACCTACAGTTCCCAAACTTACATATAAGTCACCAAATGAACATTCATCAATGGCAAGTCTAGCTTAGTCCTTCATGCTCTATACAATTCAATAAGGTTTTAAGGCTCGCCTCAGCTATCCTGTCATTGTACTGTAAACATTCAAAGACCACTCATCATTGTGAGACAATGTTTTGTCACAAATTTACTGGGTTGATTGATTTGATAATTATTATCTGAATTAATCCTCAAGTCTTCATCAAGATGATGCATATCTAGTTTTTAAACAAATAGTTTCATCGTCACTGTCATAGTTTCTTTTTAATTGTCGACTGTGATGCGTTTGTATTTGTTTTTTCAAGAAAACAATTACATTGATCTACTATTAAAATTTAATCAAAGGGCTAATATGAATAAAGGAAGCAAAGGAAAAAAGAGTGAGCTAAAGTCACGGGTCCACCTGGGTCACCAGCATAAACAAGCTAATCCTACGTAAGCACCTGCTTTGTCACATGATACGTTTTTAAAAACAGCCTATCAGAGGTGAGTCACAGGAACTAAGCCAGGAAAAGAACACAAGCCGGCATGTGTTTGACACAATGAGCTGCCATTGGCCTCAGTTTGCTGATATGATCTGGGAGCATGAAAACAAGCAGAAAAGGGTGTTGCATCATAGCTGTATCAAATCTCTGCTGTATAGCCACTTGTCTTTTGGTATGTCAGCATATCAGTTTAACTTCACAGCAATCTAGACTGGTTCCAAAAACAAAGTATTAACTTATTTTGAGGTTTGAATTAAGCACAAACTATGCCATCCTGAAACAGAAACAGCAGACTTCTCATTTGACTGCAGATTCCAGCTTTCCTAAGAGCGGATGGAAAACACATGATCTGTCATGTCAGTTACACTGAAGGAAACAAAGCAGGGGATTGGTCAGTAAAGAGGTGTGTATGCTGCTTGGGTGGGTGTGTGTCTGCATGTGTGTGTGGAAACTTTAGACTGCCAAGCCATTCCAGCTGGGAAACTCAGGTTGCATTTCCTTAGTGTTTGCGTGCTTTCAATTCTCCACAGTGTACAAGTGACACTGGGAAGAATTGAAAAAGGTTGGGGCACCTTTTGTGAGAGAGGACTTCTTTGAAACAGGCCTAGTAGATTCAGTTACCTTCAACTTTACTTTGAAAGTTAATAGATACAGACCAGCTGTTAACTAACTACTGCCGAACCTACTTTTATGATAAGTTGTTCACCAACAACAAAGCCCGTGAGGGGAAAATAACCAAACTGATGTGATTGTTCCTGGAGTTAATGCTGAATAAGCCCCGACTATCAACTCATTCAGTATCAAGGTCTGAAACGAGGTCAACTGCAGTCCCTGACTGGATTGGCTTCGGTGGAATTTAGAAAACGCACTTGTGACACATCATTACACTCGTTTGGGTGGTGCTCGGCATGTCTGTGGTTTGGTTTGTTGGAGCTGATCTTTGCAAGCTGTGATCATCTTGACAGTGATAAAGTGTCTGACGTGCAGCTGCCTCTGACTTACCTCCGATGCATCCCGCAACGAAGTCCATCACCGCTGTTCAACGTCACCTGGCTGATGAATGACTAAATATTACGTAGCAATATATGAAAAAATGACCTCGCAGACCCTTTCGGACGTGTTTTGCTTTGGTTTTTTTTTTAATGTCAGGAAATGCCGTTAACTCGTTTTAACAATTGACTTCCACTGTCCTAAGCAGTTTAATCTGACAGTTTCAGTTAGCCTCTATGTTAGCTAGCTGTGGCTAACCAGGAAATGCTGACGATTTGATTTTCTCTAAGTGGTTACTTGGCTTGTTCTCTGTTTATCCCAATAAAACTGCCGTTCACCTACACGACCCCCATGAACCTCTGACAACTTTGCGGCGTTTGGAGTAAAGGTGGACTCTGTCCACCGCCTGCAGGTTTGTTTCGATTGTGGCGAGCGAGGCACGCAGGAAGGCAGGAAGAGGGGGCGGGCATTACGGGCTCCGGGTCGAGTTTCTGTCCAATCAAAGCTGAGAGAGGACGCCGACGCCCCACTTCCGGTACATAATCAGGGTCATTGATTGGCTGTCTCATCGGGGGTTTGAAATGCGTCACGAGTGTCGTGTGATGTTTTGCTGCTGCACGGAAAGCCCTCAGAGCCTCGTGAGAGCGGCCGGAGGCGGCTACGCGAATAGCTGGTGATGTTGACACACATGCCAGTTTTTATTCATGAATGCAAAGCTTATACAAATAACATCAAACGATACGTGATATAGTGAAATAATGTCACTTTACTATAAACACCGCATTTTCGAAGCTACCCGAGAATGTAGGTGCTCAGAAGCTCTCGGCTATCTTCGGTATAAATCGGAAGCGCTGCGAGTTGTAGCTATTTGGCGAACACAGTCACACACCTCTTCTCGGCGTCACGTAACAGAAACAAGCTCAAGGTTACCTGCATGTGGCCTTGCTACATGCCCGTAATGGACTCTCATTTGACAGCTTGGTCAGTCGTTGTCTGACAGGATGCATATCGCCGATTTTCTGTCGGGATCGTTTGCAGGTAAGAGCCAAAACAAGACAGCCTGGGCAGTTTTTAAATGTTGTGGCTGTCTTGGACTGGCTTTGTTTATTTGCTAGGTTAGCTACTGTAAAGAATAACTGCATGACCGTAGATGGGAAGATTGAACTAAACTATGTGTCAGCTTGTTAGTTCAAACTTACTTTTACTTGTCCTTTTAAATATGATACATCCGTGAGCTAAGCTAACTTCACAATTACAGTGCAGGACTTTGTAGCAGCATTGGTGAAAGAAGTAGCAGTAATAACCCAAATGTGTTAAGATGCACCCGCTTTTTGGGGCCCATTTATGGCTGCTACCAGCTGTTACATCATTAAATATTATCCGAATATTATTTAAAATACCAATTTAAATTGTAGTATTCAGCATTAAATCGTATCCTGAAATTCTTATTTATTATTTATTTATATATTAAGAAGGAAAGCAGTTAGGATTTAATTCATAATCCTGCCTTCTGACCTTCCAGCCAGTTGCACAAGATACAAAGGGTTGTGGTTGAAACACAGAACTGTGTGTCTGTTGTGCCCTTGATGCTCTTTTACGTCTTTTCTCTGTAAACACATAGGGGCTTGTGGAGTGGTGGTGGGATACCCTCTGGACACAGTGAAGGTACAGTAAATAGAGAGAAACAGTCCAGATGGCTGGGTAGACAATGGAAAAATCATATATTTTTTTTATTTCTTCTAGGTCCGGATCCAAACCCAGAAGCAGTTTACAGGATTATGGCAGTGTGCTGCAGCAACACTTTCAAAAGAAGGAGTAAGTTGTATGTAGTCTACATGAGATATTGCATGTCAACTTTTTTTTTTTTTTTTAACAATCATAGTTTCCTCTATATGTGCCACACTCAGTTAATTAACAATTTCAATGGTGTAACAACTCATGAGCTACACATAGTTACAAATTGTATGTAATTACCCTGAATGTAGACTTGATTTCCACTCAGCCTCAGCTATAAAGTTAAGCAAATTTAATTGAAGAAGGTGTGGGTAATAGGATACAATGGTTTTGTTTGTTTTTTCACTACTTTTGACAGGTGCATCACTTGTTTTTTCTCATTTGTTACAAGGTGCAGGGCTTCTTCAAGGGAATGTCTTTACCTGTTACCACAATCTCTATGACCTCCTCAGTGGTGTTTGGCACATACAGGAACTGCCTGCAGTGCCTGAGTCAGATGCATGATGCTGGCTCTGGTCGAAACACCAAACTAGAAGTCTTCCTGTCTGGCATGGCAGGTGGTATAGCTCAGGTAATTAAGACAGCAATGTACATCAATGGTTCAAAGAAAACTGGATGACAAATTGGTAATGCGATGTGTAGTCTTCATGCACATAAATCAAATGACATGACGCCCCTCACCCCCCAAAAAATAAACCACACCTCTGATTTTCAGACAAATGCAGTCTTGCAGATAGTTGTAGCATTAATTGTCCAGGTTTGATATACCCGAAAATCTTCTTTTCTACCGCCAACAGATATCGGTGATGTCTCCAGGTGACATAGTTAAAGTACGTCTGCAGTGTCAGACAGAGTCCAGGCAAGGAGGAAACAACCTACTCAAACCTAAGTACTATGGTCCAGTTCACTGTCTGCTGACTATCATCAAGGAGGAGGGTGTCCTGGGACTCTACAAAGGAGCTCTTCCACTGATGCTAAGAGATGGGCCATCTTACGCCACATATTTTTTGACTTATACAACCATCTGTGAATGGCTAAAAGACAGTGGCAAGAAAAGACCAGGTGAGTTTAGTCTACAACAGCTTGCCACCTGGTATTTTATTTTATTCTGTGTTAGTTATTCGAGTAACTGACATTTACAAGCAATAATAATAATAAACATGACCAAGGCAAAGAAGCAAAAGGAATTGGAGTAGTTGGTTAAGTTAAAGTCTAAATGCCAATGTATCCACTGAACCTGATTGTGTTGTCATTTCCTGCAGATTGGAGTGTTGTGATGCTGGCCGGTGGAATCGCAGGAATGGCAGGTTGGACAGTGGGAACACCGATGGATGTGATCAAAGCCCGTCTGCAGATGGATGGAGCTCGGGAGACAAAACGATATAAAGGTTTTTTTCACTGCATTACAGAGACTGTGCGATTGGAAGGGGCCAGTGTTTTCTACAGGAGCTTAGGCATCAATTGTCTACGCGCATTTCCTGTTAACATGGTAGTGTTTGCTACATATGAACTTCTTACCACTGTTCTCAAAGCTGGGCCAGACAGCATGGACCCGCCTCGGTTAGGGCTCGAATAATATTACTGACTACCTCTAGCCTTAGTGTCTCATATTCTGTCACAAAGTCTATCTTTCTCTGTTAAAGCTTATGTTTACAAGGATGTCCATAATAGCAAAGACATTTAGCCAGAAAATGTCTTCTTAAGTCTTCTGTTACATGTATATTATTCAGGTGGTCAAAGTGATGCAAACTATCATGCACAGTGATAAGTTGTCAGTTTTGGGTGCTGTAGGCTCAAGAGATTAGACCCGCTACATTTTGTCCACTAGATGGCGTCCCTGGCCAGTTTGTTGCCTTTTCTTTACAAGAGCATTTGCATGAATGTTTTTTCTATCAGAGCAGCTGTACAACAAGAAGCTGCAATACTGCTAGAATTTAAGCAAAATATCACTGCACTCAAAAACATTTAAACCTTGAATGTAAAACGTATCAGTAAGATGGAGTACGCACAAGTTGTCAAGTGAGAAATGCGTCCAGGTTCATGTTGCATGTTCTGCTATTACGTCCATTGGCCATTTCTTGCTCGGTAACAAAATGGAAGAGCTTAAAAATCATCATAATATCATCATAATATATAGTATCGTATCTATATTATATAATAATATCATGCTATTTCAAACTTTGAAGAATTGAATTTTTAATGAATAGAATTACACAAAACATCTCAATACCACCGACCAGAAACAAAGAAATGATCACAGCAGGTTCTCATTACTTAATACACAAAGTACATCTTTACACATCATATTTGTATAATTATATGCAATTACTTTCTGAAGTTGGGCGAGAATAAAACCCAATTTTTTTTAAACAGGGAAAACGTTAAATAAATGTGAAGTAAATTAATGACTTTTTGGGCTGATTTTATTGTGCATTGAGAATAAAATTTTAATTAAATTCATTGTGCCTTCAGTTATAAAATTCATGGAAGAAATTAGACAAATGGTATATTAACTTGGGCTTGAATGCTGCTGAGCCATGAATCTTAGAGATCCAAAACAGAAAGTCAGGCAACACACACCATGTCTTAATGTCATGGTAGGATAGACATTAAACAATATTTAATAACTCAAAATATGTTCATACTTCAAGCATAATGTTGATCCACAGTGATCTATAAGTAGTAATTTTCTGAGCACAGTGCGCTCCCTGATAGCCAAATGGAGCAAAGAATCAAGTCAATGCACTATAATTTTGAATAAAAACCACACTACATCTACAACTTCATTTGTAGCATGATGTCATCAAAATGTATATGGTCATATAAAGTTAGGAAACATCTGCATAGCTGCAAAATGAATCCTAATCTTTCATAGCACCACAGAAAACTAATAACACCCAGTAACATTTGCCAGGTGGAGGAGGTATAGTTGAATTGTCCCATAGAATTTATACAAAAAAGGGCCAGTGTGTTTTGTTGGTCTGTCGAGTTGTTTGACTGTTTAGTGTTTGAGAAGGACACCATTTTATTTCTTATTTTATTTGTCCAAGTCGGTGTCTGCCAATATATATCCGAAATAGTAGCACTTCCTGCACAGATTTTTCTCCAACCAAGACCATTTTGATGTAGGGGTTCTATTTCAATACCCCAAAAGATGTAATTGCTGCCAAATTCGAATTGAACAGTGTGATAGCGTGTATGCAATTCAAAATCTTACTTTTTATTTAAAATCGTTGTAAAACATTAACAAAGTTTATACCTTTTATGTGTTGTTTCAGTTGCTAGTTTAAAGACATGGAAAAATGGAAATTATCCATAAAAATGAACACCTCAGTAGATTGCATAAAAAAAAGAGTTCAAATTTCAAAAGTTCAGAAACATCCTGACTCCTTTTTTGTAGGATAGGGAAGGTTTGTATAACAATGTGGATTATGGATTAGTACAAATTACAGTTTAATTGAACCTATTGCTTCATTAAATACAGGCAAATCAGGCATATTTCTAGTGTACTAAATAAAAGCAAGAGCTGTTCTTTACGCTGATCCAGTATCCTTCAACATTGTTTTATTTTTAGATTGGGTTGTGGGGAATATCAACACATTTGCAAATCAAAAAACTTTCTTGTCTTTTGGCTGACATGAGATTGACTACAAAGGCACGATTTCTGCCAGTATTTTATTTTTTTTATGAATGCCCTCTTGTTCTCTCCATTCAGATTTCCAACAAGAAACTACAGTGAAGCTTTGATCACTCTGATTGTATACTTTAAATAGAATTTCTCAAGCCTTGAAGTGAATGAAAGCTTAGTTCAGTATTAATGTAGTTTCAGTTTTAGTAATGAAAATAAAATAAAACGGAACACAGGCACCCTCATCTGCCCTAAATTCACCCAAATGTCCCTGGATTTTTTCCAAATGTTTCTTGAACGTGACCTCTTCTATTCTCTCTCTATAACTCTGAAATTGATGGGCAAACTAGCCTATTGTTTAATAATAAAATTAACTAAATCAGATCACCGCACATGCACTATGAAGTGGGAAACATTTTCAGAGCTGATTTGATGAACTGCCACTTCTCCGAGTGGCCCACAGACATCATTACTGCAATAAGTCAGGATCTCTTTCTCCATCTCCTTGGGGTCCTGTTGTTTGAACTGACAATAATAAACTCCACAAAATACTGTATGGGTTAAATTGATGTTTTCATCTGTTTTACATGTGTAATTGTCTCATGCTTATCCCACCATGGGTGCAATAAGGACCTATTATAAAGAACTCAACTGTGATGATTTAATTGCCTCATGAGTAACAGATTTACTCAGCGGATAAAGTGGGGTCATGTTGGGAGAAACCCAATGGAATCTGTTTTCATTCAGTTCTGCGGCAGGCCTGTGGATTACGAACTGTAAACCAGAACAACCTAAACATAACAAGAGTATCTTTCAGGGTATTTATAGTTCCAACAACAAACACTGTTATGCATCTACAAATGCACTTTTAATGATGCACAACTAACTTTCCAATAACTTGTTCTGACTGAGAAAAACATGATTTACAATTGTGTTAATTATCCAAGAGAAGTTATGTGTTACTCAGTCTCAAGTTAATGCCAGGCTTTATTGACCAGGCTTGTCAACAGTGATACTTGCTGATATTGTAGGAATCGCAGTCTATACAGTGAAACGAGAAAACCTGTGAATGTTGCCTTTGTTAGTTGCTTTTAATTAAAACCTCTTTTTCTTTTCCCCTTATGCAACAACAGTCCACAATTATGCAACTATGCAGGCATCTAAAGATCGTGTTGAGTAAATTTACAGCCATTTGGTTGCGAAGCCTTTGTGAAGCCTTTTCAATTATTTTTTGATTGATTACTGTTGAAATTGATCAAATAACATGGTTCCCAGGATAAAAAAAAAAAAAAACAAAAACAAAACACAACTCATTTTTCAGTGATCATAAAAAATATTTTTGGATCAATTAAGTTAGGCAGCAAGATAGGATAACTTCTGTTACACAAAGCAGATCACGCAACAGATTATTTTCCCACTTGTGAGTATTGTGTTGGTGGCATTTTAAAAAGCAAATCAGTGGGATGAGTTCTAGCGCATGACTCACATCAGAGGATTCATTCAGTTGCATCACAGTATACATTTCTGGTGTACTGTGCTCTAACTATTTCAGTAGTTCTCTGTATATCCAGGGATTACGTAGAAGGCTGGGCTGCCCTCATTATAGGTTCCCAATCATAAAAAGGTATGCATTGTAGACAGTTGTGTAAAACACAAAAGCTTGAAGCTGAGTTACTGTTTCAAAAACAACCTCTGAGCAAGTCCATAACATGCTAAAACATGATCAATCAACCAGTAGGGCTTGTATGGGCGGAGAGCTTCATTTTGTTGTCAGAATTGGTCCTTGGTAACTATCACTTGGGCCCCCTTTCACCAATTGCTGTTTGGGCTATTTTGGGAGCTCTGCGCTCCCCTGTTAGTGACGTGTGCTGCTGGGTAAATTTGCAGCTCCGGCGGCCTGGGCCTGCAACCTCAGATGGCATCAATCGGGAGAAAATGGAGGGGTGGGAGGGATGAAGACGAAGGGGAGAAGCAAAGATGCTCAAAGAAGAGGAACACAGAGGGAAGAACTGGACATAAAACATTAAAAGGAACTATACTATAGAACTATTGCTTGATAACTGAAGGAGATAAGTATGGTTTGAATAAGAAAAAGACGGTGCTGTGGAAAAGGATAAAAATAGATACAAATTAAGAAATCAATCTAATGGGAGTACTCAGAAAAATTCTGTACATTTTCGAGATTCTAAATCCTTTTAAATTATATAATGACAAAAAAAATCTGCCTGCATTAATGAGAAATGAAGGTTGTGTTCGTGAGTTAAAATCAACTCTTGTTCTTATTTATTAAGTGTAAGGAGGACTTACAGGTGATGAAGGATGTGGAGGAGTGAGGGCGCTATTTTGCTTCATACTGGAAATTATAGTGGAAAAAGGAGAAATGGACATACTGAATAAATCTTTTTGATGCTCATTGTAAACTTTGCCTGAAATGCACTTGTTTTGTGTATTGCACTGAAAGCTGCCAATGAAATGTTAACATGGTTTAAAATATTAATGTTTGACCATTCAGTTTCCAAAAAACAAACATCAAGAAAGCCTTGCTGTACATCACTTGTTCCCACAATATATCATCAGCTCTTCTTTTGCATTTAGCCAATACAGCTTTATTCATTTGGTAATAGTGTTCAGCATTTAAACTCAATGAACACACGCCCGTGTGCACGCGCGCACACACACACACACACAAATGAAGACACTCGTAAATATGAGCAAGTAAAAAAAAAAAAAAACAACCCTCTTCTGTAAAGATTGACTTGCTACTGTGTTACTCAAACCAATTTCACACTAGCCTTTTAAGAGTGCATAATAGTGCATAATTGCAGCCCATGATAAATCTGGCCCTCCATGCTTTCACCGTCAAGGAAAAGTGGATTTAATTTGACTTGCTACAGCAATAATGACAGTGACAGGAAAGATTGCAACAAGCTGACGGATCGCCTCATAGATTCACCAGCAGGAGAGCTTGCATGGATGCTGGGAGGACACCTGTGTCAGTATTTCATTTATGGAGTTTCAGGAAATAATGTTGTAATAAGAACAGTTACATTAACTGAAATCTACAGTTTGGTACTGTGCCCATAAACCCTGAAAGGTGGGAATTGAGCACATTATTAAAGGACTGAACACTAACACTAGGATTTAAACCAGCTGCACTGTAATTATACAGGCTGACCTTTATTTAGTTCAGCAGTGTCACCGGCTCTTTTACATTGCACATATATTGAACTAGGGCACCCATGGGAACCCATGATGAACTACATACAAGGACTAACACTATCCCATAAGACTAACAAAGGACTGCACAGAGCTATACCTACATGCATCACAACATCTGACTCTTTAATGTTCACAGTGTGACAAGCTTTAACCAACTGTGAGGTGAAGTATACAGGCAATATTAAAGTTGGTTAAAGCTTGTCATGTTGTTTTGCAAATTAGGGCTTTTGTCAACAATTAATATCAACAACCTCTATATGGCAATCCTGTCCATTAATAACCAGACTACTGAAAAATATTGTTTCTCATTGAAGATAAAATAGTAGTTGGAGCCATCTGTAGCACTCAGTAAAAGCACACAGCTGGTGAGAGAGCCCATTAGGTTATGTGCAAAAGCTTAGTTTGCTTCAAAATTAACAACCCAATGGTGTGTGTGCATGTGTGTGTATTTGTGTCTAAAATCCCTTTTGAGGGGATTTATTGCTTCCTCCGATTTATTGTGACAGGTCTAAGCGGTGTTGTACCTAGACGCAAAGTCTTTCACAAAGTTCTTGTAAAACTCACATGATCTGATTACATGGTTAAAAGCTTTAACCACACCGCTGATAGTGTTAACAACTGATCCATATTACCAACTAATCACCAGTAGGGTTAGTGATTTTTATTTCTTTAGTGTTCCAGTTTCGACCAGAAATCCCGCACAGAGAAAACCATTAGCAGAGGGTGGTTTATTTGCTCGATTAAGCTTTGCTAAAACTTATGAAGCAAGATTATTAATTCCATTTCTCTATGTAGTTTGGATATCATCTGAGACAAATTTAAGTCAAAACAGTAGTGCCCCAGCTTGTCTGAGTATCTGAGGTTAAGGTTGCCTTTAACAAGCAGCTCAGAGGATCCATATGTTAACCATAAATTCTTAATCTTCTCCAGAGCTTCACTAATTGCAGGGGTCAGGGAGTAAACACCCATGACGGGGATGTAAGCATTTTCTGCAGCACATGCGTTGAAATATCTCAGGCATTTTTTCATTTGAGAGGCTAGGAAACATATGGTGAAGTTTACATAAATCAATGCACGACTGTCTTATTCTTCCATGTCGCTTTCAAAATAGAAAATCACACCTGCATTTGTCAAACTGCCGCTTGGCAAATTTTTCTGTGGGAATAAAAGTACTTGGTGTCATTTTACTTAATGTCACATTTAATTAATTCCATTTCTAATGTTTTGGTGAGACAGCCCAAGCATGGGACATAGCGCCAAGTCAGCAGAGAATTTAATTGCATTACTAGTCAGGGTAGGAGAGCTCTGGGGTAGTCCAGCCTCTGTGGAATGATATGCATATATTATTTTCCTCCAACGAATAGCTTATGAGAGAATGTAATGTCATCCTCTTTTTTTTTTTATAATCAACATAAGGATATGTTTCAGGGAGCTATTTTCTAGGTGTGCAGAGATGTAAAAGTAGTTTTCAGATGCATGAAGTCTAACCCCACTTTTTGGTGGCATTCCTGTTTTCAGCCTTGTGCAAACCACTTTGTTTAAGGGACAAATTCATGCAGTACACTGAATGTAGCCCAGCAAACAATTATGCTTGCCTAAAAAAGTATGTGGCAAAATAAATGAGAAGCACTTATCCCAACCCAGTTTAATAAAGCAGCAAGCAGTATCCACAGCATGCAAAGATGAAGCAAGGAGCCCTCGCAGAGGAGCTCATTCTTCCCGCTGTCACTTAGAAGCTGCTTTAGTGTGTAACATTTCATGTTATATAGTATGTGTCAGTAAGAGTCAGTAACTGCCTTATCAGCCTGCACAGCTCAGATACGGCAAGTTTGTCCAGAAAAGTGCTAACAATGCCAACAAGGTAGTGGGCTTTTATGTCTTTGGGGGACTAGTGAGGTTGCAGCATTAATGCCAACATCTGAAAGACTTTGTTGGACAGTTACCTGCAGCCTAAAGGTCTGAGGGAGGGACAGACACTGGGCATTTAGTTAAGAGGCAGCCATTCATAATGACAGTCTGAAGTAACGATGGCTATAGTCAGCAGAAGAGAAATAAAATAAGGTAAACTTTGCTGATGGCTGTTCATTTAAATGAGAAAAATAGAATCTTTATAAGCAGCAGAGAGATATTTAACAAACTGGCTGATGGTATGTGAGAAAGAGAACATACAATATATGGATAGAGGTTAAAAATGCTAGTCTATCATTGTACTGTGCTTCCTATAAGTTAAGCTAAAATAATACCGTATATTAATCAGAGCCAACAAGGGCAAGGAAGGCATGGCAATCTGGGGCCCAAACTAGTAAACATTTTCTGTCACTGTCGCACTGTCTGGCTATTGCATTGGTTTGTGAACCAAAAGCACCAGACCACCCACAACAACAAGCCAAGGGTGAGGGAATCCACATGGCCCTCAACCCCTAATACTGATTGGGAATACCGACAAGAAGTTTTAATAGTTGCAGGAGAAACAGCTGCTGCAGCTTCATTAACTTTCAGTCTATGCTTAAAAGAGCGATAACAGGGCACAAGATGTACTTGAGAAAGTGACCTGATTTGAACCAAGCAAGGGTCTGCATAGTGCATAAAGGAAGGAGGGGGGGGGAGTGAGAAAGAAGTCGTATTTGCGAGAAAAGATAATGAGCAGGCATACAGAGAACAGCAGAAGGGAAACACAGCAGTGAGCAAGGAGAGGCATGATTAGGAGAGAGGGGAAAAGGAGAGGAAAAGAAAAACAGTGGGAATATGAAAGAGTAAAAGGTGAATGGAGACAGCCATCACGCAGCACTGGGAACAAGCCTTACAGCAGCAGTGGTGCAGGCATCTCTGATCGCCTACTCACACTGACAGCCTGGTGCTATGTTTGGGAGGGTCGCACAAGGTCAGTCACGCACGGAAAACGAAGGAAAATCTTGAATCTGAAGACACTAGCAGAAAGAAAGCGAGGGGAGGGAAACCTAGTACATTCAAATCACGACGTGAGCCAGATATCAATGATGAATAAATTCCATCTTTCATTTAGTTAGTCAGGACCTTCAATGCACACACAGTTTAAATTGCTCTCAGACAGTTCGAGATGATGAAATGATTACATATGCTCTGCAGTGAAAATTCACCACAGAGACTGTAGATTTGCATCATAAACCCAGTTACAGAAGAAGTGTGAAACAGGACGGCTGTAATATCAAAATAAGAAAAAAGAGGTTATGTTCTGGTCTTTTTTCATTTCTAATTATTAGAACACAAATTTCATCAGCTGTAAGCTGTACAGTGCTGTATTATTAGTATGCAGCTCAAACAGGAAGTTGAATAGACATGTGAAGGAGTATTACAGTATTAGAGGTAATACACAAGACAGATATTTCCCATTATTATGTTTTTCCTATTATATATTTAAAAACTTTAATCCTTTTTTGCAAAAATTACATTTACATTCTAACTAAATGCACTAAGCAGGACTTGAAAGTGTTTTAAAAGAACATATCCCCAATCTATTGATACTGAATGTTCATAAAAAATGTTCACTTAAAATATATTACATGTTGGCATGGATGCAGTAGTGAACGGGCATCCTGAGCAAGGTATCAGGTATTTGATCCAATTAGAAAAACACATAAGAGGTGACTACAAAGAGCCAAAAAATACAAATGAAAAGGAGCCAGAGGCCCAGAAGGAGACACAGGAACTGCAAAGAGATAGAAAATGTCACAAATGGTTCAGGGAAGCCATTGTTGTTCTAAGTTTGGGCCCAGTGGCTCATTAGCTCATAATCTATCTTTCACTTTCCATCAGTATCCTCCAGTAATAACTACAGTCTGATTTTATGTGCTCAGGTTTGAGATGGAGGAAGGTAGTTGCGTTGGTTAGCCTAAATAGAAATTCAAAATTGTAACAAAAGATGGACATGTTTAATTTATTAACAATTTAAAAAAACAAAAACAAAAAAACAGTCTACTGACCTTAAGCAAAGTTCTTTTATTGGCTAGGTTTTACCAAATACAGGAATTAGCATGCAAACCAGTTGTGTTTCCACAAAATGCATTCAGCAAAACAAATTGATTGTAAATAAAAAAGAATATATTGTTAACAGGATTGAAAACCTCATTGTTAAATTCTGTCAAGAAAAGTTCCAACACATTTTGTTCATTCAATATCCAAATGTAATTTTATCTGACAAGGACTATTGTGTGTCAGTTTTTCAAAAGCAAACAAAATTAAGTATATTATTACAATTACAGCAAAACTGCTTGTGGAGGAAGGCATGGATGGATGGGTCCACAATTATTTCATTTGCCTATATACAAGACAGCTGCTAACTGCCAGCAAACAGGTTTTATTTTGACCTTCTTTAGTCTCCATCGTATTCACCTTAACCAAGATTCTTTTGAAACAAACCTGAAATCAAATCTCAGCCTTTCTGACGAGTGCCAAAATTAGCCAAACTACATCAGAAACATTTACCCAAATACGTATTGGCTACATACTTTGCTGTTTAGTTGAAGAGTTGAAGAAGTTGAAGTTGAAAATGCACAATTAATTTGGAATTTAACTGAATTCAAAAACATATTTGATTTGAATCTATATATATGGCAGTAGTCTTGTGAAAATACTTACTTTTGTCGCATTTGCCTCATTTCAAAGTGATTCCTCACTATTGTAAGGAAAACAAATGAACACAATTTATCATTTAATTCTTGTCATACTGCCTTGAAATTGCCTTGAAAATGTTTGTTCTGTTTTACGATTTTAGTTGTAACCAGGCTTTGATCCTTCAAATCAAAAACATTCAAAGACTAGGAAAAAAATAAAAATGAGTAATAAAATAAAGATTGCAAGCTGACATTTGTAGAACAGATTTTTGTGTTATTGTATTTTAATAAAAATATGGCACAATCTCATATTTCCCCTTGATATTTTTAACCTTGCAATAAATCCAATTAAAAGCTCTTCTCTGAAATCTAAAACAGTTTTTTTTTATCATGGTAGAATAGAAACATGCAGTAGAGTAATAAAACGTCATTATCAATGACAAGTGCTCATATTTTTAGAATTTAAATAGAATAACTTTGTTAAATACCATATTACTGCACAGATCTTCTCATTCTGGCTACATTCCTCTTTAAACCCGGGTCCATACTGGTTCCCGCCCTGCAATGTCTGGTGCAGCTGAACGAAGTGCACAGAAAATGCAGCACCACGTTTAATTGACACAGTGACAGAAGCTCAAATAAAAAAAGGTCCACAGGCAGTGATTATAAATTGGATAGCCGAGTGGGACACACTGAAAACCTAACATGAACCAACAGATTTAACATACAGTTCTTTCTTAGTTTCACTCTTTGGGATGAGATGACTGTTCCAGCTGACAAAAATCAAGTCAAGTAATAAATCTTGGGATTATTAAGAAGCACAGTGATGGGAGTTATCTCCTAAAGAAAAGTCCTCTGAGGACATGTGAATTTCTGTTACATTTAAATGACCCAATGGCTTGTCTTACCAGTGTATAAAAATCCTTAAGCATACAGCACAACCAGGAAGAATTCACACCTTTTCTCTTTATCATTTATTTATGTTGCAGCCTTGTGATAGTAAAAGAATTTCATTTTACTCTCATTAGTCTCTCTCAATAATTCATAATGAAAAAGTAAAAACTAAATGTAAAGAGTTGTTATTTATTCAAAAGTAAAATTGAAACTTCAAGTTGTAATAAGACTTTTGCACTTTTTATGAAATGCCCCTCTCATTTCTCCTGAACATGATCAATTCCAATTTTTTTGTCTGGGGTTAATACGAGGCGGTAACATAACAAAATCTATGAAATATTGTCTCTCTCAATGCACAGTAAATTAATAACTGAAGCAAAACATTACTAATAATACTAAAAGCTTATTTGTATCGATAAATGTCACATTGTAGCATTCATAAGAATTTAAAGACAGCAACAGACCTATTTGAAACCTTCTACTATTGCTAGTTGTTTTACAGTATTACAATACAATACAGTATTGGCCCATTTAGCCTGATATTAGAATAATGTACTTCATACTCTATGGAATATTGCAAGGTTAAGGAAAAATGCTAAATTGTCACAGTAAAGGCCAGCGATTTAAGGAGTGATCTATGATCTATAATGTATATAATACTGATAATGAGACAGGATTCAGCTAAGCAAGTAATTGGTCACAGCACGCTGCAAATTCAGGGAAGAAAAAGCATACCCACTATTTACAAGCTTAGAAAAGTGGAGACAAAAGGGCCAGTCAGTCACAATCAGGCTGAAGTTCAACTAATAATCACCAGATGGACAACACATTCAATCCAACAACATGTGCTAATGTTAGCTTCAGTTTGGATACTGAACAACTGAGCTTCCATTAGTAACACTTCGCTTCAACAAGAGAACTCCACACAGGTTTGTGCATTTCAAAAAGTGCTCCTGCTGATTTTCAAACAAAATGTTCTCAAATGCAGCAATGTGAACTGTGGCTTGTCTACACTGTGTGTGTGTGTGTGTGTGTGCTTTAGTGAGACACACTATTGTTAATGCAGCGGGCTGATTGCTAAGTGGTTAGTACTGTTTCCTCTCAATGTGAAGCTCCCAGATTTTTATGCTGGGAAATGTCTGTGCCGTGTTTCCATGTTCTCATAATATCCTTGGGAATTACCCCCAGCTTCCTCATATGGTCCAAACATATGCAAGTCAGGTGAACTGGAGATTGAAACGTCTGCAGATGTTGAGGATATGCTAATTCTTGCTGATTGTACGTCATGTCAAAAGATAGGCTCCATTCTCCGCGCTGGATAAGCATGTACAGATAAAGTACAGTGCACCTTCACAAAGGTTAAAATCACTGATGTTAAGTTTATTGCTTGAATCCCGAAACATCACTTGTTAATGTGCATAGTTGAGCGGAATCTCAAAAAGTCTACATTTGTAGTTTATGATATGGTGTTGATAATATTATCAAGTCTTTGTTAGTTTAAAGCTAAACCACGTCCATATTTGTTGCTGTTTGTATATACTATAACAGTGACTTATCCTTACAGTTCAATAGTGTGCAGTGTTAGACTCAGCGTGACAAAATGCTGATGGGATCTCTGGAGGTGTGTGCAGATACGGCTGGTTCACTGTACTCACATGAACCCTGCAGTAGAGCCCAGGAGGACATTGGGCTTTTTGACAAAGAAGCCCTGTGTCCTTTTGGAGGACTGCATGAGGCCACAATCTTTTGTTTCCCTCTGCGTAGCTTCAAACTCCTGTTTGAAGCAGACCTCCACCAAACATCAAAATAAAAGTCTGGTCCCAATTAATCCCAGAATATATCAGATCTTTTGCTTCTCCTCCATTTTGTCATGGAATTCATTTATACATTATTGGCACTGGCAGTAGTGTTAAAGGTGTACATTGCAATGCCTTATTTCTTGCTCAGCCACTTTGCATTGGTCAAATTCAGTAAATGATTTGGAAAAAAGCCCAATTTTGATTTCAAAGAAAGGTACACGAAGAAGTTCTCATGGCTCATTGAGCACCACACTGGACATATAGACGTACTGGAAAACGTAAATTGGCGAGGTTAAAAGGTTACATTCCACTGGAAATGGCTTTCATTAACAAATAATGGCACCCTGATTAAAAACAAGGCCTTTGCCCTTTTTTTCGTTGTGGTCTAACTAAATCTACTCACGAACTAAAGTAGGCGAGTGAAACAGGCAAATGGAGAGTTCTCACATCAAATTATCCATTATCTACTTCAGAACAAGAGTACTGAGTTAGGGCGGATCGATAAGTCGACTGAATTCCGATTTATTTTGAGGAAAAATCTTTTTGTTTTTTGTTTAACTATCACCGCTGACTCTTTCCCTGGCCTCCTGTACAGAGCAGGATGAGCGCAAAGATGCACTATCAGGTTCGCCATCTTGGACAGCTGAGTACGGCATCTCCACTTGGACAAATATTGTGCAGGACTCAATTGCAATTCGTGAGAAAACGCGCTATAAGAAATAAAAAAATTCTTTCTCACTTCCAATATCCAAATGAGGCATTTTGGTGTTATCAAAACGTATTTTTAATAATTTCTTAGTATTAGGTCTTAGGTTGTTTTAAGAAGGAAAAAAATCGATTAAAGTCGTAAATCAATTTGGTGTGAAAAAATTGGAGTCATGTGGCTCAGCCATACAATGAGTCACGTTTGTATGTAATGTAATTTTAAATTAGCTTAAAATGTTTTTGACTCAAGAAAATCTACAAATGAATCATATAAATTGCCCAAATTTGATCTGTCTGTGCAGCCTTTAAAAAGTGAGAGTCCTCCCATTCCATCTCCTTTCTTTTAAAGAAAACAATAATTAAAACAGAATAAACACGAATATACACATTCCGTAAAAAGTGGTGTACTTATAATGTGATCTTTCCATAGACCACCTCGAAGTGAGCTCTAGTTGATACTAATTTGTACGCACATTTTCATAGCACAAAGGTGAGTCTATTGAGGCTCCTCAAAAGGCAAAGGACATCTTCTAACACTTATCTGTTTCCGAGTAAGCTCACACTGAGCGAGGACGGGGTACGCCCTGGTCAGGTCAGCAGTCCATCACAGAGCCAACACACAGAGACAGACTGAGACCAACAACCACTCACACTCACACCCAGACCATACGGACAATTTAGAGTCACCAGTTAACTCAAACATGATGTCTTTGGACGGTGGGAGGAAACCCACACAGACACAGGGAGAACAACTCCACACAGAGAGGCCCCAGGCCTGGGAATGGAACGCACAACCTTCTTATTGTGGGGCAACAACACCAAACGCTATGCCACCATTCTCCCCTACAGTTACAATTGTATATTTTCCATTGGTAATGACCAGGGAGAATAATGTATGTCACACTCTTTCTGTTTTTTGTTTGAATGGTTGAAATCAGGCCACAGACCCCAGAGGCAAGCTAACCTTCAGTGAGGCCCGTGGAGTTAACATACTCTAAAGAGGTCACACAACTAGACATTCCTCTTATACAACTGCTTGACACAGCAGCCTTGCATCACAAAACAGATGCTAGTACTCTTTGTTTGCAGAAAACGTGCAGTAAATGCTCTGAAACGTTCTCTGCTCCACTTATCACTTTCAGCCTCAATTAATCCAGGCCAGCTGTCATTTTTGTCAAAGAAATTCGGTCAGCAGTATCTTTCGGTCGTACTCTTCATAGGGATGTGAGAACAAATGGAGGGGCCTTATTATTCCTAATTATCACCAACATTGTGTTTTGGCACAACCAGATACAAATCGCAATGTTGATTGACTTTGACTAAATTAATTTGTTTTGGGAGTTAGTCCCACTTGCATTAGCCTCACTCAATGAACTTTCATCCCGCTGACCTGATTTAACCTCTGCTCGATTGCTCAATTTAGCTGTTTGTCTAACCGCTGTTTGAACATACAGGGTTGCTAGAGCCCTCTCTAAACTTTTTTTCATCAGGAGACCACCAACCCAAACCTCATTAGGGAAGAAATACACAGAACCCATAAATTGTCCGCTAAATTACCATGCACCCCCGTGGAGAAACAACACAAAACAGGATACACAGGAAGGGGATGGGGGGGACCCGCTCATTTGCAAGTTCTATCAGTCATCATTTTAGTTGGCATTTAAACAAACAGATTTTTGTTTTATTTCAACTTTTGCAGTAGTGCTTCTTAGATAATGTAATACTACTTTGTTATCAGTGGCTCGGGAGCTTCTGCAACTCATTTATGTGGAAAGTTCTACATTTCAGTGCATGTATGTGGATGAACTGAATACAGATGAAATAGTCTATTCAATCCTTGGAGAGCTATCCCACGGAAAGAGTTATTATCATTGCCCTTACCATTATTCTGTTCAACAAAACCTTTATACTTGAATGGTGCCAGAGTGCATAACAGCAGTATGCTTCACAAAGGGCAGAATACTGGATCAGCTAGAATAACTTAATAATATATTGATAATATATTAATAATATATATAAAAAATTTGCGTTCTTGAATGTTCTTTAGTTCATTTTTTTCATCATTAAGATTATTTGAATTTCTATATCAAACATGTCCACAAAATCCCCACTTTGTATTGAAGTCATCTTTTATTTTTACAATGGGACATTTTTTAATTGGCTCCAGCACCCCAGAAACGGAAAAGCCGTAGAAGATAGATGGATGGATAGACATTTTTTATCTGTACATAAAAAAAGGACAGGACTACAATTTTTCTGATTTTTTGAACTAAATATTTTACATAAAAGAAAAGATAAAGGTGAAGACAGACAGTTCTAGAAATGCACAAATATAGACCTAAGAAGGAAGATACAGTGCAATACCTAGTGAGTGCCCTGAAATTTCTGTGGACAAGTTTGGATGAAAAGGAAAAGATCAATGCAACAGCAAAGAGGCAAGATATTGGTTAAGCCTTTCGATCTATGTGCCCATAGAATAACTGATTTTCTCTTTTCACGTGCATGAATGTTTATGTTTACAGCTAACATCCGAATACAGATCCTATATTAGTCTTTGGACATTCCTATTAGGATTACCAACATTGTGTTGCATTACACATTATTCAATAACCAGGTCGAGATGGTTAAAATGAAATTAACCAAGCACCAGCTAACACTGTACAAATATTTAACTCAGCCCTGATTTGAAGATTGACAAATTCAAGTCTGGCCCATCATGTTTAGTTTTTTTCTGATGCTTTAATGCAGCTGTGATCAATTATAATACCATGGGATTTCTTCCGTCCACCAAATGCTTTCGAACATATGCCTGTCTCCCAAAGGCATAAAGTGGAATGGCAAGTCTGGATGACTTTCCCAACCTATTTGTCTTTTGTAGTCTACTTTTGTTTGGTGTTTTGTTTTTGATTTTTACTTTGTTTTTACTGATAGACATACAAGCTAGTGTGAAAAAACATGACAAAAGCAATATAAAACATGCACCTAAAAAGAACATGGAACCAAAAGGGTCAAGTCGAAAATCTACATCTAATAAAGTAAATAAAGTATTCTTTCGTTTAACCATTATAGAAAATTCGTAACAACTATCCACACTCTTTGAATATGAGCATCAAACAGAAAATGCTTGTTTCTTGTGGGGATGTCAGTTTAAATCCTTTCACTGTTACATTAAATGGGTCAGAAAAAGCAGATAAATCCGAGTTGCTACCACTTGTTGCTACACACACACACACACACACACACACACACACATACACTCGACCAACAGCCAATACTAAGAGCGGGTGACTCAAGCACATGTAAATTTATTGCCTTTTTATGTTGGCCATCTGTAAATGATTTGATATGTACTTCATATGCATGGATTAATACTTGTGCAATCTGTGATATTGTACTGTAGATGTAGGTCTACAGCGTTAGTTGCTTGTCTGCTCTGTGTGTGTGTGTACAGTTGTACGATTGTGTGTCAGTACAGAGGGAGAGTGAGGTCATGAAGGACAGCAACCACAAAACTGGGTTTTGCCAACCGCTTAGTCACAACTAATTGCATCAACAATTAATTGTAAATTGAAAACTGTGACAGTGGCCAAGCTGATTTTTTTTTTTTTTGGATGCCTCGTTTTGACACAAATAATGAAAACTGGAAACAACATAAAATCTGCTCTTCTTCCTTCTTGAGTAGCTTGAGTAGTCTTATAGATACAGTCATATTTATTGGTGCAGCTGCACATAGGAAAAAAAAAATCCAGATTTTTTTATTTTGGTAAAATAAATAAATAATCTGTGCAGCCGACAGTCTGAATGGTTCCTCACTATTGTTAGTGCTGGGGAAGAAGGAATTGAAAAAGCTTTAATCTTAAAATTTTGATTGGCTGGCAGTAAATGTGCAGCCTTTGGTCTGAATGAAATTACTCTAATCCGCATTGATTGACAGATGGATTTGCAGTAGATGGATCAAAAGATGCTATTAGCTCCTCAAGTCTGTGAAACGAGGTTTATGAGAGCATGTGTACAGTAAAAATACTGTACGTGCCAGATTCCAACAACCTTTCAAATCTAACATCTAAATATATTACGCCAGCATTTGTTGAATATCAGCAGATTTCAATATTTATATGGAAATTACCAAAAATGTAATCACTGTTTACGATGATAATTTTTTTCTAGAAGGTACTTCCAATTAATAGAAATTGTAAATTGGACTAATTCAACTTTTTTCTTGTTGTGATACAAAATCAGTCTGCCTTTTAATGATATATAGTTTGACCACATAGAGTATCATACTGACTCCAACACTTTCCCATGTTCAGACTTGTTTTCCAGCAATGAGTTGATTCAGAAAGTGGGTTTTGGTGATTTATACTGGTATTTATTTACATCTGGATGTGAAGTACAGATGGATCTTGCCATATAAATAACATCAAACATCTGGTCCAGGCAGGAAATATCCAGCAGCACAAACTAAGTTTGAAAATTCCATTCAGCGCTTACAATCTCTCAGTGCACTTCTCTAGATTCAAGTTGAAGTCAATATCTGTCAAATCCATTCATTAGCTCTGATGGATAACTTTGGTCATTTTTAACCACCAAAACCCATTTGGGGGAAATTAAACACTAAAACTTTACATGTGTTTCAACTACATTTAAAATTTAAGCAGTTCCCAAAACCAAAAGTGAATTGTCTGAATGAAATTGAACTTGAAATCTAAGTGGCACTGGCGAGTACTGAAAAATAAGAAGGATTTTTTTTTTTTTTTTTTTTGTGGAACATTAGCACTGATTAAAGCTCCAGTAAAAATTCTTGTAAAAACATTGAATGTATGTGTGGCTTGCCACATAATGCAGAGATTTTATAGGAACTTAAAGGCCAAAGACTTCATCCAAGCAACATTGAATTCTTTTCAGTGCTCATAACATATAATAGCCTCCCATTAAAGCTTACCACATGTAGAGGGAGGTATTCCAGGGTAAAACTACATCTTTGCGATTGCAGCAACTTTTTGATAGTCAAATTCATGTTTCATTGAGATAAAAACAAACGTGTGTCAAGAGGGTCCAAAGTAATTTCTTATTCATATATTAGATATTCTATGGCGATGGCAAATAGTTGTAAGCATGTGTTTCTTTTCGAAAAGAGTGCATATTCAGATGAATTTACCGCTGCTGGATGTCAATCAATGTCTTCAACACCTGGTCTTGCAGTGCAATCCATCTATTTACTGTGATAACTGTACAAACTTTTTTATGGGTATGACACAAAGAACTTGATTCTACTCTGGTTAAATACATAAAAATTCCTAATCTTGATCAAAGCCCTTTAGTTGTTGTAAACCTAAACACAGATGGGACTCATCTGTCTTCAGTGTCACAGTACTTTGTTGTTTGTGCGTCCATCTATCTGAGATGCAACAACTCGTTCAAAAAATGAATGGCGGCATGATTGGGAAGACATTTTCATTACGGCTATTATTCTAGCAGAGAAAAATGCTGTATGACGTAATTACCTCTGGCTGGCTTCGATAAATTAATAAATAGGACAATTGCAAACCCCATGGCTGAAAGTGGTTGATTTTAAAATTTGTTGTCGTTATTAATTTTGTTTTGTTGATTGTTGGTTTTTTTGGAGGGGGTTGATGTTTGTCTGTTTGTTTTTTTTATTTCTTCTGGTCTTCTTTTAAGATTTGTGCTTGCAATATGAAACAAAAAATTGTGTTCTTGGCACTACATTACTTTCAGCTCCCACTTCAATTTATTTTAGATAGTTAAAACTTATGAGGGTTATAAATTGTTCAAAACGTACACGTTATTGCTTACAGAGTAAACCAGTGACTAACTAACTTCTGTTGATCAGAAAAAATATCCTATAGTCAGCCTAGTCAGTGTTTTTCACATTTCTTTAGTTTTTATAACGGTCTTTATTACCAAACAAAGCTTAAATACACGCAAGCGTTTGACCTTTGGACACAATTTGTTAAACAAGTTAAACATAGGAGTGAATTTCAGCAACACAATCAGTCGCACTCTTCAACAATTCCAGGGGAGGGCACTCACAACTCATTCCAGCTGCAAACCCTTCAATCTCCCATTACGATGTTCTTAAACTCAATGAAATCTTCCAAAAATTGTCAAAGATTTAGAGCACAGTGCAGTCCTGAAATTGAATTCACTATGTCTCCCACTGCAGTGTTACCATCAATACCTAGACATTTATAAATGCGCTGTCTTCACCCAGAATTTTTAATCACATAGTTTTACTGAGGCCCTTACGCTGTGCTACGTCAAAGATCTCAGTGTTTTCACTGTATCTGTTTGTGTGCTTTTCAGGGTCAGCTCAGGTGAATTTATTGGCCACTGTGGTGACACTGTTTGAAAACCACATCAATAAGGGGCACTACAATCAACAAAGAAATTAACACTGGGGTCATGTCCCCACTGTTGGCTCAGAGGGCCCCTTTTGGGTCCAGAAACTATTGCCTCCAAATGAGACATGGGAGTGTGAGGATAGTCCAGCACAAAGGGCACATTGGACGCCACTACAAGGGTCAACAGACTTTCACATATTTTAACGGCTCCTCTGTTAACATGAACAAGCAGAAACATTTGCAGTTGAATGCACATCCAAGAAAATCCCTCCACATAAAATTTTATTCCATATAGTCCACATAATATGGTGTAATTAAAATATGAAAAATATGGAAACTATTGTTTATTCAAATTGTAGGATTTTGTATAAAGAATCCCCAAATGAATAAAAGTGAAAAGGTCTGACCATCTTAAGACCTGCAGCCAAAAGGACAGAGGAAGGGTGAAATGAGGATAGAATGGAAATGAAAGGGCAAATGAGGACAAGATGGAAAAAGAAAGTAAAACAGGATGTGACTGAAGACAAAGGAATACAGGAGGTGAGGAGAAGACAGAAGAAAGGTGAGGAGAGGACAGAGGAAGACTCTCTCTCCCTCCCCAGGCAGCATTAAGTAATAAGACACAAACACCTCAACCTGCACACTCATGGTTTGACATTTCATATGTGGTTGGCCTCAATCGTTTAACAGCAATCTTATTTTTCTAATTTGTCTTAAGCCTGGTATTTTTACAATCTACAAAGTAACCACACTCTGGATTCGGTTGCATTCCAGCAGTGTGGAGATTTATTTGCACAGTGGGTGTTAACAATTGTGAACGGGTGGAGGAGGATGGGTTATTCGGCAAACTCAAACTCAGGGGATCCATAAAGTTCAAACAAGGTGACAGATTTACTCTCTGCAGATGGAGTGATCTGAGGTCAAGTGGTGATACCAAATAAGTACACCTCTCACGTCCTGAAAACCAGAACAGTCTGCTCTCATAGATATCAAAGCAACACAGGAGGCAAAGGGTGTCGTAATATGTGTCTGATGCGTGCCTGACTCATCTGGAGCATTATTTTGAAAATACCTTTTTGCGCACTACGGGAAAATTTGGATGTCTGCAATTGTTGCGTAAAATGCAATTCAGCAAGCACACATGATCAACTCTGGACTGTGAATTCATCAAGGCACAATAAAAAGGACAAAGATTTTGGCAGTTTGAATTTAGACTCACTGACAGGTCATAATTCTGACAATTATCTGATAATCTCGGGCATATGCTAAATAAGGACATCCATTTCTATAAATACACTCTGATGTATTCACAGCACATACTTGTGATCCAACACTTTCCTTTTGGAGCGGGTGTAGAAGGGGGGGGGGTCATTCTCCTCGTACCTCTTCAATCATCAAGCGCTGCTGCTTATTGGTTCTTTATTTTACACATTATTCTTAACCAGACACAGAGACACATAAAGAGCCAGCTGTTGGAGGGTTTGCACACAGATTTCATCCAGGATGCAGAATTAGTTCAATTTTGAGCAAAAAGCTATGTCAAGGTTATTTAGTATCTAAATGTTTCAACTGTGCGTCATAGGGGAATTGTGTTTAAAACACACTTCACTTATGTCTCTCCAGCTTAAGGTGTTGAGAGACGGGGGGCCAGAATCAGTCTGAAACACACCCCACAGACACATTTTCTCAGTTAATTCCTTCAAAATGGGCTTTTTACCGGTGAGTTAGATGAGAAGATCACACCTTTCTAATCTCAGTCCATTCATTATGAAGCTGGAGCAACCAGCCACAACCTCTAAAGTCACATTTAAGAATAATTTATATTACAGCAAGAGGATGGAAATAAAAATATTTAGACTTTTGTAATGTTACTTTAATAGGGTGCAGCTAATACCTGTTGGCTGCACGACACACCTTACACAATGGAGAACCTGAGAATTCAACATACTGCAGCTTATACCAGCACATATTGTAAACTCATGTGCTGCCATACTTTCAACGCAGACATATACACAAATGGACCAAAAATATTCACAACACAATGGAAGTCGCCGGCACTCTAAGGTCGAGTCAAGCCGCTGATGCAGTACAATATGCAGTTAATACAGTATAGAACTTGTTGCTCAATCATTTAACAACAAGTGCGCCTCAGCCATTTTCATCACTTTTTAGTGGACCCTGGATAAACGTATCATATTGTGAGCAGCTGCAACTCATTTGTCTATTTGGTTGTGTTATAAATATTTGCTGCGCATGTGTTGTCCAATTAATGAAGAAGCTTTTTGAATTGGTTTAGTTTTGTCGATTTCCATATGTACTCATAAATTGCGTGCAGTGATCTCTCAGGGCCTAGACTAGAAACTAGAAACTAGAAACAGGATGGACCACCTCAGTCATTTAATCCAAAAAAACATTCATATTGCAAGAACATAGCTTAGATATTTTCAATTACAAATAAACTACCAATTGTAAATTTGCTCAAAATTACGCTTAAAGATATCTTTTTTATAATGCTGAGAACAGAGAACTTTAAGACAGCAAATGAACGTTTCCACAACTGATCAAACTTATCTAACCATCTGACATTTAACAACCATTGAGGGTCCACCAGTTGTATAAGGAAGTCCAATTGTATTGAAGTCTATGGTAAATTTCACCCATAGAAAATTCTTACTTGATTAATCAGCTCAGTAAGCATGTTTGGTCTCAATAGCTGCTTTAACATCTCCATCCATGCAACCTGGAAAAATCAAAGCCATCCTGAATGAGTAAAGAGCAAGTCAGGTCCAGTCCTCACTCTTCCTCAGCTCTACTTCCTCCAAATATGGTTGCTGCTAGTTTGAAAAATCCAAGAGGATGACCACTAAGGACAAATTCGATTACCACTATGTCAAATTACTTTTAGATTGAATTACATGGCACGCCCTCATATGGGTGAAATCCATGAACATGTGATCCTCATAAAGGATCTAATCAGCAAGCAGAGCTGCTAATGTGACAGACCTCATTTGGAATCTATATTTCTGTTTATGTAAAGAAACAAGGGCTTGCACAATGCAGGCTGCAACAACAGAGATAAGGGCGGGTCAAACATTACAACTTATTGGGTCCAAGCCGTTCACTTCGCATGTTACACCCTTTCCTTTCATCTCATCTTTATGCTATCCTCTGACTCTATAAGTGCGCTCTCGTTACATTTTTTCAGTCTTTACGATTTGGAGACTGATATTTATTTTGCCTGCTCTGCATGTTTAGACTGCATGCCATATGTGCAGCACTGATAAGATGTGCAGTCTGAGAGAGGAGGGTAGAAGAGGACATAGGAGCGTCTACTTGCTCCAATAGCCAAAAAGATTGTAGATTGTATTTAGTGCATGTTAAATGTAAATGGATCACAGTATTGCAGAGCTCTAGCCTTTTGACAGCTCAGTATGATTTACGTTACAAGTCATAATCACAATCACACACCACTTTCTGCATAAACAAGGTGTATTACCGTGCACACCCAAAGACGATGAAATATCCCAAGCAGACTGGATCAGTATCTACCGAAGGAGCCAGGAATCGAACCGGAACTTTCCAAATAGTTGATACAATGGCCCACAGCCACCCCCATGTGTCTGCTAAGGTTGTGTAGTTCCCCATAAGCGATTTGACCTTAACATTAATTTTTGGTCACCACCAATCCTTCCATTAAAATAGAATATTCTACTAACTGACAGGAAAAATTTAACGAAGCTGAACACAAATACAAAATATAAATACTGTGCTTGTGCAGAACAAGACAAACAAGACAAGTTTAGATGGCAATCAGTGACATCTGGTAAGAGACCAATGAGTTTCACCCTGACACATTTCAAATTTCATCAAATGCCGCAGATGTTTTTCTCTGTTCCTGTTGTGTTACGTCTGTGACTCATGTTTGTTGGGAAACTTAACAGAAGTTTTATTCTTACTGTCACACAGCATTTCCAGGCAACCTTTGGGACACTGACGTTTGAGATGGCACTGTAGACTCAGCTGACATGTTATGCAGACAGTGAAGGGAGCCACTTCAGATGACTTTGAATTACTGGTTGATAAAAGTTGCATAACACACATCAACAAACACAAAATGTACCCACTGAGGTTGTTGGAACATGAGAGGGATGATCAGAATGGACAAACACAGGCACAAACACAACTGACACACATGTTGATCTTGAAAATGAAATAATAAAACAAATCATATGACGTTCACCCACAAGAATGAATCAAAACAATTGCAGAAGCAGATTCTGTAAGAAAGTGTGTGTGCATGGACACATAGACACACACAGAAGCTGTAATATATCTGCCTGCACAGCATATCATGACACTCTTAAAGATCTGACAGGCTGGCAGCATTTCAAAAGGAAATCCAGGTTACAGCAGGACATGCTGCTTTTATAGCGCCCTTGATATAAAGACTCACCCCAGATGAACCAGGCATTACCTCATTCACTAAAATCTTTCAGCTGATTTTGCACAGCATTTGTGTCACTCTCTGTCTGGCATGCACTTTAATTATACTAACAATAGCTATGAACTCTGGATCATATTGAGATGTTTAAACTGTTGAGTATTTGTAGCACCTTGCACGTACACAAAGGTGATTTTTTTTTTTTTTCTTTTTTGTTCCAACTGGGATTTGCAGTAGCTAACAACTAGATCCATAGACTAATGTGTTCATTGTGCCCAGAGGATTATTCCTAAATCTCTCTCTCTAAAACAAATTGGCATTTACAATGCAGTTATGTGCTTCTCTTTACTCCACTGAATTCATCTCATTCATGTGTCCCTCTGAGCGATAGTGCCTGAATGAATTTCTATGTACATATTTGACAGATGTTTGTATCCACTTCTGGATGAATTGTGATAGTATGGTAATTTATTTTATCCTTAATTTTTCCATTACTGTGAATATTAATTAATAGTGCAATTTGTGCTCACTAAGTAATGGTAGTATAATAAAATACCTGCTAAGCGTATGTATTATTGAAGCTAACATTATGTAGCTTAAATTTGGCATGACGCTCACTGCGCTGACCACACGGCTTCCCTGAGGCTGCTCTGACCAATGATAACGAAGACGAGCATGAATGCTTTCATTATCTGGGTTTTTTTCAGAGAACTGTTGTTTCATAAAAGTCCTTTTGCTTTGTTTCCTTACGCTGAAGGTGGCCAAGCACTGATCCCAGCAGCATTACATGTTTATAGCAGGAGCATGGAAGGTGGCGGATTTTCTGGGCTATTTCAGCCACCTTGATGAGGCTTGTTAGCTTGCTAATAACTGTTTAGTATGAAACATGATAGAATATTTACCCTGCTGTCCTTAATCCAATCCAATCCAAGTCACCAGAGGAAGGATTTAACACCGTAAGAAAGCAGCCTCATGATCTTGACAAGCAATTGGTTCACATTTCTTGCAGTGTCATGTACATGTACTTAACGGCATGGACCAGTTTGCGTTCTGCTGTGAGACTTAGTGACAACATGTTCCCAATATCTATTTATACCGGCCTAGTTTCATACTGTACAGTACATATCCAGCTACATTCTAGTATCAGCAAACAAAACCACAAGGAGTATTTTATCCTGTTTTTGCTTTTGTTATGCTAAAATGCTTAGTTAATGCATATCCATACTATTTGTTTCCTCGTATAAAAAGCACACTCATGGCCTAGTTGTGTGGTCTTTTCTGGGTAATGGTTACATATTAACAGTTCAACAGTAAGACTATTCATGCAGTAGGAGCATGTTATTTCAAATATGTTAATAAACCATTGCATCGATGACATATTGCTGTAATGCCAACATTGTAGTTTAAAGACTAACAACTTTGAGCCAGTGAATTGCCTGAAAATATACAAAAGCCTTAAACATTTAAGTCCATCCTCAAACTGAGCATGCTTTTGTAATTTAGTTCATTTAGGATGATGGACATTGAATAGCCCCCAAAACTAAAAGCCTGCCAAGGACGATAATATCTATTGTGATAAAGATGCAGCAATCTTTATCAATAAAACTACTAAAGTGAAGTCACACATCCAAAAAAACAATGTCGTAAAAATCCCATGCGAGGTATGCATGCAATTGTGTTGACAAGTTTCCTGAAACTGTAATTATTCATCTTGCTAAGAAACTAGTCAAATGACATTCCATAGTTAAGCGGTTTAACACTGAAAACCCCAAAAAATAAATCATAAAACCTTTGTGTTGTTTTTGACCCATTTTTCAGGTGATATCTGGGAGACTTTATTGTTCAGTGAAGTATGTAAACAGTGTGTACAGAATTGCTATCTCAATAGAAGAGAAGCTTTTCCCATAAATTAAACTGTAAACAATTCTTGTCAGATCCAGACAGATCTCCTTTTCCGTGACGCCTTTCCTTCATTAATCTCCCTGTATTTACCACAACAGATCTGGTGTTGATGCTAGCAGTGCCCCGTTCAGCGACTGCACTTCACGGGTGCTTGATTTATTTCTGTCTCTCTCATCTTATTATTATTCAGTAAAGCTGATGTCAATACCACTGTTATATAATTCAGTGACACAGACCAAACAAATTCATCCACACCATGACAATTTGTCCCGTGGATCCAGTTTTGTCATAAAAATAAGCACAAATCATCATCAGTGATCGGGCCTGTGCTGGCTGCTGTACCCAGCTATTTGAATCGTGTGTGTGTATAAAATAAGTCACAGTAACTGAAAATGTTTTGGAATCATTCCCTCTGATAAGATTTTGGTGTTTTTAATGTGGGCTGTTTCTTTCTACCTCGTGGTGAGCTAATAACCGACTCTGACTTGCGCTGTCTCACTGTTCCCCATGCTTCAACCTCATTCTACTCCCATTTCTGCCACTTTCTTCTGTGCGTCACCTCCTGAGTCTTGCCTTGTGCCCAGTCCTTGTTCCCTGGAGACACTGTGGCCTCGTATGACCCTGATTCCTCCGTGCAGTTTCTGCTTTCATGCCTCTACCCTCCTGCTGCTTGTGCTGAGTGCGAGGGCTAGTGCCTGCTGTTATATAAAAAAAACTCTCCCCCAGTGACTCTTCCTCTGTTTACCACATTTCACACTGCCTTGAAGCAAGGCTTAAACCCAGAATGATAGTGACAGGGAAATAAAGATGAAGAATAAGGGAGTAAGAACCATGTTTTCTTTTACATGCTCATTTCATCTTCCTCCTTGTGGTTGTTGTTACTGAAATAAACACAAATCTGTCATTTCTTTCGCAAAAGCACTGATAGTTAAAATTTTAACCCTTCCCTTTGTGTAATAGCTTTTAAATGACACATTCAGCTGAGCAGCCACTCTTTGAAAAGTAATAATGTGTGCTAATGTGTGAAAATCCATGGCTGTCTGTTTAACAGTGTGGAGCGAGCTTGTTGATACATGGGACAGCATTAGGAGAGGATGGCTATGATCTGACACGTCAACTTTCTAGAAGGCTTGCTCATCACAAAAACAAATTCAAATAAATAAATCTAAAAAAAATAAAAGGCTTGTTCAGCCCGGAGGTCATCTGGACCTTGACATGAGACGTCAACACTGAAGTTAATGATAAAACATGTAAAAACAGAGTTGTAGTTGCCTGCCACTGGGGGGTGTTGACAAGTCTGACTTGGAAGGGTTGATGTTTTGTAACAACAAACAAAGACCACAAATTCATGGAAACAAAAGGTTGATTGTTAAGGAATCTCTGAAACATCTCACATTTATCCTGGATGCTCTTGCCAGATTGTAAAAGTAAGCGACAAAGACTAAAGCCGTCCTCTAGAGGGGGAAGAATCTGGGAGCCAGATTGACGGAGCAGTCACAAGCACGCTAATGAGACTTTAATGACAGGTGGCCCAGGGCCTGTGCGAAATCAGAGTGGAGAATTTACCAAGGCCTTTGTTCAGCCTGTGACATGAGTGATGTGAGCCAACTTTTCCCAGTTGGACTAGTAAAAAATCCTGCATCCTAAAAGAGCAGATTATGACAAAGAGTCCATATCATGGCCAGTTAGTTACCCAGAGAGCATCATGGCAGAAAAGGCTAAACTAAGAAACTGCAACTGGGTTAAAAAAAAAAAAAAATAACTTACTAGACAAACAGGTCTATAGAAATGTATTCAGAAAGCAGCAAGACAAATTGAACAAGCAGTGGGCAGATGCGAGAGTGAATGATCACAAATCAAAGCCAGGAAGACCAGACATGGAGAGTTGCTGGAATGCTTGACATTAGGAACAAATACAAACTGGCACAGGGTTAGGTAGGACAGACAGTTAATACACAGATGATCACACTGGCAACACAAAGCACACAACAGCAGGAAATGAAGGCTTTGGAACAAACTGAGACGTGAGCAACACAAAATAAAACAGGACACAATGCACGATGAAAATAAACTCGTGATCTAGCACTAAGGGGAGGGCATGACGCCTCTAACTCAATGGCAACTTAACTGTAAATCTGCATGGAGAGATCAGAGGAGTGGAGACTGATGAGGAGTAAGTTGATCATTCCTTCCCCACCAATGAAGGTCAAACTGAATAAAAAAAGGCAAAAACTTGTGAAGGGATCTTAAATTGTCAAATGCTCAACTTCCCGAGGGTCTCAAAGACAAATGTTTGTTGTTCCCGCCTTTGCAGCAGGAGTCACAGTGTCTATTGAAATTTCTCCAGAGACTCTTGAAGTGAATCCCCCAAATATTAATTATTATAGTTTAAAATATTGAGGATGTGACTTCACAACAGTGAGCAAAGAATGAGAAATGACAAAAGAAAGTATGTTGTTGGGCCAAATGAGTTTTCAGCCGCTGATGTGAGTCCATCCTCTTCATCATAATACACTTCAGGTACAGGAGCACTCTGATCAGGTTTACATTACACATCTGTCACTGTGTTACGCTGTGAGATTTTACAGTTAGTCATATCAAACATAGCTGCAGGCATGTTGGGAAATCCTTGCATTAATCTTATCATACATTAGTGAACGATAAAAATTTAATTCATTCATAGATTTTGGTCAATGAAAAACAACCAACAGATGTAAACACGCAGTTTAAATGAACTGGAAAGCTAGTTAGTAGAATAATGGCTATGTGAGCACTGCTAATGATCTCCCTCCCCCTCTCTCTCTCTGTCTCTCTCTCTCACTCACTAAGGGGTGGAGGCACACTGATCTTTCATCCTCAGAAAGATGAATTTTAAAACTTTATTACATAAGAAGGAGCAGAGAGCATCTCTCCATAGTAACAACAGCATAAACATAGTTTGCTCGGTGCTGCGCTAATGAAAAGCTGTTTGGTATTCTGTCCTGCTCCTCTCATTTCATAAAGGAGCTGAGCATCCAAACACACAGCAGTCTGTCAGGGATGCCCCATGAGGGGTTCGAAACACTAGGTGATCAGAAGACATGAAGGAGAAAGTTCAGTCGAAGACTTTCTGATGTAGATGGTGTACAGAATATTACAAAGCACAGTTAAACAGCGGCTGAATAAATGAGGTAGGAACAGCAAAGAGATTCTTTTTTCTTCTTCTTCTTCTTTTTTTCGGCAATGCAGAAATGAATTCCAGCCTCCAAATAAAAAGAAACTCCTGGAAGTGTTCTTAAAAATTGAAAGAAAATAATTAAATTTCGCAGATATCTCGCAGAACAGAGAATAAACTCAACAGGAGGTCTGAGTCATGTAACACAAGAGGACGCTCTATAACAGATTACATAAATCATAAATAGGAATTCATTGCAATGCTAGTTAAGTTTGGCTTTGGGGGGTTCTCTATCATAATCATCACAGATATTATTAATCTGTATGTCCGCAATACAAAAAAACTAAGCAATGCAAGGTACAGTATGGTTCCATAACATTTCCAATTGCGAGCTTTAAATACTGTTAAATTTTCATTTTTACGTACTGTCTAAATTTCATTTCATACACCGATTGGGCAAAAATATTTTTACATTTCATGCTTATATGAGGCCTGGATATATGTAATATTTTGTTCACTGATATTGATATTGCAATGTTTTATATTTTAGTATAGTTTAACTATATCTGAGAGTTTAACAAAACTTTATTTTTTGTCTTGAATATACAGCGTAGGCCTACATAAGCAATATGTGCTGTAGGGCTCATTGCATTTGAACTATATTCAGTTTGACTTTTTAAATCTTTGTTGTACTTTTGTTCACTGCAAATTTTATTGTGAAGCAACTTGTGTGCCCTGTGGTTATCTTACCTCCTATTTTTCTCGGTCTTCCCATTTGTCCTATTTAGTTTGTCTGTTTGTTCCCATCTTTCCTTGAACGTCTTCCTGCTCTGTTCAGCCTGTATTCCCCAGTTACTTTGTTTGGATTTGCCTGATTTCTCATTTCTCTTCATTTCTGCTCCTTTTTATGTAATGTCTGAACCTTTCACATCTTTTCGTTTTTAATTCTCAGCAGTGTGACATGAATTCCAAACGTTTTTGTTAAGACAGGACACTAACCATATACAGGACCTGCCAGTGATACTAATCAGGTGCAGACTAAACAAGGTTTGACAGTTTGGGTCGGTGCACTCAGGGCTGGGACGGTCCTCCATGTAGCAAAGAGCAGTGATGACCTGAGTTTGTTATAATGTCCATGATGAACTGAACTGAACCATTTAGCCCCAGATCAAAAACATCATCTTATGTGTGCCTTATTGCGTTGATGGTTAATTATTCCAAGCCAGAAAATCATCTTCTTCCTTTTTTTTTTTTTCCCAAATGAATGTTTGTGTGTAATTTCTTCTCATCTCACAAAAGACTTTCTAAGGGCAAATTACGTAAATCAAATTAATCTAAAAAAACACAGACTCCATATTTAATTCAGATAAAGTTACAAGCACCTACAGCACATAATCCCAGGATTTACAATCTAATTAAAAGCACACATCTGAATTCTTTGACCAAAAAATAAAACAGCCGCAGATCTAAAACAGTTTTTAAGGGAATTTCGACAACAAGGCAACAAAATAGATTTATTATATGAGCAACTGGGATGAGAGCATTTTAGATTTTATTCTAATATTTATGAAAATATGCTCTGGGTGGACATAGAATAACTTTCAGCTGTTGCCAGCCCTAAACTGAATATGACATTGGGTGTAGCCTCTCTGGCATTTTCAAAATCAGTTCCATTTTTAAGGTCAAATTGGGTGGATTGAGCCTCAGGACCTCCTCTACACCATGGAGACCAAGAAAAAAGGCACACTGCAAACACACCAGAGGCAACACCCAAGTAAATCATTCACGTGTCACAGCGTGGGGTAGCAAACATATTGAGGGGGAGAGAGACACTGAAGAAGATCCAGATACAAAATATCTTGAATGGCACTCCTAGACAGAGAGAGGTTCAAGGAGAGCTGATGGTCCGGCGCAGAGTCTGACTAGAAAGAGTGAACTGGGAACAGAAGAAGAAAGAGAGACAGAGAGATAAAGAGAAGCATATAGCCGGCATGCTCATGTGTATGAGGGAATAAACAGAGAGCGAGAGAAGTGCAGTTATCAGAAAGTTGACTGTACAACATGAATTTTTCGAAATGTATTGGATTTAATGGATTAACTGAGACTCAGCTGGTGGGATAATGGTAACAGGTGCCAGGCCTGAGGAGAATAAGTTGAAAGAACAAACCACTAAATGAGAATTCAGTGCATTCGAATTCGGTTTAACTTTGGATTTAAAGGCCTCAACACAGTCAGAGGGTTAGCAGGAAGGTTGTTCTAGTGGGAGGGGCCAAAACAGGAAAAGGCCGTACAGCCTACTTCTTCGTGCCCCTCTTCATTGTCAGTACGCACATTTCTTTGTATTTTAAAAGCTGTTCAATATGACAATGACAACGAGTAGGTCTGTTTATCCAATAATAACTACAACTGTTCACATTTTCATCCCAGCAAAAATATCATGATTCATTTGGAGTTCCTGCTGATTTGACAGAGACCCCCATGTTTCTAATAAAATCTATCAAAGAATGGAGTAATTTTAAATAGTATTATTTCGGGGAAAAGTTTACAATGGGTCTAGTTGCCTTGGCAACCCGCCAAAACCTGGTCAAGCTTCACTCTTTTCACCATCAAAAAAAGCTAAAGTAAAAAAAACAAACAAACTTCAACATGAAGTCAAGTTTAGATAACTATTCAAATCATTAAAATGATGTTTAAAAGCTATTTTCCAGCGACAGCTCTAATAATATTGCCTGTTTAAAATGCTTGATGAAGGGGTGAAGCTGCGTACAGATATTTTCTGGGGGATCTTCATTAATATGTAATATTTAGATTAAGATATTCTCGTGCTGTTGAACAATGGTATGCATGGATCAAAGCATTATAGCTCTATTCATCCATGTGTTGCAAAGACTTCATTAGCACGTGATGAACTTCAACAGACAAAATTCACCACCTGAACCCTCAAATCGAATACACTCACACAGAGAACACTGTTTACGACCATTTTTCTCTCATCGACTAACAAACTTGAATGAAAATAAGAACGCTTCATTTCATCACATCGAATTAGCACTTTCTATGGATTGCTATTATTATTATTGAAAGGATACAGTAATTAGCGGTTGCATCAAAGTTCCCAACTGCACTGAAGCTTTAGTTTTGTCCCTCATATGGATAACATCAACCTATCTGTCAGACTCTACCCCAGCACAGTTGTTTTAAATTTTACTCCTATTTCACTCTTAAAATGATCAATCAGAAACCCAACCATAATTTTTTCCTGACAGATTAGGCTTTAAAACCCTAAAGTTACACTCCCTCTAAAAAAGCCCTCTTGTTTCTGGAGTTGAAGACAAACATAAACCAAAATCTCTCGAAATAACAGTAGTTAATTTGAAGCCTTTCAGTCAGGATTCACAGCACTTCATCGAACAGACACAGCTGTGGCGAAAGTTAACAATGATCCCCAAATTGCATTGAACAAAGAACTGTCTGTAAGATCTTCGGAACGCATGCCAGTGACCATCACATCCTGATACAGACCATGAACATTTAAACAGCATTAAAGGAACCTCACTAATCTGCTTTAAATCCTCTTTATCAGTTACTTATCAGAAGTTTATTACACTTCAACCATGTCCTAAGGACATAAAGTCCTGGATAACCAGCAATTTCATGCTTCTAAACACAAACATCTCCTTGATCTCCAGCCCCCACTATAACATGACAATCAGGCATGTCCTGTCCCTAAAAGACAAATGAAGGGTGTTAGTAACATGATTCTATTCCTTCAAGAATGGATATTGTAATTCCTTACTATCAGGCTGCCCCAACAAGAATCTCCTGCTAATCCACAACCCTGGATACTGCTGCACGTGCACTCACAAGATCTTGGAAAAGAGACTGCATTACTCCCGTATTAGGCCCACTGAACAGGCTCCCTTTCCTCAACTAAAAGGCAATTATTTTTACTGACATCTTTTAAGAGGGACTCACCCCTGCACTCCCTGAAAGATAGCTTATGGAGCAAATGAGTCTTCAGGTTTCTCTCCTGTGGAACCTCCTTCCGATTGGGGAAGTTGCTTATTATGTTAAAGCTGCCTTAGCTGCCTTAAAACTGGACAGAGACCAGCATCGATGTCCTATGCTCATCCTCTGTGCCCCTTTGTCCTCCTCTTCCTCTCCATCTGTACTCATTCATATGAATGAATGCATATCCCATGAATGCATGTTGCTAATCAGGCTTTCTTTCTCTTGCTTCGTCTGTGGCATTTTGCCTCCTGCTGTCTGGGAGTCACTTACTGCCACCGTGATGCTGCTGAACATCCACTGCGACTACCATTATCAATATTAGGTTTCTAATTGTTGTGTTTGTTGTGCTCTTTCCTCTTGCTCACCACCTGCCACCTGCCTTACCTGTCAATCCAAGAATACATGCTTTCTGTTGGTAAATTTGAGTTTCTTGTGCTTTCCATTCTCTGTGGTGTGAGTGCAGTTACTGAGTCTGTATGTGGTGTTGAAGAAAACCACTCACGTCCTTGGTCCAAGTTTATTTGCTGTGGTGGAGCTGGTTTATTGGTATTCCATGGTTTGGCAATGGTTTACTATGTTGAACTATATACAGTCAGATAAAAGGCAGCGATCGCTAGACAAAAGACAAAGTGCAAACTGCATAGAGAAAGGGGGTGCCGTCCAGTGGGAACGGTTGTTCACACTTCAGGACAGAGCACATACCAGAGGGCAGAGGAGGAATTGGTACCAAAGGGAGGAAGGGGACAGCGGGGGGTATTTGCATTCAGACCTGAAGGAGACACCCATAAATTGTCAAGCATTATCAGTCAAGTGAAATCAGCAGTGGGATCCCTTTCCAGTTTTCCTAACTGACAGTCGGAGATAACGCTAATTTATATTCATGGTTTAGCAGCTTAGTTTGTTTTGAGATTTGGTTTGTTTCATCCAATATTATAGTTATTTGTTTGTTTAATAATTTGGTTTACTCTGATTAGTGGTTGGAAAACATGACTGGCCCAAAGTTGAAAAGGACTGGTTGTTGTTTAATCAGTAAGTCTTGGGACCAGCTGACATAAGGACTCTTCTGAGGGTTCACTTCTCTCTCACTCTCTCTCTCTCTCTCTCTCTCTATCACACAACTGGCTTCGGCAGATGGCCGCCCACCAAGAGTCTGGTTATGCTTCAAGCTTCCTTCTGTTCTTTGCCACTGTGACCAGGAGCTCGCTGGTGGGGGAATGTCGAGTCTTTGTTATAATTCAGTGAAAAAGACATTTTAAAACTATTATATGTCAAAATGTCCCTGAGATAACTTTCTTATGTTTTCTTCATGAATAAATAAATCAACTGCCAGCAAAAAAAAAAAAAAAAAACATGTAGAGATCCATTGCTGTTTGTGTCCCACCTGTATGTCTCTCTTCTTCTCTGTTGAACGCCAAACACTATGCCTTACAAAACCACAACAGGCTGACCAATGTAGAAACAGAAACACAGTTTGAAATAGATTCTGCTGATTAGGAGCTGAAAGCAGAGACAAATTGCTTCACGCAGGTTTTGAATGTGTGACCCTGTGATCCCTCTGCCACGTAAAACGCTGTTCAGGTCATGTAAGGTAAAACCAGGTCATGAAGGGCAGAAAGGCAGTTTTTAAATTATGCAAACTGTTGTTCCAGTATCCTTAAAGAAGTTCATATCAGTGTTTAAAGGACAAAGGTTTCCGGGAGCCCTTTTAACCATATGTTCCTTGTTGCTCATTGACAGGTTAGGGTTTTCACATGATTCACTATACTTACTGTATGTTATCGGGTAGATAACAGCACTGCGGGTTAAGCTGACACTGGATGGGCTGGGCACGTGTAAGGAAGAATTGGCAGACAGGGCAGTGGTTCAAATTGAAAAAAAAAAAAAAGAAGAAGAAAATATAGATTGAAAAAAAACTTGATTGAGTATGTGCAGCCTTGGCAAAAGCACAGTGACTTACTGTATAATCAGTGACTGCATAAGGCTGAAGGCTGTAAATCACTGACACTGTAGAGCGCAAAACATTTTGCATTACACCATAGATTAGAGGAAGGGAATGTATATGTTAGGTTGCATTCAAAGGAAAACAAACCCCCCAAAAAAAATAACGTTCTGGATGTTTTACTAAGTGCACCAAAAACAATTGACAACATTGAAGCTATTTGACATATTCATGTACTTTAGGTACTACATTTAAATTTTAATGCAGAGGTGATCACAAACAGACTCACCACTCATTTCCCAGACTGCAGGGAAATAGTTTCCTATTCTCATTTCCATGTGTTTAGATAAGAGAGGCGCCTAAATCTGGTAAATCCCTAAATCCCTCAAATAAATGTATGTGTAACTTCATATATGAATGATTATGGTCTTAACAGTGTCTCCTGTGTTGTCTCTGGTGTAAAGGAAATATTAAGACTGGCCCGTAAATCAGGCTGTGACAAAGTTAAGGCCCATATAAGGAAAAAAATATAGAAAATCCATATTTTTCCCTCTTAGCAAATATTTTGGGTCAGCATAAACGTGGAGAAAGTTGGTGAGCTTAGTTTCTGTGTCTCCAGCAAGAAAGTGCTTATTCTTAGTCCATATATAATGGAGAGAGATAGAGGAAGATGTTAGCCAAACCAATTAAAAAAGTGATGTACTTCCAATGTATCTATGTGTCTTCTATGGTATAACACATGTATATTATATAAGCAAGTAGGTCAAAGCGAATCTGTGCTGTGCCGAAGATAAACACAGAGCGTCTATTTTTAAGGTTGTTCCTTCACATTCGCCTTAATTATACAGCCACAACAAAGAGACAAAAACAACGTGGATGTGGATGAATGGAAAACAATGTCCCATACCCCTTCAAATGCTGATGTGTACATTTAAATGTGGTGTAAAGGTGGTACACCCAACTTCTGTACTTTCTGTTGCCATGCAGTCTGGATAGGTCTCTGTCCATCCAAAAGCATGAACCTTTACAGCTGCGTGCTTTTGGTGAAACCTGTCGACTGTCCAACATGAAAGTAGTAACATATTGAATTCTGTTTTGAGGTTTTTGTTCTCATTAGAAGTGTATTGTTTTTTTGGCTTGTTTTTTTTTTTTTTTTTTTTGGGTGGGGGGGGTCAAATAAACATGCAATTCCAGGAAGATTTTCCAAGCAAAAGCCGCTGTTATCATATTCTAATGACAAGCAATCTTTGAACCATACTGAAGGCTGACTTTGGGAATAAGCTGCAAATGAACAAAACATGAGTGAAATTCCTCTCCAAATGAAAATCACATTAGTAGCCTTATTGGAAATCTCCTCAGGATAATAACTCTTGAAATGCGCTTTGACATTTGAACATTGTCTTTCTGTCTCATAAAAGAGTCATATCAAACCTCAGCCGATGCACTGTGTCCTGGTTTTATCTGCTTAGTCTTGTGGCGTTTGTGGTGCGAGCTCAGAATAGGCAGGGTGACTAATTTCTGTGATAAACCTCAGAACATGATGTAAAACTCATCTATCTTCCCAAATCTTTAGCAAACTGACGATTAGTTATTTTTCAGGGCTAAACGATGAGGTGGTGTGATGCAAACGGAAATGAAAAAATAAATAAAAATCATCCTGTCTTGCAGACAAAAATGCTGCTTTTCCAAGGCGATGTATCAGTGTGCATTTAAGACTCCATGCAGCCACAGCGGCCTACTGTAGACAGATTAGCCTGAGAGGGACTACATGACGGTTGCTTAGTAACTACAAGTCTACTCACTCAAATGCTTGATGATCATTATGGACGGGGCTATATTTTAATCATGAATGGTCAAAAGTGATTACACGTGATGCAAATTTCATAACAATCACCTAATAATTCTCTAAACAAGTGCTTCAATAACTGTGAGTGTGTGTGTGTGTGTGTCTGTCCTACCTGAGACGTGTGTAAGCAATAATTCTCCTGTGGCCAGCGTGCTAATCATAGTTTCAGCTGTATCACTCCCACTCGTGGTGATTTGCTGCAGGCTCTGTCCAAGCTGTTTTTCCTGTTCTGCGACGTCCTTGTATGACCTGTGCTGCCATGCCAAAATCCAGCCCAGGTCTAATGAAAGTAGGGTTCCAGCAGTTTATTTCAAAAAGAAAGAAAGAAAGAAAAGAAAACAGAATGAAGGCGCAGGCTACGAGCGTTTCATTAAGCCATACTTGTCAAGCTTGAGGTTGAGAATGCGAAAGTTCGCAGTAGCTGTGGAATTGTGGTTGCAGACTGGGAGGTTTTAAAGAGAAAGACATAAACATACAAGAAGAAATCGTTCTTTTCCCTTTGTTTTTTTTCCAGCAGGAAAAGGCTTTTGATACTTTGCTTTTTTCTTGGCACCGCTGTGTGAGCAGAGATCAGAAAAAGCCTAATGAGCTGGAAACCAAGCCTGCTTTATCTTGTATTCTTGTATTTTATGTTTATTTCTTTGTTTTTCTTCCTTATGTTGAATTTCTATGGCGCCATTGTCTGGACATGGGCAGATTTAAATAAAATGATCCTCAAATGGAAGTCAAAAAACATGAAACTTTCTAACCACTACTAGTAATATGTTGTTATCAAACTAATGAAATGGACTGACTTAATGAAAGTTAACAAGAGGTAAAGAGGACTCATGGCAGTTTAAGGAGAAGCACATCTAGGTTTAGAGAAGTTAAGGTAGTATCCTATTCATCCAACTGCTGCATTTGGAGTCATATGTTTGCACGGCAGTCAGCGTGTGTGGGTGTGTAAGCACAGCGATCTGTGACTGACTGTTTGTATTGTACCAATCTTTGATAGAGTTAATGAGCTTAAGTTCCTCAGTATTTCTGCGATGACCTCTTAGACTGCTGGGTCACACGGGGCTCAACCCGAGCTGATCTTAGAAGTCTTAATGATTCCAAGAAAATCTAGTTCAGCCCGAGCAACCAACATGGCGGCCAGGAGTTGTCCACAAGCCTGCACACATGCTCTTTTCTTTGTTTAGCCCCTGTGTAAACAACCAAAAGACGCCCATGGTCTAATCCAGATCACAGCAGCAGTTTTAACAGAGAGGTATGGGGGGAACCAAATTATAGAGTGCCAAGCATTTAATGTGAGTCTCCATTAAAGACTCGCATCTTTCTATTTGGTGTTTCTTACTTAGAAAGTAAACATCTTTATTAGCAGCATTTTGATGGCCTTAGTTCACTTTGTTTCAGAATTAATGTTCTTATATCCGACAAGAAACTCTTTTTGTCAATCAGCATCTTGTTTTAATTCACTGAGTTTGACTGTCAGTTACATCGCTGCTGTCCAAGTGTTTCAACTAACCCCTAACCCTTTTTCTCATTGCTGTCATGTGTGAGGCTTTTATGCACTATGACATCTTGTGAATCCAGGCAGGATGAAATGAATGAGGTTTGCATGTTGGGTAAGAATAATTGGCTTCATGAGACAAAACACAAAGTCATCAGCTCACTGGATCTTTAGTGCCAGAGGGCACTCTTATTTTCCCATCATCAACTTCCATTTAAATGGAAAATTTCCTCTTTTTTTTTCAGAGCTTTGATCACAATCACGGACAGTCTATTTTTTGTTTTTTCTGATGTTTCACAATGTGAAATGAATGTCAGACATGCAGGAAAACAAAGAGAAAGACCTTATTCTCAATTATCAGTTATTCCCCCTTTGTTTTTCATCGTAATGAAACAACAGCTCAGCAGCAACTGCAGTAACAAATTCAGAACATAACTGAAAACTCAATGCGTTCCTTTCAGGGGAGAAACTGGATATGTTGAATTGTGCTCTCATTTCCTCTTTTTTTTTAACATTCAGAGGTAAATCCATTAGGGCAATGGGCACATTGTGTAGATGGAGTAAGTGATAATTGATATTTTACTTTATGTGGTCACTATATTACTGTATCTTTTCCTATAGTCTTTCTTTGCCTGCAGAGGTGTTACTAGGATGTCATGTTTGGATGTTTGGGTGGGCATCTGGATTATTTGAGTAGGTAACAACAAAAATCTAGCTTGAGGCGGTGTGAGGGGGGGCAGTTTAGCAATACACTAAACAATAAACGTGTCTGTACCACATGTGTGATGAAGTGTCATGGTTTGGCAATAACTAATGACTAATCACAGCCATACATTAAAATGATCAGCAGTAAACTATGACTGCACCCTCCCCCCAAAAAAATAGCTATAATGTTGAGTTCGCTTTTTGTTTGTTTTGTTTTTGTTTTGTTTTTGTTTTTTTTTTTTGGGGGGGGGGTTCAGAATTTTCATTGGATGGGCAGTTGAGTCCTCTTGGTGGGTAACACCCACCCAGCCCATCCGTGTACACGGCCCCGTTTACCAGACAAACAAACTTGCAGGTGTTCGTGTAAAAGTAACACAGACATGTAGCCGATGCACATCTGGTTTGCTGCAGCCATTTCTCAGCAGGTTGTCTGCTCTGCTCGGAGTTCTGCAAAACACTATCAGAGACCTCCAGTGCAACAGCTGCTAAACAGTCCCAGGTGCCTCCAGTCAGCCTGTGATCACAGGTGTGGATTTCAAACAACAGTATGTGTCCAAGGGTCGTTTCAGTTTCTTACCATTTAAATACTACGGTCATGAATCACCCAACTGATAACATATCAGAAGCTTGTAGAAATCACATTGATATTACAAGTGGTTAAGTAGGACAGGAAGCTTCAGCAGTTTGGTGACCAGTCTGGTTTTTAAAGAAGTCCACAGGGCAGGATACAGAAAGCAGTGTGTCATGGTTTTAGGGTTAACTTCGTGGTTCAACTATGACTCGCTGGTGGTTTTCCACAACTAGAGCTTTTCTGGGTAATGATTCATTTTTACTTCATTTGTCATCAGTTTCAAATGAAGTGTAAAAACAGCTGATTGAAAGCATGGCCGATGCTCTTGCTTTCTGTTTCTTCCCTTCCCTGCCTGTTTTTGCTGAGAAGGTGGCTCAGTGTTCCCAGATCTCAAATATTAATCTTGTGTTTGTGTTACAATGACCAGTGCAAAGCTCGAGTCCTCGCTGCCGATTGTCTCCCTAAAATGCCAGCTGTGACTTGAGGTTGAATGAATCTCATGTGCATGGATATCAAAAAAAGACATATTACATTCTCCCGTAAGAATGTAGTTGACTTCAAGGTGTTCCAGTGATTTTACATTGGATCATTTACAGTTATAGGCTACAAAAACACTTTTTTGTTTGTTTCCTGCTGAGGAATTAGCCAGCACAGGGAACAGGGAAAACTGTTAGTCTGACTTTGTCCAGGGGGAAAAAAATTGCCTGGAAGCACTGTGAAAGCCCGTAGGGATGTCTGATTGACATGTCATATCTTGTTTGTTTGAAAAAGTGCTTTCATGGGAGTTATTGGCAGGGCAACTTATTAGCTGTACACAATCTCCAATGAAAGTTTCACATCAGCATTTATCAATGAAAACCTAACTTTTAATTGAGGTTTCAAATGTGTCGTTTTTCTTTCTCTTTTCTTTTTTAAATATATATATATAATATAAAATAAATATATAAAAAATATCAGTTCTTTTGTAAAAAAGTAAAAGGAAAGCACATCCAAAGTCCATGTTTGAAGGTAAAACTCAGATTAAATTTAACGCAGAACAAATTGTGCATTTTTAACCATCATGTCACGTCTTCACTGAAACAACTCCAACATGATTGCACTTTGCCTCTCTGTTGTTTATTTCCAACTTGCTGACATGTGTTCAGTGTAGATTTATGTCGAAGGTGTTTCTTTTGTCCATTAAAAGATGAGGAATAACGCTACGTGGCTCATCTTACTTAGGTTTCTTTTTTTTTTTTTATTTCAATCAAATGAGCATTTGTGTTTCTTTGCATTGTTCCTGACAATTTATTCCTCTTGTCATTGTTGTGTCATTGTCATGTGTGTAGTGGGTTTTCAAGTGCAAATGAGTTGCTTATATTACGTGTACATCGGGCCCAGGCATTTTGAAGTATGAGGGACTGCAGCACTTCTTTGAACATCCTCATTTCTCTCTACAAAGTCAAGAAGGAGCTCTCCACACATCTGCCTCCTCCCTTTTTTGTCCTCTTGTGCTTCCTCCAGATGCCATTTTTTTCACTTATATAAATCCTCTCCGTTGTCCTTTGCTTGCCAGCTCACTCCAGCATTTAAGTATCCCTGTCTGCTTTTATGGTCAAGGTCTCCTCCCTCTCGCTAATAAAAATGCTTGTTGATTGTGATCATATTAATGATTAAAAAAACAAGGCAGTTTACTCAGTTGTTAGTGGTCTGAAGGAAGTGGACAGAGAGTTACTAGGTGGTGGTTTAAAAAACGAACACATGGCGGCAGCGGGGGTGGAGGGGCGTATCTCAGGGTGGGATGGACGGTCAGGCGCATGCTGGCATCATTATGGAATCAGGGTGCCATCTTGTTAACAGGTGACAAGGTGGAACGTCTCAAGGTGAGGGGATGTGACAGGCTCTGATTTTGATTAAGACCATGCTGCTGTATCTTAGCAGGAGGGAGAAGGTGTGTGTGTGTGTGTGTGTGTGTGTGTGTGTGTGTGTGTGTGTGTGTCATGACCTTTCATTTACCAGCACAGTCGCACTGACACTGAACATGTCCTCTTCTTTCAAAACAGATTGCAGATATAAAGAAAAGTTTAACCATTTATTCTTTAAAATAGATCCTCGATAGTGCAGAGATCTGAGTGTGTATACCGTTTTTTATTTGAGGAATGGTTTTTAAAATGGCCAGCAGAGAACCTGAGGGTGTATGTAGGGGGGTTATCTGTCAGTGGTGGATGGTTCATTGTGCCTTCACTCCTCTGAAGGCTCTCAGGGGCCCAGCAGCTTATCGGTGAATGACTCATCCAGCCGTCACTCTGTGTGGCTGCAGCGCCGTCTAGTGGCCGCTGAGCTCTCTGCGCTCAGTTCAGGGAGATCTGAGTTCACAGGCAGAATGACGAAGTCAAATCTTTTTCCCGACTTTCAGGAGCAACCGTGCGTCCGGCTACAGGCAAGCCAAACAGATCCGAGAGTCTGTCAGCGATGCCAAGCCTGTCCATCCGCTGTCAGGTGTTATCTCAAAGGCAGCCCCACAGTGTGTGTCTCTCCCTCTGTGGATCTTTGAAGCCCAGAGTTGACGGGAGGTAATCCCCACCATGTGAGTGGGCGGTGCGGGTAGCTGAGGCGTGTTTTTTTTTTTTTTTTCCTCTTTTCTTTTCTTTTTTTCCCCCCATTATTCAAATGCTGCTGTACCTATAAAAAGAGTGTCCGTGTGCGTCAGATAGTTTTGTCCAATGGGTAAAGGTGACTAAAATACTAGTTGTCTCTTTCGCCGGCCTAGTCGCATCCCATCTGCGGGGATGATGCACGACTCCGGCGGTGTCCAAATGGCGAGGGCGCTGAAGCATGCAGCCCTGTGCCTGATGCTGCTGCCCCGGTTCCTGCTGGCCGCCGTCATGCTGTGGCTGCTGGATTTCCTGTGCATTAGGAAAAAAGTGCTGCTGAAAATGGGAGAGAGGCAGGACAGTCCCGACGACCCGCCGGTGTGCGTCTCCGACTCCAACAAGATGTTCACCTTGGAGTCCCTCAGGGCCGTGTGGTACGGCCAGAAATTGGACTTTCTCAAATCAGCGCACCTCGGGCGCACTGCGCCCAACACCGAGGTGGTCCTGGTCCAGGAGCGGAGGCAGGTCCGGATCCTGGACTGCATGAAAGGGAAGAGACCGCTCATTCTCAACTTTGGCAGCTGCTCCTGACCGCCATTCATGACGCGCCTGGCGGCGTTTCAGCGCGTCGTGAGTCAGTACGCGGACATTGCGGACTTTTTAGTTGTATATATCGAGGAGGCGCATCCGTCGGACGGCTGGGTGAGCTCGGACGCGCCGTACCAGATCCCCAAGCACCGCTGCTTGGAGGACAGACTGAGAGCCGCTCAGCTGATGCTGGCCGAGGTGCCCGGCAGCAACGTGGTGGTGGATAATATGGACAACTCGTCCAACGCCGCGTACGGAGCTTACTTTGAGAGACTTTACATCGTCAGGGACGCCAGGGTGGTGTATCAGGGGGGCAGAGGTCCGGAGGGATACCGGATTTCCGAGCTGAGGAACTGGCTGGAGCGGTACAGGAGCGATCTGGTGAATTCCCAAACGGCGGTGCTCCATGTGTAGTTGAAGATGCTGAACTGCCTGCTGCTCTACCAATTTCCGCTTAAGTGTCCAACTCACAGTGCAAAACATCCAGATGCTGCTATCAAATGTTCACACATGGCACATTATATTGTGTTCCTCGCATTAAGATATTCAGGAGTCTCTGACTGATAGCCGAAAGTCGTGTCCGGGCTGTAGGCTGGTATATTGTGCTTGTCTCGACCTTAAATTGATTGCTCATAGCGATTTTCTTTATTTTTTTTGTACGGAAATTTCTTGAATCCGTTGAAACTGGATTCAATTAGTGATCACTCTATTTTTCTACAATACCGGCGTGTGTGTGTGTGTGTGTGTGTGTGTGTGTGTGTGTGTGTGTGCCCAGGCTCATATCTCCCTCGGGTGTTTCTATGAAGTTCGGTTTTTAAAAGGCGCAGCCAGAGAACCGACACTGATGTGTGTGACACCGGGAGCGAGGTGCCCTCCTCGACAAACACAATGTAATGTGGAAAAACAATGTAACTGAACAAATGTTTTTTTGTTTTTTGTTTTTTGTTTTTTTTTAATAAATGTCAGATCACACGTTGGTGATTTTACCTTAAAGTTCTTCCTCTGGTCATGATGTGTTTACGATGTGTAAGAAGAAAAGGATGGATTCACGTTTGAGAGAACATTTGAGTGACTTGACGTGGCTTTGGCCCCAAAATCTTTTGGTTGAGTTTTCTTTTTTTTTTTTTCTGGCTCTCCTGATTGTTTAGATTGTTTAGATCCCATTGTTCCTCTTCTTCCTCCTCCTGCAGGCCTACTCAGGTCAAAGTGCGCCACTGGCAGCACAATAATCCGCAGCAGAGTATAAATACTCCTAGACTGATGAAAGCATTCATTCCCTAATCACTCCTCTCTAAGCCATTAAACATGTCAAAAAAGAAAAGCCAGACATCACCTACAGTTTAAAGCGGAAGGTCTAGAGGAAGAGAGCAGCTTCATGCTGAGTCGCTCAGTTAATCAGAAGTGATAGGGAACAATTGGTGATGAGCAATAGCCTTAGGACAGGATTAGATTTCACAGTTTTAGTGAGAGTGAGAGTGGTTTAAATCTGTGGAGGGTATTCGAATCCAAGTTGCAGCCTTTTTATTGAATTTAAATGTTCTCTTTTTTTGGCAGATAATTAGAGGAATTCAATCAAGTCATTAGGCCACTAAATCTCACTCAGGGAGGGGTGGCTCCTCTGTGAAAACTGGAGTCTCATTGAAACAGCTACATGGTCGAAGGGAATTACTCACAGAATGTTTCTTGCGTTACGCAAGCTTGTTCTAAAACAAAAAAGACTGTTTACAAATTTGTTTTGTGTGTCAACTATTTAGAGCTGTGGCATTTTCTACACATGGCTCAGTCTGAAAAAAAAAAGCTGATTATGCAGCTTCCTTAATCCGTCTCTATCAATCTACCTTTATCTTTTTTCTTTCTTTGTCATTATCCCTGGAATCTCTCAACCCTTCCTTATACATATAGGGTATATGTGCACGCACACACACACAAATAAGAAGGGTTATATAGACACTCTGCCACATATAATTAGGATGAGAGAGCAATGTGATTATTGTTGATCCCACGTGGCCCAAGTCTCTGTTATGTGGTCATGATGTATTCAGGTTCCTTCATGCCTCAGTTCATTCTCATTATATCACCACATGCATGTCCTGTATGGATGTGTGTGTCTATAGCCTAGCATAGCCTTTGATCTATTGTGCTGCAGGAGGTGAACAGAGAGCAGGGGAACTTACACAACCTGCTCCCAAAACCTCCATTTCCTCTTTGCAAAAGGGAGACAAATTAGTTTAGAGCTTTGTTTTTCAATAAATTTCAGCTCTTTGGGTGCAAACACAGTGTTGACATTATAATAGAAGGTCCAAAGACCTTTTTTTTTTTTTTTAAATTACCTTGGTGACCCAAGAGTGACTGATAACGTGAAAAGTCAGCAGCTAAAAAAAGCAGGCTATCGCTGTTGTGCATGACAAAGTGATTCCCTGCAGAAAACATTTGTCCCTGCAGGTCCATTTAGCTCAGATTCAGCTTTTCTTCATTTGTGTTTCCCAACACATAAGAAAATGAAAAAAAAAAAGTTTTTTATTGCTATCTTGATTGTGGTTGTGTCACCAGCTGTTTTGCGACAATTTTACAGTCATAGGTGTAATTTTCACGCCACCAAAAGAATCCGCAAAACTATAATTTATGTCAGAAAACTCTTGGACGTGATTTGAATCCGTCTCTTCCTCCTGCCTTTTTACCCTTCAGTTCATTTTCAGTCCTTAAACTACACACTTACTGGCTTACTTGTCAGCTGATATGTTAAATACACAAAAGATACTGAACACAGGTCTGAAAAGGAGAAGGGCACAAAGGGCTTGTGAATATCTTCTGTCTCATACTGGTTTCGGTACTGGGGAGCCGACTCCACACGGTTGGGAATGCTGGTTTCTTCAACAGAGATTCACGAGTCGCAAAATGTTGCCGATGTGTTTGGGCCCTCTCTTCTGTGGTTGGTACCATCCGGCATTTCAGAAATATCATGCTACCAATGGTCAAATGAACTGCCAGCCTCTCGTCCCCACTACTGTCTTTCCTCCGTTGCTTCCTTTCATCTTTCCTTCTTGATTATGCATTTATTTCTTTCCATATCGTTTTCTATATTTCTATCTTCAATTCAGAACACCACAAATACTTTTACTGTGAATGCTTGAGCACATTTAGACAGACACATTTCCTTAAGAGAAAAATATTGCATTAGTCACATGTGAAGGGCAGCGGGGGGGTGTCAAGATGTTTTTACTACCATTATTAGCCTGTGAATGATGTGAGGATTTTTGCCTTGTCTAATGTGTTTTGCAGTTTGGAAGAGCAGTGCCTGTCTTTATCAATAAATCAATCTAATTATCTTTCAATCATATTGCTTCAAATTCAGCTAATTTTGCCACCACAGAAAATGTGAGTCACCTTTCAAAATAAAGCAAACATTTAAATACTCACTTTTTAAAAACACATCTGTATCAGACTTTAAACTTCAACTATCTGTAGTAGTTTCTTCACAGGCAGTCACGAAGCAAAATCTATGCTATTATTATTTTGGAGGCAACTTGATTGCCTGAGGGTGGAACTCAAGTGGTGTTAAAAGTAACATTCAGTCTTAAAAACTGAATGGAAAGTTTCTGCTGCAGTCAAATGAGAGTTAAAGACGTAAAAATAGCAGATCTTTTCTCGCTCGACGCTGAACAGAGGCAGACAGCTGCGGTTTGGTAATGGCAGATTATCCACTGCTCATAAATGAATGAATAAAACTATGATGACATTTTTGTTGATATGAGACATTTTTGCATCTTTAGGAACACAGGCAGTGAGAGCAGAAATAGCACAGTGTTTGTGCTCATGAGACATTTACAATATTATGTTATTAAACATGATTTGATTTAGCATTTTAAATTGCTGAACAGTCAAAAGCAGTCTAAGCTCATAACCCTGTCTAGCATGTGGGGAAATCCCAAGGAGGGGCCCCATAAAATAAAGCAAAATACCAAAGATAAGATGTTCTAACCACATCGTGAATTTTATTCTCTGACCATCTCCTGAATTTATTTTTATAACCACAGTTAAAGCTACACTAATTAATATTCTTTTCAACTAAAAGAAATAACATTACATTACAATAACATTAGCTCATGTGAAAATGCTGACTTCTAGTCAAGAATTTGTTTTCTCTCTTAAAAATTTACTGGCTCTAAAATCCCACTGTTCTTGACCTCCCACACAGCAAGCTACAGTCATACATGTTTGGCATTGAGCTGGTGAACAAGGTGGAGCATTTAGAAACTAAACAGCCGGACGTTTCCCTCTCAAACAGTGGAGACCAAACCAAGGCTGAAAGGAAAAGGAGCTGTTACGTCAGACGCTGCTTCTAAAAACAAACTCCTAATACGTAATCATTTTGCTGTGAGTTCACTGGAGCGCCGGGATAGAAAGTGCCCCTTAGTGCCCAGCCTTAGTAATAACTTAGCATTTATCAAAACATATTCCCAAGCTCTGCTGGTGTGTACAGATCATAAAATAATTACTATGCCACTGAGGCAAGGTACTGCTTGGCAGGACATAAAACGCTTTGTTGAAATGATAGCTCTTTATCGAGCCAATCTCATGACTTTCTATTCAGCTCTATTCAGTCATATGATGCAGAAAACAAGGTTTGTAGCCATGGGACAGTGTATCCATCTGCAGAGACACTCTGACACCCTTTCCAATTTCACAGTCCTTCACCTCAGTGACCCTAAATTTGGCAGCGAGGAAAGAAACCCCTCGCAATGACATCAATTTGGCCAATAAAAATAAATAAATAAGTCGATGAAAGCATACATTACCTTTGTGAACAAACAATTTATTTGAACTAATGACACCCAAATCAATGTATTTTGCTTAGACATAACCAAAATCATTCTTTACCGGGAATCATCTGAAGCCAGTAGTTATCAAATCTGGAGTCCAAATAATGAAGAAGATGGGAGGCGTGTTTAAGAGTGTGCGTGCTACTCTTAAAAATAACTTGCAAAATCTGCTATATCACAAGACAAGAATCATTGAAGGAGTTAGAAAAAAAAAAAAAGCTGAAAGGGTTACAAAGACCTCTCGAAGAGTTCAGATATTCATCAGTCCAAAGCCAGACAAATGCTATAAATAGAGTTAAGGTAGGTCTGTAGTGGCTCTTCTTAGAAGAGAGCCTGCAGCTACAACGACTCAACAGCGGGCCTCACAGTACAGCTAAAGCCTTTAAGGAATTGGAGCTGGTAAACATCTCAGCTCACAGACCGACCATTCACAAATCATTGTGCGTGGAGCATGATGACCTGCCATGACGCCAAGGATGAAACTGCTGCCGACCAAAAAAACTTGCTGCTCTGCTGAAGTTTGACAAAAAAGTATCCTGTACACTTTACAACATTGCTGCAAGAATATCTAGTTGAAACTAAAGTTCGGGATGAACACATGGTATGATGTAAAAAGGGCCCTGCATACCAACACTAAAACATCATCCCAAAGATGAAGCTAAGTGGAGGGTACTTCATGAAGCAAGGACTGCTTTACTGCCTCTGGGTCTCATTGGAAAATTAAGTTCATCCTCTTACGGGAAAATGTTAGCAAATCCATCCATGTGCCAAATCTCAGTAGGAGGTGAGTGTTGCATCGGGACAATGACATGATTGGAGCAGGACAATGACCCTAAATATCAAAATAAATCTAATAATCTAAGATTCAAACAAAGAAAACCCATCTGTGGTCTGATAGAGATGCTGACGTGAATCTAAATTGTTGTGGAACATTGACCAGCAGCAACAGAAAATAGTTTAAGGTCATTGCTGCCCATAGAGGTTCAACTGGTTAATCAATCCGAGGGTTCACCCTCAATATTAAGTATTATCACATGCCATTTTCCTGCCACCACAGGCTCACCTTATTCTGAGAGGTGGTGGAAGAAAACAGATGGCTTCAAAACACCTTCTGACAAGACAGACTTTTTAATAGAATCAAGTGTGAGCTCTGTGGAGCAGGGACAGTCTCATCTAATGTACAGAAACACAACATTATATCATCCTCTAATAATGGCTAAAATAGAGACAGTAACACAAGAGGGGCTGGAGTGTTTTTCAGAAATTATGAACAGAACACAATAACAACTAGTTTGAGAGTATTACAAAAAGCAGCTAGGAGTCATCTCCTGCAGTAAACGATGGTATTCAAACTTAATCGAGTTAAATTATAGTATGAAAGATTTATTACCAGGTTTCAGCTTGTTAGTGTTATTTCACATTCAAACCTGGGTCATCTTATCTTTCTTGAAGCCATATTCACAGTCTGTGTGGGTTTTTTTTTTTTTTTTTTTTTTTTTTTTTTTTTTATGCCGCAATTCTTCATTCTTCCCCACTGACCATGAAGAGATCCCTTTCCAATGCAGATTTAATAGATGACAGACAAAATCCAAAGTCTTCATTCTGTGCAAAAATGAGATTCAAACTTCAGCTGAAGCTAATAAGAGGCAGACTGAGTCAGAGCCCTCAATGGAATATTGTTAGTGGTGTTTCTAGTGAGGATCCGAGGCTAACTTTGACTTTTGGCTAACATGTTAATCAAAAGTTCTCATCATTTGTTAAAATATTCATAAGTAACACAGAGATGCACACCAAAAAGAGGTGACTAAACATGTAGCCAAGAGAGACGCAACAATTGGGGCCCGACTGGAGTAGTTTTAGGGGCAGATATCAGGGGCCATCTCTGGCCCCTATCCCCCAAATGCTTTGTGGAGGCCTCTTGTCCCGTTTCATTTTGTCATGATGATACAGCTCTGGTAAGATTTGCACGATCGACATGTCAGTCAGGCAGATAATGTGTATTTCAATCTTCTCCACTCCACAAGGTGCAATGATTAGCGTTTCACTACTTCTTAATCCTCTTATGCTGAAAGGCCTGACTGGACACTACAGTGACTCGTGATTGGAAAGTAGTTTTTTCAGAAAGGCCAGATGTGGCTGCATGTCAGTGTGTTAGCTCCTGTGGAGGACAAGAAGTGACAGAAACATAAAGAAGACGAGGGCTGACATTGGCATTGCTTTATGCTGCTGGAGAGGGCTTTTGGTGAGGAGGAAGTATGATACACAACTTTCTTCCAGAATGACAATTAGTTGTTAATATTATTATTGACATTAGCGATGTGGAAAAACAGAAACATTCATATATATATACTTTCTTTAGGCAAATTCTTAATATATGTTTATTTCCACCGCATAGTGTTGTTTTCTGTGTGCTCCCGTTTTCCCAGCATTTTTTTAGACACATATCAATGATGCACATGAAAACCCTGGTTTTTCTATGCCGAGCCGCTGTGGAGGGACAGTAACAGAATAATGAACCAAGGAAGCTGGACTTCAGAGAACACACGAGGACGGAGGATCTTACACTGCATCTTTTACATTCAGCCACTTTCAAGAGCTCCCTGTGTGACTGGCATGGAATATAATACATAGAAACATCCACTCCCTGTGACTGTTGTTTTGAGGCAGATTTGAAAATGTTAGCTGGCATATCATTATACTCAGAATGATTTGTGCAGAAAATGTAGGCGCAATGATAGCAAAGGTGAATTAGGATTGAGTGATTGTAAAAGCTATTATTATAAAAAGGTAAGAGTAATAATAATAATAACAGCAGATACAGAGAAATACAGTTAAGTTAAAATGAATAGAAGAATAATGATGTGAAAAATTCATAAAATTCAATCACAATCTCAAGATGAAATGTGATTAAGTACTTCAATCTAATGTAAATTGTATTGTATATTGTAATATTGTATTGTTTCTGTAAAGGTGGTCACAGTATAAATGAATAAATATCTCTTGAAAGTTTGACTGATTGGGTTGGATTTGCATACAGCCAACCACAACAATTTTTTTTTGTTTGTTTCTTTGAGTATGTTAAATAAAGATTCAATATGTATAATGCACCTAACGGTAAAACCATTTTGTCATATTATTTTTCTAAACTATAAGTGCTAAAAAAGCTCAGCTAATTTTACAAAGATAGCTGTGAGCGTTGGATGAGCCGCAGTGAGAAGAGCCAGGGAAAAATGATGAAAAGTAATTAGAGTAAAAAGAATAGGCAGAAAATAGTAGGGAGCCGATGATGCAGGCAATAATTTATGGATGGAAACTTGATGAATCATTCAGTAATGTTTTCTCTCTCTCTCTCTCTCTCTCTCTCTCTCTCTCTCTCTCTTTTGAAAAAAAAAAAAAAAAAAAAAATCCCTGGCAGTCTGGCAGCCAGTCACTCTGCTTTTCACCTCAGCATGGCATCTGTATCCTGGTTGCCATGGCAACGTGGTTGCTATGAGATCAATTTATCTGGGGATCTTGACGTTGCAGATGTCACTGGGTGCTGCTCTCAATAACAAAGCTTTAGTCAAATTACAGACAGTTAAGGCTCACGCTCATTTTTTATTCTGACCCAGGCTGACAGAGGAGGTTTTCATGAAATTTTCCACCATCAGACAGTCAGAAAGTGAATTCAGCGCATCACTGCCCTTCAGACCGTACTTACAAAAATACCAAATCTAATGGAGACCGTGTTTTCAGTCTATCAGATGAATACCATAAGATATTAGTCAAGATCCAAGTGGAGCCTGACATAGAGCCCTCCCCTCCAACCCCTTGTCTCCCATTCTCTCCCACTTCAGAGCCTCAGTGCTGTGTGGTACAGTGCGGCCCCTGCATGACGCATGTCTCTGCACCTCTGACGTGTGGTTCTGCTCAGAAGTGGGAATACCACCTACTTGCTTTCCAGTAGTTAATACCGCTGAGCATCAAATGAAAAACCTATTTATTGCTCTTCTGTCTTCTCTATTCATCACACCATGAGGGCTAAAATCTGGTCGAATGATCTCAAAGGAGCTCAGCTCACAGCGACAGACAAAGATTTCCTTCCCCTGACTATTGACGGAGAGTTTGAATATGGGTTGGAGAATTAGAACATGGGTAAGTTTATGTCAAGGTTCGTCTCATCCACCTCTGGGAAGAGGCTGTACATCAATACAGTGCCCTCACAGGTAGAGCTTGATTCCCATTAGTGGTGAACATTTCCCACCTGTTGCCTGTGAACACGAGCACCGTGGAGCCACATTTAGCCCGGGGCAAAGGTGAGGAAAAAAGCACTTTGATTCTGTAAATGTAGTGTTAGGCGGAGGAGACTGGACAAGTTGTACATGTTACATTTTATGTTTGCAAGTTATTTCTGTCAGGAAAGATAAATGCACAGTGTGCATTGCCAAAGTATGCTTATACTGAAACACAATAAAAATGTATTAAAATTTCACAGGTTTGTTTTATTTTTTTCAGATTGTATTCTACCTGCAAATTAGCAGCTCATTAGCCTTTTGACTCACAGCCAACTTGCATTATTTAGTATTTCTGCCTGTCTTCCTTTTGTATCTGCATATTTTTGAAGGGGATTTGGCCATTCATGTTTTTTGAACAACTTAAATGCATTACTGATCTTAATATGTCATTTAATCTACTGCTCCATATGACAGAAAGTGAAAAATGCTATGATATTAATGGGAAATATCCAAACAAGAAATGTACACAAGCTGTGTTCATAAATTGTGCCTTAAAGGTTCAATGGACACGCTATAAAAATATAATAGAACAGTGCACCACATGTTCTATGTAATACTGGAGTATTGGTGTCTCGGCCCAGAACAGGGAAACACCCCAACTGTGTGAGTTTCCCTGGGTTCAGTTTTGGTAACAGGCCTGAGTTTAATAAACCTGTTACAGGACAGTATGTAGTTTGCATGTGAAATTTCCTCCTCGGAGAAAGAAAAAAAAAATCGATAATAAAGACATGACCAGAGCAGAGGAAATAAGGACATATGGCTCCAATCCTGGTCGTCCGGTGGACATTTGTGCGAACACTAAATTTCTTTCCAAGCCAGCCTGCAGTCAGATCCGGCTCGGCTGGTCGAGTGTCAAAAACTGTTTTTGCCAGCTCTATCTCATTTGAATAACTGCAGATAAATCCAAACCTCAATTTCTTTCCCATTTGGACTGCACCAGACTGTCAAAACACTGAGATAGTTTTCACTTCCTCCAAATCTGATTCTCTTGTCCCATCTGACAGTGAATCCAATACTGGTTTTACATATAACGACGCAGAGCCGCATGAACTGCTTAAGGGCTCCAGCGTGAAAGCTACAAGATAGAAAAGGAAATGCTGCCGAACTATTACAAGGATAGTACTAGTCTGAATTTGATCACTGTCCATCTCATTTCAGCACTGACTGACTGACAGGGGATGTAAAATTACATTGAAATGATATGGTTGTTGGTACTTTAAAAGCACACAAATATCAAAAATTCGATTCAAAAACTGAGAAGTCTGAAGTTGTCTGAAGTTTAAATAAAACATATCACACCCCAACGCGGCAGACTATACATGCTGTCAGGCAGTCCTGTATAGACAACGCATATGTGAGCACAGAGTGGGAGAGAGCACACAGATAAAGAGTTTCAACCGGCTGACATTACGCAGAACGCAAATTGCCCACATTCCTGTCCCTGTTCCATAAGAATAATAACTGCTGTCTTTGGGGCTCGGTTTTAACCCATTGTTTGAAAAATGATTCTGATTCAAAATGTACATATTTTGTTTTAGTCCATTTTAAGCTTTTGGTTTAGCGGTTAAAACAGACACAAACAGAATCCTTCACAAAAGATGTTTAAATATTTTTACCACAGTCCATCAACCACGACCAGACATTAGGCCAGTCTTTCGTGAGACCACCACAGACCACCACAGACCTCAGCCACCGATCTTTGCGGCCCTCTTCACTGTGGTACCTGTGAGGGGGTCAAACCACTAGTCCACAGCAAGAAACCGAGTTTGGTGAAAAGGACATTACTCCCATCTATTGCGGAGGCTGAGATTATTCATGTGTTTTGCGTGACTTTAAAGTTTTTCATCACATCTACTAATAATAACTATAGTAACAGAGGGGGAGTGTTCATCTGATCAATGGATGTACTGTTGTCGTGCTGCACATGTAAATATGTGGATTTAAAAAAAAAAAAAAAAAAAAGCTGCTGACCAAATACCGAGCATTTTTCACATGAAAGGGTGGTCAAGCATTTTAGTAAAAAAAAAAAAAAACATCAACAGATCCTCCTAAATATGTTTGTAGACCACAACATACAAACAGATTTACTCATAAAGCTGTCAGACATTTCTTGTTTGATGTGATATGAAACATATGGGCAAGAAGGAGAACCACAGTGCGCACAGCGGCTATCTACCATATCCTGTGCTTGCTTAGCATACTGGCTGTGTGCATCCTCTGTGAGATGTTGGACACAAGTGGTAGGTGAACCAAATCAGGATGTGCGATAAAGTAGGCAAGAGACTTTGAAAAAATGTGAATGACTGTCGAAAACCTATCTCTGCCAGATTCTCTTGTGGAGTCTCCTCACCGTGAACAATATACAATAATAATCTCCTTGAGTGTTTTCACAATATGGAGCCCTCATGTCAGTTCAGTGTACGCTTCAAATGTCCTTCACCTGCTGTTACTGTTGAAGGACCATCAGCTCCTCTTGGCAATGTTTCTCTTGGACACATTTCCAACCTAAGGGAAGATGTTTTTCCAAGTTTAAACAACACAAGCAGACGCAGTGGAAGAAAATAACTCTGACCTATGAATTATCATGAGAGGGTAGCACACAAGTGCAGGCAGGAGCTAGGACACAATCTACACCTTCATATTCTGGAAACTGATTCACATCAAGCATGTTAGAAGAATTACACTCCAGCTTGACTATCAGAGATCAGACAAACATGGTAGTCCATTGTACAACCCACCGTATTAGGCTCCTTTTCGTTTTCTGATTTCAAGATACTTTATTTGTCATTTGCCAATGTGAACAAAATGCCACACTCAGGTCTCAGTATCAAAGACAGAACTCCTGAACTTAAATGACATTTAAGAATAAATAACCATAGCAATCTAAGTAACTAAATTAAAATGACAAAATAAAATAACCAATACTAAAGACAGCAGCACTGAGGTAGCATCATTAGGTGTTCCAACTAAAGCACAGTGCTCTCAGTGACCATCAATAGAGTGCATGTGCATCTGAAAGGATGAAAGGATCGCATGCAGTTGCGTGACTTTCATGGAAAGAGTCAAATTGCAGAACGAACTCTATATAATCATGTTCGTCATTTCTGTGACAGTTTGCATGTTTGTTCCCGTTGAATCTGTAATAAGATGACTTGAAAGCTTTACGTTTACATCCAGGAATTATGTCAGTCTCGTGCAAATAACAGGCCCCAGAAAGGAGTACACATGCTCTCACAGCTGGTCTGAGAGGAGCTTGAATGGAGTTAGATGAGGTGGATTGTGCAAATCATTTTAATCCATACATCATAAATTGGTTTTTAGCACATTTGAATATATTATTTACCTGCTAATTTATACAATTGCCTAATTACAAAATCTCTCCACCATGCATGCATCAATGCACGTGCTTAGAAAAAGCATTCATCCGTGCTGCTTAGATAATGCCACTCCTCTGAGCATCCGCTCCTGCAAAAGGTTGCTTCCATCACTTTCTGTGCATCCATCTATCACTCAGCCAAGTGGAAAAAGAGTAAAAATAGTGTGTCCCTCTGCTTGACTGTTTCTCTCTCTCTCTCTCTCTCTCTCTCCAATTCCCTCTGTCTTTGTGATTTTATTTCCAAAGTACAAGTCAGCGCTCTGCTCGTAGTGTTTCCTGCCCTTCATGTCCCCCAAGTAGGTTCTGACCTTATGTGCTGAGAACAACAAGGCCTCAGACGGTCAGGTGAGGCTGCTGCGTCTCCACTGTCCTGCTTGAGCTGCTCCACGTATAGTCAGACAGTTATCTGTGTCCCCTGTACAGACAGAGCGCTTATGTGTCTGCTTAGCTTCAGCAGACAATGGGGTTGTCCCCATGTGGCCCAGATATTGGAAGATAATAAAGGTTGTGTGTCCGTGTGTGTCCGTGTGTGTGCGTGTTCCAGACAGCCACAGTGGAAGTGCGTCCCAGTACAGCTTCAGTGTGCCTGAACTGACAGGCAGTAGGATTACCACTGCTTTATCTCCCACATGCACATACAGAGGAGCGTGAGCACAGAAAGGCACGTGGAGCACACAAACAAGCACCCCTTTTTGGGGTTAAAGGACTGATAATGTCAACACTGCACATGTTTTACATTGACATTTTTAACTAGAGTTGCGTGATAACTCCAGAAACCAGAGTGTGTAGGACAGCAGCTTTACCAAAATAATCTAATTAAGTTGGAAGCAGTCAACTGGAATGAACTATTTCCAGTCACATCCTTGTAAGTTTATCACCAGCCAGGCATACAAATACAAACAACCATTGAGAACTTTGGGTAATTAAGCCACCGGTCAGCACTAATGTACCTGTTGTTGGAGCGTGGGAGGGAACCCACACAGGCAAAGGGGGTCATTTTTGCTGTTAACATGCTCCAATAAGTTGCAGGGCTCACAGTGTGGGGGTCCAGAACTTCATCATCTGAAGAGGAGCTGAGAGTTAACATGGCACATTCTGTACGCTGCACTCATTCTAAATTGCTTTAACATACTTATAGTATCAGCTTGTTTGCGGCTGTTCTGGATACGGAGCAACTTTGTCTTTTCAGCATAAGCGCAGCTCCAAGAGCCACTGGCATCTAATAATTTAGCTCTAAATTAGGCTGTGAGCAAAAAGGAGCTGCACTGCCTCCGATTTTCACAACTTCTCCGACCTGCAACCATCACCCTTCTCACCTTTTATTCCCCGAAGCTTCGTTATCAACAGCCTCATGCAGTGTGTAGGAGGTGCAGGTTTCTCAAACTAACACCTGCTATCCAGCCTGCCGCTCTGTAGGAAACAATTATAAAAAGGAAGAGGGCTAGAAGTAATGCAACACATACGACTGTTTGAGATGATAAACACAAAGCAAAGCAGTAGTTCTGTTCTACTCTCAATCTTCTGATTCCCTGAGAAAAACATTTCCAGCATGCTTGAGCTTAGGTTTGAAGTCTTTAATGTGTACTTTTACCAACTTTGTCTGGAGATGTCCGTTAGGGAAGTCGGCCTTGTTAAAGTCGGATGGACCTAAAGGGGACACAGTCTGTCCTGTCTCATTCTTGTGTGTGTAAGGCAGGCTGTAGCTGGGCCTGATCCCAGGTCCTCGGCTAAGATGAAAAGGGCTTTGAAGCGTCAAACAGCAAAGAAACTTGGACCGGGCTGCACCCCAGCCCTTCGTCACCAGGGGTTAGGCTGAGGGTCGGTGGGCAGGCACAATGTGTGACTCGACACTTTACTAAAGAGGGCTTCAGGTGAAACAAAGCTTCTGTGTTTGTGAGGAGGAAAGATGAGGCATTGGATAGAAGACCACTGAGGCAGGTCAGATCTTAAACCCCCAGGGATGATGTGATGAGTCACTTTCCTCCCTATTGGCTCCCATTTCCTACAACACACACACACACACACACACACACACAGTGAGAATCAGGTCCACGCAGATATGCTCACGCTGCACAAAACAGTAAAGTAACGCAAAGCCGCAAGCTTTTGCTCCAATCTGATTGGATGTTGTCACAATGGGGGTCGACACTCCAAACTTTTGAGCTCTGTTTCCATGGCGATAGTTTCTGACATATCCAGTCGTGACAAAATATGTTTTGGTTGTGCGGACCAGGAAGGGGAGGGAGTAGCAATAAATATATAAATAAAAATGAAAAACCTCACACCACAGTTGAAGTCAAGAATGACGGTACAGCACTCTGACTGCAAGCAAAAAACAACGAACTAAAGTGACCTTATCTGTGAAGCTTTTCTTTTAACCACCCACAAAATTCACTGACGTATTTTGACATTCAATGACGCAGCCAGCCCAGAGGAATATTCCCTCTTAGATAATTGGGGGACAATGTGTTGATAGTGAAGCAGTTTTTTTTTTCCTCATGGGAGACAATTTGCATCCTCATTAGGCCAGTCATTTAGAAAAAAAAAAAGGGCTATTATGCTGCTATATTTTTGTTTCTTTATGATAAATGCAGAAACGTTGGTTCGAACCTTGGTAAATTTTTGAATGCAACCATGGTTAACCCACCAGGTATTTACATAATCAATAAATGATCCAATTTTACACTATTTAGCACTGTCATTAGTGTCACAACAACAAGCCAACATTTTTGCTGGAGAGGTGAAAAATGCGTGGGTTAATTTGTTCTCTAAATCCCCACAGGTTCATTTGGGTTCAGCACAGATCCCAGCAGGGGTGCTAGACACAAGAGGGTGGGTGGATGCCAAACTTCACTGTTGTCTTCAAATGAATAGAGGAACTTAAGCGACCTCCGACAAGCCAATTTACAGAGTGTTAAGGCAACTGTGAATGGCTGATGGCGGAACTGAACATCTCGTCAAGAGCAACAAGCTGTGTCCTAAATATTCTGATCCAGGGTAATATGGCTTTATTCTGAATGAACAGGATGATCAATGCCAATGCACTCATTCATTTCATTTGGCTGTTTGGTAAAATAACTGATGTCAAAACAGAAAAAGGCATTACAATAACCTCCAATATTAAGACTAAATGAATAGGTCTCATTCTTTTTAGAATAATCAAATTTGGATCTATTAACAATAAGTAATGCTTGAGAACATCATTCAGAAATATGTTGTTAATTGTTGTTAATTTCAGATTCTAACATTATCTTAAATAATAGTTTCAAGATAGAGGAAAAATATCTTCAAAATATCTTGAAGGGATCCCCCTGTTGAGATGATAATTTCCTTCAGGTTTATTTTACAAAGATTTCCAAGTTTTTTCTCTTCTTTGGGCCACAAACATATTTCCTGGCTTTACGGCTGTCTTCATTTGAACAGTAGTACAGCTGATTAAGACAGTAATGATATTAGTATAAAACATCTTGCCCAGCAGGTGGCAGCAAATGACTGCATGCTCCCTTCAGTTTATCTAATTCATCAGAGATAAACAAATGTGCTACAAACAGGCCAACCTGTCAGTGGACCCAATCAGCTGTGCTGACTGGACACCAACTGTCATATTCAAATGGACGACAGGAAACATGTTTGAGATAAATGTGTGGTTGCTTGATTGCCAACTCTCTTATGAGCCTCCTGGGCCAAAGGTAAACTGCAAGATAGAAACAAAAAAGCAGGTTGAATGAAACTCGCAGAGAAGTTGTTGGGTTTTTGTTTTTGTTTTTGTTTTTTGGATGAAAATATAAAACTCACATGTTTTCTTTATTTGCTGTATATAGATAGATGTACACCACTGGAGATTTGGATAAAAGCACACACAAAAAGCTTATGTATGTAGGATCTCAACACATGTCTGGAGGTGGAATAACAAAACGGGGAAAAAAATGTCAGATTACAAGTTGATAAAAAACTATTCAAATTCTAAACAGTCTCTAAATGTAAATAGTCACATGTGTTGAAGTCTGCGTCACATACCAACTGTCTGCAGTTGCTAATAACCTCTGTACACAGGCTCTTTGTACAAAATCTGAATTCTAACATTTAATCATAGATATAACATAAAATACAAGTACATTATATGTACAATATTAGATGAAGCCATTTAGTATGAGATGTATACTAAAGGACACTTGCAATATTTATTCTTTTCAAAGAAAAAGAAAACAAAGCTTATGTAAAATGAAGAGAGCTCCAAAGAAGCCAATATTAAAGCCATTTCAAGAAGAACAACAGTCACCAATGGGACAATAAGAATGTGCCGCCACTGCACTGCACCACAACGCAGACGACCAACAATCAGAGGATGCAGACAAGTGAAAGGATAGAATCAGTTTTCTTTTGTTGTCAGCTCCACTGTAACACCCAGGGTAAAGGGGTTGAGCTTTCTGTAAAAGCCTCTGGTGAATGTTGTTCTTCAAGACAAACACGGAGAAAACAGAACAATGTGACTGCAGTATTATTTACAAATTTGCACATTCAGTTGAAACACTGACAAGAGGTTCTGCAGGCAAGGGAAGTTAAAACCACAACAAAAAGAACTTGCAAGCATCCAGAAGCAGATGAAAACGATGTCCAAATAATGGGCCCTAAAGGGGAATATTAGACTTTCAACTGGGCAGGGGGGAAGGGGGGGGGGGGGGTCAAACAATGGAATAAATCAAAAGTGGAATGGGACAGAGGGGAAACAGAATGGTGAAGTTATGATGGGATGTGATTTCCTCTCCTGTGGAGGCTAGCTCTTAGGCTGGCGCTCTGGGGGAAGTGACCCCATACACCAAGACAGACAGCATCACAGATTTCAATTCTTAACTCGTTTTTTTTTTTTTTTTTTTTTCTTTTCTCTTCAGTTGTGTTTCTATTTTCTTTCAAGTTTTATCAGGAAGTGCTTCATTGCTGGAGTAGTTTGGGGCAACCGCTCTACTCTACTACTCTCCTCTCGAGCTTTTAACATCAAAATGGACTTGCAGCTTCAACAAGGCAAGTGCTGGAGTCCAAGGGGCTGGAGGTGTGCTGAATACAGACTTGAACATGTCTTTTTATCACCATTTGCTTATGATCTGATATTTCTGTTAATGAAACTACTCAATTCTCAGATGAGCAAATATCCCCTTCGACTATAAAAGGCACTGTAAAAAGAAAGGCGTATGTTTGACCTCTTTGAACCAAACATACCTCATTTATGATGCAGTCTAATCTCTATCAAGTGTTTTATAAATAAAAGGGTCTTGCTTGAGAAGAGTAGAAAAAGTAATTACCATCAGCACAGTATCTGCCCCTGTTTGACTCGACTCAACACACAGCAACATTGTGTAAATCCCAGACGAGCAACTACATTTCTCTGACCCCTCTAAGCCTCACGAGAGTGACACTGACCTGTACTGAATGCTAATGTCCGTGTTTAACAAACTTCTACAATGGTTGGATGCAAATAGGAACCAAAAATAAATCCCCAAATCCCCTCTCATGTAACCAGTGAAGCTAACTGAGCTTTAGCTGGCCTCATCCCAAGGAACCATCAACTAGATCCAAACATGTAATCACCAATAGCATTGTTAAAGACACAGACACGGTGCAACCTGTGTTACCCTACTGACTACACAAAGATTCATCGTGAAGGAAGAACTTAATTTGTGAGAGTAGTTGGCACTGAGCTGGGCTTCTACGTGGACAAAATGACCTGGTAGATATTTAAAAAACAAAACAAAACAAACTGGAACCTGGACCCCTTTCAGGCAAGCACTGTGTGAACAGAACAGTGTTGTAATGCTTTAAATCCAGATGTACTCTACTGGTGAGTCCTCAATGATCCTGCCCTGATTTACAGAATGATCAATGATTCTTCACAGCTAATGGAAAATGTACAGAGAAAAAAATAGCAAGCTCCTGACAGAACAGTTACATACAGATAGGAAGTGTATTTTCCTCTGAGAAGAGCTCCTAATATACTATGTAGGAAAAAATATAAACAGCTGTCTAGATTAAATGTTATGAGAAAAATAGCTAATATTAAATATATATAGAAACGACTGACATTTTCTCATTTACTGATGGTTTTTTTTTTTTTATTAAACCGAACAAGTCCTCTGTAGAAGGGCTCATATTATTATTTGTACAAGCACCTGACATCTATAAAGAAGAGGCAAGAAGAGAAGACAGCTCACGCACATGCGCGCGCACGCACGCACACACGCACGCACACACACACACACACACACACACACACACACACAGAACAGAACACCTGAGAGAAATGACCAGAAGGGGGCAGCACAGCACCCCAAAACACAACAGGTTGAGGACAGGAAAAGAGAAAAACCAGTGGGGGAGGATAGGATATCAACACTACAGTATCTTGGGTGAAGTTCACGGTGTGTTGTGGTCATGCAGGACTGTCCATTACCACAGATGTCTCTGCTGGACAATTACCAGTTGGGGTGAGGGTATAGGGTAGATCAGTGAGTACTGAGTGCCGCTGGCCCAGAGAGCAGATCCAGGAAGATGCGCTTCTTTAGACATTTTTTGTGTCAGGTGGAGCTGAGGCCTTTCAGTTCTGTGGTGTGCTGAGCTGGGCAGAGATACCAGAGCTCTGTTGTGCAAGCCTCTGTGGGCCCCTGGTTCCTCTGTGGATACTTCTGCTGTTGCTGGTTAATGGTGGATCTGAAGGTGGTGTCTCAGTGGCCGTCATGTGTCGTCAACATTTCTTCAGCTCTCCGGTGCAACTCCAATGCTGTGACAGTGGAGATATCCTTGGGGAGCTCCGATTTCCTTCGCATTAATGGACGTTCTCTTCGTTGATCTCTTTGGATCTGGACACATCGAGAGAGTGGGATTAGCAACATTCAATGATGATATGCTCCTGATGTTTACCTTCTGTCTGCAGTAGGGAGAAAGAAAAGTATGACACACAAATGTTTCTTGAGCAGGGGACAACCTCCAAGACTGCTCCACTTGGTAGTTGCAGGACTATTGGAATGATGCTCTGTAGGTCACATGACTCACTTCACTTAGGTGTGAACAATCATCTTAAGCAACTGACAGAGACCATTTTTACACTCTCTCTGTAACAATACCTGAAATGGCCTTAAGTATGTGAGGGGGTCCAACCACATCAGCCAAATACCTCTTCACTTAATAAATACTACACTGACTCAAAAACATGAGGCAGCCTCTAAGCACTATAAGTAACAAATCTTTATCATGTTTGAAAGGCAAACTGAAGTACAACTATGTTGATGTGAATATCAAGAGCATTATTCCCTGAGAATTGACTCCCAAAGGTTGGCAAGCGTTCCTCTAAAAGCACAAATTTATAAACGTAAAAGCACAGCTGTGTTTCTTCCGACTAATGCACTCTTATGGTACAGAGTAATCCTTTAAATCCCACCATTAAATTATAACTGCAGAAAGTTTAAGAAAGACAGCATTACAGTGAATGCGCTTTAACCTTCCTCAAACATGTCTACATATTAACTGCTACACCTTATGTTGACACACTGTCCCTCACCTGTGTGGCTTCCTCTTCTACAGCTTTCTTTAGCATGTTGACATCGTCCAGCAGTGGCCCATCTGTCTCCATGTCCATTGGACTGCCTGAGCTGACTGAGTCAACATACATCAGAAACTGCACGAGGAGGAATGACAGAAATGTTGTTTCATCAACTTTTTATTTATTTTTCATATCATGTCAAAGTGGCACATGCCAACTTGGCATTTTATATGGTATGTTATAGTTATATTAATGGATGATGAGGGCCTAAAGAATGTCCATGGAAATGCAGGAATAATAAAAAGAATAATCATGCAAGATTAAAGATACTGAGGCAACCTTGAAATATAACATAACCTGTTTATATCTGACATTGAATGTGCTGGCCGAGCACCTACTTGTTTATCTATGCAAAATATACAGGTGGAGAAAATTTGCAGTCAATATTGATATTGTGGGTAACCCCGCACATATTAATCTGTGTACATGCATCACTGGGGATGAAACTGTGACGTTAAACATCAGGACATCAGTTGAGCAGGCGGTCATTTCAATAAAGCCAATGACACATTGACACATCAATGCCATTTCTACTCAGATATCCTGCGACCTGAGGTGCATTCTAGTGTCAGGGCTCAGTCAGTAGGATGTCTGCAAAATTAATAGAGCGCTCACCTGTGGGTTTGACTTTGCTAGATTCTCAATCTTCAGCCACGCATCTTCTCTCTCTTTCCATTTAGCTTTCTCTCTGAAAAAAGCAGACATCATCAAAGCATAACTTCAAAAGGAAAAATTGACATCACACATCTGTTATGTTCAAAGCGTTTCAGGAGTCTGTGGTTCAGTTGACTCTTCTGATTTATGTATCTGTTTAGCCATTCTTTCCCATTTCAATTATTTTTGTACAATGCTTTTGATGCAGTGTGTAACAAAGCTCAAACACCATGGCAGTTGTGGCTGTGCTGGAAATTCATAAATGACTTACTTGCTCTTCTCTGCCCTGAATTGTTGGGTGCAGTCATCAAACAGCTTCTGGTTCATCTCCATGAAGAGTTTCAGAGCATTGTAGATCAACCCGTGTATGGTCCTTTAGGCACACAAAGATATTCCAGGTCACTTGACTATCATCAGAATCCATCACAAAGACAAACACAAGAGACATTCAAGGCAACGTTGTGTGACTCACTTATTCCAGTGAGTCTTGGAGTTGCGGTAGAGGGCTGGGAACATGATTGGCAAGATCTTGGCAGCGTTGTCACTGATCAGGCTCATGATATATTCGTTGTTCCAATAGTACAGAGCTCGCTCAGCCACCTGATAAGACATTAACCATACCAGGTTACGCATGTATACCGACAAATTAAAAAAAAAAACAATGTACCCAGGTAACACCAGAACGTCTGTTAAAAAAAATCATAAGCAAATAAATAAAAAATGTAAGCACTTATTGAACTGAAATAAAAGTCAGACCTGAAAGTGTGGGCTGGACACACACTTGGCCAACTGTCTGAAGAGGGGCTCCATGACTTTGACAAATTCTGAAGGCTCAATGACGTCCAGGATCTCCTCTAGTTCATTGAGGAACATCACCTCTTTTGGACTGTGGGTCTTTGGCCAGTACTTGAGCAAAGCCATCACTGTCTACACACGTAGATACACACACATGCCCATGATGAACACCTTTTTAGTTAAGAATGTTTGGAGAGCTGATTTGTCCATCTAATAGTCTGCTCTGAAGGTCTTCTAGCTTTTCTAAAAAGTTCAATACAAATAGACACTGTATAGAAACTGTAGAAAACTTATTTAGAGAGAAAGAAGAGCCAGCCATGTAGACACTTTGTATATCTAATAATCAGGTCTATGGAGATGAGATTTTTGGTGGAGTCAATTTTTTCTAATTTTAAATTTTAATTAAAATTTTTAATTTTTTAATTTTCAATCAAATAATTCAAATGCATTTCCGATCTGTTAAATCACATTACAAATCAGCACGCAAGTGAAATGAATGAATGAAAGCACGGCTTTGTCACAAGAGTGCTTGAGGTTGTACCAGAGTTTTTACCTTCAATAGAAAGGATATTGAAGTATAATTCAATCACCTATTCGAACAACATTAAAACATTAATAAATCAAATCTTACCGGTTCTGTGAGGGTGCTATCCTTTTCTAAGAACTGTACGACACAGTAGGCCAGCTAAGGGGGAGAGACATCATCATTTTTCCATTTCCAATTAAAGCACAGTCTTATGAACAACAATATTACGATATCTTGGTTATGGCAAAGCATACTGCCAGGATGGTTACCTGTGGGTGATATACACTAAGTGACTTGACTTTGTGTAGAGGCAGCAGAACTTTCAGCAGGAATATTTTGTGCTCTTCTTTTAATGGTAATGCAAATCCATTGATTATGCTGTAAGGGGAAACGCCTTTAATTAGATGTCGCAGCTCCACTCCATCCTCAACTGTGTCATTATAATCTGAACTAGAAGGAAACCCAAAGCACTGCTTCTTACCTGCCCAATATTTCCAGCAATTCTGCTATTCCATTATGATGCTCAGTCTCATAAATGAATCTGAAAATATTGGAAGTATATGGGATAACAGATGAAAAACACTCGCACATTATTCTCTTGACTAAACTTATCTAACTCAAATATTCACTTACCTATAAAAAATGTTATTAATCTGTTTCCTAATATATGCTCGCAGGCCGAGGAACTTGCCATAGATGCGATGTAGAGTGGTCTTTAAAAAATCTCTTTCTCTAGGGTCTTCACTGTCAAACAGGTCTAAGAGCTATAGTAAAGAAAGAAAGAAAGAAAAAAAAAAAACAGATAACAGACCCAGATAATGCAACTGGCCACCAAGACAAAAAAACACATTTAAAAAAAAATTATCATAAAGAGAAGTAAGAAATAGTATTGTTTCATGCTCACCTGCATTACAAATCTCTGGTCGATATACTTTTTGGCTATGTTTGGTTGAAAGTCGGGTGACTCTAAGAACCGTAAGAAGAATTCATATACAAGCTGTAGAGGAAAAGCATCAGCTGAATGGATTTATTCTTACCCAGGGTCACGATAAATAAAAATATATGGTTTTATTAATGTGTGAATGTGTGTGTGTGTCTGTATCTGTTATGTACCTGTAAATGTGGCCATGCAGCCTCTAGTGTAGGTTCATCTTCTTCTGGGTCAAACTCGGCACCCGTAGGGTTGGACGATGGTGGCAATGTGCGAAACATGTTCACAGCAAACTGGGTAACAGAAAGAAAGAGCTATGTTAGCTCCAATGAAAATTTAAAACAAACAATTATGAGAAAGGATTTATGATAGCACAGTTCAAACACCAACACAAAGGCAGGAGGGAAACAGTGGTCCTATTTTCACTATTTACATAAGCTGCCTAACAGGTTATTGTATGTAATCAATGCGTTCAAATTAACAAGTTTTATTTGCCATACATTTAGTCAGGGTACACAAAATGGTAGTCATTTTTTAAAGCCTGGTAAACACGCTGACTCTTCTGCCGGCCACTCCATACCAACCACTGAATGTTTTTTTCTGATAACACATCCGACAGTTGAAATCAACTAAGTTCTGACCCATGAGAATAAGCAAATAAGACAGGTAATCAATAGTTTGTGGTGCAACTGATTTCCAAAAAACGCTTAGCAGCTTTGTCAAGCAACGCTTTCATTTTAATTCAGATTAAAAGAATGAGCTCTGCTAGCAATTCTACTGCATTGTTTTCATTGAAGAAACACTAAGTACAGTGGTCTGTAAACTACACACAAAATATATATATATAAAAAAAAAAGGTTTCTAATCACATTTTATTCTGTTTCAGTATTCATTATGGGAACCACAGCCTGCTAAGAAGTGAGACCTCTTATCAGCACATGTTGACCCAAGGCACAATATAATAGAATTCCAATGCAAATCTGCATTTAGAACATTTAATGAGAAAATTTCTTGTTTTGTTTATGAAAAATTTCACTAAATAATGCTGTCAGAAAAACTCTCCTGGGAATGAGGGAATCCATTTATCAAAGTGAAAAAGATCCTTTTAGTTTCCCTGAGAGTCAATTATCACTTTCCAGGCAGTACACATACAGAGTCCCTCAGAGTGTAGTCGACCAGAGGTCACTCCAGCATCGCTGTCTTGATAATTCTTAGCAGAAACTCTTTCTTACTTTCCTACAGAGACTGGGACTAATGGCGCACTCAGCGTCGTGTCATGCAAAGGTCTACCAAAAATATTATCAACGAATCAATACTTAGCTACCAAACATGTTTTGAAAGAGCAAGGGCCATTGGGAGAAATAATGCATACAGTCTTAACATAAGAATACACTCTTTATGGCTATAAAGGAGTTTTTCGTGTCAATCTCCATACTTTGATGATGAAAACCATCAGTGGACTTCAAAGAGTCCTTGTCTTTAAGGGGGCAGAGGAAAGGGGCTGCCAGGAATAAGAGTATATTTTCATGTTGATTTAGCAGCTCTGTTGCATTTTCTGCTGCACTGATCAAATAAAGCCACAATGAGGAGGACGGAGGGAAATTTGCACCTTGATCATCTGCAGTTTACCATGTGGCATTGAGGCAGGGCTTTGATTAACATCAAAGGCCTTTTAATTTGGCTTGGGAAAGCAAACCTGGCACCATGAACACATCCAGGCCACAACCTCAGAGGGACAGTTCTAATAAATATACAGTAGGAGATTGGTGACAGCCACAGTGACTACAGCAACAGTGAATGGCCTGGCTCTGATTTATAGAGGTGGAGCTGAGAGACCCTGATTCACGGACCTCAAATAGGTGAAGGATCTTTAAATAAACACCACTAAGTGGCCACAAAATAAATGAGTCACTCAATGGTTTAACAATGAGTAGAATACTAACAACTGAGTCAGGTTTGTGTTACCAATCTTTGCATACAAATCGAGGTCATTGACTTTTCTATGACTTACTTAGCAACCAGAAAATAATGACTTAAAGGGTCTAAAACCAGTATGAACTTTTGGCAGCAGAAACTACAGTGTAAGCTCTTCCCAGGAAACAAACCCCTATGAAAAAGAAATTTCATCTCTGACAGACACAGCAGCTGAACCACTGTGCTATTACTTTTAATCAGAAGAACAGACCTACTATCTCACCAACCTGGAACACCAACCTAAACCTAAAACCAAAGTACATATGATGTTATCTGTGGAGAGAAAACCCATATTGTGAAGAAAATTAAATAGGTACATATTTAGGCCTCATATGGTGAGTAGAGTGTAGATCACACAGGTATCTTAAGCCGTGTATGTTCGCACTGAATAAAGTACAGTATTCACGTAGCTGACAACAATTACCCAAAATAAAACAAAATTCTTTATTCTCAACTTTCACAACCCAAGTCCCCAATTCGTCCACCTGTTTTAATACTGACCATGTGAACCACCTCTGGGTAGATGGGTTCGGTGATTACATTCCTGTTGTGGGTAATATACTCCACCATCTCGCTCAGAGCTGCCCGTTTCACCTCCTTCCATTTTAGGTCACTCAGTGGGTCTGAGACAAAATCAAAGAGGACGCAGCATTGCCGCAACTTCTGGATGAACAGCTTCTCCTGCTCAGCAGGGGGAACATCTACAAGAAAGAAACAAAGGAAGATAAGAACTACCAGATTGCAGGATTGTGTGTTGATTCTATTGTGTTAGATTAATGTGCATGTTTGTTTCAGTACAGTAAATTAATACACTAAAGCAAATGGTACTGTAAAAGGTCACTATAATACATAACAGAATCCAAATAATAGTATCAGAAATTTGTTATTCAGATATCATATGAGTGAGTGAGTCACTGTCTTTTATAAACAAATTAAAATCAGTCGATCTTTTTCATAAATGAAATGTTTAATGATTTGTAGGCTCTGAAGCTTTGTTTGTTGCTGTGGTAATCAAACTTTTTTTTTCCTTTCTCCTCCGTTCCCATCTATTGTAAAGGTGTATCAAGGCTTCAAGATATATTCAGGTTCAGTGCCATTGGGTTCATGTGGCAAGATGCAATTCATTTACATTTTACAGATAAATTATTTAAACTGTCAGATGGTGTCACTGCTACCATAATAATGCATGTGCCTGGAGGGCTACAGGGACACACCTGAAATAATTAACTTGCAATTTTAAAAAATAATTATGCTTTTGTAGTCATTGTCAGTGAGACAAGCTAAATGTATGTGATGCGTGCATGAATGAACACCATTGAACAATTGTTCCAAATAAATCAGCATTTAGCACTGATGATACATGTAGATGACTAAAAGCACTCATTCAGCACAATACACAATCAATTAAATGATCTTAAGTTAAAAAATTGAGAGAAAGACATCATAGCTCACATCTTGACAGGGGAAAGAGCAAGTATGTAGGAGCACAGAAGCTGCACACAGAATCAGATTGTTGTTTTTTTCCCCCCGTTTTGAAAGCAAACTGTTTCAAGTCTTCTCCCACAGGGCCTAAAGGGCCTTCCCTACTCATACAGCAAAAACATTTCAGATACACAAGTGTCATGCTTTAAAAAACAAAAAATAACAGATGGTGCTCCCACACTGGTTTTTGTCAGTACTCAGGTAGCAGAGGTCTGGATCTGTTCTAACTAAATTGTGATTTGTGACGACAAGGAAAATGATCATGTTGGATATGATCAGTATATGAGATCACAGAGAGCACAAAGTAGTCATATTACAAGCTTCACTGTGATGTAGTTACTGCAAAAATTATACTTGTTTCTCCAAGAAGGTGGTTTTGCTTTTAAATAGACAAAATATCAGTATCAGCCTGTAGGAAATGACACAAGCAACAGAGAAAGACCTCCTGCTCATCAGTTTCCTTCAGTTTGTCAAGTTTGCAAGCCAGAAGTACCCTGAAACCAAGAGAAATGGAACTGTGCTTATTCATGTTCAGCCTACTACAAGATTAGTAGCTCCTAGGTAAACTCTATCTATGGGGCAGTTACTCTTTTCTCCAAAAATAATAATCCTTATGTGTACTGTACATTACTATGGCGACCACTGAGCGAGAAGGGACTTTGGACCAAGGGGTGCACTGCTATTCAGAGATGGATGTAGGCTGCTGCTGTTACAGTGGAATCATATGCTGCTGATTTGAAGTCAATCAACAGCAACCGAGAGGCATCAGCCAAACTGCCCTTGTAAAGCATGCACAAGAGCCAGTACCAAAGTAAATGTAATCCACTATAATTAGGCAATGTCTAAACAATCAATCAAGTAGGTGACAGCACAGAGGTGCAAATGATGCATCAAATCATTAAAGATATATTTCTAGACGATGTCCTCTTTCAGTCAATAGCCACTAATGTATAAAATGTCAGGAAATAGTGAAAAAGCCATTATGATTCATCTCAGCACAGTCTATCATCTTTACATGTCTTGTTTTGCACAACTAAAAACAGACATTCAGATACCCTCCTCAAGTCCACACAAGTCAGAAACCTAAGAAAGGGAAATTGCTAAAGGAGAGAGTTACTAAAACTACTAAAACTATCAAGAGTTGCTGACGAATCAATCAATTGATTCATCATTGCAGCTCTGGTGTTAAAAAAAAACTTATTGTGTCATAATGTTCACATAAATGAAACACAAACTGGAAATGTCATTAGGTGTGCAACACCACATAACAATCAAACAGCGATTTGGTGTCAGATTGAAATTTTACAATTCAGACGCATCAAATGAAGCAGCACACTTTGGCAAAATTCTGTGGTTTTATTGGGTAATTCTTCTTCAGTGTAGCAAGCACTACTTCATGTTTGGCAAACAAAAAAGGAGGTTATGTTATTTGAAAATGTGAACCACACAGCCTTATGCAACTGCAACTAGCTCCAGGATGTTCGCATGTTTACCACAAAGAAACACTGCACTTAACAAAATCTTTTTCGCTGTCTCTATAAACCCTCAAGGCACTTTCTTATTTTATACAAGGTCCTTTCTTATAAGATAAAATCAATAATGGCTTTATAAACAAATCTCACATCTCATGACTCGTGTATGCACTCTAAACTCACATTTTCAGTTGAAGCAAGATTGTGTAGTCAACATTCATGTAATCTGTCTTTACCACACAAAACATCAAACAATTTAAAATCATAAATTATTAAATATTTCACTTTACAAATTCAAAATACAAAAAACAAGAACTGATATTATCTTTATATAATTTTTTCTTATTTTCTGAGCAGCTCTTTTGGGCTATTGTCTTTAAAGCATATATGGGCAACCTTGAAACCAATAAATATAATACCACTGTAATTGGGTGTGAAATTAGTTGATTTTAAGATATCTAGACCTACAGATTATGAGGTAATACTACATAATACAGACTAATAATACAAACTACTCCCACATAGATGATAACCTGAACCTGAACCTGGCTGTATCAGAAGGACTTTCCCTACACCTTACAGTAGTACAGCTGTCTGACACAACACAAAATGCAGCTACCTGTGTGTTACCTGCCAAAATGTTATGCATATTTCTGTTTTATGGTTATTTATAAACAGAGCATTTTAATTAGCCAAGGTGGATGAGGCATTATACAACTTATCCCCTGAGTGTATATCAGCCTTTAGGGCTTGCTTCTGCAGTATGGTACTGTGGGACAAGGAGTCAAGCCAACTGATTACAGAACACTTTCAAGTCTATATTCAAACAAGCCAAAACCACCAGTTTCTTCCCCCAGGCTGTCTCCCAGATCTCCCCATAAGCCACCTTACATTTGGCTTACATTTGCACATTACTGCACTATTGCACAATTGCATCATATCCCTCTTCAAATATTTCAAAGTTCAATGTGTGTGTACGTGTATATATACGTGTATATATACACACACACACACACACACACACACACACACACACACACATATATTTCCTCTCTATTTCTTTTATTTCTTTTAATCTTTCCCTTGTCCAAGATAGAAAGACCAGAGTCAAATTCCTAGTACTTTTACACATACCTGGCAATAAAACCTTCTGTTTCTGATTCTGGGGAATAGTGACAAGTCTGTAAGTAGCTCTGCCGAAGCATCATACACCATTGCCTCACTCCAATGGACTTGCCAAAAAGAGGATCTAATTAATAGCATAAAAAAGTTTACATGCATGGCAAGTTATTTAATGTAGTTTTGACAAATCAAGTGAGGGTCTCTTTTATACTTCAGCACAGTAGAGTTTACTGCTATTCTCTCCTCTTCTACAAACTGTACTCTTATACTGTGAAACAGTTATCTCTAAGCCATTTCACTTTTGGGAAAACCTCTCAGCCACTTTCTGTGCCCAGTACTGTATCAGTCCTACTCTTTTCATAAACCCTATATACAATCTTCACATTTAGAAAAATGAATGAGCCATACAAAAACACAACATGACTGGAGAAATATTCATCTCTTTTGCTGTGATGTTCTTAAATCCTCAGTAAGAAGAGTTAAAGTTTCAACACACCTGGAACTGTACCTGTAATTAAAACATGAGTCCATCTGTGAGCTTCTCATCTAATCAGCCCCCTAGTGCCAAGAGGTCTTGGAGCTCCCGTTACACAACAGCACTAGAGTTTCTGAACAAGCCTAAAATATTAAGAGACATGCTGTGGCAACTGCAGACTTCACACGCAGAGCTCTCTGCATGGATGGGCAAATAACCTTTACTCATCTAAAAGCTCCAGCTCGCACACAGGAAATTTGTCATGGGAAAAAATTGCCTCTCTAATCCAATAATGTTTATCTGGAGAATGTAATGAACTAATACAAACACATTTGGACAGGTTGCAAGGAGACTCCATGAGGCCATTTTAATACTGTTGCAAGTCACAACATGAGAATGTGACGATTGAGGTATTTGTATGCTACGATAGGCTGCATGTTAAAGGAAGACCACCATATCAGTTTCTGGCAAAGGTTTGTCATGAAAAAAATATACAGACAAACTCGTTGCAAATCTCTAGAGTAAATTTTTCTTCACCTAGTACAAGTCCCAGCCAGTCTGAGCTGACAGCACCTTCTGGAGATGCAGCAACAAACAGTAAAGCATTTCAGCGTACACACATAACCACTGACATCACATGTCCATTTACAACATAATACAACAGATATCCATACAAATTGGCAAGAAGCTTTTTGACCTCACTTCCTATGACATCAGCAGTTTTGAGGGGGATGGGAGACTCAAAACTAGTTCTCCTTCTCACTCTAACCCTCCCTCTCTTACTGAAGCTAAGCTATGCAATGTCTTCCTTGTTAACATACAAACACAATCCCCTGCTTCCTCTTCCAAAAATACTGCCACCCACAATAAGAATATGAAAGCTCTCACTTTTTTGCAGTAAATTTTACAGAGGTCATCTGGCACAGACATTTTCTGTGCAATTGTTAAATGACAACAACATTCTTGCCTGTCGCCCCTTGAAACCCACACAGAGCAGCAGAGGAGGTAAAGCTCCTATTCTCACCTCTAAAATGCTTTAGGGCCACAGGCTGGAAAGGCCCATTGGAGCTCGGTGCATCCAAAACCATACCAATAGCAGCTCTAGCACATGCCAACATCAGTGAGCTGAGACAGGAGACAGGGGAGAAGAGGGCAGCCCAGGCTAAGGCGAGGAGCCAGCCTCCATTTTAGCACGAACACTCGAAGCAGAAAATGAAGCTCCCCTGCTGCTGGAGGGAACCAGCTAGTTAGTGATGTCATTCCCCACTGCAGCCATCCGGTTGGTTGTCTACAATCACATGGGCTGGCTGTCAGAATAAATAAACATGAAGGAAGGGATTGGCTGATGGGCTGAGGGGGAAGGGATGGAACTGTTACTGTGATTGGAGCAAGATCAGCTACATCTGTCAAGAGTTTTAAAGCAACTACAGATCCCAATACAGCCTATTTTAAAATGTATAAATACAAGAAAAAGATCAGGAAATGCACACTCCCATGCAATATGTAAGGATCAAGAGATATCAAGTAACACTCATTCACAACCAGTACTCAACAACTGCAACACCACAACTGACAAATTACACTTCTGTCTTACGCAATAAAAGTTGAATACACTCAGCATGCAATCCAAGGACAAGTTTAGTAATAAATAAAAACAGTGTCAAGATTCAACAGGGAAGCTAATCATCAGCTATAAACTGTGGTTAATGCACAACAAGACAAAATGAGACCACCTTAACAACCCCTGCTTCTCTAACTGTCCATATGTGTGTGCATGCGAGTCTGTTTTTGCATAGCAGATGGCTCTCCGGGAGCACACAGCCTGAGCCCAGGTATATGTAACAGAGAAACAGGAAGGCAGGAAGTCTCGATGTGAGCAACACAGGATGTGCATATGCAGTGAGCACTCTGTCTCAGCACGAAAACTTTAAATCTACAATATCACAGACAATCAAATGAGATGACTATGGAGCCCTTCAAATTCGGATCATTAATTAAATGTTGATAAGGGAAGGACAAGATATTATTCACCAGTTTAAATCTGTTATTGCATCGCACTAGGTTGTAGAGCATTTTCTTTGTATTTTTAGTCTAAAGATGTGTTGCCTGCTTCCGTTCGCCGCATGACGGTATCATGCATTTTTGAAGGGGAGATAAATGAGAAACTACTAAGGACTCACACAAGAACATTTCCTTTGCAATCCTGCTCCACATGGCCACCAATGATTAGCATTTTATAACCCCCCTTCCCCAAATAATTACTTAAATAAATAAATCTATAAATCAATCAATCCACACACATTTTATATGTAAACTGAGAGATTCTAAGAAAATAATTCATTACATTATGTGTCACATTATGAGCACAATTAGTTTTTTCCCTATTTACCATCTCTGTGTAATGTGTCATTTATTCTATATGCAAATCAAATTCATCGTAATGACTAAGAGACAAAAGACGATGTAGGAGTGTAACAGAACTCCAAGAGCAGGTCTGGCCCTTTCTAATATATGTATAGTATGAAGTATTTCAGCAGCAAGATATAATCCCAGCATATAAAAGGCTCTTTCTTGCCCTTCTGCACTCATCAGAATCATGGGGCAACCTCCCATCTAAAGATCTGTTGTTCTTCCCAAGATGACTCCTAATACGCCCACTTGTTACAAATACTCTTCAAATGCTTTTTTGGCACATGCATTCATCATGCTTCTGCTTTTTGCTGTGTCTGTGCTACTTTTGGCAGTGGAAAGAGAGAAAACTTGTCAGGCATCATGGGCTTGTACTAGACATGATGCAGAGTATGACTAATTGTGCTCCTCATTAATAGCAATAAAGCCAAGTAAAATACAAAGCTGAGAAAAGCTTCAATGATTTGGCTGAAATATATATAGAGAGATAGACAAATCAACACAGCTGAGGACACAAGCTCTTTAACAGTAGCTGACATCATTTTCCGCTTAAGCAACTTTCACTGACAGAAAGCCAGACATCTGTTTCCTCGATCAATTCCCATTCGCCTGCTTATGCTAAGACTTATAGAAAGCAATTTGTTGAAATGATAGATGTCATGTTTATTTTCATGGCATATTACATTCATGTGAAGTCAGAAAACATTAGTGGAAACAGATTCCTAGCTGCAGTCAGAGATAAAGAAATAATATTTTGGAATTTAGACTGTCACTAATGTTGTAAACACGAGACTAATAAAACTAAAGACTAATCTGAATACACTCAAAGGTCTCCCTTATAAATGCTACTGAAAGTGACAAAAAATTCTTTCCAGCTGTGTCAGTTTGGCCTGTGTGTGCTTATGTTAATTTCATAGTGTTAAAACCTATCAAATAGCAGACTACCTCACAAGTACTACTCAGCACAATTTGTACTATTTGTCATCCATATGTTGGGAAGTCTTTTTACTCAAGACTTATAATAGTGAAGACTCTGTCCTTCTCTACATTTAATGTCTTTTAAGCTAATATCAGACAGTGAGTTATAGTTCTTTTGTTATTGTATTTCTATGTAGATGTTTTTGCCAGGGAAGTCATTCTCATGAGATGTGGGAGTCTTTTCCTCTACCACCTGCAGGAGTGGCAGAGGAAATCCTTTCCTAAAGGTTGCCTTGGCCTCCACATCCTGCTTCATTAGTCTCCCAACCACATTAAAAATACCTACATGGATTTCAATGTGAAGTCAAACTTTCATACGCTGCTAGCAACTACAGCTTTATAAGCTTTAATTTAATTGCCTCAACTTTAAGATGATCAGATAAAAATTTGATCAGCCATGTTGTTAGTACATCTGATTCTACTTATGATGTACATTAATAAGTCTTGCACACATTAATCTTAAATACTGTAGTACTCACTGTTTTAAACAAACAACATGACAGACATTCTTTTTTTGAGGGATTGATCACTGATGCAACTTGGAAATTGTTTTCTGAAAGCTTTACTATTACGCTTCAAATGTCAACCACAGCCATTTTTTTTTTTATTTATTTATCTCTTCCTTTGATAGATATATCTGAAAGGCCTTGACTGCTAACTATCATCCCTTTGAAAGCCAATGTCTTCTTACAATTTAGTGCCTTTCAAATTATACTGAATACCCTGCAATATTATTAAGTAAGCACTCAGAAGATTCACAATTTAAATAAAGGGATTATTTGACAAAATAGTTTTCATTTCCCACTTGGCATTGTTTGCTTCTTGTGCATGCAATAAGAGGGTCAGTTTGTAATTTTGTCCTAGCATTAAAAATGTTTGTCCCAGTGTTACACTAACCAGCAGATGGCGACAAACCCTGTGAGGCAGAAACTTGATACAGGATAGCACTTACTTTAAAAGCGAGCAGAAAACAGAGGCAACAACTGTTTTGTTCTTTTTGGCAATATGTTTATATTAGAAATGTGTTGCCAAGGAAATAAACAAGCACCTACAGAGCACTCCTCTTAACTGTCCTTACTACATTTAGAAAATCTCAAACAACCATTTATCCAAAGCACTGTATTTTTGGTCTGTTAAACTTTGGAAAAGCCTTGTAAATACTGAAGCTTTCGCCCAGGCAAACCTTTCAGAATTAAGCAATGTAATTGTTGAATTACCAAATGCAAACGCAGAGGCAGTTAAAATGTACTGTGAGTAAAAACAAGGAGACTTGATTTTGGGGTAAATTCATGGGAAGAGCCTGCTTCTGGTTAGGATTCTGCAGGACAGGCTCATAGACATGTGTTTCCATCAGGAGGTAATGAACATACTTGGAATGAAAACAGGCCAAGCGAGGAGCCTGTTTGGACAGGACTGAGTGATAACATCTACCGGGCCACTGTGGGATAATGTTTTGCACATTGTTATCAAAGCTCTCATTGGGGTGTGGGAAGTCTGTAGCCTTTATCAGGAATTAAGTTATGCTTGACACACCACAAAGGTAATGGCTAACCAAAGTACAGCTATAGTTTCTGCAGAGCAAAGTCCAGGTTTATGTCCATTAATTCCAATAATGCAGAAAAAACTGAATGGTGAAGAAATGGTGCTAATTAACATTATCGCTGCTAATACCTTCAAAGTCAAAGACATTTATTTCACTTTGAGAAATATCATTTATAAACTCTTCCTATAGAAGAATGTGGCTTTGCATTTTGCACTGATAAGCAACTTCTTAAAACATTCCACAGAGCAGTTTGCTCTCCTGCCACTACAATCTGCAAAATCTTTTTTTTTTTTTAAGAAATTGTTGGTTTCCACACTTAATATCCGGTTACGTATCATAGCTGTTTGTTTTCAGTGCAACACAAAGTCAGGGAATTAGCTGGGAAAAGGCAGTAGAACGCAATGTTGTGTGTATTCATGTATGCATACCCAGTAAAATGCATAGACAATATATCCAGAGGCCTGACAGCAGTGGCCACTCCTTGCTTTTCCATCTGGTGCTATGCTGAACTTAGACATTTAAGTACACATTACTATATACATCTGGAAGAATCCTCCAATTTCTGGTCTATAAGGGGAAGAAGAGAAGGAAGGAATAGTGGTATAGCTGCCAGACATTGCTTATCTGGTCACTGGCAACATCCTGAAACACCAGGACCATGGAATTAAAGCTTTATCTCTGGATTACCACTAAATATAGACACTTGGGTTAAATCCAGCGCAAAGTCCATGCCATGTACGTCCTCTGTTTGTTTCCTTGTATTGCATAATGTCATGTTCAGCTTGGTATTAAAATGAAGGGGGATGCAGCAGTGGCCGTTGGTCGACATTTCACTTTGGAAAAAGAGTAAATAACGGAGTATGTCTTTGTAAATTAGCATTTGTCCGTGAAGCTTGCACTTATCTTTGTCAAGATTATAGGGATTTCTTATATTTAAAATTCAAACAGGCAACTTGTGTATTTTCCCACCCCCTTAAAAGGAAAGTTCTGTTTTATTTATAAAATCTTGAACAGAGGCTTCAAAACATTTTAAATTCAGCACAATTTGCAACAGTGCAATTTGTCTACAGGTTGTTGACAAAGAGCTAAAGTGCAGCAACCAAGAAATAGACATACACACACAGACAGAGACACACATGCAGCCACATGTGTAACAGCCAACAGTTCTGGGTAGTTAATTCATTAGGTGAGTAGGTGACAGGGTTGAGGTGTCGTACAGGTAAATACCTTTGAAAGCAGGCAGTTTCTGCAGCTCTCTGTTGTTGCTCAAGCTGAAGCGAGAGGAGCTCTGCCTTTTGTCCTTTTTGACAGGTGTCTGGGAACCTGGCTGTTTCCCCTTCAGCAGCTGAGTGGTGGGAGGAACACTATTGCTAGTCTTCCTGTTTGAGCTCTGCTGAAATGAGAAAAACCCACATTAGAGACAGTCAGGCAACATTGCGCACCAAATGTCAAAGAGAGTGGCTCTGTAGGAATCTGATAAAACTTGAGTGTGTGTCGACACCAGCCAAGCTATTTGACTTAATTATATACAGTGTGCCACCACTTTCTAACAGTGCCTTATGTTATGTAACCAAGGACATTAACCTCACTTCACCCAAAGCACTATAGATAATATATAATGCTATCCATTCATGAAGCTGCCCAAATGCATTTATGAATTAAAAAAAAATAATAATAATAAAAAAAAAAAGAAGGTTTCAATAAGCTGAATTTCATCCTAATGTAGGATTGACTTCATACAGCTAGTCCTACCTGTCTGCTGGGATCCATTCATCAACACACATCTAGTGGTACAGAGTGAATTTCAGCAGATGCAGCTGTGGAGCTGTGCCCGTCAGAGTCACAAGGGATTTATCAAATTAATTTAAGACCCAGCTAAACTTGGCCACAGTCTGCAGCTCTACAAGAGAGAAGCTTAGGTCCAACCACTAGCAAGCTGTTGAGTGAAGTTGGAGAAGTATGGCTGAGCTAGCCTCCATTATGACCTAGATTACATACTAATGTGACACAAAGATGGGATTTAACAAATTGGAAGTTCATTAAGCCAATGTGGAAGCAATATCTATGATCTTCTCATTTAATATTTTAAACATAATCTATTCTAGTTTGTTTCAAAGACTGCAAACTAACCTTTCCTATGCATTACAGTATTGAGACTCTTAGCAGTTAAATATGCTTGTGGTTACCAGGAGTGTGTATGTCAAAAAGTAAGGCGTATGTGTTAACCCCAACAACTTGAAGCCCAACAATTTCAGTTTGGCACAAGGTTGCTGCATAAACATATCCGCTACGCTAATGGTGACACCTAATAACATGGAGGATTATAGCCTAGTAAGTATCGGGCAAAAAAATATTTAAATAGGGTACATACATTTAATTCTTTATAATACTTTATAACTGACTGGCATTAAGGCAAAAGAGTACAAAATGTATGTTTTGGGAATTAAATGGCATTTTAATGAATTATGTAATGCTTTGAAAATGGGAGCAGGTAATGTTTTGTTTTTGTTTTTTTATGTCACAGCGAACTTGACTATGTACTGTATGAAAAACACAAGAAATATAGTTGATGAGCACCCGCTCCAACATGAATATTAAATGTAAACAGAAACACCACCTTTTTTGGGAGGACCAAAAACAGAAGCTGAATGAGTACATCAAGATTCCATTTTGCCCAAAGTAAAGAAAACCATGTTGCACTGAAAAACAAAGAAAGCTGAAACCTTCCCAAATTGGTTCATTGCTTCCTGTGCAGAAGCATGAAGTTGGACTAAATTCTGATGTAAACTGCATTTGTTGATGAATATTTTTTTAATTTTAGTGTTCAGGCCATGGTGTGCACGTGGTCCTTTTACATGGCCATGCTGTGTAACAATTTGTTGTAATGGTTTGCACCAGATGTGAGTCCTATTACAGGACAAACGCAATGTTCAACAATTTGTAATGCGGTCTGAATGTACAGCCCCTCCAGGTGTCAAGTCAGATGTAAGCAAAAAATGTTAAAGGCATGCCCAATCGCATTACTCATTTTCTTTTTGTTTGAAATTTTTGAAATCTTGCAAAACAGTTTTACAGGAAATGATTTGAAAAGTGTACTAATGTAAGCTATGGTCATTGAATAAAATTCAGTTTTTTGTTGTTGCTGTTTTTTTTTAATAAAATTCAAATAAAGGTAAAGCATCTGAGAGTGACTGGATCCCTAATCTGCAAATAACACAGCATCAAGTTATGAGCAAAGAACAGTATGCCAGGAAAAGGACTACCGAGTCCTATCAACACACATCACACCAAGAAAGGCAGGAAAACAAACCACTGAAAGATCAACAGAATGTTGGATCTATAGCAAGTACACTGAGCCCTGCATTAAAACATGTCACATGCGGAGCGAGGTTAAATATTAATAATATTAATGTTAAATTATTCCTACATATAACTGTTTTAATGAAAATGACACAGGTTAAGTTTAAAGAGGGGAGGGACCTATTGTAACAAATAGTATTAGTCAACGTCACTACTATTGTAACCTATAACTAAAACTATAGAATTGTAATTACCATAAGAAAATAATAGGATACAATATTTTTGCCAGACGATCATAATTTTCCATCATGCGTCAAAAACATTGTATGATTTTATTCAGACTGAGTATCTTGTCTGGACTTTTGCCTATCAGAGAGCAGGGTTGGAGAGAATATGCATATATGCAATATGCATAAGCACAATGAGAGTGCACTCAATTTTCAAAGCATAACAATGACAATTGGACGTGTGGCACAGGAAGGACAAACCTGCTATGCCCCAGTCAGTGTCTAAGCTTTAGCCTACCTCATGCTCTGAATTCTCCTGTCCTCCACTCTTGCCCCCTTTGCCAGGTTTAGGAGACTCCTGAAAGAAAAAGTTGAGGTGCTTGATCCAAAATTGGCATTAGCTGGTAAGTGGTTTGACCACATCAATAAGCAGTCTATCAGTGAATGCCACAGTGCACAATCCTAGCTAAATATAGCACGCCTGCCCACCCAGTCTCACACTCCTGTTTAAACAGACTCCCCTTCTAGCAAGCTACCAGCTAGCTGTGTTACTTCACCGTCAATACCAAGCGGATAACCCCAGATTTCAGCCTTTAAGATATGAAATGCTTATATCTACACCTAACCACACAAAGTAAAAGGAAAGCATGTGTGTTTAAACTTTACAATGTGTCTCCTGGATAAAGTACTAACATGTTTGGAGGGATAACGGCTAGCTGGTGATGACTGCTGGCTAGCTAACGGTTATGGAAAGAGACTGATGGCTAAATGTCTTATTGAGAGGCCGGTTTATCAATTCAAGCGCCGAAACGCGCCTATTGTGTACGTTAGCCGCTACAGACATAGCCTTTTTTGTTTTTTATTTTTGCAATATTCAAGCTCACCTTGTCCTTCTTGGTTTTATTCGGCATTGTAGAACCGTGGCCGCCCTTGCTACCCTCCCAGATCCTCGCAGCCCAAACCTTGACAACTCTCCGGGCTCCACACACTGTAAGGCGGTTCAGTCTGCCCCCCGCGCTCTGATTGGCTCCTGCGGGTCAGCTGACCCAACGTCTCGGCCCAACACGCTCAGCGTTGTACTGCAGTGGGAGCCTCCTGCTGGCCGACCGGACGGACAGCAGCCAGCAAACATGTCGGGGCCCGCAACACGATTAACTCGTTTGTTTGCACAGACCACATTGTTTGGTTAATCCAGAAAATAACAGTCTGGGTAAGCAGTAATGGAATTAATACAAGTGTGCATACCCATTTACAAAACAGAAACATGTTGGTTGGGATGCGAAGCCTTTGAAATGACGTGTCTCAGGTAAAGCACACAAATTTAATGGGTTCCTATTCCCCTTTTTTAAGTTTTAGACTATCAGAAGTCTTTGAATACAGATCGAATCAGTGTCCATCATACTCTCCGGTAATTAACTGTCATTGTCTCGATGCCACTGGCTTCTTTCTTATTTTAACTATCTCCTTGCAGGCTCCTGTTAATCCTACCATAAGGAGGGTGCTGTGAGACAATACCCTTGGAAAAACTGTTTTTATTCAACTCAAATGTTTGAGATTTGTGCAATGAATGCAAGTGTATTAGATCTTAGTCACAATGGCTACAGTCAGAAGACCATGTCAATTATTTTTCAGCCACAAATCTTGAACTTGAATACACCTTTGTAGCCCTGTCCTAACCATTTAAAATGCAAATGCTAAATTTTTCATGTCATATACCACTTGGTTCATCCTATGAATATTACTGGACAGGCAGTTCATCACCTGTTGTGTCATGTCATGTGTCATTTCATGTTCTTCTTAAACATTTCTTTAAATGTCTTTACTTTGTCACAGTAGCATGTTAAAGCTCAGGCAACCACAAGATGTCTTGTTCCCATTGTAAACCTTTATTTTAGGGTCCCACCATTTGAAATAACAGTATCAATTTTTAGATATTTACAGTTAAAGTAAGACCACACATAGAATGTCAAAATGTCAATAAATATATATATATAAAAAAAATGTGTTGATAGAACTCAAGATACAAAACCTGTCAACTTAAAAAATAATGTTTTAAATGGAATGAATCTGGATTGCATACAGTCAATGCAATGGGAAGAATGTGTCAGTGGACAGTATAGTTTCATTTACAACGTTACATTTCAAATAGGGTAGAACACTTTTTCTAAATGCAATAGAAACAGGCTTAGTCCACCTCCTCCATCCTGGATGTGTCATCGTCATCCCCTTCCAGAGGGGGCATGTCCTCAGTGGGAGCAGAGGTGGTGTCATCTGATGTCATATCATCTTCATCAATACCTGGAAAAACAACAGGATTGAGCAAGTGATGTCACCTTATTTTTTGTTTTGTTTTCCCAACACATGATTGTGAGAAGTTACTCATTTTATGACCTTGTGACAACCATCATTCTTATAGATTTGTTCAACAAAACACATACTCACCAAGACCCAGCTTGATCATTCTGTAGATGCGATTGGAGTGAGTCTGAGGGTCATCCAAAGTAAATCCTGAGGAGAGCAAAGCAGTCTCAAAGAGCAGGATGACTAGATCCTTCACAGATTTGTCATTCTTGTCAGCCTCCGCCTTCTGCCTCAGGGTCTCTACAATGGGGTGGTCAGGGTTGATTTCAAGGTGCTTTTTGGCGGCCATGTAGCCCATGGTGGAGTTATCTCTCAGTGCCTGGGCCTTCATGATTCTCTCCATGTTGGCCGTCCAGCCGTAGGTGCTAGTGACAATGCAGCAGGGAGAGGAGACCAGACGGTTGGAGACTGTGACCTAGGAAGGGAAACGAGAGGCAATACAATCATGTCCTGCCTTAGCTGCACAAAAATTGGGTTATACATGGTAGGAAGTTATGCAACATCTCCCAGGGTGTTTTAACACTGTTTAATTTATTAATTTTCTCACCTTCTCCACCTTCTTCTCCAAGATGTCCTTCATGATCTTGCAAAGGTTCTCAAACTGGGCCTTTTTCTCTTCTTGCTTCTTCTTCTCCTCCTCATCCTCAGGCAGCTCCAGGCCTTCCTTGGTAACTGAAACCAAGTTTTTTCCCTCAAATTCCTTCAGCTGCTGGACACAGTACTCATCAATAGGCTCAATCATGTAAATGACCTCTAAGCCAGCTTTGCGAAGGCGCTCCACAAAGGCAGAGTTGGCCACTTGGTCTTTGGTCTCGCCTGAGATACAGATATGAATATGTTGTAAGTCATTAAGTAAGTCAATTCACTTGATTTTAAAATGCTTCTCGGTTCATATTTAAATTGCTGATAAATGAAGGGGCCTTCTTACCTGTGATGTAGTAGATGTGTTTCTGGTTGTCTTTCATACGGGTGACATAGTCCTTCAGGGAAACCATCTCATCTCCAGAGGCGGAGGTGTAATAGCGCAGCAGCTCAGACAGCTTCTTCCTGTTCTGTGAATCCTCATGGATACCAAGCTAAAAGTAAAAAAAAAATGAAGCACGTTATTTCATAAAAAAATTGTTCTTTTAGTAACATTATCACTTTGTGTGTGATGAGTAAAAATGTGAGGAAACACTAATATTGTTTTTTTTAAACCAACAGAAAATAGCTCTGGAGAAAAGAGACTGTTTGCGGCTTAAAGCAGCTTTTCATTAGCACAATATGGCCAAAGGATCCAACAGATGGCTTGTGACTAGAAGGTCAGAGGAACAAAGGTGATCATTAGCTACAATTCTTAAGTTGTTTTATGAGCGTTTCACTTATAGAAATTTAACCTACACCATACTAGAATTCCAATAATTTTTGGTTTGCTTTGTAATGGCATTATAAAAGCCCAAGATTAAATAAATTGTTGGAAAAAAAAAATGCAGCTTCCAGAATGCAACGAGAGTACACAGACCTTGATGTTCTTTGAGAACTGCTCGTAATATTTTTTGTAGTTGTCCTTGTCTTCAGACAGTTCAGTGAAGAGTTCCAGGCACTTCTTGACCAGGTTCTTACGAATGACCTTCAGGATCTTGCTTTGCTGCAGCATCTCCCTTGAGATGTTAAGGGGCAGATCCTCAGAGTCCACCACACCCTTGATGAAATCTGATAGGATGAATAGGGAAAACCTGGTGAGCTATATATTTATATAAAAAATAAATAAATAAATAAATAAATAAAAAATCATAGTTGCTTTTGTTTTTAAATTTATATTTGCTCAACAAATAAGCAACTCCACACTTGAGTTAATACTCACTGAGGTACTCGGGAATGAGCTCATCACAATTGTCCATGATGAAAACCCTGCGCACATACAGTTTAATATTGTTCTTCTTCTTCTTGTTTTCAAAGAGGTCAAATGGAGCGCGGCGAGGCACAAAGAGGAGAGCACGGAACTCCAGCTGACCCTCCACTGAAAAGTGCTGTGGGAAAAATTTAGTTTTGCAATGTCATATTACTTGTATTAAAATCTACTAAGTGTCTTATACTTATGCTTTTCCAAAAAAATACATAAATAAAAAAAAAAAAAATAGAGACCAACCTTGACAGCCAGGTGATCCTCCCAGTCATTGGTAAGACTCTTGTAGAATTCACCATACTCTTCATTAGTGATGTCATCTGGATTACGGGTCCACAGGGGTTTGGTCTTGTTAAGCTCCTCCTGGTCAATGTACTTCTCCTTGATCTTCTTCTTCTTCTTCTTCTTGTCTGAAGACTTGTCGTGGTCATGCTCATCATCTGACCCAACATCCTCAATCTCAGGCTTATCCTCATCTTTCTCCTCCTCTTCGTCCTTGTCTTTTTCCTTTTCTTCTTCCTCTGCCTCATCATCACTCACCTCCTTGTCACGTTCTTTCTCCACCTGATGAAAAATAACTAATTCATTATTGGCTAGAAGTAGAAAATTGAACTTTATTCAGAATATGTACAATGTTATTTATTTTTTTATTTTAGATGAACTGATGTGACTTTGAAATCTGAGCATTTTAAATACTTATCTCATTATTATCATTTATCAAAAAGCATTTTTCTTGTTGAAGCACTTAGCACTTACAAAGAGTGTGATGGGGTAGCCAATGAACTGTGAATGCTTCTTCACAATCTCCTTGACTCTTCGCTCCTCAAGGTATTCTGTCTGGTCTTCCTTGAGGTGGAGGATCACTTTTGTGCCACGACCCATAGGCTCAGCTGTACAAAACAGAGGTCAGGTCAGTGCAAGCTACAGACAACCTCCTTTTACAGTATAAATGATTGATAAAGAACACTTACAGTTGTCCACTTTCACCGTGAATGAGCCACCAGCTGATGATTCCCAGGCATACTGCTCATCATCGTTGTGCTTGGTGATGACTGTCACCTTCTCAGCCACCAAGTAAGCAGAATAGAAACCCACACCAAACTGACCAATCATGGAGATGTCAGCTCCAGCCTGCAGAGCCTCCATGAAAGCTTTGGTGCCAGATTTTGCAATTGTGCCCAGATTATTGATCAAGTCGGCCTTTGTCATCCCAATACCTGTGTCAATCAGCGTCAGGGTGCGCTCCTCTTTGTTGGGAATTATTTCAATTTTGAGATCTTTGCCAGTCTCCAGTTTGGAGGGGTCAGTAAGACTCTCATAGCGGATTTTGTCCAGAGCCTTGAATTAGAAAACAATATTTTATGTTTTTATTAATTGAATTTGCAATTTACTTTAAACTTTTAGACCGGTCTTTTTGCCATTTAATATGAATTTTACTATAATAATGTTTTATTGCCACAGCATAAAACAATAAATATGTTTGACACAGCATGAGATTAAATAAGCAACTTTAGACAAATGCTATAGCAAACTTACATCTGAGGAGTTGGAGATAAGCTCCCTGAGGAAGATCTCTTTATTGGAATAGAAAGTGTTGATAATCAGGGACATCAGCTGAGCAATCTCAGCCTGAAATGCAAAGGTCTCAGCCTCTTCCTCCATTGGTTGGTTCTGTGATTCAGGCATCTAAGCAGAGGGGACAATTATTTTTAACATTGCACATACATCAAGGATAGCGTCCGCACACATTAGTTGGCAGCATGTCCCTCTAAAACACAGGCCAACACAATTATTTCACTAAGATTATTGCTAACAGTTGTAAAGCGGGCAGTCACTGATCCCTGGATCTGCACCTCAGTCTGTTTGTTCTTGGTTATTTCATTAAACCAAACCCCTTTTAGGGCCTTAGTTCATTGGACTGTATAAATAGTGACAATGAGTCACGACAGCAAGTCACTATGCAATCACACATACAATGAGCAATGCTAATCTCCCACAGATAATGCACACGTTGTATGAGTTGTACCTTTTCATTTTACAAGAAAATCCCCTCCATCAAACTACCAGTCTCAATAACTTAACGAGTTCAATTAATTTCTGGAGCTCAATGTCAGTCTATATCAAAAGCTGGCAGTTACCTTGGGTACCTTGGGTAGCAGTGAGTTATGTGTCCATAATAACAGGTTATCAGTGTCCATGTATCTCTAATCCAAGCAGGTGGTTTGACAGACTGTCCATCCAGCTCACTATAATCCATCTTTGACCAAAGGAGCTAAATCCATCTGCTTATTTAAACAAGTGCCTGGTGTGCTTTATTTGTGGGGATCAGCAAAATAAATGATCTGTATATGCAGAAAGTGTACTGTGGTTGTTTTATTAACAGATTTCATAAATACTATAGCCTCAGTATATATAACCTCCTTAGATCTGCGATTAATGAATGTGTCCACAAACCTGGATACCTTTAATGACATTACAAATAATTCTGCTGTTATGTTCCTCCTGCAATTGGCAGGATTGTTAATCAAAGAGCAGCACGTGGCTAGACTTAATTATTAGCATCGGCAAAACTGACTCCACCTGTCGGTTCTCCGGGCGAAATGCAGCTTTCTAGAAGGTACCAACGGCCGAACAGAACTCTCTAGCAGTTTCCATAGGAATCGAAAGCTCCTCCCCCCAACCATCCTATTAGGAACTGGGACTGATCACCTTGTGTTTCACTGATCCCTCACTATAAAATATGCCTCTGCCTATAAAATATCACTATGGATCAAAAGATGAGCTACTGCTTTACACAATTCGTGTGCGACAAGTGCACCATGTGTTCCCTGTAGCTGCCGTCGAGCAAGGCAGAGGTTATGTGTGAGGGATACTTTGCGAAGTTTTTGAAATGTGAAAATAACGTTAAGATCAGAAATTCTCTCTCGTTAGCATTTCAAAGATGGATGAATAGATGTAAAGCCCACATGCCAACCCTGATGATTATTGTACTTTGACAATCTGATTATTACACGATGTGCACTCATTAGACTTGATGCTGCTTTCACTGAGCTCATCACTATTTGCTTCCATTCGTGTCGGAGGACTTCATCATTATTCTCGTCTCAGGAAAACATATCCAACGAAATGATAGCTAAAACAAGAAGGCTAACATTAGCTGACACAAATGTCCAAGTGCATAACATTTAATTAATCAGATGACATTCTGTTATATTGAAGTTATATTAAAATTAAATTTACCTCAGTCCTCGGAGTATCGAAAACTTATTGAGACACGGGTGGAGATCGTTTCTAAACCGCAGACAGCCCGGCTGGAGTAGTACCTTTCGCAAACACAGGAGCTCGGCTGCTTTTGTATCCTACGAGGAGCGTTCGAGAATCCTGACCAGAAGCTCCAGAACCATCTAGAATCCTCCCCGCGACAGCTCAGCGGCACCATCTGATTGGACCAGGGCACTGTCAATCACCGCCCGTGCCCACTCCACTCGAACCATCATTGGCTGGAGGGGGGCGGGATTAAAAGCGGGCAGCAGGCAGAGCCGCTGAAGGAGGAGTGAATGAATTCACCACGATAAACGTGCAACTCAGTGAAAATTCCAGAACATCCAGTAAAACAGTTGGAAGTGTGAGTTACGTCGTTGTCCCCTCTCTGTGTTGAAATCCAGCATGCGATCGACTCAGTCGTATAGATATTTCTGAATAATTTTATTACAAATTTGAATGCATTTCATAAAAAATGTGATGGTTACAAAAAGAGACATAAGTCAAATTACCAGTGACTTTATATTACTCTTAATGATTGTCAGTAGTTTCATATAAGCAGCGGATATTAATGTAGACTAAACCACAGAGGCCTCCATTAATCCCATTATTGAACTTCAACTGACTGGTTAATACTGTCAGAGAAATGAGTTGTGTTAGAATTAAGTCTGTTTTAAGGAGCAATATATTTTACAAAAATAAAAATTAAGAAAGAAGGAAAGCATCAACTGGGTATTTTAGTCAACTTCCTCCATCCTTGATGTGTCGTCATCACCCTCCAAGACTGGCATGTCTTCCTCAGCAGGCTGTAAGAGGTCTTCAACTGCAGAGTCGTCATCATCGATGCCTGCAAAGTAGAGTACATGCATTAGCGGTCAGAGTCTAATCAATTCAATAATAAGCAAACAAATTTCCATCTGTGTTAGAAGAGGAAAAAAAAAACACACACCGAGACCCAGCTTGATCATTCTGTAGATGCGGTTGGCGTGTGTCTGTGGGTCCTCCAGTGTGAATCCTGAAGACAGCAGGGAAGTCTCAAACAGCAGGATGACCAGGTCCTTCACAGCCTTATCATTCTTGTCAGCCTCTGCCTTCTCTCTCAGGGTCTCGACAATCGGGTGCATGGGGTTGATCTCGAGGTGCTTCTTTGCTGTCATGTAGCCCATGGTGGAGTTATCTCTCAGGGCCTGAGACTTCATGATCCTCTCCATGTTGGCCGTCCAGCCGTAGGTGCTGGTGACAATGCAGCAGGGAGAGGAGACCAGGCGGTTGGAGACTGTGACCTGTGGCAGTAAACAAGAATTAATACAATAGCATTCTCCCTCATCTGCATGATTTGAGACTACAACCAATTTAGTTAAGTCTTACCACTGTCATCAACAAAACACCAGGCCCAAATTCACCATATTATATTACCATACTGTCACTGGATCATCAAAAGAGGATATATAATTATTTTGCCATTTTTATTACCTTTTCAATCTTCTTGTCCAAGATGTCCTTCATGATCTTGCAAAGGTTCTCAAACTTATTTTTGAGCTCTTCCTGCTTCTTCTTCTCTTCGTCATCCTCAGGCAGCTCCAGGCCTTCCTTGGTAACAGAAACCAGGTTCTTGCCATCATACTCCTTCAGCTGCTGGACACAGTACTCATCAATGGGCTCAATCATGTAAATGACCTCTAGGCCAGCTTTGCGAAGGCGCTCCACAAAGGCAGAGTTGGCCACCTGGTCTTTGGTCTCGCCTGTGAAAGGGGATTTAAATTAATGAGTCAGAGTGTGACTAAATCATATGTGAAAGAAATCCTAAGCAAAAGCACAAGACAGAATGCAAATGTTACCTGTGATGTAGTAGATGTGTTTTTGGTTGTCCTTCATGCGAGAGACATAGTCCTTCAGGGAAACCATCTCATCTCCAGAGGCTGAGGTGTAGTAGCGTAACAGCTCAGAGAGCTTTTTCCTGTTCTGTGAATCTTCATGGATGCCAAGCTGAAATAGTAAATGATGTTTTACTACGTTGCTCTGTTATGACATTATAAAAGCCCAAGATTAAAAAAGGCATGTAAAAAAACAAAAACACAAAAACAAAACAGAGCTTGCAGAATGCAAGCAGAGTACACAGACCTTGATGTTCTTTGAGAACTGTTCGTAGTACTTCTTGTAGTTTTCCTTGTCTTCAGACAGTTCAGTGAAGAGTTCCAGGCACTTCTTGACCAGGTTCTTACGAATGACCTTCAGGATCTTGCTTTGCTGCAGCATCTCCCTGGAGATGTTAAGGGGCAGATCCTCAGAGTCCACCACACCCTTGATGAAATCTGAATGGAGAAGATTGAAGAAGACAATATCAGTTTATTGGAGGTAAAAATGCAATAGTTTGAATTTGATTGAGAGAGCTGGAATGCAAAGTTCAAGACATTTACATAGAAATATATATTATCAATATGTTACTTACTGAGGTACTCTGGGATGAGCTCCTCACAGTTGTCCATGATGAAGACTCTGCGTACATAGAGCTTGATGTTATTTCTCTTTTTCTTGTTTTCAAAGAGGTCAAATGCCGCTCTTCTGGGCACGAAGAGCAGAGCACGGAACTCCAGTTGGCCCTCCACTGAGAAATGCTTTAGAAAAAAAGGGATAGGACAGGAAAACGTTTCTGATCTTAAAAGAGTGACATTTGGTAATAATAATAAGCTACCTGCTCTACTTTGTATGTTTGATGTTGTATTTATTTACCTTCACAGCTAGATGATCCTCCCAGTCATTGGTGAGACTCTTGTAGAACTCTCCGTATTCTTCATTGGTGATGTCATCTGGGTTACGGGTCCAGATGGGCTTGGTCTTGTTCAGCTCCTGAGCATCAATGTACTTTTCCTTGACCTTCTTCTTCCTCTTGTTTTTGCTCTCTTTTGTGTCCTCATCCTCATCAGAGCCAACATCCTCAATCTTTGGTTTGTCCTTGTCTTCAGCAGCATCCTTCTCAACCTCCTCTTCCTTTTCTCCCTCCTCAAGGTCCACCTCTTTCTCTCTGGTCTTCTCCACCTTAAATATGCAAAAATATTTGGGATTTAGGAATTTTTTCAAGAATTTAACTACTATTACCATTTCTACTAAAACTAATAGGCCTTTATAAGAACTTACATAAAGTGTAATGGGGTATCCGATAAACTGTGAGTGCTTCTTTACAACTTCTTTGATGCGCTTCTCCTCACAGTATTCCGTCTGATCTTCCTTGAGATGGAGAATCACTTTTGTGCCTCTGCCAATAGACTCTCCTAAAATAAACAATAAAGCCAGCGATGACAACAGTGACAGGTAATGAGGAAAATCATTTTCATGCAGCAGATTATTAAATCAGCTCATATTATCAATGTGGGAAATTTAATTTACCAGTATCAGGTTTGACTGTGAATGAGCCTCCAGCTGCAGACTCCCATATGTATTGTTCATCATCGTTGTGCTTGGTGATGACTGTGACTTTCTCGGCCACCAAGTAGGCAGAGTAGAAACCCACACCAAACTGACCAATCATGGAGATGTCAGCTCCAGCCTGCAGAGCCTCCATGAAAGCCTTGGTGCCAGATTTTGCGATTGTGCCCAGGTTGTTGATGAGGTCGGCCTTGGTCATGCCAATACCTGTGTCAATCAGCGTCAGGGTGCGAGCGTGCAGGTCAGGTCTGACTTCAATTTTCAGTTCCTTGCAGGACTCGAGTCTGCTGGGGTCTGTCAAGCTTTCATATCTGATTTTGTCCAATGCCTGCCCAAATGCAAAAAAATATAAAAAACATTGGTTGCATTAATGTGTACATATTGAATTACATGGGAAAATGGACTGAAGTGCTGATTTTACTTACATCTGAGGAGTTGGAGATAAGCTCTCTAAGGAAGATCTCCTTGTTGGAGTAGAAAGTGTTGATAATGAGGGACATAAGCTGAGCAATCTCAGCCTGGAAGGCAAAGGTCTCCACTTCCTCCTCCATAACGTGGCCAGCGTTCTCAGGCATCTAAAACAAAACATTATATTTAATAAAAATCCCAAACTGTTAGAAATCCTCTGAAATCAGCACTTATAGTAAGAATTTCATACAGCATTAAAATTTGAATTTATGTGCCCAATATGTTGAATTTAATTTGCTTGTGTTTAATTCAAAAGCTCATTCTCCCCTTCCTGTTACAGACAGCCTCATGGGTTGGTATTGCAGAGGATAAAAATTGCTGGTACAAGAGGAACACATGTTCCTTCTGTCAATCAAAGACGTGCCTTTTGTAAAATGGGTGGAGCTTTGATGATTTCCCCAACCCCCAATGACTTCAATATGTGTCATATAACACCTTTATGTTAAGGAGTAGGCAAGACTTGCCTGTAATTCCAACTAGAAGAAAAGTTCAGTTTTGTCTTTAACCATACAGATATGATCTTTCTTCTATATTCATGAATTAGTCTGCACATTTAGTGCAAACAGTTCTGTCTTGTCTTGAAATTTCTTCAATTCCTTTTTTGCATGTCATTAGTTAAAGGTTGTACAAAAGGTCCAAATCATTCAAATGTGCTTTTATTATTATTATTTCCTTTGTTTCTGCTCTAAGATGCAAATGTGCTGCATCTGCTCTTTGTGCCAACTGGCTTTTCTGCCCATGCGCCATTGCACTTAGACTCAGGGTCACCCTGCTTGCCATGTGCTCCCTGCACGTTACAGTCTTAAAAAGATACTAACATTAAATAGGCTAATCTGTCATAAAAATAACTGATATCGAACATCTGATTAAATACACTTTTGTTTATTCTTTTCAATCTTTCGTCATTTGTTTTATTATTATGTAATATATTGAGAAGAAAGAATTTGTTTCTTTGCGCCTGTTCATGCCATCAAAGCACCTAATATACTGATCATTTTAATGTGGTAATGCAGAACCAAAGTCATATTATATTTTATTCATTACAATCTTACCTTGAGTTTGGCTTCTGTCTCTTCTTGTAGATAGCCGTCAAATGTTGTCACTGAGCTTTTCTTTTCTTCGTGAAGAAGACCAAATCGGTACCTGACTGCTCCTATGCAGTAAGTCTCTTTTGGTGCACTCAAGTGAGTACCTTTTGACTCTATCCAGACCCCACAACTTGCTGGTGTCTTTTTATACTTACGGGGTGGTTTCTCGAAGCTCCCATTCAGAAGCTTCCAGAAGATACGTTCACAGCAGTGAAGGGGGTGTTGGGGGGAGGTGAAGGGGACGCCAGAGCCCTAAAGTTGATGTGCCCTTATAGGGCTGCAGAGTCACAAGGAGTGCCTGTCACTCACGACAAGAGCTTTCCTGATAGCTTGTCTGACTGGAAGGCTCCATACCCCCCCCAAAAGCGTCACAGCTGTGCATTTCCTTTGCTATCAGCTGCTGTCTTGTGGACCTACTGGACACTTAACACACAGAATATGGACAGCAGGCCCATGTGTTTTTTTGGCAAGTGAGATTGGGGTAAATCTCCAAGGTTTCACATAGCTTTGGACAGACCATAACTAACTAATGTGCATCACTGACGTCCATATAAGAGGAAACTGTCCCTCAGATTGGCTGTCTTCTTATGAGTAACTCAAACCTTAAAACATAATTACTACAATAATAAACTTCCTAACAGTCTGATAAAACCTTCATCTGTGGATGGACAATATCTTCCATCATAAGATGTTTGAAAGTATAAGTCAAGATTGAAAAAGAATGTTTCAAATGAAGCTAACACTTGGACTAAAAACAACTTGTTAAAGACTAAAATATACTGTTCTCTTTTAACATGTATTACAATAGCTGGGAAGATGTAATAAAATGTTTACTTTCCTTGCGTTAAACTGTGACCATGCTTTGAATGCAGAAAGAAAAAAAATTTGCTAAATTCTTGCGTGATATGGGTATATAAGAAATCCAGGGACTTGTATTACACACAGAATAATAATGAATTAGAAAATGTGCAAAACATTCAGTTTATTGATGAAAATTATGAGAACCATGTAGGTGAGACACAGCCCATTCTCAGATGTTAGATTTATTTTCACTCACACTTTGAAAAGTTTGAAAATTTTCGAAAAAGAACTCACAAAAGAGATGCTCAAATGTGATACTACATGGTAAACATCTTGTGCAGGAAAAAAGACTAGAACTCTCTGGTTCATTGCGGATGTTAGTGACTTCAGCTAACCAGAGGATGGCAGTGTATTACCCTTGCTACGTCCATTACATAATGCAAGTGCTTCGAGTAAATAGCAGACACTTCTGTCCGTGTTGAGAAACGTGGAGAACTGTTGCAATCACTGTAAGATGATATTTTTATGAAATAGAGAGCCAGATTCTTCATAGTTTAAATAGTTCTAGATCAAGTGAGTCCATGCTTGTATAAACGTAGCATGATACATAATGGATATTCCTGGTATTTAAAAGTAGATACTGGAAGTGTATCCTCTTACTTGAGTGATTTTCCTCCATCAAATTCCATTTGGTTCAATTGCAGCGTAGGCTCCGTCTATGAGACTCTTATATCTCATGTCATCATTATTTTATGTAACTGTAGTCTGCTGAGAGCATTAGTGTTTCTCTGTATTTTCTTTATATTTAGCCAGTTTTTTGTTAGGGTACATAAAAATACTTTCTAAACCTATCCAACATCAGTGTTGGATATAATAAAAATAGGTATACAGGACCATAACCTTAAAGAAAAGCGAGGAGGTAGACCTTTTGTGGGGAAAAAAATCAAAAATAAAAAATAACATTATTCAAGGAAGTAAAATCTTGCTTTGTCATGTGTTTTAATCCCTTGAATAAGACATAAATAGAATAATAGAAATAATAATCTCTTCAGCTCTGAAAATCAACAGATCATCATTCTGAAAGAATTTCATGAAATTGTGAATTTAATGTGTGCATAACATCCCAACAATGAGGAGGAAAATGCGGTGGTGAATTTGTGTTTGTTTCTCTTAAATTGACTTGATTCCACATTTTGTAACATGTATGCGGATGAGGATCCAGCGGGTGACGTCACGGAGCGGTGCTACTTGGTTTATTTCTCTCAACGCATGACCGCATGCGCAGTCCGGCACATCCGGGGACCTGACAAGGATGAACGCCAATTTCCAAGATGGCGGCGGAGGGAGGTGGGAAGGAGATGAACGAAATTAAAACTCAATTCACCACAAGGGAAGGCGTCTACAAACTCCTCACTCACTCCGAATACAGCCGCCCCAACAGGGTGCCTTTCAACTCGCAGGGCTCCAACCCCGTCAAGGTCTCCTTCGTCAATGTAAACGACCAGTCCGGCAACGGCGACAGGATCTGTTTCAATGTGGGCCGGGAACTGTACTTTTATATCTACAAAGGCGTGAGAAAGGTAAACAGTATGGACCGGAGCGACGGAGCACAGGCTGTGCGGGAGCAGCCCGTTGATCCGGCGCCTTGAAACATGTTGCTCTCCGGCTGTCAACTCCCTGAGCTGCTGTCAATGAAGTGCGCAGATTGTTAAGACAAGGCCATGTAGCATACGTAGCTAAGTTAAGAGCTAATTAGCATTCTCGGCTAACATCGCCACGGTTGTTGTGTTTATCCGTGTGAGGCGTTTTGCGCTGCACAATCTTCCAGTTTGTCTGAGCTGTCGGTGTGCGACGAGCCGCGACATGAGATTTCCCGGTGAACCGGGTTAACGCGGAAAAGGCTTGTCGTGTCATGTCTTCCAGTGCGTTTGTTTATCCCCGGTCTTTACACGGTAAACCTATAGGCTATAGCACTAACAAGTTGTCAACTTCACTAACCGGAAATGTCAGATTTGGTGCTCCTCTTACAGAAGTGTTCACACTGCAGGCTGTTGGCCTGGAAGTTTGGAGGGTTTGCCATTCGTGATGTAATAATGTATATCTGGACTGTCAGGCTTTGGATGTGATGCAATGTGATCCACTTTCTGATTTGTACACAGCGGTGATGTCATTGCAGCAGGCCACGTTAGGTCTTGTTTAGCAGGAATGGTCATCATACCGATGATGGAGATGTGTTGTACCTGAAGCAGCCACCGAAGGTAGAAGGCCAGGAGGGGAGGAAGGATGTGGGAACTATTCACTGACACACAGTCATATTTTATAGTAGAAGCTATGAGGGGAATTGGCAATAAATGTATATTTATGTTGACCTGGATTCAAACAAGCCAACAAATGGGTTAGTATTTTTCTATTATTAGATATGTTTATCGCAAGCAAATATCAGCTTTAAAATGCCCTTTTGAGTTTGAGATTGTGATTTCAGTCTTCACAAATATTGTTCCAAACAAGTGTGTCTCCAGTGTTCTTGTAAAATAATAGGATTTAAGGCATGTGTCAGAAGAAATATAATAATGGCATTTTTTAGACAATAGACTGTTTGATTGGCTTTTTTCAACAAAACCAGTTTGGCAGGATGCAAAACTTCCCAGTTAGCCTGTTATTCATTTTAATCACAAACTCACACAAACAATGCAAGGTGCTCGCATGACCTTCAGGACAGATCATCACGTATTGTGCATTAAAAGAAAATAGGTTTTTCTTAACCTTGGGATTGAAAAAGAAAAAAAATTACTTGCATCCCATCACTAATTGTTGCATTAATCAGCCAATTAAATGACTAATTGCACAGGAACAAGGGTGAGACTTTTAGATTTCAGTGTTTCTCTCTCTAATTCTGATATTAGAAAATCATCTCCCCGACTGCAATGGCCTGCCGTTAATAAATGTTGGATATACAACTCAGGACCCAGCTTGTGGTTTAATAACTGTGATTAAATTACATGCTTTGAGGATTTTCATCAAGCAGCTGAAAGTCTCTGGCAATATGCCATGCATTCCTAATGAAAGTGGACAGAAACAAACAAGACCAAGTCAGAACAAATTCTGAGGTTTATATACAACTCCCTTTTCAGATTCTTAATCTTTGAAATTGCGCTTGTGGTTATTACACTGTTATGAATATAATTGTTTCCAGTGAAAGCTGATGATTGTGTCAAATACTTTAATAGCCAGTTAGTCAAACTTTACAGCACTGTGTGTATGTGTGTGTGAGTGTGAATGAGAGTGAGTGAGAAATGTCCAATGCAATACATTCCTTCCAGGTTCACATTCCACTCTGCCTTTTTCTGTGAAACCCAAATTATAACATTGACAGTTTCCCAAATGAGAATATAGATCAATGGTGTATGTCCCCAGGAACTGTATGCCTCAAATATACCTTCAGCCAACGGTTGGAAGACAAAAACTTGTTATCCTCCAATGTTTGTTTGTTTGTTGTTGTTTTGTTTTGTTTTGTTTTGTTTTTTTATTTTAGGTATTAAAATGTTCTTATCTATATGTATTTATTCTCATTCTAGGCTGCTGATCTTAGTAAACCCATAGACAAGAGGATATATAAAGGAACACAGCCTACATGCCATGATTTCAATCCACTCACAGCAACAGCAGAGAGCGTTTCCCTCCTGGTGGGCTTCTCAGCAGGCCAGGTGCAGCTCATAGACCCAATAAAAAAGGAAACCAGCAAACTCTTCAATGAAGAGGTTGGTTTTGAAGACATGCTATTAGTTTTTCTTTTTTTTATATTGTATTTTATTATACTTGCATGATAACTAGCAAATTATGACAGCATGGGAGTGCCAAGCTGACCTCACTCTCTTTTCTCTGGTCTCTTTGTTTGTCCATCTCCCCCCAGAGACTCATAGACAAGTCAAGAGTAACATGTGTACGATGGGTTCCTGGTTCAGAGAGCCTGTTCCTGGTGGCTCACTCCAGTGGCAGTATGTACTTGTACAACGTGGAAAATACCTGCGGCACCACTGCACCTCACTACCAGCTCCTTAAACAAGGCGAAAATTATGCTGTGCACACCTGCAAGAGCAAGTCGGCTCGTAATCCATTACTACGCTGGACAGTGGGGGAAGGGTCACTTAATGAGTTTGCCTTCTCCCCTGATGGCAAGTTTCTGGCTTGTGCGAGCCAGGATGGCTTCCTGCGGGTATTTGGCTTTGACGCTGCAGAGCTCCATGGAACAATGAAGAGCTACTTTGGTGGCTTACTGTGTGTGTGCTGGAGTCCAGATGGACGTTATATTGTGGCAGGCGGGGAGGACGACCTGGTGACAGTATGGTCATTTTCAGACTGCAGAGTGATTGCACGTGGACATGGTCATAAATCATGGGTGAGCGTAGTGGCATTTGACCACTGTACCACCAGTGTGGAGGATGGTGATCCCCCTGCTGAGTTCAGTGGTAGTGATGAGGACTTCCATGAGCAGATTCATTTTGGTGCAGGCAGAGAAAGAGCTAACAGCGCCCATTCTCGGCTTTCTAAGAGGAACTCTACAGACAGTAGGCCTGTTAGTGTGACCTACAGATTTGGCTCAGTGGGCCAAGATACTCAACTATGTCTGTGGGACCTGACGGAGGACATTCTCTTCCCTCACCTCCCATTGTCCCGCACAAGGACTCACACTAATGTTATGAGTGCCACAAGCCCTCCAGCCACAGGACAAACTACTACTACTGTATCCACCACCACCACCACCACCACCACTACTACAACAACAACTACCAATCCCAGTGGCACCAATGGTAAAGACAATGTGAGCAATAGTAGCTCTAGTGGAATTCCAGCTAACTCCCTCCCCAGCACGCTGCCTCGGTCCAATAGCTTGCCACACTCCTCTAACCCAGCAGGGGGCAGCACCCCTAATAGCCACACAGGCAACAGCAGCTCCTCCAAGGGCAACAGTATCATTGACAGTGCTTTCATTGCAACTGGAGTCAGCAAGTTTGCAACGCTATCTTTACATGACTCGCGCAAGGAGCGCCACGAGAAGGACCACAAACGAAACCACAGCATGGGTCACATTAGCAGCAAAAGCAGTGACAAGCTCAACCAGCTTAGCTCATCACGGACGGCAAAAGCTGACGCAGCTAAGACTCTGGGCACAATGCTGTGCCCACGCATGGATGAAGTGCCACTGCTTGAGCCACTAGTGTGCAAGAAGATTGCTCACGAGAGACTCACTGTGTTAATCTTCCTTGAGGACTGTCTGGTAACAGCCTGTCAGGAGGGTTTCGTTTGCACATGGGCTAGGCCTGGGAAAGTGGTGAGTGACAGGCCTTTCGAGGATACTGTCATGTGACACCTCTTAACTCACATTGCTTCTAGTACTGCCATTTCCTTTCAGCATTCAGAAACTGGTAAAACTATTGCGTGCAGCCCAGGATATTGGTTAATTTATGCCAGATTTATACTAAACCCTCTGCATCTGGGTGATTTCAGCACTAACCCATCCTGACAGTAAACCTCGAGGCCTCAATATTCTGCTTCTATATTACATTCACAATACACTGTTTATTATCAATGTGTGTCATCTGTCTCTCCACAGGGATTGCTATCATCTCAAAACAACCCAGCCAACTCCCCCAGTGGAACAGTAGTATAGCCCCGGTGCTGGTGCTGCTAATGACAGCTCCATGCAACAGAGACGGGGATGACCAAGGCCAAGGCCCTGCAGCGCTTCTACATACACTGTTACACACCACATGACCTCCAGTGTCACCTTCATTCTCATCACTACAACCACCCAGAGTGCTCTCTTTTGTGCTAGTGCTCATGCTTAGATAACTGATGTTGGCCAAACCAGGGTGAGAAACTTGACCACCTTTTTTCTGGGGATGGAAAGAGTGCTGTTGGAAATAATAAATGAGCCAGCAGGTTTGTGGAAATGGTTGATTAGCTCACTGTTACATTCATGGTCATATCAAGTCACGACTAGTCAGAAAATAACTCTTGTACCCAGTCCTTTGTGCCTGTAGTTCTTCAAAGACAAGACACGGTGGTATGTTGGCAATGCCTCAATCTAACCCTGTGTGTGGGGTTAATTTGGTCATAGTTTCTCAATTTAGTTACTTCTAAGTTATTCACAGGACAAGGGAATCAGATGAGGGATTGTGTTAGAGTAGGAGGACAGCCCTGATGCCAAGTCTTTCATGTTTTACCTCCTTGTGCAGCCACATTCCTATAACCCTTGCAAAAGAGACCTGAGATTTTTTACTTCCTTTACAAATCAGAGGTATCTCACTTAAAAGTGAATTTTGCACAGATTTCCTTTCCAAATTCATTACGGTGGAACACAATGTTTTGAAGACAGCTTCGGAAGCACTTGGGGAAAGGTGCGTTGTTGCCTACTGTCTCATCGCTGGACGCTGCAATCATAGTTTTTTTTTTTTATATATATATATATATATGGAAAAAATTGTTTGCACTTAATGGTTTGTTAGAGGAGAATGGCTTTACATTTTGGAGTGTGTAAGGACTCCTTGACAAGGTTGAAACTTAAATAGAATTTAAAATCTTTGTATCTATTGAACATTTATTTTAATATTGTTTCAGATTAAACAGGCTCTGTATTATATGTAAATATTGTACTTCAATGATTTATGGGTGAAATGATCATTACGTTAGTTTAAAGATTCTCATTTCGGAAAATAGTGATCTTTCTAATACAGAAAATCTATACCTAATATTAAAATGAATCTTAAATATGCAGGTGAAAATGTTTCTTTTGTGTTGTACATAAAGAGAATTCAGGTGTATTTTTTATTATTGAAATGTTTGGAATAGGAGATCTATGAAATCCTCTTATCTAACAGGTAGTGCTGAATGCTAGCTAGCCTGTCGCTGCATTTTTCTTTTACAACGTAGGCAGGTAGGCGCAGATGCAGCGGTCTAATTCAGCCATCTCTCCAAGCTCAGGTAAACCACAGGAAGACTAACGCTGGCGTAGTTCCCCTCGCCCGTTAGCACTAGTCCCATCCATCAACATGCGTTTTGAATTCACTTTAACTAACAAGTTTGACAACTCTGTTCTGCAGACAGGGCTGAAATCTGTGACTCTTGTTATTGTGAGTAATAATCACTGAACTCATGCTGAACTTGTGAACAAACTTTTGACACTGTGTTGACTACCAGCTGACTAATGTCAGGACTTGATGGTGATGTGCGTGCTTGAGGTGCGGGTGTTTTCAAGCACCCACAAGGAAGAGTGAGGATTTTATCAGTGGGAGCCTTCCATGTGGCGCCTATTAAAACAGCTTTGACAGACTTGGTGCTCCATTTGTGTTCATTTTTCCAGTACTGACCACCTGCATGTAACATGTTGGGAAGATGTTGATGCGTCAGTAGTTTGGCTATACCCTGATGGTTCCCTCCCCAGGGGATCAACACACAGCTCAAAGTGCATGAGACAGACTCATGCATCAGATGCACCTCAGTACAAAGCCTACAAAATAAGCATGGACAGAGGATGCGACAATTACAGTCAAATCTTGCATCTGTTGTATGTGTATTTTCTTTTGTAATTGTCACACATCTGTTTGTGGTATTATCTAGGTTTCATTCTGTATGTGAAACACAATTCTCAGACTTTGGTGGAACATCTGTGGCTGGGCTCTGGTAATTTGTCCACACAGGATATAAGGAGGTGCTGCCTGCCCAGGGCTACCCTGCTCCCTTGGGCCCAGCCCAGTCATCAATCGGTGACATTAGCCTGTGTGTCAACATGAAAGGTCATCAATAAGAGCAGCCTACACCACGTTCCAAATTATTATGCAAAAGATATTTTTCTCTGATTTTCCTAAATAGTCAATGCAAATGACAGTCTAATTTTTGAGTCATCAACTGTTGCAGTATAATTTTGATTTCATTCAACAAACCCCCCAATAATAACAGTATTTGATTTAAAAAAAAAAAAAAAAAAAAAGAACTACTCAAAATGCACTGTTCCAAATAACTGCACAGCAGAGTTTCAAAATATTTTATAGTTTGTAAAGAACTGAAATTAATTTCAATTTGGGAGGTCATAATCACTGAAATCAAACTTAACAGGACTTGGTATCACCTATGAAATTCCTGCTTCCATTGAACTTGTGAGATTTTGGAGAGTTTCTACTTGAATGTCAGAATAGCCTCCCTGAGCTGCTGTTCTGATGTGAACTGCCTCCCACCCTCAGATCTTTGCTTGAGGATGTGCCAACAGTACTCAATAGAAGATGATGAAGATGATTTTGCTACAGAAGGTACGTTCTTTCTTTTTTTTTTTTTTTGTACCATGGGAGGAAGTGGTCAGTCAAACTGTATACACTTTGCCGAGGTGACTTTCACACATTCAACCAGCTCTCTCTCCATGATTCCGGCCAAAAACAGACTCTGCCACCTCCTTGCTCACATTGCAGCCTTGTTGGCACATGGTGGCCATCCACTACTCCATCAATCTGGACCGAGATGAGTATAATCCATCTACTGCAGTTTGCAATGCAGACTGCTGACCTAGTGCAGGGTTTTACACGCTCCTTCAATCTGTAGACCAAGAGGAAGTGATGGATCTTTATCAGACTTGACTCTGTAACCCCATTCCACATAAATGTGTCTCACTCTTCAGCCTAACCTCCCACTAAGGGACATGTTACAGTACCAGTTGGCCAATAAGGGGCAGTGTTGCTCAGTCAAATGACAGAGAGTTCTTCAGAGCCACTAAGTGATGTTGTATTTGGTAATGGCTGCCACTTCATCAAACAGACAAAACATTGTCTATATATGTATATCATGTTGTCGCTCCCTTTTCCAGTTACATTCCTCGAACTTTACCTGACTTACTTCAAATATATTCTATACTCCAAGTGAGGCATAAAATTGCTCTTCCATAATTTATGAGTCACTTTTAGAAGAAACACAAGCACACTCAGCCATTACCCCAGCAGCCTGTGTCGTCAGTGTGGAGGTGCTGATAAATGTGATCAGCAGCAGCTGTCAGGATGTCACTCAGCTAACGATGGCCTCTGACTGACAGTCTGATCTCCCATGGGTTGGCTGATCTCAGTCAGGGTTAGTGCTTACAGTGATCTCTTACATAAAAACAGACGCTCACTATTAAACACTACATATCCTTCTATGCTGCTCTCTAAAACGCATATTTCAAAGATATTTATCCGTTTTACAATCCCAACCAACAACCCTTTCATCTCAGGAGAGATTTCAATAGCGGTCAAAATGCTGTGGTATTCATTAACAGCTCAGAACAGCTACATTTATCTTGCATCCTCAGGGGAATAGGGTCCCACTTGATAGAAATTCAACAGTAAACCAGGATCTGTAAGATATGTAAGACCGTGGTTTACTCGTCTTCTCAGTCTGATGCAGTATCCTGCTCTACATGCCTCCATATATTATTGACCCAGAGTTTTGTTTACCTAGCATTGCGTATAGAGGCTATGAATGATTAATAGAGTCTCTCAGAGCTATAAACCTAAAGAATGAATGAATTGCGAAAACTTGGCAGTTTAAGTTAATGGACGCAGAAAATGAATATGTACAAATAAGTCTTCCCCCCTTTGTGGTTATGTCAGGAATGGATTTCCTCTGAACATGTGACACTAGACATATCATGGAAAAGAGCAAATGAAATCAAATGAAATAGTTTTTCAATTAAAACTTCCACAAGGATCTTTATTTAGCTCATTCTCAAGATCAAAAATAAAGTAAGTAGTAATATGATATATGAAGTTAAATTAAATCATCACGGGAATTCAAAACCACTCTTTAATTTGCTTGCCTTGCTAAACTGGGGAGCTTGATTGTCAGTGTATAGGCGAGGTTGTATCCTGCACGTTTCACATTAAAAAAACAAATATACCACCGACGTTTCAGTCACAAACTAATGTTCCAAAGCAGAACTACTAGATGATCCCTTTTAGCTCAGTTTTGGGGTCCACACCTAAGTAAAATATCACACTCTCATAAGTGTACTCATTCATATAAGCACCAGTGTTTTTTGGGCTGGGGAGGCAGTGTTGTCAGTTTTCAAGCTGTTTTTGCTTAGGTCAAGCAAGAAGGAGTGAACAAAAGCAAGTTCACAGGACAAAAATCCTTAATGATTAACTGCTATATACAGTTAAACATTTTATTATTTTGGGCTTTCTCTGTTTTATTATCATTAGTAAGGGGCAGGGGGATGACAGGAACCAGGGAGAGAGAGAGAGAGAGAGAGAGAGAGAGAGAGGGGAAGGACCCACAGCATATGCCCCAGGCTAGAAATGAACCAGGGAGGCTGAGATAACATGACATGCGTGCTAACCACTCAAACATCCGTGCTGCCAATGAAAAATGTATTTTGGTTGTACACTCCAGTATGTTATCATTCCAGGAAAACCAACATTTCCTGCTCTGATAATAATTTAGATGAGTGAATAGACCTGTCACATCTCAAGTCAGTGAATACATTTAAATAATAAGGTAGTAGCTGATGTTTTCATTCAGCCTAACAATTAGATTTAGATAGTGCCAATATTTATTTTCTCCTGAATTTATTGCTGAAATTGAAGAGGTGATTTACTGGTTTTAGTTTTCATTGTCCCCAGCCTTCTGTTTGACCTGAAAGGTGTGTCTATAAATTGACAGCACAGGTCGGCCCATTAAAAGAATTAACGCATGATTTCAGGATGTTTTTCAATTTGCCCTAAAATAAACTAAGTAGAGATCTTTCAATGGCAACAGCACATCACAGTTTCAAAGACTCCAGCATCAGTTAACCATTCGTCACCAAGAATCAGGAGCACCGTGCCACTTCCCTCTTTTCTCAATTCTATTCTAAGTCTTGTCCCTCAAGGCACAGGCCCAATTACTTGGCCCCACCAAGGGAGCAGCTGCACAATTTGCCAGTCACATGACCTCCGCATAACAGTCCCAGCATCACATGTCTTCACACTGCATTAGGATTTAAGGTTCACAAATTGGGAGAAGATGGGACTTCTTGCCCCTCAGATAATGTTTGTCACAGAGGGAGCTTTGATAAGCTTCATCAAAATAACTCAGTCTTGGACATTTGTTTTGGTGAACAGCCACATGTGCCTTAGATTAAGCCTGTTGTATTTGATTCACGCAGTGTTAAAGGATTTTATGTGGAGTCTCCGATTAGCCTCCAGCAGTTTGCTGGAGGATGAATTTAAGATGAACTGTACAGGAAGTCCAGTCAGCAATAACTTTGCAGAGATACAGGATTTTGAACAGAATTGCATAACCAATTGTTAAAACACTGCCAGAGGAGGGTTGAGGAATCAATGCAGCTTCAGAGAAGCCACCAAGCTCAGGCCTTAGTGGAAGCCATCAATACTGAGCTGTGGTCTAAGCACTTAAAATGTAAATGCATCTTCAATAGCAACAACAGGGCCGAGAGTTGCATCAGTGTCCTGGGACTTTTCCAGGTGCATTGTGTGCATTTGTCTGTGAAATCAAAATCTCAGCACAAAGACACAGTAGCTTGATAAGAAACACCGCGGTTCTGTCCATGCAAGTGTCTCTGGTATATTTATTAATGCTCCGTACCTTTCTGCTGTCAAATGAATAACAAGACACTTGGTCTGCTTCAGAAACCTGTTGCAGATGAGCTAAGTGGGAGATTATTAAAATGGAACGAGGTGTCTCAGAGGATCTCTTTTGATCTCCGAAAACTTCTGTGATATAAATAACTTCAAATTAATTATGCATGCACTGGGGAAATGCAAAGTCCACAGATTCACCAAATGTAAGACTGCCCCAATGAGCCCTTAGTTGCTCTTTTGAACTTACCAAGATTTCGAGATGTTCTACATTTTTGGTTTAAACTTAAAGTAACAACACATATTTTGATCTTAAACCCTTGTTAGATAAAACACAACAAAGTATTGTTTAGTGAATTATTGTTAATTACAACTTACAAAACAAACTAGACTTGCCAGAAATCACTTAAATAATTGAATGTAGAGATATTTCTGTTAAAGGAGCCAAAAATCCAACATTCGTCTTTATTTGGAACAGTCCAATAAAACAGGCAATATGAAGAATAGTCCATAAAGATTTACTTTGAAAAGGCTTTTTTCTTTATAGAGGATGCAAAAGACAATAATATATAATAGTAGCAATTAAGGTCACTGTAATCGAACATAACTCTTGCAGAGTTCATGGTCCCTGATATCGCCCCAGCCACCATTTTTCACATGTGGGGCTACCCCTCCGACTCCATTGGCTGGCAGTCTCTTTGCTATCAGGAGGTTCTTTGGGAACAGCTGGTTCCCACTGCTCTGTAGGATGTTTTCTATCTTGGTTTTCTGGCTCATTGGCATGCAGGACGCTTTCTTGTGATGCATGCCACAGTCTCCGGCATGGAAAATCCTTGGCGCCTCACTCACCATGACCTTCCAGTAGGAGGGCAGGCAGGATACGGTCAGGTGTTGTAAGGACCAGTCCCAGTTATAGTCATCATAAGTGCAGAAAGTATCAGTGCACCGAATAAGCTTCTGGTACGTCTCTCTACTCAGAGCCATCCCCATGTTGTGCTCAGTGGACTTCCAGGCCTTCACCTCTACCTTGTTTGCTTTGCTGGAGTAGCCAATGTGGCTGTAGCTTCCCAGCGAGAGGATGTCACAGTCTGTGCACTGCTCCCTTTTGAGAACTGACATCAGCTTTAAGAGATGGATAAAGTCTGGGGACAAGTAGTGGTCCTCCTCAATCAGCAGGACCAGACCCTTGTGGTCCTTCAAAACCCGAACCCTGTCCCATACAAAGTGCAGCTTCCACCACCAGTGGTGCTTGGTCTGGGAGAACTTGGCCTCGCGGTAGTGGCCAAATGAGTCAGGGTACTCTGCATTGATACATCCAAGCTTTAAGGCGTCATTTTTGGGAATGTCTCTTGGGCAGTCCCTGGGGTCATTCCCAGGGAACTCTTGGGGGTACAGCTGAATGCTGAAGGGGAAGAAAATCTGAAGTACTTGACAGAAGTCAACAGAGGCCACCACTTTATTTATCTCTGGGGACCAGTAATCATGGCTGAATATCAGCAGTATACTCTCCACACCTCTGACCTTTCGCAAACTGTCCACTAGTAGCTTAAGGTAGTCTGGTCGGTTATGGACCTGAACCACGACAACCAGATCATCTTTCTGTCGCAAGGTCTTAAACTTCTCCTCATTTCTTATTGTCTGGTCAAAGTTTAGCTGGAAGACAATGCCACGGTAGACTAAAGTGGTGTTATCTACCCCTGGCTTGGATATCTTCTCCTTCTCCTTTGCTTTTACTGGATGTGTGTCATTTACTTGGATAATAGGAGGGGGAACAGGTGCCCGGCTGACTGCAGGTGTAGCTTGCACTTGGATATGGTTGTTAATACTGCTGCTGCTGCTGCTGCTGCTGCTGCTAATGCTGCTGCTTCTCCTCACGGTCTCCACTTCCTTATGGAATGATCCACTGTCGTTCTTTTTTTGCCTTCCGCTGCTCCAGAAAGCTAGGCCACAGATAACAACCACCAGAGTCAGTATCACCACCTTCCTCTTGTAGATTCGGAATCTCATGATAGGGGGTCAGCCTCTTACGAAGGGAGAGAAGTTGATTGTAGAGATACAAAAAGCACAGGCTTGCAGTTTTAATTGCGTGCCTTATACTGGGAGCAAGTCTGATTAAAAAGAAGCTGTGATGAGACTAATTGTTGGCAAAATGAACTGTTTCTGTAAACATGGATCCCACTGGAATATCACTGGTGGTGGATGAATATTCCGTAAGGCATGATGGATGTTGGGAGGCAGCAGTATTGCGGTGTGCATGAACCACCTATATGAAAAATAAACCAGAAAATAAACTTAGAGCTGAGCAATATGATTTAAATCATCAAGAGGCAAAGAGAAATACTATCCAGATAAGACAAATTTTACAATATGATAAATACATGCATAAATCAAATGGAAAGTCATGGCAATGACCTGTCTTGCACATCAAACGAGACCAATCGTTTTGTGTGGAAAAACTTGTGATATATGAATGCACTACTTGATCTTTCAAGAGCTGTTATATATGAAAATTTTAACTCAGAATCCACCTGATAGCTTTTCATTGTGTTTCATTTATACATGTACATATGTATAAAATGCAGATTGCATGTTGACAAATTTGACAACTCCAAGAAAACTAAGAGTTGGGAAATGAACACTATAAGGTTCTGATTAAAGCTGTAACTTTAACAATATTGAATGAAAGTACAACACCCTGGGTCAAGAATTCACTTTAACTGTCACTTCATTTTTGCATAGAGTATGAGCATGTGTAATGAGTACAAGATAATTTTTTAATTTAAATTATGTCTTGCTCTGGCTCAATTTAGAGACTAGAAACTTGAAAAGTAATAATAACATCATTTGACTTGTTTTGAACATGAAACTATTATCAGCCATCCTTAGTACAAAAAACACATTAGCAATGATCCCATATTTAATTTTCTGTAACAATGTATTCATAAAAATCAAAGGGATATTGATTTTTCCTTCTGTTCAGATCTGTTGAACCAACCTCCACCCTTTATTTGTTATTAAATTAGTGGTATCTCTGTCTTGACCTGACCCACTTCACACTTCTCCTGTCTGGATGGCACAATCACTGCCTGGGACAAGCTTTTGACAGCAACTGTATTTTCATCTGTAATATTGACAACAACAATGAATACATTCCTGGATGCTGATATAAATCCTAAAGACAGCCAAATGCTAGCAGTAAACATGGACTGTAACATAGTAGTATTTGATCTGGAGTTAAAAACACATCTTTGAATAGCACGTCCCTCCACATGTTTTCTTTACATTGGCAGCCTCCACATCAAGTGGGATGTTCCCCCTGCAGATGTTTTGATCCATTGCATCTACTGAGCCGCCAGCCTAACACGTTTATTCTGCAGTGTTTCCTTCTTAGTGTAAATATGCAGTTTCACTTCAGCCCAGTTTTTCTGTCCTGGATTGGCCGCTGTCAGAATCACCGATCCAGCCACATCTTTCATCGATTTTAACCCGAGATGCTTTCGCCGTCATGTCGCCCACTTGTGTCTCAACACATCCGAAAACAACAGTTGCCCTCGTTTCAGTTTTCTTTTTCTCTCTCTCTCTCTCTGTGATTTGGCTCTTTTACGATAACCAGCGTCCAGGCGAATGCTAACCGTAAGTTAGCTTCAGCTAGCAACTTACAAGCTCCTCTTCCACAACGAAGCTCGACAGGAGCAGCGACCATGTTGAAGCAGAGGAAGAAGCGGATTCACGGTAGTTACCTAAAAGCGGAAGATCCGAGCGGTCCTTTCAGCGACGAACATCAGCACGGCGGGCTCCCATTCTCCTCCATACCGTCCTGGATGGATGCATGGAAACGCGACTGCCAGCTAGCTGCACAAATCCCAAATACGGAACTACTGCCTGCCCCCTGCCGCTGTCCCACAATGCACTGGTCCAGCGGGGGGCACCCGAGACAGCCTACAGATCATGATGTCTCCCTCCGCTGACAGCCCCCCTGTGCTCACCCTGATCCACCATGCCTTTAGGTTATCCACAAGTGTGTAAGCATTTATACAGCTGAATGGGAGAGCCATCCTGTGTAGATTCCATCTAGACCACATCATAAGGAAGATAATGATACCCAGCAAGAAATATGATTCAAAAAAGCTTAGTTAGTTATTAGTTTACTAACACCATTTTATTTGCATATTGCACTTTCAGCTGTGGATGGCAATATATGTCCTATCTAAATCAGCATTAGTGCTGTCATGATGACCTAAGTTGCAGTTCCGTGTGTTGTAATTTGTTTGTTAGTTTGTTTTGATGCACTTTAAGTCTGTTGCTTATTTGTTGCGAATTTGAAAATGAGTGAATGCATAATAACAACAACAGAAATGCTACGTTTAGTTATGTTTGCATATGAACAAATGGCATACATGCCTGGATAACTTAATGTGGTCAAAAAGCTCGCTTTCAGGTTTACACAAAAAAACCCATAAGAAATATGGATGATCATTCATTCACTCATGTACTACCTCGTTTATTTCCAGACGCATTTTGCATGTTCTTGGTGAGTTCGTCTCCGGTGGGTGAAGCCCTTCTCTCCCCGTAGGTGTTCTTTCCTCCGAGCATCCCGGCCGACAGGGGGCGCTGCAGACTGGCGCCTGGACCGGAAGCGCTGCCAGCCGACCGCTTCATTGGCGCACGCGCGGCCTTCTTTCTTCCTTTCCGACGCTCGAGCGAAAAGAGACAAGATGGGCCATCAGCAGCTCTACTGGAGTCACCCCAGAAAGTTCGGACAAGGATCCAGATCCTGGTCAGTCCTTACTTTAAAGTGTTCATTATCGACGTGTGAGCTCAAACGGGCCGATAGAAAAGTGTTTGTGGCCTCCGGTGTTTGATAGTCGACCGCCAGTCCTCCACCGCATGGGAGCGGACCGAGAGCTAATATGGCGGTGCGGGATGCGGATGCGCCTCGCTAGCTTAAAGGCGCTACAGATGCGTTCACTCGGCCGCTGTCCTCCGCCGAGGCACATTAAACAGCTCATTTATGCACGTCTAAATACACAGTTAGACACCGGCGAGTGACTTATTTAGGTGTTTTGTCCAAACTGTCTCTGGTCACATTGAAAGTCTCAGCAGTTTGCAGCTAAAGTCAACATGTAAAGCTAAGCTAGTGTTAGCCGTGCTGCACAGAGAAGGGCTTACCTTACCTAGCCGGCACCGTGTCTGTGACCTCCTGCTGTCTGGATGGATGGATGGATGGATGAATGAATCTTGCAGCCATGTGAACAACAGAAATGTTGTTGACTCTTTTCCCACTTTGATTGCAGCCGAGTGTGCTCGAACAGACACGGTCTGATCCGTAAATACGGACTCAACATGTGCCGCCAGTGCTTCAGGCAGTACGCTAAAGACATTGGCTTCGTCAAGGTAAGTTCCGTGTTGTAAAATGTTTTATGCTTGCACCTCTCACCGTAGTGTTAGTAAAGGCTAGTGTTGTGATAACCGTTCCATGTAGGCTTATGGTAAGCAGTGAAGCACAGGACACATCAGAAATCACTCACTCCAACACTGTACCTTAACTTCTGTTTCTAACAGCTGAAATGGTTTTTGGTCTACTTTTGATACTGATTATTCATGAGCGGTTTTGTAGCACATGCACGCAAGACCTCAGCATCTTTGTGATGGGAGAACTGAACTCTTTGCTCAGTTGTGATGATAAATGAAGTTTGATTAATGCTGGCAGTGTCTCTCTAACAATAACTAATGGCTGGATCATTTTCACACAGCTGGACTAGATGTCTTGGACTGACACATCCTCAGATGGTGATCTCTGGAGGACCGGCCAAGATGGGATGATTCAGCACTGCAAATAAATGTGTTTTTTTGTCCAAGTTGAAGTGTTTTGTGTTTTAATTCTGCCAATCGATTATGGTTAACCCCCAATTTCTGAGGTTGAGGACAACTTGATAACAATTATGCCTTTAATTCATCTTAATTAGCCTTTTCATAACTGTTTTAAAATTGCTGTTCCGTGGCCTGTTATGTTATGTACATGTACACAACTCAGGTTCCATAGAAGGTACAGGACAATTGACCTAAAACTATGAAATACAGTGAATGCATTTCTGAAAGTCACATTTTTGTGACTATCAACATGCAAAATGAAAGATAATTTTGTTACATACATTAACCCAATAAAACACATGAAAACTTGATTTAGGAAAGTAATTTCAGGCCTCTTGGTGTACCACCAGATTATAAATGTATCATTGCCTGATTACTCACAAGTAATTTGTACCTGAATTTTTGCACATCCAGCTCTGTCAAAAGTGCATATAGGTATTTATGTATTTGCTTAATGATTCAAAAGATTTTAATTTATTTGGGGTGTGGTGCAGATGGAAAGAAAGAAAGGGGTGAGAGATAAAATAACCAACTTCCAGTCATATAAATCATACCTAGCAGCTCCTGCAACACTCATGTAAAATGGTCAAAGCTCAAATGTGTGATCAAGTAGTCATGCTCATGAACATTCCCTTAGGGGGTATTTGTTGAGCTAATTTGTCAGAGATGAAGTAGAGTAGCTGATCATATAGGATGTATATTCCATAATAAATGGCGCTGCAGTAAGGGAGTCATTGATCTTTGGCAGTTGCAAAGATTAATTTCTTAGCATGCATTCACATGAAAGTGGTAACATGCTGTATTTGTCTTGTTGAAAATGAATGAAGCCTGATCCTCTGTTGTGTGGCTGGTTGTGTAGTTCCTTTTGACTTTGGTTACCAAATGTTAAATATTTGGCAAGCTCAGGGGTAGCAGCAGCAAAGCACCTCAGCAAGTATCTGAGCAGATCCATATATGGAATTCGGCCAGGATTACTTTTTTTTTCTTTTATAAATTCTTGGGTTTGTAAATGGATGGGATGTGATAAGAGTGGATGTATGGATGATTAATGTGAAGCACTAGATGGCAGCAACACTTCACAGTCATCACTCAAGGCCAGTGAAAATAAAAGCATTTCACAATAGCAAATCATATTTCTGCATTCACTTAGCCTTCAAGATCCACATAGGTAACTATCCCTTTTAGCCTCTCTCGCTTAGCTGTTATGTCTAATTAGGGATTTGTCTGCCAGCGTGTAGTTGAAGGGATCTCTGACAAACTGATGATAACCACCTCTTCTGGGCAGGTTGAAAGAGACCTGAACATATTTAACTGAGGTTGATGTCTGTTTGATTTTTTTAAGCTATAATTTGAAGCATTTATGATTGAAGTTAAATCTATGTGGATATTTTTAATCATGCTCTGCAGTTTGGCGATTTATCATTTGGAGGTCTGTCATTGGCCTTCTTTAATCAGAGGCAGCACATAAATTATGCCTGGCAAATATCTGTTTATCATAAATAACACATCTCTTTTTGCTGAGCCGACTCGAGATGAATCTTTAACATTTTACGCTTTAAATCTGACGTGAATTCATAACATGAGGACTCAACTATCATTTTCTCCTAGAAACAGTATGTGCAGGACAGTCTGCAGGGAACACAGGATATCTATGTGCATCAAATACATATGCATCATATTGTCTAAGCACTGACTTCTATGCATTAAGGAGAATTTGTTTGGAGTCTGAGTGGCGCTCTGCATTAACGCAGCCTGGCAGCAGCTGGAGCTGTTTAGAGAGAGGAGGCTGAACACATAAATGCTCCGTGTTGCATCAGTCCAGTATGGGGCCGGATGGAAGGTGTTGTCTTTGATGTTCAGTTTCTTATTTTTCACCAGCATATTAATGCTCTTGTTATTGTACCCCATCAATGTACCTCTGGCAACACAACTGACTGATTGGATATGTTGAAAAGTTTGTGTCATCCGCTCTGAATTGCCTCAGGGCAGTTTGCTTTTATTTGTTATGTAACAACGTTAGCCTACATCCAAGTAAGAGAGCCTCATATAGAATTTCCTAAAAAGTACATAATTGGACTTTATTAACACTTTTCTGTTTATGTGGATAAAAGTTTCTCAAGTCACAATTTTATTTTCTATTTCAGCTAGCTGGAATTGACATACACACTTTGGTCACACATAGAAACTCTTCAGATATATTATCACTCTATTTGCTGGAGCATTTCCAAGCATTTGCATTGCCTTTTCCATATCTAGCTGTTATTTGGCAACATTAATGTTTGATGGGAGTTATGGTCATCACCACGTAACGTAAATTTCATGCGGAAATATCTCCTTAGCTTCTAATCATTCCACCTCCTAACCAGTTCACTGACTTCATTAGTTTTGGTCTTTCAGTGGTGAAGCTGGGGGACCCATGAGAGGATAATTTTAGAAAAAAGTCTAAATTGAAACAGAAAAGGATGAGATATTCAGATTTTAGTTGTAGTATTTTAGAATGGTTTATCTGCCAAAAATATGATCCTATAATTGACACAATGAGAATTGAAAGCATCTTTCATTAGAGCCTCCCTCCCTTAATATCCACCTCTCTTATTTTGGCAGTCTTTCAGTTTTGGCTGCCATGTGGGGTTCCTGTTTTAATGTTTTGTTCCAAATGTAGACTAAGATACCCTGATGTCTGCACAAGTAAAATTCAAGGTCCATGAAACTGAGCTGTAGGCTGTCACATGGTCAGGGAAGCTGCTACAACCCTTTGGGTTTGTCTCTGCGATCTAAGAATTTCACATTGCATATTGTCTTATGACTCGCTGATTTAAAAAATGCTTAAAAATATTCAAATACAGATATGAATAGATTTAAGCAAATGAGCTTAAAACAAACAACAGAAGGTGTATGGTTGTTTCTGTGCCTGTTGCCACTGAGAGCAGACTGTTTGGTGGGATTGGCAGTGAGAGATTTTATTATTCTTGAGTGACAACTATGCTGCAGCGGTGATGTACATGTGGGGAAAATCAATTCTCGTGGTTCAGCAAGACTCTGTGTGCAACCATGTGTGCATGTCAAGCTTGTACATTCTGCCCTATAAATAAATTACTCTCTAAAAACCTTGCGGTTATAACCACATCATAACAGTGAAAGTCCAGCTGAATAAAACAGTGGTCTGAGCAAATCAGAAGGGAGCGTCTGTGACCCAAAGAAGCCAGGCGCATCACACAGGTCTACCATCCATCTCTGAGATTGTAGGGAAGATAAGTGAACTGAAGTGTTTCAGCGCACCGTTGGCATGGAAACATTCCTGAGAGTTTACCTGCTTTCAATTGTTAGACCAAGAGCCACTTCTCGCTACAAGGTACCCCAAATGGGCTGTGAACAAACTATCCTTAAATTTTGACTGAGTGCAGCGCTGAAAGAGCAATGGAAAAAGACAAAAGAAACAGAGGAAGTTACACTGAAAAATCAAAGAGCCACAGTTAACATGGAAGCAATTTATTGAAATTAATGAAATTATGCATTGCTGTGAGGCTGTGGTGTAAGCAGCTGTAAGTACTGACAATTACTGGATGTTTTGTTCATGATACCTTCATTATTTTTGGGTAGTAGTAAGTGCGATGGTTTAGAAAATCCTTTTTCGTCTCTGAATCAGAAACAGTGATATCCATAGCCACAACCATCATCAGACTATAATGTTTCCTGGAATATTTCCCTGCGTATCAGCGCATTCCCTGGAGAAGTGAGCCATGCACTACGCTGAGCTTTATTACAGTCCAGCATTGAGCTGCTGGCTGACTCAGGTGTTCCAGTCAAACAGCGGCTAATTCTCAAATCACCACGGACTAAACATTCTTCTGCTGCAGAGCCCCAATTTAGGTTCAGATGACTTAAGCAATCATTATTTCAGTAAAGATTTCAAGGGAGATTACGGAAACAGAGAATTGCTTTAGTGATGCACAGGACACAGGCTTAATTCACTCACAGTCAACTGAGTGGTCCATATTGCACCGTAGAGAAATGTACAGTCGATCTGTCTTCAAGGTAATGGCACATGAAATGATAAAATGCCAGAATTATCAGCCACTCAGGAGAGACAAAGTTAAGTAAGAGCATTGGACTCATTCATGGCTGATCTTTCACAGCAGGGAAGTCACAGGTTTAATTAATAACACTAATAATTGCTGCTTTTTATGTAGGTGAGCTAGTGCCAGGGTCCTATTGCATTTTGGCTCAATGGTCGAGTCGAACAAGACTTTAAATGGAATCGAGCTATTATCTGTGATTTCAGTAATCCCTGTGCTTTTCCTAATATCAACATGTTCCTGAAAACAGTTGACTGTGAGCAAGATGATATCAGGCAGTAACAAATGAGAGTTTAATCAGAAACCCAACAAAGCAACAACAACACTAAATGCACAGTATAACTTCTGAGAAATTTGTCAAAATCTATTCAAGCATGTTCAGGTTTTTTTGTCAGTGTTCACCTGTGAAAAGCTGATCTGTGTTGCCAATGTTTAAGAGCTTTAGCTGGCAGTGATAGCATTCATGGCGTTTTACCAAAATGCTGACAATGAGACAGAAAAATCTACAACAGTTCCACATTTGCTGTTAAGTTTTAAGATGGTCACGGAAAACAACATAGTTGTAATGCAAGTTACAGAGAAGATGAAACAAGATTTCAGCTACTTGGGGAGTGACTGTGAACACGGTCAGAGTTTACAGACCAAAGAGCAATGTATCGATCCATGAAACTCTAAGAGCTGTACTGTATAAACATAAAAGTGAAACACAGAATATTAATAGCCAGGACTCTTACGTGTTGGCTGACTGGAGAATATGGGGTCTCACGGGATCTCTTCTCGTCTCTGGAAGGTTTGGTGGATAATCTCCACTTACACTTCTCAGTCACTGTGTAATTTCACAGCTGAAGTAATAAGTACAGAGTCAAAAATGAAAAACATGCTGCTCAGCAAATATGACAAATAGAAAAAGGGAAAAGGGATCCTGCATATCTCTTTTTTGGTATTCAGCATGCACTGAAATGGTTGGCACAAAGGTACATTTTATGAATGGCTCTGTGCGTGCAGTTGAGTCCACTGAACATCACTGATCCACAATGAAGGAGTCAGGATAATGTTTTCTCTGTCAGCAATGGATATTTAATTTTTAAGGGCGGTTTGAGCAACATTTATTCCAGTGAAAGTGTAAGTGTAAATGTTGGTGAAACCCTCTAGGTTCCTGCACATGACCAAAAAAAGATCCCTTGCACTGGCTTAAATCGGCAGCTTACATTATCACTTAAACAGCATCGCACACAAGTCAAATAGCACATTCAGTAAGTAGGTGGACACCTGCCACCATTGGATAAAACGACTGACATACCTGTGGGGGCAGTGTTGCGCCACAGCTGAAACTAGAAGCTGCACCAGAAGGAAGCAGGAGCACTGGAAGGTGAGCTGGGTTTTTGATGCTCTCTAGGGAACTCTTCATTGCAAAAAAAAAAAAAAAAAAAAGAAGAAGAAGAGAGAGATGCAGAATGGTAAGAAGCAGCCTTGATCGGTCTGTCAGCTCAGGGCATATCTAATTGAATACTCCATACCATTTGAAGTGGAGAATACAGTTGGAGCAAAAAAGCACTTGGTGTAGGGCAGGAGAGCAGCCCTCACCAAACAAAAGGAAAAAATGGCAGCATGAATACAAAAGACATTCAAACAAACAACCTGATCCCTGCTGTGTGAGCTACATCTACACCATCTTTATATACGGGCTGCTGATGATGAGAGAAAGAGCCGTGATGAGTCTGTTTGGTTTGAGTATATATATATAAAAAACCCTTTCATTACTGAAATCATCAGCCATCATTTTGTCTGTCTTGAAAGCATATCCCGGTGAAAAAGTGGTGTTAGTAATAATTCTGAGGTAAAGCTGGTGAGCCACGGGAAACAGGGTGCTACGGTGGAGGCCAGCAGCTGTCTCAGTGTTTGCCTTGGCCTGCCATATGTATTTTAGCACAGCACAGTGCTTAGGGGAAGCAGAAAAAATATTACTCATAAATGGAAAAGATCAAATAGTGGCATTTAAGAATCCGCAGAGAAATTGTGTCACGGAGGACCTCGTCTTTCAGCTCTCCTCAGGCTAAGAGGATGTGATGTTCTGTCAGCATTGTAATTTATTTCTCACACAGGTCATGGCTGGGCAATCGCACCATATACTTTGCTTTACAGGGCGGTATCCTGTTATAATCCACCATTATGGCTGTGCGCATGTTTCATGCATATTCACCGAAGCAGAGATATGAATATAGGTATATTCAGACTTTATGCCTTCAAGAGAATAGACATGGCCATAACTCTTTATCCAGTATGGAAATATCCAGCCATAACCATGCCTGTCAATCTCTTTGTACACTGGTTTAGATGTTAACCTTTAAATTCACAATGCCCGGCCTGAATATGACCCATGCTAACATTTTCCATTATCCACATTTATGAATATCTCAGACAGCCTTAGTGGAATTTAATATTTCCCACAGCCTAAATCTGAGTTGTTGTGAAGTGCATATTAAGAAACCACAGAGAAAGAGGAGGAATAAAAGAAAATTTAAAATGAAGTGGGGTTGTTTTTTTTTGGGGGGGGGGGGATAGCACTAGCAACAGGCTTCCTCTGGCTTCCTCCGCATTATGACTTCTTCACTTGTTTAATATGACAAGCAGATGTTGGAGATAGTGAGCAAAGAGCTGCCACCCACTGATCTTATTAGTTCCTGCTAATTCTTTTCGCTGTGCTTCTTGTTGTGAAATGTCTTTGTCATCCAACGGTCAGGCTCTGCTGTTGTCTGTCTTTGCTGTCTTTCTGCTCATACAGCAGCACTAGCACTCTTAATCCAGGAGGGAAGATGAACTCATGCATGTTTGGTTTTTAAAAGAGGATGCTGGTTTCCGTGACAACACCTCTACCAGTTGAGTTTGGAATAATGGGCATCCGAACCATTTTTTTAAATGTTCTGAGCCACATTTTGAATATTTGAAGAAGGTTGTTCACATGGAAGACAGTTCATTGGAGTGTCATTGTGACAAATGCAGATGAGTGTGTGAGTGATGCACGCAGAGAGGATCACAGAGAGCGGAGGAAAGCATGCGGCTCAGATGGAAGCACAGACAGTACGCTGCTCACTTCAGTTCTGGCCATTCTTGCAAAATGTTTTTATTAATCTGACTCTTATTATAATCATTATGCCTCTGGCTGTTGTGTACAGCTTCTCTGTGGTCCAACCAATGTGTCAGAAAATGACTGGCATTAAATATGACACATAGTACTTATGTCATCATAGGGATGCAGGGATGGCCATTTTCCTCTTGAGCGGGATGGATGATCGCACTCAAGTCGACCTGCGCTGGTTGCAGAAAACCACAACAAACCACAGACGCATGGGAATATGAGTCCTTTTATGAGATTGATCCTCTTTGTGCTGTGGTTGGACAGTTTTTTGACTGACACTGTGAGTCGCCGCTCAGAGCAGCATTGGAAATGCAGATCAACAAGTGCTTGTTGTGGAATGTTTTCTGCCTGCTGCTGTCTCCTGTCTTCTGCCATTTTGACCTTGTAGCACTCAGTGATAGTTAGGTGTTTTTTGTTTTCTTTTTGAGGTGAAAGCTTCCCGACCGAGAATCTTGAACCTTTCACAGCTGTAATTTCAATAGTAATGCCATCTTCCTGCCCATTTGAAGAGATGTTATGTAACTTTTATTATACGGTCGTTGGATTTATATTCACTGTAATGATCTTATATTTCTTTGATTGTAGCTTCTGATATTTTCCAGGGCTTCAGGGATCTCAAGAGGTTAAATCACGTGGTTAGAGCAAAAAGCTTTCTTGCCTGCAGCAATGGCAAGTGCAGGATTAAGAAGTCATGCAGAAAAGAATAGTTATTGTTCAGTGCCACGATATGCCTTTCCCTGCAGATTCTATTTGCCTGCAGCAGGACGACCTGCCCACTCTCAGCTGTGTGCTGCTGCTGCTGCACTGGGATCCTGTGTGCTTTTATTGATTCCAGCCTGTCCGCCCACCAGAGGATCCGATAACAGTTAACATGATGCAGAGTCCATATATTTAGAGGCAGGAGGGTATCAACACACCGAACTCCAATTGGCGTAATTGAGAGTGATAGGGATCAGTTAGAGTCAGGTTGCGATTGATTAGGTGTGTGTGTATAAGCAGATAGGAACATCAGTGGAGACTGGTCAATAGAAATTATAAGCATTTTAACAAGCACCACCAAGAAACACCAGAGTAAAGAGGTGGAATCGATGCCGAGGCTTCACTTCAGTCTTTACAAACAAAAGTGCTTGAGCAACAACTTTGCGCTATCTCCACTATTACAGGCCAGTCATCATTGTTGAGCGCAGTTTTGGTGCAGAAAATGACATCCCTATGATCCATGGCTGAATCTACAATATCCAACAATGACAAGGCAAAAATGGACACAAATATTGATTCAGTACTGAGTTGGAGCGCCACCTTTTTGTATGTCTTTCAGGAGAGCTTTGATTGATTTCAAGTCATTGCTCTGGCTGGGCCCCTCAGCAACATTCACTAAGTTATCCCTGAGCTACTTGGCGCTCAGTTGTGGTCCTGATATGTGGTGATGTCTCCACCCAGTCTGGTGTCCTGAGCGCTCTGGACCATGTTTTTACTTCGTATAGCTCCATTCAGCTTCCCCTCAACCTGAACCAGCCTCCCTGTCCCTGATGTTTCCCCCACCTTGCTTCACTGATGGGATGCTATTCGGCAGGAGGTGAGCAGTAGCTTGTTTCCTCCAGACCTGCCGCTTAGAATTAAGGTCAAACTGTTCAGTTTTAGTTTCATCAGATCAGAGAATCTTGTTTCTCACGGTCTTTTTGGGGGGCTTTCTTATGTTTTTCCCTGATCAGTGGTTTCCCTCTGGCCACCCTGTGAGAGAACAGTGGGAGTGCTGCACAGATGGTTGTCCCTCTGGAAGTAAGTTGGTCTAAGCTCAACCAAAGGGACCATCAGCTTCTTGGCCATCTCCATTAACCGAGTCCGTCTACGGTCGTTCAGTTTGATCAGACAGCCAGGAATTCCCAGTCCTTCTCTCATTTAAGAGCAATAGAGGCTCTTTGGAACCTTCAGTGCAGCAGACATGTTTTTTTTTTTTTGCCTTTCCCTGATCTTAGCTTCAGTTGCTGGCGCTTCCTTCCTCCTCTCGCTGTTCTGATCACAGCAAAACTCTTTCCAAATCATTTCCAACAAATTGCATTTACTATAGACGGATCCCAATGAGAACAAACTCAAAGATTATCAAGAGAAATGGGAGGCACCACTGCTGGCATGGAAAAATAAAATGTCAGCGTACAATAATTAGGCTGCAAATATATATATTTTTATTTCATTGTATGGTACGGGTAATACTTCCTGAACGCATCATACTTCCCACACATTGATGGATCAAGAGATATCTTTATTGGCCAAGTTGCACATAACTGGGATGATGTTGGCATCTCATCATTCATTTTCTCTGTCTGCGGTAGCCTGCTCTACATCGTTGCACTCAGGTTTGATGTGGTGCTCGATCAAGCCTCAGGGTGTTCATAAGATATGCTGGTTACCGGGATGAGCTGAATAATCACAGGACTCAACTGTAATTTCCAGCCTGAGCAGGTAGTGCGTGTACAGCCGACGTCATGCCGGCGGGGGAGGGGGAGATCCCACCTAGCTATCAGGTTAACTGAGTGGTGGCAGCGTAAGACTTGGCACGGTGCACGGCATGATAAGGTTTCTGCACCAATGTGGACAGCGTGGGAGAGAGCTCTTATCAGTCTATGTCAGGGTCTATCAGCATCTGTCATGTTTACTCCTCAGGTGTGCTGGCTGCTCGCTGACTGCTCTGCCAAGGCTCTTTCGTATCAGCCAGCTGAGAGCTAAGCAAGAGTGCAAACACAAACCCGCCCACCGCTGCTGCAGACCAAACCCTCCCTATTACCAACGTCTTTCGTGACATTCTCCACTTCTCACCACCTCATCCTTTCACATCTTTCTTTTCACTGTGAAACCACTCTTTATTCACCTGTCTTTGAGTGGATGCGGAGTGAAGGATCCCCTTACAGATCAAGAGACATGGCGGCCAAAAAAGGCTTTGATTTACCCCCAACACATGTTGCCTTTTTTTTTTCCACTCCAGTAGTGTGAGTGTTATCACCATTCAGTCCATTGCCCCTAGATGCAGGTCACAGTTGCTTTTCTGATCTTACTGGAGCTAAAAATGTGGTTTCCCAGAGAGAGAAAGCTCCACAGAGGGAAAGTGAGAGAGCGAGACAGAAAAAAGGAAGCCACGGAGCCAAGTGAGTTCGAATTCTGCGATAATATTTTATCGTTAAATTCAAGTAATGTGAATATGTGTGTGCGTCAGGAAGGGACACACACATACACACACACACAGAAAGGTGGAGGAAGTTCAAGCAACAGAGAATAAGAGATTTGAGAGAGATTGTCAAAATGTCGCAGGTGGAAATGTCAGCAGTGAGGTGGAGAGGAGTCAAACTGAGCCGGAGCAGAAGGTTTGAGCCATAATTAGTGTCTGTGAGTCACCGCAAGTGGCCCAGTGTGATGCCACCAGCTCCCCGTCCTCTGTATTCACCGCTGAGGACAGGAATGAGGAGTAGTGCATCGTGACCTCTGGCCTTTCCAAGGAACATGTTGTACTCTGTTTTTGTTTGAATACAGCACATCCTCTAGTCTCCAGGCTCCGTGTGAGCTGGAATGACCTCATCGCTATTTGTGGGGTCACACTCATGCCTGCTGTTACTGTTGATGTATATGCATGCAGGCCTTGCTCTTCCAGCACACATTACTCTTATCTCTGGTGGAGCACAAGCAGCTGCTCCATGACTGAAGGTAAAATCAAACTGCTGTGGCGAAAACCTTCTGCTTGACCATTCTGACAGCAAATCGGTGAAATATTGGAGCAGATCACAGCCACATATGAGAAGTGGCCAGCATACAGTTGTTTTTTTTTTTTTTTTTTTTTTTTTTGTACAGCAGATGACCGTGGTCTATGTCACGCTGCTTTCTCCTAACTGTGATATCGCAAGGAGACAGGGAGCCAGCCACTGTGAAGGAGTATGCTTGGGAATGACAAACAGCCACTTGATGTCATGAACCCGTGTAACAAATGGTTCTGAGTGATCGGGACATGGCCAGTGCCCTGAGAGATAGGCAGGTTGAGGAATTCAGACAGCACACACAAACAAAACAGAGCTGACGACCCAAAAATTGTGAAGATGCTCTCAGTAATCCAGATCTGGAAGCAGTGCCTTATAGCAGCCAAGGCAGGTTCAGTTACATGGCAATATTCAGACATAGAGGCAATTTAAAGCACTTTATATATGACATGCTGCATTTAAAAAGGAAAATGAATATGCATTAACTAAACATTTGCGCCCAAGCTGACACATTTCGTTCCTGCATATAGGTCTCAAAATACTAGTTCTGCTGGCACATAGACTGTATTTAAATCGTGATGTAGCATCTTTGACATCACCCACAGGTGCAGTTCTGAGGCTTGAACCAAGCGTACTATCACCCATGTGTCAGTCAAAGCGTGTTGCCTTCGATCATGAAGTATTTTAAATTGGTTGTCATGAAAGAAGAAATTAACTGTAGAGACCAAAACTTTTGAAGTCACATTTGAGCCACCTGTAAAATAAACTGCAGCTCTTGGTTGATCCATGTTTATTTCCTCAGCCCTGATTGTTGCTGCATGATCAGATATTTTCATTTTGTCTCCCAAACACCTTAAAGGCCTGTTTCCCATATGTATACACATAAACCTGAATGAATCAAAGGTTATGTTACAGTTTGAATTGCTGACACAGCTGTGCTTGGATGGCATAACAGATTGTTCCTCGCATCTGATTTACATATTACCAGTGTCTTTGGCAGAACTTTATAGCCGCTGAATTCACAAATAACTCGTGACGGTGGCGAACAATTGAGCATGTCATTTCTTGGCCTGAGACGTTGAGAATGTGCCAGTTTGACCTCTGAGGTAGTGCTAACATTTCTAATTTCGAAATGAAATAAAAATGCGTTGTACGTACACAGGTTTGTGTGGCATTTGTTACATCAGCGTCTGGTACACACATTGGCAGGATCTGCTGACTGTGTCGTAATGTGCCATGTTCAACAGATTGGACAAAATGGAGGGAATAGCATAGTTCTTGTGTGTCTGACCCGGTGAGGTATTTCGGCAGATAAAACAGTCAGGGAAAGTGGGCAAAAATACCAGCCAACTGGTGCTGAAAATAGGCTGGCTGTCCTGTCTGTCTGGTGTAATTCTCGCAGTGTTCAGCCTCTCATGAAATTATTAAGTCCAAAATCTTGCGCTATAGGGATTTCTCTGTCTCGCTCCCACTCCTCCTCCTGATCAGTCTAGCACAACATGATGTATGTAGATAGTCTCCGAGCTCGTCTGTCATTTAAAGAAGACACTGTCTGATTCCACCTGGCTGGGAAATGCACACTGTTCTGTATTCATGTACTCCCTGCCCTGCCCTGCCCTGCACACACCCACCCACCCTCACCCCCGACCCCCTGACAAACACACACAAATGGACAAAGCCTACTTTGTGCTTTAAATGAATGTTGCACTGGGGCACGGCTGTCATAGCAAATCACAGTAACACTCAGCATGCTTCTATGCCCCGGCTCAAAGAACAGCAAGACCTCCCTCCATTTCTCTGTAGTCCATGTCAAGCACCACAATGCGGCAAACAAAGTAGGCTATTTTCACTGAATATGCAGCAGTATTCCTTTCATTAACGTGCTGATTTGTGTCATGTAGTGGTCTCATTTAGAGATCCTGATTGTTATATTGTGCCACGTGAGAGCTAGTGTGAAGAAAAAGTTGCCAACTGTGGATTTGTGCATGTGTGTACATTTAAAATGTATGTGTGTAACAGTTGAAGGACATCTTAATGGGCAAGTACAGTGCACACCAAAGCTCTCTGGGCAAATGTACAAATAGACAGCCTGACATTCTGCTGTCTTTTGGGTAATTCATAAATGTCAGAGAGGATCACTGTGGGCTAATGACGAAAGGTTCAGGGAATTTCAAAGTTTTACATGTTTAATGGGAAGTATCCATGTATGGCCCATTTCCTCCATTTCACATGTCTTTGATCCCTGATCATCTGACTTTGTCCCCACCTCTCATTTTATTTCAGCTTTTTCACATCAATCAATGTTTTATATGCACAGCAGTGAGGCTGCTTATGGGCAGAGTGGAAACATGAAACCTCAACAGAGGGCGTGATTTGATTTCTGACGTGGATCCTAACCAGTTAGGACAGTCTAGTTTTCCTGCTTGAAACAATCTGCGTTTATCCCACATCCTGGGAGATTTACAGCAGGTAAAGCTGAGTTTTGTTCCACTCTCTGACCAAATTCCCTCGTACGAAATAGAAACCCATCAGCTGCAGATAGATACAAATAAGATAGGGGACTGGATAATATTTGTGTTTTATAATTTCAGGAAATAATGCAGGGTGTTAGATAAGCCCATTTACGCTGTCTGCTGCCTTGGCTGTTACAACATTAGCTAATATTTCAGGATCTGCCTCAGGTAATGTATCGTGTATCCTGCACAGATTATATAATGAAATTATGTATAAACTCTTGGCATGACGTGAGGGCCAACAAATCTCTCTGCTCCTGTTAAAATCTCTTATTGCAGTTAATCTCATGATCTGTCATTTTGTGACTTCTGAGATTCCTGCTTCATGAATTCTGCACTACTAGCAACATGTTCCTGCCTACACCCCCACCCCCCCCATGCCTCTCTCACCCTCTCTCTCTCTCTCCCACTCTCAACCCAACCGGTTGTTTTTCCTTGCCACTTTGTTATGATTTGGCGCTATGCAAATTTCTCTTGATTTGATTTGATCTATTTTAAATTGAAATGTTTGAGATGTTTGGTCATGGTAGACTACTTGCTGGCCTGTTGTGTTACCCGTTTGGGGTGATGGCTTGCCCCGCCCTTAGTAGTTACACCTGTATCTGCCTCGCTCCTCACTTAGTTTCCTTTAAGCTTGTTTGTGCCTCTATTATTATTCCAAATAGTTTTTCAGTGTGTGTGATTTTTTTTTCTCCTGGCCTCCTACACAATTTCACCTTTTGGAATTTTTTGCCACCTCAGAATGAATTTGTTTCACCTTGAAAGTAATATTGTTTTCATTTGTTACATAAATCCTTGAACCTTCCCAGTCCTTTTGAGTCCAGAAATCCTGAAACATAACAACTTTGTTTTCTATTATAATTTTCAACAGACCAATGCTGCATTTGCTTTGGTCACTCCTGTCAAATCCACAACAAAAAAAAAAAAAACTGGATGGCAAACTATTTCACTTTCCTTTGTGTTTGTAGTTGTTCAAAAAGCTGCACAATATCTGATTCTAGCATGAAATGTATCCACCCATTTATGAAACCAGCTCCTTTGTGTTTAGTGGTGGCACTAACTGACTACAATGACTTACATTTTTCAGTGCCACAGGTTTTGCCGTGACACCATGGACACTCATCAGGAATTGAAAGCCTTGCAGCCTTCAACCTTTGTAATAAGGGATGACAAAATTATACCTTTTCAAAAGTTTATTTCTAACTTTTTTTATTCACATGGCTTAATATCTTTTAGCAATCTTTTTTCAAACTGACTCCATTGTGTTTATGCTTTTTCAAAAATCTTTTATTTATATTTCTCAAATGGAGGAAATAATTTTTTCATAGCAACTCTTCCTTTTATTTGCTGTGAAGACTAAAATTTCTGCTTGGGTTGATCCCTTGTCCTTGTTACTTATGAGCTTGATTTACCAGTTGGAGGCTTCAGAGTTAGAAAATGCTTTAATATTGAAATGAATGCCCCAGTTTCTTTAGTCGCAGTAACAGAATACATAATAGCAACAAAATCAGATCAGCATTGACCAAATATCCTTAAAATGATTCAATGTATCTTCAAAGAGAATATTAGTTACAACCTGCGAAAGAGGTGAGAACAAAACAAACCAGGGTAGATTTTTGCTCAATCCAAAAAGTTCTACCTTGTTTTTGTGCACTAACAGAAACATTCCCAGACCTGTCCATGGGAAATTGATGTTTTAGGTCAGCATTGGTTTCTGCTTCCAATCATAGACTGGAAATAAAGATGGATGTCAACCACAGATTTCTTAAAAGCAGTTCTGAAACTCAGTCTGACTCTGAGTGGGATGTTTCATTCGCACCATCTTACCAGTGTATGCTGCTGAAATCCCATTAATCCAAAAATGGGCACACAGGAAGGGCGCATGCCTCTCCTAGTGTCATGCACTGACAAAGGCACGGCACCGATATAAAGAATCTTTAGTCATAATAAAATTGAGTTGCATAAACGCCGTTGGCTCCAACAAACGGATAAGCAGAAGAAAGTATGAGTTGTGTTCACCAAATTTTGCCAAACAGTTGCCACAAGTGCAGTTTTTGGTCTGTCCTTGTTGGCAAAATTTTTCAGATTCAGAAGTTTCCACTTGCTTGCTGTATTCTTCTGATTGTGGACTTATTAACATTAGCCAGTGCAACACAGACCTCAAACTGCTTACCCTGCGTTCTTTCGTAACCTCACGGGCAATTACACACCTTATTCACTGAGTGATCTTTGTCGATCGACCACTTATGGTTAACAAAGGAGAGGGAGGGGAACAATGGTGCCCACTCACATCTGACTGCATTGATTGAAAACACGGGTGAAGCACTGATTGATTTCACCTTCAGACTAATTGATTAACCCAAAGCTCAAATAATTTTGATACTTAAATTTGAACCAGCGTCATGTTAGGACATTAGACTGGCCTGGTCACCATGAACTGGGCGTTGATAACAGTCTGGTGCAACCCTGACAACATCTGAGTTATGACATTAAGACTGAGCCAAAGGACAATGAGACACACACACAGAAGGGAAAAATGACCACTTAAGCCCTTGGCTAATCTCCAGAACAAATAATATTGAGAAAGGCTCTTGGATGGCAAGCTACATTCCCATGAAAAGGGGAGTAGAGAATCTGGTAAACAGGATGGAGCCTGCATGTCCATGTGCACCAGCATGCAGACTCTCTCTCACACACACACACACACACATACATCTACACTATCATCCATGTATAAAAGACACCCCCTGGGTCATGTAATACTTTGAGATATATCTGACTGTGTTGTTAGCAGGGCCGCTGTGAATAAAGCAGACTCCCCATTTGATACCCGCGTCTCAGCGTCTGTTTCAACATTTGGTCCTCATCGAGCCCTCATTTTCTGCCACAACTATAACAGTTTAGACAAGGAAAAGCAAATCCAAGCCTCATTAATCTTAATATCTTGAGGTTATATTTACTGAGACAACAATTAAAACCTTAAAATAAACGTCTATAACCTGAAAGAGTCCTTTATTTTTATATAGCATAGTATAATATAATATATAATATATTTCCATCCAACCTGAGTATATTCTGTGAAATGAAAAAAGGATCATGGTGTGTTTTCCCCTGACAGCTCGCCCGGCATCTCTGTTGTTTCTGAAAAGGAACAATTCTGTTAGCTTCTGCTAATGCCTGTGTGTGCTTATCCCGAGAGTCATTTCCGAAATGTTTTATGCAAGGTAAGTGTTCGCATTATACACGTAAGGCAACATATGATATCTGTAAATACCTCCATTAGTAAGACATGAATAATTCAGCAGCTTTGGACCGGAGAGTGTTATAACCTGAGAATGTTATTTATAATCAAGATTATATGGAGTTTATGATTTATGAGAGTCGGGGTTGGGGGCAACCCACACTGACACACACACATCTCCCTACCGCAGATCTGTGCTAACACTGACTGGCCTGCCTGATTTCATTTTTCGGGGATGGGAGGTGGGGGGGGGGGGTTCGCATCTTCATTACACTCTCCAAGTTCAGTGTGAGAGCCTGCTCAAACAAGCTAGGACCAATTATTTAGATTAATTCAATACACCCCTCCCAACATTCATTCTGCTCAAAGCATCTGCTTAGGCTCAAGGAAATGATGATGTACGAGGCATAATTTAGCCTTGAGTGAGGCAGAAATCACTGCGTCTGATTGTGGCCAAATGGAATCCAGATGAACAGAGCTTATTAAGAGGTAAAGGCGGGAAGGTACAGGTACGAGGTTTATCAGTGTGAATAAATGCCACGGCCATCTACTCTGCCGGAGCTGTCAGAAGAGAGCTGGGGGGCCTTCAGTCGTCCAAATAGACTTCACATCTGTGTCTGTGAATGACCGGAGATATTACATCTGCTCGATCCTTTGAGTTAGTTCTGCTAAGTGTATTTCTCAGCATTTAATGAGGAACATGCTGTATGGGTGTCTCCTTACAGTGCCAGTGTTAGGCAGAATTAACAGTGATGCTTGTGGATAGGTTGCTCCCCCCCGCCGTGTTTGCCTGGTGAAATGCCGTTGAAATTAGGAAGCGGCACAAGACTGTATCGACAGCAGTCCAAATGTCATTATTACTTGTGAATTACACCACAACTCATTTTAGCGGCTATGAAATCTTAAATGGGGTTATGAGAACATCATCGCCACTGTGTATCACTGAGCTTTCTAAAGTAATGGGTTTAAATGGAAACTCACTGCTAGCCTTAATGAAGCATGAAAAGCATTCCAGTTTACCAAGAGAGTGGGGGAAAGGAAGGGATGAAGAGATAAATGTGGAGGGGATTGTTGTTGTCACACATCTATGAAATGGAGGGTCATTGTGGAGAAATACGCTTTTTTTATATATTTTTTTTATTTGAATGAATATCAGCATGAAGACAAAGCTTAGAGTTAGCTATTGATGAGACAAGCTAAGAGTGTAAAGAGCTTAAGTTTGAGGGGTGTAATGTAAATAGATGAGCAGAAAAGCAAAATTGCATAACATATTCTTTGCAAAACAACACACCATCATTATCCCTCATGAGTGTTTGTAAAATAGCCAATAGATTTATTTTCTCATCATTGTTCTCCTGGTCCTCGGTATCGTAAAGGCTTATGCTATCACTCATAATCATCTGTGTGACCCTACGCTTTCATAAACGACACTGCCTCTGTGTCAGCTTCGTACTGCACATATGTTCATAACTGTGGCTTTGTTCCACTCTTTGTTGTTGTTCAACGTGAGTGTTTGTCTGCCAGAGAGCGACGGGATGGAAGTCGGACAGTACAGGCCGAGATATGTGAGCCTGGAAACAGAAAGGTCCATATATACGTGTGTTTTCCAAGAGCTTTATTGCATTTAACAGAAACTTTATACATTGGATGTAAGGAATCCTTTCATGATTAAATTCAATTAGATCCACAGTTCATCAAGAGTTGAGTTTGATTATAGTTAACCCTACTGCATTGCCCCAAGGCAAACACTGCTTTGAAAGCCTTTACTTCTGTGTTTGTGCTGATGTTTCAGCATGGCTATACCTGTTTATGCTGGAGTCCACTTTGAGGTATAGATTCATGCCTTTGTGAGTGCCAGGATGCAGCCATGTGTTATGCTTGCTAATGAAGCAGGGGGATGAGAAGGAAGAAACCTTGTTTACTCACTGGAGATAACAGCTCCATCACCCACCTGACCTGAATCTTTAATTTGTATCATTATTAAACTGGGAACAACTAAAAGAAGATAAGTTTCCCATTTGCATAGCAGAGCAGAGATGATAACTGATGCCGCATGTCACCTGCAGACAAGAAACTTCAATCATAGTAAAGGCTAGATTTGTGCTTCACTGAGCCAATGGCTTTTACTCTGATAACGTTTCTGTAAAGTGTGTAAAATCAAAACACTGTTAACCAGCTTTACCATGGTAATCAAACTGATCAGTGACACCAATCCAATCTCAAAGTCTCTCCTGTGGATCTGCACACTTGGTAAACCTTCTGTGAAGCTGCTACGGTGGACACCAGCTAATCTGAAATAATCCATTTATCAGAACACATCTGAAAATGTGATATTGGCTCCTGTTGTGCGTGGTGACAGGTGCCATCTGATGTGTGTGCATGCATTAGGCAGCGAGCTTAAGTGAAATGTCTTCTTTTATTTTTTTTTTCAACAGAGCACTCGATTGCATATGCCCCTCAGAATGACAGCGACCCAGCCAGAACTCACTGGAGGCTTCACTGGTGAGATATTAATTTCACTCAGATGTGCCCACGGTGAGCCTGAGTGCATGAGTGGATGAATGCACACAGTTACACATATACTACTGCAAAACCCCAGTTTGAGCCCTCGTTCAATTTCATTATCGCTCTGACTTTATTGCCATTACTGCTCCGTTGGTTGCCGATTCAGGAATGAAATGCTAAATTCTCATATCCTTTGCATGGCTTTTACAACATGTGTGCATGCAATGTGTGTGTATGCGTGCGCCCTTTTCCACAAAATGCACACACATGAGTTACATACTTGGACATAGCTGCTCTCTCCAGGGGACATGATGGGTAAAGTCAGATGGAAGTTGTAAATGTGTGAAATGTGACAGGCAGCCAATTCAATGCCCTACTCTGTCGTCAAAGAAATCCACTTTATGGCCATTATGTGTCTATGTAGAATGGGCGTGTGATTCACAAACCTGTTTTCAACACTGTGACAGAGTTCAGCAAACAATCAAACTTCATGGTCAGTGGAAAAAAAAAAAACAAATGTCTTATTGGCTGGTACAAATACGGTGAAAGTAAACCATGATGTGCTCTTAATTATGGAAATAATATTTCAGCATTTTGGGAGCTTTAGTATATTTACTGACTAGACCTAAGCTTAGTGCTATATAAGGCTACAAACACCAGCTGAAGGCTGTCTAAACCTCAAATTTTTAAATTAACAACAGAATGGGTTTCTTTTGTGTTTGTTTTTTCAGCTTTTGAGGGGCTGTAACATGGATTTTGTTACCTTTGTACAGAGCTATGCTTTGTTTTGTTTTTCTTTCGAAAACTAGTTGCTATACTTGATCCTTTCATCTAACTTACCACAAGAAAGTGAAGGATTTTGCAAAATGTCATTCTTTGTCACTGAGGGTCTTATGAACCGAATCCATTGCTGCACCAGACATCTTCTATAGCTGCACTAAAGGATACAATGACATCCCTGTCTGCATTCAATTTCAAAGAAAATATTTTTCTATTTATACAGTATGCATTCATTCAAAGGATTGGTTGGGTCCCCTAAGACATATTAAAGCCATAAATTGGTCCTGCAGCAAGTGCATTCTGAGACTTCGATTCATCTGTGGGGTGGGAGAGGAGGGTTGAGGGGGCAGAGCTTAGGTGTCTTATTGATGTGCTCATTACTGTCACTTCTACAAACCATACATGGTTCCAGCTGAACAAGCTCACTCTAGCAACTCCAAATTGGCATGTATGAAACAGGAAAAATAGAATTTATCCATTACCTTGCCTCTGCACTGTGCATTTTGCATGTCATTACCATGCCCCTACGTATCAGCCATCAGAACCTATTATAACCAGGAGTGGAAGCATAACTGTACTCTCAGACTATCTTTCTTTCAAGTCATTTGTAGTAAAGGTGTTTCAGTCAAGGCCTCTGGCTCAGAATATTGAAGAGTTGTATCATTCCAAAGTACCAAGTGTATGTGTTTTTGTGTCTGTGTTTGCATATATGTACTACATGAATACAGATGGTCTATAATGGATACTTCCAGCGCTGAATGACAGCACTTGCTGTTCCCGCAGCTTGACAGCCAACAGAGGAACATTTACTGCTACACCGAATGAATGATGGCTAGATATGAACAGAGTCTTTTCTTTGCAGTTTTGAAAGTACCTAGTCTACAAACTGGATTACAGTGTCTTGCAAGGGCAAGAATTGATTGATCTTTTCCTGCAAAGCTTATTTGCTTAAAATCGTTGCATGATGACTAATTGGCCTGCAAATAATTTGAATGCAAACAGCGACACTTGCTATTCAGCCTGTTCACCAGACTGGGTAATTATTCAACAGCATTAACTTAAACACGCAGCCATTGCCTGCTTCAGAAAGGGAAGACTTCAATCATGCCGCAACCTCTCTTATTAGTGTTAAGTTTGATTTGTTGGAGTAAGAGAGTGCGGTTAGGGTACAGTAAATGAACTGTCTAATATACTGAGTCCAGCATGTGTAGCGGCCCGTGTCAGTGCTGGAGATTCACTGGGCCTGCAGGCGGAAAATACCCTTGGAAGTTCATAAAATGCCACTGAGTCCATAAAATGCACTTAAAATTAGTTGAATCTTGCAAAAATCTTTCTTGTTATATATTTTAGTAACACTAATGGCACAATATGGGTGGAGACTATGGGATCGTTAAAACATTAATACACTGGGAAGCTTTATGTAACTGGTGTATCCATCACACTTCCAGTTTAAACAGCAACAGCAGAAGTTATTTATTGCACAAGGTATAACCTTCCTCTCAGGACTAGTTTATGAACCAGGCTAGGTAAGCCACTGTCCCTTAGTTTGTTGTAATATGATTAATTGCCTATCTTTAGTGATAATATGCACCACCAAACACAATTAATAACCGAAATGACAAGGGCGCGAAGGTAGTTGCTGCTTCCTGCCCAAACTTTCACGCCCTGTTACCTAATTTTGGCACACTTATGAAGCCCACTGCTGCTATTGTAACAGCCTAGTGCCTGTAATTTCAAAATTAGTATGATTATCCTCAACTGCAAAGGTCTGGGCTTGGTACAGGTTTGTATATTGAAAAGCTCAGATTTAAATTATCGTGTACTTGACAAAGCTGAGACAGCTGTCAAAACCATTAATGTGGAAAAGCTCCTGGCCTTGATTTAAATCTTGTCACATGCTTGTATAGTTTATTGTTCGAGCTTGTATGTGTTTAAGGCCAGTTTGTTGCTAGAAAGCTAAATTTTCCTCTTTAGTTTTACCACCTTTAACATAAGTATGTCTCAAAGGGCTTTAAAAAATTAAGCAATTAGTACACAGCAAAATAATAGGACAATGCAATAACCACAGGACATTGCAGAATAGTAACACAGCCTTTATTTTGCACCGGGTTCTTCATTTTATATTGTCCGGTCTAAATGGAGTCTTTCAGAACTCGGGTCAAACGTACAAGTACAAAAACGGGTGTGTTTGGTTTTTGAATTTGAGGGTTTCCAGATGTAATTGCAACAGGATTTGGTGCCAGAAATGAACAAGCGGGGACAAAAATGTTCCGTTCCTCGCAGATTTTTTTTCCTTTGATTCAGCAAGATAACAACATCCTATACCTGGAGGACATGACAGGGTAGATGAAGGCGGGGGGTGGAATGATTTCCACCATGGCCTATGTCAACAGAAGCACTTTAAAATCCAACTGGGCAGGGAGTTAATACTTGGAAAGGATGTCAGAAGATATGTAATCTGTTCAAACAGTAATAAATGTGTAATTTCCAACCCAGCAGAGGCATCTTAAAGTTGTAAACTGATGAGGTGGTGAGATGGAGCTTCTTTTTTATTTAAGTTGAATTCAGCGTGGTTCAGTCCTTGAAAATATTGTCACCTGTTACAAAGTTTGTGTTTGAGGTTTGGTAAGAAGGCACTGACCATGAAGGCTAGAATCATCTTCTTATTAATCTTGCTATAAAGTTTATTAGAAGAAAGAGATGAAACATAAAGACAGCACAGGTTCAGCACAGGAAATAATTCACTCATTTAAACGAAAGCAACACGGTGCAAAAAAAGTGCAGTTCCTCGACTGACAGCTTGAGTCTGGATCCAAAAGCAGTGTGACATAAATATTTTAGTGGAAATATTTTTACAGCACAGAGGTATGTGTAATAAATATTCTTGAGACATCTTTCTATTTGATGTTCACTGCTGTCTGTTAAAATGTCTTGAGTTTTTTTTTACAACACAAATCTGCTCAACCTTAATGAAAAATGTAATTAAAAAAATAACAGTTCATATTGATTAGCTGAAATCAAATTGCATTTGATGAATTATTCGGCTGAGTTTTTATTGAAAAAAAAAAAGCAGGCAACTTATTCATGCTTGATAAACACTAGTGATAACAACAACAAGTATATTGTTTTGTTTTCCTGTAGGTGACCACAGTGCAGCACCAATAGCCCAGTGCGTGGTGAATGTGAAATAGAAGAACTGAAAACAGCTTCTCATCTTTATACTGCCCATTTGGAGGAACACAGCAAAGGTGAAGGATTCTGTTGGATAATGGGCAGTCATCACTTCTGTCAGCCCATGTGAAAAGACACATTTATTTTCTATATCCTTTCTGTAGTCGTCTTGTCATAGAAAATGGTTCCCTCAGAGCACAGATGTTGTTTTGTTTGTGTTATGTGTCACTTTTTGTGGGAGAAATATTCAGTTTCAGTAGAAACAAAGAATAGCACAAACAAACTAATACAAGGATGCAGTGATGGCTGTCTTTGACGAAAAATTACAGCTTTCGTCAATGTAGTCTGGAGGCTTTGAACAGAGCTTCATAACAGATGTTCTTGGTGAAACAAAAAACATCTTACTATTTAACAAAACAGTATCTCTGGAGTAAGCCCATCCATACTGGAGCGGCAGAAACTAACACTTTTAGTGTACTTGCTTTGATGTAGACAACTGTCCAATCAGAGCCCACTGCAGGAGTGCTTCATTTGTTCACAAACATACTGTTTTCGCTCAGTTGTGGACTGATTACGGGAAAATCGGGAAAATGAAACCAAGATTCAAAAATCCTTAATGGGCAGAGCGGTCCCAACCCTTCTCTCATTTCCAAGTCATCAAACAGGGGTGATCCTAGGTCTGACAGGGTTAAGATGAAAGATAGTGTTAAGTAATGACACAGAAGTAACTAGAGCCTCACTTTTATCGCAAAGTGTCAGCGGACAATAAAATGGATCCATCAGTTGGCAAATGCCACAATGGTGTGACAGCTACTGCCATTTACAGCAATGCCACCTTCACTGAAAATGCCATACAGCACCCCACCTAGTGATGACACCTGCCAGACTCAAACTGCCGCAACAATGGATGCCAATAATAAGCAGCCTCAACACCTTCATATGCAAGACTTAGCTGCATTCAAGAGGATCAGTGCGTCACTTGAGTCTGAGGTTTTTGAAAACAAAAACATCGGGCCACTAAGGATATCCCAAAAAGTATGGATAAAAGATGGAGGAAAAACCTGAGCTGCCAACAGAAAAAAAGTCTGCATTAAAGAACTCAAGACGAAGCTGCTGATATTAAGTCAATGAGCCTCTTTGTTCGTGTCAATTGACAAAGTGCCAAAACTCATCCTGCAGGAAATAAAGCAGGGAGAAAGTAATCGAGGCAGTCTGATGAGCTACAGCAGTTTGTCACTACACTGCATTTTTGTATCCAAGTGGCCTGCGTATGTGACAATTTTCATAAAGTTCACCTGGAGTTTATTTGTATATCTGCAGCTGTTTTAGTACCAATAACTCATAACTGAAGATGGTAAAGCCAGTATTACTGAATTGTTAGTAATGGCAATGTAATTTTGTTCTGTCATCCTCCTCTCACTGCCTGCATACTGCCAAAAAGTTCAAAAGCTGAAACACAGCTTGGGTTTTCATCATCACTTTCAACTGCCCCAGGATTATTTTAGAAATGGATTTGTTTTGCTATATAATTTACATTTTCTGCCACAGAATTAATTAATTAAAAATACAAAATAATGGGTTTTACTTGTATGTTCAGCCAAAAACTTCATTTGGCAATAAACTGTGTATAGTGTGAATACATTGTAACGTTACAGTGAGTCATAGGAAGGCACAGTGGAGTTCAATGAAATATTTTTTAACTCTAAAATAGGGTCAGCTAGAAGTTATGGCCTCTGGCTAAGAGAGACCACTGACAATATTTACCATGGGGAAAAACAACTGCAGAAGTCTGTTGTGTGGAAAGGCTTGGGTAAAGCAAAGGTTAGGAGAGGATGGAAGGGGAAGGGAGGAGGAGAGGCAGAGGTGTATCGGTCCTGACAAGTGTAATAGCCGCTCTACCTGTGACATACCTCACCCTCTTAATGTTGTCCACATCGTCTCCAACGGGGTGCCTCAACACGACGTTTGGCCCAGCCCGTCCTCCGAGGCACGGATGGAAGAAAGGGAGGGACACACCAGCAAAACCACTGGAGCCAGACATCCGGCCCAAGGTAGGTCCTGACACCCAATGCTTGTTTTTTTTCCAACTTTGAATGCAACTGTGGCCTCTAAGGACACAAAACCAGTTTATTCATTATCCTTTCTTCCAAAATGAGGATGGCAAAAACAATGACTATCCATAGAAATGTACTGTATCCACATAAGAAAAGCAAGTGCCAGTTACTTACACACTGAATGAATGTGCGGATCCAAAACATATACTTTGATTCATTTGATTGGGCTGTTCAACTTTGATTAACATGATGTCATATGGACATGGAGTCTTTCCAAAAAAGACTACATGCTGAGCTGTTACGGTATGTACTGACTTATTTAAACCTACTGGAGCTCCACCCAAACCTCTATTTAAAAGACTCTCATTTATGAAATATTGGTACCAGCAACAGCTGATGTATGGTATTCAGTCATGAGTGGTAGAAGGATTTCATGGGACTTTATTACTATCAAGAGTTGTTGGGCCTGTCCCCCAGTGGCTCAGGAGTCATCAATCCACTAGAGCTGTAACTTGGACCCACAGTTAATCTCACCACTATCCTGCTCTGTCAGGGTAAGTAACACTACTAAGTCTTCATTTCTTCCTCTTGCTACCCGCCTCCCTCATAAATAAACTAATTAACTCGGTCCAGGCAGTGCTGGGTTTTGCAGAGGTGAAGTTAACTGCCCCACACACTTAGAAATATTCCAATGGATGCACCCGCCTCGATATTCACATGTTCTTGCAGCTATATATCCCAATCACACATACACTCACAAATTCTTGCTCACTCACTCTTTTCGTTCCCCACAGTCACACTGTGCGGAGGTCAAGATGAATACAAATCAGCTCTCTCCTGTCTGTCTGGGTTTAGGGGATTGGTGCTGAGTAAATAACCAGAAAGAATGTCTGTGCAAATGAAAGAAGAGAAACCACAGAGGACCAACAGATACACGGGTAAACAGTTGGGCAGCGCTCTCATGACACCATTAGTCATCAGTGAGCGGGAGACCACAGGGACATGATTATTATTTCAGGGATGATAACTCTCATCAAACATTTGTTTTTCTTACTGTATGAATTCAGACATCAAATGCAAATCCCAAATTAAATCTGTCTGGGCACAGACATTGAGTGTCTGGCAGTTTGTCTGCCACTTTTTGTCAGGAGTTTTTTTTACCAATCTTTCTTTGATCAGTTATTAGAATGACCAATTTGTTTGTAGTGCTAACCTTTGACCTCTAACTGTATGGAAATGAGCTGTGGGGTGTCAGCACCTAAATTCATTTGTTTAGAAGGTCAGGATTGTGACGGTCCAGTGGAGCAAAAAGAAAGACGAAGAAAAAGGCAAGTCTTAGTTTGGAGGAAGATTTTATAATTCTATAAAAACTAGTAAATAATTTATATTTAATAATTTATATTAAGGGATGGCTTGTCCATGGTGTAACCTTGGACTACTTCCAGCTCGCCTATAACTCTACACAGATAAGGCTTGCAGATATTGGATGGATGCAAAGGAATTAGTTATATGCTTGCTACTAACTAATACCAATTTTAAGTTAACTTAAATATAAATTAGGTAACAGCTCTTTAATTTTGCCAGCTTCATTGTAAACAACATGAACTCCCTAAAAATGTATTGAGTCTTTTAGTGCACATTTCATGCTAGCACTTAATAAAGTATATTATACAGGTATGAAATAATGAGCGCAATATTGTATATTCCCATATGATCCAATTTTTCCTTTCCAGTGCAATTGCTTCCACTACATCTTCCAAAACGGTCCAAAATAACATCCCCCACTCCTTTGACAAACAGATATTGTATAGAGCCAATCTATGGCAAAAGCTCTGACAGATATCTTATATATTATTTCTGGGGAGAGCAGAGGATGAGTGTGAGTGGAGGAAAGGGTAATCCATTTTAATAGAGTTGTCTCTATATTATTGGCAACTTTTCTTCTGTGCACATTTCTTTCTGTTTCATATAAGACACAACATGCAGCAAGACTGTGCGTGTCAGCACAATACTGTAAATAATAAAATGGCCACAGTAGCGATGGGAAACTGCAAGTCTTGAAATAGCTTTGAGGGGGGAGAATATTTATTCACTTTAATGATCAAGCCCTTTATTGACTTTTTGGAAAATCCAATATTCAGCCTGCAAGCCAGTGAGAATCTTTTTCATTGCACTGCAATTTCATGATGGGCCCTGGGACAATATGCACTCATAAGTCCTTCGAAAAGACATCACAAGTAGGCTCATACAGAGATCTCCAGAGACATACAGTGCAGACACTGATATTCACATCTGCATACTGATAACGTGCATAAGATTCATAATTGATTATGCAATACTAATAAAGATCAATCAAACATTCATTTCATCTGATCACCTTCTGCTGGTACATTTCTTTATGGCAACCACATAAATCATACTGACATATTCATATACCCAGCACTTGGTTGTATACATACAGTTGTCACTTTTGTCTCCGATCACACCTGAGTTCTCTTCTCTTGTTCCCAATGTCATACGCTGTTGGCCTTCATCACACTGCAGAAACCAAGTATGAAACAAAACATGATTTTGTCTGGCAGCCAGTTTCTGGCATTGCATTGATACATGGTAATCCAGCTGTCAGTGGGGTGTTCGGAATAGGGAAGAGGGCAGGAGCAGAAAGACAGTCGAGAGTGGAATAATTAAATATAAAATTGCAAACACTAGGAAGCATATTTTACTGAGCACAACTAAAAAGGCACGTGGTGCAAATATAACCAGCTAGTAAAATAAAGTTATCTATTGAAATGATTGATAAAGTTAGAGGAAATCCATTCATTTATCTTCTAGCATGTATCCATTTCCGAGTTGTTAGGGGTGCTGGAGCCAATCCCAGCTCACACTGGGCGACGGCAGGGGTACACCCTGGACAGGCCAGCAGTCCATCACAGGGCCAACACACAGAGACAGACAGAGACCAACAACCACTCACACTCAGGCCTACGGACAATTTAGAGTCACCAGTTAACAAAAAGAGGATGTCTTTGGATGGTGGGAGGAAACCCATGCAGGCCCGGGGAGAACATGCAAACTCCACACTGAAAGGCCCCAGGAATTGAACCCATGACCTTTTTGTTGTGAGGCAACAGCACTAAACACTATGTCGCCATGGTTGGTGACATAGTGGTTAAATTGAACAGTTGAATTGCCTGCAGCTGGAGTCAATATTTTCATATTCCTACTGGACATCACATGGCTGCTTGTATAGTACGTGAAGCTGAAATTGTTCAAATGATCAACTGCCCCTCAGTTCCTCTTAGCTCTAGCAGGCAGTTCTATTGTTCCAGTTTGATTTTTACCACAACAGGCAGCAGTTTTCATACATATATATATATATATATATATATATATATATATATATATATATATATATATAAAAACAACTCCTGGTGAAACCACCCTCGGTGCTGAACACTTGGTAAGTATGGCACACAGACAACGACATATGTAGTTAAAAAGGGAACAGTGAACAAAGATAATCCTCTGAAGAGCATTATAACTTTCTCTGTCAGAAAATATTTGCAACTAAAACCAGAGCTAAAAGGTGTGGTAATATTGGAATTTTATTCATTAACTCCTCACAAATGCCCTAAATGAATTGTATTGATGCTGATTAGCTGCTCAATGTGAAAACAAGCAACTGATGGCTAACACAGTCACCATATGCCATGTCATATGCGGTGTGTTTCTCGTTAAAAAATTAAGCTCAATAAATATTGGCAGAAAAAAATATATAATTGCTGAGATTTGCATTTCTTTCATTACACATATGATCTAATATGCTCAGCTCTAGCCTGGAAAAACTGTTATCTCAGACATCACATGTTGGATTCACGGGCCGTCAGTTTGTTAGCATGCAAAAGAGTCAAATGATTTTCCACTACAGAAGATATCTAATATAAAATTCACAGGATTTGTTGAACAGATACTGAAAGATAATAGATGAATATTCAGAAGGCCCTAATCACCTCCCAGATAAAAACATTTATTTATTTGATTCCCTTGAGACAGCAGCAGTTAAGCTCTTACTCACTGCTCACTAGTCGACACATGATCCTTGACTAGCTGAGCAGGCAAGACATTCATCCATGTCCACCACCCGTCAGGAACACTGAACGATTGCCAGCGATGCATTTTTGTGAATATAAATTTGTGATGTCTCATTTAATGTCAGTTGGAATATGTTAAACTCCTGTGCTCACTGACCCCAGTTACACAATACCAATTACAAAGTGGCGCATAGATACATTAAATTATCCCGCTATGATTGTGAGAGAAGCTATCGGGAGACAAACTGGCATTGATGAAATGTCTCCAATCCCATTATTGATGATGCATTGATTTAGCAGTTAGATGCTGAGATTCATTCATGGCAAGTTTCCAGTAAAAGCTTTTCAATAAAGAATCTTGGCCAAATTATTTAGAATTTTTAACCTCTTATTCCTAAATTCATTTCTTAACCACAAAATATCATATTGTTACAATCACAATAGATAAAGATCTACCATAGTGTTTATTTTTGCTTTTGCTCTGTCTGACCACTAATGTGTTTCAGAATTCTGATCTGTGCATTTATATTTTCATTTTCATGACAATGATGCTGTGCAAATGGACAGAGAACATATTTAAGTATGGATAGTATCTAAACTAAACTTGCCTTTATCTGGCCTAAAAAAGTAAAAAATAAATTATAGCTTAATTAAATAAATGTCATCTGTAACTGAATTGGTGTCCACCTCTGACTCGGTTTTATTTTTAAGTGTGCAGTGTGAAATTGCATAAACTGCTATCCTGTATTTCTAAAATGTCAACTTGCCATGATTCGACTAAAACAGCCCCGTGTTCATCTTTGTGACTGTATTTTTATACAGTTGTTAGATTGTCATTCATTTTGACTTTGTTAAAACAAGACCAAAGTTGTTACTCCATTACACCCCACTGCATTCATGAAAAGCTTGGATGAACTCGATGTTGAACACTATCCAGGTATAACTGTGCAAACGAATCTGCGTTTAATTCCTTTCAATGCAATTGCATACAATGTTTCATCCTGCGCTTACCATGTTTACCGTGAGGATGAAAATCTGTCTGCATGGCATGATATGAAAGTTTTCTGTTTACACTGTGTTTCTTGCCGCTGTGGTGGTGGAGCACAGTTGGCATAAGCAAATAAACTTAGGAATACTTAACTCCCCATGGATACATATTGAGTAGCAAAAAATATTGGTGCTGGTGAAACTCCTGAGGTGATACCAAACAAACAAACCCAGCAACATTTGCGGCATACTTAACAGACTGTCAGTCTTTCGATCTGCTTTAATTAGAATGGATCGATTCAAAGCCATAGCTAGTATTTTTGAGCACTGTCTGCTCTATTCAACATCACTCCGTGTGCAAAATGTCCAGAATTAGTGTGACAGCGTTTATCATTAACAGCAGGTTGTGGAGCCCTGAGGAGGGCACTGTGGAGACATGGACTGACACAGAAACAAGCCTGGATTTAAAGAAGGACACAGTTGATCAGTCTGAAGCTCTGTTCTAATAAGAAGCATGGGAATGACCCATTATACATCTTGAAAACTTGCTCTGGCTCAATGGAAAGCACCGTGAACATTGTATGTGGGCAATAAATTCACACAAAGGATGGATGTTCTTTTACAGAGATGATGTTGATGAAAATTAAATGGATGGCAAGCATACAGATTTTTGCCATGTATGCAACACTTGCTAATTGCCCAACTAATTCTAATTAAAATCATAGCCGGAAAAAAGGAAATAAAGCATAAGGGACAGTTTAACTCAAGCTGCCTTGAAAACCCAATTTTCTTTTTTCTGTGTAATCTGAAAGGTTGGAAGGTGTTAGGAAATCATATGGATAAAATTTTATGTATGTAAAATCGCAAGAACCTGATTGGACAGAAAACTAATCAATACACAGAGTGCCTGTCAGATGAAACAACAAAATTTTGTTTCGACGACACAAAGCTGTCCTGCTGTAATGTTATCAGTATGTAATGTTAATAATAATAATACAAGTGACTATTTTCTCATTCAAGATTCTGGCTGATTGGATTTTCATGAAAAGGGAATAGAAGTGTTTTGTGTGTTAATAAGTGGAAAACAATTTGAACACCACGGCCAACAACTGCACGTGTGAAAGAGAGACAGATGCTGAATGGATGGACAACTAATCAATAGATGGAGTGCAGAGCAGATGAGGAGTGAGGATACTCATTTCTGAGGTAAATAGCCTTGTGCTTATTTGACCAATTGAGTGTGTCATTGATTAATTATTAAGAAGACTCTCAGCAACATGGACTATCAGCCAAAATGAGAATACTGTTGGTGTCCTTGGTCCAGAGGCAATGCTTTTTATGGTTATATTGAAAATGAATATTTTCTACGATATGAGGCAATTCATATTCTGGAGATGGAGCCAAACAGTCGTCTAAGCCTTGGGTAAGAGGCAACCTGAATAAAATGTCCTCCTTTGACTCCAGCAGAACAGACTCTCTCATCATCTGCTATCATGGTAGTTAGAACCGCTATATTCAAAATTTCTAGATTAACACTGCCTTAGAAACCTGAGTATGTGAAACCAGTTGTTTACAGTAAATGACAGTTGAACTAGCGGGGCCATCTCTAATGTTTTTACTGATTTTTCATATAAAATTTTATTAACTTATCTGTGTTTACAGCTGCCTCTACGTTAGATATTGCATGACCCCATGTCCTGACCATGATATTTTATTTGGGTATTCCCCTTATATTATTGGAACTACTGGCAGTGAGTAAAAAATCTACTCTTTTGAGAACAGGATGTGTTCCTCACATCATGATGAGAAAATAATATGAGCAATAAAATGAAACAATCATTTTTCTTCTTTTACTTTACTGGCAGCTATTCACCAGCATGAAAAACATTATTTCATTATTCCTCGGATTTCTATCCGTTTGCTACTTAGTTTTCTTTCTGATGGGTTTTCCCAATTTATTTTCCTTATAAATTTAGCATACTTGATCACATTCCCCATATATTTTTATTTATTATACTCACCCACATTGGGATTTGGGAGATTATGTTTTAGTTGCTAACTACAATTTTAACTGTGTGATTGTTATTTGGGGAAAGAAATAGTTTACCTAAACCCCATTCCAATGACTAAACCTGACACAGTAGGCTGAATGACTAAATTGAACCTGCAAACGATCGAGAAATATTATTATTTTTATTGCCAAAAGAGTAATGATCTGGTATAGTTGGCGCTGGGCAAAGTCCATGTCTCCTTATTGTTGTTGAAAGCCTGTACACCTGTGGCTGCAATACCTCTGTGAGTCGGATTTCAGGGACAAGAAATCTTCTGTATATACTAAATATATATATATACACACACACACACACACACAAACTACTTGAAGATATATGACCTGGGTACACTAGAAGCCTTTATATTTCTTAATTTCTTATTTCTTATATTCCTCAAGTTCTGAAGAAAGCATGCTGGGGCCAAAACAGCTTATGGAGTAAAGTCTGTGTTTTGCAAGCGATTTCTCTTGTTTGCTGCCTATAGCCTATTTTGCATATTGAGGGTTCCTTAAGAAATGGTATTAGCCAGCAGGAACTTGCTGAGGGTTCATGTAATAAAACAGACATCTGCTCTGCACAGTCAGTTACAAAGCAGTTCCGAATAAACAACAACCCAACAAAAAAAACTAAACAAAACAAAAGCAACAACAAACAAACACACCACACAAAAAAAATCCCTAATATTTTTATTTAAGTGATATAAGTGAAAATTCACTAAATATAAAACATAATGAGACAAAACTTTTGACAAATAGGGTTGAACACGAAATATCAAATACCAGTATGGAATGCAAAATGGAAAATTTATTGTAGTGTATACAGGGATTCATTAAAATGAAAGCAAATCCTTCCATAAAAAACTGCTAATTGGCATTCAGTCTTGACTGTGAAATGAGAAAAAATGGAGTTCTTAATTAATCATGTACATCTTGAGCACAACACTGTGATAAATGTATCAGCTGACATGCTTTTGAAGAAATCAATTTCATAGATTTCATTCCAAAAGACGACTTCAAACTGGTGTTTAACTTGACCCTGAGGGCATTAAAATAGGTCAGTACCTAACTTGTCATTTCTGAAGGCAATCTCCTTTTTTCAAAGTCTTAGTGGAACCTGAGGACATGAAAGCAACTCATTAAAGGAACTGATGTTTCACTGGATTTTTAGTGTATCAGGAGTCTCTTTCAGGTTTGGTATCCAATTAGACTGCTTTCTAAGGAAGTTCTGTAGTTCTGCGGGAATAACTCTGATAAAGACAGTACCACTGTGGGGCAGGAATACTTTATGATGAAACTATTCATGAATGTTTTTGAGTTGGACCTGGAAAGGAGGAATTTTGAAGAGTGCAAGGGCAGTGTCTGGGTTTTGTGTTGATGTTCGAGCTAAATGAACACCAAACCTCAAAGGGAATCTGTCATGTTTCATCCAAATGTGAATCCTGCATGATAAGTAGATTATTACTTCAGTGCTGCATCTTACAACAACACAGTGATCAAAATGACATAAAAAGACGCAACTTGGCAAAGATGCGAGAACAGATACAGGTCATGCAGGTAAAAAGAGTACAAATGCAGGCACAGACAGATCAGTACACCAAAGCACCCACGGACCATGGCCAGGAAATTTAAGGCAACATCTTTGTTTTTCTATGTCAGCACATACTATCTGGCATAATTGCCTGTGGTTTTGCAATCAAAGCAGCACCTACAATTGATTCTGAAGTTTGTCCACTCCCTCTGAATCTAAATGAGGACATGAAATGCATGTAAACACTGATAATGCAACCACGACTGTCTCAGCACAGTCCCTCTGGCTTCTCGGGATGAATTCAAAAAATTATGTAACTTACTTACTTAAGCATCATAATTGTGGCTATAAGTATGCATGTATGCATATGCAAATAATCAGTTCAGTTACATATACATGACTGGAGTTACACATTGCAGCTGCTTCTGCTAGCCTTGTTATGTACCTCACTTTCTTGCTGGTTATGTTCATTCAACTGATGTAGACTCATGGGTACTAGATAGTGAACACTCATTCTTACCATGGAGACACCATAAAATCTAGGTTCACCCTACATGGTCTGGACTTCATTTTTATCAGCACACCTCACAGTAAAGTAGTTCACGAAAATACAAAAAAATTGACATAGCTCGTGCCTGTAGGGACATTGAGCCAAAGATGCTCTTTAAACAGTGTGAAAGGTTAGCCAACCTGCACACGGGCTGTGATATTTTGACTGACATCCCTTAGCAAGCTGTGCAGGGAGTTTGTTTCCAAAGTAATGTGTAGTCTTTGCTTTCCTTACTTGGTGTAGAACACCTCAGTTCTGGATTTGCTGTTTCATTTCTATTACAGCAGGGGGAAATTTCCTGGGCTTGGCCTTTAATTTAAACACAAAAACCATCAAGGAACTAACAAATGCCAGAATCTTGACAGGAAACTGTCAAAAAAAAAGCCCAGGTTTGGTACAATCCCACAGAGCTTTTTGAATTTTGCATTTACTTACTTACTTTGATAGTAAATCTTCGTTGAGTCCTGCAATTTGGTTCTTCCTATATTGCAGGATTACATAAACAGCATTGCTAGCACTGTTGAGGGGTCGCTTTTAATGCATATTCATATAACTCATGTTGTGGTTCTGCATGTTTAATTAGCATGTGCCTTGCACTACACTTGTTCTCTCCTCTACCTGTTTGTGAGCTGTAAATCTTCATGACTGCACATGTTATTTGCATGTATAAGTGAGGTCTAGTTGTATGGTTCATTGTAACTGCATGTGCTCTAGGAGGTGGATGGTGCCCTATAGACCTATTAAAATTGAATACACCTTTGTACACTTTGTACATGCTACACTTAATCACACACAACATACACAGCACAGAACAGCGAAGTAGTGTGATTTCAAAGACAATGGATTTGTTTCCCATTCTCAGCAGGTGACTACTGATCCCAACTATTACATATGCTGTTCTGTTTATGTTCTGCTTGAAAGCAGCGCGACAGTGTGATGGCGCCTGCTCTCCACTGAACTGTAATAACATCATGGTCAACGAACTGGCTGTAGCATTTGTAGCTGTGCAGGGGATGGGAAGTGAGCAATGGTTAAATTCAAAGGGTTCACTTTGTTGAGCTTTCAGCACTTCTGCAGGTCCTCTAACAGCAGAGTTGCTTCTGTTTAAAGCTCAGTTATACTTGATTCTGTTTCATTCATCTCAGATAGCAGTCTCACTGTGTCCTCATAAGCCCCCCTCGGTTAAGCATTTTTTTACAGCCATAATAGAAGCCCATTACGTCTTCAATATCTTAGTATGGCATATTGGGATTGTTGGCAGTGTGTGTTTTATCTTCTTCTATCTTCATTTGTTATATTAATAGTATTTTCTTTTTCTTTGATGTACTCACACTACACTACTTGCTATTGCAATGGATGAGGGATTACCTCTGTTTCACTATGTCAAATGATATCTGAAATACTCAGAGCATGAACAGTCTGAAATAGAGCATGGGTAGTCTTTCTGGACATTACAAAAACATTGTAAGAGATTGAAAACTCGGTTTCACAGAGAAGATTAAAGATTAAGCAGGTAACAGCTCACACTTACAGCAGTGCCCACTGCCCAGCTTCCAATTTAGTATTTTTCTTTCTGCCTCTAACAATGTACAGACACAGAGGAGACCTCTTACTATTGAAGTTGAATTGATTGGCCTGACTGTCTCTCAGCATAACAAAAAAGATTGATTTTTCTGGATGCCCTACAACTGTTTTGCTCTGAGTTAATGGGGGCCTTCCGCGCACCCATCTGCCCCCAGCTACGTTTCTCATCACATTACTGCCAATTAGGGAAATTGTCCTGAACATACTGCTAGTATATACCACTGCTGTTATTTGTCTCAAAACACTTTCGGGAGATTTGGGTGATATGTCTGACAGAGAAAAAAAAAACAAAGAAAAAAAAAAACATTTCAAAGTTCAAGCAATCTTAGCAGTAATTACTATACTGTCAGTGTGCTTTTATGCCAGTTTTTTTTTTTTTTGTTTGTTTGCTGCTGTCCAATTTTTAAAAATGACAGCTTTATTCTATATTTAATCATGTGTATATTGCTGTATTGAACTGAGGCCACATTGAAGCGCAGTGTTTTCCTAACAGCTCTGCTTTAAGGATTATGAAACCTGGATAGCAACGGTTGCTAGGTGCCATAATGAGCCAGGTGAGGCTGATTTACCTTAATTACATTAAAAAAGGCCCAAGCGTCACATTCGTATCGAAAAGGGGGAAAGTTTTGAAATGTCACCGACCTGTTGTCTCTTCGTGTCCGGCCGGATGACTCTGTCTGAAGGACGACGGTAGCCGGTTAGCCGGTCTCTCCCTGGGTGACTTCGGATACCGAAAAAGCGCTGCTAGCTGCGGCCCAGGGCTGCATGGACACGAAGACACTGAGCATTTTAATGGCCCCGGAGGCAGGAAGAGGGGACTTCAGCTTCACCTGTAAGTAAACAAATTAAAAATCTATCTGTTTGTTTACTGGCTCTGCTGCCTAAAGCCTCCTTGTTTCGACAAAGGCACAACAAGCGGGCAAAACATTAATTGTGAAGTCTTGTTAGTGTTGTTGTTGTTGTTGTTGTTGTTGTCGTCGTCGTCCCGCTGGCTGTGTGGTATTTGCATTGAATGGCCGGATGCTCAGCAGGTCTGGTTTTATTCCATGCTGCTATGTCAGATTAGTTTGTATACTGGATTCTTTTGTGGCCAGTTTTGTTGTGCGCTCAAGAGCAGTTTAAGTCATCTACTTGGCACATGGAGTTGTTGTTGTTCACCTTTATCTGTCAGTGAAAGCTGTAGCTGTGCATTTGTTTTACAAGCGATAGCTGCATGTTTGTATACACTTTTTTTTTTTTTTTTTTTTTTTTTTTTTAGCCATATCTAAAGTACAGATTAGGTGACATGGAGGGCTGCAACCAACATTTCTTCTTTGTCAACAAGTATGCAGATTATTTTCTTGACAGATGTTTGTCTATACAATCCAAAAATTGGGGAAATTGGTCTTTTTAAGATTAAAGTGGCATCTTGAATTCCTTGTTTTGCCTACAAACAGTACACAACAAATAGCTGTATAGTTTCAGGATCATGTACAACAAAGAAAAGTCTGATTGTCATGCTTTCCTGCTTGGGAATTTTGTAGCACAAAAAAAGGTAAATAAATAAATGCAGCATTGCTTGAGAAGTGTGAATTGTTTTCACATTTAGTCTGTGGTTTGCTGTAAACACAAGACTAAATTTGTGAGCATTAAAATAATATCACTTACTACCATATATTATTTAACCGGGGGGGGGGGAGCCTCTGCTTAATGACTTGTAGCTTCAGGATTCAGATAAGTTGCAGTTCAGAACAGTTGCTCCAGAATGATGGGCAAATAGTCACTGTATGAATATTACAAAGTAAAAACAATATAATGGGCCCTTTCTGCACTGTTGTACTATTGTGAAATGTGACAGATGGTGTTGAAATAAACATCTGCCAAAATGGTTCTTGGATGGCCTTGAAGTTCGTCATTTGTGTTTGAAATCAAAAAACCTCATCAAACGAGTCAGTTTTAGCTTCTTTGAGAGACAAAAATCATGCGTTTTTCATTTAGTTGTATTAACATTAGCCGTACACGGGTGCAGGTGAGTGCCATTATCAGAATGCACTTTTGCTGAGGAGTTGACCACAACACAGAGACATGTTTCTTGGTATGTAGGGGAACATTATTGTTGTTCTCTTATTGTACTGGTTCACAGTCCCTTGACTAAATATTTGGAACTAATGAGTCGTCATGATTTGTGGTACCATCCAGTGTGATGTTCCTATTGTAACCATCTGGTCATTTAAAAACCTAGCAACGCCTGGCTGTATTACATTAACTGACATTAGCAATCCTTTCATAAATTTATATGGTTGACCTTTTTGAATCTATACATTCATTTATAAATGGAAATATATTTCACTATAACATGAAATCTTAAGATGACCAAAATCACCCTCTTAATCCTCTTACTGAAGTGTAAGTGTCTTGATTCCCTTTTTTTGGGGAGGAAAAAAAAAACAGCAAAAAATCTTTCTCTCTTTGTTCTCTTTCATCAATCTGGTGTTTTTTTTTTTTTTTTTTTTTTTGGGGGGGGGGGGGGGGGGTTCTGCTGTTCTGCTTGACATTTCCTCAAAATGGTTAGAGGGGCATTCCTTAAATATCATAAACACTCATGCCATGTCAGACCATAAACTATGTGTTTACTACTTTTTGTACAAGTTTTATGGAATTGTCTTTTTCCAGGGTAACGTCTCATATGCTTGTTAAGTCTGGCATTGTAGGGCTGTACCTTTTTTGCTTTGAAAGCTTCTGCATTAATTCAGCGTCACCTTATTCAGTGAATAGTAAGGCATTAAAAGTTTCCACAAGTCCCTCATCCTTTTGTGCCATTTTCCAATGGCAATATAAGTATGAATAGAAATGTTATTTCAGTGATTTGCCACAAATCAAATTTAAAAAGATGTTCCGTAAAATGGCCTGCTCTTGAAGAATTCCTGAGCTATGAGATCACTACATATTCTCATATGTGCACTGACTACCTGTAACTGATTAGTTTAGGTAACAGCAGTCTCTTTATGAGGCACAAATGGGGCCTTTACATTTTGCGTCAATGTCATACTGTTATATGAGCATGGCTTTGCCTTTACAGACATTGTGAAAGCGCTATGAGTTAAAATAACCAATTTAAAGGCAGCACTATGGAATAGGGGTTAGTGCTGTGGTCTCACAGCAAGAAGGTCATGGGTTCGGTTCCCGAGTCTGAGGCCACTTTGTGTGGTGTTTGCATGTTCTCCCTGTCCGGGTTTCCTCTGGGTACTCGTTTTCCTCCCACCGTCCAAAGACATCCTGTTTGAGTTAATTGGTGACTCTAAATTGGCTGTAGGTCTGAGTGGTTGTTGGTCTCTTACTGTCTCTGTGTGTTGGCCTGGTGATAGACTGACGACCTGCCCATGGTGTATCACGCCCTTGCCCAATGTGAGCTGGGATTGGCTCCAGCACCCCTGTGACCCAGAAACAGATAAGTGATAAGTGAATGAATCAAAGAATGAAGACTTAACCTTTTTATTTGGAATTTATATTGAATGATTTTTAAGATCAGCTGAAAATTTGCATGCATTTCCTAATTTTGTTTTCGAAATGTCTATGAATAGTATTACAAATACCGTTTGTAAACTAAGCCGAACTACAGTTTGTTTTAGCTGTAAGCATTTGGACTCCAAGGGCAAAAATGCAATGTATTGCATTAAATGAACCTAATTTCTGAAGTCCTTCTATTTTGCTCTGTTAATCCTTTTTGTAAATAGTAATTGATTTCTATTGGACATCTACTAATTGAATGGATGCTCATACAGCGTCCATCATACAGATGCTCATCTAACTAGTTGAAGCAGGTGAACAACTGAGTTGTTTTTGTCAACAGAGCAAAAGTCTGATTATAGAGTGATGATCACGCCAGGCACAGTCCCAATCTGGTCAGGTGCACTCAATGTTGAGCACACACAAGAGGAGGCAGGCTGTAATTTTTGGTAAGGCTAATGGGCTATTTCTTACCTCTGCAGAGCATAACTCTGCCATCTGCTGCAGGGAGTTTCTCTCAGCACCTCACCCCTCTCCCTGGAACAGGGAATGGACAAATGGCAACCTGAGAGCCACACTCAGCAGCTGAGTACAGGACTAGGCACACATGGACCATTTACAGTTCTCCCTCAGCTCATCCTGCAGCCCCCCCCGTTGCTCTCTTTGCTTACTTTTAATCTCAAATCAGTGACATTCATATGTATGTTGAAGCTTCTTGCTAATTTTCAAGTGTTTGAAATGTAATCATTCATTACATTTAATAAAACTGCATATAGACAGATTTTTTTCTAAAAGTAACTACACTTGTGTAGAAATATATAAAAATGAAATTGCAATAATTTGACTGAGTGGCTATTCTCATCTTGTCATGTGCTAGTGCTCTATGGAGATGGTCAAGCACATCTTTACAAGATGCTACTCTGTTCTTCTTTTGAGTATTTGTGTCCTACATGTTATACACATCACAAGACAAAATAAACCGAGGTAGATCAACCATCATCTTTATGCTGCAGCCCAATATGTTATCTTCTGCTTGAGCTAAGATAAGTGACCCTGGGAGAGAGGTCATCAGCCTTTTTTTTTTTTTTTTTTTTTTTTTAAGAAGGATAAATAAAATGACTATATACGGATATGCATATGGAACAGTTTGAGATGAATCCCTATGATTCTGTTTGGAAATGTGACACTATACAAGATAGATGGGAAGAAACTGTATGCAGACATTAAATAAATGGGGGGAGGGAGTGCATTTGTAGGTCATGTGATTTGTCATGATGTGCTATTGTACCATAATTTATCATAATTTCTTCAAGCCTACACTGGTAACTTATTTGCTGCACAGTTCTTTTCTGGTAGCATTGCGCTGTTACATTTGTGTACAACTTAAATCATCTGAAGAAATTAAAATCTTTTTTTTTTTTTCAAAGGCAGCGCTTACTCTTCATGACAGTACTAGATGTATGAGGGTACAGCTTTTAATGTGTGTCTGACCTAAGGACAGTGGAAAGGCGAAATGTATAAGGTTGTAGGCCAGCCCAGGAGAAGAAAATTACAACAATTTAGTTGTGACAAGTCAGGCCTGGAGGAATAGAGCCATATCACTCTTGTTCCTCCATGTAAGACAGCCAGGGCACGCTGCCCTCACTGGTGCCTCAGGGATACAATAATGTCGCGTGCGTGTGCATAAACCTGTGTGGCTGCATATTGTATGTGCACAGACTGTTTGTATGCATACATATGTGTGAAGGCACAGTGCAACTAAAGCAAGCATCATCTCTGCAGAACAAGAGGCATCATGTTTCCTCTGATGAGTAACACAGTCAGATGATTAGGCTTTGTTTTTGTAATATGGTGGCGTTCTGCCTCCAGCCTGCGAGCTGAGGCTGAACACAGGCATCTGTATCCGCATCCCCTGAGTAGTCTGAACATGTACTTGGTATTCCTGATAGGACAGAGCTGGCTAACTGAGCTTTCCTGGCAGTCTGGCAGATCTTTAGAATGCAGCTCTGTGGTTAGAATAGGAGTACAAAAACAACAGCAGCTATGCATAGGCTCTGAGTCAACTGAATGGGCCATGTGTTCATGACAGGAGGAGAATAATTTCTCCAATTTATGCGGTGTGGATTTATGGCAAGCTGTTGCACATTTGGAACAGGCCATTACATTTCTTTTTCTTCAATTTGTCTTTGACACGTCAGAGTTAAAATGAATGAGGGTGCAAACGTAAAGTTGGTAGTACTGCTAAAAGAAAAAACTAATTGACTATGTACAATGAAATGCGTTAAAATCATCACATTATTTTTATCTTACTATTAAACTCTGTAAATAAGTCCAACTGGAAGGATGGGAATGGGATACTTGGGACACCAACAAAAATCTGAAAATGTCATCAGCGACATAGTGCATGGACTAAACCTCACATCATTTCAGTGTATCTCAGAGCCAAGCCAAACTTGTATGTACTGTGTGATCCTGTCTCTTGCATATGGATTGCGTGAGGCCTTTCTGTTCTGCAAGCTTTCAGGAGTGTTAGGCTGAGACATCAATGTAATATTCCCCAGTGGAAGCAAGAGCAAAACAGATACATGCGCTTGCATATGTTAGACATGAAAAATAATATATTCCTCCTGAACATCTGTTCTGCTGATTGATGTCAGTTCATCTATCAGATAACGGCTAAGCTACTGAATAAAATGCAAAGTCAATAAAAATGTACACTAAATATATTTGTTGCTATGCATTAAGGCACCAGGAGCATCTCGCTGATAAAGCTTACTTTCATGAAATGTGAGGCTTGTCATTTTTCTGTTGTACACAGTCTCTCTAAGGACTCGCCAGTATTTATGTGATTGTCCCCACTTTATCCAAATGATTAAATTGGGACTATTTCAGGGACAGTTGATGGATAATTTTTTTTTTTTTGGTTCCAGATGTAGATGTCAGTCTTCAAAGTCACAATGTTCTACTATAAAACAGTAGAACTACACATTGTCCTCAGTTTGTTACTCGCCAACAAAACAACAAACCATGTAGAGCTCCAGTAAAATTGAAACCTCCCTCCCTAGACACACACACACACACAGGTCCTCATTTTTTCATAAATAATCACCATCCATTATATACATTTTCTGATGGTTGAAATTATTATGGCCTTCCTTGAATTAAAAAGGACTTTGTATTCCTCCTCATAGTAATGTAGACTGACTTTCTTAACTTTAATTTTTGCCTCCAAATCTTGATTAAAAAGCAGACTTACAATCTGTCTGAACATTAATAATCTGAATGAACCTTTGTGAATATTCTACAGCTTTTAAATTAACTTTTTTATCTTGCCCCCACAGATAAATTGTGATACCCCAGTTGCTGTATTGCAGCTCACAGCTGTACCTTTCATGTAAGCGGCTCGAGCTCTGCTGCAGTGTCCTTGAGCAAGATGCTTGAATAACACCTGCAGAGACAGTGAACATTTCCCAATGAACTGTCACATAATTACTTGCAAAATGTGACTTCAATATTTAGAGATATTGGATTCTATTCAGGAATGTCAGTTTTATTTTAGCATTTATCACTTTGATTAAATGTCTTTAAATACTACACATCATACTCAGGAGTGACAGCATCTAGAAAAAAACTAGCTGACATTTTCCATACTGTGCTCATATGAGCTCATTGATCTGAGAATGCTTCCGTTTCACCTGACAAACACCTAACCATCCAATGACATCAACAATCATGAAGCAGTGCTATGGGAGACAACCAGGAGGCTGTTGATGGCTGCTGAAGTGGAAATATGGAACTTTCTCTCTGTTCTCTCAGCAGTTTGAACAGGATAAATTGTTGGATTCATCCTGAGATTCTCACCTTCGCCCACATCACTGGCTCCCACTGCTGCTTCCTTTACAGAAACTCCTTGCATTGATTGCTGTGTGTGTGTGTGTGTGTGTGTGTGTGTGTGTGTGTGTGTTACAGAGGAGGTTGTGTGTAGATCTGCCCACTTTTTTTTTTTTTTTTTTTTTTTTTTAAAGAGCATCTGATCACTGCATCACATGGGGAAACTACAGACCAAGTGTGGTAAATTTGTAATTTCATTTTCTTTCCTTCCTCAGAGATGCACAAACCAACTTTTTATCGTTTTTGTTTTCCCTGTAGTTTGAGCTTTTCTTTTCAACATTAACCATGTTCTGTAATTTCCTTGGTAACACTCAGAAGTTTGAACCTAGACACACAAGATTGTGGTCTCTGCATTGCTCCAGCACCTCACCATTCCTAATATTTGTCAGTGACCTTTCATTTGCAGACTGCACAACTGTTATCTAGGTAAGAACTAGGTATCAGTCAAGGCTACACTCTCCACACACTGGCAACTATTTTCAAACTGTTGGTATGGATTCAGCAGACCATTGTATTTAAGGTTGCATTTTTGTGCTTAAGTAGAAGAATGTTGAGCTTTGAAAGCTGTGAAGTTGTTAACGAAGCAGATGGATAAGGATTGTCAGTCATGGGCCTCCAGAAGATTAAAACTGTCATATTACCTCTCATCCTCTTCTCTCTCTCTCTCTCTCTCACACACACACACACAGACAGAGTCAGGATTATATGAAAGCGTGAAACGTAATGAGCTGATAATGGTGTATCCCATGCTGACGAGTTGACAGAAGGATGAACAGGCTTCTGGGATGTTGCTGTCAATAACCTGCTGAAGCAGATAAAATGACATTACAGTCAATTAGTTCTCAAGCTTGCATGGATGCATCCTGTAGCACCACATTTTGTAACGCGATGCTTGAACCCCTACAGATCATGATGACACACACAATTCTGCTAACATAAATGTGGCCAAACATGTTTTACATTCTGTAAAGTAATTACAAAGGTACTATATGATGATGATATACGTTGGCAGATTAAAAAATAAAAACAAGCCAAGTCCTGTTTAATGGGTAACAGATGAAAAGGAAGGGCTGCCAGCTTTGTCAGTGTCTTTATATAAAAAATATTTTGTCTTACAAAAAGCTAATCTGCAGTGGACTGAAATAATATTGACAGGGTAGGGTGAGATATTTGATTATCACACCTCAGTGAATGCACAATATTGTGCCCTTCACTTGTGCTGAACTGTTTATTCAAGAGCTGAAAGGAACTTCTTTTTCCCTTAATGATCTTTCCTTAAGAGGCCTTCTGCCTCACATTAAATGAGCTTTCAAATACTGTAGTGCACCACCAACTGTACTTGTTCCAACTGAAATGAATCTATTGGCTCCTTTTCTTTCTTGCTTTCTCTTTTTTTTTTTTTTTTTTAAGTGTGTGTGCAGCATGCACTTTATTTTTTATTTATTTATTTATTTATTTTTGTTTCAACCCCAAGTGTAGAGTTTGTTTCATCTTCGTAAACTCACCTTACCTCCACTCGTCTCCTCTTTTCCCTTTCAATGCGCCTCTCACTCCCTTCATGCACTGAAATCGCCATCTGGGAAAGCCTGATAAGCTCTGAGGCAGGCACCAGCATTTGGGTGTTGAATTGAAGAGTTGCCTTGAACAGCCAGTAGGTTAACCCAACCAACGCACAACAAGGTTAGGAAGTGGCACACTCCTGTTTGTTTCTGTATGGCTTGTTAATGCGTCTCTTTGTGTCTATTTTTGTCCTCTCCTTTCACTCTTCTCCCATGTACACTTAGGGAAACTCTAGACTGTGCCTTGTTAAAAGGGAAGTAAAGAGATTTACGCTGGACATATTTGTCATAGGTACTGTATGTATGTGTCATTAAGCAGGTGTGAAAGATTATCCTCCTGACAGCGTCTATCCTCCCAATCTTAGGAATTTTCTCTATAGGCCATAATTAAACAATGTTCATGTTTATTCATTTGATCCTTAAACCCAGCTAAGATTAATACTGGCACTCAGTTGCCAGGAGGTGGGAGTACATGTGTCCAGACTATTACTTGCAACCTTCTTTCTTGAAATCCTGCCTGGAATGGTTTTCTGTCTCATTCACAAAGCCATGTGTCAGACACACAATAAAATACACATGCAGATACTTTGCAAGACCCACTGTGCTTTCACTGGAACTTGGGTGCATTTAATTGTGTTGCAATTCTGTTCGAAAGGGTCTCGATTATTCTCTTGCCAGAAGTTTGGCTTGAATTTCTGTGGTTCTGTCCATGGTCCTGACAAGCAAATACTTCCATTTATATTCCTCTGTGTGTGTGTGTGTGTGTGTGTGTGTGTGTGTGTGTGTGTGTGTGTGTGTGTGTGTGTGTGTGTGTGTGTGTCTCATATTCTTGTCCTTTTTGGACAAGTGTTTCCACATCCTAAAGAAGACTTTCTTTATTAAGTAATTAATGCCGTTTTAGTGATATTTAAATATCAATCCAGGAGCTACTGTATTCATGTGGCAGTCAGAGGGGACCACTGAGGCTGTCCATTCTGGAATCCATTTGCTCTGTCATCTTACAAAATACTCTAGTTACAAAGTGCTTATTTATGTGTTTGCTTCTCTCATAACCTTTTTTATATGAAACAATCTTTAATAATTTACTAATTAATTAGGCCTAAGCATGGATGTGTTGAAGGCATCCTGAAATAGAATATAACTTAAAATCAAACTAAAGCAACATTTAGTACTGACTTCACTGCTTCTTGTTTTGCTATATATATGACCGTAAACCTGAGTATCTTCAAAAACTCTTTGTTTATCATTTTACCATTTTTCAGTTTATTGACTAAACAAAAAAGGAAGAAAATAATAGATTAATCAACATAACTAGTAATTGGACCTCCTATTGTGACTGAAGTGACGGTTTTCCAGATGAATTAATTGCTCTGTAAATTATTCAGCTATTGCATCAAACCTTGACCTCAAACTGGTTGTTACAGCTGTCCACCAGTCCATCCATGGAAAAACTAATTAAATATGTATTGAAATCAGCATTAATTTTTTTTTTTTTTTTCATACAAACTCACTCCAATATGAGTTTTCCCTTTGCTAGCATCCCTAAGTAGACAGTGTTTCAGCAGGCAGGACTGGACATCCCAGAGGAAATCTAAAGAGATCTAGACATCTCTTCCTGGACACTCACTTATTCATGTTGGGATGTGAAGGGAGGGAGGGAAGGATACACGTCAGGCCAGTAAGCCAAAGGCTATATGGTCTAATGCAATGCAGGATGAGTGTGCTGAAATGTTAAGATAAGGTCGGGGAAAAGGGATTTGCCATCCATTCCTTTGAATTTGATAAGTAGACCACTGTCAACATGTCCCCTGTAACATGGACACTTCAGGTTTAGTATGAGGATATCAAAGGCTTGATGGGAGGTGAAAATTAGCTGGGTTGACTCTGTAGCTGGTGATAACATTCAGATTGATTTGAAGATTGAATTTATGGCAGAACAATGACCTCATATTTGGATTGCATCAACGTGTTTACAATACTGACATAAAAAAAACAGTGATTAGTAAAATGCATGTTGTTCCTGATATAAATTACACAGGACTAAGTGAGGGCGGCCAAGGCAAAGATAAAGTTGAATATTTCCCACTGCATTGACCACAAATACAAATGAAGATGAGAAAAGTGTGGGAACAGACTGTTCAGATTGTCAATGTCAAGTCATAAGGCCAATGCTCTCACATTTTAAAGTTTTATTTGGACTCCTTCCACTTACTGAACAGGCTCTCTGGCAGCTGTTTCTAAAGGCCTTTAACCTCTGATGATAATTATAACCCCCTTAATACAGAGAGGGAATTTATTCAAATTAGTCATGTCATTATCCCCAAGATCACTCCACTAAATATTACTTACTGATGTCTACTTGGTATCAAAATGTCCTATTCTGCTCCACCTGAGCATGTCATTGCAAATCTAGGGCAAGTTGAGTTGAAAGTAAACTTTACAGAAGTGAGATTCTTCAACAGTCTCGGAGATATGCCACTAAAACTACTCAATTTTTGCATTGTTTTGGAAAGTGGCCAAATAAGAAACAATGAATTGAAAGATACCTGTACAGATAAAATTAAAATTATCTTCTCATTTGGAAACATGTCACAGAGGATTGCTCAAGAAATCCTGTATCCCACTGAGGTATTTTAATACAGACATGTTAGTGCGCCATAAGGCAGTACCGTAACGTCCTTGTGGATCTGACTGGCATGAAGTGCAGAGCTTGATAACTGGGGTTAGAGTATGAATATAAAATAATGAACAAAGACAAAAGGAAGATGGATCACATTAATCTGAGCAGCAGAGCCCCCTCCCCAGATCTTCTTTTTACTGTGAACACTGCAGTTGTGTAGTTGACACTGCAGCCTTCCCATTTGAGGAGCAATTAGCATACCCTTGCCTGAGTTTGTATCGTGATGATCCATTCATTTCCGTGGTATAATTACGTGTATAAGGCTGCTCATTTGGAAAACATTGAACTCATCAATCTTTTTGCACCCATTTTCTAATGTGGCCCATTGAGAGAACCCTGGGGGCCACCAAAACCGCACTTAATTGTCTTCATTCCCGACAGCTTCTAATTACACCCAGTGCTTTAGATCTCGTTAGAGAAAGTTCAGGATCCTCCTTGCCTTTTTTTTTTCTTTTTTTTTTTCTTCCTAGCAGAACTGTCCTTAATGTGTTGGGAGAAAGCAACAGGAAAGAGAAATTCCCTCATCACTTTGCCCTCTGGCAGCTGTGGCCTGGGTGAACAAACATGCGTCACTGCACATCAGTCAGCTGATGGAAGGAAGGGCTTGATTAAAAAGCTCCCTCTGCTGTATCTCCATGGCCTTACTCCTGTGAGTGCCCAGATAAATAAATTAACAAATAGCTCTTGAACTAATGGAGGGACAGGTTGTTTGTCTTTAAAGCTGCTACACTGTATTGGGTTGAGCTTGTGTGAACGAGTGGCAATTGGAGCACATTGAGTCACACAGTAAATCAGTGAGGTCCTGATTAGCACTTAAACAGATTATTACTAGAAAGAGCACTTTTTGTGCTAACCTACCATCCTCTGCTGCTCTCTTTCAGCTCCAGATTCAGCTAGAGTGCAAGTGTTATACCTGATCCAAACGTCACCGCCCACATTCCTAGTTTAGGAGCACAGATGTGAGAAACTGGCACAGATGGTGGAGTTTACTTTCTTTCTCATTAAGTCAAAAGCTGAAGGTAAAATTGAAGATCTTGTTTGCATTGAGGAGGAATGCGTACACGCTCAAGCTGGCCCCATATGGGTTACAAAGCTCATGAGGATTATCCTGATCCTGATCATTGGTGGTGAAAGTTAGAGGACTGATTTTCATTCAAACCAAATCATCCTAAACAACAAATTAGATTTTAATCGATTAAATCAATTTATCACCCAGGCTCATATTGTAGCTTCATTTAATGGACAGAAATAGACTGTATTTAGCTATTTCAGTTGTATGGTCTTGTATTGTTACTACTGGTTAACAGCAGTAGCCTTTCTGTTATAATCTATTAATTCTGGGATAAGTTCCATGTCTGTCTTTTTGTATTAGTTCTCTGCTTTTGTCACTGAGCTGAAGGGCTATGACTTCTATGGTAACAGAGCGGGTTAGGGTGACAGGTAGCGAAGGATCAGCAGCTTGTTGTTTTTTTTTTTTTTTTTTTTTTTTTTGGGGGGGGGGGGGGGGGGGTGAGACCATGTTAAATGAAATTAGAGTCATGCATGGGATTGAGAAGAGAGGGAAAAGAAGGGGGGGGGAAATGTATGTCTGACTGACTGAGATTAGGATAAAGGGGTAGGGAATACAATATATCAAAGAATGAACCCCATGGGGAAGGTGACAGTAGATGTATGTTCAATTAAGTTCAATTAAATTAATGTCAGCTTTGTTGTTTAGGAAGATAAAGCCCACATTGCACAATATTTTCCTGCTGCTTCCTGTTTAAACAACCACATGTACAACATGCAAACTCTCACAGACAGGCCCCTGCTGCCTCCAAAAAATTATGGCCAAACCCAATTTGTGAGACCACCACTGTCAAACTAGTGACCTTGCATAACTCTTTCCCTCAATACACATGCTCACACTCACAAATAACAGTGCATGTACTGAGAGTCTATTTGCACAAACACACACCAAGTGCATAATTTATTTATTTGTTTATTTATTTTTTTTTAAGCCTAAGAATTTTTCAGTCAGGTCCACATGTGCAGGACAAAGGCAGTTTGTTGTTTTCTAATAAATGCAAACAGTTGAAAAGAGCCTAAAATAGTTATGTGCACAAACACGAACAGATTTTCAAGTTGTTTAGAGTAGTATGAAAAGAATGAACAGTGGCGTCACAGCCTACAGCCTCATCTGAATTGAAGCTGAACTGTAGAGAAGCAACAGTACCTTACATTGTCTGTTGTGTCCATTTTCACCTACTACAAGTTTATTTTGAACCGACTCAGTTCCCCATCTTATTTCAGTTGAAATAAGATGTGGAACTCCTTAACAGAATGTTTGTATTGATTTTTAGCCATCCAAAACTGACAAGATTGTAACTTGGAACTTCAGGAGATTAGTTATTGGTATCAGTGTCATCAACTTGAATCAATGAATTCCAGCTCGTGTGTGTCTAGACAGCTTTGCACTGTTAACTTTTTAAGATTAATGAATTATTACTTTTGTTCTCTATATTTGGCTTATTTAAAAACAAACAAACAAACAAAAAAAAAAACTCATGGTGTTACTGTTGGCTGCTGACCATGCTGCATTCACCACTGTTGTCACTGATAGCCAGTCAGGAGGCAAAGAAGGTGTCTGCATCTAGTCTGGCTTTAAGGGGTTTGGTAACTCAGGAGTAGTTTGGACACCAGCGCAAACATGGCAGAAGTGATGCTTTATAACCAAAAGGCATTAGTGTGAATGTAGCGAGAGGCTCAGTGTTTGTGCTTGCCATTTATGTTGCCAGCTTTGCTTTGACTGAACATGGAACACAGAGAGGCTCTCATATGTTGGCTTTGATTTATAGATATTTTTTTTTCTGAATTGCTCAACAATAAAACAACTGGCTAGCAGATGGAGAAAAGACAACTTTGTACCTGTTTTCCTTTCATGCTGTGGGCTACCTCTGCCACCTTGTTCATCATTTCATTCTCTTCACTGCACTTGTATTTCTGCCTTTGGTTCCTCTGCTCCCTACACCAATCATGACTGTGTATTTGCATGTATTCTGTGGAAGCATCATCAGTATGCGTGTGCACATCCGTAGAGATTAGTCAGTGATCTCACACTTTTTGATTCTCAATCCTCCACAACATTTTCTTAATTTACGTGATTATCAAGGAACCCTCACCTGTGAATTTCACAATGTAACACCATCGGATAATCTTTTGTTGCTCTGTATATAAAATTCAGACACATACCTTGTTTAAAATGGAGCCATGCAGAATTTGATGTGAGCACAATATATTTATATATATATTTTCTTTTAAGCCATTGGTTCAGTCTGAGTGGAACAAATTAACACATTTGCCTCTTTCCCATCCTTTTTTAATTGTATCCAGAAATAATACTTCTAAATATTCATAGCATTAAGGTCTTGAAACACTTTACTACATATTTTAGATCTGGCCCTTTACTCTTGTCTTTAAGTGCAGCTTACAAACCTTTGAAAGTATTGGTATCTTAAACGTTGCTGTACTGATGTAGTAAAGTGCTTGGTAGTGTGTGTTGTGCCCATGTTTAAAAAAAAAATTAGCAAAAGTAATTAACAATAATTAATTTGTCAAATTAACAAATTTGTCATTTGTCCACAAATGACAGCACTTTCCAATAAAAGCAAATGCAACAAAACAAACAAAAAAAGAATTGCAAAGAACACATTTAAACTATAAACCATATTTCACAAGCACAGTGGTAAGTAAGAAACTACACATGACCCGAAGATGGGTCTTCAGTGTTGGCACGAAACCTGCCTTCAGGCTTGTTGTAGTCTGAGTCATATGGCATGGGAACAGTCTTCAGCTTTAAATACATGACCTGTTAAAGAATGAAGCTCAAAACTTATGACTGAATTCACATAACAGGACAAAGAATTTACTACCTGATGCCACTGTGGATAAGCAAATCCTGGTTTTTAGCTGGCGGAAAACCTGCAGGCAGTGAACTTCAGTGGAATAAAAGTACTTTATTTGTTCTTTAAATTTACCACTTAATCCATTAACAGCCTGTGTATAGGAAATAATTTCTACTATTCTACGTTCTCTTCAGGGAATGGAGCTATGGAAATGCTCAGTTCTCCTTAATGTCTTTGTTTTAACATAAAAAGTCTCACTTCAAAGTATAGACGTTACACCACATCAGCCTACTGCTGGCTTTTTTGTTTTCCTCTCTAATATACAATAGCTTTTTGTGCATGCAAATGGTCTACAGAGTCACAAGGATACAACAAAGGACACAGTGTAGAGCTAGTTGAAGTATTTTCCTTAGTTTTGAAGCCATGTCAAAAAGCTACTTTATCTGTTATCAGGAGAAATGGTTTTTTTTTTTTTTTTTTTTTTTTTTTTTTTTTTTGATACTTACCTCACCAAATATTATACTGTGTGATTGGCCCCTCAAAGAGGATTGCTTCCAAAACTGTGCATATTTAGATGCTTGATTTTACAAAAAAGGGGGCAGTTCTCACTTTCTGGACTTTGTTGAAGCTGTCTGGGTGGTTGCTGGCAAACTGATTATGCAGGGCTCTTAGTCAGCTTGGACTCCAAGAATAAATTGATTACTAAAATGTCTATAGTGGAGCCTCTTTAAGATATGATTATTAAAGATTTTGAGGGAGTATCTGAATATTCTGGTAACACCGATAGATGTATTTGCTCAAGAAATAATAGAGTGAATTTAAAATAAATCACATTAGTATACATTTTCCAAGTCATCTTTCTGTAATGTGAGGCCTGTGGCTGGCACATAGAAAGATGTGCTTTGAGAGCAAAAAGGTGGAGGGCACAAATAAAATGCATGTAATTCTCAAAATGTTCACCTGATTTGGATGTAAATACCCTCAAATTAAAGCTGGAAAGTCTGCAGTTTAAGTACATCTTGTTTGATTTTAAATCCATTATGGTCTACACAGCTGAAATGCTTAAAATTGTGTCACTGTCCAAATATTTATGCACTGACTGTAACTCTGGTTCATCAAAAGATAGCAGGCACAGACTACATGGCAGGCTTGGTGCCTTCAGTGCAAATTCTCTTGAACTAGCTTGACAAAGTAAGCAGATGAAGCTGAAAATAGAGTTTATATGAAGGTTTATTCATTCTGTGAAGCATTTCAAACAACAAGATGATACAATGTCCATCCCCAGCTCTGCTTCTATCAGCTGTCACCAATTACCAAACACACTCACATAACATGGAACAGACAAATTAAACACCAATGAACACAATCGCATTGCCACACATCCTGATTTAAAAAACAAAAAAAAAAAACAAAAAACAAAACACCCACAGTCTTCATAAAACCCAGAGCTTTTACTAGATAGATGAATCTAAGTGCTAATTCTGCTCTCTGAGCCAACAGGCAGATTTCCTTCTTAAGATAATGAAGTTTTCCCATTCACTTCTAACTGCTTCTTTCCGAAGTTTCTATAGTTTTGGGCACAAACTCAAATTAAGAAATGCTTATGTTGTTTTGATCTTTTGTTGTGCTCACATTTCATTGTGAGGAAGTTTTTTTTTTTTTTTGTTTTTTTTTTATGCGGGTTTCTTTCCCCAAACTTGTTTACAAAGGGGATTGATTGCTGTGATAGCTTTTGATGTTGGTGGTGTTGTGTTAATATCTTAAAGCCCATAATTAGTCCCTATTAGTTTAGCTTGCCAGGTAAAAAAAAAAAGATCAAAGCAGTTAGATAATTCACAGTTAATGCCTTTTTATTATCAAGCTTTTCAAACTAACATATTTTTCCTCCACACTTTTTTTTCTAAATTGTACTGCAGTAACTAATTGGAGATGAGAAAATGCTGATTTTCTGTATGCATTGTCATGCTCAATGTTTTGCTACACTGGAGGTAGGCCTGTCACAATTGTTACATAATCTCCTGGTAGTTTCATCTATAGAAAAACTGTAATTTTTCTATTGCCATTTACATGTTGTTTTCCACTTTTGGAGGTTTCACTGCTTCTCTGGCAGCACTGGCATTTTTTCATTGCACCACCTTCTTCTGCTATGGTTTAATGGTGAGTGGAGCATTGGTGCCACAAACTGTTTATCTTGAGGTGCTCAATTTCTACGTCAACGTCTGTATTTCCATGAGCATTTATTGGCGTTAGCGTCATAGATTTAGTTGCATTTGTTATGAAACTATGTTTAGGCTTAGGGTGATACATTTTTTTTTTTTTTTAGAAAGACAATTATTCATTAGTTAAAATTTCATAATTATGACAACCCTGACCTGGGTATGCTGGTGACATCCAAAAGGTGGCATGGGTCTGTGTGGACATGTTGATGCATCTGGTTGCTGGTGTGATCCTATCACATGGTTTAAATGAGCATAGACAGTATAATGGAGAGTTTCTTTTGCTGAGGAAAGCCTTCAGATGTGCAATTGGTTATGCTAAAGGCATATCATGCAATCGTTTTGCTCGAACACAGCAGCGCTGCATACAAACCCACTTGCAGAATTTACACGGGTCACAATAATGGCTTCTTTCTGACATATATTAATATGCCATTGTCGTAAGAATTTGATTATTGTCTTTTTTTTTATTTTTTTATTTTTTTTTTTATTCACTTGATACACAATCACCATAGTAATGTAACCATGATTAAATAAAGGATTCTCTTTCCCGGTGCTGACAGTTTCCCTATTAATAAAATGTCAAAATCAGGTTATCTAATGCATATTAAAAGTCGAAAGGCTGCATCCTGGCTCACTGGCTCAGAGCTCATCTCAGGTGGTAATTTGCGACCTATTTTCCATATAAAAGAGGCAGATTCCACTTAATTCAACCAGCCTGGAAACCAGGCATAGTCTTTGGTTTCTGCTCGGCCTCAGTTTCTGTTGAATCTCTCCATTTTAGCCTTAACCTCCAATGCCAATGTCAAAACACTCACACTCACTCACTTATTCTCATGTTGCCATGTCCTAAGTGACAGGGAGCACTGCCAGAGACAGCGTTGAATGTTGATCTGTGCAATTTCCTGTCTGCAATTGTGCACATAAAAACTGAACTGTTGCATCTGTGCAGACTGAAAAATACCGCATTCGCAACTTATAGAAAATTAACTTGCCTACTCTTTTCACCTTAACATGCATGTAGATGCATATATACGCTCTCAGAATATTGAAGGTTGAAAATGAAATGGACACCATCATGACTTTCCCGTGTGTATGTATGCATCTGTGTGTCAGTGTAGTCCAGTTCAGTTATACAAAGGTGTGTGTATGCACGCATACATATCCTAAGATACAAATGTCATACATCACGCATGTGAATACTAGTACAAAATGTGACTCTTCAAACATTTTAACCCAAAAGAACTAAGAAAATTAGGTAACGATATAAATGTGGAGCACATTAACAGCTTGGCATGGTGTATGTGTTTAGGAAACAATGACATTGAGAACCATTGATGGTTATTTCAGACCTATGTTACTTTGCAAGAATTCTAATACAGCTCACTTCATGCACAATAACATAGTTTAGTAATTAATAGTTGTCAATGACAGCATCTCACTGTAATGTGTGTCAAGGCTAACTGAAAATGCTACTTTTGCTAAAAAATAAGTTGGAAATAAGCTAAGGCAGAGCTCTGGTAACAGGATGCCTCCAGAACAGATAAAGGTGGGCATGCTGAATGGCTATGTGAAACAACACTGCTCCGGCACAACTCTTCTTAGAGCCTACAGATTTAACAACACATCACTCCTGTTGCCTTCAGATGCTGCAGGGATTTAATGAGCTGAAGGAGCAGCTTGTCACACAGCAGCTGAAAGAATGTATTGCCCACATTCATACACAGATCAATGTAGAATCATTTATTGTCCTTTTGTTCAAAGTGAATATCTGTCCTTGCATCAGATTAATGCTTAAAATGCAGTATAAACAATTAATATCATGAAAACAAGCACCAACCGAAAGTCAATCACTCAGACGAAGATGATCAGCGCATGAACGGTGATCTTTTTAATTTATCTGCCGTAGACAGCTGCTTTACACTGTGAAGTTTCTCCTTCAGGTCATTAATCCCTGAAGCCTCGGAAGTAGTGATGTGAGGGTTGACTCATAACTTTTTTTTTTTTTTTTTTTTTTGTTGGGTTGGATCTCACAGTACTGCCATGTGCAGCCACTAACTGTGTTAACCTTCACACAGACAGATGTACTTACAGATGTGTTCTTGTCTTCTGTGTCATTTTGAGATTGGCCAAAAAGTCTTTACAACATTGGACGCCACAAGATGTAAAGTTTATTTATTAAAAAAAAAAAAAAAAGGGGGTATGAGCATATACACACACACACACACACACACACACACATAAATGAGAAATGGAGTCTGAGGGAACATATATTCAAGGGTCTGCACCTTATGACTCAGAGGTGATGATGGGCAAAATTATAATAGCAGAAAATTTTGTAGGATTAGAATATTAGATAGGCGAAGCATTAAATTAAGGCTACTGGACTGAAATGTTGAAGGAGGGAAATAGTGAGGCAGCGAAGGGAGGCTTTGTGTCTCATTTCTATTCAGCCTCCATGACCATACCACAGGAAATAATATGAACGTGAAATCACATTATCAGAAGAAAAGTTAGTGCTGTTTCGCAATCATTTTAATGGTAGAGGGACTATCTGTCACTCTGTGTAAATCCAGACTGACCTCATGAAGACATCAGGGAGAATATGAATAAACATTTCTGTGATGGGTCCCTTTTTTTTTTTTTTTTTTTTTTGTTTGTTTTTTGTAGCTTGTTAGCTTGTTATTACATTCATCGCTATGGTCGTGTCAGTGTGCACAAGCAAGCTCAAGGCCCCAGCCTCATCTGTTCAAATCGTAAGATGCATCTTATATCTTAACAACATGCAACCTAACCAAGATGAACTGTACACTGTTAGTTGTGTGGTGAGCAGAGAAACATGAGCTGCAGTTTATGCTTTCCTGCTTGAGTGTGTCCTGTGTGTCCTGTGTGTACCTGCCTATGGAGGGGGGTGTGTGTGTGTGTTTGTCACACATACTGTATCTAGAACTGCTGCTGGTGTGGAGGCACTGGAGTTGAATGCTCCACTGCACACTGGCTTGTTGAGGTATGATGTATGAAGCTTTTTATGGAGTTGCCACATTGTTTTCACGTGTTGACACAACTGTTGATATATATAGTCTCAGATCAGTGTGGTCTAGAAATTTGGTGTGTTGCAGTGAAGAAATCTAAATGGACAAAGCTTTTAAAATGCCACAATCTTAAATGCTTATTAGTTATTTCATTTAACATATCATGTAGATTCATGCTGAATTTTTCTTCTTTTTGCTTCATTTTCAGGAAAATTCTGACTAAAACATCTATAGTATTAATACTGCCAAGTTGGATGGTAAATCTGTGTATAATCAGTCTAGCAAGTTACACACATTGTGTTCAGAATCTAGTTTGATATAAAATAATGAATTCTGCATTCATTCCATAATACATTTTATTGTTGTATGTTGTTTCAGTATCGGTACTAAAGATGTTCATAAAAACTGCCATGTGACACAAAAAATGTGCAGCTGCCATTGAGCTACAGTTGTCTTTCCATGTGAGAAATAATGACTTGACCACGGAAGTGAAATGAGGATGATTTATAAAGAGAGCAAAAGCATAGGTAGTCGATTGGGTGCACTCATATAAACCAGGTGCACAAAAGTAGAAGGTGCAGAAGTCTTTGTTTTTATGATGAATGACAAGGAGAAAAAAACACATTTATGTCCATCTTCTTGTCAACATCTTGACTTGAAGTCTATAACTTCAGAGCTGGAAATCACTGGTAGATCTCGAAAACTGAGCTCAGGTTGCAGTTTGCAAAAAATAGAGAGGACCCCGAAGCATTCTGAAGTGAAGTTCAATGAGTGGCTGAAGCATAAATCAGCCTCTATCATCATTGATGGAAACACTTAAGGGAGAAGAAAAAGGGTCAGTTCATGAACAGCTCATACCAAATGATATGTCAAACACAGTGCTGGCCTTGTATGGGCCGGACATATGGCTGACAGTGGAAATGACATAGATATTTCTAGTTTATTTAACTGCTGACAGAAACAGCAGAATGAATGCAGAGGCCCACAAGAGAAATTTGTGTGCTCACAGTCAGCCAAATGCATCCAAACTCATTGGATGACATTTCATCACTCAGCAGGGCAGTAATACATACAGCAGGGTGATGAGGTGGAATATTCATGACTGGCCAAGTCACTTGTTCGGCTGAGCAGTGTATACTTGCTGAAGAGCGTATTAAAAGGCCGGACCCCACAAAAATATTATTTTGGGGTTGGCACAGTGAAATTGTGGTTCCTGCTGTTGTGTGCTCTCCCTGTGACAAGGGTTTCCTGGGTTCTCCAGTTTCCTGCCACAGTCCCAAAAAAATTCCCATCTAGATAGTTGGTGACCGAGTGTGAGTGTGAATGGTTGTACTGTATGTCTACATATGTCAGTCCAGTGATAGTGACAAGGTGAACCCCACCCTCACCTGGGATTTGTTTCAGCAATCCATGCAACGCTGACAGACAAGTGGTCAAAAGTGAAATCATTTTTATGCTTTAAATACATTGGCAAATTTTGGGAAAGTGATATACACTTCCTTCAGGATGTTAAAGATGAGCAATTATTTACAAGTGGTAATTATCTGTAATTTAAGCACGCAAATTATAAGGGTGTTTTGTCTATAAACCCTATTAAGAATGATCTAATTAAGTCAGTCAGTAAATACATAAGATCAACACTGCTTAACACACTGTTGAAAATAATAATTTGCTAATATAGCTCATGATTCATAGTATATTCATTAATTTTTCACAAAAAAGTGAGCAGTTCTTATGTAGCTTCTCTTTTGATTAATAGTATATGGTTGCACAAATAGTAGCAATACTACAAAATGGTCAGAATAACAAAATTATAGAGCTGTAGCCAAAAACAGAAGAGTTAAAAAAACAACACAAGGTTGGGGGGGGGGGACAGGAATGACTGGTCATCGGTGCTAATCTGAGCACTGAGGCCATATTGTAGTTAAGTTCAATTCCATGTGAAAATTCTGTTGTGCGTAACACTTTAGAACTAATCAAGGATGGAATGATGTCTGGTATCCAGAGCATCATATTAAAAAGTGCTTAGAAAAAACTGACCGTACTTTTTAATGGAAACTCTTTGTCCATAAGAGGAAATAAAAAGTGAGTGACCTGGCAAAGAGCAGTCCATGGACCATGCAATTGATATTCATGTGAAAGTCCAGCAAATTAATGCCTCTCATTTGTACCTAAGGCACATCATAAGTGGCAGTCTTTACCCCAACGATCTGGCTCTTTGACAACAAAGGGTGGCATGAACAAAGATCCTATTATTCTGCTGCAGCAGAAATTGTTAGAAGGCAAATGGCCGAGGAAAGTAAGTGTTAAATTAATACACAGCTAGAATTAATACTTGGCCACTGTACTACCTCTACTTGGCCCAGAATACGCACATATCTCATCTGTTATTGCTCCCTGTATATATCTGCTGGAACAGGAGGAGAGGTGGTCAGTGATACATGTAGTTGTATGAGTAGAGCTACCTTTCACACAACATGAAAGCAAATTCCTTGTGTGAAAATTGATCTCTGAATTGTCTGTAAGTGACCGGTTGTAGTGATCAGTTTTTTTCCATACTCCAAACATTCACACAATGTTTTTTTTTTTTTTTTTTTTTTTTTTCCCCTCTCCCCATAGTATGGGGGCTGCAGTATGGGCATATGGCAGCAAACAATCCCATCTTTGTGTAAGACACTAAATCCCAACCTGATCCTAGTGCAACCCCTGACTTTTGATGTGTGTAAAGACACAAATCTTGAACTTTCCTCAGATAGGTCCTTGTCAGTGATTTGCTGGGTCAGAGCATTAGCTCTTTAGACAATGGTGCAGAAAAACAAGTGAATCACATCAGGAGATTACTATGATTTCAAAACTTAATGGTAACACATTGCAGTTATTATTTTTAATTTGTTTAGTTATGTGAGGGATTATATTTTAAAACGTGTTTATATGTTTACTTATCCCAACAAGTTCTATTACTTAAATGACTTGAATGACTTAAATTATGGCTTAAATTTTTTTTGGGTGCCTTGCTTGCTTGCATTTATATCAGGATGTTGATGTATTTGGTATTTTCACAGTTTATTTATTTTTTTATTTATTTTTCACCAACACCCATCATCTGAGACAGGGCCAAGAAATTGCATGGAATGACATCGGGAAAAACTGTTTACTCTGCCCAACGAGAAAGTGCACCCTACCAAGGTTGTACAAGAATCAAAATATAATCAAAGTCACAGAGTCAAGCAGAGTTTTCAAATAGGAGGAGCCACTTTCATCATAAAGCTCACCATATTGTCTATTGTAATCACAAGCTATGCCTAAAAAAAAAAAAAAAAAAAAAAAAAAAGTCATTCTCAAGAGGTTTTGGTTTTGTGTATACCTTATTTAATTCTTATCATCTTATCATCCAAATGTTCTCCTTCCGCCTACTAATAAGTGTTTTTAGTCAGAAATTCTAAATAAATTGTATCTTTAACACTCGGGTTAAGTGTGTAATAGTGTTGTATTGAACTGCATGATAAATAGACATGTTTAGAATATTTTCCCCCTTCATGTCTTCAAGAAACAGCTCCAGGATGCTATGGGATGCATCATCAGTGTTGTTACCTGATGTGTATGTAAATATGGAAGACAACATTAGGAACACGTCTCTAAATGATCTATAATGTCAACACTAACACATAAAATCAAAATCTGATCTGCAACAGGTCTAACTTAGCCTAATGAAGTGTCTACTGGAGTGTGTATTTACTTTGTATGTGGTAGGCACAGCAGGTGTATTCTAAAAAGATGCATAGAACATGTCAAGTTCACCCACAAAGGACACGCCACATTTGAATCCTTTTACTGTAGAGTGAGTGATGTGAGCTGGGCTGGGAATTCACCATCAGAGTCAGAGACACACACCACACTCCTAATTGATCTGTAAGCACAACACAATACCCAGGAATGGCAGATCAAGTCTATGATTTTGGTGCTGTCTTTCACTGCCATCACTGGTGCTGTTGCTATACCTGTTTTGTTGCTACTGAGGTGTAACTATAAGACAGCGAAAACAAACAAATGGCAAGTAAATGTTATGTTAGTATATATTACATCAGGGATCAGTGGTGTGTTTGCTCACTGTAAAATGCTGCAATCAAAGTCGAGTTTCTGCCACAATTATTTCAGGTCACTGACAGCCCTTCTGACAGGTTGCTGACATGCACTAACGGGCTGCTTTGGAGCTCCTGTGAGTGGAAGTTATAATCAACACCACAAGCAAATGTATGTGATGGTGACCATAACGAACAGGTTTCCTTTGTTTGAATATCTGCCCCTTTTATTTAGACATTTGCATCAAAACCATAAAGTTAAGTATAAAAAGAAAAAAGTAAAATCATACACACACATCAAGACCAACATTTACAGCACACCTGTTGAAGGAAATAATGTCCTTCAAAAAATAAAAACAAACAAAAGAAAAGAAGCCTAAAATGACTTATTGGTCTCAGTTTTGACGGATGGACAAGTGTTCTGAATGTGAATAGTGCTATGACCCCTGCAGTCATAAGCACCAGAAGAGCCAAAATTAATTTGAGCTTATCGTGATGCACCATGTGCACATATTTTACATCAAAAGTGTATTCTGTTGTCAAGAGATCCTTTATTTTTGCTAAAGCGATCATTCTTCATTTTTCTTATTTTCCTCAAGTCTAATAGCCAAAACAAATAATGACTCCATTCTCTGTAGTGCAATTCTGATGTTACATATTTCTGTGCCACAACATATCAGTGAGCCATACTTTTGTTCTGCATTTGAGCCAGTTGGAAAGGAGACGGCACATCCTTTCATCTCACACTCACAGAAATGAACTGGAATGAAATTAAATGGAATTAGTTCTATTTTTTTTTTTTTTTGAAAAGCACAAAGCAAGAAAAGTCTTACATGCTATCAATACTTTCCTCGCTGTTGCTTCAGGTCTGGTTTCAGCACATTCACAGATTTTCAGAGGGACGTGTATGGTAAACCATGTACTAAATTTAAATTTCAAACCTAAATAAAACCCTTGTCTTTGCTGAATCATGCTATGACTATGGGGATGTGACTTTGCACTCCGTTGATTGTCTGACTTATTGCTTCAAATAGGACTTTTTATATTTTAGGTCCAGTTGCTGTAGCAGCAACAGCTGTACACAATCAGTGTGCATCTATAAATGTGCAACGGACTTAAATTATGTTTTTCAATGTAGACTACATCAAAGATAATTCTTCCAGGAAGCAATTCTCCCCGCCATTGCAATATTCTGTTGATGGGGTAGAAAATGTGGACTAAACCTTTGTGGTCCCATGGAAAAGCTGTTTTTATGGCAAAGCTGACAAGTGGCATTAATGTTGCATCAGGCCTATTTCCATTTAATTTAGCTCAACAAAAGTAGTTTTCTGCAAATTCAACACTCTGTTCACCATATATTACAAGAAGAAAAGAAGATAAGCCAATATTGTGTTCTCCATTTCATGATATAAAATCTCTTGATTCCTCCATACCTTGGTAAAATGTATGTACATTTGTAATATATAAATAGTGTAATTTCACAATGTACGGAGATGTTGAGCGGAAGTAATCCTGACTAGAACTGAACATACTGTAAATCAAAATATACCAATGGTGCAGTGCACTGAATCACACTTCAGGATGTTGCCATCTAATTCCTGACATTCTCTCACTATAAATTAAGTTCAGAGTGACAAAGAAGTGGTTTATTTCAAATAGAGTATGCAAGAGGCTACTGCACAAGTAAAGCCTTAGCTTACTAACAACATGCTGACCATGTGAGCTGTGCCAGCTGACACATCTTTTTTTTTTTTTTTTTTTTTTTTTTCACAAAAATTGACCAGTGATCTAGAAAACTTCAATGGCATCTGTTTTTGACTCAATGACACTTTATATGAGAGGCTTTATTCTAACAGAACTATAAACAGAACAAACAGAATAATCAGAATATAATGGATGCTTAATACATTCAAGTTAAAACTAGTGCCATCATAAGAAAGGAATAATTTTCATGTTAAGTCATTAGTGATGTGATTGGATGAAGAGCCACGGATATGTATTGCAGTTTGAGCAAACCTAAAACATTCTGCTGTCTTATTTCAGCATCATAAACATCAAAGTTTTTCAGAGGAATCAGATATTGCCTTTGAATGCCAAGGAGTTCAACTGGTGGGTAGAGCAGGACAGAAAATTAAAAGCAACAAAATATCCAGAGCATTCAGTCCAGTACACATAGTCAATTTGTTAGTGAACAGTCAGAGCTTTTGGTTGAAACTAATTATGTTGATTAATGTTGGAGAACCAGCCCCCCACTGATTAAAACAAGCATTAGGATACACGCTAGAGCACTTGGGTCAAAGGGACTTGAGCATTTATTTCCAGTTAACAGCAAGGTATTTGCCAACACCAGAGAACAGCTAAACAAGCTACAGGCATTGCGTCTGTCACTGCCGTTAAATGACCCAAGCCACTGTGTAACCGCATGTTGCATGCTGATTGCTGTGCTTGCCATCAAGGTGATAAGCAGCATCATGTCAGCATCTCATCCATAAATTCATCACACATCGTAAGTCAGGTAAGAAGCAGATTAAGCAAAATAAACGTGGAAATATTAATATAAAATTAGGATGTGCACAATACTCATGCAGCACATAATGAAGTTGGACATCTTACACAGACCATCCAACAGACATCGACAAGATATGAACTCGTCTGAAAACATCCGCTGATTCAGTATGCAGTCCTACTCAGGTTTTTACTCTGAACCAGCTAGCTGCTTTTGTATCATCTATATTTAACAGTCAACACTTGCATGCCAACTAGCATTTTTGAAGATTAATTTGGGAAATAATAGACATTAAGTTCTGGATGCAAATACTAAAAATCTTGCATAGATATTTCACAGTGCAAAAAGTATCACGAGCAGCAGTTTTCTTTTTCCATTTTTTTTATACAAGTCAAGGAGACATATATTCCTGCTATTTTGCTTCCTGAAACCACAAAGCTACTGTTGATATTCTTTCCATGCAACGGCAAACCACCTAGCACCTCCAAACCTTTTTGAAAAATGTATGACTGAAACATCCTTCACTTCGATCCTTAATTCCTAGCCCACACTACATACCTCCTTTCCTGTAAGTGCACACATACATCATAAGACTACATAAAATGGCCAAACACCTATAAATCACGTAGTAAGACACATTCTCAGTGCTGCAGTCTATATGCTTTTGTCCTCTGTTTCTGCCATATCTCTTAAGCAATTTTTCATCAGCACTACTCTAATGTATGTGCACAGATATTAGCCACATGGTATTGCAATATACTCTTTCTAAATCTGGGCTCTTATGTATTAAAGCTGGAATAGGTATATGTGTCACTATTTGGACTCATGGTTGAACGACCATGAAATGTGAGCAGAGTTTTAGGCTGTAAGAGTGAGCCTGCATGCTTGATTGAAGCTTAACCTTGCTTGGTGGCAGTGGCAGAGGCAGTGTTTGCTGATTTGGCTGAATTTCAACTTTTGAATCTATCAGCCTCCTGTTTATCATAGCAAGCTGACTGGAATCTATTGTGCAGGAATCATTAGTGGAATGAAGACAGAGCAGTTCTGCTGGAGCTTTTTGAAAGGCAAATTCATGAGTACATATTGGATGTGGACGTCTGAGAGATTGTTGGTAAATTGTTTTGCAGATGAAATAGGCAGGTGACAGGAAGCTAAGGAGCATATCGGTGGCATACATTTGCCTCTCCTCTCTGAGCACCTTGGAATTGGGCTTCTATCTGATAGGAGCTATCTCCTTCCACTTCACTGAGTGTCCCCACAAGAGGAGAGCTCTCAGCTCCAACTCCAACCACTTTCCCATTATGCAAATGATTTCCCTGCAGAGAAGCTCCATGCCTGGTGCCCATCAATTCAGTGAGGCCTCCAGTTTGAATACATGCACGTTTTTTTTTTTTTTTTTCTTTTTCCCCTCTCCTCCATCCTCCCCACTTCCTCTTTCCATTCTTCTGAAAAGAAGGTCTATTTCTGATGCATAGCATTAGTGTTCACATTGCTGTGATAAGGGAATAGAAAGAGCTCTTACCCAATCAATTTATGCAAACCCCTTTGAAGAGTATGCCTTTTTTTTTCTATGGTGAGGAGTAAAATGATACAAACATATGGGGAATACCAGTTGTAAAGAGTAAGTACTCTTACAGCCCCATGGGTTGTTCAGAGTGACGGCATTGCCATTCCAAATGCATACATCAGACCAGGGCATACAAATAAACTTCCCTGGCACTTTTGATTAACTTCTTAGAGATCTTCTTAGACCATCAAACATATCTTCATTTGTCACATCGTCTCTGGTGTGGAGTCCAATCTGCAGACTTTGTACATAGTAAGCAGCATTAATTTCAACTACATAGTCTTTCTACTTTATTTTATTATTTATTCATTCATTCATTTGTTTATCTTGAACTGCTTTATCCATTTCCGGGTCGTCGGGTGCTTGAGCCAAAAAAACCAAAAAAACAAACCAAAAAAAAAAACCTTCCATCCCACTTCTCTCTAAATTCCTGTCTGGCATAGAACGGACAGTAAGAATTTCATTGTGTGGTTTAACTGCTGAGTTGTTTTTAATGTACATATGACAATAAAACATCTTGAATCTTCAGGTTATTTTAGTAATTTTGCTCAAACTAATCAGAATATGCACGCTTTTTTTTTTCCAACCTATGATCAAAGGTTTATGAAAATCAACCTGCTTCAACATTACAGTTGTTTTAAAGGACAGTCTTTGTCAAATGGAGATTTTTGGGGATGACTGTTTCAGAAGCAATAAAACTAAATATGGTAAATTTCTTTTATTGCCTTTTGTCCTAACCCTAACCCTGATCTCATTTTATGTTTTTGAAACGGAAGCAGAATACTCACTAAAAAGGCAAACATTTTTAAGAGCTACAGCTGTGATAGCAGGTGGGATAAGACTCAAAAGCATGGCAAACTTCTAAATACACTGGCTTGTCCTCAGACAGCTGTCGTTAAAAAGTTGTGTAGCTGTTACTTTTTACTTACTTCTTGGTTGTAGCAGACTTGCAGTGAAAATGACGTGATGCTGAAAAATAAATTAAACGCATATCCAATACAAAATTATTTTTTTCTTAAATTGCACAAATCAATAGAAAACCAAAAAAATGCACTCAAGTGTTTTTTGTTTTTTTTTTTTTTTGGGACGAAGAACCTCCCCCCCAACCCTAACCCAAATAAAAATATTAGCTAAAAAAAATCCTCCCAGTCTAACGTTAACTGTACAGTGATCCCCAGACAACAAGTGCCAGCACTTCCTCCAAGTAAACAGTCTTAGCATCTAGCTGTGGTAAGTCAGTTCACAGTCAGTCAGAAGCAGTCAGAAAATACCAGTAATGAAGGCCGTTTCTGGAGCTTTGGTGTGACTGACAAGTCCAAACACTGCAGTTCAGTTCTTTTCCCAGTGATAACTAAGGTAGGATGTGCAGACAGACCAACTTCATGGGAGGGACTCTGGCTGTGCTGCTGAGCAGCTGTGTGAAAATAACGAGTTGTGTTGTCAGTGTGGGTGAATGAGATAGGTGTGTATTGGTGGACAGGTGAGACAAGTGAGTCCTGGTCCCACAGCACTAAATGATGATGCTTTATTAGTTGTTAAGCACAAGGTGCAATTTGGCCTGGGAATGCAGGTGTCAGTCAGATTACATAGGTTGGAACTTATTTCAGATTCCTTGCATCAGCAACACTATGTGCTTATTAAAGGACCTTTGCAGCCATGCAGTTGTTGCAGCAATTTGTCTCCAGTGTCCAGTAAAGATTGAATTCAATATTAGGAGAGAGAGAGAGAGACACCACAGATTGGGCTGGAAAAAGGAGAAAGATGTGTTGGAATGTGTCACTTTGCATGAATGTGTCATATTTAATAGATGTGAGTATGAGGCTGTTTGAAATTTGTCATTTTATGCTGAAGAGTATGATTTTCATTTTAAAAGCCTTCCTTTGAACTTGTCACATCAGCTGGAATTTCATCAATACAACTTGACATACTCTCTCATGCTCCAGCTGAGCAAAGTCTCTCAGCTGTCAAACAGTGACCAATCCAGTAAATCGACCTGACCACAGGTTCATTCACCAGATTGACAATTGTCAGCATAGAACTGATGATCTCTGTGCTAACATTAGTTTTTGTGTGTGTGTGTGTGTGTGTGTGTGTGTGTGTGTGTGTGAGTGTGAGTGTGTGTGTGGTCTCGCACAATCTGTCACTGGCAGGAATCGTATTCGAATGTATTTCTTTCCACTGATGATTTTTTTTATTTATTTATTTTTTCTCTTCTTAATCCCGTCACTGACAAAGCAGTTTATCTGTCCAGGTCTCTAAAACAAACAGGCTGCAGATAACTAGGAGTGGCGAGTGGCCCATGCCATTTCCTTGTGAATCACTAGTAATTACTGTGATTGTAGTATGAAAGCTAGGTAATTACATGGGAAGCTCCCCAACAGGAGAGTAGGTAACATATTAAACAGCTGCAAACAGTGACGTGTCTCTCACTCTGCGTACCACCTCCTGTGGTGCTCATGAGTCTGCACTCAATTTCTAAAACTGTATAATTAGGCATAGAAATCTGTGCATACACAAAAGAGAAAGATGCATACTTAATCTTTTCGTTTTGGTTTTCAAATAAAGGACAGACATTCAGTTTATTTTTAAAGAAAAATAAAAACAATTTAACAAAAAAACTGAAAAAGACACATGTTACATTAAGTGTTTACATCCTGTTTTATTTTCGTGTTTCCTGTTAATCTTGTTGATTCCTCTAGTTTGATCATCCAATTGAATAGACAATAGACACCTGTGCTGACTAGGGGGCTGAGTCTATTTAGGCTGGCCCTTTTATTCAGATCTTTTGCTCTCCACCCAGCTGCAGCAGCACCTTTGTGGTGCTAGGTATGTAACCCTAACCCTGTTTTTTTTTTTTTTTTCCCCCAACCCATCTATTTATAAACCGATTCCCATCTGTATTACACAAAAGCAGATGAATTGGTACAGCCATTATAGACAGCTACAGCCTTTATGTAGTGATGTTTTATCAACCTATGCGTTTGTCCGACCTGACAGTCTGTTATATTAATTTACCAACACACAGAGTAACAATCATTATTTGTGAAGATCATGTATGTAGTGGTTTATTTTAAGTTGTTTTGTAAGATTATCATTATAATGTGTAGTGACAAGAATTTTTTCCAGAGAGAATGAAATTCATTCTTATAAAAACAAAAGGGTTTCTAACCACTCACGCATCACTGTAATTATAAGTTTCTTTAAACTTTGAATTACACCCTAACACAATATAATAATATGCCACCAGAATTCACACTTTTATTATCCTTTTTGCCAACTTGCATCATCGCACTAATCAGACTCAACAGACTGTGTATACTGTATGCATACTGTTAAAGATGGGTTCTGTTATACACATTCTCACCACCCGTGGATTTTTATACATCCGGAGACCCACATGGAAACAGACAGACTTGCACTTTTCGTGTTAACACGTAGTTCATACATTTGGCCCTTAGCGTGGTTAGTTGAGAGGCTGATGCTATCTGGTATAACATGGTGGTCGGTCATTTGACAGATGTTGTATTGAATTAGGTAAAGGGTGCTTCAGATCTAAACAACCAAGATTTAACTGACAGCACTTTAGTGTATACATATTTTTTAAAATCGGATGGGTATACATATGGCCTGCTGTTTGAAAAGAATACCAAGTTAGGGTGTTTTTTTTATTTTTTTTTTTTTTTCCTCCCCTGCTCAAATACTGATTTTTGAATAAGGCCACACATAAGTCAAACAGACTGTCAATAAAATAACACAGATTCCGCATCAATTGACCTCACTCCTGTGGTTATGAATATTATTATCTCTGTTTTTGGTTGTTGTTGTTTTTTTTATTTTCACATGAAACAAGGTGTCAAAAAAATGAATTAAAGTGAAAAGCAATTTTGACTGCAATATGATACATTAATGATTCAGTGAATTTGTGATTGAAAATTGCTTTAGCTAAATTTCCCCAGTTTCTCTTCCATCGTTCGCCTCCAGCATGTCAAGCAGACTGCGCTGGGAGCTACACATCTCTTGGCGTACTGCTCAGGTTTTTATTGAACACAATCATGCTTTGAGGGCATTCTTTTTGGACAGACAGTTCTGATGCAGAATGCAACAATGCTAATAAACAAGATACCAATATGACTGGTGTATAAAGGTTAAAGTGGAATATGTAAACTTTAACCCACCTCAGTGAACTCAATTCAGAATTGCAGTGTGCTCTCTTTAGTAATATTTTATTCTCATTTCTGCTAGATTTCAGTTGCAGGATCTTCAGATGCAATTTTCCTCATCAGACTTTGGACTGCATTTTTCTTTGTTCATAAATTATTTATTATTATAGGTTAAAGATTATTAAAGCCCCACAGTAAAAATAATTTAACAAGAGTTAATTAATTCAAGAAGGGAAATAGTCCCTCAGTGTGTAAAGTCTGGTAAGAACTCAGCTGCTACCTGAGGAAGCAGAACTTTATCAGGCTTTGGGTGTATTTGGCCAGTTTCCACTGCTTTGAGGCTTCATTTTCGATTCTTAAAAAATATTTTTTTTTTCTGAAAGATCAAAATAATGTTGTATTACTTGCAGCAACTAGCAGGAAGCCAGAGCTGGTTCGTTTTTAAAGGCAGCAGTGATGTTTCTCCACTTCTGCTGCTGTTTGGCATTTTGGTGACTCGCCATGGGGGAAAGTAGAGTTGGGCAGCAGGAGATGCATCAGTAAATTCACAGAATTTGATAGTGTACACTGTAAGCCTGAATCCGGGTTAGGTCGCTGCATATACTGCAATTTTGTTCTGAGATGTATTCATCATTGAAATTGATGGAAACATACTCACACAAACCCATTAAAATAACACAAACCCTTTCTCTGTATATTTAGCCTGTCAGTTTGATTTTCACTACGCATTTGTCAACTAGTAAAAGAATCCTAATACACAGAAAAAAATACTGATTTACAGCAATTAGAGCAATAATGCTAGGAAGGCAGAATAAAAATGCATCTCTCATCCACCTGCATGTTCAGCTGGTCAACTCGGTTCCCAGACAGCTGAAGGTGATGGGTACATTTAAAGATAAGATGAAACTAACTTCTGCACAGAAATTTGTGTCTTCCATCTGTAATCACTAACTAGAGTGACACACATTGTCAAAATGTAGTTACACTTCCCAGATGCGTCGTAGATAACTTGATTAAATGTTGCACAACAGTGGCAAGCTTCAACAGAACAATAGCTTGAGCATCTGTGCTCTCACACACAAAAAAACATTCATTGATATCTGCACAGCAGTCGAGTTTGTTGTGAAAACCAACAGGTGTGTTGGAGACTGGACATCCAGATGGAGATGGTGCCATCCTCAGGAGTGAACTACAGGTTCAATGCAATGAGCACATTTCGCTCATTTCCATGAAATTAAGAAATCCGTGATTAGTTAATTAATAACAAATCTTTGCTTAGTGAATCATCTGTCTAATACAATACATCTAATATAAGCAGTAGTAGCTATAGGCAAAAAAGATTGCTGTTATTTTCCTGTCTGCAATCAAGAACTCATTGCTGTCCAGTGTGAGAACAGACAGTGACAGTCTGTACAGAAAGTAACTTAGATGGGCAGCTCTCAGCAGTCAGTTTAAAGCTTATCACTCTTCTTTGCCTCACTCATATCTTAAAGCCATCTTTCATCACCAATCTTGAAAAAACATTAGCTTCAAAACATTAGAAAAAAAAAAGCAACTCTGGATGCAAGTAGGCTATAGTCAAAATACAAATCTTATTTTTAACTATGTCTTCCACACTGGCTATATAAAAGTTTGTGTGCCTATATATATATATATATATATATATATATATATATATATATATATATATATATATATATATATATATATATATATATATATATATATAAAAACTATTTTATTTTATTTTACGGACTGTACGATCAAATCAAAAGCAAACTATTCCAGGAATTAGTGGAATTTAAATAGTAATGGCCAGTGTTCTGGTACAATGAAATCCCTTGTGCATCGTCAGCAGAATCATTACAGGAAACTGTGGTGTGCATAATAAAAATACGCTGTTTCCTTCATTTGAATGTAACTTTAATAATAGTGCAAGTAGAGCGAGGACAAAATGAATTTTTGCTAAAGTGATCAAGAATGCATAGATATGTTAAGTGCATCCCAAACATGTTTACTCTGTCCCCATCAGTATATCCAGTATAAATTCACCCCAAGAGGTCATGAACCCTTGGTGAAATATTGTAGTGCCACATGTATGTCTGGGCTGCTGTTTAATTGTACTTGTGACTCAGAATGTCCTGGAACATGCAAGAGGAAGCTGTTGAGAACACATTTTGTCCCATAACACATGCCAGTCGCATGTGTTATGTTATTTGAATACTTTATGCACATTATCTGGCCACGTTGTGATGGCTAATATTTCCTGTTTGCCTGATTTGGTTGGTGGTGTGTTTTCAAAACATTTATTCTTATCGGTATCTTTACTGGAAAAACATGTCTGGATTTCAAAATCTGTCAACATGACAGTCACAACAGATCTCTTTCTGTTGCATATTGTAATAGCGTCCTCTTCTGCATCAGTGCTGAGCTATTTCCTGTGAATCTGCTCATGCACCATACACTGCTCACTAAGCAAACACAAAAAAACAAAAAAAAACAAAAAAAACATATATATATATATTTACTTTGGTTATTTTGATAAATATTACAATTGTGATATAAGTCACCAATATATTATGAATGATTTTTTTTTGGCCTAATGTCTGGATAATCTGGAGATCATCATTGGTATGCACAGTCATATCTAGAGCACCACAATGATTTATGGTATGTTGTGACACATTTTACCTTCATCAGAAAAATTGCAGCTTCTGTGATTTGGATATTGCACTTGGCCATATTGCGATTTTCATAATATTTTGACTACATTTTGAGCTAACTAACTTCCCACCATCACAATATTTCTTCTTTTGAGCCATAGATGAACCTGTTGTTATCAGGACCAGAGAGAAGTGTCAAATTTAGTTTTCAGTGTCTCAGGTCAGAAAACGTAAATGAATCATCAAAAATCTAAAAGGAGTTGAGATATCATACCCTGTTGTCTTTTTTTTTTTTTTAAGGCAGACTTCAGCAAGAAATAAAGTCCAATCTGTTTTCTAGACCTACATTTATTTTGAAATCAGGACACATGGGACGTGACAGCTGATATCTTGGCAATATCCCCTTTTGAAAATATGGCTGAAATTGAGATGGAAACTTTTTACTTGCAGGTAAAGATTTTCCAAGTTGATAAAAGAATACATCTAGCAAAGAATTCTGTAAATACTGTTGCATCATGCAGCAGCCTCCCATACAGTCCTGCCTTTACAAGTCCAATTCAGCATTTATATAGGGGCAAGAGATGAAAGATGAGCTGTGAGAGGTAGATTTAAAGCAGCCACAATGCCCCAGAGAGGGGCCAAAAGACGTGACTTAAAGGATCATCAAACAATAAGGCCATTGTTCTTGTAATGTGATGATGCACTAAAAAAATGTTTGTTTGTTTTTTTTTTTTTTTTTTTTTTCTTGGCTGTCCTCAGAGGATCTTGGACTTTTCAACCTTATTGAAAATGTGTTTTGATGTTTTTAGAAAATTGCATAATTCCCTTTTTTTCAGGCTCCCCACATATCTTCTATGGCTCTCAGCATGAAATATAAATTTCATGTGCGTTTGAAGTCTGCATTGTGATGATGTGTTTGCGCTTTACATCTATTTTTTTTTCTATCTTTTCTTAGTGCTGCTTGTATCCAAGCACAACTTTTAGCTCCAGTCTTCCAGAAATCAAAGAAACTAGAGTTCACTCACTTACATGAAAGTGCTGTCTTCATCAAGGGATGCTACCTCATGACACACTAATGGAACAGATGGTTACACACATGTGTTTTGTGTCTGAGCAGTAGGTTTAATTGTATGGGAATCTTCCAATATGTGTGCTTGCCTAGATATTATATTTCCATCTTGACAGTATGTGTCAGCCTGCTCCTGTGTGCGATGCTACAGAGTGCAGAGCAGGACCACTGGGCTGAAGCTGTGCTGCTACAGTAGTAATGAGCTGATGAAGTCTTCCCTGTGATCACTTCTCTATCTAATCCCTGTCGGCCAGGTTCCTAGCAGCCTGCCTCCCATTAGTACAGCTGCTATCTAATGCATGCCAAGGAACTCTCACATTAACTCTCTCCTGACCAGATTAATAAAAGCTTGTGCCCCCAGTGGGATTTTGCATGCATTTCCATGCTAACAAATCTCTTGTAAAACATGATGCACATTTCACAGTGCCTAATGAGGCCCTGATAAAATACAGAGTGCAAATAAGAGGGAAAGAATAGATGGTCTGTTTCAACATCGCAGCAGCTGCTTCAAGTTCTGATTTTGTGTGTGTTAGGTCAAAATTTACGGTGATGTAGATTAACTTGTGCTCCTTCCTGCTGCCTTATGTCTCTGGGGGCCTGCAAGGCCCCATACATATGCCACTGTATCTGTGGATCCCTGTGTCCTTCTTGCAAACTGAATTATTCATATACCAAAGCCACAGCTCATCTCTGTGGAGGCAGCAGCTTCTCTGTGTTTTGAGCCTGCAATACTTTGACTTTACAAGGACCAAAGCTCCCTTTACCCAACCAGCCAATCCCCTATTTTTCACTCCCCATGTAAGACTTCAGCATTTACTGCTTTCTATTGCATATTTCTTTCTTTCTCTTTAGGTTACTGTTTGTTTCTGATATTCAATTCCCATTTTTTTTACACCTTGTGATGTTAATTTGTTAAGTTCCTCCAAATCTTTAAAAAGTGTGTTATATCCTCAATCTTCGCAACATGTTTCCCCTCATGCTCTGTCTCTCTGTGTGTGTGTGTGTGTGTGTGTGTGTGTGTGTGTGTCCGCCCATCTAATAACTGCAATGTGCCCCAGATACACATCAAGCTCTTGCAGTTGCGTATTTCATTGACAAATGTTTTTTTTTTTTTTTTTTTTTTTTTTTAACTTCATATTTTCTTTATGGAACCCCACACTAAATTGAGTGCTTTGGGAATCTCCAATAACTTGAGAGGTTTCTTTGATTCAGAGTACTCGCTACAGGCTGACTGAAAGGGCAAAGAGTAGCCTGTTGCAGTGTGCCCTTTAATGTGCATGTTAATTTGTGTTTAAGTGTTTCTAATGCAATATCATTAACAGCAATAGTACTTTTTTAACATCATAATATTATCATTTAGTAACAGTGTCAAAGGGAATTCTGGGGATGCAGTTTGATGTGCTTCAAGGAGTGTGAATTAGAGAGCACATTTTTTCACAATTTTTACTCAAAGTTATAATTATAGTTATAGTTATAATTAACTGATTGCTAATCAAGTAATTGACTCTTTGTTATGGGGGGATAAAATTTGTAATAAAATATATTCGGTTGGCTAACATATGGAAAGGTGACAGACATATCATCACTCATTGCAAAATGAGTGTTACTCTTCCCATCATATCTTTTTTTTTTTTTTTTTTTTTTTTTAAATTGAGGCCTGCTTTTGCTACTGATTCAGGTCATTGTCTTACTTAAAAATGAAGTTTCAACAACTGGCTTTTTTTCCAATTCAACTTTACATCAAGGAAATCCCACAGGCTCTGCTGCTGAACTCAGTCACTCCGTGCCTAAATGGTTAAATGCAACTGAAATGGAGGAGAAATTATGGAGTGAGAAGTAGTCATGGAACCATATTAACCATGTCATAAAAACACTTCTATGAAATCAATAGGTCTATGTAATAAAAGCATAAAAGGAAATAAAATACAAAATACTCTTTTATGTCCTGTATTTATTAAGCCAATAAAACAGTTAAGGTATTAAAGAGCAAAGCTCTAAGAGGGAATTTTCAAATGAAGATGTTTTTATTTCAGTAATTGGGCCTTTGGTATCCTATTAAATCTCTTTGCTATTTGTAGCTTAGTTTAATGTGACTGTGTCACTGCTTGTGATCTGTGCAGTAGCTCTGTGGGCATTCAAAAGTCATAGAAATGTCTTCACTTCATGTCCCAAATTGTCACACACAGAGCAGCAGTTCCTTCAGAAATAATTGGTTTGTCACATGCTGTCAGGATCAGTAATGCAAATCAACGTCCAGCATCTTGTTTCGTGATAATTCATCGATCCAGTCAAAGCAGATAACATCTAATTTACTAATGGAGGCTGATTGAATGGTATACCTCAGAGGAAAGAGAGTAGGAGACACTGATGAGACTGGAGCTGTACTCAGCCAGCTGGACACCTATTCTTTGCATTTATTTCTTTAAACCGTGTCATTTGAACAGCTTGCTAATGGAAATTTTCTGTTCTCTCACATATTGGATAGATATTCATCACCCTCCTTTCAGTAAGGTGATACAGTAATGCATTTTGGACAGACCAATTTCCCTGGAAGCTTAGCAAGAATAATACGTTCTTTTACGTTTTTTTTTTTCTCCTTTCTTTTTTTTAAACAAGGTATTGGAGTTTCCACTCTCTGTACAGACTCCTTGTCTTTTAAGGTCAAAACTCGCAGTAAATGCAATGCTCATATTGTTCTCTGCTGATGCTACATATCTCAAAGAGTCCCTGAGTTTTCTAATTGTAGAAATACCAGCCAAGTACCAACACAAGGCTTTTATCTCAGTCCCAGAGGTACAGTAGTTTCACTTCAAGATGATGTGTCTGCAAAAGTGTGAGACATATTGGTAAATTGTTTCATTTTTCTTTCTGTTGACTTGAAATGGGGAGTCTACGCCTAGCTAAGGTTATGTTGTACAGTAGGAAGCATTTTATTGCTTTTGAAACGAGTCAAAATCTGTGTTCTTATGAGCGGTGTCTTATCCCTTGAGACCTCACAAGACACATCTTCTTCAGTGAAGAATGTATTGTTCTTTGTCATATTAGTACAGTCAGTCTGATCATTGTATCATATTACTACAATTCTCTACTCAGAAATTCAGTTAATCAGCACAGAAGGAAGCTTTTTTTTTTTTTTTTTTTATAATAAAATGCATTCATTCAGAATCTGTGTCATCTGGAATGTGTTATGTCAAATGGAGCTTAGGCTCATAAAAAGCAACACAACCCACAACCCATCATAGTGGATCCAGTCCCAATTCTGGTGTTGGTGTGTAAGATGTTCTTACAGATGGAGGCAGCATGCTACTGGTGCAGCTAATTGGGTTCATAAAGAGCATACTAATTGCTTACTGACACCCACATGGGAAAGAGAACAGTGGTAGTTTCCACTTACTTGATAAGAAAGATGTGAAGCAGCAGGAAGTTGCCCACCTGCTTCTAATCTGATCAGATAATAAAGAGAAGTGGGAAGAGAGAGGATACGCTTTAGGCTTATTAGCGGAAACAAAGATTGAAGGAGGAGGATAAAATATTCATACAAATTTTAAATCATCTTTATATTCAGTTTATTTGTTAAAACTAGAGTTAGAAAAAAACAATAAAGACCCCTGAGGGTATATTTGATATGCTAAACACAAAGCAATATTGACAACAAAACAAACAAATGAAAAAAAAAAAAAAAACTATTTTAGAAAAGTGGTCAATACTAAAATGTTGCTTCTACCTGATTTAGTACAGTCATGGCGGTAAAGTGTATTTATATACTAAATGGGTCCTTTCAGAGGTTTATACCCTGAAGTATATAGCTGGAGTGTGTAGCTGTCTAAAGATAATTCCAACAGTGTTCAAGTGTTCATACTGAAATTACAGATACATTTAGAACTGTTGAAATAAATGTCATGTGTTACTTTCCATTACTGACAGTGCATTGAAACATTTTTGTCAGTTGTATTTATACCTAGCCAGCCAGCTATTGCAGGTACTTTTTTAATCTATGAACATTTTCAGCCAAAGCCCCTGAGTCACACTTTTTACTTTCATGTCTCCTGAACCTCAAGAGGCAGCATCATCTGCGATCTCATCAGATGCTGTGTTCCTCTCTGTCACACCTGGAGTATTTAGGAAGGCTAGCAGTGGTGTACCTGCTCTGTCCTGACATTCCCACCCTACTCCAGTGTAGCACAGCTATCCTTGTTGTCTTGTCCGAAAATGCCAGAGCCATTTTGTGCCTTAGGGAGTATGCAGAGATCAAATGGCCACAATTCAGTGTTGTGAACCACAGAAGAAGGAGAATGTCAGCAGAGGTCTCCCCCGAGCACACTACGTGCCAGGATGAAGAGATTTACTGATCTGACTGATAGCAGTCTCTAGGATAACACCTGTGCCTTTTCATTGAAATCAGCTGCCCCACTGACAGATAAGATGGACTTTGGTGGTGACGTGCTGTTGCCATTTCCCCATCTTATTCAAGTCTCTAGAGGATCTTCAGTGCAGAGTTTTTTCCTTTGGTGTTGGATACAGGAACCTTGCTGATGTACTTTGAACAAATATCTAGCAAGTTTTAAAATTGTGTAAATCCTTCATTTTGAAAAAAAAAAAAAAAAAAAAGATGATGAGCTAACTTATATTTTGAAGTTTGGATGCATGAAGAATATTTAAAAAAAGCTTTTAGCATTAAATTAGGCATGAATACACATGAATTTTGGAATCCAGCTGCTGATGGGCCAGTGAGTGTATGACGTGCTGAAAGCTTGTATAACACTCAAACACTCAAAGCAACGTGTTCACAGTGATGAATATAACCGCTCACTTCCAAGTGATTTGTGTTGCCATGGGAATTAAAGCCTTTTGCACACTTCCGTGAGAATGGCTACACAAAATGCTGAACACAAGATACTGCTGCTGTTGTTGTTACATAAGAAACATAAACACTTTGCAAGGCAAGATTGTTTTAGGTGTTGATATGCCATTGTCTGAGAGTGCATCAGTGCGTGGGCGGTGTGCGCACCACCCTGATTGCATTTGCACTGTCATCATGGACGGGACTTCCTGGACAGGCAGAGCTATCCACCTGACTGGCTGTCACTCAGCGTCAGTCATTCAGGGCCCAACTGTCAGTCATACACAACACACACACTTGCACACAAAGAAATGAGTTGGGTTTGTGTAGAAGGCAAATAATTTGCAAGTAAATTGCAAAACTTTCATTGAGAGAGAATTACTCCGGAGAATGGATTGAGAATGGTTGCCTGAGCCCACAACTGTTCCGCAGCAGCAGTTTACTTGTTGAAATGTGAGAGGCTCATTAGGCCTAGGGTTCCCTGATGAGACAGTTTAATTACATGCCATTGGGACTTGTGCAAGTGGTAAAGCTGCCATTTCAACTTTTATTAGCACTGTGAGCCAGCAAAATGCAACATAAGTTCTTTATTATGCCATTGTTTCCATGGCTTTGCAATAGTCTGTACAGAGTGGCTGCATGTACCTGGATTTATCTGAGAAGCGAAGACTTAGATTTTTTTTTTTTTTTTTTTAAATCAACACATTACAGTGTGCTGAATCCGTCAAAGTGATCAGCTTCAATTAAACACTACAGGGAAGAGCGGAGGTGTCACTCCAGCCAAAGATTTGTTAACCTGTGCATTCTGCATTGTGTGCACATACAGGGCCTCCTAATGGAGTCAATGACTATTGACAGAAACACCTGACAAGTGTTGGGAAGCTGATCTCAGGCACAACAGGCACTTTGACCGTGACAAGTGGCCACACAGAGTGCATTGCGCTGCTTCCATTTGTGACAGATTTACCCCTTACCTTCCAATCTTACATCCTCCAGTGCAGCCTTTGTTTGATTGAAGCCTAAGATGTGCTTCTCAGCCACTGAGCACGCTGCCTCTCCCTACAGATCAGTTTCTGAGGAAAATTTCCTGCCTCTGTAGGGCCCTTTGTTTCCCCGTGGCCCAGTGGTCTTTTTAGCATGCAGATGTGATTAGCTAATGTCACCACACAGCAGGCCTGATTCAGACCGTTCCTCTCTGCTGGAGTCGCTTAGACGTTGCAATCCTGGGAAAATCAAATTATAGAGCCATTAATTTGTCTAGGTAATCCAGCCTGTCAGCTGCTCTGGAGAAGTAATCTCCCAGGACTACGTTCATCAAGTGTGTGATGCCAGTAGAAGTGAAGCATTATCTAATTAACAGGAGAGGACCGAGTGGCTTGGAATTACATCTGGCCTGAATCACCTACCTTCACACTAAAACTGTGGCGACATATGGACGATGTTGAGTATTTATTATTCTGAAAGACAATCCACACTGATTACCTGTAAAGAAATATCCTGTTTCCCAGGTCCTGAAATCAAAAAAGTCAAAAGCTAAAGAGTCACGTTCTGCTCCCTGTAAATGATGTTGCATCCACGGAAGGACAAACAAAGACAAACACCAGTTTTTCAGTAATGTGGAGCTGACAAAGCAGAACGAGAGTTTTCTGAATGTGGCAGCGTCTGTAAGAGCCTAATGTAAGGATAACTTTCACATCAGCAAACCCTCACAAGGTGACCGCACAGGATTTGCTCATTTAGCTTATTTCTGCTGTTGAAGGGGCACAAAGAGCACTTGCATGCATTTTGTTGCTCAACTCATTAAAGACAAGGACCTTTTCAAAACCTGAGCTAATGACATTGTTTGAGTAAAATTGTTCCAGTATTTAATACTAAAAATCAGAGGAAGCCAGTAAATTACAGGTTTTTCGGATCCAAGTATGTACAATAAAAGGAAGTCAATGTTTCTGTTTCACAATGTGGTTAATTATGTTATTGCTGATGAAATGAAAACTTAATGTCGTCACAAAAACAGTATTTGGATTTATGTTGGACATTCAAATATCATATTCCAATGTCTTAATTCTCTGCAATCTCTGCAATTCTTTGCAATCTTTCCTATTGGCAAAGATTAAATTTTACAGAAGTCAACTGGGCTTGGCAGTCATATTGCAAATAACCACATCATACTGTTAGGAAGTGGGAGTAGCTGCTGTTGTGTATGCGCTTGTGTTTTTGTTTTTTGTGTGGTAGCATTCAAATCTGTTAAATTGAGCATTTAAGATGATTATATTCTAATGGTGTAAGAGTCCTCTGGTGTTGTCACTGAGTTGTACTGTTTAATTCATGTAACTGGCTTTAAGCTGTGAGCCTGGAAAGCCGCCCCATAACTTGAGTGGAAAACACAGTAAATATGTCATGAGATGGTAAAACTGAAGGATTTGGTTTGAAATGTGTGTGAATTGCGCACAGTGTGTTTGTTTTCCATTTAGTTTTTACTGTGCTTGAAGACAGACCAACAAAATAATTGCATGCATAAGACACTCTGCCATTATTATTGACGCCTAAGGCTGCTACACAGATGATCATACAGGTTTAAACAAACCCAGAGGTTATCTGTCATTATTTGGAGGAAAGCAAGAGCATCAGTTAAGATTGTAAACATTACATTACAATTTAAAGATGCCTCCTGGCTCTACTTTGACTGCTATATTTGTGATTGAACATTTTAAAGTTCTTTAGAGAGCTCACTTTTGTTTCCTACTTCTGCATAAAGTGGATTAAATAAACTGTCTGAACTCTGGCCATCTGAACATTTGCGATTGCTTCCTTGTTGGACTTGATTTTAAGAAATGCTGATCCTCTGCCCTGCTCCAGCAGATTGGATGGGTGCATTTTTATTCCTACAATGTTATCATGACTTACAGAACTGTAAAAAGAAGACCCAGGTTTAGAACAAACACAATTTTCCTTTAAACTCCAAAAAATATAAAGCCACACTTTGCACCTCAGCTGGGTGGAAGCATGATCCAGCATACTTGGTGGTTTTCTGGTATCCTACTGACCGCTTGATATATATTCATAGTTTGCATAACTATTTCTTTGAAGCGCATGCACCCAGCCCTGTTGTTGGTGTCATTAAAAGATGATTAGAAGTTTGATCTACCAGCTTGACAATTCAGCTTGATCTGCATTCAGTCCTCATGTATCAGGCGATCACGTTTTGATTATATCCAGCTTCCTAATGATGCGACAGGTCTGTGCTTCTGCCCTTAATCTGTACAGATTCATTAATTGTTAACATGCTCTGCTGAGAGTGGGGACAATTAAGTTCACATGACCTGAAACAGCAAAGTCAAAAGACAATGCAACTCATGATGTTGCAGATTACTTTGATAATCTTGCCATGTTGGTGCACAAGGGGAAAAACTTAATACAATTACATATCTCATAGTATATTATTATCCAATTTGGTAGTCGAACAGAGCTCCATGATGTGGTCAAAAGCAAAAGAAAGCAGCCTGTGAAGTGTCCTGTGTAATACATAAGGAAGGCAAGAAGGGGATAATTAGAGTATATCAGCCTGTCTAGTGTATCTACGCCTCTTTCATTAGCAGACATGAATTAAGTTGAATATTGCTCAGAATATATGATTTTAAAATACTAATTTTCTACTTGATTAGATTGGAAACTGATGAGAAACTTGAAGCCTAATTAGGCATTTATAATGTCAGTCTTTACAGTAGGATTGCAATGAGTGAGAGGGGAGGATGAAAGATGTAAAGGAGCATGTCTTTCCTATGATCGCTTTTTTATTTTGGCAGGGATTTTTTTTTTTTTTTTTTTTTTTAAGAAAATGAGGGCAGTAAATCACTCAGTCTGGAACGATGTTTGTCCGTGCTCTGATTGTTTTTGTTTTTTTTTTTTCCTCCAAACATCTTCCCAGAGTTTCTTCCCGTTTTCCTCCTTATCATTCACATTTAGCACTCAGGGTTCTTACTCTGTATTCACATGAACAGACCACTTTTGACATCTCTTTTGCAACTTGCTGTGTGCTTAGCTCCAGAAAGATCTTTTCTGTCTCAGTGATGTGCAAGAACGTTTCTTGAAGCAGATGATTTGCCAAAATAAAGACAAGGAGGAAATACATAGAACACACTTTTGTTAATGTGAATGTATTCATCTGCAGTGTTTGTTTGCATTCAGTTGAATTTGTCTGCATGTGCAAGAGTGAATAAATGATAACAAGACATCATTATCACTAATCTGCTTCTTTGCTGTGAAACATGGCCTCAAGCCTGTGAAAGACTCTTCTACCATTTGTGGATACAAAAGAGATCTGGCGGAGCAGGCTGTTGAACAAAAACTGCTTCTTGCATATTGAGGACGTAACCTCAAACCTTTGCCAATGTCATCCTCCCTGTGATGAAGTTTGCTGCTGCTATTTGTGTCACAACAAACAACCCCTGGGTGTGGATGACTGACAAGCTGTGAGGGATAATTTGTCACATTCTGTCATTATTCCTTTATGCTGAGCCACTCTTTATTCTGAAGTGCCAGGCACCACTGTCGGCTGGAACCATGATGACACCTGACAGTGACACATGAAAGAGGACAGCATGCTTTTGTACAAGTGAAAAGATTTGAACCTTTACCTTAAGTGTCTTGCTTACTGGGGAAAAAATGGATGCTTGTTTATCCCTTTGGCTTCATGTGTCTTGACTTCGTACAATCAGCTTGTCTCAGTCATTTTCCATTTAGAATATCCTCATTACCACCTGGGAGGACTACTTTAAACGGTTGCTTCTACATGCACTTGTGTACATGTGCAACAGCACACTCCACTACAAGATGATGTGTGGGGTGTGTGCAAATGCCCTTTTCAAATGCCTAAACAGGCCACAAAAGTGCCTAGTGTTGACCACAGCCACTGTGCAAGCAGTCAGCCCTGTGCACAGCTGTTTAGCAACTTGTGCCATTGATTCCTTAAAGTGAGTACCAGCCACAATCGGCATTCTATCACACAAGGGGGAAGTGGTGAGTGCTCGAAGTGCAATTAGCTGCTCCCAAGAGCACTGAGGGAGTGACAGACAATCTGCATTGAAAAGGGAGAGACGATGGGAGACAGAAATACAAAATGAGGGAGATGAAGGGGAGGTGTTCATTTGTGATTGATTGTTCTCTCTCTCTCTCTCTCTCTCTCGATAGATAGATAGATAGATAGATATATATATCAGTGTGTGTGTGTATATGTAAAAGTGTGTGTGTTGGTGAGCGATAGGGAGAACATGGTCATTACCCAAATGGGTTGTTATGCCCCATCTATCCATCCCATGCTGCCATACCCCCTCGCCCACGCCACAGGAGTTTTAATTGGCCCAGTACACAGTGTTTGCTCAAGCACTTGGCAAGTTTGGAGAAGGGCTCTGTAGGGGAATGCGGTAAGCTCAGTCATGCTGGAAATATATAAGATGGAAAAGAGTGGGTAGAGGAGGGAGGTCTAATTGTGTGCAAGTGAATGAGTGTCTGTGTGTATGTGAAATTGTATTTCTGTGTATATTCTAACACACCTTAAACTCATATCAACACTGAATTTTATGTCCAGCCACGTGGATAATGAGCAGCTAGAGTTTTAGTGGTATCCTGTGAGGGGCATATAAAGAGGAATCAGCAATCTTCAAGACTCATTATATTGCTGCTGTCACTGCATTAAAAGTAGTCACTAATCCTAAACTACCTTCCAAGACAAAGCTCACTTATTGCAATGCTCCTTATGACTGGAATGTGTAGCCTGCCTCTCAGAGCTGATGCCATAAGAAACACATTTTAATTTAACTCTAATGGCTCAAATGCCAACTGGCCTGTTCATACATTTACACTGCATAAACCGATGTTGGTGTAGGTTCTTTGCATGAGTGGAGTTGCCTTAAAGGTTGAACAGATTCTCTTGCCCCTGGCAGGGAGGGGAACTGAGGCTCCTCCTTAGCGATACAGACAGAGTGAAATCTTGTTGTTTTCAGTCTGGTGCCAGTCATCAATGGGATTATCTCACCTGGCAAAGAGTCCTTTTCTACAGGGTGAGACTTTGCATATGGCTGCAACGCTATCTCAGATGCACTATTATGTATATTTTATGTCATAAATTCTCTTGCAGTACAGTAAAGTGTAAATCTTTTCAATTTCAACAAGGCCTTGGCCTCTTCACAGCTGCCCACCATCACTTCTACAGTCCACCATAGTTTGTGTAAATTATAGACTGAAAGAGTCGAGACATAGGCGCCTTTGAAAAAGATGCACAGTACAATGTACATATGTGCCAACTCGTGGTTCAAGGCTACACAGGTGTCACTGCATGCAACATTGTCAAACATAACCTTTTTTTGATTCAAGCTTTTACTTTTTCAGCGATATAGCTACTATTTAATGGATCTTGAAAATATCTTCAATATGGTATGTTTCAGACAGGATTACTGTCTATTGAAAGCAAACAGAATGTTTTGATCAGAGTTTTTCACACTCTCAATTTTCCAACTTTGGTTGTTGACTAAGCAGATTAAGTTTTAGTTAAAATTAAAATGTTTCAACAAATTCAACAACAACAAAAATGAAAACAAAAAGCAAACAAACAGATATGCAAAAGAGTAGCACCATATTCAATTTGTTATTTTCAGAATATAATGAACACGACTAAGATGGTGCCTTAAAAAAAAACAAAATCTAATTAATAAAATTAGCTTTTATTCAAAAGACATTTCAGTTAGTGGTCCAAAGTTGTTGTTTTTTTTTGTTTTTTTTTTTGTTTGTTCGTTTTTGTTTTTAATTTATTTATTTTTTTTTAGAAATTTGGGTATGCATCATGATGGGTTATATAAAATAAATTGCACTAGTTTGCACTCCACAATGAACTTTTTGTTTTTAAAGACACAACAGAAACGTGTCTACAAATGAAATAGGGCTATGTTGGAAATAAGTCTCAGCATTTTACTTATTGGCAAATTAGGTTTTGATAAGTTTTGGGTTTAGGTTCAACTCTGTTTCTCTGCTACATTACAGAAAGTCTAAGTTGCTGCAAGACCAATTCAGATGTCTTCTTGGCACTGTGCGCTACAGAGCTGCAATACTCTGCAGAGGATTTGTACTTCTAGACAAGTCAAAATTTGTTAAATATTGTAAAAGCTAAAATCAAATGTTAAAGAGCTTATTACTCATAATCAACAGGGTTTTGCTTGGCTAATATAGTTTTTGTCTTTTTGGTCTTGGGGTGTGACGGGGCCCAGGGGTATTGTCCCTGTTCGGGCATCACCGTGAGAGCCAGGTCACCATGACCCATACTAGCATCTAACAGGTCAGAATAACAAGTAAGGAAACATCTAAAGTTTTGAATAAGAGAGAAGTATACACAGGGTTGTGTAACCAACACGGCCAAAGTTCAAGATAAGTGAAGCTGAGATTGCCAAAAAGGTCCGGTAAACAGGATGAAGCCTATCCAAACAAACACAAATAGCCTGACTTGAGTATAAAAAGGCATGTCATGTTGTGTTGAATTTGTTGAATTTTGTCTCTGACAACACTGTTAGTAGGGCCACTGCGAATAAAGAAATTCTCCATCTGAATCCTCTTTGATCTACCTCTTTCTGCCACAAGTTTCCTTAAATATTTTTTCTGAATCTGCTTTACTGCAGTTGTTTGGTTTAAAATAATCTATAAACTTTAGTTGTAGGATAATGACTGTATGAACAATTTTACATTGCTATTAAGTCAGTCTATAGCTAAATGAAGAATATTTGCTACAGTTTTCTTTATCTGCACACCTACCTCACAAATTGGCCCCTGGTGGCCTTCTTGTGCTTTAGATTCATATTAAAATAATTTAACTGGCAAATGACAAGTTGACTTAATAAAGAAGTAATCAGTAAATGTATTTGTGAGCTTAGCATTTATTGCTAACATTCTTCACAAAGAAACCACCAAAACAAGACAATGCTGAATCAGTTTGAAATATTGCAGTATGTAATACAAGAGGAATGACTACAGTGAGCTGTTAAACTCATTCTTGCTCGAGCAAGAGAGCATAAGATTGCTTCAGTGTCTCCAAAATAAAATAGTCCTACACAGGCTTTATTTCTGCAAAAAATAGATGCACATGGCCCATGCTTTTAAAATCTGAGAAAGCCAGTTAGAACCTACATTGTAAAACATTGTCAATCCGATTTCATGCTCCATCAGCTGGTGCTCGTTTACTTTCTGTATTTTAGGAAGACATGTTAAATGAAAGGTTGCAGGCAAAATGCTGTGCACCTCCATGTTCTCAGCCATAAACCAGCTCCATGCATGGCCCCCTGCTGTTTCCAGGCTCCTGTTGTCTGCAACATAAAATCAGGAATCTCTGGATGATGGGAAAAGGCCAATTATTGTCTGAGTTATTTAATGACGGTAGTTTGGTTGTTCTCAGAATTTTGTGACACATTGGATTAAACTTCATTTGCTGCTAATTCCAGTTGTCACCAAATGTGGACTCAGTTGATTGACCTTTCTTTTCCTCACTTTATGCATGAAATGAAAACAATTTTTACTCCTTGTGTAGAAAAAATAAAAAATAAATAACACTGTCCTAAAGGACCCAGCAAAATTGGTATCATTGGTGCATCAGTAATTCTTCAATAAAAATGCTTCACGTGGCTCTCTCTTACAGACATCTGTATAAAAATTTCCATTTTCTGATAGCCTTGTCCATTCAAGGTATGACAAACCAAAACACGCCCTCACTCACACAGACACATATGCACAAGTCCATAATTGATGTGCTGAACTTATCCAGTTGGAGAGAGAAACGGCATACTGAATTAATCATGGATGGCTGTCTGTGAGCTCTGAGTAGCGAAAGGGAGAGACTGGACGTGAACTGATGAGTGATGAAGGTTAGAACAGACAGGACTGAAGTCATGAATGTGCTGCACAGGGCAAGCTGAGCACCACAGCATGTACAGCCGCATGGCACCATTCAGTTTGTGTGTTGTAATAGCTGACCTCATAAATACAGCAATGAATCACTGCTGGAAATGTATTTGACATAAATACAATATTCATTACTGAAACGAGTGTGCGGCAAGATGAGTGTTATGCATTTCATTTTAAAACAAAGTAGTTTGTTCCCATTATATAGATAGATGAACCTAAATTTGTTCTGTATCATTCAACAACATTTATTTACAAGATGAATGGATGGAGAGGAAATAGATGATATCCCTTCTGTAAATATAGGAATCTTTGATATGCTTGGTAAAATCAAGGGCAATTCAACAGTGGAAGATTTTATATTTTCTCAATGGGAAAAGAATTATTGAGAATCATCTAATCATCTTTACAAAGACGTTCAGAATCGAGCATTGTATGTCCCAAGTGGCTCGCAGCTATTGCTGGTTTTTCACTATGATTGCAACAAATTCAAAAGCTGTGGCTATTAGTCCTCCATTTGTATCTTTTAAGGAGTCCACCAAGCTTACAGAGTCCAATGAAAAATGTAGGACACAGTGGTAATGTGAAATGTGACTTGAGCAGAGCAGTGCCTTCTACAAAGTGGAAGTCAATTTCTGCCAGTAAGCTAAACTTGTAGTGTATTTATCAAACACAATCACCAGTTTAAAAGTTGCATTGTGTTTGTTTTTTTTTTTTTCAGGGAGGAAAACTCAAACTAGCCTCAAAAAGAATGGTGAAGTCATAACAGACTGACAGACAGGCTGACAGAATGTCTTGGCTCCAATTTGTCAGTGACATTTGTCATTGTATGAACATCTTCTCCTCTTCCTGCTGGATCTGTGTTCGTCTTTATTTAATCTTATGATATCGTCATCAGCTTTTTCAGTGTTTTAGTGTCATATTGCCACCAAAAGATTTTAATCTAATTCACTATTCTGTGAGTTAGCACTGTGGAATAAATATCACTACATTATCATTCCTCCATGAGCTTAGTGGACTCCCGTCTCACCACTGAAGTGCACCGCCACTTACAGATTGTGTCTGGAGGTCAGGTCCAGGAGCTGACTGGGAAATGATAAACTGCCCTTAGTAAATCAAGAACTACAAACACAGATACTCTGTGTGCCACAGCCTCTGTTTTACTAAACGACTCCTTAAGTAAACCTAGCCCTGAATGAACAATGATGTGAGGACATTTAGCTGTCTGAAGACACCATACCAGAGTGGAGAAGTTCATAGGAAAGGTACAGAATTGGTTAACTGCAGTCTCATTACTGTATGTCAAACTGATCCTCTGATGGGCACAGCTTATTTTCCAATTGGATGGAAATTCTACATCTTTAAAATAGGTATTGCTGTAGCAGAAAACACAAATGAATTAATTATAATTACAATATATGAATAACATGGATAAAACATTCATACAAAATAATAGATTAACTGGAAATCAATTTATGCTCAGTTGGTTGTATAGACTAATAAATGCATAATTGCAGGAACAAATGCAAAGCATAGGACTACAGAGATGTGTCCTACAATGAAAATGCCTGACTTAGCTCTAATTGTTTCTATTTAAGCACAGTTTCCTGGGTTTTACACTTGCAGCGAACTATTAATCCATCCTGTAGTTACAGATCTTACATAAATAACATAAAAGAACTGTTTTGAAGGGGACATGCTTGAGCCATTTTTGTTTTTGACTGACACTTGGGCCCCAATAGCTTATAGAAAAAGGCACCATTTGAATGTTCGCAGAAACCGGGGAAATAACCTAAAATAAATAAATAAATAAATAAATAAATAAATAAATAAAAAGAAAAATATCCTTTGAAATTTGGAACTATTCATCTTGAAGTACCTGTATCAAGCCTATGTGACTGCAAGTGATCATGTCAGTTATTCAGCGTGTGAAAACTCATCCATCTGCCACTGTGCAGTACATTGCCTTTGAATGATATAAAATACCTATGTCTCACAGTAGACTGTTATTGTATGAGTGTAACTTAAATTATCTATCCAAGTCTTTCAGTTGCAGCTAAAATGCTATCATCATCCCTAATGCACCTTACAAGGACAGCACGACATTGTACAAGAACAACTATGTAGTTAAATCATGTGAGCAAAGACTCATGTCCTTTTGAATTCAAGGTCTGGATATCTGAGGGACTGGTCTTTAAAATAAAGAAAATCAAAGCTGAACACAGGCTCCTTTTACTAAGAGGCTCAATGGCATCTAATAACCTAGTTCATATGCACTGCAGAGGATCCATGAGCTCGGTCAGAGACTTGTGTTTCATGGTCCAGCTATTTCTCTGTCCCTTCCTCTCCATCCTTCTGCACACTTCTTCTATCACTCTCCCCTCCTCACTATCTCTGCCTGTCTCTCCCTAAATCTGTTCTGCTCCAGTGGACACCCTTCTTTAATCCTATCTGATGAGGCCCCCAGATCCCCTCTCACGCCCCCCCCCCACGCTACTGCATGGAGAAATGTATGCTAATGTGGCTGACTGCAAAAATGGAAATTAGACTTGTGCTCTTCTAGCATTGAAAGACAATGCAGCCGTGAAAGACACAGCATTGTTCCACAACAGAACCCAAACAGCGAGATAACTTGTCAGATTTGATCACCCATAAATTATGCATCACTAGCCAGTGACTATTAGCGTTGTGCCGTTTTGATAAATCCCTGTTATCTCTTCATCTGTTTTAGGAGTCATGAGTTGCTGTCAAGAACTGTCTTTATGTACATTTTTATGTGTGTGTTCATAGGCAGTGTCCAATATCTCTAGTGTGAATACCTCTGTGTAGCTGTGTGCAAATGAATAACACAGACTTTTTTTTTTTTTTTTTTTTTTTTTTTGGCATTTCTGATACAATCCCAGCTCACGTTTCGAGTGAGGACGGGATTCAGCCTGGATGGGTTGTCAGTCTCTCATAGTGCCGACGCATAGAGACATCCAGAGACAACCATTCCCATTCAGAACCAGGTCTACAGGCAATTTAGAGTCACCCATCAACCTAAACATGCATAACTTTGGACTGTGGGAGGAAACCAAAGTACCTGCAGGAACCCTATGCAGGCACGGGGAGATTATGCAAACTCCAGTAAAATGGACAATTTTTTGTTAATTTGGAACCAGGCTAAATGGAGGCAGCTTGTAAACAGCACTTCCAGGGAAGCCTTAGATGCCTGATAGAGGCCCTTATCATAGATACCGCTCCATCTGTTCAAGTGGTTTGGGGAAGAGCTGCTAACAGGATTATGTCCTGCATGTTCACCTTTATCCAGCAGACAGAGGGGCAAGATCAATATGTGACTAATGTGATCAGAGAGGGCTATCACCACTCGTCTTCTGCTTTCAATGAAACCCTGGTAAAAGTGACTGTGGCGCTCCAGCACAAGATCGCTGTTTTTCTCCACTCCAAGCCCCCCATTGAACAACTCTCTCACACAATATGTTCACAAAAAGCGACATGCCTGATATCATCCCATAAAAATTTGAAATCATGTGGGGGCAGGTAGGAGAATCAGCCATATTGCTTACAGATCAAGGTTCTTGTCTGTAACAATTGAGTGTAGTACACGGGTGTATTTTCATTTACCTCCTGGTAGCATGAGCTGAGCATATCTCATTAAAATAGAGGAGAATGACTTTGCTGTGTCTATGGTGCCAAGTAATTCCTTTGTGATGTATTCCTATTGCTAATGCAACAGTGTTTTAGGTTCTGAACCCCTTTGCCTCTCCATTTTCTCCTTCTCTGGGAAAGGGAGTCTGATTTCCCCCAAGTTAATGAAATTGTCACAGCACCTTATGAAATCGCCACCGTGTAAGCAATAACATCTGGCAAAGAGATGGCGCATGTAATGTCCGCTGAGCCTCGCTACACACAACCCTGTTAATGAGCGAAGGGACAGTCTGACAGGCAGGGATGTAGACAGGCAGAGCTAGATTGACAAACAGAGTATATGACAGGGAGACAGGAGGATGACTGTCACTGTGTGAATGAAAAGATAGGAAATGATAAAAGGCTCAAAAGGACAGAATTTTAACATTATGCATTGTGCAATTAATTGGAATCTGACAAAAGGTAACTTTCAATTTTCACCTGCATGACACATAAAAAAATTATAATCTACCATCAGAGTTTTAATAAATACTGTGAATTAAAAATGACGATATTTGTATGTTCATCTGCCTGTGACAAATACAGAAAAGATGGAGATGCAAATCACAGCCACTCCAGTAAGAGCTGGCCCACTGATTAGGTCCAGACTGAAATATTTCAAAAGCTATTGAGTGGATACCCATGACATGTAGTATAAAGATTTATAACCCACTAAGGATGAGTTGCAATAACTTTAGTGATCCTCTGAGTTTTCATCTCACTGAGTCAGAAAGTCAAAACTTTAATTTGTCATATACCTTGGTTTACAATAAAATGTCCCCAATTGATCTGTCTCAGCTTTATTTTGTAGATTCCTTGCAAATGTTAGCTGCCTATCCTAATGTGGTAAATGTCTATGTAAATATCCTGATAGGATCTCCAAGCCCACCATACCGAAGCGCTTCACCAAAAAGGACCCGCTAGCTTAACAGCATTTGGTGGTGCTCACTACACGTATATAGGCTGCTCATGCAACAATTTTCCAAATATCTCTGTATTTATATTGTGAGAACTGCGTTGCACAGACAAACTGCTATATTTTGATTTGTAGACATAACAATGTGATGATATGATGATAATACTTTGATTTCCTGCTGTTCCAATCCACAGTAGAACATCACTGAGCCTCTGTGCCAGTTCACCCAGCTGCTTCTCCAAACTGAGAGCACGCCGATCTAGATATGCTGCAGGTAATAAAGTGTTTGTAAATCTACCTCATACATCCCTGTGTCAAAAAATCCAAAGTAACTCTTTAACAATAGGTAGGATTGGGTGAAAACTTGCATAAATTAAAAAAAACATCCGTGGGCCATGCTGCTGTTACACTTGGTTGTGGTTAGTTTTGTGAACTGGCATTAGCATTTTATTTCAGACGACTAATATATTTACTTTTGTGTTATTACCGTGGACTCAAGATTCACTACTGTTAATACAGCTTCGCTCACAGCAATGACTGAATGAATGAAGATGAAAACAGTTATAGGATAGTAGAAAGAAATTTGCCTTTTTAGTTAGGCCTCCACCATTTATTAAAATATAATCAAAGTCACATTATCAATGTTTTCACCCATTAACAGTGAATATGAAATGCAAAAACAAGCATCCGAATGGAACTCGCAAGTCATGCAGCCCTATTTTCAGTAAATCCTGGCTTTTTGGATTTGCTTCTTAGGCTTGAAAGTAATACATAGTGAGGAGAGTGTGTAGGGAAGAAGCTTAAACTGAAGGTGATTGTATAGTCAATTATAAGATTCTTGGATGTATTGTGCAGTGATACAAATCTTGTGTGTGTGTGTGTGTGTGTGTGTGTGTGTGTGTTCCCCGTTAATGCATCATGCTGAACAGAATTTAGAGCGCCCTGTTCGGCATTCCTGGCAGGACTCTGATAGTCTATGCTGGCTGCACTCCCAACCTGGCCTTCCAACAGGACGCCAGCTGGCCCACTGCCGTTCGCAAACGCCACCACCACCGCAGCTCCACCACAGCCGTCATCATCACCAGGAAGGCTGGCTAAGTAAAGATGGGGCCTATAAGGGGAGTGAGAGAAGATGGAAACTGCCAGTTTTCACTATCCTGGCCTGCTCACTGAGATGATAAATCTGTTCCTGGCCTCTCTGTCTCTCATCGCTGACTCTCCCATTTGTATGCAGTAGGTGAGTTTCAGTTCTTTGCAGGCAGCCTCCTTTACCCCTCCTCTCATCTAGGGGCGCACTCACATCCCTGAGCATCTCCAGCACCACACTGTTCAGAGAATGATCTATATTAACAACTGAACAATCACTGAAACCTTATAGGAGTGGAGCAAACTATGGTGCCAGTGTGGTCAGCTTCCTGTAGTGAGAGTATCCCTACTTCTGGTCTTTAATGAATATCAGCCTGAGCTTCCTTTAAACCACCAGAGAGGAAGAGAGGGGGAAACTGATGTGATTATCAATTTACTAAGCAGCCCTCGCTGTGTTTTCCCATGTTCTTTGCCACCTGCATGTCCCATTAGAAGTGTGTGGTCAGCAGTGCTGAAGGCAGCATATTGAACCTGTGTCGTGCCATAATTAGGCTTCCCTCAGCATATCACAGTTCTGCTTGGCTGTTCTCTCCAGAGACATACTCATCATGTCCACATAGATACCCCGGACACCAAGCTCTTGCTTGCCTATCACAGAATGCACTAAGACGCCATATAATCTCTATTTACGAAGATAAATTGCATTAACATTTTAAGGATCCAGTGCCATTGTTGATTTATCTGCATGGTTTCTGCTCAGCTACTCGTGTCTTGTTATAGGTGGAGTTAATATATACATCATCTGCTAAGCAATTCTCCTGTCAAAAGAGATCACAGAATCAAAGTAATCTGTTGTTGAATTGTCACACCTGATTGTAACCAACACTGTCAAACTGACAAATAAGAAAGTTGTTACAGTGAAGGATTTGTGTCCCTGCTCTTCAGCGACAGTTGTCTGCTCTCATTTCACATTTATTTCTAACGTATAAGACTTCAGTGTTGGAAGCCTACGCTGCAATTAAATGACAGCTGGAACATGTGATGAATGGTTACAATAAATTAGTATGCACTTATAGAGAAAAGACAGATGATTGAAATTTTCCATTCCCTCTGATCCACCCACAATTTCAGTCAATGTACCAAGAACATCTTTGTTGTGTGGAGCATTTGCATACACGCTTATGCAACACAAGCAGATAAAATGATGTTCAAAACAATGCTAGCTTCATCCTCTGATGCAATTTGCAATAATGCCTCAGAAAAGATTCAATCTAATTCCATAATGATCACTGCAGGGTGATTTTCATGTTTTACAAGGAAGTGAGAATTCACCTTCTGCTAACATGTGCATCTAGGAGCCAGGATTTTCCCGAAGATTGCATGTCAGTGACACGGACACTGTTAAGAAGAGTGCCGCTAGACACAGGACACGGGGGGTACAAGATGAAAAAGCAGAGTTTGTCTCTGAATTAAAAATTACTTCCCCTTTTGTCAGCTATGCACAAGCAGATCATATACCAGGTGTTGCTTTGGGTGAAGATGAAGATTTTCATGAGGTCTCAGGAATGAAGCTGTGTGATGAGGTTTCAGCAACCTTGGCAAACTCGTTCTGTGTTACTGTGGAGCTTGCGATATCATGAATATTTAAAATGTTGGCAGAGCATGTCAAAGGCATCTCACATCAGTCCCTCAAAAGCACTTGCAACTGAAGATTGAGTAAAATAGATGAAGTCTTTTTGAAGTTACTCATATAAACTCAAATAAATGTAAGAATGACCAGCTGCCTACTATAATGTACAAAGAGTTTTCTATAATTATTGACTATAGTTGAGTCCACAAAGCTTTTTATGTAACCAAAAAAAGTATCTGGTAAGATGCATATTCCTTACCTGCCATAAAATAAGAAGTAGCTCACCTCTAAAATTTTGTGACACATGGCAAAGAGAACATTCCTCCAGGCCCTGTCTCCCTGGATGTGTTTTGGCTGCTGCTGTCACACCATTCCTGCAGCGAGGTTTGATTGATATGACAAGCTAAGTATGTTGGTGTATATCAGTTCATATTGATCCCCAAATCAATCTCCCTTTGTTCAAATGTCTAGAAAAGGAATATAGCTCTTTTTTTTCCTTTTCCTTTCCTTCATTCCTAAACCTGAAATGAAATGTTAACAATCGCTGCACTGCATGCATTTTATCTAGATGGAAATACTTTATGTAGTTTGGAAGCAGTTGTTTGAAGTAATGATCCCAGTGAAAGTGCTAACCCACCTCTACAGTCCTTATCAGCAATATGGTGTGTTTTAGCTTTGTCCAGCTCCTTATTAAGGTTTTTCCAGTTGTGACTTCAATGTCTTGTGGGAATGAGAATGAGTAAGAATTTAGGTACACAACACGGTATTTGTGTCAGGAATAGTTGGAGACTAAAATCTGGTATAAAAGTTGGCTCAACTAGCTTTGGCCTTACTGTTTGGAGTATTCATGTGAACCATGCATCTGTGCAGGCTTTCTCTCTGTATGCTCAGTTTTCAGTGCAGACAACATTCAGACTAGGTGAAGTGGAAACTCTAAATTGCCCATAAATGTGAATGTGGTTGTCAGTCTATATGTTTTGTGGTGGGATTGGTGCTGCCTTTCGTCAAATGCTTAGTGGAGAAGGAAGCTGACCCCTATGACCCTGAGTAGGGACAAAAGCTATAAGAGTGGAAGGAAAAGCAACATCACCAACTCCAGTTTTTGCTCATTGCTAAAATGATGTTTAGGTTGTGGCACTTGGAGCCAGAGTGAACATGTGTGAGGTAAATAGAGCAGTGAGCTCACCAAATGCTTGTCCATGTTTTAAAGCAATAGCAAAGGAAGACAATTTAAAGGAGAACCGACTGAGCAGATAGCAGAGCCATTATTAGCCTACACCTGAATCACAGTGCAAAATAGAAAAGCCAGTGGTTACACAGTGGCTGTTTCAAGCTTTGTTTGACCACTCGATTACTTTTAAAGTGGAAACATCAGAAAGCAATGTTGGGTGAAACTATGGGGCACAACATGATGTGATGCTGCTGGAGAAACATTGTTTATTGTCCATGGATGATAGAAACATAAATGTCTGACTGAGCTCAAACTGAAAAACTATTTTCAGGGCCTCTATGGAGGGAGGATGTTTATGTTGCATGTCATGTAAGAAATAAAATGCAAATAATTTAACTTAGATATATGATTCTTTTTGAATGCATGATACATTTTTTAATCATAATCAATTTTTTATCATCTGGTTGCTTTTTCTGCTGTGTGTGCCAATGTAGAAAAAGTGATTAGAATTCAGCTTCCATGGAAGTGAATATCCATCCATGTAAATCAAATCTGCTGGCTTATGAAGGAGAGGCAACAACAATTTTGAGAGCAATATGCAATATTCATTGTTCATAAATAATTAATTTGTTTGCTTGCAACTCAGCCCAAAGTGATTGTGGCCCTTTTTCATTTGGGTGTATATCTATGGCAAACTCTGTCCTGCTGAATGGAGTGGCATTTGTATTTCATTCACACACACCACTTTACCCATACTTCATTGCTTTCTGCTATTGCCTATGGCTCCACTGTGGTTTCAGAAAGAGGTCTAGTTCACAATGAAGCTTTCACAGAGAAGCAGGCACAGGATCTGTGGCAGATAAAAAAAATATATAATTACTCTCTAATGGCATTTTCCTTATGAAACACCTAATTATCTACATCTGTTTATACAGTTGCACAGGTACAGTGATTACTAATGGCCTTTTAAGTGGTAGAGGTTGGACTAGTGTGCAATTATTTGTTGATCAGAGGCCTGCCAAAATACAAACCAATAACAGTTTACTTTTGCATGAGAACTTCTTTTATATGACTCTTTTACTTGGAATTTTGAGGGGGGTCAGTAATGTAATCTACTTTCTGAGAAGTGAAGAAGGGAGCGTAATGAATGGACCCAGAATAGAATCTGTTCTTACCTAAAACGGTTAGTGGCCATTCAAACATTGAGAAGAACTTAAAATTGCAGTCGTATTCCTGCTAAACACAACCATAGGTGGTCAAATAAACTCATACTGACACGTTCACTAACATTCTTGCTATTTCAAGATTTTCTAACCCTGCTTCTGTCTCTGTGGCAGCTGAATATACTGAGGCCATAAGATACATCTGGTAGCTCTTAAACTTATTCAGTAATCCCTAAATTAACAACTTTCAAGTTGTACTTAACCTTTAAGTTAGACCCGATATCTTTGTCACAAATCGGGTCATTTAATTCGTATAGTAGGTTCACAATGCTTAATTAGCATGCCATGTTGATTCTGTGCTGTCTTACCAAAACAGCCATGACAGAATCAATCTGATGAGTTGGGACGAATCACTTGGGAGCACAGGTGATCAATAGGCCAATAAGAGCTTCTCCTGTGTTTAAAAATTGATGGCTCCTGCATAGCTAAATTAAAGGTGACATAAAAGGTTTTCCTAACCACTTCATAGACAAATAAATAAATTATTTTTGGGGATTTTAAAAGGTTTGTGCTGTTGAAGAGTGTTATAACAATTATTTTGTCCTCTTAGGAGCAAAGCAAATGAAATTTGTGATTTACATACTTGCTTAAGATTCAGTTCTGGGCTTTGCACTTTCCAGGCATCAGTGGCGAGCTTTACAAAGCTTCAAGTGTGCAGTTAACTTTACATGACCTCAACGAATTCATTGACACGTCAACCTTTGTGCAGACCAGCTCTCGTATTTCACCAGGGACCATCTCAAGGCCCTGCAATTTCTGGCTTGTGTGACGGCATCTTGATACCAGCTGCCATGAACCGCTGCACCTCATTGTGAAATCTACCTCTTTTCACCCCAGTTATGTGTGTAAATACTGCCGACAGGCTTCCTGCTGCTGTGAATACTGAGTATGTCAGAGTGCCGCTACCCAGTGAAAACAGGAGTGTCGGAGGGAACGTTTGTAGAATAGAACACACATCATGCCTGTCAGAACTGCCTTTTGTTTTTATAGTCAGACTAAGGCCTGCCTCTCAGCATGAGATCCAACACAAGTCCATGTTAAAAGGCTGTGTTGAGGATGCAGCTTTGCTCAAATACAGATCCACATTAACGTAAAAGATTTTCTTTGTTTCCCTCTTAGAGGATCAACAGAGCAAATACGCATTAAAATTTGTGCTGTCCCCCCCCCCCATGAACTGCATCATGGAAAAGAGTCATGAGTGTTCTTGTGGGATGAATTTTCACCCTCTTTCAGTTTTCCTTCCAGCTGGACTTGGATAAGCCACATGCAAGCATTGCCTCAGTGCAAACGAATCATGACACGGAGAAACCAAATCATCTGCCCACTTTTAAATTTCGCCCCCTCTAAAATCTATCTGCCAGCTCAGAGGTGACCTATTTTCTAAGGGAAATATTCAGCAACAGTGGCACATAGAGGGATGCTTGGTTTTGTCCTGTGAGTTTGTATGCGCTAGTTAATATGCATGTGGGGGTTGGCAGGAATGTACAACTTTTAAATGACTGCCAAAAATGTGTATCTCATAACCTCATGGGTGCTTGTGCCCTGGAAGTTGCAGATTTGAAAAACATCTTGAAAGACCCCACAGGTTGTTCAAAGAAATCAGTAATTGCAAATTATTGAATCTATGAAACGTCATTTGAATACAAAAGCTCAAACCTGCATAGTTTCTGTATCACAATCCCCCTATGCTAAATGATAGTTGTCTTGTTCACTAGATTTGAGTTTAAAGCAGTTGGCCACGTTCACTGAGTGATACTGTATCATTAACCAAAAAGAAAGTGAACTGCCTAAAAGCTCTGAGCTACAGAAGTCAGTGGCACAGTTTCCACAGGTGGCCAGTGGCTGTGAGATGAATTTTTAGGCAGCGAGATGGAAAAATACACGTTGTTCTGTTTGAGATTTGGTCATGTGTGAGCCTAACCAGAGCAGAATATTGTCAGAGTACCAAAGCCATAACCCTCTTATGTTCTTTCTCACACACTCACATTTACAGAAATCCAGATACACACTCCTCCCTGGCTGCCCTCTCTGGCCTTGTATTTAACTGTGACGTCATTTAGGTCTTTGCCGTCTGTGAAGATGAATGTGAAGCCCAGAGAGGCTTCCCCAAATGCCAAATTGTCTTGTTTTATACCATGTCCAACACCTCATGCACATAATGACTGAATAAATTTACTGAAATGTCATACAGCTACAATAGTAATGATGGCATATTATATTTATAAACAATGTATAGACTCTTTACTCACAACAGGTGTTGTAATTGCATTCCCTTTTCTGTATAATATGAAAGGTTGTAATATATTCCACAAGGGAAAGAGGACACAGAGTCAAGACAAGCAAAGAGTAGACTTATCCGCAAAAGACAGATGGCGAGTTACAATTTAGGCTTGACCCGTTGTCTGTCCCAAGTCCATATTGCATTGGTGATTTAGAAGTACAGTGATGAAGAGAATGATGAGCAGAAAACAGAATCGAACACAAATCTCACCACATAACAAAAATGCACATTTATAGACTCGTCAGGACTTGGACAGGAGATGTCCAAGGCGAGTTCATCCTCTCAAAAAGTGACAAAAAGGAATTTACCTCTCCACCTGCTTCAACCAGCTGTGTGTCTCAGAGAAAGAAAATTTAAGCTGAAGTCAGCAGTCAATATTAAATTACTATTTTATTGTATTTAATTAGCCTTTTAGTCTGTTTTCACATGGAGCCAGTGGCAACAAGATTTAAAGGAAAATTTTTCTTACACCTGCACCAACAGGTGCATGGTGTAAATAGATGGAGAGCAAAATTGAAGCAATTACTGTTTCTATCTCTACTACTCCTAAGACACCACACTAATGACAGCACAAAATGGATGGAAAAGTTTAATCATTTACACCCTAAAATTAAATTTGGAATAGCCTGTATCAAATATTAACTCCCCGAAATTCATTTTACTCCTCTGTCCTACTGAGAAGTCATCAGCTAAGGATCAGATATTGACGGCTCTACTTAATAACAATGGTAATCTCAGAAGGCAATGAAATAATAATAATAATGTGATTTCTATTTTAAACAGTCAGCATGTACAATCAAAATTATAGCATTGCCACAAAGTGGCCATAATCTCCAATGACTGCATGGCAGTGGATACATTTAATTGGGTCCTGTAGTGGGCGCCAAAACAACCATGGGTGCATTAACAGTCACTTCAGCAGCCACTGAAGAGGCTGATCAGGAGGCACAGTCTGTGCTTCGAGTGATCTTTCTTTTCTATCATTATACATCAATACAGGTATGTTTCTATTTGGACAGGACTTTTTTACTCTCTATCTAATGAATAACTTGGTGAGATGATGATTATGTTTTGGATTGGATTCTCTCATGCTGGACTCTGCCAAACTGTAACATTTGAATGACAAAATACTAGTCTTAGTCTGGCCAGCCATCTGAACATAGGATCACTTTTCAACTCTTTAATTTACAACACATTAATATAATTAAAAAGGCCTTTAAATGTGATTGTTAATTTACATTACTCTGAATGAAAGCCGATTAAGTGTTGACTCTCTCCCATATGCCTTTACTGCTTGTGTGATTTTGGATCAAACTATGGCATGTGTGTTCATCTCAATTTGTCCCAAAAGTATTTGCTTCTCCGCTGGATAGAATGTCACACTAATTAAGACTGTTTGTTGAAATTGTATTTCTAGGAAAGCCCATGTTTAGATATTACTGTCAAACACTGTAATGGGAAATATAATGAAGTGGATTCATTCACAATGTGATGCTAATGTTACTTTAAAACATTGTGCTCATGAGTCAGCCCTGCATGTGGACCTAGTTAAACTGAACACTGTGGACAGAATAGTCCTCTGCATGTTCTTCAAATGCAATATTTCTACTCACTAAATATGGCAGAACGAATAGAATGAAATGGTGTGGCTAACCCTAACCCCCCCCCCCCCCCAGGAATTGCCTGCAGGACCCCTGAGGCCAAACTGGGACCCCATTTGGGAACCATTATGCTGTACTTCTTCAAGACTTAAAAAGTTTGTATATATATATATATATATATATATATATATATATATATATATATATATATATATATATATATATATATATATATATATATATATATATATATATATATATATATATAAGTGTAGGCCTGTGGCAGCAGGAGTGTGGTGGTCTGAAAGACATTGGCATCGCACAGTTTTCAAAGCAAAGAAATGTGCTGCAGGACAGTCTCACCCTCCCTGCCTGATACAGGGCCCTGCAGTCTACACTGCGTGTTTGGTGTTGATTGCACAGGTCTGTCAAATCTAGACCTCCTGAAATTCCAATGGTGTAACCCCCACCCCCTCCCCATGCCTCTCTCTCTCGCAGCATCCAGCATCCAGCAGCTGCGCCTCTCACGCCTTTCCTGACGCCGAGCGAAGCCTCCCATACAGATGAGCGCTGGAAGCCACGCACCTCTTGACGTAGCCACGGACCGTTTGCTGTGCCGCTCGGTCTCCGTAGCACGTATTGCGCAACGTGACTGTAGCTCAACTCGTTCGGCGGCCCGGCGCATCCGGCTCCCAGCGCCGTCGCGTCAATTCACCACAAAGTGGTCCCACAACGCCGGGACAACAGCGGGCATCGCCGAGGCTCCGTCCGCTCCCCCTCCTCCCCGGACCGGACCCTCCCCTCCGAGCTGAGCGCACGGCGTCGGGGTGCAGTGGTGGTGATGTGACTGTGAGCCTTCACTGTTGTCTTCAGCAGCAGCACGGTTTGTTAATGTACCGGAGGATGGGAACGGTGACTATCTGATCGTTTTTTTCTTTTTTCTTCTTCCTTCTTGTGTTCCTCCAGCAGATGTGATGGGTCCGTTTGACAGCATGCAGCCAATGCAGCAGCAGCAGCAGCAGCAGCCGTGGCCACAGCTGGAATAGAGGAGTAATGACCCCGTGTTCAGAGCCCCCCGTCCGCCCCTAGTCCACAGCATCTGTGTGTGTGCCGCCTCGCGGGTGGGGGGGTGGGGGGTGGGGGGGGGTCTTCGATAAAGTCCAGCGCCACGCGCACCTGCCTGGAGTCGAGTGGAGGTTTTTGCTGTTGCTGTGATAAGGCCGGGCTTTCTGCAGCCCACTCCCCCACTCATCCTCCGCGGCGTCTCCATGCCACCAGCGCTGCGCTTTTTTTGACTTGATGGCAGCGGACACGAAAAGCCGCCCTACCTGAGTGCAATCGCCTGCCTGCGCCCATAAAAACATTTACTGTGTATATACCGAGACTCAATACATCGTCGTGCGGATCGGATCGGAGCAGTGCTGTCTATGCACCTCAGCTCCACCTCCCCGGAGGACTTCTTGCCATTGAGACCTGGATATGCAGAGATTAACGTGAAAGGATGGATCTAATTATCTGTGTTTTTGGGCTGCTGGCGCTGATCGTGGAGGGCATCCGTTGCCAAGGAGTGTACGGTGAGTGTGTGCAGTTTTTTTTTTTTTTTTCCCTGGCTGAACCAAATGTGATCATGACCTTGTAAAACAGTAGCCTCTCACAAATCACCACTTACCGGTTTTAGAATCGCAACGTAATGTGATGGGAGGAAAAAACAAACAAAAAGAAATGCAACAGAAGCTCGTCAGATGGTGACAAACCTGCTCTTAATGTCATGTTTGAGTGAGAAGCTCCAAATGTTCAGAGGGACCCTCAGGTTGTACAGCAAATCGCGCATGTAACCAGTCATGCACAGCCCCTTTTCTCATCCAATCCATCACCCAGGATGGTCTGACAGCAGGCTAAATTTAGTAAGGTACATTCATAGATAATTACACTTGAACCTGGTTGGTCTGTCTTGCAGCCTGCATACCAGCCACCTACATATACATAATTCAGTTATTCTAATAAAATGTGACTTGCCTGCATTAGGCCAGTGTGATATTTTGAGTATAGTCATATAGACTGTAGCGTGTTCAGAAGTTACATTTAGTATGCACAGTCATGAATGATTGCTGTGTGGTTGATCTACTGCTTCCTTATGTGTGCCTGAATCTCTCTGTCTCTCCCTCCCTCCCACACACACACATACACACACACACACTGACATTTGTTTCTCTCTTAGCCTGTATGCTTGTGCAACCAGTGGCACAGATGATGTGTCATATGAATTGTCATCCACCCAACAACAGTGGCAGCGGAATCAGAACCGTGAGGAAATGATTCATGTGCACCAACATTGGGACAGGGAGGGAAACTGGAGGTGCAGCCCTGACCTGTTGGCAGTGACAGTGGCTTGTACTTGGACAATGTGAGGTCAAGAACAGATGTGGGATGGTGTGTTTCAGTGGCCGTCGCCAAGCACTCAAAAGATCTGTGTGTAAGAGTGTGTGTCCAGAGATGATGTAGCATTGAAAGGCTACTGTGAGCATGACAGCATCAGCTATGGTGCTGTACCTGACCAATGATGCACCAGGATTGTCTTTCTGTTATTTTATTCTAGAGAGAAAAAGTGAATAAGGTCACTAATCACAGCATGTCAGAGCAGCTGTGGCTGCTCATATATATTCACAGTTGTTCATATCACCACATTTCTCCTGCTGTATCACCTGTTGCACAAATATTCTATAGAAATCATTTCTTAGAAAAGGGTGTTCAAACCTTCAAACCTTGTTTTAAAATCTCTGAGCACTCATTAGGCAGTGCAAGGTTTGTTAGTAGCTGCCGCTGGTTGGAGTTGAATTCCTCCATTTAACGCTAAGCCTCAGGACATAGCCTCTCATCAAACAGCCTCTTATGTCTTAAGAAATCATTGTCATTAATTGAATTCAATATCTATATCTGTATGAAACTAGTCTCTCTGAGTAGAGACAAGCATGTCAGACCAAAGCCCCAGATTCCTGGGTGCGAGCAAGCTGTCCACGCTTAAGTGTGAGTGTGCAGATGAAGATGTGAGTTCATTAGAAGAAATCATGCTTCATGATGCTCACTCTGCTGCTGCCATGCTGGTATGTCTGGCTGGCATAAAGTGGCAGAGCAGCCTGACAGAAATAGCAAATGGAATTGTTTGAGTATTTAACTGTCTGTTTATGCTTGTGTAGATCCATGTTTGTTGTGCAGCTTGAAAATTCCCCAGGGCATTGCCCCCCCCCCCCCCCCCCCCCCCCCCCAGAGTGAATGTGATTTACCTATTCTTCAATAAGTGTGTTTAGTAAGGATAACATCTGTCCTGCTTTCTTCTGGCTGCTGTATATTTTGGTACAGCAACACGTGCTACAGGTACAGACAAATACAGTGTGGAGATGTTTCTGGGCTTAAATGTATATACCCCATTCCCATAAATGGAGAAGAGGTATTGGCAAAATCCTTTATATAGCTCATGTTTAAAGCATGCAGCCCATCTCCAGACAGGTGGTCCAAATTAAAACGGCAAGGTCCGAAAGTCAGCATTTATTATTGATGGTGGCAAAACATTAGCATGCATGCTGTGTCCCCCCTTCACATTGTGTTCAGTGAAGGTTTTGACACATGATGGGGGTGCAGGGTGGGGGGTGTCAGGGAAATGGAGTGCTGTGCACTACAACATGAAAGGCAGTCAGTGTTAGACAGAATAAAACGAAGGCTGTGAGAGGTTCACATATAGCAGTGGAGTAACGCAGCAGGGTTTATGGAGGGCAGATCCTGGGCACACTCTAGTCATGCCTTTTTAAAACTACAGAGCAGAGTACAATATTGTGGTGGAAGGTTTTTTTGTCATTGATAACAATCAATACCATCATCCGCTTTGTGTTGCGTTCAACGCATCACATCATTTTTTCTCCCAGATTTACAAATTAACTCGACAGTAGATGAATGGGACAGTTTGAGAAAATGAGACTTCAATGATTATTTTTATCCCCGAGCATCAGTATACATCATGGCTGCCGACTAACTGGTGGAATCATGATATACTAATGAAGAAATCACATAGTAGTGTGTTAAGCGGTGCTGCCAGAGTCATTAAAGAGGATTGATGAAGGCAAGACATCGCTCCATGACTCCAGGCCATAGAGTGGAAAAGAGACACTGCCGAAGTACAACATCTGCTGCACTTTCTCTCCCCTTCCTACCCACCTTTTCCTCCCCCTTTCCTTTCTTTCCTCAGAGTGTATCTCTTTCTTCCACACCTCACAGATCCTTCTCCAGGAGACTGCTCTATTATCTTGACCTGTGTTCGTCTCTGTGTTGCCTGACAGAGCTCCAGTAGGCCAGTAGCTACTCCCCCATTAAAGCAAATGGAAAAAATCCCACAACGGACATACAAACTTCCTGAATAATCGCAAGTGGCATTATCATGTAATGATGCTGGCAACTAATGTGCACTCAATGATAATATCAAATGGTTACAATGGAACATGACTCTGGTGATGGAATGGAAATGCTTTTCTGCTTGTTACTTTATCAGGAAATGTACCGCCTTCAGTGTGTTCTCTTTGCATCAAAGTCAGTCGGCAACAACCTCCATGGGATGTGCAGATGTTCCTGATCTCGTTTTGTGTTACATTACTGAAGAGAAAAAGTTCCTACTGTTTTTTCCCCCCGTACTTCTGTCTCTCTCTCTTTGTCTCTTGCTCTATCTCGTTTGCATTGAAGTCCAAGCAATTGCTTGGGTTTCTTTTCATGAGCCCCGGTTCAGACGCTTTGGCTTCTAAGCTATGCAAATTCATTCTGCCAGTGAAACTAAAGCCGTCTTTGTTGGTTCTCAGAGGCCTCCTCCACAGAGTCCTTCATCATTCCCTTGGATCGGGACCCTCACATTTCCCACCGTAATGAGACCATGGATAACTCTATCTCTTCTCCTCCCTCCAACTCTCATCCCCTGTCTCCTTCCCTGTCTCTCTCCACCGTCTGTCTCCCCTTCTCTATCCCCCTGAGAGCAGCCATTGGACCTCTACAGTATATGTGCTTCAATCAGAGACAAATGAGGATATACCGCTCTGTAGAAGAAGTAATTCGCTGCAGTAGAACAGTTTGCAGTGCACACTGGGGATTACCACATACCCATGGGTGGGGCTTCAGATAGCACCAATTTAATCATACCGAATGTCAGTTCTCTTTGGACGGAGTCCTCTGAGACTGGTGCTGAATATACACCGCAGAGACAATGTTTGAACTTAAACTCTGAAGCACTCTTGCTGTGCTCAGTATTCACTGGATAATCTCTGACAATTTTCCTTTAATACACCAATACAATGTGATTAAGGTGAAACAGCTGTTTCTATTCCTTCATATTCTCCAGGCTCAATTTAAAGGGACATGCCACAAATTTAGTACCACGTGTTCATGAAGTCAGAGAACTGTTTGCCCTGAACAGCAATGGGGCAGCACTACATTGGCAGATATCTGTGAAGGAGTGAGTGAGAGATTGTTGAATGAGGGATAAAGCGCCATCAATTCTCAGCTTTGCATTGGATGTTTTCCAACTGTTGCTGTTTTCAAACATTTTGGTGGGAACAGTTAAATTATCAGGCAGCACTTACAGTGGTTCTGCAACAGTCTTTACATTTTTTTTGCCAACAAATGAGGGTCTGGAGGCGTTATTGGTGTCTACTGTGGAAAGGATTAATCAGTTTCTGGCCCTTATTTCCTTACAATCCATTATTTAGATCCATTAGATCCACATCCATTTAGCCTGTTAGTTACTGAACATTTTGTTAATGCAAACTCAACACTGCTTGTAATTCATTTAGTATGTCCGTGGATAGAAACTCTGATTGAATTTAGAAAACATATTTTATTTATTTATTTTCGACTGGCACACATCTGTTTCACTGAGCTTCTGATGGAAGTTGATGCAGTCTTTAGAGCAAGCAACAATGAGATCGGAAATAACTTCCACTTTGGCATTAGTGCTTCTTACTTTATGTCGACAATCCTTGTGTTATTGCATTTTGAGATTATGCGCTGTCCAGACATACACTAAGTTTGTACCTAGAATGGTCCAAATCACCATGAAATCCTCAGGATTATTTTCTCAGACTTTAGAAAGAATCTCCACCATCTCCAGAGCCTCTTACCACAGGCTGAGCCATGGTTGTCCTATGTGTAGAATCACTGAAGTGCCTCTTTAAATTTATCTGTGACTTGCTTCTCAACTGTGAAGCCAAGAGGCCACGTTGCCCATGTTTATATGAGGTGTGTGTCTGTATGGCAGGGTGACACTCTCCACTGGAAGGATGCCACTCTTGAATTTGCCCTCTCTCTGCTCCCTTTAGCTTTTTTAAAAGACACAGCTGTGTATAGTCTGTGTATAGTCTTTTCAACTACCACAATGCACAGAGAATTAGCAAGTCTGTTGCCATTTTTTTAATGCATTTGTTTTTTCTTGTTGAGTTCTTGCGGGAAACATACTTCCAGCACCAAATGTGTGCAGAACCACTTTTTTCTTGGTGAGTTTTTTTTTTTAATTATCCTGACAAAACACAAGAACAGCAGGAATCATTTTTAGAAACATGATAGCAAAAAACCAAAATGAAACCCTCGTTGTCAGCTCATTCAAATGACAGGGGTCCAGTATAGAGAGCTCAACTCTGCTTAAGATTAGTTACCATATTTTAATAAATCCCTTGATATTACCATGACGAGTGTAGGTCAGCTTTTCAGCAGTGTGTGTATTTGTAGTACAAGTCCTTAGAAATCCTAAATTTTCACTGTCCACTCCAGCTGCCAAAATACACTGAAGCGTGTTAGTGCCAAATCAAAGCCAATTTTACTTTACTCCAGAATTTAAGCACCTTTGTGTATTTCCAAAACGTATGTGCTAAACTCTATTTAGTACATTTAGGAGCACTTAGACTGTGGTTGCCTTTGTAGATTTTTTTTTTTTTTTGTGCCTGTCAATCTGCCACTTTGTCTGAATGCAATCAGTAGAATAATTTAAATTTAAACCAGAAAAAATTCCTGCAGAGCAATGAAGATTGGAGTATATTTTCACTATGGTTATTAATCGAGCGTAATATTTTTCCTGGTGATTTGTTTTCAAAGCTACAGAAATGAAAGTGTAATGCAGCTTTGGCTACTTTGCACACACCACAAACAGCTGTAATACTTTCCTCCTACTGCTGCGAAGATTTGGATGAGTTCAGGAACACAATTTACCTCCAGATCATTCAAGGCCAAATCCCCACTGTGGACCAAAGAAGCTTATTGTAACCTGGCTGGCTGCTTAAACTGTTAAGCCCACATCCCCAAACCCTGAGCTACTTGTCCCACTCTGTACAGTGCTGAGGATAGAAAGCTGCTGCTAATGATCTTGTAGTCATTCATTCATTTAGTCTTGTTGTGGTGCGTGACACCAGCCTTGTGCCCTAGTTTAGTTAGAATCAAAAGTAATTCTGTACTTTTAATGAAGTCTAGTATGGTCTCTAACCTACAGAAAAGGCATGCACTGATCCAGATCTGATACTTTCCTTATTCTCCTGGCATTCTAATGAAGTGGCAATTTATCACCTGGATCATTAAAAACAAGATATAAATCCTAAATGTCAGCCTTGGTCATGCTGATATTACATTTTATAACAGCAAGGTTTTTATCTGTAATGATTTAATTTCTTGTAATAGTGTTGATTTCCTTATGTCGACAGACACATGGTCCAACACCAATAAATTAAAGTTACAGTATCTTGGTTTAAAAAGCCAAAAAGGTTACTGCAGCTATCATACAGTTCTGGGATAAGACTCCCTTGTGCTCCCAGTGTGTATCCTTCACATGCTTTTTTTCTGCCTATGTTGCTGCTGTCTTTTAAAAATTCATTCATTCTGGTAGAAGGCTATATCATGTTATTTGTTTTGGTTTAGATGAAAGTAATTACAAGTCACTACTGCAGCACTGGCTATGAGTGTTGACATCCCCTAAAAAAGACAAATTATTATTTCATTTAACTTTTTCCTGAGGTTGCAGTTTGCATCGCCAATGGGCCTATAGCTGTTTGGATATTCTGCAGTTGTTAATTCATGTCCCAGTGACATCAGTCAACAGCAGTAACCTAGTGCTTTTCCTGTAGATGACAGAAAGTTGGATTGTCTAAATTTGATCTTCATTATGAATGTTAAACCTAAAAAATTAAATGTCTGTAACAAGGATGGCTTTTTGAATAAGGGCTTCTTGGTGCCGTCAACGTGATTGCATCATGACTCAACTAGTTTGTCTGTGACCCTGACCTTGCATGTCATTTGCCATCTCTCTCTGTTATTTCCTTTCTGAGCTTTACTGAATTCTTAAAAGAAATGCCAACAACATTTAACTTCTTATATAATACGGTGTGTGTAACTATATAGGTACTATTGCTGTCAATAAAATTGTATATAAAGTACTGTATTTCACTTTGAAATGTGGAGAAGTAGAAACATACATTAGCATTAAATTAGAAGGAAAGGCTAATATTTAAACTATTCACATGTAAATATGTTAATTGGAAGTAAGAAACTATACCGTCAGTCGGGCTGGCTGTTGTTTCCAGTCATACTTTTATGAATTTGTCTCAGTAGTGATTTGTTGCAGTCATACATATAACATACAGCTTTCTTCTGAACTATACATTAAACTACGAACATAACTGCTCTGGCATGAAAGAAAACATTAATTGGCAAAATATCAAATGCCAAGTCAGGATTCCTATTAAATCATGATGAAAAATTCTTATATTGAAAAACCCTGGGGCAGATTTGTATATTTTTCTGCCAGTTGAACAAATTCAACCTTTGTGTTTGACCAAAAACAGCTTCAATTCAAAACATTCAAGTTTCTGAGTTGGGACTAGGAAGATAAAGAATAAAAATAACGTATAAAACCTAACCTTAAGCATGATCATTTCATGGTACAGTACCCAACTTTCTTTACAATATTTAACCAATGACTCATAGAAGTCACACATTCATATAAATATAAAATAAACTGCCCACACTCTTTGCAACTGGCATTCATTATTCCTGTTAGGTGTATTACACTTACACCAGCTTGTACATACTGTACACAGCATGTGTGCAGATAAACAGGGCCAGGTGCAGGGAGTGTGGCATGCAGCCATACATGCTGCATACTGAACACCAAAATCCCTTTAGTTGGGTTTTTAATTTTTTCAAATAAAGAGAAGAAACAGCTGCATTTAAGCTTGGAGAGGCTGATCAAATTGGGTATGAAGCTTATATCATTTTACCTGCTTTATCCTGCAGCTTAATGAGATGACATATAAATTAATTATAACTTAAATATGGTGTTCCAGAAATAGTCATTGAATGTTGGAAAAGTTCACAAACTTGATCATTCACTGCAATTATGCTTTTATTGCGCAAACCATTAGACCGTGATGAGTCATGCATTATATTTTCATTTAAGAGATCACTTCTATACCTTCAAAGTGTTATAGATATTTTTGAGATACTTTTTAGTGCCTGTGGGTTGTTTCTGTATCACTTCCATGATTGGCATCACTTCAAATCACAGAGAATTATACATGCTAGCCAGCTTCAAAGTGACGCAAATGATGAAAGGGGCTCATTGAATATAAATGCCTTCTCCTGCCTTCCCTTACGCATTTGAGTCAATTGAATTGTCTTTGGTAAGCCAAACTGGCAGGACCTGCATTTACACACAAAGTACAAATCACTCAGCAGTCCCAATAGGTAGCTGACAAGAGCAAGAGGGCGTCTTTTAGCAGCACTGTGTAGGAAATCAGGCAAAAAGCAAGCCAGAAGGGGATTGCTTCGTTGTGGCACCCACAAGAAGCTAATGCCAACCTTCAACTATGTCACTTCAGCCCACACAGGCATCCAAAGTGCAACTCCTGTGAAGTGATGTCTGTTGTCATGGTGACAGTATGTGAGCCTGGCATTGCACGTCCTCTGACTTTACTGTTTCCTCCCTCCCTCCCTTTGCTCACTCCATCCTTCCCTCTCTCCTTTACTGCCTACCCACTCACTCATTCCTTCCGCTCACATGCCAGGAAATCAATCGCGGAAACAAATGTGAAGTGATTGCAGAAACGAAAGCTTCTCGCAGCAGCCTTACAATTGTGCATGAGAGCAGATGAGATTGCTGTGAGGTGGGGAAAACGGAAGTAGGGGGGTTAGAGGGGTGGGGGGATGGGGGGTTGGGTTCGGGTGCTGAATGTGTCTCTTCAAAAATCACCATCATTTCATTGCTGTGAGGCAACTACAGGAAGAGGCCTACTTATCCTCGTAGCAAATAATGCTTAAGCTTCTCTGACAAGCAGGAACAGTGGCGAAGTAAATGTGTTGACAATGACGCCTTCAGTATTCCCTGGCTTCAAAACCAAAGCCAAAAAGCCACACAGCACAGGAGCGGCACATAGTTTATGACCCTGCATTAACTATATACCATGCACCTCCTTACTCCACCCAAAACACAGATACAAGCCGTGTAATTTCCTCCAATAAAACCTCTCTCCCTTACTGGCAAGAGGAGACTGACTGATGCCCTGCAGAGGCACTGTGAGATTTTGTCATAGATAAACATGCAGTTTGTGAGTGTGGGGGCACAAGTACCCGCTTTCTGTGTGCGTGTGTGCTTTTTCATGTATCTAGGGCAATACTTTGCTGAGATATTAATTTAGCAATGCGGTATATCACAGCATTTACACATCAGCCCATCTGAGCAAGACTGATCATGGATGCTGAATGTGCCTCAGAGTGCCTGCACACACACGATGCAGTCATTATGTGTGCTTTTTGTACTTGCTTTTACACTTACTAAACCTCCCAGCCTTTTTAAAGGGGTATTGAACTATCTGCTGAGCCCTTTCTTGTATTATTTGGCTTTCTATGTATTCTTCAATGGTCTCTACAAACCTTATTCTTCTAACATAAATTCCCAGTGTAATGGCTTATCTCCTTAGCGTCATGCTTTTTTCCTCTCTCCACCACACACCGTATATCCCAGAGGCTGTTACACCCATGGGGATAACCCTCAAGCCTCTCCTGTCAGTTAATGGCTTCCTATGGAAAAGCAAGCAGAGTTGTCTGGCGTAGGCAAACCACATCTCCACTGAGACCTCACTCAGTGGAGGAATAAATCTCAGAGCGAGATGAGTGCATGTTGATGTTGGCATTTTTGCACACTTCTTATTGTCGACTGTCTCTCTTCTTGTCTTTGCTTGTGTTACTGCAGCAAAAAGCCTGGCAGTTTATTCTACTAGGACATACCGTATTTAACCTCTGTGGGTGTCTGAAGAACACGCATTAGCTGCTGAAAATCACACATAATAACCCTGAAACCTTGAAAAAAGCCCACAAAAAACCTTCTTGCCTGTGTCTTCTCACAGTTTGGGACATCTTCCTCAGGCCTTCAGTTATTAGTCATCCATAAAGTTTGCTTCCTCTGAGAGCTTCTACCTCGCCACAGTCAGCTCAGGCCCTTCGCCTTCAGCAAAGTTTTCACTTGATTTTGTTCATACTGCTTTGGCCTGAAGAGCTATCAAATTTTAACAGCTTGGATTTCTTTATTTCCTTTGTTGGACAGAGAAATCAAATAATTGCAATGCTAAACCAACAGTCACCCCAACAGAGCCACCAACATGAACCCAAGTGCAGTGAGGAACTAATTCAAAAATACTGTTGCCAATTTAAACTATATACAATTGGAAATCCAAAGCTTTTCTGAAATTAAGTCTTTATTCGACTTTTTTTTTTTTTTTTTTTCCAATTTTAATTCTGATCATATCTAATGGAATTAATAAGATTGTATTATAGCTTCTACTAAACAGTGGACTTCAGTTTAGAGTCTTTTAGAGTCATTTAGACTCAAAAGAAGAAAAACAATCATGTCCGTAAATGTGCATACAGAGAGACCCACTTAGCAGTCCTTTCTTGTTGTCGTTCAAGTCAGCCAGATTTGTTTCATTTGGAGATGACAGAGGCCTGAAGGTTGACTCCTCAAATGCCATATTCAGAGGCTGAGCTGACCCTCTGCCCTTTTTCATCACTTGTACCTCTCCCCATTTCCCCCCATTTCATGCTGCCCCTGCCCTTAAATTACCCTTTTCCTTGCACATGATAATACTGCTCCATTGGTTAGAGATGTGTACAAAATGTGTCATTGAGTAGCATCATCTCTGAGCAGTTAAGACACCTTAATAATAAGGAATGGGATAGTTAGACCTTTCTAGTTGTGAAAGTCACTAAAATACATATTGAAGCAGAGTTTATATTAGCTAGCTCTAAGGCTGTAATCAAAGGTCTCTGTGCTAAGCAGAAAAGCTGTTCTCTTTACCTGCTGGAGTCACCATTGATTTTACCCTCCATACTGAATTACAGCAAAGGTTGATTGTGTTTAAATTGCAGGTCAACAGTCAATCTATAGTTGACTGGAGATGGCCATAGCAATTCTTGGGTTCTCAAGAGAGCAGAGGCATTTAACTACTCAATACATGTTGCATTTATGTTCAGGGTTTTATTCGGAGAAAGAAACTGAAATATAAAAGAATGTAATTATACATAGCTTCCAAGGTTTTCCCCAGGAAGTGACTTTTACCACTGAGCGTACCACTGAGCGCAGATTAGAACTCTGACAAAAGCTTTGACCAAATATCAATGCCACTTTTCTGTTCTAGGTTTGAAATTTTCTTGCATGCTTACTAAATATAGAGTCATTTTCCTCTAGATGTGCAGGTCATTTAAAACTACACAGCTATTACAGACTTTTCGGTTTCAATAAAAGAGAACCAATTCTCCTGGCCATTTCTTTGTGTTATTAGAAGAAATTACATATCTGGTATGATTAAAAATGGAAAACAAAATTGATTTTGAAGTAAGTAACATCCGGTTAAGTATGATTTCTCATTGGCTTTAAAGAAAGGAGAAATATTAAAGTTATTAATTAATAATTAATTCGTTATTAAAAAAAACACTCTGGATGCATGAATTCCAGGATGTTGTGTTTTAAATTATTTTGGTTTGACTGGCCTAAGTGTTAGGTGTGCTGATGTGGGACCATGAAGTTATTAAAGTTTGTAGGTGGGGATATTAAAGAGTGAGATATCCATGTTTTTGCCACAGAAGAGAAGACTTCAAAATAGCTTTGAAATGCACCAATAAACTTCAACATATTAGTGGTTCTGCAGGTCCTCTTGGCTCATCAGATGAGCCAATGCAAATCAAGTAATAGCTTCTCTGAATACATTAATAATGCTCTCCAAAGAGGTGGAACTTGGGTGATGTTTCCAGATTGCTATCCATATTTATATGATGAGCTCCATATCAGCACACACTGATAATATTCCTGAATTCTGTAACAACTGATCCAGCAGGAGCAGAATAGTGAAATTTGGCTGTGCCCTCTATGTGCTGAGAGCTTCCTGCAGTGGGTATCTTACATGTCGGTGTGCGCGTGGGTGCCTGCTTGCATGTGTGTGAATGTGTACATCTGCCCGTTTGTGTGTGTATCCCCTCTGAATTTATGTGATGCTACCGAGGTAATTGGATGTGTGACGCCCACCAAAAATCCCCTTTAGCCCTGGGCAAGCACTCTTTCAATCCCAGCGTGCCTCTGTGGAAAGCACAACCCAAAGGAAGGCTTATTCTTTCAACTGGCAAACATCAAATGGTTCCCTGTTCTCTCCATCACAGCCTCTGTCTCTCCTCTCTGCTGTAGCATCAGAGGGAAGCCCATTAACATGTAATAACATGACCATACACATGCATGGCAGTCACACGGAAACAGAGCTGAGGATACACACCCTGCTCACCGCAGCCCTTCTTGTTAATAACTGTTGATTTTGCAGTGACAGTCGTTTTGGGAGGACTGGAGAAATGATTGTGCTCTCATGGAGCTGATAGAGCTCTGGGGAAGGTGCTCAAAAGTATCAAGAGTGTTAAATTACTCCTGACGGGTGAAAATGCACCTAACCCTGATGGAGTGCTGAGTTTTACTTAGTCAGAATTTAATTTTATGTTTTGAAAAGACAAACCACTGCTATAGTATATGCAAACTTTCTTCATCCACAAAATGGCTGAAAGGAAAATTTACATTTTTATAACCCGTAGAATGCACAACGAACTGGTTTGCATTATGTGACATTATCTAACTATATTAATTCAGAGATGAGCTGCTGAATATGACAATACTGTACATGGCACATCCAGCATTACCTGGTTTACAAATTTTAGTGAGCTCTAATTGCTTTTAATATCTGTTAATTATTTATCTTTACTGATTGCATAGTAAAGTATGATATTACACTACTACAAGAACTTTTCTTTCACATTGGTCAGAAAGTGGATGGGTGAGTTGTCACTTTAAAAAGGCATTCACTTTTCCACATTTTCACCCTGTTCAGTTTATGACTAACCTAATCACATTCCCATCAGTGTCAGCTGAACTTTGTTCTTTACTAGTTAGCTGACATGCCAAACTAATACAGCAAGCGTGTTTAGCTTTTTGGCATACTGTTAACCTTAAACTAAAACTGTGTCCATGTACAGCCTCATGCAACTGCTAGCATGTTTGCAGACGACAGAATTTTTGATTAATTTGCATGACAAATTGAGAATTTAGCCATTTGTTCCCCTACCAAGCTGCATAGACTTTAAAGTATTCTTCAGATTACATGGTGTTTTTAAGTCACACTTTCTTTTCCTTTGCAGTAATTGGGACTGTTAATCCCCTGTGCAATGCAGAAGCAATGTGTGATGTCCTTTTCGCTCACCAGGGTAACATTTTCAACCCCAAGCCATATTAATAATGCATGACAAAGAGGGGTCAGAATCAGGTTTCTTACACAAGAGAATGCCTTGTTTGGAATTTGATCTTAACTGTAGGTGAGTATTAGTCCTCACAGTGATGCACCTTTTTATGCAGCATAATTACACACACACAAACATGAGAACATAATGGACTGCATCTTGTTGGAGCTATCATGATCTCCCTAGCAGCCAGTGTCAGATGTGTGTGTGTCGATGTTTGTGTGCGTGTAAAATGTGAGTCTGCAGGCATCTGTATGCTACGCTGCAGGGTCTTTCACTCCACTGATCTGACCTCCTGCTGAATCACACACTGCAATGGGTGCTGGCAGAAAAGAAGGACGCAGGAAGAGGATCTTCCTCTCCTTTCCTTTCCCCTCCTGTTTATCTGCTTTCATTCCTCTCTGGATATTTCTGTGACCTTGATTTTAAAGTTGCATAATACGCTGCTGGAGGTTTAGGTGGAGGGTATGGGGTGAAGAGGCACCGGGGGTGGAGGCAGGACACTGATCTAAACTGTGATGACAGACGAAGCTTTCTCCCTCACACCTCCTCCATGCTCTACTTGGGAGGTGAGAGGGTGGCAAAAGAAAGAAACCTTAAATACAACTGGGGATTCTGCTGTGGTCACAAACATGTGAGTGAATAAAATAGCACTCTGAAGACTGTGCAGTTCATTTACACACATCGTAGATAGAGAGGATCACACTTACATGGGTTTGCTTTTTTTCCTTGTATGTTTTCCTCCTACTGCACTGCTTTCTCTGTGTCTCTTTTCACACATACTGCAGGAAAAACATGAGGGAAATGGCCTTTGACTTATCATTTACATCACCATTATGTGGCTTGCTGTACATGACTGCAATGGAAGTAGGAGTCATCCATGACAATAATGTTACTCAAATTGTGCTCAAAGTCATTAATTCATCCAATAAACTTGCAAAGCCAATGCTGAAATAGTTTAAACTGATTTTTTTTCCCTCTTTTTTTACAGAAACACTGCAATTATACAATTAAGATTAAATGCTGAATTAAATTAAATTCATAATAAATCAATTAAACTGTGACTGGATAAAATAATTATATGAATGCCTGTCGTTATATAATCCAGTTAATTAAATATCTGATAAAGCAAAATAAATCACATAAACTTCACACTGATCTACAAATCATATTAAAATCCAATATTGTCATAAATTTGATCCTGCTCAGTGATTGGACAAATTTGCCATACTGGCCAAACACTATCAGAAATAGGATAGATATTGTGGCATAAATAATTTGTAGAATTTAGATCAGCCTGTGCACAGTATATGCTGTAGTTCTATTATTACAGATTTTATTAGTCTTAGTTTTTTTTTTTTCTTTCTTTCTTTCTTTTCTTTGTTTGGGATTACTTTTGATTTCCATAGACAATAACAGAGACAGGAAATTTAGGGGAGAGGAGATGACATCCAGCAGAGGCCACGGGTCGGACCTCATGGTCAGTGATTTGGACTGAGCCTTTATGGTACGTACTCCCAATTTAGTGAAGTGGTTTGTTTAGTTTTTCTCTTTCAATTTCTGCTAAGACATTGAAAGTCTTCCTTCATTTAGAAAGTCATCTTGCTTTTGTTACTTTTTGGACTTTCCCTGTGCTGAATAATGATCATACATTTGGTATTTGAAAACTGATTTCACATTTTGGTTCTGCATAAGGAGAGTTTATCTGTGCCAAATCTGTTTATAATAGAGTTGTTTTGAAACTGATTTAAAAGAAATGCCCCCCAATGCAGCTATAAATATTATTACCTTTTTAGTACCACATAATTTATGAATGAATGTTATAGTTTCACACCCAAATGAAATATCAGGGTTCCCAGAAATCAGTTCTTCACCGCTTTAAGTTGATGGCTGGTGCTGGTGTCAGGACCACTGGTATTGCTTCTACATTTATTTATTTATCGTGACAGACAGTTAAATTGAATATTTTATTTCACAGCACTCAAGTATTTGTTCATGTTTTATAATAGGGTTCCTGTCATACGGTGCAACAGTGATAACAATCAAGTGTCCTCAGTCAGCCATATATGTGTGCATGTGTGTGTATGTATAGATACAAGTATATGTTTATAGTCCTATGTCCTATAATTGGGGTGTAGAGGGAACCATTGTAGAGATTCTTAAATTGCTCTTTCGGTGACTCTAATTCTAAACAAGTTGAAACTTTATCATCTAATTTGCAAATATATATATTGAGTTTGATGATCAATGCATTCACTAATATATACAGTAAAAAAAACAAACAAGGCTTGGCTGCTATGAAAAGTACTTCAGAAAAAATAGTGGGTTGCCATTAAAGAACACTGAGCTCCTGTAGTAGTCCGCATTGCCTGATCCCTTCCTGCACTGTACTGACACCTCTGGCTGATGCTGTGCATGAGAGGCTGGATCCACCACATAATCCATAAAACAGTCCCCTTTATCAGAGGGTTGAGTTTTATTTTAGCATATTTTGTTTCATAGGCCTCACTGAATATGTGTAGATTAGTGCCCATGTTGCTGATAACACAGTTCTGCACTGGGCTGCATAAAAGTCTAATAGTTGCAATGCTTTCTTCATATTTTCTCAGCTTGGTTTTGGCCTTGTTTAATGCATTTGGTTTAATTCATGCTGCCAAAGTGCAACACAGATGCCTTTGCCAGAAATTGGGAACATGTAACAGTCTGTCTTGTTCCTTACATTTGTTTTAAGGGCTGCTCTCTTCAGATATGCAGTACCTCCCAGATATATTGGCACTCAAGAAAAGCTAGACTCCAAATGCCATACAAAGAAAAAGGAGAGCTGCTGTTTGTAATCACCTGTATTTGGGGAAACAGAAAAGAGAATTGTTACATGCTGTACTGCAAAGCCTTTTAAACTTTAAGTCAACACAACACTGATCAAGATTGAGAGATCAAGCACTGGTGTTAATATGCTAAGTGTTCTTTGCAGCATTTGGATTGATTTAGTCTAGATTTGCATACATTTGGGATTCTGTGCTATGTTATATTTGATATTTGATGTCAACTTTACTTTTTTTCCTGGATTCTCTCCAGATAGTCTGTTAATAACTCTTTTTGTAGATTTACACGTCTTCTTAATGCACTTGCATCATCACTTGACATTACCGTATTCTTAACAGTAGAATGTCACCATGCGTACTAATACATGGCTGCTGTGTGCTCTGAATGTTTTATTGGTACAGGGAGTATGTCAGTGAATCTATTTACATAATGGATGGTCTTTTACTGGGGGGGTTTCATTGGAGACAACTCCCCTTGGACAGAGGTTAACTGTTTCCCCACTTGCACCACATCATCTATGACAATAAAACAAGAGGGCATTAATGTTATTACATATCAACTTTGATTTTACATGTAATGCAGTATCTCATGTTGCTTTATAAATCAACAATGAAGCGTTGTGGTTGAGTTTTTCTGAGCTTGCTACTTTCTGGTATGCTTGTGCAGCCGCTGAATAATGAGCTTGGGCTCCTGCCTTGACAGAGCTCGCCATGGAGTCCCATAAACAAGTCCAGGATCCAAGCAGGCTTTCCTCGTTTGTTGGCGTCACCACAGGGTGCCATCTCTTTAAAGAGAATCAAATCTTTTGGTGCGATAAAGAGCACATGGAGCTCACTTAAGAGCGTCCTGGTCTTGTTCTTTAGCTTGTTTGCAAGCTTAAAATGCAAGAAGGGTTACAGAAAAAAGACAACAGCACAGTCATCATTTTAATGAGGGAATATTTAGGTGTTCCATAAGGTTCTCAGCAGAGATGGAGAATCCAGGAAGGTAAAAGGTCACTTTCTGTCGGCTTGGGAACATTATGTGACCAGTCAATTTGCAGCCATAAAGAGAAGAGAAGAGATTCTCCATGAGCTCTGTGTTTATCTAGCTCAGTGGTGTTCTGAAGCTGGAGCTTATTTCCTCCTTGTGGTTGGCTTTACTTCCTCTATCATTTCCTGTTTCTTCTTTCTATTATCCTGAAGCCAAGGTGCACAATGTAAGCGATGGCTCCTTTGAGTGGGTTCTGAGGGAAAGTATTAGCAGGCAGGGAGAGGAGAGGAGGCTCAGCAGGGAGAAGATTAAATTATCTCTTTTGAAGGTGTGCTGGTGCTTTCATGAGACAGAGGCCATTATTAATATGCAGTGACACATGCATACATCCAAATGATCCTGGACGCTTCGTCATGGATCATAAAATTCCCCAAGGTGCCTTTCACTCATTGCATACTGAGAGCTGCCACCACGGCTCTTATGAATCATTGCGGTTCTGTCAGGATATATGGAAGGCAGACAGGAGAGGCAGAAAAGAGGGAAACTAGCTCTCGTGTTTTATTAGATGGCCCAGACAGAATTATATTAGTTTTGGGCGGTTTGACTCAGTCATAGGCTGCTGTTGGGCTGTGTCCACAGGTGACAGGAAGGCCAATGAACAGATTGTGGGGTTTGCATGGCTTGCAGGAAAGTTAAATGGGTCATGTAAGCTGCTGCCTGTCTGGGGCATGATGAAGTCATCTTTTGATTTGTTGCTGACATTTGAAGTTGAACTTTGGTCCCAAACACTGTTTACTGTATATGGCTTGAGAGACGCATCTAGCAATATAGCATGCGGTTGTTGTCTAGTTAATCTAATAAACTAAATCAGAGATATATCAAGTAGATATATGGAATGATTTGCTTGTTGCTGTGTGGTATCAACATAATACCTGCCTGTGATCTTGTTTCGCAGTCTCCTAACGGTTTTTCCTGGATCTTCTTTACAATGCAATACTTTATTCTTTCAATACTCAATTCCATTGAACAAGTTACGCCCATAGCATGCTCATTATACAATTGGATGGAGGCATCAACATCGTTGGTCAGAGGTTACACATATCCATGGAGCAAATGGGCATTGACTGTGTAATTGGAATTTTGTACCCTTTTATTCCCTTTCTCTGCCTTGCCCTGGTAGATAGCCCAAATGAGCTGTCACCCATGATTGATTTTCACATTTCAGGGATGCCTACTTTGACTAAGCACTGACTATTACAGAAGCTCTGTCATGCCTGTGGCGTGGAGTGCCCCATTAAGTGCAAGGCAGGAAACAGTTTGGCTTGAAAGCTCTCAAGCTTAACATGTAATGTACATGCAACCAGGCACACGTTTCGTTTCCTGTAGCACTGAACTGTAATGCACAAAGCAATAAAAGCTTTTATGATCTCCAAACTGCACTAAGTGGAAAATTCTCCTGCTGGAGAAGTGTTCATCTTAAGATGGCAGCTGTGAGCATTCCACAGTGGAAAGCCAGTGTTTGAGTTATCGTTACACTGTATCACTTAATGTCTTTGTTCATCACAGCAGTTTACTGCACATGATGGAAATCACAATGTGTAATTTGCTGTCAACATAATTAGAAGCCTCTCTTTATGATGCTAAATTGTCATTTCTTTGGTTAAGTGTCAGAATTGGTTGGTTTAGTGAACACAAAATGCATTCAAATGGTGCATTAAATGTCATATGAAAGTCCCAATCTGCTTGAGCTTCAACAAAGATTTTCAGCTGCATTCAGGAGCAAGTGATTATTGACAATCGGAGGTGGTTGGTTTTTTTTTCTTTTTTTTTTAAGTCCCTAATAAATTATGTAATTATTTGCCATTTTTTTTCTTTGGAAACCAATTCAAATGCTGTGTTTGAGCAAGTGTGGTCAATAATACAGCCATCTCACTTGTGCTTCAAATATGTTTGGGTAATATTCAAGCACTTTATTGGATCATTCTGTTAATTAAGTTCATTATTTTGAGATGTGGAGTTGAGGCAATGTCATTATGGTGATGTTCTATCACCACCACATATGCTCCACCTACCTTAAAACTGTAAATCTTTTTGAAGGCATGCTCATAAAATTTTCCAATAAATGGGAAAAAAATGTTCTTGCTGGGTGATGTGCAGCATGATACTCAGCCTTGAGTGGAAATGATATACTTTGACTAACACTGTACAACACCAGCTCTCCCCTTTGACCCTTTAGGCTTTACGGCTGAACATTGATTTACTCCCTCTGTGTTTTCTGGATGGATGATCAGGGCAAAGGCGCTTATCTCACTTAGAGTGTGAAATGGAGTGTATCCAAAAATGTGATTCTTGACGGTAGATGCATCTATGTCGACACTTAATTTGTGCGCGTGCGCGCGCGCACACACACACACACACACACAGTATGCAAGTGCAGAAAGCGGTTTAGAGCACTGGGGTGACATGGCAGAAGCAGGCAAAAGTTTACTGTGCGTGAAATGAATAAAATTGACATATGCTCCTCCTCCTACAGTGGGTGTAGTCTGTTTTAGTTTGCTTGAGGCTAACAAAAGAGATCTCCCTTTTGGAAGACTACACTTTCCTACATGTTATGAGTACATTACAAAATGGAATAGCAGTATTAAATTTGTGTTTTAATGTTGCTTTTCCTGTAATAATATACCACTGGTTTGGATTAGGACCTCCCAAAGCTGTTGCTAGATTGTATTTTTATATTTACTTTTGTTTACTTGTGAATTTCTGAATAATATTTGCCCTGTCAGAACACAAAACATCTTTAAAGTGAAACCATCAGTGAAGGAGATGACTGAACAGCCTCTGTACATGAGAGGCTTCAGGTAGACATCAAGTGTGATACCACCTACCTGTTTCATGTGAGTTTTAATGAATGCATTAAAGTGGAAGTGGAAATGTGGAAGTCAAAAAAAAAACAAAACTCCAAAACTTTTTATGTAGGTCCATTCAATCCTATAGGCAGGCATACATGCAGTGTGTATGTACTGTGACTGGCACAAAATGACAGTGTTTACATATGCATGTGCGCATTCACAGTATAATGTGAATATCCCATCACAAGTGTCTCAAGTGTCAGTTTTGTGGTTTTTTTAGTACATGTTGTTCTTGACCCTTAACCTGGGGAAATGTCAAATATTCATATCTTTCATGTTCCAGGCTACTTGCTTCCTGGAGCCTGTCTTGCCCTTCAGGGCAAGGTCCTGTATTATTAATGCTGGAGTGGAGGTCACAGACAGCGAATCACAATATGGTTTTGCCAGCAGGGACCCCGAGGTTCTGCTTTAATGATAATGATAGTTGGAGACCATGGGAAAAAGAGACAGGTCCTGTTTATAGACGATGGGAAACAATGTGGGATGATGTGTGTGTGACACGTAAAAAAAGTATTGATTAAACTATGACCTATATCACATCTATATTTCAAGTTTTCAGTTGTATTATTAATGATTAGGATTCTATCATTTAGTTCCCATTAAATATTTAAACATTTTGAAAAAAGCTCTTAACTTTTTTTTACTTGGAATATTTTTTTTTTCGGACCATAAATCAAAGGATGTAATTTGGCACACAAGTTCTTAATTCAGTCATTTAAATGATGCATAAAGTCTTCGCCAAAAGTACTTTTTTGAATTCTATGAATGATTTGAAGGCTAGGACCTTCTGTCCTGGCGGCACGGCGGCATAGTGGTTAGCGCTGTTGCCCCACAACAAGAAGGGCCTGGGGCCTTTCTGTGGCCTTTATGTTCTCCCTGCGTGGGTTTCCTCCCACCGTCCAAAGACATCCTGTTTGGGTTAATTGGTGACTCTAAATTGTCCGTAGCTCTGACTGTGAGTGAGAGTGGTTGTTGGTCTCTGTCTGTCTCTGTGTGTTGGCCCTGTGATGGACTGCTGACCTGTCCAGGGTGTACCCCGCCCTCACCCAGTGTGAGCTGGGATCCAGCTCCAGCACCCCTAACAACCAGGAAACAGATAATCAGTAGATGAATGAATGAATTACCTTCTGTCCCAATGTTGCCAGCCATCATTTGTATCACTTAAAGTTGCAAAGTTGCCAGGGAAATATTTTACACTTAATCTGTTCAGGTCCCCTATATATCTTCCTGCCTATACCACTGATATTGAGATGAACATGAAAAGTAGAGGAAAAGCAAAGAGAAATTTTAATCAGATCTGGCTCAGTGACATAGGACAATAGAGGAAACTGAACATAAGAGATGTTTTAATCTGATAATGTCAAAAGGACTGGCTGCTGCCCTCTAAAGGTTAGCACAAAATTCCAAATTACATGATGAAACTACAACTTTGAGATTCTGAATAACATATGATGTTCCATCACTTCTCGTTGCAATGGTCGCTCACACATTAATGGGGTTTCACTTGCTGCAATCCTTCTTTACCTCAAATCGCCAGTGAACACCTTACACTTTGTCACAGCGGCCAGCAATGAAACAGCTGAATAAGTGATTACCGGGTTGGCTCTTTCTTTTATTTCTTTTCTTCCTGGGCTGATCGGGCTGCTATATCTCCACTCAGCGTTTGGCGGCACCTCAACTGAAGAATGGAGGTTGCTTGTCTGTGAGGAGACACTACAGGTTGCTGTGAGTTGTCAGGTATCTATAGATACCATTGACTTTAAATTAAAACAGAGTGTGAGGAGATCAATCATAAGCATACGTTGTGGGCACAGCTGCAGTCTGATACATGGCCTTCCCTCCCTGAGCTTTCCTAACATTGCATTACGATCAGAGCTAAATTACCCTGGCGACCCACACTCCTCCCTCTCTGAGCACTGCTAAACCCTCCCAGTGTGCACTCCACGGAGGAAGACTTTTATCGCCTGACTACACTCCTCAGACAACAACTTCTAAAATGTTGCAGTTTTTATTCCGCAGTATGTCAGAGCTGAAGGTGCACTATATGTTGACAGAGAAGTTTATTGCTCTGTTAAGTCAGGTATGGCTCCTACACCAGCATGTTAGTGTAACATTTTCCCTCATGTTCAGATTGAGAAGGCTGTCAGTGTTTGTGACAAAGGACTCACTCAAGTTCCTTCAAGCTGTGGACATGTGAATGTAGCTCTTAGCCCAGCACAGTGGCGGTTACAAAGCTCACTGAGCTCTCACTGAGGGATGATGATGATTGTGATTGTACCACACAGCACACCACACTGGTAGTTATTGGACAGTTATCAAGATAAATTACACATACTTTAATTTAAAGGACTGCTAATTACTTATGTATAACATATTTTAAGTCATCATGCAAAAAGTTGTTAGATTGAAAAAACTGCGTGTTCAAAGTGTGATTCTAAGCTGCTTCCCAGTCGAAACGATTCCTGTCACTGCCCCAGTTCTTTATTTATCTTTTGGGTTTTAGGTTTAACTTTACCGTGATGGATAAAGGATATAATTCAATGCAATTAAAAGTGATTCCTAATGAGTTAATTAATGAAATCTGGACTTGTAAGTGGCATCACATTAGTATTCATGGTTTTGATCGGACAGGTATTAAACTGTTTTGATATTTATTGGGTTTAATAGTTTGCAGTGTTGTAAACTATATTTCAGAGGCAAATATTGTATCTTATTATTTACTTTATTTATGAATACTGTCTGCCTTTTTTTTTACACAGTAAATTAAAAAAATAGATATTTTTGCACAAATATTTTGACACAAATTGTTCAAAATGGAGCCAACTCATATGCTTAACCCTGGTCTCCAAAGTTGAAATGCAATGTTTCTTGCCTGGTAATGCATAAAACAAGCCAATAATACACAGTGTACATGCATACATATATACAAACACACACACACTCACATATGTTCAAATATGTTTCTGTTTAATGTGTTCTAGATGCTACAGCTTTTACTTATGTGTAGGATCAGAGAATCTCTCCCATCATCGTAACCCTAACCCGTCCTATGAGCTGAAGTCATGCACTGTGATGAGTGCCATGATAATTCATACAGCAGAGAGAAAGAGAATAATAATAACTAACATAAATATGGTGCAAAACAGCTCTAACTATAGAGACACTGCGGGAGAAATTGCTGCTGGTGAAGTCCTATTTGTTTTTTCTCAGACTATGTTTTTGGTGATTATTCTTCAAGCTTAATGTCTTGACAGTTTCTCTGTATTGCAGAGAAACACGCAGAGAACATTCTTTCCACTCTTTGTCTTCTTGTCCTCCGTTTTATTTGTCAGAAGCTCATTTTTAAATGATTGCCCAGAGAGCATGACATCACTGTTGGGGATATTTACTCAACTGAAGTTCTTTCCTCATATCATATCAGACATTTTGAAACATGACCTTCAGTGTTTGCTCAGTATCAACACTCTGATGGCTCTCATAATTACATAGTTATTAAATAATGCAAGAAAGAAATAATTAAAAACCTGCTGTATTTTTATAGTCAGCCAGGTGGGGGGTTGGTGGTGTTGTTGCAGCTGCTGAAAAAAAAAATCCTAGAGGAACAGAATCTGTATATGAGACAAGGTAACATCACTCAATTTCATGGTCTAATAAGCCCCTCGTTGCGTGAGGTATCATAACTGGCACACAACATGTCAAGTTAGCTATGGGAAGGGGGGGAATTTTTTAATTTCAATTAGTTTCTTGTACTAACTGGTGTGGAAGACTGCCCACTTCAAACTGTTACCTCGGAAAGAGCAGGAAAGCAGCTCCAAAATAAGCTGTTTGAGCCACGCACTGCGACTGAAACTTAAGGTTGTCAGATCTCAGAGCAAATCCATGTCATCGGTGTGACACAAAACGTACTGTGCAGCTTCCACTTCAGGACACTTACAACGAAGAGAGAAAATCCTCACCCTGGTTTTAGCAAACATCCTCACTTGAGTAGGTTCCTCTTGTGTCATTGTCGCACATGAAACACACATAAACACACACACACTTGAAAAAAATGAAAGGATTCATAATCAGAGCTGGTGAACTACAGGGAAAGGCCAATGAGCACATGCACTATTGCAATGCGCCAGCACCATATTTACCATTTTTCACCCTTGAAAATTGATTAAATATATCATGACATTATGTACACACTACAGGCTACAGACTAACACGCTTGCCTGCTTCCATTTAATGCTTCTTGTGGAGTGCAATTTTCTGAAACCTGACGTCAAGGATTGCTGGAAGAACGGAGATTCTTTGTTCATTCCTTTTTCCGTTTGTGTCAGATGCAATGAACCGAATGCATGCGAGGATGACCACAACACTGCACACTGTTGTCATTTCCTTTGCTGGAGCAGAGAGGATTCACATTTTGAATTTATTGGTGGTTTGTTAATATCTCATGGATGCATTTCTGCTAACTGCTGGGGATTGCCCCTGCTGAAGTTTCACACGAAAGTTGGAATTGATTTTTCTCTTCTTCAGAAGTAGAACATACGTTCATTTGCTGTTAAAGTTCAATGACGACAGAGGCCGAACACGAGAACCCTGTTTGGGTTTTCTCCTGAATGGAAACATTCTCAAATCAATGGGGCATGTAATTCAAGTTTGAATGGCTGGAGTCATGTGTCTATTAAGAACTAAATAGGCAGACACTGTTCACTTGAAAAGACAAAATATTACTTTTCCTGCCCCGTGAAGACGTCCCTCTGTACTGCAGTACACTGTTTGACCTCTCTGCTGATTTAGCATGTCCTTGTGGACACTGTGCTGGGTCAATATATGTCTCTATCTTAGAGCAAGGCAGACATTCATTTGCTCTCTAAACCATTCATTCAACGAGAAGAAATTACATTTTCTGATTGTCTGCAGCAAGGTGATGGAACTACGTGGGGGCAAAAGGATATATGGGGACAGTCAGCTCCGAGAAAGGCCCACAGCCAAGCACTCAGTGAATTCCATACAAATAACGTGGTAAAAGCACAATCGGAGACTTTTGACCCAAGAGTGTTTTGTTTATAGTATTGAGGAGTTTGTTCCCAGCTGTTTGCTTGTCACATATGTTATGTTTACCATTTTCCTGGAAGCACAATGCTACTGTATTCATTATAGCTTTAATTGGGCAATGTACAAGTATACAAAGTTAAAAATATCTTAAATGTGCAACACATCCCTGCAGGGACAATATGTCCTCCTAGGAACATTATGTTGTAAACAAAGAAGAAAGAAACATTTAGATTAGAAAAAGAACATAATTTCCCACTTATTGATTATATCTGGGACAATTACAATTCTGAAAGGGATTTTCATTACTTAGAAATAAAGAGAGCGATCCCAAAAGGTAGGACGTTTACTTGTCCTGTTGGGAATTGCTTCATCATTCTGTCATCTCATCACTGGCTGTTTGCCCATTTTATTACATTTTTTTATCTGCGCTCATGATATAACTGTGCAGTAATTAAACCAGTTTGATCGCAGATGACATTCGAAGGATTAGCTTCAAAGTTGTTAAGTTGTCAAAAACTTTGTTTAGTAGATAGTGCAGGATGTGCAATCAACAGAAAATCTGCGACAGCTGTCCGATGGTCGCAAGCCACCTGGGTTTATTGGCAAATCCGCTAAGGACAAAGAGTGAGAAGCGCAGTCCAATGCCATGGTATTCATAATCATAGGCATGCTACCTATGAAAGCAAGACAGGTGCTATTAATATAAAATGGAATAAGTGGCCTTGGGAGACTTTGCAGCGATTAGAAGCTGTGATCTTCTCCTTGCTCAAAGAACTCAGACACATACAGCCTGTAATTGTTACATATAATTGCTATGTTCCGTGGTTGCAATTATATTTCTATGGCAGGCGTTATACAATCCTACCTTTTGCGTGCTCATTGAAAAGCACTGCCCATATATAGCACATGTTCCCACGCGCACACACTTGATCAGTTCTTCGTTATTATGATGTACAGCATGAGACCTTCATATGAAATTGTGCTTTGATGGTGTAACCACATTTCCACATAAAGCAAAATCATTCAAACATTCAGCATTATTGTCTTTTTCTAATGCTTTGTTCTGTAACTCCACCCACAAAAACACCATCTGCTCATGTCCTCATGTGGCTTTGAGTAGTGGCAGTTACCTGAGGCAGAACGACCTTCCTTTATGTGTAATTACACACTGTACTGTATCTATAGCAGTTTGAACTGTTGGTGCTGAACTGAGGTTACTCTGTAGCTGTAATGATTTCATGTCACTCATTTGCTTAATTGCAACTCAAGTTAAAGATGTTGAAATGAGCTTGACAGTAAAATGTTGACAGATTTTTTTTTTTTTTTGTCCGCCCAATATTGCATGCCAAGATACTGAATTGTCATGACTTGGGGGTCATTGAACTTTAAGTAAACAAATGATTAAGGATAGGTAAAGACTGCCCTGGATGAATACAGGAAATGTTCAGTGGCTTCAGCAGGTCTATTTAAATTGAAGAAAACTGCTATAATTTTCCAGCCTTAACCACAGTGCTTGGACTAAACGGTACCAAAAACAGAAAGAGAGGGTAGATGGCAGCAGATATCCATGTCGTATTATCAACTCTTTCACTGCTGAAATATATTTTGTACACTGTATAACAGCTCTGTTAATTGTTTCCTTTGGTATTAGTGTGAAAGAAAAATCCCCCCAGAATCTCTCAGCCTGCTTATCAGCTGTGGCTTAATGTACGGTGGCGAGCGGCTTCTGATGTGTGACATCTTCACTTCCTCTGCTCTATTCGCGATGAATGAAGTGAACGCTTTGGCGGTCCTTGTAACGTGTCTGGGTATCCTGCTGTGTTGTACATAGCTGGCTTCAAAGCTGAAAAGATCTGCAGGATGAGAGATCACCAGCTGAGAGATCCCTGTGAATAAACCTGCCAATCTCTCAGGGCACTGAGTATTGTCCTGCTCCCTTTGTCGCTCGCCTGCTCTCTCTCCCTCTCTCTGGTCAACTTGGCTGCTTCTGCCGTTCCTTTGATTCATGTGTTTCACTGTTGCCTTTTTCTGATTACTGTCCCGCTAACTCTTGCTTGCTCCCAACTCTCATTGTTCCCATCTTGCTTTGTCTCATCTTATCCCTTTCCATCCTATTTCTCCCTGTTCTTCTCATTCTCTATGCTTCTCTCTCTCTCTCTCTCTCTCGCTCTCCATCTTAACCCCTCCATCTCCTCCGCTGTCCCATTCTCATCAGACACACGCAGAGAGTGATGCACAAAAACCATCCCTCACATCTCCAATGAGTACCTTGTTATCATCTTGTCCCCACAGCGGCTTTCTGTCTGGCGCCGTCTCAGCTTGGATTCCATCACTAATGGGACCGCATCATTTTCGACAGCTGCAATTCCTCAGCGCTGACAAACAGAGATGTGGTGCAGCTCAGAGAACACAGCTCAGAGGGATTGTATACCAATGCTTCAGTCTGATTTACACATTTGCAAAGGCCTTTTTAAAACATAATTTCTCTTTGACACCAACGGGCTGGTGTTCTATGTAGATGCCACCTGGCCTGGAAAGACAACATACATTTATTTCAATCTTGAGCCAGAATCTCTTCATATAGCTCTCATCTCTCCGTCTTCTCAAGTCACCGTTTTATGTATTTAAAGTAATGCCAGCTACTTTTTTTAGTTTCAGGGAACACAAAGCATGCAATATTTATGAGATTTAAGGGTGCAGTGACAACTGCTTTTCTAAGTTCAGACATCTTAGAGGTTCATATATGGCTCCTCAGATTTGCAAAGGAGAAGCTGAGTCAAACTTCATGAAAGCCTCAACAATAGCACATTACTTTGGTGCCTTCGATCCCACAGCCCGGTATTTGTTCCTGCCGGGTCCTGCAGGGCAACAACAAAGACTTCCAGAATTTGTATGCAAGTCTTATTTCTTTTGATTGCGTTATTAACTAATTTTACTTGTTTTTGCAAGTGCTTTCATCTAACTCAAAGGGGGCGCTTAACAGCTGACTTGCTTGTGACCCAGAACAGGCTTTGAAAGAACACACAAATCCACAGACTTCAAAAATGATACGCACAAAAGTCTGTATTGTTTTAAATTCAGCTTTATTATTGTACTATGTTCACAATCTTGCATATGGTTTCACAAATTTTGTGTCCTACAACTGTACTCACAATCTTAAGAGTGCTCATCACTCCTTTTCACTGTAAAGACATCTCTTTCAAGTGTTTTCAGATGCTTCGGATTTTTGTTCGGTGCAATAATGCGTTCAGCTCAACCGAAGGCAAGTCTGCCATAGTCAAGTATTTGAGCGTTTTTCAACATTGCAGGCTTTTACTTCATAAGTTTCCCTCTTTCTGTGCTTCTTTGCTGAGCTCCAAAGCTGGGGCAGACACAGAACCTGGATGAACTCTTACATTTACATTAATATACTGTAAAACTAGGTTGGACGAGACACAGAAAAAGAAAGAATAACTGATTGTAGGATGCAAAAGTTGATGTGAATGGATTTCTGACTTTGTTACTATTTATCTTTCGTCTCTTTCGGGGATATTTTACTTTGGGTTTTGGAAGTACAGTTCCCATAAGGTTTTGTGAATGGAGCAATAAGAACACCTATGATTTGTGAAATTATCTATGGGCATTTTTTTTGCAATAAATATCAGACATAGACAAAATATAAGTCACCATGGATCAGAAAAATGTGTACATCAGGTTTTAGTGTTCAGCTTTGACCGAGGAGGAAGAGGAGTGGATTTTTTTTGTATACCCTCGGATTTTGGGTACAGAATTTAGACAAAAAAATTTGGACTGATGATTCCTCATTTTGGCTTTAAATTTACAAAAGAAAATTCTGAAACCTTCTCCAAACTTGGACTAGCCGAGATGATGAGAACATTTTAACTTCCAGTTGGTGGTATTCGGCAGCTCACACAGTGAACTTGGGAGAGCTGTGTATTGAAGCTTATAGGATTTGAAGAGAGGCAGGTACACTGATCTGTGTTAATGACGTGGTGGTAAGAGCTGCTCAGCCAGCCAGCGCATTACCAGTGACATCACAGATCAGACTGCATTCGGCTCCGCTTGGCCGGCCCTCATTAGAACAGACATCCTACAGGAGACTGTGCTGGTCATATACACGGTGCCCTTTAAAGGATGGTCAAAGAGCATCTGTAAGAGCATTAGGGCATTGCTGTTATCTAATAATATTCCACAACGCTAAATGTTAGGTAACAGCTGAAGATCAGGCTTTTATTTGATATATTTTTGCTTTATTAGGCTTCAGTGAAAACAAAACCAAGCGATGAACATGTGAAAAATCAAAGGATAGATGATACTTTTATATTTAATTTTAATATTTAATTTGATGGGTTTGCTTACATCAGCCTCACAGTCCAGAGAGAGAAGACTCTCATTAAACTACTTTGATGCAATGTTGAGTGATTTTTAGCCCCAGTGTGTTCCAGTAATGACACGTTTGTACTTGAGTTTTGGGATCTTGGGCTCTTTGGTAATTTTATTTTAATCAGAATTTAGAGAAATACTTAAATTTATATCTGGCTGTTAAGTCTCTCTGAGCTTCTTGGAGCTCAAACAATGTCGTAGTGTTAAATATTTCAATAAACAAGTACATTTTAAATATTTCATCCACAGAACGATTGATACAAACTGAAACTACTTTATGAAACATTAAAGGCTCTGTGTCCATCTGAACTACAGAGATTCAGCCTTCCTCAGAGCACCAATTGTACCATGGCCTCTTCAGCTGTACTTAATCCAGAGCAATGGAGAAAAGGCATCCAGCGCTGTCACGACTGTTTGTGTATTCATACATCATGTGAGGAGGAAAATTTACTTAATAGTAATCTGTTCTCTCTCCTGGGCATTCTTCCCTTTTCACCCCCTGAAAACCCTCCCACTCCCTTCTCACCCCCCCGACTCGGGGGAATGCAGAGAAGTAACACTGCGTAGCATTTCAAAGGGTGAACCCCCCACCCCCCCTCAGAAAAAATCACACAGATCCAAGAGTGTGGGTCGTGGCCAAGTGGAGAAATGAAAATAATAACTCTCTGCAGGGTTAGGGAAGAGTAGCAGAGCGGTTTATCTTACGTCCTACTATATCTGTGCCTCCGCAGACATGCAGCCCTGCAGCCCTGCAAAGTTTGTCTTGCTGAATATACTGCAGTACTGATTCAGTCAGATAAAACACTGTACTCGTGTACTCGCACTCGTGTACAAATCCCAAACTTAATTACTATGAGCTGAAATGGAAATGAACTCAATTATGAAAGTATTGATGCATATTTGCCCTTCAGTCATTTTTGTAACTAATTAAATTCTTTTTTTTTTTTTTGTCTTTTCCAAACTTAGTTTTCATCCTGACAGTGGTATGGAGAAGTAAGAGGAAATACAGAATAATGGATAAAATAAAACTGTTGCTCTTCATACGGCATACATACAAAAGAAGATGAACAGATTTGTAATACAAATATGAAACAGGAAGGTGGTTGGCAGGATCTTGCATCTTTCTGTAGAAACAATAAATGTAATTTGAGCAGTCATTGAATTTGCTGAATCACAATGAGCAGAAAATAGTTTAAAAAAAAAACAAAACAAACAAACAATGGCAGTCTGCAAAGTTCAACTCCAGACTGATTGAAACAATACTTAAAGCACACTTCAGTTATTTTGTATTGTAAATTGGAAGTTTTGGGCATGCAGGAGACAGATAAAACAAGAACAGTCAAGACTGATGTTGCAGAGTTTGAAATTTCCTCCTTGGGTTGTCATCTTTAATATTTGTATGTTTCCTATGATGGGACTAGTCTTTTATTTGATGCATCCAGTATGTATCTATATAACTAAGTTTAAAATTGAGGATATTTTTCATAAATTTGAACTCTCTAAATATGTAAATTGTAGTAACCTAACAATTGATACTGCTGTGACAATAGATCCCCAAACAATGTACAGTTCACTGTAAATGACAAGAGACATAAGATTCATTCATTCAATCTCACTTTTTTATTATTGTACTTGACGAGAATACAACAAGAATACAGTTATAATCGTCTACTACAAGTAATTCCAGCATTTGTAGAGCTTGTTGATCCTGAGAACATCGATGGGGGAAATGGCCATGCTCTCGCCGATCTTAGCAGCGGGGTCATGGGTAGGAGTTATGGTTTCAGCTTTGTTCTTACCAAAGGCAGTTCTGTGGGTTTTGAAGAGTGTTAATGAAACAAAGAATCACTCAGAGATGACTTTCAGATTCAGATTCAGCACCGACTCTTTGGCTTTTGTGCAGTGTTTCACTTCTCCCTTACCTTCCATAGTGCATTATAGAGGTGTAGTCGTATGGAATGTTGAGATTATCAGTGTCCATCTTATGGAAGTTGGCCACATAATCTGTTGAGACAGGGAGAACAATAAACATCTGACAGACTTACACAAAGGAACATCTGAAAGAGTTGATGTGACTGAGGTTCTTACATTCATGTACGTTTTCCCAGTTGATCCTGACATACTTGTCGCGGTCGCTCCGAGTGTGTTCGTGGTAGAAACCTAGCGCGTGCAGCAGCTCGTGCTGGATAATGCCGTAACTTATGCAGCCATACCTCTGCAGTGACAGAGTCTGCTTGTCTCCAACACGACCCAACAAAGAGGAACAGCTAATAGCAGAGAGAGTATGAAAGAGAGACAGAGATCATTAATAAGCAACATAACGTAACATTACCCGCAGGCCTGTGTGTACGTTCATAAATATTTCAATGAGTGTTTTGTTCTTTCTTTACTTTCCTTTTTACTGTTATCGCTATCAACTACAGATGCATTACTCTAACAAATTTTGGGGCAAATTTAACCAGCTCTAACCTGTGAGTAGCTTTATGCTGTGTGCAGGATCATTTGAGCACAAATGCGTAGAGATACATTTGTCGTTGTTTTATTTTTATTTATTTATTTATTTATTTATTTTGACTTATGATCTTTTTACTTTTTACCCTGTCATTTCTTAGCAAAATGCTACTGTAGAGCACGCAGTCGTTACCGTGTCGATAGTATCGTACAGTACTGAAATGAAATGTCAAAGTAGCCTCATCACAGAATGCTACTGTGATGTGAAGGGAAAAAATTCCATAAATCAACTCTCGGTTGGATTTGTTTTTCAGTTACTTTATATTGAAATGCTCTGATCACAGGAAGGAACAAAAAGCCATGTTGGCAGAGGGTCTGCTATGGGGGAGCCCTATGTCAGCATCAGATGGGTGTGAAAGTCATTCACAGCGGGGAATCCAAACAATACTTAAATACATTCACTTCCCAAGATTTATGAGAAGTCTGCAAAGCCTGATCGGCGCAGTGTACAGATGGATAGGCTGATGGCACCAAAATATTTTGAATACATTTTAAAAGTGCTCTTCCCTTTACATATATAATATTCTTTTTTTCATCTGTTCAGTTTTCTTCACAGATTACATAGACATACACACAAACACATAGACATACGTGTATATGTACTTTCTGCCTTCACACACAAAATAGTTTTGCTTCTTGACTTACCCAAATTTTGGCTCAATATTTAAGTATGCCACCTGATTCGTTCGTGGAATGTAACGGATGCAGGTTTGTGATTCAATGCCCTTGAAGGCTGCTAAAATCTCCCTCTTCTCAGAGATGTCTACAGTTGTGGATAAAAGTATTATATCAGCAACACTGTCCATGCAGTGGAAAAAAGAAACATGTTTTCATGCACCATCCAGTTTCACTAGTGTAGTACCTTTTAAAAATTTAAACTCACCATATTTTTCACTTAATATGAAAGGGATTTCCACGTTCCCATGAGAGGATTTTGGCCACAGACAGCTGTATACCGTACTAAGGCACTTCATAGCAGTCCTGGTTCTCGGAATAATCAAGTCTCCTTCCAGCAGATCATCTTTAGAGCCTATTAAAAAAAAAAAAAAATGCTTTCATTCACTCAGAGCTCAGGTGAAGTTTGATTAAAACAAAATATGCTTTATTTTATCGAATACAGAAACTCTACATTGATATGGAGAAAAACTAATGTTCCCTCCCCATCCTTGTAATATGAGGACAGCATACTGACCATTGTTCATTCTCAGAATAGTTGCGGTAGCATCCTCAAAAGTAGACCCATCTACTGAGCTCTCTAATAAATGCAAAAAAGCAGATTTCATTCAGCTCTCTCTTGACAATGACAAACAGTTTTGATATGTGATAGATGTGGTATGTTTTAAATAACTGAAAACTTGCCATTATCTGCACCAGGCCCCTGTGGAGAAAAAAAAACTGAATAATAAACCTCTTCACTTTGTTTCACACTACTTATACTTGAGATAATACAATGAACTGAACAGACAGATGTCTATGGCATGGGACAAATATCATTCATCACATAAACAACCGTTCAATAAGTATTCAGTTAGTTACTGCTTACGTCGTCGTGGTGAGCATTACAAAAGCCCAGAGGCAGCAGCAGAAGAAGAAAAACTGATGCTATAATGTCCATTTTTGTCTTCACTTGCTGTCCGAGGCCAGATACTGAGGCCCAGTCCGGGCTGAGTTTATATGCAGTGGTAGGGGCTCACAGGGCTCTGTCTTAAACACACAGCTGATGGGAGTGCCCTGCCCACTACGGCACACTGTTTTCACAAAGGGATAATCTCATTCAGGGGGGATTAAAGTGACTACAGGCTGCTGTCACATCGCTAAGCGTCACATTTCAGACAGCCTTTTTACCCAGCAGGCGGTCTGCACATGAGATCTGGCTCTGTCCCAATGTTTTATCCCAGAAATAACAGATGCAACATTTGAAACAAACAATTACATTTTCCCATTAAACATTTCCCAGTTAGGCAGTGAATCCATAGTATTTAGACTTTTATTTAACCTCATTTGTTACGGAGTGATGCCCTGCTCAGCTTTGTGATCCAGAGGCGAAGCAGGTGATCTGTGGAACTGTGATCGGTTTTGACTTGCACACACATACAGATGTATACATTTTGTTGCTCATGCTTTTGCGACAGGTTTGGGCTGAGCCATGCCATACAACAAGAGCAGAAATCATATCACATCCGTGCAAGAAAACACATTGCTATTGTTTAGAATAAGTATTAGTAAAGAAAAAAATGGGGCCAGAACATTTCAAACAAAAACTCATTCCCCATTAAACTGAACAGCCACTGTGGCCTGTACAACCCTGTAGATTTGTAGTTTACTCTTGGTATGACCTATTGTTGTGCAGCACCATTTAAAATGTATTGTGTCAGATAATAATAATGGATCAATTAGTGGCTGGCAGTAAAGTACGGGATTCATTATTGAAGAGCTCCTGCCACTGCTGTTGCTCCAACAGTGATGATCCCAATGGTAAAGACTGGGCCTCGGCCACCAGCTTGTTAAGAACAGAAAACAGTGTTCTCAAAACTCCAAATCCCAAATTGGGTTATTTAGAGAGATGAGCATTCAGATTTATTGGATGCTTCCCTAATAAATCATCAGGTTCCACTGGATTGTTTACAACAGAAAAGAGATGCTGTCTCGCTTCACAGCGCCATAAACCTTTTTAGGGTCTGATTTCACATGTTCAGGTCGGCAGCTTCACACAGAGATTCCATCACTGAAACCTTTATATGATGTTGTCTTTGCTGTACATCACAGTAATGTGGCGTTTAGTGTTTGGGAACAAAAATTGCACTGTGCGGATGTATGAGAGACTCTAGGTGTTGCATGTGTGAACTCTTCACTATAGACCCAATGATGCCCTACAGGTTTACGGCAGTGGCGGAGCCAGAATGTAGTTAATGGGTAGGCCTGAAAAAACCTGGATGGGCCTGTTTTTTTTTTTTTTTTTTTTAAGCTGAGATGTGCACACAAATTATATCGTCCACCCCGATTTACGATACTCTAAGTAGTTTTGTGTATGTGTGTGGTTGTGTTTATGTGCTGCCTGCATGTCTGCCTGTCCAATTCAGGCAGTCCGCGTGGGCGCACAGGTAATCCATTTTGTGTTTTTAGAGTCACAGCATGAAGTAATGCTCAATGATGTATGTCCCATCCATTTGGTTGAGCTTTATTCCTAATGTCTCTCCAACAGCACGGGGAAGTAGATCTTATTCAATTGGGTTGCAGTCCACTTCTGCTCACAAAAATATATATATTTCTTTCATTTCTTACCAAAGATACCCGTTACCACACATTAAGCTTTGTTTGCCTTTCTCTTCCTATACACGTTTCTTTTTGATGTGCTCAGTGAACTTAAATCTCAATCTTAACTTGTACCCCTGGAAGCAGCATTTAGAGCATTAAGTTAAGCTTTATTTGTGTCATTCAACACTGCAGCACGATAGCACAGTGTTGAATTACACACACAAGCACGCACACACAGAGTTAATTCAACAAAAAATGCCAAAATTGCAGACTTGCATTGTTTTTCACGAGAGCAAACACAGTAAGAGACAGGTGTCTGTTTAAATTCAACACATAAAAAGAATAAGCTGTAAAAAAAAAACAAAAAAAAAAACCTGACACCTGGTCATTCTGACACTAGAAGGTTTTTCATGAACACCCAAAAATGTTCTGCCACCAAAGAACCATATAAGATATTAGAGTTACAATTTGAAGGTGTATATGATGGGAAGGACCTTATAAAGAATCATGTAAGGATAATATCGTTTGACATTTTGGCACCTGTGGCACATTAAAAATGACAATTAAAAATGTCATTTATTCTAGACTGGAAAATAAAAAGGATTCTCTCGTGTCAGTTATCATCATGTGTAGTTGCCGTTGTCTGTTATATATCATTAAAAATCTTGTCATTTTGGGCTATTGGTTCAATATTATCTGAACTTTTCACCTTTTCCTTCCAAACTATTTATAAAATAATAATGTACAGATGTAAATACGTCTGAGTTACAGCATTACACAAGATGTCCTCGTATTTCAGTGAAACTTCAGCAGCGTTAGTAGGTAGATTTGCTTTGTGTGACAAGGTGGAGCAGATGGGAAGTTTTGGCACATTGTTGCAGAGCACCAAACAGCAGTGATGGTATACCCTATTAGCCCTCCACTGCGCTAGAGTACATCGCTGTCTTTTACACTTACACTGCGTGGGCAGCCAAGGACAACAGTCAATGAGCAATATCAATTTATGTAATGGACTATTAAACAATGTGCTTAACATTTAGAATCGCTACACTGGTGTACAGTTGGAATGTGTGCCAGGAAGCCCACTGCCATGAAAACCAGCCAGTGAAATCAAGCACATTACTCTGCTCCGCTGCATCTTCTCTACCTCCTTCTCCTCCTACAGCTGGTTGTCTGACCCGACACACATGGCCTGCTCGCTCTCCCTTCACTTGACTTTTTGCTCTGCATATGTCTGCGTATCAAAATAACAATTTACTGTTATATGCCCGTCATCATTCTTATTCAGCATCATCCTGCCATCCAAGTCATCGTGTTTTTATTTGCAAGTCTTCTAAGAAGCCAGATCCTCTGTTACGTTTTAATTTTCTTTCTTTATTTTTTGATCTCTGACAAATTTCTATTTACATATCTTTGAGTAGGAAGCATTTTTTTTTTTTTTTTTTTTTAAATCAGAAGGACGGATTTATCTGTTGTTTTTTTTCTGTCTTCTTTTCCTCTGTTTACCATCTAAGACCGACTCCAGAACAAAGAATAAACAACTTGTTCCTACTAAATGAGGTTCAGGCAAACAGGAACAAATGCGTTGAATATGAACACCATTTTAATTGTGCAACTTATCAGAGCCAAGCAAATAGAAAATCAAATCAGGTGTATTACTGTAGTAATGCGATTGATTAATCCACGATTCAAGTGCGTGGTCTGTTCAGGCAATAATTGTGTTTGATGGATGAGATATCAAGCGTTTCTGAGGTGGTTTTGAAAATTATACCTTGAAAGGTCTTTGTGCTTGAAATAATAGCAGTTAGTGAAAAGAGATGATCTACCTTTTTTTTTTTTTTTTTTTTTTTTTTTTAAGAAATCTATCAGGCTCTCCTGTATAGTGGTTGAATCCCTCCAGTGGAGCTAATAGTTCTGAGTTCTGCTGTTGATTTTTATGAACCAAGACTGTGGATTTTTCCAGGTAAACTGACTCCAGAGTCACAAAGTTCCAGTCTAACATATTTCCTAATCTAATCAATACAGCCTTCAATGGTTTCCATTGACTAAAGCAGCAGCGATGTGTGTCTTACTCAAGGGCAAATCATGGGATGGAGGGAAGAGTGTGACTCATTCTCTTTGCCCACCCACGTTCCCCTGACTCATCTCGAACTGAGAAGCTGACTTCTCTTCCTTCAGGCTACAACCTCTGTTATAAGGTCTTCTGTTAGCAGTTAAGTGTAAAGAATATGATCGTTTTGAACTTTTAGAACATGTGTAAAATAACGTATTATTTATGATAACAATATATTTTTGATGTACAACAAAAATATTGATTTTTGCTCTGTACATGGCAAATGTGCCGTTTAAATAGATCTCAGGTTTTCAAAGTATTACATGAGCTTATATTCTCATAAATTTCCAATAAAGGATTCTCTCTAGACATGTTTGCTTTGAATAATAATTTGCTTCTGATGAGGTTTATTCTACAAAGACATTAAATTATATATCCTCCTTTTCCCTCACTGAAAATATCAGAACCTTTGAATATGGATGTAGGTTTTATATTTGACCACATTTAACTCTTAAACCAGTTTATTCATCTTCAACTGCTTGTCCGTTTCTGGGTTGTGGAGGGTGCTGGAGGCAGTCCCAGCTCACTCTGGGTGAGGGTGGGGCCACCCTGGAAAGGTCACCAGTCCATCACAGGGCCAACAAACTGGCACGGGGAGAACGTTAACTCCACACAGAAAGGCCCCATGACCTTCTTATTGTGGGGCGACAGTGCTAACCCTCTGCCCTCTGTTAAACTACCCTGGTGTAGTCTTGGACTCAGATTCAAAGAGATAACCGAAAAAATGTTGTCTTTAAGAGATGACTCAAATATCTAACCTGCTATAGTGACTTTAAAAGTAAACCTAAATTATTCCCGATTTTAAATAACATATTTGCATAATATGCAGCACACAGTTTTTAGGGACAGCCCTGTCCACTGTTTGCACTGTGCTCGCCTCTGTTTTACTGTTTGCACAGCTAATGTGGCTTTAGTTTAGAGCCACGCTACACCCAGGCTAATGAGACGTAAAGCTGCGGTTTCAGGTGACCGCTGTCAATCAGCAGCTTGTTGCATCAAATCATCCAGTGCAGTCCACCACGTCATGCAAACATGGGCAGTGTGTTTAAGGCATTCGTTTAATAGGGTTAGTATCAGCAGCTCTGCAGTTATATCACCATACACATGTGGTGTCGATTGGATCACTAATCCGATTTTTTTTTTTTGCTTTAAGTGAATTAAAAGTGATTCCACACAAAGTCATGTGACCTCAACATGTTCATAATCTTTCAGGGATCTCTGTTGGAACATTATGTGACTAAATATTAAAATTTTACACATCTTTAATTGTAGAATAATCACACGCTGTATTTTTTTATTTTTATTTTTATTTTTTTTTACAAATAGCTTTTATTCTTTTGTGTTTCCATCTGCTCCTCCTTTCACTGTCCCAGTCAGCACATATGAACTAACTCATGTTTTTCACCCAAATGTAGAAAATCCCCTAATGAGGCTTTAGGCACTTGTATTTCCCATCTTCATCATTTCACTGAGCTGTATTTAACATCTCGTAGTTTAAGCACCCTTCAGTTAATAAGACTCAGTGGAAAAATTCTAATTCATTAAACCTCAAAAACTCTCAGACCCAAATTAATTTATAGTGTTTAATTTTTTAAACACTATAACAGATTGTGTTTTGTGATATTTTTGTTCATGCCTAGTCAGTTGGTTTCGATTTTTTTTTCTAAAGTGCGGCTGTGTAACAAACAGAACCAGTCTAAAGCGGACAGAGCAGGCATTTCCCAGGTCTGTGCTGCTGTTACTGGAAGACCTGTAGCCCTCATTTCCAAAAGCGTAGCTCGGTGAGAGATCTCTAAAACCCATTTCCTGCCTGGCTTAGAATAATGAGGTGTTACAGCCCGCTGTCTGGGCTTAGCTGCACACCTCCCCAATGGAGAAGTTATGGATGGTATACAGTCACACACTCACTTACACACATACTCGTGCATTCAAAGACATGGACATATGCCCCCTGGAGGTGTTATGGATAGCTGCATATAGCAAAGCCAGCCAGCAGGCACCGTTGTCAGCCAGCCTGTGCTGTGAGCATTGATTGGACAATCAGTTCTCTCCGGAGTTTCAACAGCCAATCATGAGAGAGTTTCTTGGCGGGCAGCACCCATTCTTTTGAGGTTTGCCAGACACTCTATCCTCGGTGAGCTGTTGCTGGCTCACTCGTAGCCAACCGTAAAGAAAGCTGTTGCCTTGCGTCAGCCAATCTAGTGTGTGCTGGCCAAAGTTAGGCCTATCAACAGAGAACTGCTGCCTTGTCCCAGCCAATCTGGCTTTATCCATCCCTACAGATGTCCGATTAGTGTTGTTTAGGGAAATCAAACTGCCACAACAGACCCATATGCCAATTTGGTGCCATGAATGGAGAGCCTGGATGGAAAAAACCCACAAACACTTAGTCAACTATAAACTGTGGTACTTTGGCTGTCACTGGGTGATGTTCAAGTTAGCATTTGCCTGTGATTCAGTTTTTGTAGGTAAAGTGATGCTTCACCCCTTGGTTTGATCTTTCTTATTAAAACCACGAACTAGCGGCGACTGCTTAGCTGTCAAGGTCTTTCTTTAATAAAATATTGAATTCACCAGCATGTACTTGTAAAGGCCTGTAAGTTTCCTCCTCGTAAAATTGTCCTGGCTCACACAAGCCAAGGATGTGTTCAACGAACTCTGTTGATGTTCTGTTTAATGGAGCTATGACATATGTCTGCATCGTAAAATGACATAGACATTAGATTAGGTAATGGTGCAGAGGTTTAAGCCCTACTCATGCTTTCTGGGTCTACTAAAATATCCCAAGTACTATTGTGTGTTTGTTTGTGTGTGATTGTGCATGTTTTATATTGTAATACCAAATGTGTTTACTTCTGACACAGGAGCACATGCAGGGAGCCACAAATTTCACTTAATCTAGATTTTACACACCATCCCTTTCTTTGCTTCTACATTACTTGGCAAAGGTAAATGCTTCTCTGTAGGTCTGTGCAGCTGTGCACCCCATTTTCTGTCATGAAATTTGATTATATCAGTTATTTCCATTAGCTGTACTGCTTACCCTTTGAGGGTCACAAAGAGCTGGAGCCAATCCTAGCTGACATTGGGTGAGGGGTGGAGTGCGTCCTGAGTTGGTCGGCAGTCTATCGCAGGACTTTATTACATTATATCAAAAGTGAATGCACCTTTTAATCCCGATAGTTTGAGGAATTCATACATATGGAATGAAGTTAAGTTTCACTTGGTGGACTACTTTTCACCTTATTCACAGAGGACGTTTTGTGTCATAGCAGCAAAAAACTATTGCAGTTAACACCAATAATGACTTCAGACAATTAAGAGGACCTGCTTGCAGATCTCTGGACTTGTGCATGTCTGCTCACCAACAACCTTTATTGGGACACTTGCTACACAGTTGTCACTAATAATTTAATCATGTTGCTTTCCATTCAATATCTGCCATCCTATTGTCTTTACATTTCACATTTACAAGTGTGAAAACGCTACCTGTTTAATATGCTGCTTAAAAAATATAAATTCATTATCAAAATGTTGGTCTTTTATGTTTTGTCAGTTAACTAATTGATAAACTGATTGATAAATGCCCGGAACGTTACCAGTGTCAGTGTAGTGGGGCAGTGAATTCAAAATTGCCAGGTATGTGCAAACATACTAGGAATTTGACTCCGGTATTTCTATCTTGGACAAGGGAAAGACAAAAAGAAATAAAAAAATAAAAGAAGAAAACAAAAAAAATAAATAGAATAAAATAATAATTATAATTTTATATATATATATATATATATATATATATATATATATATATATATATATATATATATATATATATATAAAGTAGAAATAGAAATAAGTGGGATATGATACAATAGTGCCGTAATGTGCAAATGTTCATGAGGATGTCAGGTGGCTTATGGGGAGATCTGTCTGGGTGAAGAAACTGTCTTTAAATCTGGTGGTTTAGGTGAACAGAGCTCTGTAGTGTAGAGCTTCAAAGACTCTGCAGTCAGTGCCATAACTCTGCAGTCCATCTCTTCACTGTCCTTACTGCAGGCTTTGCAGATTTTAACTTCTCCCTGTAGGTTGGGATGAGATGGACCATGCAGTGATCTGAGAGCAGCGTGTGGAACAGAGTGGTAGGAGCCCTTCTGCGCGGTCTAACAGTGGTCCAAAGTGTTAGCGTCCCTGGCTGGACACTTAATGTGCTGCCTGTACTTGGGGAGTTCTTGGCTGAGGGTCGCTCTGTTAAAATCCACCAGTGATGATGAGCAGGGAGTCTGGATGTTTTCTCTCCATGTCTGTTACCTGGTCAGTCAGGTGTTACCCCATTACACAGGCCTGAGGTGGAACGTCCACACTGACCAGGATAAACAAGGAGAATAAAACGGTTTACAGTTTATGATTAGGTGAGGGCTCCAAGTGAGGGCTGCATGATTTCTTCAACACTGACATCGGTACCTTCGTTAACGTAAAAACACCCCTCCCCAGCCAGGTTTCACTGAAGCACAGGGCAGCGGAGTGGTGAGAGTCTGAGTTCCTGGAGTTCAGCAGCAGCACTTTAGTCCATTTTGTTGGCCAGGGAGCGGACATTAGCCAGGTGTATCGCTGGGAGTGCAGTGTGTAGTCCTCGCTGCCTCAGCTTTACGAACACTCCTGCATCTCCGGGCAACTCCGGAAAGAGCTGCAGCGACTCCAATTAAATCTCCAAACACCTTTGGGGTTTGCAGAGAGTGGCAGAAAAAGTAGCAGAGAGGTGTCTATCATGTTAAAGAGTTCATTTCTGCTGAAGTGAGCCGTGATGAGTGACGAGAAAAGGGTTAAAAAAAAAACAAAACAAAACAAAAAATTGTCCATACAGTGGAGAGAAACGCCGAGGCGGCCATCTTGGTGATAATGTCTGAATACATCTAGTTAGTTGTACTTGTGTGCTGAACATCGTTCAGTAATATCAAGCCTCTCTGCTTAGAGTAGCAGGCATAGCTGTGATTCTGCAGCAGTCCTTTCCAATGTTGCTGCTTGAAGTACATTTCAGCACCATGGACAGCGCCAAACACCTAAAGGCGCCTCACAGCGTTAAACACAAACATTTGATTTGGAGTGAAAAAAACCAAGAATCTACTGATTAGCTTTAGTTAGTACATCAGATTAGACCACGGAAGATCGTTTCTGTCGCTTCCTGAGGATGGTTCGCATGACATTAAGCTTGCATGAATATAATGGAAGCAGCTGCATGCAGTCAAGCTCCGTAACCCCTGCTGTGGAGCGGTGTGATGTGGGAGTAGAGATGAATTTGTCTTCTAAATTTTACCACCTTCACCCTCCACAGTCAAGTCTCTCCTCCCTTTATCCATCTTAACAGGGCTTTCGCAAGTTCACACTGGCCTAATTTTAGAGTAAGAAGGTGTGTGTGTGTGTTTGTATAATTCTGTGTGTTTTGAGTTTATGTGTGTGTGTGGGTGACTGCATTGCCCATCTATAAATAGCATCTGAGAGCCACAGCTGCGGTTAGCTGTTTTGTGGTCTTATGGCATTACATGTCTATTTGATGATTGGACAAACGTGCCCCTGCGCTGCATTAATAGGCGAGCTCAACTCAAGCACTCCATTTACAAGAGTAAGCATCAGTTTGTCCTATTTGGCCACAAAAACCACCTGACATTTCTGTCTTGATTTTAATAATGACTGTTCTCTCTATCTGCTGAGCTTCAAAAACATGTTGCTGTGTTTTTCATGCTGCTGCAGTGCGTGCTTCTAAAGACTCTGTTTTTGAGCTCACCAGAGCACACTGTGTGATAGATGATCTGTGCTGATAGTGCAACATCAGATCTATACAGAGTCTCATTTACAATAACAGTGTAGGCTGAGGAGCGCATGCGAGTGCATTACAGTGTGTAATCAATACGCTCTGGCAACCCCTGATGTAATAATATGCATGTGCTGCTGGCAAACCATTTCAAGGCTTTACACACATGGATGACCTCATGGATAAGTTGTTTCTCAATTATACTGCAGCAACCGAGTGTAGTGTGAGCTCACATTTTCTAAAGTGGCAGGAATGGAGATAGAGGAAAGCAAACAGAAGTGAATTCAGTCCATGCTGCTTCTGGAAATTGATTATCTTTACCTGTTTTCAAAGTTAAAATCCATTGAATCCACTCTTGTATGACGAATATCAATACTCTGTACCCGAGAAGGCGGAGCAAATACTGTTTTTAACCATAGCATCATCCACGAACCTATTTATTATGAATATCCAAAATAATTTAATACCCTCTTTTCAGAATTGGGCAAGTTAATATGAATCTACAACCACCATGTGGCTACTATCAAATTATTACAGGATTCCTGAATCCTAAATCTGTTGTAGATAATGAGGGGTCATCTTCTTTCTCCTCTGCTCTAACCAATATTTTATATTAAATATTATAATATATAATATAAATATTATATTTTTGATCAAAGTACTGCGCTTTGCAAGTACGCTCAGCCTCAAAAAGAGTTTTGAATTCTCAGTTCCTGTCAACCTCGATTATCAGTGGCAACAGGTAAATGTCTTCACTATATAAACTCTGGTAAATTTATCCAACAAATTAAGGAACTAGCCTGAGAATAAATGTGTGCTTTCATTAGTATAGCACAGTAGTTGTTTTTTATTCCAATTGCAAGTAAGTGGAAACCAAGACTGGTAGAAGGAGCAGGAATATTGGAAATAACATTTGCAGGGTGGTGACAAACACAATTGTAATTAAACGCTCTTGCTGCTTTGTGTTTGCTGGACGTGTCATCGGGCAAGTCTCTGCTGCCCTCAGGTAACCAGAATTAATGAATAAAAAACATTTAGTGCTAAGATATTCAAACATAACAGAAAAGGTTAATGGTGTTGCATTAATATTTGAATAACACGGACGCAGTCATTCAAAACATAAACAAAAACAGCAGCAGTTTATTGTTGTGAAAGTTTTCCGAGTCAGATACTCTATCTGATTTTTATGTGTGCTACCACCACCGCCTTCATTAAATATATCAGAAATGCCAAATTCTAAAGCTAAACTATTGCTTAACACCAAAGCACAGTAGATGAACACTTTGCCATAGGTCAAACATGGGTTTAATTTGCGTTCATGAAATCCGGGGATTTAGAATAGCTGTAATTAAAAAGTAAGTGTGGGCAGTACAGCACTTGACAAGTTTAGACAAAACCCATTGTGACAGCATAAGGAAAACAGGGTGTTGCTGAGTTTGGAAATCTTAATATTGCTGAACTTATTTCCTTGTTATCACTTGCCTTTTTTAAGTTGACATTGTGTAGTTTTATCACACAGCTGAAATTGCCTTTTCCCCCAAAGTCCCTTTATAACCAAGTAGAAGTTTATTTCTTGTGGTCCTTGCACGGAATTGATAATAAGCTTGGTGTGATAACAGAAAACAATTATTTTAAAAATTTGTTACCATATGCATATTGCAGATGTTTTGTTTTTTTCTCCCTCTGCTTCTCACAGTCTCCTGCTTCTGTCTCTCTGGCTGGCCCATTCTGAGCATGTGATTACGGAGCCAGAAAACTAGCAGGATATGGTTAGTGGTCCTCAGGGGTTGGTCTGAGGACATTAAGCCCACAGCGACAATGAGCCCCAGCTGTTGCAGTCTTTTTTGTCCACATTCATTTGTTTGTCAAATTTAGAGTCTCAAGCGTTGCCAAGAACCCACTCTGCCACTCAGGCACTCCTGAACTGTGGTGACAAGGCTGCTTTTAGCCAAATCCAATTTAATCTCCATTGGTGGTAGTAGATAAAGCTGTCTCCATATCCCCCAACTAAGGCCAAGGAAGACCAGGCAGCTCCACTAGAGCTGCTCATTCGACACAAGAGCATAATTACCACACACATACACATGCAGATGTATGGAATAAAAGAAGAGAGAGCTCAAAACAAATCGTGTAATGAGAGATTTTCTATCACCTCCCCTCTCCTACCTTTTCTCTCCCTGTTGTGCAATTCTGCACTAGGGAACATGATGTCACTGTTATGGAAATGAGATAATGAAATGAGGAAAAAAAAACAGAGGCACATCTGAGATTCATGCTCCGAGCATGAAGACTTTTTTTTTTTTTTTAAACTTTTAGCTTTCAGGGAGCTGTGTGTGTATGTGTGCTGAGTGCGTTTGCCTGCAGATGGTTGGATGGGTGGGGAAGTGTTGGGGAACGATACTACAGTGAAAGATGCACATTTATGCAAATGTCATATCTTAACCCACAGGTTCATGACAACATTTGCTCGACATTTGCAACAATGCCATTTAATCACAAGTGCTTGTAGAGCAAATAAACAAGTGATTTCAGAATAACTCTGCATTAGTTTGACTGCAGAGAACCCCTCGATGTTAAGCATTGATTTTTGCTTTCGCTGCTTTGATGGACTTCTCTGCTTCACATCAATGTGAGTGGCAGATGTGGTTCTGTTGCCATTGCTCATCCCGAACTGGCTGGGGAAAAAAAACGAGATTGGAAAAAGCTCCTAATTAAAATACAAATGTACCACCAGCAGAATTGTTTTTTTTTTTTGTTTTGTTTTGTTTTGTTTTTTTTTTTTCAGGTCATTGCTCCCAAATGACCTGTGCTCTGCCGCTCAACCTACATGACCACTCTCTCATTTAACACTGTGTCATTTTGCTCTGGAGGGTTGTAACCTTGTAATGACAGATAGCACACAAGACGCTGCCCAAGCAAACTTGGATTATTGATTAAAAGACCTTAAACATTCAAACGTAACTTTTTAATAGAATTTTTAAGAATATTGTAAGCCTTGGGTAATATACACAGATGTTTTATGGGACTGCTGGGACCTCATTTACCAGCATCCTCGCATATTTTATTAAAAATGTATATTACAGAGGGGCCTTCTTTATTAAGGACTGGCAGTGAAAGGTAACTGAAATTATATTTACTAAAGAAGTGTACTTAATAGCAGTTATTTGTAAAAAAGTATTTCCCATTTTATATTTTTACTTTGGTACTCTTCTACTCTATTTATCTGACAGTTAAAATGTTTAACAGGATGTAGCTATTTTGAAAGTAGATGAATGCTTATAGATTAGATCACTCGATAATATATACAAAGTTGGAACTGCCTCCATTTCAAAAAGTGACAGAATCAAAAAGCTGCTGCATGAGAAATAATATTCCATTCATATTGTTCACCAATGACTTACTGGTTGATGCTCTAAATGGAATTTTTTTTTCATCATATATTGATATTTTTTACAGTATTTAGTTGATTATTCTTGTGAGGTCATGGAGCAACGTTCTGACAAGCACATGATTAAATCAGTTTGTGCACTTAGTGGGAGTGTTCCATTTCTATCATTATTTTTAAGTTGTTCCATTGAATTGATTGACAGCTGCTGAGGCTAAAACAATGACATAAACAATGTACAATTAAAATGATTTTTGAAATGGCTGGTTTGGTGAGTAAGGAAATACCTCAAGGATAAGAAGAATGCATTTCATTGGGAAACACTCAACAGAAACATAACTTCTCGTTTACAAGAAAACTCCACAGGGTACCATTAAGCATCATTATAAATATAAGACTTTAGCTTGTAGCAGAGCATTTTCCACACTGTAGTAATGCTGCTTTTACTTGTTACTGACTTCAGTATATCCCCCTCCACTGAAGACCAGTTTCACATCATGCATAGAGGGCTGAGCAGTATGTCGACTAAGACAAGCAGCAAATGAGCAAATTCTCCAGGCACAAAGAGCGATGGTGATTGTTCTGTCAGTGTGTTTCAGAATTAGAGATAGATTAAATTATTATAAACTGTGTGAGCTAAGTCTTTGTAAAACAATTTTATACATCATTACCTACTTCACCATTGGACATAACATGAATTCAAAGCAAACCATAAAAAAAAACCAAAACATTTTACCCACTGTTGTTTATTGATCCAGAATGGCCTTGACTGAGTGAAAAGCTGACATTTTCATAATATTACTGTAAGTATTTGAAAACCCTACTGCATGAAGAACTTTTATAGGCTACATTTAAGAGTATAAACATCTGTGTCCAGGCCTCTGCCAGGACATCTTTTATCTCAGACTTGTCAGTGCGGTGGCATCCCACCTTATAAAACCCCAAATCCCACAGCATTAATGTAACATTATCCATTCTTAGATGCCTTTTCTGGATACACTATGAGTAGTTACTGTCAGTATCAAGTGGCTTTGTGAAAACTAAACAAATAGGAAATTATGCTGTAATGACGGGTGTTTTAGTTTGTGCTTTGGGCCAAGTGAAAGTGCAGATCTTAGCTTTTCAAGGATATGTGCGAATATGAGAACATTACTATACTCATTATGTATATTTGAGAGAGGGTTATTTGCTTTTGTTGCTGTAAGCCAAGTGTTGTCTGCGCAAAGCGCAAGTGTATGTTTATGTGTGTTTGTACCAGTTGCAGTAACAGCCATAGCAGCTGAAGATCATTAATTACGGATGTTTCTCTGCTTTCCTCCAGGACTGATAGTATGCTGCAGAGATAGTGGCTCGTTGGAGTAAATGGCATTAGTACTTTGTTTGGCTAGTGCCCTGGGGTCTTGTTTCGAAGCCTTTTCTGTTTTAAGTGGCAGCCTTGCGTGACGTTCCCATACACTGAGCCTATTTCTCAAGCCCTTATCCTCCCCTATTGATTTCACCACCAGTGTATTCATCTCTAAATGGAAAGAGGAAGATGATGAAGGGCAAGAGCTAGAACAGTCCACCTTTGCCTTGTGAGGAGCAGGTTATCATCTGTATTCATCATTCGGGTTTGGATGTGAAGAGGCAGGAGAAGCAGGATGGTGGTGTTATGAATGAAGCAAACACCGCAGTTGGTAACGGGGAAGGACAAGAGGTTATTGCACGCCTAAGGACTCACTCTGGCTGAGACCCCCAATGCAGTGGTAGGGAGGAGTGTCGCCATGGTCTCATTAGCATCACAGCTTGGACAGAGGTAAAACTGAGTCTGCTGCTGGGGCTGACTCTGCGAAGAGAAGCCCACACAGGAAGCAACTCCTCCAACATGAAAGGCACACCACAGTCCCAGTGTTTTCTGCCTGGTAATTCTTTTTTTTTTTTTTTTCATCAATTTGTACTCCTCTTCCTAATCATATCCCGTATCTGCTCTCTAAATCATCTTATCCCAAACCTCTTATGTAATCATGTAAGTTGGAGAGGAAGAAATGCTTAACAGATGCTAGTATTGTCAGGGGTCGGTTACATGCCACTGCACTTTCATAGCTCAGTGTAACTGAGCATTTTGGGCGTTTCACCTAAGAGCACTTAGTCCTTCCTTCAGTTCAGCCTGTGCTGCTGCAAGTGTAGGCAGAGTTTAATGTCCTTACTGTCCCACAAGGGTCAACTAAGTGGTGCAGAGAGATACCAGTGCAGTGATTAAAACTGTGGACAGACAGCTGTGTGTAGTTTAAAGCTGAGAACTTGTTCTGCAGTGTGCCTGAGCTGCAAAGTAGTGAATACAATTAACCCATATTGCAGTTTCTGGCATTTTCATATCCTTAATTGCATTACATTAAGAACTTATGCTACAATGAATGTGCTAAATGATGAGTTCTGTTCCAAAGTGAGATAACCAATTTAAATATGGACACCCTCTCCCCATACGGCCAGATGGAAGATGAGTTTTAGTGTTTGAAGCTCACCTTAAAGGACCAGTAAGTCGGAGTTAATGGAATCCATTGACAGAAATGGGATACAATATTTATAATGACGTTGGTGTACCCTCGCAGAAAATAAGAACTGTTATGTTTTTGCTGGTTTAGAACGACTCCTTCACATCTACGTAGGGAGCAAGGCCTTTTCCACAGAGCTGACCCTGTTGCAAAATTGTATTTCCAAGTAGCTCTGGATATATAGAACAAACACTGCTTGAAACCTCTGTTGGCTCTCCATTGTGCTTGAAAACGGGGAAAAGGGAGAGAGCTATTTAATTGGTTGCAGTCAGCACATTTACAGCTAGATGTCACCAGATCCTGCACACTGTTCATTTAAGACATTTGCTTTTAGAATAATTGGATTCTTTGACTCGTATTTGAATTTGCATAAGATTTTGTAATTAAATGCTTCTGGCGTGTGATTAACCAAACGTGTTGTGTTTTCTCAAAGCATGGAAGAGATTTTAGACGCTGTGAGAAAACACTTGATTTGAGTTTAGTTTTTTTTAAATTGGCCAGTTTATGACACTGGGTTTAAACCTTTGCTGCATACACTGCCTAATGTGTATGGTCATGCAAACTGAAGGTCACTTTGATTTAAGCTGGAGTGATATTTATTGATTCCTGTTATCTATTTTCTTATTTTTATTTTTATTTTTTGCAAAGATTATCTCATCATTTTCTGTCATTCTGCATCAGAGTGGGTCCGCAGGTGCTGTAGAGGGTCACTTGATCAGCTGATCGTGTCAAATATTGAGCCAAAATGCAAAAAAATATCAATAGTTATATTGTGTGACCACTTGACACCTTTCATGATGACGATACTCCTGAGGAGACTGTAAGTCAACCTAAAAATAGCTTCAAAGGCCCAATCTGTCATTACTGTCACACTCTGATGGATCATAGATTGAAGTGTGATTGAAAATATTAATCGATTTTACTAATATAAATGTATTAAACTCACCTATATTGTGACTCTATAAGCATGTGATAGATTTGCTTTGTTTATTGTGTTATGAATTGTATGCGGTGGAGTATTAGTGTAACATTGTGAAATGAAGTGAAAAGCAAAAGTGTTTTTTGATTCTATGTGCCTACACTGCCAAATAAAAGAAATCAAACCCACCTCACCTATTAGCTTTAAATGCACCTTAAAAAACACACAACACACGAGCCGTACCAATGCCACATCTATGACAGAGCAGTGCTTCAAATTTACTTCTAATTAAATCATTTCCCCAGCTGATCTCTATGAAATTGAAACATGTGTCAGGTCAGTTTGTTTTGTATTTTATATATTAGCTATGTGCTGTGAATCTTTGGAGCAGGCTTGTTTAGGTGAGACAACCTCTTGATCAATAAACCATCTGCTGTGCTAAACTACTCACTCAGAAACGACCAGAATGCTAAAACACTTTGTGCTTTTCCCTTTTCAGCACCTCCAACTGTCCGCATCATACACTCAGGGCACGCCTGTAATGTTGAGGAAGAGAGGCACACAGAGAGAGTCTACACCATCAAGGAGGGAGAGACCCTGGAGCTCACCTGTCTGGTGACAGGGCACCCTCGGCCACAGGTAAGAGATTCTGTGCCCATTCTATTTGTCTGGCCTTCACCAACAACGTGGACAAAAAAAAAAAAAAAAAAAACAGCCACACCACAGAATCATGCAAATTTTCTCTCTATCAGTGCTGCTTTTTAAAAATTCAGTATGAGCTTAATTGATTGGCAGCTGATTAAAAGTTTCATCCTTTAATTATTGATGATTTAGGTAGTATTGGGCACCTTGGGGTTGATAATGAAAGCTCCTATTGTAATGAGGCTGCAGAAACAAAACAGGAGAAAACCTCTGTCAAAACTAAATGCCATGAGTGAGGAAGAGGCCATTGCAGAGACTAAGGTCATGTGAATACACATGAGCCCTCAGCAATGGTTATTCTCCAAATCTTTTATTTAGACTGGCTTTTATTTTGTTCTTTCTCTACCTCTCCCTCGTTGCTCATCTCATCCAAGTTATAAAAGCACATGTACAAAAAGTATGTTAATAAAAGAAAGAAAATAGCTGACAAAGAGAGACAAAATACAAATGAATGTGATCCTTGCAGGTATAAATGTCAGGTCTGCCATAAATTACCTGACCATCACATTTTGTTGTCATATTAATGTAGGCAAGATTTGCACATGCATTAACCTTTCCAAGGTTTATTGAATGTTGTTTCCAATTTGCTTGGTAACACAAGTTACATGGAATGCCGCACTATCTCAGCATAAGACTGAGCACATTTACATTAATTAATATAATTCCCCCTTCGATCAATACGCAGGACCAGTAGTTTGTACACTTCCCCTCTGGATGCTAAATGAACATATTGATTTTTATACTTCTTTTGAAAAGGCGTGGCCTCATCTACTGGCAGGAGCTTCAGAAACACCGCTCCTCTCCTTCCGTCGGGGGGGACAACTTCACACTCATCATCTCTGTCTTTCTTCTTAGTAAGAATTTCTGGAAAAACAGCCGAGTAGAGGAGAGCAAAGCGGGAGATCAAAAGCCCTTCATGACTGTGGCAGGAGAGGCAGGATCGTCTTTGAAATAGTCATTATGAGACTCACGCAGATCCCCTGGCATAGCGGGCCTCGGCTGTGTCTCTATGGACTTTGGGATGTGTCAGCTTTGTCCCCCCTCTGGTAGTCGCATGGGACCGGGGGGCAGTGCACACTCATTCTGAGAGGTTTCGGAAGCTGAGGAGGTTATCTCGGGTGGCAGAAGACGAAGGCTGGTTTTGTGATGTTGATGGGAAAACACAAGGGCATAAGACCTCATCGGAAACAGACTGGAAAATTAATGCAGAAATAACAGCTCATCTTTTCATTAAAATTAAATATCCTCAGAACATGTTCAGAGTATTTCTTCAGCCCAAAGTTCCACATTTTAATTGAGTTGAGTTTCCTCATCTTTTAAAAGCATATGTGGAGAAAAATTAATCAGTACTCTTTACAAAGGTTGTAATGCACTTTTAGTGAGCTCTGCCTTAATTAGCGGGTTGATATTTGGCTTTTTTTTATGATGACCATTATCTCTGTCAACAAACAATTGTTGAGCAATTGTTTATGTTTGTGTTGTTCTCCATGTTGTTTTCTATGGTAAAAATAATTATAACCAGAGGCATTATGCTACTCAACAGACTGGTTACTATAAATCTAGTGTCTCTCTCATGTGTCTCCATACCTTTCTGTTGATTTTAGATTACACAACTCTGTGTGTCGTTGACAATGTCTCCTAAACCGTTTAAAACGTCAGCAACCTTACTGTGCAGCCGTTTCTTAATGACGCCAGAGAGCCCTGCTATCTACGTCCACATTAACTGCTGACACTTGCTAATAAGGCTGACACCTGATAAAAAGGTGCGTGGTATTCACATGGAACAGATCAGCTGGACCTGTGGCAAAGTTTTCATTGACATTATATCAATTTTATAATAAGATACAATTACAAAAACCAGTAATTCAAACCTGGGAATAAGAGAAGACGGGATGGTTTCCTCCAGACTGGCAGCTTGGGTTTGTAAATTATTTCTACTCAGCAATTCTTAAATAGTGATACTTGACAATTTATAGATGACAAAGAATATATTTGTTTTCATACCTTATTATAAAAATGACAGAGTATTCATTTAAGTAAAGCTATAACTGTCTTGCATCCTCCACAGATTGCTTTTGCCATTTTTACCTACATGTCAAAATGAACTAATGCATCTCATTGAAACTTTCAAATGAACTGACTGATGTTAGTTAAACCCAGCAAATATGTCACTTTTAATCCAATGGTGTTTGTATTGCCTAACTATAAATACCAGCCACTGTTCAGTCATCTAACAGGGACCACTGCCAAGGCCTTTCTGCAGATAGATGCCAATGCACATTCCAGCCCCAGGGTTGACAGATCACTAGGTCAGATGTCCCCGTTTATCACTTTGACTTTTTATTAAAATAGGCAGCATTTTCAGGAAAAAAAACACTGGCAACTCAGTAGTCCTTGCCTAGTGACACTACGTGCAGTTTCAGTTTGTATGAGACCATTAATACTAAAAGCATCAGTAGGAACTGCTCAAGACTTGTCCTTAAGTCCATAGCCAAATCCACACTTACATTAATGAGAAAATGGCTCCTCCTAACTATGGAATCATTCTAAATTATGTTTCCCTGAACAACTTCCATACGAGCAGTAACTTAAACCACACTCACCATCTGGACGACAGTATCATGGGGGTGAAGTCTCACTACTCGATTACTGTAAATGGCTTCAATTCGTTCTGCATTAGCAAATCACAAGATTGCTTTTTTCATCATTACTGTCAAGATTTCAGTCTCTTTCCCTGACTTTCTGCTAGCTCCCATGATAATACATAAGCCGAGGGATGTTGTGCCAAATACAACATCAGCACCACAAAGGACCAACCACAGAGTAAAAGAGGCCACGGTTGGCTATTCCACCATCATTTAATTCTTCACATGTCCATCAATATGCACGGCCCTTAAATTACATAGACGCTCCTCGGGTCTTTCAACTGATGGAGTCTCTGGATTATGTCCAACCAGGCAGCAACTTCGTCACACTGGGCCTCTCTGTCAGCAAAGTGCACATCTGCCCACCCACCTCACAGGAAAAACAGTGGCTTTCGAACAATAAAATCATAAAGGCATCCAACCAACAGAAACGAACACACATTCCCTCACAAAAACACACACTCACTTGGCAGCAGCAATACTTGTCTGCCTTCCCATTTAATTGTCAAATAAAAAATATGTTCTTGTCAGTCACTCACACACCATATAATATGGGCCTTTTTCACTGCTGCCTTGTGGGCTTGGCATTTCAAGGTGTTACTATGGGCTGTGCAGGAATACTGAGGCACTTAGTGTATGGCAGGCTTGAGGCCCAACAATGTCAAATTCTCATAGCTGCATAGTTCAGAGGCCACCAGAAGAACATGTGGGTCAGAAATCGCACTGCAGCCTGGGCTTTACCCTCCTCTCTGCCTTCCATCTCTGTGTAAAATGCTGGCATGTTCATATTCTTCCAGCTGGGAAGTAGGGGTCAACCAGTATGCTTTTTCCAGGGGTGAAATTGGTTATTAAAAGTCAGAGACATTCATTTATTCATTCATCTTCTATCTTTTCCTTTTCTGGGTCGCAGGGGTGCTGGAGCCAATCCCAAATTACACTGGGCAACGGCAGGGGTACACCCTGGTCAGGTCACCAGTCCATCACAGGGCCAACACAAACATGCATGTCTTTGGACTGTGGGAGGAAAACCACGCAGGCATAGAGAGAACATGTTAAGTCACACATAGTGGCCCCAGACTTGGGAACTGAACCCATGGCAAGAGACAGATAACTCATATTTGAAAGCAAATTTATTTTTATTTTTTTATTTTGTTTATCGATATGCAATGAGGGTTTAAAGAAAGTGAATTAAATATATGTGGATTCACGTTGCTGCATGGTGTCCCATAGTTGAATAGTTATATGATTATTATAATTATCACCATGTTAAAAGTTTTTCCTCTTCAGTCTTATAAAAATGTATTACAGCAAGATGTTTACTCGCAATCATTTTCACTGGCTTAATAACTACTTTAATCCGAGTACTTCTTGCCTCAAGTAATAAATTGAATTTTACTTTCTCTGCAATGTGGAATGTCTTATCTCCAGTTCCCGGGGTTTCTCTTACTGGTCTCTGTTTCTTTAAATTTCTCTCTATCAGAAAGGATAATGCACATAGTGTTTCAAACAGTAGTGATGCTGGTGCCTCCCCCTGCTCCCCATGTCTTTGTAAAAGACAAACATGGCTAGTCTCGCTCTTTCTCTCCATCTCTCTTCCTTTATCGGTTTCTTCAATCTCGTACTAAAACAGCGAGTCAATTAATCAACCTATCAATCAATAGCAGAGTCATTTATCAAGTAAATTGCCCAACATCAGCTGGTGAGAGCTTCTCATTTTAGGATATACTGCTTCCCTCTGTTTTTTGTCAGTCTAAAGTGAATATCAGGGCGTGGCATTTTTTGTCACGAGCACATACATTGCTTGATACTTGAATTAAATCCATCCTCACCTCCATTTGATAAAGACTTGTGAACCTATTCCCTTTGTCTACATATAGTCTTATCTATTTATACTTTCATGTTCACTGTTCTCCAGCTTTTCTCATTGTCTTTGATTCTATGAACAGACATCAAAGGGTCTCTGATGATGAAGCCATCTGCCCCTGTCTCCCCTCTCTGGCTTCCATCCATTATGTCCACATTACTTTGTTTGAGTACAAGGCTCCAATAGCCAGCAACACCACATTGCAAACACCTTGTTTTGTTTCAGTTATTGGCCATCCACACTGAACCTACTGTGCCATGGGTCAGCAAGTACAAATAAGCTGACCTCGGGCCTTGGGACGTTTTGCTTTATAAAGACCAATTGGAGTATGTGATCTGTTTTGGATGCTCCCGTGACAGTTAGCCTACAGTGCTGGTGTCCCTAGCAGATGGTGCTTTTCATGCCACTGCACTGGCAGCAGTCATGGCTTGGAGGCATATGTTTTCAGGCTCCTTGTCCATCCCATTCCTGTGAACATAAACATTGACTCAAGGAAGGAACCAAAGGCCACGGTGACCTTTCATTTTTGAGCTCTTAATATTTTTTTATTGAGATTCATATATGTAATGTACTCTTCTTATCTTGGACTCTGCTGACACATGAAGGTGGAAAACTGCAGCTGCGACCTGACTAGTTGCTGCTTGAGGTGTGCAACTGCAAGGCGTTGATTTTTAGTTCTGACGATAATTTTAACCTTTTAATTTTAAAGTATTCACTTCACAGAGTGCAGCAAAATCTGATTTAATATCTGTTAGTGTGGGTTTTCAACTCTTTCTGTTTTTGAATTTCAGTAGTAAAGCCTTCACTGTGGAGTGTGATGGTCATCCAGTGTTTATGAAGGCTCGTATTTTCTAATATGGACCTGTGGAGTCTGTGCACTCACAATTTGTGATTTGGACCCCCTGTAGCTTCTTCTGATGACTTGATTGTCATGCTCAGCCACACTTGGCTGCACCACTGAGAGGGCCACAGACCATCATCAGTGCCTAAAAGATGGCAAAAAAAGATGGCAAGCAATTAGAAACCAGTCTGTTCTTAGCCAGTGGAAACATCATGGCGAGTATTATGGTATATTCACAGATGACGCGTGCTCCAGCATATGATCCCCACATAACAACAGACACTGGGCGCATTTTAATTAGCTTTTGCTGTGACATCGCAGCATGTGCTATCTCAAACGCTGTTAGGATTTTCAGTCAGATACTGATCTAGATGAGCTTCTTCCTTCCTTCTGAGCAAATGCCCTGCTATTGAGATGTCTGATTTAATGCCGGAATGCTGTTATTATTATTTTGTTGGCTTTGCTTTTCCCGTAGGAACTAACTGATGACATGTTTTTGATGCTTTTTAAAAATAGAATATGCAAAATGTGGTTGAACACACTCCTTTTATCGAAACTGCATGAGGTGAAATGTGAAAACCAGAACCCATTTAAGTTTTATGGTTATAATATATGCATGCAGTTGCAAGGCACAGACAGGAATAATACATTTTCTGCCATAAAAAAAGTGCCTGGCTGGTACATCTTGGCAATCGGACTTACTCCCCAGTGTATATTTGCAGGCACCTTATGAAGAATTAGAAAGAAGCATCAAAAATAGCTAATGAACTCAGCTGGGCCTGCAGTGGACAAGGAGTCGTAATTATCATATTGCTCAAATCCGCCAGGTCCTCTCAGATCAAGAGTATTTGCTTTGCACTAAGGAGAGTGAAGAGGGTCAAACTGTTCTCACCAGGCATACTTCTGGACTCCCCCAGTGGGTTGTGCTGCTCTGATGTTTAAAAAAATAAAGGCAAAGGAGTGAAAGAGTGAAAATAGCTCCAGCATACTGGGAGAGTTGAAAGCTCTCATCAATAATGTGGTCTGCTGCCCTTGTGAAACAAACAGGAGCCCTTTCCTCTTGAAAATGAGAAGTTATAAAATGAGAAGATATAAATACCCAGTTCATAGTGTCCCTATAACAATGCATTTATTGATACTGCACTTTCCTAAAACTCAAAGCTCTTTACACAAAAGCAAAGGAAATGAGTGAGGGTATAAGCTGGAAGAATATTGAATTCTGCTGAGGTCACCATAAGCCAGCTTGCTTTGTATTTGCATGAAGGGATCTAGAGCAGTGCAGGAGAATGGCACAGAATTCAAAAACTTTGCACTGTTAATTTATACTCATAACTAATTTAACTTCAGGTATTGTTTTGCTGTACTGATGATGTCGCCAACAGCTATAACAGGGACTCAGACTTTAAGTGGGACTCAAGCATCGATCAATTGCTGAGTTTGAGCTTTTTCACTTTTTCCCAGTGTCTCTTGATGTGTTTTCAACAGACCAAGGGAATCATGTTCTTTATACTGTATTCATTTAAAAGCATTTATTTTAAATGCTAATATATTCACCTAATGCTTGTATTAAGGGCTGGGCAGAAGCACAATCTGGCCAGAGACGGCCCCTTTTTATTTGAGGGAGTGGTTGATGAGAGGAAGAAAATACAGCACACAGTCTTTCAGTTTCAGAGTAAGCTAATTCATCTCTTCCTCTCTGAACAGTAACACCCCAAGCAAGACAGAAATTTCTAAAACTCTTGTGATAAACTTCAACTTTGCTGCGTGTGAATTCCTTGTCATCCTCTAGCCCCAAGCTCCACAAAAAGCCTCTGGAATAGGGCACCATTATCGGATTTGGGGGCACCCACCTTCTGATTTCCTTTTTCCTGTCTGTTTGGAAATTGACCAAACTTCAAGCTGCCGTAACCTCAGGCTGGAACCATTGCAGTTAAAACCCCACAGCTAGAGCTGCACAGCAGCAATCTCCCAAGATAGGACCCAATCCCCATCCCTGTATGCAATGATATCCCTGTTCCATCTGATGCTATCGCTGTAAAATGGGATGGTATCAGTATCCAAGATGATGCTATCACCATACAGTGTGGAGATATTGGATTCTAATTCATAGCCACCCCTGCCTAGACAGAGATATGTGAGGCTCTGCAGGCAAAGCCAGTCCATCTGTGGCTTACTTAGAATGAGGAATTGAACCAAGCTTTATGCTCCGTGATTTTGGCTGCGTGGCCCCCAGGCCAGAGTTGCCATAGTACCTGTTCATGCTGTATGCTTTAATGAGGACATGAGAGGGAGATGATGAAGAGTCAATTACAACGTCGTGTTGGAGAGTAACAGTATTTCACCTTTCATTACATCTCAATGCCACAGGCTAACCAGGCCTCATCAGTTACTGAGCAGTGCTCACGCTGAGAAGGCCACGCTGAGGTCAGTCTTGTGGGAAACACGGGAAAGACAGGCGTTAGAGGAAGATTTCTAGCTGTCACGTTCTCCATTGTACCGTGACATTTCACAAAGGAACATCATAAAAGTTCCAGAAACACAGTGTGCTTCAATTACTTGGTCATTATGTAAAAACTTAATCTTGCCAACAACAAAGGCCAATTAAAACAGGCTTTCATAAATTCCATGTTTGTTATTCCTGCTCCAATTTAGTTGTAGATGACTTGGATGTCAACATTGATGACACTAAACAAAATGCTGCAAACAGCAGTTAAAAATAAAAACTGGAAATGGAGGAAATGGCATGACTGGCTCTCTCCAAACGTAATCAATTCCACCTACCACCAACATATATGAATGTCAGTAATTAACACTGAATATTTTTCATGTTGCTAATCCATACAAACATTAGTGTCCTAACAATGTAACAACAATTCAATCCTGTAGAAACTCATTGCTAGAATTTTTGAGGTTTGTGTTGTAAAGTGCTGAGAGGAAGATATATATATATTTTTTTTTACTGAGTGAAGAGCCAATAATTTCAGATTTTATACTAAACAGCTGTTGACTGTAGCTGGATATTATATTACAACACATATATATATATGTACAGTATATATATGTTAGAGTAGTATTAATATTCTACACTTCCTTCATTCCTTCTTATTCTCTTTTGCCAAAAAGAATTCCCTTTGCATTTCTGTCTATGCAGGGCTACTATCACTGAAGCCAACATTTTCTGTAATTTTCACATTGATTTAGCATTGCAGCTCACCCTTTTTTTTTTCACTTTAAAGGCCTGTTAGAAAAGGAAATAATCCCTCATCAGTTTGGCAGGCTTTTAATTTGAAAAATGTGCATTCAAAGTTAAGTTGTGCCGGTGGTATCTTAGCTATAGCTATTGAAACATAATGGGAAGTCAGATTAATTAGGAATTATTGTGGATGGAAAACTTAACAGTTGAAAAGTTGAGTAATGGTGTAATTAGTGCTACAGAAATGTACATTATACTAAAAAATTAAGTATTTGATTTATTAGGTATAATTTCATTCTCCCTCAGTATTTTTCACCAGGCTGTTATTAGCAGTCAGCTTGTATTTAGGCTGGCTCTCTCTAACTGTTATTAGAATACCATCTTTTAATTAAGAATTTGCACCATCACGTTGATTTATTCTGTACCTACTTCCCATTTGCAACTGCATCTGGTGTCTCAGTCCATTTCCACCATACAATAACAGAATGTGAACAAGCGTAGGAAGCAATTTATAATATTTTTCCCCTTTGTTCTTCCCAGATCCGATGGACCAAGACAGCCGGCAGTGTGTCGGACCGCTTCCAGGACTCCAGTGTGTTCAATGAAACACTACACATCAAAAAGATACTGAGGACCCAGGGAGGTCGCTACTACTGCAAGGCTGAGAACGGCCTTGGCTCACCTGCCATTAAGTCCATCAGGGTGGATGTGTACTGTGAGTTCTCTTCACTTTTGGGTCACACTATAGCTTTTTTTTTTTTTTTGATGACTTTGTGAAGGTTTTGGATTTCTTTATTATTAGGGTCTTCCTGCTTTACAAAGACATTTAATTTAGGCTGAAAGTGGGACAAGACAGCACGGCAACATAGCGGTTAGCGCTGTCACCCCACATTAAGAAGGTCGTGGGTTCGGTTCCCAGGCCAGAAATTTTCTCTGTGGCGTCTGCATGTTCTCCCCGTGCCTGCATGGGTTTCCTCCAGGTACTCCAGCTTCCTCCCACCGTCCATAGATATCCCATTTGCGTTAACTGGTTAATAAGAGGAATGAATGAATGAGTGAATGAAAGTGGTGCATTCCTCACGTGTGACTATTGTGCTCTGTTTCCTTGATACCCTGCTAAGGATTGGCAGTTGGTACTATTTTCTTCAGCTAAATTCTCTCTTCGGACAGATTCCAGAAAGCCTTGACCCTGAAAAGGTTTCTACTCACAGTTCTGGCTATGCAGCAAATTGAGTCTCAGCAGTGTAATTAAGCATAGTGAAGTTGGAAGCACAGCTTGACGACTTGAAAGAATTTTATAAAGCAGAAGTTCTTTCAAACTCCCTGCAAAAATATATTATGCCAAATCAAAATTTAGAAATATTTTTTTATATATTTGTCCAGGATGTTTTATACTTACATTTTGCGCTACAGGATCCTGAAGAGAGACAGCTGCAATGCAGACAATTTAACATCATAAATGTGTACAGCCTAATATAGCAATGTTTTTTATTCTTGCCCTAAAGGAAAATGTAGTTATTCAGAGAGACTGCATCCAAAGAGACCCCTTGTCCTCCTGAGAATGTTAATTAAGCTAAAACACTTTTATTATCGTGACATTGCCATCCAGTGTAAGTGCAATGTTTCTATTTTTCAAGTATCTGTACGACAGATGGGGAAGGTTTATTGGCATTCCTCAAAGAAAAAGGTGATTTAGTGTTATTGTTTTTATTGATTTAGAATCGATTGTCCTATTTCAGCTTGTGAGCCGCGAGACATCAGAGTTTGCCCTTTCAACACAGCCCAACTCTCTAAAAGCATTGTGCTCTCTCTGTGGTTGTTTGAGTATGCAGCCAAATTTTATTGTGTAGGCGTATCATAATCATCCATATTAAGGGCAGAGTTTATTTATGTCTAGTCTGTTTCAGTCTCCTGAGATATAAAATCATGTGTTTGGTGCCTTTGAAAAGATCTCTAAGCTGCCTCCTTAATTTTTCACTGCTGCTTCAGACTTGCTCCTTCAATAGCACTCTCTCAATTTCTGCTTTCTTTTTCATGCCAGGCTGCAAACTACGAAAATTGAAAATTGATGGCCCCTCTGCCCTTAATTTGTTGCCAAACACCCAATTTGCAGTCACAGAGGAAAGAAGGGGGTTGTGGAGCAGAACATTTCTAAACTAAACAAGATGCACTTGAGCTGCTTCCAGTCCATGACACCCTTCCAGTAAAAACCTGCATTTATTTAAAGCATTTATGAATATCTCTGCTCCTCTCCTCTGCCTGTCTTATTTTTGCCTTGTGGTGTGAGAGTCACATCCTTGTACCTGTTTATTTGGACTGACATGGGCAGAGGTTGTGGAATTGAAACTTGTTTACAAAGCTTGCGGAAGGCCTTGGCGGAGCAGCACAGCAGGGGCTGAACAGCATCTCAGCAGCTGACAGTCAGAGCCTTGTTCCCTGTGTGCACCATTTCACCTTGACTTCACTAAAGAGTTAGAGGAACAGATTCAGAAATGAAACCAGATAACACACTGAGAAAAGAACCTGAGGAAAGTGTTTGGTTCCTCAATGAGCATCATCTGGCATTTTGAGGTCAATGTTTTCAGGCTGTTTAACATAAGGGTTAGGGTTAAGATTACGTCTCAGTAATGCATACGAGAATAAATTCCACTAAAATATATATATGTACTGTATATTCTAGAACATCACAGAGACTTGCTAAGCATTAAGAAAACACACATAGAACTATTTAAATGAATTAAATAAAATGAATAAATGAAAAAAAAAAAAAATACAGTATACAGTATGTATTGCAATAGTGTATTTATTCAATTTTGTGAGCATATAGGAATATGGATAATAAAATATTGAAATGGAAAAGAATGTACCTTAAAATAATAATTTGAATTATCTTTTGGAATCCTGATATTGTTCTTGTATCTGGCCTTGTAGAATTGTATGTTTGGACTTCATTAGTTGGCAGAGAAAAAAAACACATCATTCCTCCTGTGCAATGCTATAACTGTCCCCTGAGGGTGAATGGAATTGATGGGCCTCTGCAGTAGGTGCTATTTTTAGTGGTTTGCAGCTCCGATTTTTAATTAGCACTGAAACTGGTGTTTTGGAGTTGGACCTCCCAACAACAGGAGCTCCAGTCACGTCTGTTGTCTCATCCAGATGTATCTGGCCTCTGCCTTTTTACCTCAATGCGATATATTGGACTACACCATTACAGCAAAGGAAAGGTCCTTTACATAACTTGACCAGCCAGCATTTTTTATATTAAGAAGCTTAAACCTTGTATGATCCTTCTCCAGTCTCCCCATTTGGTTTTATTTTTAGACCATTTATTTGCATCTTCTTCTTCAAACTAAGGATTTAAAAATAAATAAAAATAAATAACAGCGATCTTATTCATATATGCAACATGATTTTGCTGAAATTGTGTGTACTGGAAATGAAAAATCATCCAGACAGCATCTGACCAATTGACAGTTAAATGGAACAAATAAGAAAGAATAAATACAGGTGGATAGATAGACAGACCAACAGACTGGCAGAGCAAATGTTTTCTTATATCTGAGTTCTCTGTGAACTGCAGATAACAAGAAGGATAATTAGTGGTAATGACTGACCTCTGCAGCCCTGAGGAGCTGATATTAGCTATTCAGCCAGCTCAAAGCTAACGTATTTACAAAGCTCAGAAGTCCATCTAAGCACATTTTATACCTGCTGACACCTCAGTTGTGTTTGTCTGTGGTTAGGTCTTTGGGGAAAGTCCTCTTCAAAGTTAATAAAGAACCTTGCCTAACTCCTACACCAATCGATTTTAAGCTTAAGATGCTCACTCCTTTTTCCTGCAAGGGAGTCTTTTCAGTGTTTTCATTTAATTTTGGCTGCATTAATTTTGCTGTAGCATCTAATGTTTCATCGAGTGACTGATGGAGGAAAGCTTAAGGGTTCTGCAGGGGCAGCTTATATCAGGTTCTGAAAGTTCACTGAACATCACCAGTACAATATATCAGTCTTTGTGAGCAGGGAGAAACCAAAAAAATAATTTTTCTTGCATGAAAAGCATGAAAAATTCCTATTTTCATTTTCATTCATTACTAACAGATTAAAGCACGTTGTATTAAGGTTAATCGGTGCTAGCATGATTAATTAAATAACCAAATCAAACTCATTCAACGACAAATTTGACAATTTCAATCAATTCAGTCATGGGGAACCTGCGATTAAACGTATTTTTCAATTCATTTGAATAATTGTATTTATCAACTAATTGATTTAAATTTACTAGGTAACAATAAATAAATGGACTCCTCTTTATACAACACAATGCATGACAGAGACTGGTTACCAAACACCCAGGTTGTCACATTTACTCACATTGAAACAAAATGATTTCAACCAATGGAAAAATGCTGTGGGGGGGAGACTAAGCCTTAATAGTTCAGGTCAGCATTTACTGTGCAGGTTGTGATAAAGGACCATTAAGGCTTGCTTTAAAATGAGCTGAACAAACCTGGCAACTCTGAATAAATTGAGAGCACAGAGATACAGCGTGAGAAGGGGAAAAAAAAAACATGCAACCAAGTTTTACAGAGTAAACAGGAAAGAAAAAGCTGTTTGTACCATTTGTCCATATGCTAATGTTGGACAGATGATATGAATGTTGTCTGCCTAGTCAGCCAGTGCCAGTTTGTCAGTCGCTGTGAAATAGTGAGAATGAGGTGACGTGCACATTGTGAGAAACAACCCGCTGGACTGTAGATAGAGGTTTTCACACACATCTTCACTCTTCCTTGATATTTCTCACTATGTTTGTTTAAAAGAAGGATTAGAATAAGACAATAGCCTGCATTCTCTGTGCTATCTGTGGAAGGACTAAGACAGCTGTTAGTCCACACCACTGGTGCACAAGCCAGAGGATTTTAATGTGTGTTTGTCAGTACACGAACGGGAGTCTGAGCTGAAATCATTTTTTGGTAACAGTGGCATTTGTCTAGATTTGAGATGTGCAAATGTGTGTGTCAATTTTTTTGTGAGCTCATGCATGCTAGAAGAAACAAAAATAGAGGCTGCCCACTGGGTTCAAGCGCATGCTTATGCATGAATACACTCTCCACCAGTGAGGTCCTGACTCACACACACATGTGAAAGGCTTAAATCATCTTGGCATACGCCTCTTGGACTGTGCAGCAGCATGTGGTGCAAGGATGACTTGGGGAAGTGTCTCTGCTTTATGTTTGCCTTCCATCGATAGAGTTCATGAAGGAGCTCGGAGACCAAACAGCAGCTGATGGTGTTTGTTTAGTGGCCGTGCAGGCTTCGCTTTATCTAGTCGGTCAGTATAACTGACGCTTCTTATCTCATCAGGTGTACAATTCATGCCGCCCTGCTTTGAGGTGCCTGAGTAAATGTGTGTGCGGTGCAGAACAGCAGAGGAAAACACTGAGTCACTGGCCGAAGTGAGAAAAATTAAGTATTGACTGACATTTGGATGACTCCCATTAACTCCGGCATCAACTCATTATTTTGAATTCTCTGCATGTACTTGTGTAACTCGGTGGGTATATTTGGTTACACACAGAAGGCAGTGAGTCGGATGGTGATTCTCAGGGAGCCTATTCATTAGTGGGTTTATATGGGTGAAGAAGGTCAGATAGGTGGGTATGACTTGATTGAAAGATGTTGTATTTAAATTAGTTTATTACTTTCAGGAGTGCTAATTAGCTGGGCATGCTAACAGTTTAGCTAATGGTACACTGTTTAATCCATTCTTCCCACCTTCGTTCTGGTTCTTCTATAGCTCTGGTATATCTATAGCTAAAAATCCCTCTAACTGCAGCCTAACATTGAGTCAAGACCTGGAGAATTCCCGAGTTTGACAGGTGTGTTGAGCTGAGTTAAGGCTGCTAAACCGTGGACCATTGGACGACTGATGTTCAGGGGGAGGGATTTAATGACGTCAACGTGTTTTTGGATATGTGACACTCATGCCTGGAGAGACTGTAAAACTAAATGGATGCGAAGTGTGTCATATATTTATATCCCATCCTTTCAGGCACATTTCATGCTCTTTAAATTTTAATTCAAGCATGACGAAAAGTTTTCATGACATTCATTCTCAGTCTTCTGACTAAAAACAGGCATGAGGCAGAAATAGTTGAGAAATGCCATCTTAGTATGTCACTGTGATGTGACCCTATGATACAAGGTGATGTATTATGCAATCTTTTGAAAAGATACCATAATATATGTAGACAAAGATATATTTACAGCGGCTCTTAAGTGCTTTTGGATGTAAATGACCTGCTGTGATGAATGGCGTGATACAGCCACAGTGAGTTATCTGAGCCTTGTTTGAATCAGGATAGAATGAATCAGCACATTATGTGTACATTATGTAAATGTTTGCTGGTGTGGTTAATGGAGGTAAAGCCAGTTCACGACTGCCCATTACTCTTTCAAGGATGTGCTCTGGGGAGGGGCCCTTAATCAGAATAGTGGAGTCAACCTCATCTTCTGTCTCTGTTTTTCTCTCCATCAGGAGCTCAAAACATACAACAGCGTGTTTGTGTTGTGTATGCTAATGTGATTATCCACTGTAGAATTTCATTGTTATCTCTGTTTTGTTTTTAAGCATCTTCTCCCTGGGTGAGAGAAGGTGATGTAGTAACAGCTACTTCATATTTTAGCCAACATTTTCAATATGGACAACAACATCCAATTATAAGATTTGAATATACAGTAGGACTCGGGATAGATAATAATGATATTGATCTCAAACTCGCCCTTTCATCCAAGTTTGTTTGAAAGAAAAACAGCTTTTAATGACAGTGAATGATAAGATGTTTGCTGGGATAAAAGGCCTCATGAATTTTCTAAGGCAAAATTCAATATATGCAGAGCTTTGGTATCTGTGTTAACACCAAAGAAGACCAAGAAAACAAGAAATAACATTTTTTTTGTTTTTTAGGCAGTGATATCCACTGATAGACATGGAAAAGAGAAAATGTAGTGATTTGTTGATCACAGCATGCATTAAAGACAGTAGGAAATGTGTTTATTACTCCATTCAACTCCTGCTGGAACAGAATGTTGTACCAGGACATCCTGCTATAAGAAAGTGTGACCCTATGTCATATCTGTTAAAGAAAAGAAGAATTTCATTTGATAGAAAAGCCAGAGGGTTTTTTAAATATGTGCTGCTATTGGTACAGTGTCCATATGGATGTTAAATTAAATTTTTGTGGTACCTTTAAAGAAATAAAGCATCAGTCATTATGCCAATGGTCAAACAAGCTTCAGCCAAAAAGCCAGCCTGCTGTCAGGCCAACACAACAGCTAATGTTCCTTTTGTTACTCTGATCACTTTATTCAACTTTATTTATAAAGTGACTTTCAAAACCAAGTTACAAGATACTGTACAGTGAGAACAAATAATAATAAAACAGCATCCTTCAAATAAAATAAGATCAAATCACCCATTACCAAAAAAAAAAAAAACAAAGACAATATTAAAAAACAAAACTATACAAAACAAATAGCACTTTCTAATTAAACAAAGTACAGAAAATGCCATATGATAAAACTGAGTCTGTAGAAGACATTTAAAAGAAACCACAGAATTTTCCTGCACAGGATCGCTGGCACTACCACAAAACAAAGGTCTGGCCACCTTGTGTGAAAAGGTAGGAGCTCAGAATAATAATGACCAACACACATACAACATTTACCACCAACATGACTCCCTCTAGTGTAGAAGATACAACTGAGTAACTGCGTAAGCAGCTAATGCTGTTATCACTGGTGTCTAATGTGCAAAACAAGCAACATGGCATCAGCAGAAACATATTTTGTCACTTTTTCAATGAAAAGAGATTCTTTTAAATCATCACTCAGGGAAGAGCGCGCACCCTTGGTGGCTCTTTTTCCAGACAGAACAAAGGAGAGTAGTGAGGGTCGTTAGGCTCAAGTCAGAAAAGAACTCCATCATGTCACTTGTGCTTTGCCTCCTAATGTAATGGCTGATTCCTCGGTCCTGCTGCTGGTGGTGTTTAGATCTCTGGTCTGTGGCCTGCTTGTTTTCTAGGGAGATGGGTTAGAGAGGAGATGGGCTAAGGCAGACGCTGCTGTCTGCGGGAGAGAATGAAGAAGAGATTTGTTACTACTCATCCCTTAGTGTGCGCACACACACACACACAAACACAGAGAGAGAAAAACTAGGCCTCATTATTTCTTCATCTCCATCATAGGAGGAAGTGGGGGGTTACAGGCTGTTCTGTGAAGCTGCTGACGTCTGCCTCTCCATTTATCATGCATATTGTCCATGTGTACACACACGCATACACTTATTGGTTTTCCGCACACATCTACAGAAAAACAGCATTCCTCCAAAGACAGTTAATTGGAAAAGCGGCGTCACCAGGGGAGATGGAGGTGCAACGGCCTAAAGTGAGCTACGGCTTCCTAAACATGGCTGCAGCTCAGAAACACAGAGAACAGAAAGGGCAGGTTGTCTTCATCCAACTGTAACTTTGAGGGAAAAGGTAATATCTCAAGTCTAGATTTACCTGTAAAAAATGTGTGTAACAGACATATTCCTTTTTTTACACCCATACTGCATATTATCTAAAACCTAGAAAGACTGTGTGCAAGGTGCTGAAGAAGTCAAGTAAAGGAGATTTTATCGAGAAATACATGTAGGCAGTACCCCCCCCCCCGCCGTAGAAATTTAAGTTGAAGTTAACACAGGAATGTGGAAATGCCTAATGAATAATTCAGGACCTGCTACAAAGTAGCACAGAGGCATGCCAAGCAGCAGCTATGGCAGTGGTGGTGTGTGCCCTTTACAAACCTTAACCCAACTCCCCCCCCCCACGTGTTCCTGGCAGAGACAGAAGACTAGCCTTTATAAAGCCATGATCTCAAAGGGCTGCCCCTTTAAAGAGTATTAAAACAGTGTTTTTGACCCCTGGCAAATGACCCACGATTAAATTTCAATTCCAGTTTCAAAATATGGGAGCCTGGATGGGAATCTGTTAATTAATTGTGCCCAAAACATATACATGTATCAAGTCACCTAGTTTAATAAACCTGCATTATTTTAGAGGTTATCCCAAAAGTATTTGGATATTTAATATTGCTGTAACTGATGCAACCAGAACCAAAACACTTTTTTATGTAAATTGCAAATGACAGAGAAATTTATTTAATTACAGGAGCAGCTCATTAGGTGTATTTTTTCAAAGGCATTTGAAAATTGTTTGCTCCTTTCAGAATATTACAGTAATCATCAGTGCATAACTTCAGATTCAATGCAAAAAATGAGAGGCAAAAATAATAGACCTATTACCTGTAATCACCTGCTATGCACATTCATATATATTTCATATTTGAGTCGCTTTGGCCAAATCGCAAAAGTAAACATCCATGAGATAGATTTATATGGTATTTTATACAAACGTAAGGATGAACTTTATTTCCTTTGTTCATCTTGAAATATGCCAAAATATGGTTTACTATGATTTAATGAGGTAAACATTTCAGCAGAGGAGCCTAAATAATCATTCCCAGTTATTAATATTATGACTCGTACAACTATCTGCCCTTTCTCACCTAAATTAAATGAACACTTTTAGAATTAGAATAGAATTGTTCACATTTTCTTTCGGAGAGTTAGGTGAGAACATCAATACCAGACTCAAAATGTTCAAAGGTAACACAGCTAACTCACAAACACTTTTAAAACTCATACATTAACACAGTAAATCTTTTTCTAAAAAAGACTGCGTGGGTTAAGGCAGTCCACCATTAGTGAGAAGTGAGAATAATGTCAGTTTTATCTGCCAGGTTGTCACCGTACTTTGATGTTAGAAGTAATAATCTGTCATGAAATCAGAGTCATAAGTGGTTAGCGGTGTTGCCCCAGAATACGAAGGTCACGGGTTCGGTTCCCAGGCCTGGGACCTTTCTGCGTGAAGTTTGCATGTTCTCCGTAGCAGATAATGTTTTGTTCATGCATTTTATAGAGTACAGTAAAACTGATAAGGCTACGAGGTGGCTGGAAGTCGCAGTACTGCAAAGACACAAAGGGTTATTTATCTATCACTGTATACTTTCACCATATTAGCATAATGTTTTCAACATGGGGCCTTTCTGTGCAGTTCTCCCCGTGCCTGCATGGGTTTCCTCCTTCATGCTCCGGTTTCATCCCTCCATCCAAACACATCATGTTTGGGTTAACTGGTGACTCTAAACAGGACTGAGCGTGATTGTGAGTGGTTGTTGGTCTCGGTCTGTCTCTGTGTGTCGGCCCTGTGATGGACTGCTGACCTGTCCAGGGTGTACCCTGTCCTCACCCAGAGTGAGCTGAGGGATTGGCACCAGCACCCCCAATGACCTGGAAACAGATAAGCAGTAGAAGATGGATGAATGTATTCATGTACAGTATGAACGAAGATGCTCATCAGAGCTGGTGTCTACGTTACCATTTTAATTATGTGGTGAGATGTACTTAGCCATCTTACTGAGTGATGTGACCAGTCAATTTTTTTTTTTTTTTATTCCATAAATGTGTGTTACAGTCTCGTAGCAAGATATAACACACCAACTGAATGTGCTCTCTGGATTTTTTCCTTTCCCTCCTTTTATCCCCACAACAGCAGTTAGAGTGGTGGGGTACACAACGCTGCTCACTCTCATATCTCATGTCTCAGTGAACGATATTCAGCTTCCTGAGATATCTCTGTTACACAGGCACCATCGTCAGAGTGGAATTATTGCATTGAGAGATACATCATGCCCTCGCCCACCCTCCAAACACATCCATCCACCACTACAATCCCACTTAAGAATAAAGCAGCTGACACCAAATAGATACAACCAGCAGGAGCTAGTTATTGTGGAGTGTAGCCACGAGATAGAGGTCACTGTTGCCAAGGGGTTGAGAGATGGCAAGAAAGCAAATGTACTGAAAGTAAATTACATGCTGCATGCACATATTCCATGAGAGGCATCTGCATGAGGTAGATAGATGTTATATTACAAATATGGATTATTAACTTTTTGACCCACATAAATGAAGGACAATAATCATAAAAAATGAAATCACGCACCATAAAAAACATGTTTTGTTTTTGACCACATCTTACTTGTAATTGCGATGTGTTTACATGTGGTGGGTTTATTGATGTTTTCTAGCACCTCGGCCCCTCAAATTATGCATCACAGGTGAAATATGTCAGATGCTGAATCTCATATTCGCTCCTTACTACACCTGATCTTTCGTCTGACTGTACCAAAATTATTATTTTTAAATCACTCAAACACCACAGACAGCCTTTGATGGGTATATAATCAGGTTGGAGACACAATTTCAACGGCCAGGTAAAGTCTGAAAAAGCATATGGATTCACCTCCTCCTGCTTTCTTTCAGTCTGAAGGGCCCACGTTTTTGCTGTTTGCTTTTAGACTCCAGCTTCTGAAAAAGAGATTTGAAGGTGAGGTTCCTCACAGGGCAGTCTGCCAGGTAATAACTTCTTTAATTGACATTGCCCCGTGCCCATATTACTACAAAAAAAGCCAGACAAAGAGAGCACGACACCTACTGTATCTATGGAAGGAGTGTAGGAGACAGCTGCTATACAGGATCATCACCTCATTAACCCTGCAGCTGGAGAGCAGCAATTTAGAAGTTTATACATGCTGTCGACTGTCCTTTTCCTTGTTTTGTCTCTGTTTAGCTGTAACCCCTCCCCACCCCACTTCTCTTGGCATAAGATATAAGCAAATTGCATATCTTAAACATCGCAGGGCTGTTTATTCATGGAACGCATCACACAAGTGTCATGCAAATCAGTGACTCCCGCTGCTGATCAAGCTGGGACAGTGATTGGATGACACAAATTGCAGCCCTCTGTCACTCATGACTGACAGCATGGGAGCTGGGTAGGTGCTCTCTTTCCAAAGTGCCTTGAGCAGATCAGGTAAAGGGAGAGTGAAAGACATCAGAGAATAGCTGAAAAACCCACATTAGCTGAACACCCCAGAGATGGCCCCACAAAAAGGTGTGGTTAGATCTTTACAAGGAAGCTTGTGTGTGTGTGTGTGTGTGTGTGTGTGTGTGTGTGGCTGGGTGTAGGAGTAAGATAATGTTCATGAGATTTAGTGCAGGTGTCTGTTTTTTGGAGGGAGTTGGGGGGGCATAAAAGAGAGGAGATGAGGTTTGATGTGATAATGAAGCTCCTTCTTTAGTCTATCTTCTCTTTAATCCAAATCACGCACTAGTGCCTATTTGTCCAACAAATATTTTGGTAGACCTATAATGTAGAAGTCTGCCCTCTGCTATTCAAACAGGAATATCCTTATCAGGTTTTGTTTGGCTTTCCTGCTTGAGAGAATCAACAAAGAGAATGATGAAAAAATGAATATTGTGCCTTTTTTCTGCTCGTCTTGCAAGACTTCCTCTGACTCACACCCACGCATCAAGCGTCCCCACATCTGTGTGTCATGGTGCTCCGCCCCCGTGTCTTAATATCAGAGAAACCCAGCGCTTCGAGACTTGTCATGGATGGTGAGAGTGAGCTGGAGTGATGCTAAGGTTAGCTCACTGGAGCATTTAGCTGTACATGGGCAGATTTACCGGCCTGTGAAGCCATAAACCTGCAATTACAAACCCTAACAACTCTGGCACAGGCAGCCTGTACAACACAGTTTTCCTCTGGGCTCGGGGATTTAAGCTTCACAATCAGTGAAGCATGACTTCAGAAGCTAATTGCACAAAAGTGACACACAGACATACACACACACATGCACAACATCCTTACAGGAGAGGGACTGATGGTGGAGGTGGAATTTTGTTTGAAATTCATCAAATTTTAATCCAGTGCGTACATTTCCATATTTCCATATTTATCTCTTTGCACTCCTAGCACACACTTCCCCTCTGCATATCATTTTGGCCCTATTAATAGCTCCAACCACTTCATTCTTAATACACAAACATGCAGAAACACACATTCACATTCTTGTCACCGCAAGAAAATAAAGCGAAAAGCTCCTATCAGGTCCAGCGAAGACAGGTGTATCCCAAGGTAGATAGCACTGTCAATGAATCACTCCATTCCTGCCACACTTAGTAAATTGACTGCTTGATGCAGGAAACAGATGAGAGAGGAGATGGGAAGAACCAGAGATAAGATGTAGGATTCATACTCTCCTCCTTCTCTCCATAATGAATCAGTGTATTTACTTAGAGCAAACTGCTCTTCTAAAATTGCCCTGCAATCACTCCGTCTTCTCTGGAGCGTTGTCACCCCCTTCCCTATTTTTGCCAACGCCCCCCCCCCCCCACACCACCACCCACCCACCCAAAAGGTAATTGCTCTTACCCGAGACACTGTAATGGATCCTGGATGAAGTATTGACCGCTGCTAGATTTTGATTAAGGGGCTGTAGGGCAGAACATGTCTTTAATGAAACTGAGGAATCAGCATTCTATGGCTGGTGCGTCAAGGCTGGGTGCTGTGCACTGTGGCCCAGAGGCACCTTGAATAGGGCCTGATCCTCAGCAAATCCTGGGGTGGGCAGGTACTAAATTAAAAGTGATGAATTCATCCATTAATATTACCTCAGGCACGTGTAGTTTTTCTCCTGAGGCTTATAATCGTTTTAGATTTGGATATTCATTTAGTGTAACCTGTTTGCATTCTCTCACTCACAGACCCACTCAGCAGCTCTCTCAATCACTCAATCATCTGTCGTGTTGCTCACTGACTGACTGAACTCACTCATTAATACGTTCAATCACTTTTTCCTTCATATGCAAAAGGTCAGCCTTTATCAGAATTTTAGCATGAGGGATAACTTGCATTAGCTTCCCTCATCCTCTCCCTTAAATTGCCTTTTTGCTCGTGTTAAAAACTGATTGCATCTCGCACAGAGATGAAAGGAAAACAGCTAGCTCCCATCGTTCTTTGAGCGTGCAAATGGACATAATCTAAAAGGCGAGTATTAGCATGCTAAAAGACACCACAGCTATGATGAACACCATTTGCCAAGGCTTAATGGGATAGCCGGGTAAGATGATTAACTTTGAATCCATTTAATCAACCACAAGCGCTTCCTCAAATAACCAACTGTCTAGTGTTGGGGTAAAACTTCCCTCAGATCTGTTGGGAAATGGGTAGAGCAGCAGATGTGTCGAATCACAGAGCCAAAATCAGAGTGGAGGCCAGCCAAACATTATTCTTTTGAAGTGATGGACATCAAACATCATTTTGTGCACAGTATTTGTCATCCTCGCTCGTTTTTGAAGCTCACAATAGAGTGCGACTTGTAACACAGAGCAGCTCGCCCATTGAAGAGGAATACAATGTGCCCTTGGGTTGGATCCTATTGACTTAAGTAGTATAAGTAGTGGGCCTCTCACCTCCTTTCACACATCGACCCCTGTGCGCATGCCAATAACTGGCTCACCTAATGCAATGAGAAATCTGATCCAGTCAGACCTTTCACCACAATCAAGAAGCCCAATGTAAGGGTGATTGGATTTGCTGATAACTTGAATGAGCAAATATATATTCATGCCTGAAATGTGGTCAGAGTGATTGCTTGATCATCAAAAAATTATTGACTTATTCAACAGTTGAACGGATGGAAATGTGTTTGTTAATAGTTTCCCCCTGTGTGTGAATGCTCCTCTGTCAGACCTCGATGACCCGGTGGTGACGGTGCACCAGAGCATAGGAGAAGCTAAGGAACAGTTCTACTACGAGAGGACGGTGTTCCTGCGCTGCGTGGCAAATTCAAACCCTCCTGTCCGCTACAGCTGGCATCGTGGGAGAGAGGTCCTGACGCAAGGCTCGGACAAGGGTGTAGAGATCTATGAGCCGTTTTTCACACAGGTAAGACAGACGCAACACAGCTGAAAATAACATACGAGTCTTTAATGGTGTTTCAGGCTTGTCTGCCAGAAAGACAGGGTACCTTTTGCCCCGAGACTCCAAGCTAAAGAGAAAGAACAAATAGGTCAATACTGAAGTGAGAGGATGTGAGAGAAACTCAACACTGTTTTGATGTCATAACACAAAACTAAACTGTTAGAATTAATGTGTCTGCACATTTCTGTGACACAGTAGTGACAATAGGGCATTGAAATATGTAAATGATGGCCTTTAGATTGCATTAACATTGTCACACTACACACATTTTTCTTGCATTTCAAAGCAGTGATGAGTTGATGAATGAATGCACCTTGTTGTGAAGATGGGTTTTCTTTTCTGTAAAGCATAAGCATTACGGTGCTATGGAATGGTATTAGTACTCGTATGAATAGCCATAGTTAGTTAGTTTCACCAGCCCAGTTTCACAAATTCACAAATGCAAATAGACTGAGTTCTAATTGCAATCAGGTCCTTCAATTGAATGAGTGGATTTTCTTCACAATCTGCAAGCTGAGAGGCTTTGTTCTAAAATGGACCTTCTACAGTCAACAAAGAAACTGACTGAGATTGTTCTGTCACTAGTGAGAGAATTGTAGTTTTTGAATAGAATGAACTGAATGTGATTTGTATGTGGAATTGGGCATCAGAGAGAATGGAAATCTATGAGAGAAAAAGACATGCACGAGGGGAAAAGAGGCTTAAGAAACAGAGAGGGGGGTAGAGAAAAAAAGGAATTGAAATTGATGTTTGTCCAAATGAAGAAAGATGGCTGGAAACTAATGGAGAGGGTGAAGAGGCCCAGAGCTGCACAACTGAGCCTCATCAGACACTCCTCGCGTCTCAATCCTGCTCTTCATACCTCTTTGCTCTTTCCCTCGCTCTTCCATCATGCTCTTTATTAAAGTATTAATTGGGTCTGAAAACTTGAGCGCAACCCAAACCTAGAGATTAGCTTTGTGTGAGTCCAACCCTAAATAAATCCTGACTAAACTCCCTGTAAATGGCCATTATAATTGTCTAATAACGTTAGTTTTTCACAATACACTTGAACTGACCTAAAATATCAAAAGACTATTAATAAACGTGTGACTGACCCAAATCAACCCTACAGGGTCATATCGCTGGAGTCAAGTCAGCCCGGGATTTATGTGTTAAATTGATCTTTATACCTTCCTCCACACTTTATTCCTTATTCCAGCTTCACACCACTGCACCTTTTCAGCCTCACAAATGTTTTATATTACCACTGTAACAGAAAAATGCAGAGCTGGCATTTGAAACGCTTTGTGTAGAACTGGTTCATAATTAACTGAGAGCCCGAGCTTTGCTTGTTGAAGAGACCCTGTCCTTTCTGCTGTCTGTTACTTTCTCCTCCACCTCTGACGTCATCATTTTCTCTGAAAGTACATCAAATTGGCACAGTTATCAAAGATATAAAGGAGCCATTTCTCATCTCTTCATATTTTCGCCTTTTTACGGTAATCAATATGTTTTGATGTTTTCATGTAGTGTGATGGTCTATTTTGGGATGCTCTCTTGATTTCGAGAGATACAAGTTTAAGACCAATTAGCAAAATAATGCTCCTCACCGAACTGAGGTGTACATCACAATTATGTCAATTATGACATCTTGCAAATGGGTTTTTGTTCCACTTCCTCACTCATTTTCTTGCCCCCTTCTAAAAAGCCAGCAAGATTTCCTGCTGCTTGAATAAAAAATGTACTCATTTTCATTCGTCCATTTTAGTTCTGTTTTGCTGGTTTTAATTATGTTCTTCCTTTTTGCTCCAAATGAGCAGATGAGCATTTAATGCCTTAAAATTAAGTTAGAATTAAAAAAAGAAGAAGCCATATATATATATATATATATATATATATATATATATATATATATACACCTGACGGCGACAATCCACTCCTTTATTATTTCTTTGCGTTTTTACCAGCAGCTGTGTATCCTGCTCCTGAAGCTCGTGTATGTTACTGTTATCTTTCCATCAATATGTCCATCAAACCCTGCCTTCCAACTCAGTGTAATGTGTTTGTCCTTTCATTCCTTTCTCTACCCCTTGCATTTTCCAAAAAGATTTTCGTTCCAATCACCCACCCTCATACCTGACCCCCTGCTGTGAGTAAAGCTTGTGCACAGAATTCTATTGACCTCATCTCCTGATTTCTGCTCTGATGCAGATTGGGGTACAGAAGAAAGGAAGGAAGTGGAGTGTTTTTTGCGCGGCTTATGTAATGAAATTAACTTATCCGTGGACATCATTGGATATGAAAGGGTTTTGAAATATGTGAGTGATTGCCATGTGGTGTGGACTGACTCGGCATGCGGCCGACTCATGTTTTAATCTGTCGTGTCCCCTCCCAACCCGTAACCCGCTTTTGGGAGCCAGATCAAGGTTTCACAGTCTCATCTTAACCCTCTGGGTGGGGCTCAGTGCTGACAGGCGCGGCTGGAATCAAACAAACATTCTCGATGTGATAGCCATTTTTGAGGAGAGATTCCCTACTGAGCTCATCCACATTTATGTTTTTGAATGGTGGAAACGCTGAAAGGCTGACGACTGCATGGTAATCCACAGGCCTATATTGACCAATCTGACATATTCATTTTCTTGCAGAATACCAGCACCATCTCTTCTCGTGATTTTACAGTAATATTCTTGAATTCAGTTGGCACTTCTTTTCCCTTCTTGCTTCATTAAAAATGTATACATATTCATCTCTTTGACCTTTCTTTGGAGCAGCTTGGCCTTTGCCATCTCTTTCCCACTACCTAGTTTCTTGCATTTTTTGACTTGATTATGTTGATATTTTTGCACACATTTGCATACCAGTGTTGGTTTGGTCTGAGCTGCAGGGGGAAACGAAGATTTTGAAGCTGAAGAACCTGCGTCCTCAAGACTACGCAAACTACAGCTGCATTGCCTCTGTCCGAAATGTGTGTGGGATCCCTGACCGCAGTGTTATCTTCAGACTCACCAATAAAACTGGTAAGACAGGCTCTTAGGCTGCAGAGAATACAATATCTGTAATCAATTTGTGTTACAATTGATGATTACATTTTGTGTTACTATTTTGCAATATGAAAATCCACCAGGGTGCCTTAATAAATGTAGAACAGACTGAGACTGTCAAGCGAAGTGACGTGCACTTTCTCAGCTTTTTCTTAGTTTTACTGTAACTGTCATGCCAGTTGTCCATCTTCTGCCAATCTGTCTTTCTTTCTTAACTCCAAACGCTCCTCCTCCACAGCCTCCCCATCCATCAAGCTACTAGTGGAAGATCCAATTGTGGTGAATCCTGGCCAGACGGTATCGTTGGTGTGCATCACCACAGGTGGGGAGCCTCCCCCCATACTCACGTGGGTCAGCAGTAATGACAGTCTGCCGCAGAGGAGCGTGGTGAAGGGGGGCACGCTCACCCTGCCAGCCATTACGTCAGATGAGGCGGGAGTCTACAGCTGCGTGGCCAGCAACAATGTTGGCAACCCAGCCAAGAAGTCCACCACCATTGTGGTGCGAGGTGAGAAACATGACTGTATGACCAGGTGTACAGAGCCCCAAAGGGTTCAGCGTTATAAAGCTGATGCTCATCTGAGCATACACCAGTAAAATTTAATAGATATAAATAATCATAAATATCTATAACTTAATTCAA